>NC_133506.1:63197500-64397500 GCF_049354715.1 Callithrix jacchus
TAGTAGTGGGGATTACAGGCACCTGCCACCACGCCCAGCTAATTTTTGTATTTTTAGTAGAGATGGGGTTTTACCATGTTGGCCAGGCTGGTCTTGAACTCCTGACCTCAGGTGATCCACCTGTCTCAGCCTCCCAAAGTGCTGAGATAACAGGTGTGAGCCCCCGCACCTGGCCTGTTCTCACTCGTTTTTTATTTTTTATTTTTGCTTGGGACGGGGTCTTGCTGTGTTTCCCAGGCTGGAATGCAGTGATGTCATCTCGGCTTACTGTAACCTCTACCTCCTGGGTTCAAGCGATCCTCTCACCTCAGCCTCCTGAGTAGCTGCAACCACAGATGTGTGTCACCACCAGCTCTCACTGGCCAAATATGGAACAGTTTGAATATCGGTAAGGATACTACTACAGGGGACCAAAATGCAGAATGTATTTAAATCCCCAAACTCATCACTATGCTTAAAACAATTCAGAGCAGAAAAGTCTGAGTGCTGGGGCTCACACCTGTCATCCCAGCACTTTGAGAGGCTGAGGCGATAGGACTGCTTCAGGCCAGAAGCTTGAGATCAGCCTGAGTAACAAAGTGAAACCCTGTCTCCACACACATGAAGAAATACTTTTTATTTATTTATTTATTTATTTTTGAGATGGAGTCTCCCTCTGTCGCCCAGGCTGGCGTGCAGTGGTGCGATCTCAGCTCACTGCAACCTCCGCCTTCTGAGTTCAAGTGATTCTCCTGCCTCAGCCTCCCAAGTAGCTGGACTATAGGTGCCCACCACAATGCTGGCTAATTTTTGTATTTTTGTAGAGACGGAGTCTCACCATGTTGGTCAGTTTGAACATACCTCAGCCTCCTAAAGTGCTGGGATGACAGGCATGTGTCACCGCACCTGGTCAGAAATATTTTTCAATAAAAAGAAAATTTCACTGGTTGCCTTTCAAATGCACTAAGGAGCCCATTCATTTTTTTTCTTTTCAAATTGAAAATCAGCTGGGTGCAGTCAGGCTCAGTAGCTCACGCCTGCAATCCCAGCACTTTGGGAGGCTGAGGCAGCTGGATCACCTGAGGTCAGGAGTTTGAGACCAGCCTGGTCAACATGGTGAAACCCTATCTCTACTAAAAATACAAAAATAAGCCAGGTGTGGTGGTGCATGTCTCTAGTCCCAGCTACTCAGGAGGCTGAGGCAGGAGAATTGCTTGAACCTGGGAGGCAGAGGTTGCAGTGAGCTGAGACCATGCCATTGCACTCCAGCCTGGGTGACAGAGCAAGACTCTGTCTCAAAAGAAAAGAAAAGAAGCCAGGTGCAGTGGCTCACACCTGTAATTCCAGCACCTTGGAAGGCCAAGTAGGGAGGATCACTTGAGCCTAGGACTTTGAGACCAGCCTGGGCAACATGGCAAAACAAACAAACAAAAAAATCCAAATTACCAAAAAAAAACACAAAACCTTATCCAGTCATGGTGTTGTGACTGCTGTTGTTAAGGCTGCTGTGAGCAATGTGTGTGCCACTGCACTCCAGCCTGGGCAACAGATCAAAACTCTGTCTCAGAGTAAGTAAGTCAGGGGCCGAACATGGTGGCTCGTGCCTGTGATCCCAGCACTTTGAATTGCTGAAGCAGGAGGATCACCTGAGGCCAGGAGTTCAAAACCAGCCTGGGTAATATAGCAAGACCTTGTCTCTATAAAAAAATTAAAAATTAGCCATAGGGAGTCTCTCTGTCTTTCTCTCTCTCTCCTTAAGTTCCAGTTAGAGAACCACCATATTGGACATAGTTACCCCCAGGAAGAGGTGCCAGAATGGGGAGAGATGTTCATTTTTTTTTTTGAGACCGAGTCTTATCTTTTGCCAGGCTGGAGTACAGTGGCAGGATCTCGGCTCACTGCAACCTCTGCCTCTTGGGTTCAAGCGATTCTCCTGCCTCAGCCTCCTGAGTAGCTGGGACTACAGGCACATGCCACCACACCTGGCTAATTTTTTTGTATTTCAGCAGAGATGGGGTTTCACCATGGCCAGGATGGTTTCGATCTCCTGACCTTATGATCCGCCTGCCTCGGCCTCCCAAAGTGCTAGGATTACAAGCATGAGCCACCGCTCCTGGCCCTCATTTTTAAATCTTATATACTTCTTGATTCTTCAAAATTGCTTTCACGGGCTCTTCTCACTTTTGTAATTTAGAGAATGTGCAAAACAGAAGATGCACATGAGACCTTTCCTTGCTTACTCCTAGAAAGAGAGGCATGGAATCAGCAGAGCCCTGGCTGCATGACAAGGAAGGTGATATGATCCTGCAGCCCTTATACAGCGTCCTGACCTGACGCCATGAGAAGCACACGCCGGCACCTGCCAAGATGCTCAACCTGAATCTAATCATGGGGAAACATTGGACGAACCCAGATGATGCAGGACATTCTCCATGACGGCTAGCCTGGAAGTCTAAGAAACAGCAGTGCTGTGAAAGACAGAAATAAAACAGGAAAAAGGTAGGAGGAGACTACCTTTGGTTAAAGGAGACTAAGGAGGTTTAGACAGATAATAAGTGTGCTGTGAACCCTGTTTGGATTCCAGGTTAACAAAGACCGTATTTTGTTACAGTTATAATACAATATATGAAAAAAAGTTGTCTTTCTTTTCTTTTCCTTCCTTCCTTTTTTTTGGGGGAGGTGGGGATGGAGTCTCACTCTGTCACCCAGGCTGGAGTGCAGAGGCGCAATCTCAGCTTACTGCAACCTCTGCCACTGGGTTCAAGCAATTCTTCTTCCTCAGCCTCCCGAGTAGCTGGGACCACAGGCATGCACCACCATGCCCGGCTAATTTTTGTATTTTTTTAGTAGAGACGGGGTTTCACCATGTTGGCCAGGATGGTCTTGATCTCTTTTTTTTGAGTCGGAGTTTTGCTCTTGTTACCCAGGCTGGAGTGCAATGGCATGATCTCGGCTCACCGCAACCTCTACCTCCTGGGTTCAGGCAATTCTCCTGCCTCAGCCTCCTGAGTAGCTGGGATTATAGGTACACGCCACCATGCCCAGCTAATTTTTGTATTTTTAGTAGAAATGGGGTTTCATCATGTTGACCAGGATGGTCTCGATCTCTTGATCTCATGATCCACCCGCCTCGGCCTCCCAAAGTGCTGGGATTACAGGTGTGAGCCGAGGTGCCCGACCAAAAAACAGTTGTATTTCTATGCACTAGCAATGTCCAATCTGAAAATGAAATTAAGAAAGCGATCTCGGCCTGGTGTAGCAGCTCACACCTGTAATCCCAGCACTTTGGGAGGCTGAGGTGGGCGGATCACGAGGTCAAGAGATTGACGTTGCAATGAGCTGAGATTGCACTCCAGCCTGGTGACAGAATGAGACTTCATCTCGAAAGAAAGAAAAGAGAGAAAAGCAAGCAATCCCATTTACAATAGCACCAAAAAGAATATGTTACTTTGGAGTAAATGTAACCGAAGGAGTGCAAGATCTGTACACTGAAAACTACAAAATGGGTGGTGGTGTGGTGCTCACACCTGCAATCCCAGCACTTAGGGAGGCTGAGACAGGTGGATTTCCTGAGGTCAGGAGTTTGAGACCAGCCTGGCCAACGTGGTGAAGCCTTGTCTCTACTAAATATACAAAAACTAGGCTGGGCATAGTGGCTCACGCCTGCAATCCCAGCACTTTGGGAGGCCGAGGCAGGCAGATCATTTTAGGTAAGGAGTTCAAGACCAGCTTGACCTACATAGTGAAACCCCATCTCTACTAAAATACAAAAATTAGCCTGGCATGATGACAGGTGTCTGTAATCCTAGCTACTCGAGAGGCTGAAGCAGGAGAATCATTTGAATCTAGGAGGCAGAGGCTGAGGTGAGCCAAGATTGCCCCATTGCACTCCAGCCTGGGTGACAGAGTGAGACTCCCTCTAAAAAACAAAAAAACAAACAAAAAAACTAGCCAGGCATGGTGATGGGCACCTGGAATCCCAGCTACTCGGGAGGCTGAGGCAGGAGAAATGGCTTGAACCTGGGAGGTGGAGGTTGCAGTGAGCCGAGATTGTGCCATTGCACTCCAGCCTGGGTGGCAAGAGTGAAACTCTGTCTCAAAAAAAAAAAGAAAGAAAAGAAAATGACAAAATGTCATTGCATTGAAAGCAATCAGTAGGCCAGGTGGCTCATGCCTATAATCCCAGTGCTTTGACAGGTCAAGGCAGGAGGATTGCTGGAGCCCAGGAATTTGAGACCAACCTGGGCAACACAGGGAGACCCTGCCTCTACAAAACATTAAAACATTGGCTGACATGGTGGCACATGCCTGTAATCCCAGCTACTTAGGAGGCTGAGGTAGGAGGGACAGCTTGAGCTCAGGAGGTGGAGGCTTCAGTGAGCTGTGATGGCACCATTGCACTCCAGGCGGGGCAACAGAGCAAGACCTTATCACACACAAAAGAAGAGAAATTAACAAAGACCCAAATAAATGGAAACACTTCATCCCACTGTCACAAATTAGAAGACCTGATATTAGTTAGGTGGTAATACTCCTCAAATTGAACCAGAGATTCAAGGCAATTCCTATCAAAGGCTCATCTGATTTTTTTTTTTTTTTTGGTTATTGCAGAAATTGACAAGCTGATCCTAAAATTCAAATTTCAGAATTCTGTACAAAAACTAATTCAAAGTGGGTCAAAGTCCTAAATATAAGAGCTAAAACTATAAAACTCAGGAATACATAAGGTAAACCTTCATGGCCTTGGATTAGGCAGCAGTTTCTCTTCAAAAAACAAAACAAAACAACCAGTGAAAAATAGATAAGTCGTTCTCTATCAAAATTTGAAGCTTCTGTATAACAAAGGACACTATCAGAAAGCAAAAAACATAGAATAGGAGAAAATATTTGCAGATCATAGAACTGAAAGGGTCTAGCCAGGTGCAGTGGCTCACATTTGTAATCCCAGCACTTTGGGAGGCCGAGGTGGGCACATCACCCGAGGTCAGGTGTTGTGAACTGAACGCGAGCCCGGGAATCTCGTCCAGTGAGAGGGTTCCAAACCTGGAAGAGAGCGCGCGCCGGAAAAGAGATAGAAAAGGCGAGGTCTGGAGGGCTACATGCGCTATGCTCATGCAGCAATTTTATTTTTGCAATATGTTTCATTATATACTTGTCTGAAGTTAAAGTTGTTTATGCCAGATCAACGTACTTAAGTTACAGTAAGCAAGTTACGCCCACTAAGTTACGCCCAGTAAGTTAAGTCCAGTAAGTAGGTTACGCCCAGTAAGTAGGTTACTTCTAATAGGTCAAGGTAAGTAAGTTACAGTCATGCCCAGTAAGTTATGGTAAGTTAGTTACACCCAGTAAGTTACGATAAGTAAGTTACCAAGTGTAAATACTTAATATTTTACAATGAAGGTAACAAAGGGTCAAAAATGAACACAATCAAGCAATAAACCGTAAGAAGCCAAAAGTGGACACATTGCCTCCCAAGTCCTCATATCCATAAAGTAATGTCTGTTAATTATTTAGAATAACATAGTCCCTCTCTCGGTTCCTGCCTTCTCTCAGCTTGACTCCCCAACCGGGGATCTGTGTCCGGGCTCAAGCTCACCATATGGTGAGGCCCATTTCCTAGGGGCCTCACACGAGAGCGATCCCCACAGGTCTCCCTTAGTTCTCCCTTTTGTTTTTAGATGCAACTCAAAAAGCTTCAGCCGCAGTTGTTGAAGGGAGGAGAACACAAGGTGAAAGAGTACCGGGAGAAGGAAATTGTCATGAGTTCAAATTCCTTATAAATGGGCCTTAACAAGAGGCCACTGTCATTTAGTGTCATTATAAGGAATGAAAGGAGTTTGAGACCAGCCTGGCCAACATGGAGAAACCCCATCTCCACTAAAAATACAAAATTAGCCAGGCATAGTGGCAGGTGCCTGTAATCCTAGCTACTCAGGAGGCTGAGGCAGGAGAATCACTTGAACCCAGGAGGCAGAGGTTGCTGTGAGCTGAGATTGCTCCATTTTACTCTAGCCTGGGGAACAAGCGTGAAACTCCGTCTCAAAAAAAAAAAAAGGAGGGGGGTCCAATATCTAGAATATATGAAAACTCTTACAATTCAACAGTGGAAAGGCAAACAATGCAACTAAAAATCAGGTGAGGAATCTGAATAGACAGTTCTCTAAAGAAGGTATGTAAATGCGCAGTGACAATGTGACTGCCCGAGGGGTCCCCTGCCCACTGCCTCGACAGGGCGGATTCATCAAAACAGAGGACTGCAATAGAGACAGAGGAATTCATGTAGAGCAGCTGCACGGGAAACGAGTTTTATTATCACTCAGGTCAGTCTCTCTGAGCATTCAGGGAGCAGAGGGGTTTTTTGTTGTTCGTTTTGAGACAGAGTCTGGCTCTGTTGCCCAGGCTGTAGTGCAGTGGTGCAATCTCGGCTCACGGCATCCTCCGCCACCCGGGTTAAGTGATTCTTCTGCCTCAGCCTCCCTAGTAGCTGGGACTACAGGTGCCCACCACCATGCCTGTCTAATTTTCTTGTATTTTTAGTAGAGATGGGCTTTCACTCTGTTGGCTAGGCTGGTCTCAAACTCCTGACTTTGTAATCTGCCCACCTCAGCCTCCCAAAGTGCTGGATTACAGGTGCGAGCTATGGAGCCCTGCCAGAGGAGCAGAGTTTTTAAGGATAAGTTGGTAGGTGGGGGAAGCCAGTGAACTAGGGGTGCTGATTGGTCAAAGATGAAATCGTAGAAAGTCGGAGCTGTCTTCTGGTGCTCAGTCAGTTCCTGGGTCGGGGCCACAATAACAGTGAGCCATTTATCAATCTGGGGGCACCAGCTGATCCATCAAGTGCAGGGTCTGCAAAACATCCCAAGCCCTGATCTTAGGAGCAGTTTAGGGAGGGTCAGACTCCTGTGACCTCCAGCTGCAAGACTCCCAAACCATCATTTCTAATCTTGAGGCTAATGTTAGTCCTACCAAGGCCATCTAGTCCCCAGGCAGGGAGTTCTGCTGTGGGAAAGAGCTGTTACCATCTTTGTTTAAACTATAAACTAAGTCTCTCCCAAAGTGAATTTGGCCTAGGAATGTACAAGGACAGCTTGGAGGTTAGATCTTCCACCGTCTCAGTCATAATTTTGCAAAACTTTTGCAAACATGATTTTCGTATTTGCAGAACATGAAAATATGCTCATCATTAAGTACTAGGGAAAGGCAAACAAATTAAAACCATGATGAGTCGGTGTAGGGGCTCACGCCTATAATTCCAGCACTTTGGGAGGCTGAGATGGGAACACAGCTTGAGCCCAGAGTTCGAGACCAGCCCTGGCTACATAGTGAGATCTCGCCTCTGCCAAAAAATTAAAAAATGATTAGCTGAGTGTGGTGGATCCCGCCTGTGGACCTAGCTGCTCAGGAGGCTGAGGTGGGAGGATCACTTGAGTGTACTGGTGGTTGAGGCTGCAGTGATTGCAATTGTGCCACTGCATACCAGTCTGGGTGACAGAGCAAGAGCCTATCTCAAAAATAAAAAGAAACAAAACCAGAGAAACCACATAAGATACCACTTCACACCCACTAGACACAAAAAATGCACAAGAGCATGGGAAAGACTAGCAGCGGGAGCCTGCATACACTGGGAACGCGAAATGACGCAGACGCTTCAGGAGTGGTCGGGCTGTTCTCTGATAAGTGAAAGGGAGTTACCACGTGAGCCAGCAATTCCATTCCGAGGCATAAACAGAGAAAATGGAAAACATATGTCCACACAAAAACTTGTACAGTGGCTCACCCTGTAATCCTAGCACTCTGGGAGGCTGAGGCGGGCAGATCACCTGAGGTCAGGAGTTTGAGATCAGCCTGGCTAACATGGTGAAACCCCGTCTCTACTAAAAATATAAAAATTAGCCGGCTGTGCTGGCACGCACCTATAATCCCAGCTACCCGGGAGGCTGAGGCAGGTGAATCACTTGAACCTGGGAGGTGGAGGTTGCAGTGAGCTGAGATGCAGGCAGATGACTTCAGCCCAGAAGTTCAAGACCAGCCTGGGAAGCACGGTGGGACCCTGTCTCTACAACATTAGCCAGGCTTGGTGGCGTGCACCTGTAGTCCCAGCTACTCAGGAGGCTGAGGTGGGAGGATCCCTCAGGCCCAGGATGTGGAGGCTGCAGTGAGCCAAGATCGTGCCACTGCACTCCAGCCTGGAAGACAGAGCAAGACCCTGTCTCAAAAAAATAAACCAAAAAACAAAGTATAAACTTAATTTTCCAGGCCCTGGCACCTAGTAAGCGCTCAACAAATACTTGTTTTTATTTATTTATTTTTTTAAGACAGAGTTTCGATCTATCCCAGGCTGGAGTGCAGTGGAGCCATCTCAGCTCACTGCAACCTCCACCTCGAGGGTTCAAGCAATTATCCTGCCTCAGCCTTTGGAGTAGCTGGGATGTGTGTGCACCACCATGCCTGGCTATTTATATGTATATTTTTTTAGTAGAGACAGGGTTTCACCATATTGGCCAGGCTGTTCTTGAACTCCTGACCTCATGATCCACTGGCCTCAGCCTACCAGAGTGCTGGGATTACAAGCAGGAGCCACTGTGCCTGGCCAACAAATATTTATTGAGTAAAGAGAAGCCAGTGATAGATCTTACAAAGCTGCGGGACTGTGGAATCCAGCAGGCTGGGCATGGTGGTTCACACCTGTGATCCCAACACCTTGGGAGGCTGAGGCAGGAAGATCGCTTGAGTCCAGGATTTTAAGACCAGCCTGGCCAACATAAGGAGACCCTGTCTCTACCAAAAAAAAAAAAAAAAAAATAGCCAGGTGTGGTGGTGTGCACTTGTAGTCCTTAGCTACTTGGGAGACCGAGGTGGGAGGATGGCGTCAGTGCCTGAGGTCAAGGCTACAGTAAGCTGGGATGGCGCCACTGTACTCCAGCCTGGATGACAGAGTGAGACCCTGTCTCTCTTCTTATTTTATTATTTGAGATGGAGTCTTGGTCTGTCGCCCAGCCTGGAGTGCAGTGGTGCCATCTCTGCTCATGGCAACCTCTGCTTTCTGGGTTCAAGCAATTCTCCTGCATCAGCCTCCTGAATAGCTGGGACTACAGGCACCTGCCACCATGCCCGGCTAATTTTTGTATTTTTAGTAGAGACAGAGTTTCACCATGTTGGCCAGGCTGCAGGCTGGTCTCAAACTCCTGACCTCAGATGACCCACACCCACCTCAGTACCCCCAAGTGCCCAGATGACAGGTGTGAGCCACTGCGCCCACCCGACCTACCTTGTCTGTTAAAAAAAAAAATCCAGCAGACCAGCTGTGTGACTTCTTCACAGTGTTGCTGTGAAGAATGAGGTAGATAATAAATGTATATCCACTAGAGGTGTGGACTCAATAAAAGCCACCCTACCCCTGTCCCCATGATGACCCCCAGCCAAGCCACAAAGCTGAACCATCCGCCAGCTGCAGCCCATGAAGCCCTCTCCTGGGATCTGTTTACAGAAGATGGATGGATGCTGGTGTTTCCAGCTATAGCAGTCCTTGTAGACAAAATCAGTAGTGTTGGTAACAATTTCCTTGGGCCAGAAGAGAATCATACCACAGCTTTAATTAAAGGACAGAGCTGCAACTATCCTCCCGGGGAACTTACACATTCAGAAATTGATGCTTATGGAAACCTAGCATTTTCCTTTTCTAGGCGCATTTAAATAAACACATGGAAACTGCTTCCAACGATATTGGAATGACCTGTTGCCTGGGGTCATCCATCACTGGGTGGCACTTCCTCTCTCAATCTGAAATCTTTACAAGGCCAAGATGTCTGTGGACTCTCTTTGATGGAGTCTCCGTGCACTGGCTGGTGATAGGCAGTAAGAGCTTCTCAGCCTTCTCAGTGGACGAAGGAGATTGTGATGACCTCTGGGGTATGGAGCAAAGGTGGGAGAAAGCAGGTTGAGAGACTGGGTGAAGAACTGAGAAATCACTCAAACTGGGGAATACTAAATTAGTGTTATTTCAGACATATCAGCGGAGTGCAGTGTAATCCCAGCACGCTAGGAGGCCAAGGCAGGCAGATCACCTGAGGTCAGGAGTTCAAGACCAGCCTGGCCGATGTGACGAAACCCCGTCTCTACTAAAATTATAAAAATTTGATGGGCATGGTGGTAGGTGCCTGTAATCCCAGCTACTCAGGAGGCTGAGGCACTCACTTGAACCCGGGAGGCAGAGGGTGCAGTGAGCCGAGTTGTGCCACTGCACTCCAGCCTGCAAGACAGAGTGAGACTGTCTCAAAAAAAAAAAAAAAAAATCTGGCTGGGCATGGTAGTTCATGCCTGTAATCCCAGCACTTTGGTAGGTTGAGGCAGGTGGATCACAAGGTCAAGAGATCGAGACCATCCTGGTCAACATGGTGAAACCCCATCTCTACTAAAAATACAAAAAATTAGCTGGGCATGGTGGCGAGTGCCTGTAATCCTAGCTACTCAGGAGGCTCAGGCAGGAGAATTGCCTGAAACGAGGAGGCAGAGGTTGCGGTGAGCTGAGATCGCGCCATTGCACTCTAGCCTGGGTAACAAGAGGGAAACTCTGTCTCAAAAAAAAAAAATTAGTCGGGTGTGGTGGCACATGTCTGTAGTCCCAGCTACTTGGGAGCCTGAGGCAGAAGAATCACTTGAACCCAGCAGGTGGAGGTTGCAGTGAGCTGAGATCATGCCATTGCACTCCAGCCTGGGCTACAAAGTAAGACTCTGTTTCAAAAAATAATAATAAAAATCCATTCCTCTGTAGCAGTCTGGCATGAAGACAAACACTGATGACTCATGCCTGCACACAACAAATTTAAAACAAAACAGGGAAGAGGGATATTAGTAAAATGAGTCAACACAGACTTTGGCAAGAAAGGAAATTCTTTCTTGAAGTTGACATGTGAGAAGCATGTGTGCCCCTCAGCAGTGATTCAGGACAGGAGAAGCCCAGCAGGTGGGGGGTTGTTTATCTGCCTGCTCTTCATTCATGTATCCACTTTTTCCTTTACAATTTTCAGTCAGCTCCATATCAGCTCTGCAAGAAGGAGCAGGAACACAAAAATGAAAAAAGACACAGTCTTTGCCCTTCAGGGGTACTTAGAGTAGGGTAGACACACAGTTTCACTAGGAACTCTAATGTAGGGGGGTCTGATGTGGTGGCTCACGCCTGCAATCCCAGCACAGTGAGAGGCCAGGGCAGGATGATTGCTGGAGCCCAGGAGTTCCATGCTAGCCTGGGCAACACAGTGAGACCCCCCATCCCTACGAAAAATACAAACATTGGCCACGCATGGTGGCACATGCCTGTGGTCCCAGCTACTCCGAAGGCTGAGGAGGGAGGATGGCTTGAGCCCAGGAGGTCGAGGCTGCAGTAAGTGTGATTGTGCCACTTCCCTGCAGGTGGAACAGCCCCAGTGGCTCATGCTCCAGTGGTTCATACCATAGTAGCTCCTGCTCCAGTGGCTCATGCTCCAGTGGCTCGCACTCCAGAGGCTCATACTCCAGTGGCTCACACTCCAGTGGTTCATGCTCCAGTGGCTCCTGCTCCAGTGACTCATCCCAGCACTTTGGGAGGCAGAGGTGAGTGGATTACTTGAGCCCAGGAGTTCAAGATGAGCCTGGACCACATGAGATGATGGGGGCAACAGCAGTGACCACAACTTTGAGATAGTGCATTTGTTTTTTGTATTTTTTGAGATGGGGGTCTCAGTCTGTCACCCAGGTTGGAGTGCAGTGGCGCCATCTCAGCCCATTGCAATCTTGGCCTCTTGAGTTTCAGTGATTCTTCTGTCTCAGCCTCCCCCCGAGAGTAGCCCGGATTATAGGAGCCCGCCACCACACCTGGCTAATTTTTGTATTTTTAGTAGAGATGGGTTTTCATCATGTTGGCCAGGCTGGTCTTGAACTCCTGACCTCGGGTGATCCACCCGCCTCGTCCTCCCAAAGTGCTGGTATGACAGGCATGAGCCACCATGCCTGGCCGGGCCGAGGTGGTGGATCTGCAAGAGAAACTCGATTCACTTGTTCATGGCTCCCTGCCGGTTCAGGACATGGATGATGTGGAGAAGCTGGTGCCTCTCTATAGGAAAAAAACCCAAAAAAGTGGGACAATGGCCAACAAAGTTAAAGGATCACGAGATCCAGTGCTGAGACAAGGCAGAGGAGGGGCTGAAATGGCCGTCAGAGGGGAGAGCCCCAGGCAGCAGGGACTTTTGCAAGTGTGTAGGGAGAAATTAGAAGTTCCAATGAAGAAAAAAAGTGTGAGGTCTTTGGGGCCAGCTTTCAGCTGGTCTAAAGCTGAATTATAGGAAGAAGGTGAGGGAGGCAGAGACCAAGTGTGGGAGGACCTCCTGTGTCATGCCAGCAGTCTGGACTCCACCCTGTAGCTGACAGGGAGCCAGAAAAGGGCTTGGAGCAAACACGTGGCACATTTGTGGGTAAGGCACGTCTTCCTTGTGGCCTTGAGGGATGGACTGAAGGGGGTGGAAAGTGGGAGCAGGACAGCCTCTTCAATGGTCAGGTGAGAGGTGGATGGGTGGCAGGGGCTGCGGAGAAGGTGGCTAAGTTGAGCTCCAGTCCCCAAAGGGTGCTGTGGGGCAGAGGAACTTCCAGCTAACAAGTCACTTAGCTTCTTAGATCAGTTTCCTCATCCTTCAAATGAAGGAAACATGAATCATTGGTAAGATGTCCCCTCTTTCCAAAAGCGTGAAATGATTATCAGGCCTCTTTCCACAGGCAGTGGGACCTCACCTCAACCCTGGAAAAGAACTGGGAAGTGTTTTTCAGCCAGGTGCGGAGGGAGGGCCACATGGGCCTCCCAACCCATCCCCAGGGCCCCTCTCCAGCTCCTCTTTCTGGTCCTCCCCAGGGGAAGGTGCAGGCTGAAAAGAGAAGAGGGAGTAGAAGGTCCTCATAGACACACAGCCCCCTGGGGCCCCACCAGTCCGAGGCCCCTGCAGCCCCGTGGGACTCGGTCACCGCCGGACCCGAGAGTACAGCTTCGAGGCCCTGGCGCCTCCGGCACCGCTGCTTAGAGCTGTCACCCTTGACTGTTTTTCCCCTGGAAAAGCTTTAGTGAGAAGAGGAGAGAAGGCTGACTGGGGCCAACAAAAAACACAAAACCCCAAAGCGTTTTCTCCGGATTCGGATTAAACTGCTCGGAGAGTAGTTAAGTTACTTCAAGGCATGATCAACCACTGTGCTCCAGCCTGGACCATAAGAGCGAGGCCTTGCCTCAAAACACAAAATCAATCATCAACCCGCGCAGGACGACCAGCCACGTCGCCTTCGGTCCCTACGTCTTCCTCCCACCCAGCAGGCGATGCCCTGCTCGGTTGCAGGGATCGGGGCGGCCAGAGGTCCTAGGTGGACGTAGGTTGGGGTGGTCAGGGGTCGGGGTGGGCGGGCAGCAGGGCGGGCAGGGGGTCCTGTGTGGACATGGGTTGGGGTGGACACGGGCCCGGGATGGACATGGGTCGGGGTAGACATGGGCCGGGGGTGGACATGGGTCGGGGCGGGCAGCGCAAGGCGGTGGGGGAGGGGGGAAGGTGTGACTCGGGGCGGCCCCACAGCTCCGCCTACCCCGCCCCCCAACCTCCGCCCCGTCGCGGCTCCGAGTCGGGAGCTGGCAGGGAATGCCCGGGGCGGGTCTTGGTTCCCCAGGCGCCCGCCCCCGCCGCGGGGAGCCGCTAACGTCAAGGAGGCGAAACCCAGAAGCGGCCGCAGCAGACGAAGAAGGGAACCGGCGCGAGGGCGGAAGGAACTCGGTTTCTCTTTCTCTCGGGCCGGGGACCGCGGGCGGAACATGTGGGACCCGCGCGCGTTCGAGCGGCTGTGGCGGGCCGAGTTCCCCGGGGCGGAGGCGCCGGCGCTGCGGCTGGAGACAGCGCGGGACGTAGAGCTGGAGCTGGAGCGCTGCAGCCTCAACCTGGCGCGGCTGCAACAGGTGCTGGCCCAGGAGCGCTTCAAGGCCTCGCACCTGCGCGCATTGCTGGCCGGGGAGGGGCGCGCGGGGGCCGGAGATCCCCGGGAACCCCGGGACCCCGAGGCCGCAGTCCCCCGCGCGGGAAGGAGCTGGGCTGCCGCCGTCCACCAGCAGCTGCTGCAGCCGCTGCTGCGGTTCCGCGCCCAGGAGGACGAGGCGGGCGCCGGCGGCGACTCGGAGACGCTGGATCCGAACGAGAAGTTCGCGCTCGGCCCCTGGCTGGCGGCCCCTTGCGGGTTCCGGATGCGCTGTGAGGAGGCGGAGGAGAGGCCGGGGCGCGAGAGCAGCCCCCACCGCGGGACGCCCCCGGCCCCCGGGGGGCCGAGACCCCAGCGCGGGAGCCCCGACCTGGAGCAGCTGGAGGCCGAGGCGGAGGAGCCTCCCAGGCTCGGGGCCCGCGACCACCTGCCCTCGTGGAGACGTCGGAGGTTCCTGCTGGCGCCCGAGCTGGACTCGCCGGCCCACAGCTCCCCGGAGAGGGACAGCAACGACAGCCGTCACAGCTCCGACCGCGAGGACGGCTTCTCCGCAGGTGGGCGCCCCGTCAGATCTCCCAGACCCCTCGCGCGCCCCTCTCTAGACCCGCCGCGCCCCCCACCCCACCCCCTGGGCCGCTGATGCCCTTCCCTGGCAGACTTCGTGGCCCTGTTTAACCTCAAGAAAGGGGCTGGGACGAAGGGGAAGGTGGATGAGATGCTCCTGTTTACCCCAAAGCCACTTGTGGAACTTGGAAAAAATGTGTGCAGCGATGGTCAAGTGCGGGTGACTGTGGAAATTAGCCTCGCGTCGGCGGCAGGGGCGATGAAATGGGGCGTGGGACCAGCCCTTGGGAGGAACCGTCGCCCAGGCTGCGGCACTTCGGCTCTGGGCGCTACAACATTCGCCTTGTCCCTGCAGCCAGCCCCCAGTCCGGACACCCCCGTCCCTGCAGCCCGCCCCGCCCCCCGGTCCGGACACCCCGGTCCCTGCAGCCCGCGTGTCCCAGTCCGGACACCCCAGTCCCTGCAGCCCACCCCACCGGGCCCCGCGGTCCAGATCCCTCCCAGCTGCCCTGACTGTGGATCCTTTTCTGCACACGCGCCAGCGGCTTCCCACTTGCCGACACTCCTGACTCTGAGCTCCGGTTTCCCGCCTGTGGAAGCCGAACTCTTCCCCTCGGGTTTCTGAACCTGTGCCTCATCTTCTCCAGGCTGCTCTGTTCGTGGGAAGCTTCAGGGAAGTTCCCTGACCCTCGCCAGCCCCTCTTGGCTGACGCGTTGTCTTAGGAGGCTGCGCGGCCTGTCGGCTTTCTAGGAGCCTGGGAGCGTGAGAGGAAGGGGAAGGGTTGGAACCGTCTAGTTTCCAGCTCACCCAGCTCCGGGAGATCGTGTCTAGTGCCCGCATTTGATAAAAGAGGAAACTGAGGCTCAGGAGGATGACTTGCTGGCTGGGGTGAGCTAAGACCTTCCCCGGGCCTCCTGCCACATCTGCTCTCTCTTCTGAGGACAGGGCCTGGTTTCAGTCGTCTTTGAACCCCCTTCTGGTCGCACTCGCGGGGCCTTGCAACAGCGAAAGCTCAGCGAGTAATGACTGATGGCAGGGAACTGAGCGCCCGGCGGGCTCTTCGTAGGTCAGGGAGTGGGAATGGGACCGAGGAGCAAAGTCAGGCGGGATGTGGGGTGGCGTGACTGCCTCTTGCTGCATCTGGGAACGGTCAGAGTCTCAGCCACGCAGAAGGCAGGACACTGGTGGCGTCTGGTTGGGTCAAGCTGCAGGAATTTAAGATGTCTTCCTTCTCAGTGAAGGAGGAGAAAAAAATCACTGATGCTGGGATTGTTCCAAAATCTCCGTTATTAGATTTTATCTGGGCGAGTTTGCATTCGAATGAAAAACCGTCCACTTTGCTAAAAGCGCATTTGGAAGGCCCATCGAGTCATCTGTTTTGATCAGTTACACTCTAGAGAGGCCCAGAAGCAGAGGTGAAAAGGGCCATTTTCTTCTAGATGAGGGCATGCTAGCAACATCAGAGTGTAAATAAATCAGTCTGCAGGCCAGGCGTGGTGGCTCACGCCTGTAATCCCAGCACTTTGGGAGGCTGAGGTGGGCGAATCATGAGGTCAAGAGATCGAGACCATCCTGGCCAACATGGTGAAACCCCATCTCTACTAAAAATACAAAAATTAGCTTGGCATGGTGGCGCATGCCTGTAGTCCCAGCTACTCAGGAGGCTGAGGCAGGATAATTGCTTGAACCCGGGAGGTGGAGGTTTCAGTGAGCCGAGATCACGCCACTGTACTCTAGCCTGACACCTGGCGACAGAGCAAGACTGTCTAAAAAAAAAAAAAAAAGTTACTCTGCCAATTCGCCCAGTATCTTCCTTTCAGCACCTGTAACCTTGATTGGTACCAGAAAAGACAAAGACCAGCCCGTGCTGGCCTGGTGAGGAGTGGGGGACGGCAGAGAGGAGTCGGCTGTGTTTGGTGGTGCCTTGTGCTGGCCTGCCGAGGAGTAGGGGATGGGCCTCCCGAGGAGTAGGGGATGGGCAGAGTGGAATCGGCTGTGTTGGGTGCAGCCTGTGCTGAGAGGCCAGGCCTGTGTCAATGACCTGGCCCTGCCCCTCCCCAGGTGTGAGACCATGGGAAAGCCACTGACCCTTCCAAGCCGCAGTCTGTCTGTCCGATGGGAATCATGGAAATAGCCAGCACCTCAGCGGCTGACTCTTGCCAGCTCCTGTTCTGAGCACTTTATACACTTTAATTCATTTATACCACACAACACTGTCATGAGATGGGCACTGAGAGGTTCGGCTCTATGGCCCCACCCACATCTCGTCTGGAATTGTACTCTCCTCGAGTGGAGGGCGGGAGGGCGGGATGTTGGGGGTGATTGGGTCACAGGGGCAGTTCCCCCAGCTGTTCTCATGGTAGTGACTGAGTTCTCATGAGATCTGCTGGTTTCAGAGTGTTTGGGGATTTCCCCCGCTCCCAGCTCGTTCTCTCTCCTGCCCCCTTCCAAAGAAGGTGGTTGCTGCTTCTCCACTTTCTGCTGTGATTTTAAGTTTCCTGAGGCCTCCCCAGCCATGGGGAGCTGTGAGTTGATGAAACCTCTTTTACTGATAAATTACCCAGCCTCGGGTAGTTCTTTATAGCAGTGTGAAAATGGACTAATACGGGTTACTGTTATTATTTCCATTCTGCCTGAGAATCACAAGGCCTGCCCGTGGTCATCCAGCTTATAAGTAGCACTTAGGATTTGGACCCAGGCAGTCTGACTTCCAACTCCATGCTTCAAACACCAAGCTGTGCTGCCTCAAATATTAGCACCTACCTCTTAGGATAGTTAGGAAGATTAAATGCAAGAGAATATTTGAAGAGTTTAGCAGAACACCTGGTGCATGGTGACCATGGAGGGTGTTCGTGTCTGTGTGTGAGTGTGTGTGTGGGGGGTTGTTGTTTTTTGTTTGTTTGTTTGAGACAGAGTCTCACTCTGTCGCCCAGGCTGGAGTGCAGTGGTGCAATCCTGGCTCACTGCAACCTTCGCTTCCCAGGTTCAAACGATTCTCCTGCCTCAGCCTTCTGAGTATGTGGGATTACAGGTGTGTGCCACCACACATGGCTAATATTTGTATTTTTAGTAGAGACAGGTTTCACCATGTTGGTCAGGCTGGTCTCGAACTCCTGACCTCAGGTGATCTGCCCACCTTGGCCTCCCAAAGTACTGGGGTTACAGGCGTGAGCCACTGCTCCCGACTTGTTTTCCTCTATATCACTAAAGTCCCTAGGAGACCCCAGACCATCTGCTGCTCATGTCAGCCACCAGGGCTGCTGCCCACTCATCCGGCTCCTTCCTGGGCAGACATGGCCTTGCAGGTGAGCAGACTGTCTGCTGGTTTCCAGGCCTCCTCTCCTTGGCTGTGCACTCTTGGGCAGACTCAGCTGCAAGCCTGCATTTGGAGACCCTAGCGTTTCCCTGCATGCTGGCAGGCTTCTCTGTTACCGCTGCAAGCCAGCACATGCAGGAGCTGGGTGATACATCTTTTTGGGGGTTTATGCATCCTTTCTGCTGCCTCTGGCATTTCCTGTGCATTTGGACTCTAAACAAATTGCATTCTTCTAGCAAAGCCCAAAGGTGCTTTTCAGTCGCATCTTTTTGACTGGCAGTGTCAGATGATAAAGTAAACATTGTTAATATTTTAAACTGGTGTCATTTTCTCCATGTGTTAAACTTTGCTTATGGAGACAAGTGTTTTCTGTTTTTGCTGGCCCTTGGAATTCATCCATCCGTTTAACCATCCATCCATCCATCCATCCATCCACCCACCCACCTACCCGTCTGTCCATCTGTCCATCCATTCATCCATCCATCTACCCACCCACCTACCCACTCATCTGTCCATCCATTCATCCATCTATCCATCCATCCATCCATCCTCTCACCCACCCATCTGTCCGTTGATCCATCCATCCACCCACGCACCCATCCACCTGCCCATCTGTCTGTCTGTCCATCCATCCATCCACCCACCCACCTGCCCATCTGTCCATCCATCCATCCATCCACCTACCCAGCTACCCACTTGCCTGTCTGTCAGTCCATCCATCCATCCATCCATCCATCCATCCACCCACCCACCTGCCCGTCTGTTCGTCCATCCATCCATCCCACTCAACAAGCATTTGTCAAGGTCTTAACTTCTTGCCAGGCCTAAGTTAAGAGATGAGACTGCACAGGTTGGTGACCTACCTTCAAGAATCTCACTAGTGGCCGGGCGTAGTGGCTCATGCTGTAATCCCAGCGCTTTGGGAGGCTGAGGTGGGTGGATCACCTGATGTCAGGAGTTCAAGACCAGCCTGGCCAACATGGTGAAACCCCATCTCTACTAAAAATACCAAAAACTTAGCCAGGTGTGGCGGCGGGCACTTCTAATCCCAGCTACTTGGGAGGCTACGGCAAGAGAATTACTTGAATTCGGGAGGTGGAGTTGGGATCATGTCGGTGCATTCCAGCCTGGGCGACAGAGCAAGACTTGGTCTCAAAAAAAAAAAAAAGATTAAAAAAAGATTCTCACTGGCTCTTTGGCTCCTGGGGTGGCATATGTAGGTTTTTGGATAAAACAACTTTCCAGTGGGTGGCTGGAGGTTAAATCCTGAGATGAATGATTAAGGAATGTTGTTTAGAACCGTAGCGACATTCAAGAGCCTAGAACGGGAGAAGAGTCTCAGAGTCAAGGTTCTGCCTTCACACTCCAGACAGAGGAAGACCCTGAAACCCTGAAAGGAACCTCAAGGTCAGGAGCTCAGAGCTGTCAAGGTGGGCTGAGGAGCCGGATCCGGGCTCTTCACATTGCATCCTGCAGCCTCCCTTTGTGGAATGTTAAGCAGGGGATGCTGATGACATGAGTCCTGTCAAGGTCACAGTAACAGGAGCAGGAGGTCAGTTCACGGAGCCCCAGCCATCTCAGCAGGTAGAAATTTCCTAAATGAAAACACTGAGGCTCCGAAAGGTAAAGAAACCTGTCCCGTGTCACCTGCTAGCATGTGGTGGAGTCAGCATTTGAACTGGAGTCAGTCCACAAAGTTGACCCTTTTTAACTTCCAGCCTGGGCAGCCAGTGGAACACCAGACTTCCCTACTCAGGAGGTCCCGCCGTTGGATTCTGGAAGGTTACTGATGGATACTTTTATTTATTATTATTATTATTATCATTATTTGAGACAGAGTCTTGCTTAGTCGCTGAGATTGGAGTGCAGTGGCGCAATCTCAGCTCACTGCAACCTCAGCCTCCCAAGCTCAAGCCATTCTCGTGCCTCAACCTCCCAAGTGGCTGGGATTACAGGCACATACCACCATGCCCAGCTAATTTTTGTATTTTTAGTAGAGGCGGGGTTTCACCATGTTGGTCAGGCTGGTCTTGAACTCCTGACCTCAGGTGATCCACCCGCCTCAGCCTCCCAAAGTGCTGGGATTACAGGTGTGATCCACTGCGCCTGACCTATTTTATTTTAAGACAGGGTTTCACTCTGTTGCCCAGGCTGTAGTGCAGTGGCACAAACACGGCTCACTGCAGCCTTCACCTCCCGAGTTCAAGCGATCCTCCCACCTCAGCCTCCCAAGTAGCTGGGACTGCAGGCACATGCCACCATGCCTGGGTAATTTTTATTCTTTTTGTAAAGGCAGGGTTTCACTATGTTGCCCAGGCTTGTCTAGAACTCCCAGGCTCAAGTGATCCTTGCTCCTCCACCTCCCACAGTGCTGAGATTACAGACATGAGCCACCACACCTGGCCCTGAGACTTTTATTTTTAATCCTATGGGAAGTGAATTTCCTCCTAGGTAGTCATGTTAGCTGGTTCATCTGTAACCTGATGGGTTTTCTCCCCTTCCCATCAGTGACTAAGGAGATTGTTGCTCCTGGAAGAATTACTTGTGTTCAGTGGATGTCTGAGTAACTTAATTCGAAGGATTGAATTCTCAGCCTTCGCTGTGGTAGCCAGGCACGATGGCTCATGCCTGTAATCCCAGCAGTCTGGGAGGCCAAGGCAGGCTGATCACTTCAGGTCAGGAGTTTGAGACCACCCTGACCAACATGGTGAAACCCCATCTCTACTGAAAACACAAACTTAGCCAGGGACAGTGGTGCATGCCTGTAATCCCAGCTACTAGGGAGGCTGAGGCAGGAGAATCGCTTGAACCCAGGAAGCAGAGGTTGCAGTGAGCCGAGATTGTGACACTGTACTCCAATCTGGATGAGAAAGTGAGACCCTGTCTCAAAAAAAAAAAAAAAAAAAATGCCATTTGAGACACCTGAGCTGGTGGTTTGCTGTGATTCATTTGTAGCCAGAGCTGATATTGTGCCACTGTTTGCTTGGCTCTTGAGGGCTTCTTTTGGACCAACCCAAATCCCCACCATCTCCACCTCACCAATGCTTTACTTGCCAGCCAGAGGGTGAGGGGGCGGAGTCTGTTTAACAGTTCCTTCCTGCTGTATGAGCAGTTAACACAACTAAGTTCGGAACCTTTTCTATTCCTCTGTTCTGTTTTTCTCCTGGGTAAGAGACTGTTCACAAAGCGACTGGCTCTGTGTTTCACTCTGGATCTTTGTTTTAAAATCAGGATCTTCATGCTTTTCCTTGGCTTCGGAATCATAGTACAAGCATTTCCCCATCTGAAAAATGGGATTGCTATTACCTAGTTTGCAGAGTCATGACACTTATGTCAGATGAGTTAATGACCCTCTCTAAGCTTCAGGCTCCTTGCCCATAAGATGGGAGTGATAGCGGGTGCCTGTAATCCCAGCTGCTTGGGAGGCCGAGGCAAGAGAATTGCTTGAACCGGGAGGCAGAGGTTGCAGGAAGCCGAGAATTGCGTCATTGCACTCCAGCCTGGGTAACAAGAGGGAAACTCCGTCTGAAAAAAAAAAGGTGGGGGTGATAATAATAGGACTGTTTCAGAGGCTTGCTGTGAAGCCTGCCTGTTACTAAACCCTTCGTACCCGCCCGTGCTGTGCACTGTTTTTGCTGCTGTTACAAGTCCAGGATTTTCAGTTGGCTAAACCAAGCGGCTGCTTACAATTGAATCTCTCCAGGAATAGTTTCCAAGCCTCTTCTCTCCCTTTTCACTTACCCCTGTCCCTAGTCCAGAGGTGTTTTGCTTCTTCAGAGGAAGACAAACTTTCTGGGTCCTTTGCGGTCCCTGATGCTTCCCTGTCAAGCCCTGTCTTTCTTGATGTCTGCAAAACCACCATCTGCCTTCTTATTTTCTACCTTTTACGCAGACGCTTTCAGCCAGCACTCATGCCCCCCAGCGTCTTCCCCTCTGCTTCCCCAAACCCGTCCCCAAACCGACCCCTCCTTTAAGGCCTGATTTTCCATAGAACCTGGGATTGGTTAAGATCGGGATTTGCCGTGTATGATGAAACTCAAAAAAGTAGCTTAAACAAGATAGAGGCTTATTTATCTCACATGGAAGAGAATTCCGGAGGCCAGCAGTCCAGTGGGGAGTACGATAACTGCGTGATCAGCAGGAATGCGGGCTTTTCAGTTTCTCTGCTTCTCTGTCCCCAAGCTTGCCTCCTGGTCTGAAACAGCTGCTAGCGATGCAGCCATCACATTCATGTTTCAGGCAGGAATTAGAAGAATGGAAAGAGGAGCATAAGGGCGAGTGGTGACTGCTGGTCTGTCTTTCAGGGGACTTTCCTGGGAACCCCTCGTAACGATTTCTGTTTTTATCTCCTTAGCCACCTCAAGCTGTAAGGGAGACTGGGAAATGTGTGTTCTCTCTGGCCATATGGCCACCTCAGATAAAATAGGGGCTCTGTCCCAAGGAAAAACAGAAGAATTGCTATTGTGTCGGCAGCTAGCAGTCTCTGGCACAAGCCTCTTCCAACCACTCCGACCCATCTTGTGTTTCTCCGAGTGAGCCCCATGCTGCACAATCATCTTATTATTATGCCATCTATTAATTTATTGACCCGGTAAACAAATAGCCACTGAACCACTGCTCTGCGCAAGACACTGACCTTTTACGTGTCTACTGTGAGGCGTTGCTCTGAATCTAAGAGGTTAGCTGGCTGCTCAAACGCAGGGACCATCATTTATACTGCTTTTCTCCCTCGCAACAATATCTTTCACAGAGCTGGACTTGGGGCAGGCACTTGATGAGTTCCTGGCTGATTTTAGAACAGTCACGAATGAGGCCGGGCACATCCTCACATTCAATTTTCAGAACAGCCTCCTAAAGTAAGCACTGCTGTTCTCATTTTGTGGGTGGGGAGATGGAGGCTCTGGCTGGTTAACTAATAAGCCGAGATCTCCTAGCACTAAGTGGTGGGGCTTTTTCTCCAGCTTTAAAAATTAATTAATTTTTATTAAGAGATAATTCATGTTGATCAGGCACTGTGGCTCATGCCTGTAATCCTAGCACTTTGGGACACCAAGGCAGGTGGATCACGAGGTCAGGAGTTTGAGACCATCCTGGCCAACATGGTGAAACCTCATCTCTACTAAGAATACAAAAATTACCTGGGTGTGGTGGTGCATGCCTCTAATCCCAGCTACTCAGGAGGCTGAGGTGGGAGAATCCCTTGAACACGGGAGGCAGAGGTTGTAGGGAGCTGAGATCACACCGCTGCACTCCAGCCTGGACAACAAGAGCAAGACTCCATCTCAAAAAAAAAAAAAAAGAATATCTAGATGCTCATGTCACCATCCCTAATCTAAACCTAAGTCACTGCAATAACTGAGTCTTCTGCCTCTAGCCATTTCCCTCCAGCTCCCAGCTTTTATGTTCCACATTAAATCCAAATGATTTCTCTAGCCCCTAAGTCCAGATATGCACCCCCTGCTGGCGCTCTTCAATGGCTTCCTGCCACCTGCAAAATAATCTCTGAACTCCTTTGATGCGATGTGCCAGGCCCTCTGTGACCTCCACCTCCCCCACCCAGTGTGGACACCTGCTGCTCCCTTGATGCTGAACTGCTTATAGTTAAAATAATCTCTGAGCTCCTTCGATGTGATGTGCCAGGCCCTCCATGACCTCCACACCCCGCCACCAGTGTGGACACCTGCTGCTTCCGCAATACTGAACTGCTTACAGCCTCCAAGCTCACCTTGTACACTCATTCCCCAGCATTTCCATGGATATGCCCTCTCCATGTTGTCCATGTGACAGACAGATTCCTGTTCATTCAGGTCTTGGCTGGGAGGCTGCCTCCTCTGTGAAGTCTTCCCTGCCTTCCCTAGGTACAGCTAGGAGCTGGGTCTCAATTAGGAGTGCGTTTGGCAAACAACAGAACCCCCTACCCCTGCCCCATCGCAATGGCTAGGCCGAATCATGACTTCTAAACATGTCCACATCCTCATCCTTGAACTTGGATGTTATATTACATGGCACGAGGCACGTCCTCATCCCTGGAACTTGTATGTTACATTACATGGTAGAAGGAACTTGGCAGATGTGATCAAATGGGGGACTCTTTCTTTATTTTTTGAGATGGAGTCTTGCATGACTCTGTCACTCAGGCTGGAGTGCAGTGGCACAGTCTCACCTAGGCTGGGGTGCAGAGGCGCAGCCCCACCCAGGCTGGAGTGCAGTGGTGCGGCCCCATCCAGGCTGCAGTGCAGTGGTGGGATCTTGGCTCACGGCAACCTCCGCTCCTGGATTCAAGTGATTCTCCTGCCTCAGCCTCTTGAGTAGCTGGGATTACAGGCATGCACCACCTTGCCCGTCTAATTCTTGAATTTTTAGTAGAGATGGGGTTTTACCATGTTGGCCAGGATGGTCTCAAACTCCTGACCTCAGGTGATCTGCCCACCTCGCCTCCCAAAGTGCTGGGGTGACAGGCATGATTCTGACATGGAGGAATTATCCTGGATTATCTAGGGGCGCTCCATGGAATCACAAGGGTCTTAAAATGGGAAACGTAATACACAACATTAGAAATGACTAAGTTATTTCACCGTTGTTTCACTCAGCAACTTGCTAGGATTCACAAGACTCGACACCAGATTATACTCATGGCTAAGATTTTTTTTTTTGCTGAGGATACAGAGCAAAGGCAGCTGGAAAAAGCTTGGCATGAGCAGACTCCAGAGAAGCCCACAGAGGCTTGTGATGTCCTTCCTCCTCTGAGACCATCTCCGTCTCTGAGAGCAAACTGCAGGACATATGTGGACTATCTCTGCCCAAAGAGGTCTGAGTCTCAAAGTCTGAGACTTATGGGAGGCTGGTACATAGGTATATACTGCTGCACAACCAGCCATGGCACGAGAAAATAAGGACCCAACAATAAAATTAAACCAGACGCATATCATCAGCCTTGATGGCTTCTGCAAAGGAAAATGATAAAACTGACAGCATGGTTTATTCCTGCAGGTGCAAAATGATGAAGTCACTAACATAGTGAAAAGAATCCTCCTTGTCACCTATGATGGGTGTGTGAGACCATGGCTGGGTGTGGTGGCTCATGTCCATAATCCCAGCACTTTGGGAGGCCGAGGCAGGAGGATCACCTGAGCTCAGGAGTTTGAGACCAGCCTGGTCAATATGGTGAAACCCCATCTCTACTAAAAATACCAAAATTAGCCAGGTGTGGTGGCAGGCCCCTGTAGTCTCCCTCAGCTACTCGGGAGGCTGAGGCAGGAGAATTGCTTGAACTCAGGAGGCAGAGGTTGCAGTGAGCCGAGATCATGCCCCTGCACTCCAGCCTGGGCAACAGAGCGAGACTCTGTCTCCAATAAACAAATGAACAGAAAAATATACTAGAATTAAAAACCGTGGAAACCTATTGTGTGCATGACGTCATTGATTCCTAGTACGTTAACTTCATTCGTGAGGGTGGAAGGCCTAAAGATCTGATTGCTCAGCTCTCTGAAAAATGCGATTTCCTTGGGGATTTTGCCCATTTGGAATGTATGAGGAATTCAGAGAAGTCTGGACGTACACTGCTAATTTCCAAGGTCTTTGTTAATTGGACCTAGGGGGCCATCTCGGCAACCTACTCACCATTTACAGCATTATTTCAAATCATAAAGGATAGACTCAGCCAGGTGCGGTGGCTCACACCTGTAATCCCAGCACTTTGGGAGGCCAAGGTGGATGGATCACAAGGTCCAGAGTTCAAGACCAACCTGTGAAACCTCATCTCTACTAAAAATACAAAAATTAGTAGGGCTTGGTGGCAGGTGCCTGTAGTCCCAGCTACTCAGGAGGCTGAGGCAGGAGAATCGCTTGAACTCAGGAGGCAGAGGTTGGGCTGAGCTGATATCGTGCCACTGCACTCCAGCCTGGGTGACAGAGCAAGACTCCATCTCAAAAAAAAAAAAAAGAAAAGAAAAGACTCATCAGCAAAAGTTTGAAATCATCCATTTGTAGTTTGGGGACAGCTGACTATGATGAGATGGTTTTGCCTTGCTGGATGCTGAGTAAAAGTATGTGTCACATGAATACTTTTCTCACTATGTTCCCATGAGACTAAGCATGATTCTTCTCATTCTGTCCTGACAAGTGTGGAGACAGTGAACCACTTGTCCAGAGTCACACAGCTAACACAGAACAGAGTCAGGACTGGAACACAGCTCTTTCTGAGGCCAAAGTTATTCTCTCCTCCTTCGCCACTGACTGCTACCTCTCCAGACTACAGCTCTTCACTCTAGAATAAGGTGATTGCACTAGGTAGTTTTCCAGACAGACCTACATTTTATGGACCCCAGTAAGTTAAATGAGCTGAGACTATGTACCAAGTAAGGTTAAGATCCTGGCTTTGAATCAGAGGAACGTGGGTTTGGGTCTGGGCCACTTGTTATTTTGTGCCCTTTACCAAGTTACTTCACCTATCTACAAACCTGGTTTCTTTTCTATACAATAAGGATAATTATACCTCACTTGGCATTGCAAAGGTTCAATAAAGTAACGTACAGAAAATAGGTAACATGGGGTCTGGCATATGGTGTGCTCCATATAAATGTAAACAGCTATTGCGTCAAGAGCATGCTGGCCAAGGCAGGCGGATCACTTGAGGTCGGGAGTTTGAGAACAGCCTGTCCAACATGGTGAAACCCCGTCTCTACTAAAATTATAAAAACTAGCCAGGTGTGATGGCGGGCACCTGTAATCCAAGCTACTCGGGAGGCTGAGGCAGGAGAATCACTTGAACCCCTGGGAGGCAGAGGTTGCAGTGAGCCGAGATCACGCCAGGCACTCCGGCGTGAGTGAGACTCCATCTCAAAATAAAATAAAATAGCACGCCAGGCACTCCGGGCAACAGAGTGAGACTCCGTCTCAAAATAAAATAAAATAGCACGCTATCTAGGACCACATTGCCTGAGTTTGAATCACAGCTCTGCCACTTAACTGCCATGTGACCTTGCGTAAATTACTCCACCTTTCTGCGCCTCAGTTTGTTTTGTTTATTCATTCATTCATTCATTCTTTATCTGGCCTAAAATGTCAGTGCCTCAGTTTTTATATTTGTAGACTAGGGAATGATGATAACACAGTATCAATAGCTGATTAAATTGGCGTAAAGGTTGAATAGATCACTACCTGTGTAAGTGTCTTGAACTGGACCTGACACATAGTGGCCACTCGGTACGTGTTGGGTAATTGCGTTATAATCACATGGTTACTAGTTTGGCCATGCTTGTAGCTGAAGTAGACTCCAAGGGTGGAAAACGGTATCTTGCTCATCTGTTGCCTGGTCATTGCCTTCACTGAGACTGGAAATCCTGCAGTTGGAATGACCCAAGAGTTGGAGCAGTGAAGTCTCTGATTACTGATGCCTCGCAGCTGCAGCCTGGGGAGGACGGCAAGGTGGCCCTTATGCTGTTGGCTGGCGTTGGGGTCCTGTGACGGAGGAAGCCCCGTTTTGCAGGCAGCTGCCTTCCCTTCTGTTTGGCTGCATGATTGCGCTTTTTCGCTTTATTTTAAAGCATCTTGAGGAATGTGGAGCCTATTCCCGTGGACAGCAGGGAAAGCCGCAGCGTGCCATGTCTCTGACGAGCCTTGCCGACGCTCTGTGGCCCCACCCAGGCAGAAGGCTGGGGCGACATCCACTGGCTCCCTATGCTGGGCTTCAATATGGGGTCCCCGAACACCCCCGGACCCCCCCCATACCTGTCCTCATTGTCTCACAGGCACAGAGCTGCTTCCTGAATGCCAAGCTTGTTGGTAACCTTTGTGGGCTGGCAGTGAGCACACCGAAATTAATTATTCATATCAGTTTGCTGAAGGAGCTATTGTTCGCCGAGGTGACTCCCTTTTGGCCATGAGACCCAGAACTCTCCAGGCAGGGCCTTTAGACAGGTGGAGGACAGCACGGTCCTTAAGAGGCAGCCGCTCAGGCAGGGTGGCACAAGGCGGCCCAGGCTGAATGCGGTCTGCTAATGGGCTTTGTTTGGGCTGCAGAGGGTTTCAACAAAATTGAATTTGTTTAAAACCAGGAGGTTGGCTGGGTGCAATGGCTCATGCCTGCAATCCCAGCACTTTGGGAGGCCAAGGTGGGTGGATCATGAGGTCAGGAGGTCGAGACCAGCCTGACCAAAATGGTGAAACCCCATCTCCACTAAAAATACAAAAATAAGCTGGACATGGTGGTGCGTGCATGTAGTCCCACCTACTTGGGAGGCTGAAGCAGGAGAATCACTTGAGCCCAGGAGGCAGAGGTTGTGGAGAGCTGAGATTGCGACACTACACTCCAGCCTGGGCAACAGAGCAGAACTCTGTCTCAAAAAGACAAAACAAGGCTGAGTGTGGTGGCTCACGCCTGTAATCCCAGCACTTTGGGAGGCTGAGGTGGGCAGATCACGAGGTCAGGAGTTTGAGACCAGCCTGGCCAACATGGTGAAACCCCATCTCTACTAAAAATACAAAAATTAGCCAGGCGTGGTGGCGCATGCCTGTAGTCCCAGCTACTTGGGAGGCTGAGGCAGGAGAATTGCTTGAACTTGGGAGGCAGAGGTTGCAGTGAGCTGAGATCGCGTCACTGTACTCCAGCTTGGGTGACAGAACAAGACTCCGTCTCAAAAAAAAAAAAAAGCCAGGAGGTCAACCTAGCAATGTGGATTTCTGGCTTTTCTTGACAATTATGTGAGTGTGTGTGTGTGTGTGTGTGTGTGTATTTATATATTTTCTCTCCACAAGTAACCACCATTGCAGGGATGATTTAGGGCAGTGTGTATGGGAGGCATTAGGCAGAGTTGAGTGGCCCCTTCAGAGTAGACGTGATTTTGCCAATGGCGTCAGCCTTCTTCCAGCCCTTCCTCCTCTCTCACTGTGACAGGGGTGAGTCTAGTGCAGGGAACAGAGGAAGACATGGAGCTGGGTTTGCCTCGGCCTCTGCCCTAACTTCCGTGTGACTCTAGGCAAATGCCACAGCCCTCATGGGCCTCACTCTCCTCTGCAGCTCGGGGACAGTGTCCCCACCTCACAGATTTGTGAGGACTAAATGGGTTATGTAAGGGCTGAGCCTGGACCATAGTAGGTTCTATTTAGGGGTTCAGTTTCTTTCTTTTTTTTTTGAGAGAGGGTCTTGCTCTGTTGCCAGGCTGGAGTGCAGTGAGGCGATCTCGGCTCCTGCAACCTCTGCCTCCTGGGCTCAAGTGATCCTACGGCCTCAGCCTCCTGAGTAGTTGGAACTACAGGCACGCACCACCACGCCTACCTGATTTTTGTATTTTTTTGTAGAAATGGGATTTTGGGGCCAGGCAGGATGGCTCACGCCTATAATCCCAGCACTTTGGGAGGCTGATGTGGCCAGGTCACCTGAGGTCGGGAGTTCAAGACCAGCCTGACCAACATAGAGAAACCTCGTGTCTACTAAAATACAAAATTAGCCTGGCGTGGTGGCACATGCTTGTAATCCCAGCTACTCAGGAGACTGAGGCAGGAGAATTGCTCGAACTTGGGAGGCGGAGGTAGAGGTGAGCCAAGATCGTGCCATTGCACTCCAGCCTGGGCAACAAGAACGAAACTCCATCTCAAAAAAAGAGAAAAAAGAAAAGCGATGTTGCCATGTTGCCCAGGCTGGTCTTGAACTCCCGGACTCGAGCAATCTGCCTGCCTCCACCTCCCAAAGTGCTGGGTCTATAGGCCTCAGCCACCAAACCTGGTCAAAAGCAATGCTTTTGTTTGAGTATCATACTCGGAGAGAAACAGAACTTGGCCATTGAGCTTGTATACTCTGAGATAGCTGCCACATTATAGGGAAAGACTACATACAATCAGAATTTTTATATTCAAATCTTAAATCTCTCCTTTATATTCCTTTAAATTGCTATTGAGTGAACTGTAGACATTCAGCATTGTTAGGGTAATTTAAGCTTGTTAAGGAATAATTTAAATATTTTGCCTAAGTCATCCCTGCGGTGGTGGTTACTCGTGGAGAGAAAATATATAAATATACACACACACACATATACACATACATATACACACATACACATAAACACATCCACACACGCACATACATACATACACATACACTCATACGCACATGCACATGCACATACATACACACAGACGCACATATACACACACATACATAGGCGCATACACACACACACACCCCTATTGTAGAGTCCAAAAACTGATGAAAGCCAAAATAAATGATGATTTTTAAGGTTGTGGGGGTGGCGGGAAGTCCTTTATAACATTTCACATCTCTTCAAAATAGAAACAGCGGCACTGCATCTTAGACTCTTGTTTGTTTGTTTTGTTTTTGTTTTTGTTTTTGAGACGGAGTCTCACTCTGTTGCCTAGGCTAGAGTGTGGTGGTGTGGTCTTGGCTCACCACAACCTCCGCCTCCCAGGTTCAAGCGATTCTCCTGCCTCAGCCTCCCAAGTAGCTGGGATTACAGGTGTGCACAACCATGCCAGCTAATTTTTGTATTTTTAATAGAGACGGGTTTTCACCATGTAGGCCAGGCTGGTATTGAACTCCTGACCTCAGGTGATCTTCCCTCCCAAAGTGCTGGGACTACAGACAGGGTCTGAGCCACCACACCTGGCCTAAACCGCCTTGTTTTCACCGTCTTGTCTCTGGAACCACAGAGACTGTCATCTTTGAAGAAGTGAAATCACTGTGGGGTTATGACGGTATCTTTGTGCAGTCTGTGCTCAATCTCTGAGAAGCTGGCATGGACGAACTTAGGAGTTAAGATGACAACCTTCAACCTCTGCAGCCTTAATTCACCCCAAATAATATCTGCTTAGCCACCTAAAACACAGCTCTCTTCCTGCTCTTTAGGTCCCCCCTAGTTTGCGTGGGCCTCAAATCGTGGTCTGTAGGTGAATTAATTGCAGGCGCCGTGTCTGGAAGAAAAACACAAAATCCGCAGCTTCCTGTCTGGTCAATTCCCAGCCTGACCTGCCTCCCACTCTGTGCATATTACAAAATTAAGAGGTTTCAGAAGCTGAAAGGGAAATAAGCAGCTTTCGTTTCTGCTTCATGCCACATCTCGGAGAAAGCGCTGTGCTTGTGGGTGAGGGGTTGACTGATTATTTGTAGCCCCATTTAGGGATGTGTTGGGGGAATTTCACTTCTTGAGTGAAATCCCCATCCCAGATATAGCTTCTTCAGTCCAAATCCCCATCCCATATATAGCTTCTCCCCAAGTACCTTTCTTTTTTTTTAAATCTCTCTCTCATTTTATTTTATTATTACTATTTTTTTGAGACAGTGTCTCTTGCCCAGGCTGGAGTGAAGTGGAGAGATTTCAGCTCACTACAACCTTTGCCTCCTGGGCTCAAGCGATTCTCGGGCCCCAGCCTCGCGCCACCACGCCCCGCTACTTTTTTTTTTTGAGACGGAGTTTCGCTCTTGTTACCCATGCTGGAGTGCAATGGCGCCATCTTGGCTCACTGCAACCTCCGCCTCCTAGGTTCAGGCAATTCTCCTGCCTCAGCCTCCTGAGTCGCTGGGATTACAGGCACGCGCCACCGTGCCCAGCTAATTTTTTGTATTTTTAGTAGAGACGGGGTTTCACCATGTTGACCAGGATGGTCTCGATATCTTGACCTCGTGCTCCACCCGCCTCGGCCTCCCAAAGTGCTGGGATTACAGACTTGAGCCACCGTGCCCGGCCCTACTTTTTGTATTTTTAGTACAGACGGAGTTTCATCAAGTTGGCCAGGCTGGTCTTGAACTCCTGACCTCAAATGAGCCACCTCCCTCAGCCTTCTGAAGTGCTGGGATGACAGGCGTGAGCCATTGCACCTGGCCTCTCTTTTACTTTGTTTTCTTTTTTGAGACAGGGGCGTGCTCCATTGCCCAGGCTGGAGTGCAGTGGCATGATTATGCTCACTGAAGTCTCAAGCTCCTGGGCTCAAGCGATCCTTGCACCTCAGCCTCCCAAGTAGCTGGGACCACAGGCATGTGCCGCCACACCTGGCTAATTTTAAAAAAAATTGTAGAGATGAGTTCTTGCTATGTTGCCCAGGCTGGTCTTAAACTCCCGGACTCAAGAGATCGTCCTGCCTTGGCCTCCCAAAGTACTGGGGACTGAAGGCGTGAGTCATCATGCCCAGACTCTTGCTATCTCAGTTTATAACTTGTTTCATTCTCCCTCTCATTATAGTATTTTTTTTTTTTCAGATGAAGTCTTGCTCTTGTCACCCAGGCTGGGGTGCAATGGCATGATCTCAGCTCACTGCAACATGCACCCCCTGAATTCAAGTAATTTTCATGCCTCAGCCTCCCGAGTAGCTGGGATTACAGGCTTGCACCATCACACCCAGCTAATTTTTTGTATTTTTAGTACAAACAGGGTTTCACCATGTTGGCTAGGCTGGTCTCAAACTCCTGACTTCAGGTGATCTGCCTGCCTTCTCAAAGTGCTGGGATTACAGGCATGAGCCACTGTGTCCAGCCTTGTTGTAGTAATTTATATGTTCTCCCCACCTTGCCAGCATTGCTGAAGGCAGATACCAGTTTATGGCTGTAAAGGCTGTGGGTTCCGGGGTCAGACTGCCCACGTTTTAACCTCAGATACACCCCTTACTAGCTGTGAGGATTTCAAACCATTATTTTGCCTCTCTGTGCCTTGGAGATCTTATCTGTGAAATGACAGTGTTGGAAGTCTCTACCTCCTGGAATACTGTGAGCATTAATGAGGAAATCCGAGGTAAACAGACACAGCAAACAGTAAGGACTCCTGTGATTCACCCTTTGTTTTCTGAGCTCTTGCCATAGGACCTTTTGCATCCTACCTGCTTGATCAGTGTTTGCTGGTTAATCTGAGATAAAGACTGAGGAAATTACTAAATGATTATTCTTTCGCTTCTGGAATAATTTAGGTAAGAACTGACTGCAAGTCAGACACCTCTGCAGGAACTTTATAAAAAGATCGATTTTTGGCGGCTAGCTCTGCTGAAGTGGGATCCTAGTGGGTCTTAGCAAAACCTGGAATCTATAGTTTTATTTGTTTATTTATTTTGAGACAGAGTCTCACTTTGTCACCCAGGCTGGAGTGCAGTAGTGTTATCTCGGCTCATTACAAATTCCGCCTCCTGGGTTCAAGCGATTCTGCTGCCTCAGCCTCCCTAGTAGCTGGGTGTGAGCCATCATGCCCGGCTAATTTTTGTATTTTTAGTAGAGACAGGGTTTCACCATGTTGGCCAGGCTGGTCTTGAACTCCCAACCTCAGGTGATCCACCCACCTCAGCCTCCCAAAGTGCTGGGGTGACAGGAGTGAGCCACCATGCCCGGCCCTCAGCTCTTTATGTCAGATCACGTAGGGTTTATCCCAGGAATATAAGCATACCTCAACATTAGAAAAATCTGCTTAATTCACTGCATTAATTTGTTATTATTTTAGAGACAGGTCCTTGCTCTGTTGCCCAGGCTGGGGTACAGTGGCACTGTCAGAGCTTCCTTGCAGCCTTGAACTCCAGGGCTCAAGCTGTCCTCCTGCCTCAGCCTCCTGAGAAGCCAGGATTACAGGCACTTAGAAACTGCAAAGTGGAAATGACCGGCTCTTGTTTCTGGGCTGCAGCTTTAGTGCCATGTCTTGAAGAAGGCTCTGTGCTTGTCATTACAGGGGTCAATCTTGAATGGCCAAGGTGGGTGGATCACCTGAGTGTGGGAGTTTGAGACCAGCTTGAGTTGGTTTACAAACCAGCTCACTAGCGATGGGGTTTCACCATGTCTACAAAAAAAAAAAGATTGCGAAATCTATGAAACCCAATCTCTACCAAAAAAATACAAAAATTAGGCTGGGCGAGGTGGCTCATGCTTGTAATCCCATCACTTTGGGAGGCCAAGACTGCAGGGGGGCTGGGGGGTGATCACCTGAGGTCGGGAGTTCGAGACCAGCCTGGCCAACATGGAAAAACCCTGTCTCTACTAAAACAAGATTAGCCTGGTGTGGTAGTGCATGCCTGTAATCCCAGCTACTTGGGAGGCTGAGGCAGGAGAATCGCTTGAACCCAGGAAGCGGAGGTTTCGGAGAGCTGAGATGGTGCCATTGCACTCCCCCCTGGGCAACAAGAGTGAAACTCCATCTCAAAAAACAAAAAAGGGTCAAGGGACGCTGAGTTTTGCAGTAAACAGCCCAATTCTGTGAGCGCCATACTGTGCTCTAATGCATCAGTATATAATGCATCACAGTAATGTGGCATCAGTGGTGACATCACAGCTCATTGCAGCGTCACCCTCCCTGGCTCAAGTGATCCTCCCAACTCAGTCTCTGGGACCTCAGGCATGCGCCACCATGCCCAGCTAATTTTTGTATTTTTAGTAGAAATGAAGTCTCACTATGTTGCCTAGGCTGGTCTCAAAATCCTGGGCTCAAGCAGTCCTCCTGCTTTGGCCTCCCAAAGTTCTGGGATTACAGATGTGAGCCATTGCACCCAGCCAAGGCATTTTCAATACAGAAGATGTGAACGGTGCGGAAGTTTTGGACATGAAGCATGCCATTTCCTGTGACCTCGCCCACCACTTCCACTCCTCTCGCCAGAAGGAGCCAGCAGAGCAGTTTGTTATAGATTATATGTGCCTCCAGCCCTTCATGGCATGCTTCGAAGTATTTGTATCTAATTTATGCACTGTTTCATTTATTCTTACAACTGTAGAGGTTTGTATTACTAACCCCATTTTATGTATGAGAAAACTGAGGCTTAAGAATATTGGGTAATGTGCCAAAAGGCCCAGAGCTAATTACAGTCTCTTAATAATGGGGATAGGACTGGGTGCTGTGGCTCACACCTGTAATCCCAGCACTCTGGGAGGCCGAGGTGGACGTATCACCTGAGGTCAGGAGTTGGAGACCAGCCTGGCCAACACGGTGAAACCCCATCTCTACTAAAGACACAAAAAATTAGCCGGGTGTGGTGGCGGATGCCTATAATCCCAGCTAATTGGGAGGCTAAGGCAGGAGAATCACGTGAACCCGGGAGGCGGAGGTTGCAGGTTGCCAAGATCACACCACTGCACTCCAGCCTGGGCGACAGACTCCATCTCAAAAATAATAATAATAGTAATAATAATAATAATAGGGATAACGCCAGGCACGGTGGCTCAGGCCTGTAATCCCAGCACTTTGGGAAGCTGAGGCGGGCGGATCACCTGAGGTCAGGAGTTCAAGACCTGCCTGGCCAACATGGCAAAACCACATGTCTTCTAAAAATATGAAAATTAGCAGAGTGTGGTGGCACATGCCTGTAGTCCCAGCTGCTCGTGAGGCTGAGGCAGGAGAATCGCTTGAACCCTGGAGGCGGAGGTTGCAGTGAGCCGAGATGGCACCATTATACTCCAACCTGGGTGACAGAGCGAGACTCCGTCTCAACAAAAAAAGAAAATGGAGCTAGGTTCTGAGAAATGTAGATGATTTCACTGTTGTGCGAGCTTCGTAGTACACTTTACACAAACCTGAGTGGTGTGGTCTACTGTGTACCTGGGCTGTATGATATAAACAGCTTTTTGCTCCCAGGCTATGGTCCTGTATAGCAAGTTCCTATACTGAAGACTATAGGCAGTTTTAACACAATGGAAATGCTTGTTTATCTAAACACATCTAAGCATACAAAAGGCACAGTAAAAATGCAGGGTTATAATCTTCTGGGCCACCTTCATACATGTGGCCCTTTCAGGCCATATGACTCATGACTGTAGTTTGAACCCAGGCTTCTCATTTGTTTTTGTTGTTCCTTTTTTCCTTTTTCTTTTCTTTTTTTTTTTTTTTGAGACAAAGTCTTGCTCTGTCGCCCAGGACGGAATGAAATGACACACGATCTCGGCTCAATGCAACTTCCGCCTCCCGGGTTCAAGCGATTCTCCTGCCTCAACCTCCCAAGTAGCTAGGATTACAGGCATGCGCCACCGCGGCTTTGAATTTGCCCGGCTAATTTTGCATTTTTAGCAGAGACGGGGTTTTACCATGTTGGCCAGGCTGGTCTCAAACTCCTGACCTCAGGTGATCAGCCCGCCTGGGCCTCCCAAAGTGCTGGGATTACAGGCCTAAGCCACCTCGCCCAGCCCACACTAAGTCTTTAAATGCCCCCAGGGGCAGTTTCTCTGCTGGGACTAATGCCGCTGCGGGAATCCAGGAGCCCTGGCGGTGGCTTCTGCGGGGACCAGGCCGGGCTGCGGGAGAAGCCGGGAGGAGGAGGCTGGGCGGGCGCCTGGCGGGCAGGGGGGTGGTGCTCTCCCGCCCCTCCCCTCGGCTCCAGGGATTCCCAGTGTGGACCTCCACCGAGGCCTGGACGCCGGAGCGCTTGGAGCCAGGGATTTATTTTAAGTCCAGATCAGGAGCTGGAGCAGGTTCCGCCTCCGCGTCAGGAAGCGCCACTGGAACGTCCGCTGCTTCCTGCAGGCCTTTCCCTGGGGGTAGCGCGACCCACACTGATGCCACACGCCCCCGCGGGTCCCTCCCGGGCTGAGAGCGCCCGGCCCCGCTCCGTGAGGTTCCGAGGTGTAGACCGGCACGGAGGGCGGCACCCGCCTTCCGCGAGTCACTCACAGGCCCAGGCCCCGGAGGCTTCGCATCACCGCTCCGCCTGAACCTCAGAAGCCCATGCGAACCCTCGCAGGGCTCCTCGCCGTGGCGGCCGCGGGGCTGTGATCCTAAATCTGCGGTGGGATAGTGGATCGTGCGCAAGATGAGACAGTTGGTGGTACCCGTAGTTTAAATACCAAAGCCCCGCCACGTGACCAGGATGGACAGGCCCGGCCCCCCATAGGTCAGCCCTTCCCCACAGGCCCCGCCCTCTGCCAGCCCCTCCGCACAGGCCCCGCCCTCTGCCAGCCCCCACAGGCCAACTTCCACCACGGGACAGCCCCAATCCCCGCCCCCAGGCCCAGGCCCCGCCCCCACCAGCTACCCCAACCCAGGCCCAGTCCCTTGAGAGCTGCGCGGGAGCCCGGCTGGGTGGGTCCAAAGCCCCTTCCAAGGGGCCTCCCCAGGATCCTGTTTTCACACCGGCTAGTGGAAGAACTGTTAAAAGGAATGCGGCTGGATGCGGTGGCTCACACCTGTCATCCCAGCACTTTGGGAGGCCAAAACGGGCAGATCATGAGGTCAGGAGTTCGAGACCAGCCTGGCCAATATGGTGAAACCCTGTCTCTACTAAAAATACAAAAATTAGCCAGGAGTGCTCGTGGGTGCCTGTAGTCCCAGCTACTCGGGAGGCTGAGGCAGGAGAATAGCTTGAACCTGGGAGGCAGAGGTTGCAGTGAGCTGAGATCACGCCTTTGCAATCACTTTTGCACCAACCTAAATCGTAGGGTTGGAGGAGAGCTGAGCTAACTGCTTTCTCGCAAGCAGCTGGAGCCACCTCGTTGAAACGAGAGGGCCATTTGTGTCCAAGACCGCTGTTCCCAGCTGCAGTATCCTTGACCTAGGCCGATTTCATCAAGGGTCAGCGGATTGGGAATAGATGACTGTGAATCAGCTTCCCTTCGCTAACACAGGCCGGGCACAGTGGCTCATGCCTATAATCCCAGCCCGAGTTCAAGTGATTCTTCTGTCTCAGACTCCAGAGTAGTTGGGATTACAGGCACACACAACTAATTTTTTATATTTTTGGTAGAGACACGTTTCACCATGTTGGCCAGGCTGGTCTCAAACTCCTGATCTCAAGTAATCCACCCACCTCACCCTCCCAAAGTGCTGGGATTAGAGGCGTGAGCCACCTTGCCTGGCCTGAAAGGGGCAGAAACTTCTAGCTTTCTACAGGCTCGGGAGGCAGAGGTTGCAGTGAGCTGAGATTGAGCCACTGCAGTCCAGCCTGGGTGACAAAGCCAGACTCCATCTGGAATAACAAATGAATAAAATAAAGTGAAGGGATTATGCTTTTCTAGATGGATCTTTTTTTTTTTTTTTTTTGAGATCGAGTTTCGCTCTTGTCACCCAGGCAATGGCACAATCTCGGCTCACCGCAACCTCTGCCTCCTGGGTTCAAGCAATTCTCCTGCCTCAGCCTCCGGAGTAGCCGGAACTACAGGCTCGCGCCACCATGCCAAGCTAATTTTTGTATTTTTAGTAGAGACGGGGTTACACCATGTTGACCAGGATGGTCTCGATCTCTTGACCTGTGATCCACCCGCCTCGGCCTCCCAAAGTGCTGGGATTATAGGCATGAGCCACCACGCCCGGCCTGATGGATCTTATTCTGAATCTAGCTGCTCTTGAGCAAAGTATGGAGGATAGCTACCTCTGCAATGACAATGAGACACCTCACAAAACAAAGGTGTGGTTTTGCTTTGGTGACATTAGCATAAGGCACAGTATTGGTTCCCATCATCTTTTCAGGGTGCCCATTTCACTTTTTGTCTTGTTTTTACCTTCAGGAGAAAGGTGTTGTATGTATGTACACATTTTATATATGCTCATGTAAAACTCAGTCAACATAATGATAATAGTTAATACTGCTTGAGTGCTCATAATGGAGCAGGTGCTGTGCTGGGTGTCTTCTATTAACAATGGAGTGGGTGCTGTGCTGGGTGTCCTCTATTCACAATGGAGCAGGTGCTGGGTGTCCTCTATTCACGATGGAAGAAGTGCTGTGCTGGGTGTCTTCTGTTTACGATATAGCAGGTGCTGTGCTGGGTGTTTTTTATTCACAATGGAGCAGGTGCTGTGCTGGGTATTTTTTATTCACGATGGAGCAAGTGCTGTGCTGGGTGTCTTCTATTCATGATCTCATTTGGTCCCCTTAACAATCTCAGGTAAAGCAGTTGCCTTCATTACTGAAGAAACCGAAGCTCAGAGAGGTTCAATCCTTCGTGACACCAGGTCTTGAACCTGCTGTATTCTGTCTGTAGAACCCACATCCTGACCTAAACCACGATGCTTTGCATCTGGAGCAGCAGCAGCGTGGACACTGGACTCATGAAGCTTTTGCTGATGTGAACAGCCTTGGATGCTGCTGCTGCCTGGGGGAGCCTCCCGGGGTCGTTACAGGGGCTCCTTCCCTGCTCATTTTGTTCTCTTTTTTTGAGACAGAGTTTCACTCTTGTTGTCCAGGCTGGAGTGCAGTGGTGCAATCTTGGCTCACCACAACCTCCACCTCCCGGGTTCAAGCAATTCTCCTGCCTCAGCCTCCTGAATAGCTGGGATTACAGGCAGCTGCCACCATGCCCAGCTAATCTGTGTATTTTTAGTAGAGATGGGGTTTCACCATGTTGGCCAGGATGATCTCAAACGCCTGACCTCATGATCCACCAGCCTTGGCCTCCCAAAGCGCTGGGATTACAGATGTGAGCCACCACACCCAGCCTAAATTTTTTTTTAATAGAGACAGGGTCTTGCTATGTTGCCCAGTCTGGTCTTAAACTCCTGACTTCAAGCAGTCCTCCCAAAGCGTTGGGATTATAGGTGTGAGTCGCCATGCCTGCCCCCATCATGTACTTTAATTTACCTCTAGATTATTTTAAATATCTAACACACTGTAAATGCTATGTGGTTGTTATGTGTATTATTTGTATTTCTGTATTATTGTCATGTTGCTTTTTATTGTTTTTCCCCCTAAATGTTTTTGATTTGTGGTTGGTTGAATCTAAGGGTGTCCTTGGACAGGGAGGGCCAGGTAGAGAAGGCCCACTGTAATACTTTGTAAAGAGCACCATGGTATGCACACAAGAAAGGCTGGAAATGCTAACTGGGGTGGTGTATTTTATGGGACATATTTTACTCTTCTATTATCTAAAGTGTTTTTCATTGTGGCTTTATGACTTATAAGACAGAAAAAAACTGAATACACTTACAGTTTTTAAAAGTTGGTTGGATGCTGTGGTTTATGCCTGTAATCCCAGCACTTTGGGAGGCTGAAGTGGGTGGATCACCTGAGGTCAGGAGTTCAAGACTCGTCTAGTAGAGAGATGGTGAAACCCTGTCTCTACTCATAACACAAAAATCAGCTGGGTGTTGCAGTGGGTGTTTGTAATCCTGGCTACTCAGGAGGCTGAGGCATGAGAATTGCTTGAACCTGGGAGGTGGAGGCTGCAGTGAGCTGAGATCAAGCCACTGTACTCCGGCCTGGGCAACAAGAGTGAAACTCCATCCCCACCTCAAAAAAACAAACAAAAAAAACCCCACCAGCTACAGTGAGCTGTGATCGCACCATTGCACTCCGCCTGGGCAACAGAGCAAGGACCCGTTTCAAAAAACCAGAAAACAAAAACCCAAAAGCCTATATGCTTCGCACCTTCTGTGTGTGTGATCTGTGAATACGTGCAGATGAACCCGGGCAAGCGTGCTAACTGCACTGTGGCTTCTGAGCCAACAGCCTGAGTGATTTTCCTAGAGGGGACACTGCTACCTGCCTCTGTTTCCCCCATCTTCCCTGGCAGCTGCAGAGCCAGCGAGAGGTTTTATTTTCCAGAGCAAAGTGTCTGTGGTCCTGACTACTCCTGAGCAGAGTTTTCACAGCTTCCCTGGCTCCCTCGGAGGAATGAGGCTCTGGAAGGAGATTGTACCTTGTGCTTGGAACCAGGCACCTTTCTTTTTTTTTTTTGAGACAGAGTCTTGCTCTGTCAGCCAGGCTGGGGTACAATGGTACCACCTTGGTTCACTGCAATCTCTATCTCCTAGGTTCAACATTCTTCTATTGCCGGGCGCTGTGGCTCACACCTGTAATCTCAGCACTTTGGGAGGCTGAGCTGGGTGGATCACCTGAGGTCAGGAGTTCGAGACCAGCCTGATCAACATGGAGAAACTCTGTCTCTACTAAAAATACAAAATTAGCTGGAGGTGGTGGTGGGCACCTGTAATGTCAGCTACTCGGGAAGCTGAGGCAGGAGAATCGCTTGAACCCAGGAGGGGGAGGTTGCAGTGAACCAAGATCGCCCCGCTGCATTCCAACCTGGGTGACAGAGCAAGACTCCAACTAAAAAAAAAAAAAAGATTCTCCTACTTCAGCCTCCCAAATAGCTGGGATTACAGGCATGCGTCATCACACCCAGCTCATTGTGTATTTTTAGTAGAGATGGGGTTTTACCAGGCGGGTCTGGAGCTCCAGACCTCAGGTGATCCACCCACCTCAGCCTCCCACAGAGCTGGGATTACAGGCATCAGCCACCGAACTGGACGGAACCAAGAAGCTTTGATTGCAGAAGCAAAAGCCAGATGGGACGTTGGCGTCTGTTGGCGTCTAAAGGCCACACTCTCCTTGGCAAGACAGTCCCCCTTCCTTTTTGGTCCTGAAAGCCACTCTAAAGCTCAGCAGCAGCTCAGGTGGGTGACGTGCACGTGTGCTGATGCTGGAGTTTGTGGTCTTTGCAGGAAGTCAGGGTCCTTTGCAGGCTTGGGAGGAAATGAGGCCTGCTCACAGGGACGGCCTTGCCTGTGGCCTCTGGGAGGGGAGCAGAGAGAACCCAGAGCCCCAGAGATGGGGAGGCTTCTCAGTGGTGGCTTCCTCATTTCTGGTTAGTTGTGGCAGGATGGCAAATACAATCTCTTTTACAAAAGCAACTCCTTTCTTTTTTTTTTTTTTTTTTTTGAGATGGAGTCTCGCTCTGTCACTTAGGCTGGAGTGCAGTGGTGCGATCTCAGCTCACCACAACCTCCGCCTCCCAGGTTCAAGAGATTCTCCTGCCTGAGCCTCCTGAGTACCTGGGATTACAGGTGCCATAGCCGGCTAATTTTTTTTGTATTTTTTGTAGAGACGGGGTTTCACTGTGTTGGCAAGGATGGTCTCGAACTCCCGACTTGTGATCTGCCCACCTCGGCCTCCCAAAGTGCTGGGATTTCAGGCATGAGCCACTATACCCAGCCAAAAGCATCCAGAAGGTGACAGCTGGGCTCTCCTTTACATCCAGAAGGTGACAGCTGGGCTCTCCTTTAGGGCCCCCAGAGAACTAACTAACCCCCAGTGTGAGGCCGTGGCTGGTGGGGCGGAGCAACGTTCCTGCCTCAGCAGCGGCAGCGTGACTTTATCCCACAGTCAGTGGGGTATATTTGCCCCTGGGGTCGAGGATCTGAGGAGCCTGGCTGCAGCCCGTTCTTAGGAAGAAGTTCTGCTCTCCAGGGAAAACCAAGTCCTCATCTGATTTGGGTCAGCGCTGTTCCCCCAGGGTGACCCAAAGCTTCCTGGGATGTTGGCCAGTACCCAAGGCTCTGGCGACCAGCCTGGGGTCCAGGAAAGACTTCCAGCACCCTCCCCATCTCTGCTGGTGTCCCAGCTCTACCCTTATGTGACAGGCATGTGGCTTTTTGGAGGAAAGGAACTTTCACAATCAGACAGAAACAGCCGTCGGGTAAATAACTCTGTGGGTCACGCAGGAGATTGGACTGAGACGTCTGGAAGGCCATGGGCCCGGAGGGGCATCCGGGTCAGGTTTCATCAGAGCCACGCCTCAGACCCCAGGAGGCTCCTGGAGCTCCAGGTTTCAGAGTGCTGGGGAGGCAGAGGGACAGTGTCTTCCTGTCTGCAGCCTACCACACCAGAAACGGGGTGTGGGGTTGGGGCTGCCTTGGAGAAAGAGAAGCCTGGCGCCTTTGCTCTTCAGTCTGTGTGGGAAGGTGTTCTTCCTTAGGAAGGCGGATGTCACCGGCAGTGTCATCTTTTCCCACGGCCTCGAGCCCTGTTCAGAGAACCGCCAGGATTTTCCAGAAAGTTCTGTGTGTGCTGGTGCTGTTCTGCAAGCCCAGGGGAACAGTCATGAACATCTGGGAAGGAGGGTGGGGGAGGCAGGATACGCAGTTAATACCCAGTTTTCCCCTATGTTTCTCTGAGAGGATAGCTAAGAAATCATTTTTAAAATTAGATTTAATTAAGTAATTATGTTTTTTGAGCCAGAGTTTTTGCTCTTCTCACCCAGGCTGCAGTGCAGTGACACGATCTCAGCTCACTGCAACCTCCACCTCCTGGGTTCAAGCAATTCTCTTGTGATCTGCCTCAGCCTACCAAGTAGCTGGGATTACAGGTGCCCACCACCATGCTCACCTAATTTTTGTATTTTTTTAGTAGAGACGGGGGTCTCACCATGTTGGCCAGGCTGGTCTGGAACTCCTGACCTTGTGATCCGCCTGCCTCAGCCTCCAAAAGTGCCGGGATTGCAGGCGTGAGCCACTGTTCCTGGACGATAATTTTCTTTAAAATGCTCCGTATGCTACTTGCTGAGCTGGGTCAGGCAGAGCTGGGGGGCTGCATTTGAGAGAGAGACACCCACTAGTTAACCTCTGCAGCAGTAGAAAACACCCTTATGGGCCGGCGCAGTGGCTCACACCTGTAATCCCAGCACTTGCAGAGGCCAGAATGGGAGGATCTCTTGAGGCCAGGAGTTTGAGAGCAGCCTGGGCAATATAGTGAGATTCTGTCTGTTTAAAAAAAAAAAAAAATTAGCTGGGTGTGGTGTTGCACACCTGTAGACCTAGCTACCCAAGAAGTTGAGGCAGGAGGATGGCTTGAGCCTGGGAGGTTGAGACTGGTGAGCTATGATTTCACCACTACACTCCAGTCTGGGCCACAGAGTGAGATTTATCTCTAAAACATAAAGAAGGCAGCCCAGTGCGATGGCTCACATCTGTAATCCCAGCACTTTGGGAGGATGAGACAGGCAGATCACCTGAGGTCAGGAGTTTGAGACCAGCCTGGCTAACATGGCGAAACGCCTCTCTATGAAAAAATACAAAACAAAACAAAATAACCGGGCGTGGTGCTGGGCACCTGTAATCCCAGCTATTTGGGAGAGGCTGAGGCAAGAGAATTGCTTGAACCTGGGAGTTGGAGGTTGTAGTGAGCCAAGATTGCGCCATTGCACTCCAGCCTGGGCAACAAGACTGAAACTCCATCTCAATCAGTCAATCAATCAATCAGTCAATATAGAAAGAAAGAAAAAGAAATAAAAAACACCCTTGCCACCAGAGACCCTCTGGGAACAGAACTCACATCCAAGGAGTCGTCAAAAGACCCAGGAGCTTGTCAGATTTTGGTTGAGAGTCCGGAGGATGGAAAGTGATCTTCGTGTCCTCCTTCCCTGCCTCTTCCCCTGGAGAGCAGCTCTGAGAGCTGCACTGACAAACGTTATTACCATCAGGTGCCAGAGCTGCCCGGCCTGCTGGAAGCTGAGCTCTTCCTCAGTGAGAGTCAGAGGGGCATCTGGTCAGGGTGCTTTCCTGATGCTTCCGGCCTGGCACCAGGTACATTCACTCCGGACGGAGCCACAGCAGAGTGTGAACCTGGCTCTGTCACTCCCCAAGGGTTGAGCGTCTTCCGTAAAGCGGCAGGGATGGTTGTGGCTTCCACCTAGGGGGGCTTCGTGCGGAGAGTGCGGGTTACAGGCTCGATGCAGTGCCTGGAATGCAAATGCTGAGGATGCTAGGGACGTGGGCTGAAGGGCTTTTGGCAAACTCACGGGGAGTGGGGAGTGGGGAGTGGGGGGTGAGGGAGTCTTGTGTGTATGGAGGGGGCAGGGGTGTCCCAAAAAGGCTTCTCTGTAAGATGGATCCAGGAAAAGCTGCACATTCTATGGTATTCCTGAATTCACAGAGGCCACACATTAGATGAGAGGCAGTTCCCAAAAGAACCTTCCCACAGTCATCCCTTCCAGCTCTTTGTTCCATTCCCACGCCTGTCTCTGTGCAATTTTTTTTTTTGGCACAGTTTTGCTCTTGTTGCCAGGCTGGAGTGAAATGGCACGATCTTGGCTCGCTTCAGCCTCCGCCTCCTGGGTTCAAGTGATTCTCCTGTCTCAGCCTCCCGAGTAGCTGGGATAACCGGTGCCCACCACCACCCCTGGCTAATTTTTATATTTTTAGTAGAGATGGGGTTTCACCATGTTGGCCAGGCTGGTCTCAAACTCCTTGAGTTTGTGAAGGCTCAGAAAGCCACCCTCGGAGACGAGGGTAAGGACTAGTTTACACCCCAGTGAGTCAAGTGGTTAGCCTCCAGGCTTCCCGTGAGGGATAGTACTCCAGATGGTTGGCCCTCACTCACACCAGCTTCTCACCTTTGCCTAGTAACGGTGTTCTGGCATTTTTCTTTTTCTTTTTCTGAGACACAGTCTCGCTGTGTCACCCAGGCTGGAGTGCAGTGGTGCGATCTCAGCTGACCACAACCTACGCCTCCCGGGTTCAAGTGATGCTCCTGCCTCAGCCTCCCGAGTAGCTGGGATTACAGGCATGAGCCAACACCCTCGTTAATTTTGTATTTTTAGTAGAGAAAAAAAGAAAAATGCTAGAACATTGTTACCAGGCAGAGGTGAGAAGCTGGCGTGAGCTTGAGGACCAATGGTCTGGAGTACTAACCCTTGTGGGAAGGCTGGAGGCTAAACACCTGACTAACCTGGTCTCCTCGGGTGTGAACTAGTCCTGGCCCTCGTCTCCCAGGATGTGAATTAGTCCTGACCCTTGTCTCCTAGGGTAGCTTTCTGGGCCTTCACAAACTCAAGGTCCAAGAAACCACATCTTGATGCAACTTATTGTATTTATGTCTTTGTTTCAGTGAAGGGAAAATGAAAAGGAGCTTTCTTCCCTCTGCACGGCCTCCCATGGCCCAGGGAGTCTGCGACCTTCTTCCCTCTGCACCACCCCCCTGAGGCCCAGGGAGTCCAGAGCCTTCTTCCCTCTGCATGGCCCCCCTGAGGCCCAGGGAGTCCGGGGCCTTCTTCCCTCTTCACAGCCCCGCTCCGTGGCCCAGGGAGTCTTGGGCCTTCTTCCCTCTGCACGGCCCCCGGCGGCCCAGGGAGTCCAGGGCCTTCTTCCCTCTGCATAGGACCCCGCGGCCCAGGGAGTCTGGGGCTTTCTTCCCTCTACACAGGCCCGGTGCTTTGCAGGCTCTCGGGGCTGTGTGATGGTCACCATGGCCCGGTGTAGCCACAGAAGAGACAGGGTTGGCATGCCCAAGCCCTGTCTCCAGGCTGCCTGCAGATGCACTCCAGCGGCCCCTTAGAGTGTGAGGGCCCAGATCAGTTTCTATCATATTTCTCCCATTATTGAACTGAAAGCCAGATATCCCATCTTTCTGGCTCCAGGTGCATCAGCATCATCCCTGGGAGCTGTGAGTGACAGCTTCAGCCTGCAGCACCGTGAGGAATAGGAATTAAGCATAATGTGAGCAACTAGCATTTTTTTTTTTTTTTTTGAGACGGAGTCTCACACTGTTGCCTTGGCTAGAGTGCAGTGGCCCGACCTCAGCTCACTGCAACCTCCACTTCCTGGGTTCACGTGATTCTCCTGCCTCAGCCTCCTGAGTAGCTGGGATTACAGGCATGCCACCATGCCCGGCTAATTTTTGTGTTTTTAGTAGAGATGGGGTTTCACTATGTTGGCCAGGCTGGTCTTGAACTCCTGACCTCGTGATCTACCCGCCTCAGCCTCCCAAAGAGCTGGGATTACAGGCATGAGCCGTTGCACCTAGCCTAAAAACAAGTTTTATTGCAAATCTGGGGCAGGCCTTGGAGAAGGACTCTGAGAATTGACAGTGAAGTTCCCTTGGTGGGCTGAAGCATTTCTGGGTTTCTATGCCGTTTCCACGCTGGCACCTTATTGGAGGAGGAGCACAGCCTCCAGTGCTGGCTGCTTAGCCAGGGATTCTGTGCACTGGGGAGTTCTCAGGATGTTTTGTGAGCATTAGCGAGTTAATTGGAACAGCAATTCTCCCACCGCAAATGCGATTCTAGGGTCCAGTTGTTCTTTGAGTTTTTGCAGAGAGGGGGTCATTCTCAACACGACATCTCAACCAGCCCACGTCACTTGGTGGAGTTGGACTGGTTGAAACATCTGTGCAGCCTCCTTCGAGGCTCTTTGTGACCAGGAATATACTTGACCATTCATTCATTCATATACTTCATTTATTTACATTTGCTCATTCATTCACTGAAACTATTTCTGCAGGGTCCTGGGGTTACAGTGAATGAGAGCGATGTGCGTCCTATCCTCTCAGAGACCTCATTCTAGCGGAAGAGACAGGCATTGAACAATTTACAAGAGTACTGAGTATGCAGCAGGAGGGAGAGATGCAGGCGTCTCTGGTCAGTGGGTAGAGAAATCTCCCTGGAAGAAGGGATATTCACATTAAGACCAGAAGGGTGAGTAGGAGATACCCAGGCAGAGGGGAGGTAGAGCATTTTAGCCAGAGATGTCAACCTGTGCAAAAGTCCCGAGGCAGGAAAGAGTGGAAGAGATCAAGGAGGACAATGTGCCAGATGAAGGTGAGGTGGGGCAGAGGCCTGGCCACAGGGCCCTGAGACAGCCAGAAGGACGTGTGAGTCTCTATCCTGACAGCAGTGACTCGGGAGGCTGAGGTGGGAGAATCGCTAGAACTCGGGAGGTGGAGGTTTCAGTGAGCTGAGATCGTGCCACTGCACTCACAGGGGACAAGAGTAAAACTCCCTCTCAAAATTAAAAAAAGAAGCCGGAGATGGGTCTTAGCAAGAGAGGAACAACATGGGGTGTTTAGAAAACTCTGGTTGCTGGGAGACAATGGGAAACTTTCCTCTAATTGATCTTCATGTGATATCAGCCTCGTGAGCCCCAGACTGCTCCAGCCCACAGACCCAGACACAGTGTGGCCATGCAGCCGAGTCTCGCCCATTTTTACCCTCCTTTCGGGAGAACACATGGCATTTGTGTTAGTTTCTCATGCCAGCTCCTGGCACCGGACTGTGTGTTTGTGAGGTTGAGCTGACCAGCTCAGGACAAGGTGCCAGAACTTGGGGAAGAGGAAATCAGGAGTCACGAGGTTTCATGATCAGAACCTGAAAGTGCCTTCTGGAAAATACGAATGTCCTGGGCGCAGCTCGGACCAGGAGGAGTCAGGGAAGTTATTTCAGGGGTGTGTGCACCTGGCTTCTGGGAGGGGCAGCCAGAGGCGCTAGCTACCCTTGTGAAGGTGACTGGCTCAGACTGCCCCCTCCCTCCACCCCGAGGTTTATGAAGGTGAAACTGAGTTAGGAAGGGGCATGCAAAGCAGCATGATGGGGCAAAGAAGACACTGGGGTGGGGCGGGGGCCTGCCATGCCACCACCCTCCATTTCCCCCGACCAGGTAGAGTTCTCCACACCGCGGGCACTTAGGACAGGTGTTCTCAGGGCTATCCTGTGGAACATCTGATCAAGCTTGGCTTCTGCCTTGGATGCTGGTAGCGACCTCTTGTGATGATGGCCTCTTTAAATGCTACCACACACAGTTGTTTTTATTGACTTATATTTTCTTTGAGATAGGGTCTTGCTCTGTTGCCCAGGCTGGAGTGTTAGTGGTGCGGACTCAGCTCACTGCAGCCTTGCTCTCCCAGGCTCAAGTGATTCTCCTGCCTCAGCCTCTTAAGTTGCTGGGATCACAGGTGCCTGCCACCACACCGGCTAATTTTTCTATTTTTAGTAGAGACGGGGTTTCACCATGTTGGCTGTGTTCTCAAACTTGACTTCAAGTGACCTGCCCACCTTGGCCTCCCAAAGTGCTGGGATTACAGGCATGAGCCTCTGTGCGTGGCCCAATTTTGAGAATATTTTATTTTTATTTTTAGAGGGAGCCTCACTCTGTTGCCCAGGCTGGAAGTCAGTGGCACAATCTTGGCTCACTGCAACCTCCACCTCCCAGGTTCAAGCAGTTCTCCTCTTTCAGCCTCCCTAATAGCTGGGGTTACAGGCAACCACCACCATGCCTGGCTAATGTGTGTGTGTGTGTGTGTGTGTGTGTGTGTGTGTGTGTGTAGTTTTTTTAAGTAAAGATGGGGTTTCACCATGTTGGCCAGGCTGGTCTCGAACTCCTGACCTCTGATCCACCTGCCTCAGCCTCCCAAAGTGCTGGGATTACAGGTGTGAGCCACCACACCTGGCCCATTTGAGAATATTTTAGTGAAGGTTTTGTCTAGTGGATGACTATTCTGCCCATGTCACTCCTGGGGGCTTCTGCTCCCTCTGGCCCGGATGAAATTCCTCCTGACTCCCCACCTGTGCTGCTCCCAGCAGTAACATGTGGCCCTGGGTGGAACCTGGAGATGCATGTCCTGGCCCTCGAGGGCCACTCAGCTGGAAGTGGCTGGTGGCCGAGGTGCTGCGGTGCGGCCGCCAGGTGGCACCAGGGAGCCCCCAGTCTCTGCCGCAGGACGGGCAGAGGCAGGAGTGGACTGCGGAGGACCTTGCCTTGGAGAGGCCTGGGCCTTAAAGAGACAGTGCTGCAGCCCCGAGCCAGCGAGGCTCCCCGGGCGGCAGGCACCCTACCAGGCTCTGAGGCTCCTTTGTCCTCGTCTTGCCAAAGCCTGAGCCGTCGCCTTTGGATCCTGTCTCCTTGACAGCTGGCCCTCAGCCCCTGCAGCCAGCCACTCCTGGGCCTGACGGGGACAGGGCCAGCTGGTGGGTGGTGTCAGCGCCTGGGATTCATCTGCAGAGCTCTGGCTGAGTGAGCAAGGAGCACGGCCAGCTTCGGGGCCGTGGTGACCGCAGGAGGGCAGAGGCCGCCTGTGAGCTCCGGCCCCAGCTGGACATGCTCCTGCTTCCCTTGGGACTCAGGAGTCTGGAGCCACTGCACGGAGTCTCTGGGTTTTGGGGACTTAGAGAACCCCTTCGTCTCTTCTGCCGGTGTCTTTCCGGATGCTGATGGGGACTTGGTGGTGAGTAAATGAGGCGGGGGCTCCAGTCCTGCTGTCCAGCCCTCAGGGGGACTCCTTGGGAGGACTCTCCTGTTGACCTCTGGGTGGTGTCATCTGAGCAATGGCCAGTGAGGGCCACGTGAGCTGGGGCTTGGTGAGGGACCCTCCTGAGACTGAGGCCCAGGGGGGTGCGTCACCTATGCCAGCAGCTCTGCTGGGACACTGGACATGCTGTGGCCCCTAGCCGTGGGAACGGGCTTCACCTCGGTCCCTAAAGGGGTGTGGGGAGTGTCACAGCTGCAGGGACTGAGGTCACTGTGCCTTATCCTGCAGGGATGCCTTGGGAGGCCACGAGGGGTGAATGCCGCCCCCAGGCATCAGGTCCACATCTTGCCGGGGTGGCAGGCCTCCCCATGAGTTAAGCTGACACAGAACCTCAGTGGAGACCTGAATACCTGGGGAGAGATTCCGGTTCCCCTCTGTTGCCTATACCTCTCATGGCTGCTGGAAACACCAGGAGGCTGAGCAGAGGGCAAGTAAGAAGAGGGCGAAGGACAGACTCTGAGGCCAAGACTTCACCCTTAGAGGTGACTCTGTGGTGGCCTGGGGAATTATCTTCTTTCCCTGGACTAGAGGGCTGAGGATGAATCTTAGACTAGTCAATGCTGGCTGGGTGAGGTGGCTCACATCTGTAAACCCAGCACTTTGGGAGGCTGAGGAGGGTGGATCACCTGAGGTTGGAAGTTCGAGACCAGCCTGGCCAACATGGTAAAACCACGTCTCTACTAAAAATACAAAAATTAGCCAGGCCTGATGGTGGGTGCCTGCAATCCCAGCTACTCGGGAGGCTGAGGCAGAAGAATTGCTTGATCCCAAAAGACAGAGGTTGCAGTGAGCCAAGATTGCACTACTGCACTCCAGCCTCAGCCTCCAGAGTAACTGGGATTACAGGCACCCGCCACCACACCCGGCTAATTTTTGTGTTTTTAGTAGAGATGGGTTTTCACCACGTTGGCCAAGCTGGTCTCGAACTCCTGACCTCAAGTGACCTGCCGGTCTTGGCCTTCCACAGTGCTGGGATTACAGGTGTAAGCCACTGCGCCTGGCCTTGGGTGCGCACCTTCTGTAGATGTGAACACTGCAGCTGGAAACGCTTGAGACTGGCCCAAAGCATGGCAGAAGCGGGGTCTGGCCAGGGCTGGCACTCAGGAGATTGCCACTGGACTTCCTTCAGCTTGTCTCCAGGGTCATCTGCCCTGCTGTAGTAGATACGGTTTTCTTGAAAAGCCAGTTCTGTTTTTACTTAATCATGAGTGGCCCTGGGAGATTCTGAAATAACGCAGCCTCATCCCTTGTGTAGCTCTGATTTCTTCCTCCCTGCGTTTCATTCTGTTTATTTATTTGTTCACTAATTGCCGCTCAATGCAGAGATTACACACGGGAGCCCTGGGTTCAGACTTGGTGAATTTCCAAGCATTGCCATCTGCTAGTTAGCCAATGGCATACCTTCTCTGCACCTCAATTTCTTCTTCTGTGAAATGGAGATCATAGTAAATTGGCAGAAGGAGCAATACCTGGCACTTAAGAAACACTCAGTAGACCAGGCACCTATAACCCCAGCACTATGGGAGGCTGAGGCAGGAGGACCAGCTTGAACCCAGGAGTTGGAGGCTGCAGTGAGCAGAGATTGTGTCACTGCACTCCAGACTGGGTGAGAGTGAGACGCTCTCAAAAAAAAAAAGCACTCAGCGTTAGCTGTCATCAATTTTACTAGTTTGATGTGCATTATTCAATGCCATCCTGCTGGGCCTCTGGCAGAAAGCTGGTAAGGTGGCATGGTGTGGTGCCGGCTGCGCTGGAAGACGACTGGGTCTCGTGTGCCCGCCACGCTGAACACTGGGAGGAAGTGCCGTCCATCCGGCATTTAAGGAGCTGATCTGCCCATGAGGGTGCAGACGCTCATCACTGTCTGTTAGGGTTTGGCTGTTCATTGGAATGTAGAGGGCCTCACTCGCTCTCACCAGCTGTGGATTCTGCCTCTGTATGCATGGGGCTCCCTGCCTGGAACACGCGTTTGTCATCGGCAGTGACCTCCAGGTGGTCAAGGGAGCAGGGACTCTGGGGCCTTCCTGTCGTGTGCGGTGGGGCTGAGCTGCTAATCTGAGCAGGAGGAGAGCTGGAGACACCCAGTTTCTCAGTTTCGGTTCCAGGGGCAGTCCCCCTTTTCCATCCTGCCCGAGCCATTGGTGGAAGCATGCGTTGGTTGTTGGGAGCCTGTGAGTGGCACATGCTTGGGAATGAGGAGCAGGCAAATGGCCTTGCAAATGGGCTCTCTCTTCTTCCCACTCAGCCCCTCATCACTAGCCCCATGCTCCCGGCAGTGCAGCCAACCATTAAATACCCTTTACGTCCAGTGACAAGGCAGGTGCAGGCAGGTCACCGGGGGCTGGGAACTGCAGACAGCCTGAGTGCCTGGGCTGGAGGGAGGGCAGTGGAAGGTGGATGGCACTGGCCCCACAGACGATCCGGGGAATGGTTAGAAGGGGCCTAGAGGAGGCAGTGACAGATGTGGGTTCAGTGCCTTGGGGAGCACTGGCTGGTCCCCATCGGTCCCCGTTTAGCTGAATCAGGACCGTCTGTCTACAAACCTCCCTGCTGCTCTGACAGATTGGGGTTGCTGTCTGGGGTTAAGAGCAACTCAGGGGAGCAGCACCTTTGGCAAAGTGCAGACAAGAGTGACTCTTTAACTCCTTCCCTCCCAGGGCGTGATGCTGGATTTCCCCAGCTCCTCCATGCCAGGGATGTGGACATTTCTGCTCCCATCCAAATCACGGTGGTGCCCCAAAACCTACACATTTGTCTCCAAGGCCAAGATTCGAATCTGGCCATGTGGTCTTAACATCTGCTGGAAGCCATCCAATAAACGTACCAAGGGAATCTCGAAGTAACTGCCCTTCCCTGAGCCGCGTGTGTCAGACAGACGCCTGCAGACAGATGAGGATTGACAGGGCTTTCCGGAGGGTGGTCTCCATCCCCATGGACCAGCAGAGATTTCTCGAGACCTTCAACATGCTGTGACCACCAGTTAGCTGGCAGTGGAGGCAGCATGCATGGTGATTAGGGGCATGAGCAAGGCTGGGCGCGGTGACTCACCCCTGTAATCCCAGCACTTTGGGAGGCTGAGGCGGGCAGATCACTTCATGTCAGGAGTTCAAGACCAGCCTGACCAACACGGAGAAACCCTGTCTCTACTAAAAATACAAAAAGTTAGCTGGGCGTGGTGGTGACGCACCTGTAATCCCAGCTACTCTCGAGGCTGAGGCAGGAGAATCGCTTGAATCCTAAAGGATGAAGTTGCAGTGAGCCAAGATCGTGCCATTGCACTCCATCCAGCCTGGGCAACAAAAGTGAAACTCTGTCTCAAAAAAAAAAACCAAAAAAAACATATCAACAGATTTCCAGGGTTCAAGCGTCAGCCCTCACTCTCCGGGTGGCTTACTCAGCTGCTCAGGGCCTCAGTTTTCTGACCTGGAAAGTGGAGAAAACAGAACAGTGGCTTTCACAGTGAGATCACGCCAGTGACCGAGGCGCTAAGCCGGGCACACGGTCCACCCTCAGTGCTCATTAGGAGACGCTTTCCTCCTTAGAGCCCTCGGGGTCTGTCTCTCCCGCCACCCTGTACCGTGGTGGAGCAGAAGGCCTGCAGCAGCAGGAATGGACAGAATGTAGACAGGAACAAGCATCATGGAAAGCAACTGCACATGGTAGCTTGGGAGATGCTGAAAATAGCTTGTCAGGCCTTTGTAGATAAAGATGTAAAATGTACGCAAATGTATGTGACTCACACAGAAGCATACATCCATGTCTTCCTCCGTGTCCGCACTGGATGTGGCATTCAGGAAAATCCCGCGGTGTGGGGAGAGGGCCTGGGCTTGCTTGGTGGCTGTTTTGAGGAGGGGATGGTGCTGCTGCCTCCTGGCCTCCGTTTCCACCTTTCTGCAGGGCCCTTTGACTTCTGAGAGTTCCACGTGGGAAGAAGAGACGCCTGGGCCCCTCCTAGTTGCTCTGGCCTCGCCACCCGCCCTCTGAGCGCCTGCTTGTTCCCTTCCCAAGCTGGAGCTCTATTTCTGGAGCGCCTCATTGGAGATGCACGCCCCCCTCCCTGCCAAGCTCCAGGTGCCTGCCTGACCCTCCCAGTCCTGTGTGCCAGTCAGGGACGGTGGGAGGGAGACAGCGGAGCAGGGAAGGGTGGCAAGGGACTGCGCTGGTGACTGAGCCAGGAAGACTGGGGCGGGGAGCCCAGTGGATGCAGGAGGGGCTGATCATATTGAAAACCGCTCTGCAGTCACCTGTAGAGGCTTTGCCACCCACAGCACTGGCTCTGCGTCTCCAGGGGCCCCCAGCCTGTGATGAGTAGGTCACCCCGTCTCCCCAGGGGCGGCTGCAGAGGCCTCCGCCCAAGCACCTTAAGGGCTGCCTACAGCTTTCTCTCAGCATCCTGCGGGGGAGCAGCTTCTTCTCTCAAGAACGAGATGTGTGTGTGTGTCTGTTAGAAATGCCGAGGACCAGCCCCCACACCCCCAAAAGTTCTGTGAATGCTGACCACACTGCCCCCGCTCCGACCCCCAAAAGGCCAGGCTGAGTTTACCTTCCTGGTAAACTCGGGAGGGCTGGGCTCCATGATGGTTTTTTCCCCTAAGCTGCCTGGGGATGGGGTGGGGTGGGGACTGCTCCGATATCTGAAATGTCACTCTCTGGGGTACTGGTCCCCCGGTGGGTCCCACTGTTGCCCTTCCCCTGGGTTCAGGAAGGGGCTTCAGCCCCACTGCCCTGGACCCCCCCTGGCCTGACTCTCCTCCCTTCCCTGCTTCAGGGTTGCCTGGCCCAAGGTGTCTATGGGAAAGCCACCACGGCTCCCATGGAACCAGCCCACAGGGGACAAGCATGGGGACCCCCAATCTCCTTATTGCCCTTGGGCGAGGGGTGCTTCGTTAGACCCCTCTCAACGTCCTCTTCTCAGGCCTCTTAGCCCGACTTCCCGCAGCTCATAGGTGAGATGCAAACATGGTGGGCTTCCTGGCTGTGGCTGGGGGTCCCCAGGAGGGGTCCTGGAGGGGGCCATGGAGACCCTGGGGCTTCTCCTGGCTCCGGTGTGTCCTCCGCCCACGAGGGGCGCACTCGGGACGGTCCTGTCCCCACGGCCCCCGCGTCTCCAGCCCCTGCTGAGTGGCGAGAGCTACCGCGCTAAAGGTCACGAGCGTGGGAGACGAGGCGGGGAAGGTTCGGGAGGAAAGAGGCGCCTACCCGCGGCGCGCAGGATGCGCTCTGGGTTCGCGCCGCAGCGATCCTGGCTGGGGAGGGGCTCGGCCGCCGCTCCCGCCCCCGAAGCCGCGCTTGGAGATCGGCGGGTGATGTCACCCCTGCGGGCGTGGAGGCCCCAGCACCGGGTCTGCGGGTCCCCGGGATCCTGCCGAGCCCGGCGCGGGGGCACACGAGGGGGGCCGAGGTCTGCGCTGCCGCCCAGAGAACCCCGCGCGCCCCGCCGCCCCCCGCCCCGAGCCCGCCCGGGTGTGTTGGGGGGGGGAGTCCCGCCGGGGGCGGAGCCTCAGCGCCCGGCCCCGCCCCGCCCCTTCGCGCGGCCCCGGGAAGTTGCTTGTCGGCTCTGGGATCCGCAGCGGGGCCGGGAGGGTTGAGGGGGCGCACGCCCCGCCCCGCATGCCCACCCGCGCCCCTCCCGGCCGCCCCGCGCTCCTCCCGGGACCCGGTTCCCGCGCTTACCGCCCCGCCGCTCCTCAACTTCGGCCTCGGCCCCCCGCCTCCCTCCCTCCTTTGTTGTGCGATGAGGGTCGGGTTTCGCGTCTGACTGACCAGCCGCCGCCGCCGCGGGATGGAGCCGCTCAGCCACCGGGGCCTCGCGCGCCTGTCCTGGATCGACACCCTCTACAGCAGTACGTGCCGCGGTGGGGGCGGGGGCGGGGTCCAGGCGCCGCAGGCTTGGCCGGGGGGCTAGTCCCAGAGCGGATCCCGCGCCTGGGGGCGGGGACCGTGGGCGGACCGCGCTGAGAGCCGCGCCGCCCCCTCCCACCTGTTGTGAGTCCGGGCGGGAGGGACCCTCGGGCGCTGCCCCCGCCCTGGCTGGCGGCTTCTCTGTCTAGGCTGAAGCCGAAAGGCCGTTTTGGGAAAGTCTTTGGCTCCGGAGTTTCCCATCCGGGGGCTCCGGGGCCGTCGTGTGGGTCGGGGCCGGGGGCGGGATCCGGATGGGGCAGGAGGGAGACGGTGGCGCAGAGACCCGCGGGGGCCGCGCGGATGCGGATGCGGGAGCCGAGAATCGCGGCTCACGGCCTTTCCCGCAGCCTCGGCACCACCCCCACCCTCTCCAGCACCGCCACCCTTGGGAGGAAACAGACCTGCCCGGACTCTCCAACCCCTGGCGCCCAGATCTGCCTGGGTCACGCGCTCGCTCTCGCACGGCCCCGGGGGATGCGTAACTGATCACGGGTAATAGGGGTTCGGTGGAAACCGAGAGCCGCCCACCCTCGCCCCCCACTACACCTGCACCGCCCCTACTCCCCCCACCCACACCTTCTCCGCCGCGGGGATTAGAAGAGGGTCCCCCGGGCTTGGAGGAACGCGGTGCATTTCACCCTTCCTGGTCCGGCGAATGCGACCCTCCCACTCTCCCTGGGCATCTCTCAGGCAGGAGTTGGGGGAGGCAGGTGGAGCCAGGTCGAGCCTGTTCAGCCTGGTTCTGGGTGCTGGATGCGGTGGAACAAGAGCGTTATTTTATTTTTATTTTTTGAGATGGAGTTTCTCTCGTTGCCCAGGCTGGAGTGCAGCGGCTCAGTCCCCGTTGCAACCTCACCCGCTCGAGTTCAAGCGATTCTCCTGCCTCAGCCTCCTGAGTAGCTGGGATTACAGGCATGCGCCACCATACCCGGCTAATTTTTTGTGTTTTTAATAGAGTCAGCGTTCCACCACGCTGGCCAGGCTGGGCTTGAACTCCTGACCTCAGGTGATCCGCTCTCCTCGCCTCCCAAAGTGGTGGGATTACAGACGTCAGCCACCGTGCCCAGTGTTAAGGGTTACCCTGGCTTGAGTTCCTTGATAAGTCATGGGGAGTGGGAGAAGTAGAAAAGAATAACGTCTTGAGTCCCAAAGTCTTACCCAGGAGGATACACGGTACCCAGGATGCTACACGGTACCCAGGATTCAGCCTCTGACCTCGGCAACCCCTTGGGTCCAGGTCATTCCGTGGATCTTCTCCACCCCCCTCCTCCATCCACTGTTCCTTCCTCCCCTCCTCTGGGAGTTGTCCTTGTGATGGTTCACTCTGCTTTATCAACATCAAAGGGGCAAAGCTGGCTCCCCTGGGTGTGGGTCCTGTGCCAAGTGCCGCCACTCCATCTGCTCCCTCCCTGCAGAGGCCAGCGCCGCTAGGTGAAGGTCAGGGCCCAAGGCTGCATGGCATGTGTGTGCACATGTGTCTGCGTGAGAGGGGCACACATCTGTTCAGAGCCCCGAAGCTGATCAACTCCTGACCCAGAGGAGGGATTAGTGCCCCTCTCTTAGCTGTGGCTTGCAAACCCCCATCCTCACAATGCCTCAGATGCACATGCTGCCTCTGTGCCTGGATATTTCTGGCTCTTGGCAAAACCCACTCCTTGCTGCCCTATTTCCCAAAGCGTGGAATCCTATGGAAACCTGTCTCTATCCGTCTCGGGCTGAACAACACTCCCTCCACCTGACCGTTGATGTTTCCAAGTCTTCATACCCTGCTCTCTTCCCCACAAGCCTGAAGCAAAAAGGCAAAATGGCCTGAGGCCACCTTGAAAAATTCCAGACCCGAGGAATGGCAGAAAAGGGAATTAGGCCAAGGCCTCTTAGGAGGTTCTGTGGACCAGCCCTGATTCTGGCCAACTGGCACCTGAGCTGTGTACCCTCTGCTACTGCCCTGGCCTCTGGGCAGCTCCTGGGGTAGCCCAGATGTGGCCACAGGAAGGCACTGATGTGGCCACAGGTGAGGAGCCCCTGCCTCTCTCCTAAGAACAGCGTGTTGGAGACGAGAGCCACAGCAGGAGCAGGAGCTTCCGGTGGGGTGGTACGCAGTCATGTTTGGGCTGTTAGCCGTCAAGCTTCCTCTTGACAAGAGCCTAAATTAAAACAAATACCCGAGCTGCCATTTGCCTGGCAGCATGGTTTGTGGCTCCCAGAGGAGTTTCCTCCGCCTCCCTCGAAGCTGTTTGCTTCCAAGGCTCGCAGTCCTGGGGTGACAAATCTCCACAAATGCCAGATCCATCAGGATTCGTAAAGGGGGTACACCCAGGGTGCGGGGCGGCAGTGTGACTTCTCAGAGATGGGAATGACTCAGTGTTAGATATTCCCTGTCTGCCCCTCTCCAGGTGCTGCTCCTGGTAACAGTGATAATAGCATCTCCAGAGCACCTGCTGTGTGGCAGCCACTGGAATAGGCACTTGCTTTCTTTTTTTTTTTTATTCCTTTTTTTTGTTTTTTTGTTTTTTGTTTTTGTTCTTTGAGACAGGGTCTCCCTCTGTTGCCCAGGTTGGAATGGAGTGGTGCGATCTTGGCTCCCTGCAGCCTCTGCCTCCCAAATGCAAGCAATTCTCCAGCCTCAGCCTCCTGAGTAGCTGCGATTACAGGCATGCACCACCGCAACCAGGCTAATTTTTGTATTTTTAGTAGAGATGGGGTTTCGCTGTATTGGTCAGGCTGGTCTCGAACTCCTGACCTCAAGTGATCTCCCCACCTTGGCCTCCCAAGGTGCCGGGATTACAGGCGTGAGCCACTGAGCCTGGTCTGTGCTAGGCACTTTGTATCCATTCCCTCCAAACTTCACAACTCTTCAACTCTTACAGATTAGGGATGAGAGGCTCAGTCAGCACAAATCATATAGCTCAGATCACATAAGTGACAGATGGCTGAGCTGGAATTCAGATTGTACCCTAGAAGAATGAGGAGGACCCCAAGTGCCACCTGGGTATGTCTCAGCTTATTCAAGGCCTTGGAATGTCACGGAATGGGGGACACCATTCTCTGTGGCCCTCTTTTGCAGAGTTCTCCCTGAAATGATCCCGGAGGGTAAGTGGCTTCAATGACTCAGACCCCGACCTGGCCCCGTATCTCTTGTAGGACCTGGGGCCGGGCCTGGAGACCAGGCAGGGACAGCTGAGGCTCTGTCTGAGCCCACTGAGGCTGGTGGCTCTCTGCTCCAGAGGTGCCAGCCTGCCCCTCCCCTCGCACACTTCTTGCCTTTGGGGTTGGCAGCTCATTCTTGATGGTTTTAGCGTCTGTGCCAGCAGGAGTGCGCTCACTTCCATCACGGATTTGGTGGTCATTTGATCAGGGTGGGCAGCAAATCCCCTGCCTCTCCTATGGTAGAAGTCCTGGAGGGCCGGGGTAAGTGTGATTTGTCTGGCTCAAGGAGGAGGGTTGGAACCCAGCTGCCAGGGTGGCCTGGGGCTGATGGGAGCCGAGCACTTTGCCCTGGAGTAACCGATGCGGGTTCCTGTCTCTGCACCACTCACATGCCTACACCAGTGTAGCCATGTGAGCTTCACCCCGAGCAGCTGACCTAGGATATTTCCCTGGGACTGGGGTGATGCTCTCTGTGAGCTGTATTCTTTTCTTTTTCTTTTTCTTTTTTTTTTTTTTTTTTGTTACAGAGTCTCTCTCTCTTACCCAGGCTGGAGTGCAGTGGTGTGATCTCAGCTCACTGCAACCTCTACCTCCTGGTTTCAAGCAATTCTCCTTCTTCAGCCCCTGAGTAGCTGGGATTACAGGCACCTACACCGTGCCCAACTAATTTTTTGTATTTTTAGTAGAGATGGGGTTTCGCCGTGTTGGCCAGGCTGGCCTCAAACTCCTGACCTCAGATGATCCTCCTGCTTTGGTGAAAAGTGCTGGGATGACAGGCGTGAGCCCCACGCCCAGCCACGTGTGCTTTATCATAAAGCCTCTATGTCTTTTGCCACCGTTTCCACTAAACACTTCTGATCTTCTCTCTTTTTTTGTTTTCCTATCCCATGGGATTAGGTTGGAGTTAAGTTCTGTGGAGGAGCCCACAGTGGGGGTGGAGGTGTGCTCTGAAACCCTCTCAGTCCCTGGATTCTCCAGGAAGATCAGGATGAAGACACATGTGTGCCCTAGGCAGGGTAATAATCGGGCCCCTCTTCAAATGGAAAAGCTTTACATATGTGTTTAGGACTTACTTAGAGGAGAGGCTGAGGCACTGAAGGCCTCTCTCTTTGCCATGTCAGCCTCTATTGGGCCCAGGCAATTTAGTTCTGGCCGAAAACATACCCTCCCTCCTGAGCCAGGCAAAAGCCTGCAGCCACTTGGCCATCACGGAAGGCAGAGCGTGGCCATCTGCCGTTAGGAGAGCCTGCCTTTCGGAGCTTAAGCCTCTCACCCCGGGCAATGCTTCCAAGGGCTATTTAGGTCTCTTGTGAGATTTTCATGTCCTTTATAGACTCAGTACCTCATCCATGGGCCAGGAGAGTGTTTGGAGCAGTGGGCATGCGAACCTGTGTCCGGGTGATGGTGAGCCTGCCTCAGTTTGTCACCCACTCCTGCATTCCCCACACTGTAGTCTGAGCTGTGGGCCTGCCAGCCCGCCAGCGTTTCATCAGAGCAGTCAGTTCTCCCGTGCATCAGACCAGCCTACGTGTGTGGGGAGCGCCTACTGGCGGATGCTCGCTTGTTCTCCGAATAGCCTGGTAATTTATTCCTTTCTCCACACCAGCCCATAGTCCCAACGGCTGCTGAGTCTCAGAGGCGGGGCAGGCAGAAGAATGAAGTCATCTACTCAGAGAAACTTAAGTTTTTGTGGTTGTGATTGTCGCTCCTGTTGTTCTTTAGGAAAGGGAAGGCAATGTGTGGAGAATTGGCTGGAATATGCTGCTGAGGGGAGAGAAGCTGGGGGAATGGTGGGAAGGCGCCGCCTCACTCCTGGGGGGAGGACGGAAGACTTGTTCTCTGTCTGAGGCATGGTGGGCTTCCTGGGACAATTCCAGGTCCCTCCTTGTGCCCTCCTGTCTGTAAAGGGAGGACGTGACACCTCTCGTGGGTGCTGTGTGGATTAATTCATATTTATAAAGTGCTTGGAAAATGAGGAGTGCTGTCAAGATGCTCAGCTGTCCGGCTCCTCCAGGAAAGACTTGCGGGACTGTGCACAGCTTGAGAGAGTGGGAAAGGCTGGCACATGGCTTAGGAAGGGGCAGGGACTGTGGCCAGGGCATCCGACCAGCTCTGAGGTGGTGCCTCCTCCAGTGCCTCCTGCACAGACCCTCGTGTGCCCCTGAGTGGGTGTTGGTGACTGAGTGTGGCCGGGAAAGAACACTTGAGTTCTCAGCTCCTTGAACTCTTCCCTCCAGCAGGAATCCCTATTGGCCGTAACCTGTGAGCCGGCCCATTCTCGAGTGTCCTGGCGTGTGGATTTCGTAATTGGTGTTGCTTGTGGTGTCGTCAGAGACCCCCAAGGGAGCCTTGGCTTTGCTTGGGCCAGTGACTATAAGACCTCACTGCCAGGGTTTGCAGCAGCTGCTTGGCTCAGCCTGAGCCCTCTGGGGGAAACCGAGGGTGGGCAGCATCAAGGCAACCCCGTGCCCGCTGCCCCACCAGGCCTTGGTGGTGGCAGGCTGAGGTGGTGTGCAGGGGCGGGGATCTACTGCCTTCTACGTTCCCTGCACTTTCCTCCCAGTGACTGTTTGTACAGGGGAGACTTCTGCAGCTCACCCATCTCTGGGGCTATGATGGGGAGGCTGTTTGTGACAGGTGGCCTTAGCTTGTCTCTGCAAATGAGAGAGTCGGTTGCCGCCATGGGAAGAACTTGCGTTTCTTAGGGCAAGATATGGTCAGCTGAGGCCATGGTGCTCCTGGGAGATGGCGGGGCAGTCCGCGGGTCCCCAGAGCTCCCAGAGAACCTGACCCGGACCCTGTTAAGGGGGAGGAGAAAGAAATGGGGCCACAGGCAGACTACAGAATGTACCCCAGATGGAGGCGGAAGATAACGCCCAATCCCACCCCCTGCCCTGGGCATTTGGCAGAGAGCCCTTTGAGGTGGACCCAGCTGAGGCTGTCCCCAGATTGAGACCTGATGGGGGCTTTACTCAGTTTTCTCCCCCAGGCTTTAGCCCGTACCCTTCTCCTGCCCCTCCCACCTCCCCACACACCAGAGCAAAAGACGAAGCTGGGTTTTCTGGCCGTACAGAAGATGTCGGAGCCGTCTGGGCTTCTGCAGATGAGGTCAGATGGGGTGGACTGTATGGTGGCCTGATTGACTGGGTGCCACTCCCCTCTTTCTGGTCCCTGCCCTCACTTCTGATGCCTTCGTGTGCCCCTCAGTCACAGGTGGACACGGCAGACATGATCAGGCATTTTGCCTAAGGCGAGCCAGGGCTCCAGAAAGGCTCCCATGGGCCCAACGCGGTGGCTAATTCCTATAATCCAAGCACTTTAGGAGGCTGAGGTAGGCAGATCACGAGGTCAGGAGTTCAAGACCATCTTGGCCAACATGGAAAATCCCATCTCTATTAAAAATACAAAAAAAAATTAGCTGGGAATGGTGGTACACACCTGTTCTCCTAGCTCCTCGAGAGGCTGAGGCAGGAGAATCGATTGAACTCAGGAGGCAGAGGTTGTGATAAGACGAGATGGAGTCACCGTACTCCAGCCTGGTGACAGAGTGAGACTCAGTCTCAAAAAAAAAAAAAAAAAGGAAAGACTTGGGTGGCTGGGAGGCCTCAGGTAAAGCAGTGCAAGGGAGCTCAGAGTCTCGGTCACTCTGGGCAGCGTGGCCACGGCCTCCCTGGTTCTCAGTGGAGCTGGTGCTCCTAGGGAAGCCCGCACTGACCAGGGATCCGTGGGTTTACTCAGGGCTGTTGGGGAAGCATGTGGGCATCACGACCTTCATGGGTGGAGAACTGCTCTTGTGAGTGTCTGGCTAACCCCTTGCTCCTGGGCAGCGCCTCCTGGGCAGCAGCAGAGGTTTAATGGATCCAGATTACGGGGACCAAAAATGCGTGTAATTAAGCCAGTTATTTATCTGGCTGGGAGTGTCTACTCCCCACGGCTGCAATTGACTTTCTCACTTGTGGTTACCCCTCAGTGTGCACTACCTCGGGGCCCAAATAGCCATTCGTCATCTTTCTGAGTGCATGCCTCCCTTGAAGGTGAGGTTTCAGGAGGAAGACCGCTCTGGGAGTTTTGGGGTCAGGGTGGCGGTGTGTTTGCCGCAAGGGTACCCCCTGGAGTTGTTCTGTGCCATGGCGCCCACGGGGCCCTCTTTGGGAAGTGTGTCTGGCTTCTGTAGAGGAACGTAGAACCCTCATCCTGGGGTCTCCCCAGCGAAAAGAAAATCTCTTGGTTCTGCTGGGTTCATAGACATCAGATTTTTTTCATTTGATCTAGAAGGAATGGAAGAGAGAGGCTGGGCACGCTGGCTCACACCTGTAATCCCAGCACTCTGGGAGGCCGAGATTGGGAGTTCGAGACCAGCCTGGCCAACATGGTGAAACCCCGTCTCTATTGAAAACACAAAAATTGCCGTGCGTGATGGCTTACGCCTATAATCCAAGCACTTTGGAGGCCAAGGCGGGCAGATCACCTGAGGTCGGGAGTTCAAGACGAGCCTGACCACTGTCGTGAAACCCCATCTTAAAACACACACACACACACACAAATTAGCCAGGTGTGGCGGCTGCCTGTAATCCCAGCTACTCGGGAGGCTGAGACAGGAGAATCGCTTGAACCCGCAGAGATTTCGGCGAGCCAAGATTGTGCCATTGCACTCCAGCCAGGGGAACAAGAGCGAACTCCATCTCAAAAAAAAAGGGAAGAGAGAACATAACATTTAATCAGCCATAGTGTGTGCCAGATGCTGTGCTAGGTGTTTTTCGTTTGTTTTTGACATTGAATCTTTCTCTGTCGCCTAGGCTATAGTGCAGTAGCAGAATCTTGGCTCACTGCAACCTCTGCCTCCCAGATTTGAGTGATTCTCCTGCCTCAGCCTCCCAAGTAGCTGGGATTACAGGCACCCGCAACCACACCCAGCTGATTTTTATATTTTTAGTAGAGACAAGGTTTCAGCATGTGGGCCAGGCTGGTCTCAAACTCCTCAAACCTCAAGTAATCTGCCTGCCTCAGCCTCTTGAAGTGCTAGGTTTACAGGCGTGAGCCACAGCACCTAGCTGGTGCTAGGTACTTTCTGTACATTATCCTAACAACCCAAAAAAGGTAATTGTTGTCATCCACCTGTTCTGTGGATGAGGAAACTGAGGCCCTGAGAGGTTATTGCTAAGGGTCTTGCAGTTCTAACTGCTTCAAATCTCATCTCTCCCTGACTCTAGAGCCCATTCAGCTTGCAACAGCAGTCACAAGAATAGCCAGTACCAACCAAGTACCTGCAGACAATAGTAACAATTGAGTACCTGCAGACAATAGCAAGTAACGAGTACCCGCAGGTGATAGCCAGTACCAACTGAGTACCCGCAGACGATAGCCAGTACCAACTGAGTACCCGCAGACGGTAGCCAGCACCAACTGAGTACCCGCAGACGGTAGCCAGCACCAACTGAGTACCCGCAGACGGTAGCCAGCACCAACTGAGTACCCGCAGACGGTAGCCAGCACCAACTGAGTACCCGCCGACGGTAGCCAGCACCAACTGAGTACCCGCCGACGGTAGCCAGTAGCAACTGAGTACCCGCCGACGGTAGCCAGTACCAACTGAGTACCCGCAGACGGTAGCCAGTACCAACTGAGTACCCGCAGACGATAGCCAGTACCAGGTGAGTACCTGCCATGTGTCTACACTGGCCCAGGCACTTCACAGTTAATCCTGCCTGGCCTCTCTTAGAAGGCTGGAATTATTACCACTGCTTTATAGGGAAGGAAACCAGGGCTCAGGGAAGTTAAGAATTAATTGGCCAGGTGCAGTGACCTGTTTCCAGTGTGTTCCATGTAAGGGTACACCATGGGGTTGAGAGTTATCCCAGCGCTTTGGGAGGCCAAGGTGGGAGAATCGCTTGAGTCCAGGAGTTTGAGACCAGCCCTGGCAACATAGCAAGATCCTGTCTCTATTTTAAAAAGTGATTAGGCCAGGTGCAGTGGCTCACACCTGTAATCCCAGCACTTTGGGAGGCTGAGGTAGGTGGATCACCTGAGGTCAGGAGTTTGAGCCTGGCCAGCATGGTGAAACCTCATCTTTTCTAAAAATTTAAAAATTAGCTGGGCATGATCGTGGGTATCTGTAGTCCCAGCTACGCAGGAGGCTGAGGCAGGAGAATCACTTGCACTCAGGAGGTGGAGGTTGCATGAGCTGAAAGTGTGCTGCTGCACCCCAGCCTGGCAACAGAGTGACACTCTGTATTAAAATAAATAAATAAATATAAATGTATGAATGAATGAATGAATTCAAGGCTGTTGACTACAAGCTGGGAGCTGTGTGCTGGGCTGCCCCAACTCTAAACTGGGTTTTTTCTCCCACATTTCCTTACCCTTCGCAGTGGTGCCAGGGGGCCCTTGGCAGCAGGGATTTCTTTCACTGAGGTGGATTGATCTAGGCTCATTTCTTTAGCTAGAATGACAGTCGTGAAGAGTGTGTCTTGCCCCTGAATCCCTGAGATATCAGGACCTCCCTCTTCCCCCAGGTCTCTGGAAGCATCGCCAGCTGAGCTGCCTCTTCCTAGGAGGCTGAGCCTCAGGAGATCTCCCCATGGGCACTCGGAGCCCAGGTGCCTGCCACTCATGTCCTGTGTTACCTTGTTCCTGGGATTATTGGCAGGAAGTGCTGACTGCTCACATACACACACACTCCCCCAACACAAACACAAATACAAACACCCAGGAAGGGAGGGCGAGAGTAGACTTTGGTGGTGGGGGTGGGGAGGGCCGGTGCCCAGTTTCCAGAGCGAGGCCAGGGGCGAAGACATGGGGACTTGGCACAGCCTGAGAGTCCTAGCCCTGCTCTCCAGCCTTTTCAAATCCACCTCCACAGTTTCAAAAGGAAAAGAAAGAGCCATCAGCTGGAAACCAGGCCACTGAGCACCGAGGTCCTTTGCTGAGCCCCGGGTCTGCTGGGCTGCGGAGCCAGATGCTGAGTTTGAACTCACTCCTCACTTAGCATGTTAATGACTGGCCGGGTGGTGCAGGCCCCCAGCGTCACTCACGTCCAGACTGCCCAGGAGCCTGGAGAGTCCCCTGCTGAGGGCCCAGCCCCCTGGAGGAAGGTGTGGCCTGGGGGCTCACACCTTCACGCAGCCACTTGTGGTGGGGACGGAAAGCCATGTGGGACCCTTCCATCGCTCTGGCTCCTGGCCAGGTGAAAGGCACCCCTGATACAGATCTTTTCAGCCACTTCCCTATAGGAATAAAAATAAAGTGACTGATTGGACACCCCCCGGGTACCAGGGTCCAGCTGCTGTTCTCACGCACTGTGAGGTCAGCCTGGGAAAGGCGATTGGCCTGATTTTAAGGATGAGAAGGTGGCCGTTGTTCTTGACCTCTGCTGGTGGCTTCTGCCAAGGGGGGCCACATGCGGGGGACTTGCAAGGTCTCCTCTGCCCTCTGCTCACCTCCTCCTCATGGCGGAAGCTCGGGCATCATTGGGCTTTGTGAGTGCCTTATTTAGGCACACCTGAGCCCTCCCTGGCTCCTCTCCCCTTCGGGGCCGACTTCAGTGTTAGTGGAGCAGAAAGCCTTGGTAGTGACTTTTTGAGCATTGTGGGGAGGGTGATGAGAGACCTGCTGGCGTCCGCCCCACCGCCTGGAATGGCCACTCTGCCATGGTCAAGGCCAGCAGGCATTTCGCAGACCCCCTAGCAGCTCCTAGCCTGTGCTGCCCCTTGGGAGGCCTAGGTGAGCTGGGCACCGTGTGCCATCTTTGAGTATAGAATCTTCAGAAACCAATGGCGGGAGCAGACTCCATGTCCTGCTCCCTGGGAAGGAAGGACAGAGCACACACTGGCTGGAGAGGAGTTGCAGGTTCCAGCCTGGGGACCCTGCAGCAGTGGGACTGTGGCAGGTGCCTGAGGTGTCTGTCCTCAAGCCCCTCCCTGAGTGCAGGACGCCACTCCCTTTCCAGTCACCTGTGGTGATGCTAAACCCATGTCTCTCCTTTGCCCAGAAACCTTCAGTGGGTTATTGCCTTTCGGAGTCCAGACTGGGGGACCCTCTTGTTACCCGTTTCTATTTCCCAGCATCCCAGCAGGCTGCTGTCCTCTAGCCAGTAAGGCCCTCACCATCCTGCAAACCTCTGTGCTCCAAGGATCTTCTAACCAGTGTCAGGCCTCAGCTCAGCTACCGCCATCTCCAGGAAGTCCTCCAGGCCTGATTCTAGCACTGGCCTTAGAGATTCTGGCCCAGAATCCCTTGCTCTGGGCCACATGACTTAGCACTTTCTTATCCATTTATTTATTTCTTTATTTTTGAGGAGTTTCAAAAAAAGTTGCCCAGGTTGGAGTACACTGGCGTGATCTCGGCTCACTGCAACCTCCGCCTCCTGGATTCAAGTGATTTTCCTGCCTCAGTCTCCCAAGTAGCTGGGACTACAGGTGCCCACCACCACAGCCAGCTAATTTTTTTGTATTTTTAGCAGGGTTTTGCCACGTTGGCCAGGGTGGTCTCGAACTCCTGACCTCAGGTGATCCGGCTGCTGGGATTACAGTCGAGAGCCACTGCGCCTGGCCTGGATATTGCATTCCCACCAAGCCCAGGTGAGGCCTGTACTGCCCACCCTAGGCGGGAAGGACCTGCCACCTGCAGCATCGTCCTCCAAGCCTCCGTGGCTCCTTCCTTCCTGGAGGGTAAACTCCAGACTCCTTAGCATAACATGGGAGCCTTTACAGAGACTGGCTGCAATGCATCTCCAGCACGGCCTCCCTTCCTGGCACCCACTACCATGCCCCAGCCCCCCAGCTGCCCTCTCCCTGATTTCCAGGAACACCACTCCGGTTCACAGTTTGGTACCTGTGCACGCGCTGTTCCTCTGCCTGGGGGATGCTGCTGGCTTTTTTCGGCCGGGTGAGGAGGAGGCTGAGTGTCCCTGCCTGGGTGTCGCTGGCCAGGGATTGGGCGCTGGACCTAGACTCCTGGCTAGCCCTGGAGACCAGCCCCCCAGGGACCAGAGCCCTTTCCTGACCCTGATCACAGAAAAGCTCAGCCTCACAGCTGTGTGGACTCAGGCGACTTTGCTGTCCCGCTTTGAACGTTTGTCCTCCTTACCACCTTTGTGTAAAAATAGTGCTGAGAATGATGGAAGTGAAGCTCCTCCACCTTAGTGTCTGGGAGAGTGGAGGTGGGGACCATGCAAGCTATCCAGGGGTGGGGGACCGGGCCATCTGCATGGGCTCTAGGGGGGTGTCCCTGCCAGCTGGGCCGAGCTGCCGGGCACTGGGGTCTACGCCCTGGACTCAAAAGAGGCCATGCCACCCTCACAGCTGCTCTCACCTGAAAGTTTTCATTCTGGGGCCGGGCTCAGTGGCTCACGCCTGTAATCCCAGCACTTTGGGAGTCTGAGGCAGGAGGATAACCTGAGGTCAGGAGTTCAAGACTAGCCTGGCCAACATGGTGAAACCCCGTCTCTACTAAAAATACAAAATTAGCTGGGTGTGGTGGCAAATGACTGTAATTCCAGCTACTTGGGAGGCTGAGGCAGGAGAACTGGTTGAACCTGGGAGGTGGAGGTTGCGGTGAGCCAAGGTTGTGCCACTGCACTACAGCCTGGGCGACAACAGCAAAACTTATTGTCAGGAGAAAAAAAGAAAGCAAGCAAGTTTTCACTCTGGCTGTGGAACTATTTCAGGGCTTCCTGAGGTGTTTCCTCTGGAGTTTCTGGAGTTTTCTCTGGCGTTTTGCCCCCAGGTCCCAGCCCCAGGCAGCGGCGGCTCCCGGAAGGGCTGTGGGTACCACCCTGGCTGGCTGCAGCTCTCTCCTGCACCTGTACCTGCCCCCAGCCACCCACCCAATGACGCCTCCCCAGCACACTCTCCCCATGAGAAAATGGCTCCTCCAGTTCCCAGGCTCGCCTCCAGGGACCAAGGGTCATTTTTGGACAGGGGGAAGGCGCTCAGGGCCCGGTTCCCCGGCGCCAGGCCTGTCGCTGGGCTGGGAGGAGGCAGCTCTGCAGACTAGGAGCCTGGTCCTTGACACCTGCTTGACTGTGACTTCCGGCCGGTTACGCTCTAGTGAACTTTGTTCTTCTCATGTTCAGAATGGGAACAACTTCACCAAACCACACTGAAAGGGCTGCTGAATTTTTCAGCAAATAAAAATAAGGACGCCCAGTTAAATTAGAATTTTAGATACACAATGAATAATTTTTAAGTATAAATATATCCTATGTGACTGGGCATATTGGGAGGCTGAGGCAGGAGGATCACTTGAGGCCAGGAGTTTGAGACCAGCCTGGAAAACAGAGAGAGAACTTGTCTGTAATAAAAATACAAAAAAATTGTCCGAGCATGGTGGCTCATGCCTGTAGTCCCAGCACTTTGGGAGGCCGAGGCCAGTGGATCATCTGAGGTCAAGAGATCAAGACTATCCTGGCCAACTGGTGAAACCCCATCTCTACTAAAAAATACAAAACTTAGCCAGGTGAGGTGGCACATGCCTGTAGTCCCAAATACTCAAGAGGCTGAGGCAGGAGAATTGCTTGAACCCGGGAGGTGGAGGTTGCAGTGAGCCGAGATTGCGCCACTGCACTCCAGCCTGGTGCCTGGTGACAGAGCAAGACTCTGTCTCTGAATGAATGAATGAATGAATGAATGAATGAATGAATGAATTTGTGGGTGATGGAGGTTTCCTGCAAAACCCAGGATAGGTGCAAGGAAGAAGACGAGACTTGGGTGTCCCCACCTTGTATCTCTGAGAAGGCATGGAATCCATAAACACTTAGAAGACATGGAGGTCCAGCTACACCTGCTCCCTTCTGTCAGCCAAGGCACCCATCTGCCGCACTCCTGGAGGTGGGGGCTAGAGAGCAGCAGCTTGGTGGGGTGACTATCTCCACCATGCGGGCGACCCACCTTTGGAGATTTCCATGTAAGTGAAGTTTCCTTTGTGAACGTGGACCTGTTACAAGCTCTAACAATCCGTGGTAGAATATGTTCTCAGAGGCACTATACTTGTCCTCCCCCACTTTCTTCAGCAGAGAATGGCAACACCTCTTTTCACCTGAATGTGAGCTCCCAGGTCTGGGCCCTGCTGAGTCACCTCGCCACCTCCCTCCCCAGGGCCTCGTACGCGCGTGTGGCTGTTGCGTGAACACAGCTACAAAGGGCAGACGTTTGGTCTGTGTGGCGCGGTCATCCTCCAGCCGTGGGAACAGTGCCTGAAACATGAGAAGTATTTGCTGAGTGAATGAATGAACGTCGGATTCAGGGTCCGAGAGACGTAGGTGTTAATACGGAGTCTATGGAACTGTTACACCTCTGAGCCTGTGTCTTCATCTGTATTTGGGGTGTAATTATTTACTCTGCAGTTGCAGAGCTGACATTTGATGAACTCTGTTTAAATACTGTGTGAGTGCCTGGCCTCATAAGAGGCTTCGTTAGCATGTTAGTCCATTTTTTATTTTTTTTTGAGACAGTCTCGGTCCGTCGCCCAGGCTGGAGTGCAGTGACATGATCTCAGCTCACTGCAACCTCTGCCTCCTGGATTCAAGCAATTCTCCTGCCTCAGCCTCCCGAGTAGCTGGGATTACAGGCACCTGCTACCACATTCAGCTAATTTTTGTATTTTTAGTAGAGATGGGGTTTCACCATGTTGCCCAGGCTGGTCTTCAACCCCTGACCTCAAATGATGATCAACCCACCTTGGCCTCCCCTATGATTACCGCATCCAGCCTGTTAGTCTGTTTTGTGTTGCTATAATGGAAGACTCGAGACTGGGTAATTTACAAAGAAAAGAGGTTTATTTGGCTCCCAGTTCTGCAGGCTGTACAGGAAGCATGGTGCCAGTGTCTGCTACTGGTGAGGCTTCAGGGGGCTTCCAATCATGGCAGAGGGGAAGGGGAGTAGGCATCCCATGCTGGGGGGCAGGGGGAGGTGCTGGACCCTTGAATAATCAGATCAGGAGGGAACTCATAGAGGGAGAACGTATTCCATAGGGAATTCCCTAGAGGACAGAGCCAAGCCCGTCACGGGGGAGCTTCCTCCATGACCTGCATTTTCCATCAGGCCCCAGCTGCAACACGGGGCAGATTTCAACACGAGATTTGTACAACCATCCAAACTCTATTGCCTAAATAATGTGCAAGTTCCTGGCCCCTGAGAGGATGTGTTAGTCCGTTTTTTTTGTTTTGGTTTGTTTTGGTTTTGGTTTTGGTTTTGTTTTGAGACAGATTCATGATTTGTTGCCCATGCTTGAGTGCCATGGTACGATTTCGGCTCACTGCAACCTCCATCTCCTGGGTTCAAGCGATGCTTGAATCTCCTACCAGAGAGAGGGACAGTAGACGTGGCTGGGTTCTGCCCTGCTGATGTTGGCATTTTCTCCTCTGCTTTACTTCCCTGTCTCCAGGCAGGGCCTGCTGGGGCCCCTCTCTCTTAGCCCTGAGGGACCTGTTCCCTGCAGAAGGCACTTTCCCATGACAGCAGCACCACTCATGGGACCTGCAGCTGAGGGCCAGCATCCTCATCCCTTGGCCGAGAGAGACCAGGATCTGACTCAAAGGCACAGATCCCTGGCTCTCCCTCCTCCGCACCACGGCCCCAAGCAGACGACATGGACTGGGTTCTGAGTAATAACGGTGGTGAGCATCGCTGGCTTGATGCATACATGTTTCCCTTGGACTCCTCAGAGTTTCTGTGACTAGGACAGCATTTTAATATGGTTAATTTCCTTTGTAATCCTGCGGGTTTTGGTTTTATACGTTTGCAAAAATTGTTTAGAGAAAGGCCCTTGGCTTGTGCCTTGGGTCGAGGGCACAAGCTCGAAGAGTTCCCGCTCTTCATCGAGGACATGAGTCCCAGGCAGGCCCGCTGCTCCGCGCAGGTTTCGGCCTTCCTTCTCGGGGAACTTCGGGACCGTGGCTACGACTGGACTTTGCTGCACCGAGAGGCAGAAGACTAAGTTTTTATTCCCACTCTGCCACTCCCAGGCTGGCCCTCTGTGTCCTCAGCTATAATTTGTAACTAGCCCTATGCACTTTTGATTCCTTTTTGCGGAGAGGTGGGACAGTGTTTGGCTCTTGTCTCCCAGGATGGAGTGGCACAATCTCGGCTCATTGCAACCTCCGCCTCCTGGGTTCAAGCAATTTTCCTGCCTCAGACTCCCCAGTAGCTGGGACTACAGGTACCCACCACCACACCCTGCTAATTTTTTGTGTTTTTAGTAAGAGATGGGGTTTCACCATGTTGGCCAGGATGGTCTGGGTCTCCTGACCTCGTGATCTGCCCACCTTGGCCTCCCGTGCTGGGATTACAGCCGTGAGCCACTGTACCTGGCCTGATTCCTTTTTTTTGAGACTGAGTCTTGCTCTGTTGCCCAGGCTGGAGTGCAGTGGTGTGATCTTGGCTCACTGTAACCTCCGCCTCCCAGGTTCCAGTGATTCTCCTGCCTTAGCCTCCTGAGTAGCTAGGATTACAGGTACCCACCACCATGCCCCACTAATTTTTGTATTTTTAATAGAGGTGGGATTTCACCATGGTGGCCAGGCTGGTCTCGAACTCCTGACCTCAGGTGATCCGCCCGCCTTGGCCTCCCAAAGGGCTGGGATGACAGGTGTGAGCCCCGTGCCCGGCCATTTTCTGTGTTATATGTGACACATGGCATGTATGCAAAGAGCATGTGCAGCGTCTGGCTTGGTTTAATAAAGACTAACCGGAGGGCCGGGCCCGGGGCTCACACCTGTCACCCCAGCACTCTGGTACGCCAAAGCGGCTGGGTCTCCTGAGCCCAGGAGTTTGAGACCAGCCTGGGCTACATGGCAAAACTCCATCTGTACTTTAAAATAAATAAATAAACACCAATTTAAAAAAAGAACAAAAAGAAGAATCACATTGTCAGTGTTTCTGTGACCTGCCCTTTCCTGGTTAAATTTACGTCTTGAGGTTAATCTTTGCTCTTGCCTGTAGGTCTAGATCATGGGTGGTCCAAGCTGCCTAGAATCTGTTGTGGGGATGCACGACAGCTTCCTTGGGGGTGGCCATGCTGCTCCTATGTGTTGGGACACCGTCCATGGTGGGAAGTCATCTTACCTGCAGCTCGGCACACATAGGCACGGGCATACTTGGAATCGGCTTCGTAAAGTGATACATGCCCTTCTTAGGTCAGATAATCCTTTTCATTCCCTTCCAGAAGGTGACCCGCCCCACTGCACGGTCGTTTCCATGCTGATCTGCGGCGTGAAGGATAGGGGGCCGAGTGCGCCCCACGGTGGGTTCGCCTGGGTGCTCCAGTGGTTCTGTGCCCTGCAGGCAGGCTCAGTCTGTGGTCCCGCTGCTCCTCTGTGCGTGCGGTTCCTGTCCTTCCGCCTGCCCAGATTGGTGCCGTTCCCCTGCTCCCACTAGGTGAGTTCTGACAGCTGCCTTCCCTTGTAGCTGCTGCCTCTCATGGCCTGTGGCCTCAGGGACCTGCCCGCAGAGGTGCAGTGAGGCCAGGCACGGTGGCTCACGCCTGTAATCCCAACACTTTGGGAGTCCAAGGTGGGCAGATCACCTGAGGTCAGGAGTTTGAGACCAGCCTGGGCAATATGGTGAAACCTCATCTCTACTAAAAATACAAAAATTAGCTGGGCATGGTGGGGGTGCCTGTAATCCCAGTTACTCGGGAGGCTGAGGCAGGAGAATGGCTTGAACCTGGAAGGTGGAGGTTGCAGTGAGCGGAGACTGCGTCACTGCACTCCAGCCTGGGAGACAGAGCGAGACTCTCTCAAAAAAAAAAAAAAAACCTGGGTGTGGTGGCTCACGCCTGTAATTCCAATATTTTGGGAGGCCGAGGTGGGCAGATCACCTGATATCAGGAGGTCAAGATCAGCCTGACCAACATGGAGAAACCCTGTGTCTATTAAAAAATACAAAATTAGCCGGGCGTGATAGTACATGCCTATAACCCCAGCTACTCAGAAGGCTGAGGCAGGAGAATTGCTTGAACCCGGGAGGTGGAGGTTACGGTGAGCCAAGATTGCGCCACTGCACTCCAGCCTGGGCAACAAACGAGAGTAAAACTCTGTCTCAAAAAAAAAAAAATGTGCGCTGTAGCATGACTGACTCAGTAGTAAGAGAGGGGAAGTGTCAGACCAGACCACCGGGGTCCCAGGTTTGCCACTCACAGCAGTGCAGCCTTGGCCAGTCATGTAGCCACTTGGAGCCTCAGTTTCCCCATCTGTAAAATTGGGATAATATGAGCGCCTGCTTCCCAGCGTGGTGTGAGGCTGCAGTGAGTCAACTTACCTTAGATGTGTGCGGACTGTGTTATCCCCGAGCTGGCCTTCATGTCAGGCCGACATCAACCTGATTCTTCACTGGTAGCCCTGGACACAATGGCTGTATTGAAATGAGGTCAAAACACTTGGCTACAAGCAGGTTGGAGGGGGATGGAAGAGCTGCATGCGGATTCAGGCGGCTGTGTTCAAATCCCAGCATCACCAGCGGCTGACGGTGTGACAGCAAGTGAGTTCATCTTCCCCTGCCTCAGTGTACTCCTCTGTGAAAGGGGGATGATGGAGCTCACCAGGTAATTGTTAAGAGGATTACTTAAGATAATGCACATTTATCACATAAATAAAGCCTTTATTTTTTTTTCCTTTTTGAGACGGAGACTCGCTCTGTCACCCAGGCTGGAGTGCAGTGGTGCAATCTCAGTTCACTGCAACCTCTGCCTCCTGGGTTCAAGCAATTCTCTTGCCTCAGCCTCCCGAGTAGCTGGGACTACAGGCGTGCGCTACCATACCCGGCTAGGTTTTGTATTTTTTAGTAGACACGGGGCTTTCACCATGTTGGCCAGGCTGGTCTTGAACTCCTGGCCTCAGGTGATCCTTTCACCTTAGCCTCCTAAAGTGCTGGAATTACAGGCATGAGCCACCACTCCTGGCCAACTTTTAGTACAGCATTTAGCTCTGCTATCTACCCAGCTACCCAGCCGGGATCTCAGGAGAGGCCCCCTTTTTTTTCTCATGTGAAAAGAGATTGAATTTCTCACTGGACACTGTCACCCCATGTGAAGGGAGCAGCCACCTGGCCCCAGGTTCCCTCTCAGCAAAGGCCCAGTCCTCGGACTTGCTCCCTCCTGAGCCCCTGCAGCTGGAGGCCTGGGCCCTTCCCCGCAGGGGGTGCCCTTAGTCACCCGCCTGCACTGTGGTATGGGCTGCCGGGCGTGGGTGTCTGAATTTGGACCCCACAGCACTCCCGCCGTCCTCAGTGAGGACCACGATGTTGGAGTTGCAACTGGGGCCGCATGGGCGCCAGGACGCAGGGCCTCACCTCGAGCACTCCTCTCCCCAACGGCAGCAGCATCTGCTCACCCACCTGCCCACCCCAACCCCCCCACTTTTTTTTTGAGAGGAAGTTTCACTCTGTCGCCCAGACTGGAATGCAGTGGTGTGATCTCAGGTCACTACAGTCTCCACCTCCCGGGTTCAAGCAATTCTCCTGCCTCAGCCCCCCAAGTAGCTGGAATTACAGGCACCCGCCACCATGCCCGGCTAATTTTGTATTTTTGTAGATGGGGTTTTACCATGTTGGCCAGGCTGGTCTCGAACTCCTGACCTCGTGATCTGCCCACATCGGCCTCCCAAAGTGCTGGGATTTCAGGTGTGAGCCATCGTGCCCAATGTCTTTTTATTGTTGAGTTGTAAGATTTTTTAAATACAGTCTAGGTATGTTTCTTATCAGATATATGGTTTGCAAATATTTCTTCCCTTCTGTGAATTGTCTTCCCACTTTCTTGGCGGTGTCTTTTGAAGCACTGAGGCGTCCGCTGACAACCAGCAGTTACCCGCTGTCTGCTGCTTGTGCTGTTTGTGTCAGCTTTAAGAATCCTTTGCCAAGTCCGAGGTCCTGAAGACCTGCCCCTGTGTTTTCTTTTACATGTTTTTTAGCTTAGCTCTCACATTTAGGTCTGTGATCCATTTCAAGTTCATTTTTGTCTGTGGTACAAAGTGACAGTTGAGCTTTTACAAGCGGCAGTCCAGGTGTGTCAGCACCATGTGCTAAAAAGATTCTTCTTTCCCTGTCAAAGGGTCTTGGCACCCTTGTTGGAAATCAGCCGACCGTGGATAGATATGTGGGTTTCTTTCTGGACTTGTTGAGGATACTCGTGGATCTGTCTGGAAAACTACCTCCAGCCCTGACTGTTTACCTCCTCTGCCCGTCCGCTCTGCTGGTCCTGGAGGGTCCTGTAATGCATGTTGTTGGGACATCCCAGAGCTGAGCACCATCTCTCAGGTGGCTTCAGAGCTCATCACTTCCCACATCACTGGGGTGACCATGGGGAGGGCCCACCGTGACTCACTGGCCCCCAGGGTACCCGGGAAGGGATCTTAGGGGAGAGCTTTCCCCCTCCTCCTGGTGCGGGCCTCCTGGCAGGGCGCAGGGTCCCGGAGCAGGGCCTGTGTGTGCCCGGATTGGATGATGGCACGGTGAGGGCCAGGTAGGAGGGAACACAGGGTGGGAAGCGGCTGCTGGAACGGGGAAGGGAGGCGCCTGCCGGGGGAAGAATTCTTGGCACCAGCAGCATCTTCACCAGGACACTGGCCTTGGCAGGGCGAGTGCTGCGTCCATGGGTAGGCGCCGGAGCCTGGAGGGCGTGGCATGGCCAGTCGCAGGTCCTGGTGTGGCTTCCTTCCCTGTGTCTTCCGTGGGTGGGTGCCATCTTGGTGGGTGGGTGGGATGGTGACCCTTATCCTCTCTGCATGCCCGTTCCATGAGGCTGGGGGGTGCAGATGCTTGAACAGGCTCTCGGCTTCTGTTCTGCGCTGAGACACTCACCAGGGCAGCTGGAGACTTTTCGGAGTGGTATGGGGAGCTGGGGGGCTCGCTGGCACCATGGAGGAATTTTGCTGGCAGGGGGATTCTGGGCTTTGTGGGCACTTTGATGCAACCAGCGCAGAAGGCAGAGTGGGACGGGGAATGTGGGCTGTGCCTGTCGAGTTCTGAGGGGCCAGGCTGCGTGTGGCCCTGGGAAGGGGGTTGCTCAGCCGGGGAGGGGGCTTCGTGGTGGTAGAGATGCCCGTGATACAGCCTGTCCCCCACTCCCCCAGGTCCCCTGAGCCCTTAGAGATGATTGTCCCAGAAGTGACTGCCGTGGCAGGGACCCCGGCGCCCCTGAGCCCTTAGAGATGACTGTCCCAGAAGTGGCTGCCGTGGCAGGGACATGGAGGAGCAGCGCTGCTCACTCCCCTGCCCTCATGCCTTAGACCAGCCCGCAGAGCAGAACTGGGGGAAGCAGAGGTTTCTGTGGTCTGCGTGCCCGCCTCCTGTCCCTTCGTGAGTCCTCCCACGCACCCGCCCACGGGTGGGAGCAGAGCCCAGCGAGCTGAGCAGGAGCTGCTGGCTGCTGAGAATTGCATCAGCCCTGCCTGGCTTCAGACCTGGGAGGAGGAGGAGATGGTTGCCAGGCAAGGTTTTCTCACCATGTGAGGCCGTGTGACCAGCTCACAGGTTTTGTAGGCCTGGACCCTACCCCGCCCACAGGTGTGCTAGACTCCACCCACCCACAGGTGTGCCTGCCCCACCCACCCACAGGTGTGCCTGCCCCACCCTCCCACAGGCACCCCTACCCCACCCTCCCACAGGATCCCTGGACCCCACCCTTCCACAAGAGTCCCTACTCCACCCTCCCACAGGATCCCTGGACCCCACCCTCCCACAGGAGTCCCTACTCTACCCTCTCACAGGTGTGCCATCTGCTTGGGAGGGATGACGGGCACTGTCCCCAAAGCTGTATTGGCATGGCCAGGTTGGGGGTGTGTGACTGAGGGACACAGGTGGCCACGCCAGGCCCATGTGGTCAGGGGGCCTCCCTTGGTTCTTCTGCCTTGTTCTGGGGGAAGGGTTACCGTGGGGATTTGACTGAGTAAACCTGATGATGGGGCAAGAAAGGGTCCAGCCTGTACCCCACCTCCCAGAACAAAGGGCCGCTTGGGGTCCCAGCTGAGCTTATTAAACCCGCCCAGGCTACATCAGAATTTTTTTTTATGGAGTTTTGTTCTTGTTGCCCAGGCTGGAGTGCAATGGTGCAATCTCAGCTCATTGATTCAAGCGGTTCTCCTGCCTCAGCTTCCCGGGTATCTGGGATTACAGGCGTGCACCACCACGCCCAGCTAATTTTGTATTTTTAGTAGAGATGGGGTTTCAGTATGTTGCCCGGGCCGGTCTTGAACTCCTGACGTCGGGTGATCCACCCACCTTGGGCATCCCAAAGTGCTGGGATGACAGGTATGAGCCACCGCGCCCAGCCCGTGCAGGGTGTTTTTGTAACCACCTGACAGAGCTCAGGACCTGGAGATAACAGAGCGCTTGGCCAGACCCGCACGATGCCTCCATCAACTTCCTCGCCCGTCTTCTGCCTGCAGTGGGAAATGGGGTGGAAGCCTTTGTTTCGGGTGTGCTGAGTGCATGCTGGGAGCAGGCACTGCCGTCTTTCAGTGTCTCTTCCCTCGTCCTGGGCAGAGGCAGTGCTGTTCCTGTTCTACAGAAGAGCAGGATCAGGGGCCAGACAGTTTCAGTGGCAGCCCCCAAAAGAGTTCAGCCTGCACCCTTGGGCTTCCTGTCCAGGGCTCTTTAGGGTCAGCTGGGTCCGGAATCAGGGACTCTAAAGGGTGTCCCGTGAAGAAACTCATAATGGAAAAACCATGACAGGCTCTCCGCAGGGAAGAACACAGCTTCTAGGTGGGAGTGGCTGGCAGAGGCCCTCCGTGGTTTCTAAACGGTGGGAATGAGAGGGGTTGGGGCATCGAAAGTGTCACCCAGAAGGCCGGTGGGGAGGACAGAGCTGGGCACTGACCAAGCCCAGCCTGGGCGAATGACCTGGGCTTGGGATTTTTGCTTTGGGCCCTCCGGGGATTCGATGGACTGTCAGGTGAGTTCCCAGCAGAGTGGGCTTCAGGAACTGGTCCAGGGAAATGCAACGTAGAACCAGTCAGGAACCAGGGCCTCTGCCAGAGCCTGGAGGTCATCAGATCTGACTCGTTGAGCTTCTGGGGCATGATGACAGTAGCTGAAACTCTCCAAAGTGTGCTTTAGATATGTTTACCCATTTCATCCTCACTGACACCCTGGGAGCTTGTGTGCTGCCACTATTCCATTTTGAAGATGAAACAGGCACCGAGAGGTTATGTGCCTTGCCCAGGGTCACGCAGGTGGTAAGGGGTGGAGCCTGCAATTCAGGCCCATGCAGTCTGGCTGCAGAGCATGAACTCTGAACCAAAACATTCTGCTGTCTCCACTCTTACCTTCTAGAAAGATGACAGCAGGTTGCTTGTGTGACCTCCTCGCCCCCGGGAGTGTGTGTGCACACGTGTGCATATATATGCACACGCACCTGCACCAGCAGCTCAGCAGGGGAGGGAGGAATCGGCACCGTGCTCAGGGCCTCTGCGTGTCTGTGGCTCTGCTCTAGGGGTCATCAGAGCTCAGGGGGTCTGCCTCCCTGTGCGATGCTCTGCCCCGCACCCCTCCCTGCTTGTGTGGGTCCCAGCGGGTGCGGTGCCCCGCAGCCTCTGGTTAGAGCTACAGTGCATGCTGCGGCAGACCTGGACTGCTCCCCCAGCCCTGCTGATGGGCCCTGGACTTCCAGGAGAGCACTCAGGTCTGGGGCTGAGAGTGGATGGCAGCCGCCCGAGGCACAGGCAGCAGGAGTGGGCAGCGCACCTGCCGCGCTGGGGACTGTCCTCCTGGGGCACTCTTGGCACTTGGGGATCTGTGTGCTGCCCACACGTTTGCTGCTGTCCGCAGCCCGTGAGAAGACACTGGACAAGCTGACCTTCCTCTCTGTGTCTTTCCCTGGGCCGGAACTGTTGGGGGAGATCACAACAGCAGTGACAGTGCCAGTGACAATAACAGCAACCACCAGCGTTCTTACCGCGTGCCAGGGCCTGTTCTTAGAACTTCGCCTGAACAGACTCGTTCAACTGTCACAGAAGCTCCGTGGAATAGTGCCGTTACTGTTACCATCTTCATTTCATACATGAGGACGCCACGGCACAGAGAGGAAGCAGGTTGCCCCAAGCCACACAGCTGATGCCAGGACTGGAATTCCAATGGCCCAGCTCCTAGCGTTTGGAGCTGAAAGGTCCGCTGGCAGCCCCTGCCTAGGGCTGAGCCGAGCTTGTCTTATACCAGGGAGTTAGTAGCAAAACAGAAGTGAGCTCTGGTGTAATCCCAGCACTGTGGGAGGCCGAGGCGGGTGGATCATCTGAGGTCAAGAGTTTTGAGACCAGCCTGGCCAATATGGCGAAACCCTATCTCTACCAAAAATGCCAAAATTAGCCAGGCGTGGTGGCACCACCTGCAATCCCAGCTACTCGGGAGGCTGAGACAGGAGAATCACTTGAATCTGGGAAGTGGAGATTGTAGTGAGCTGAGATTGCACCACTGCACTCCAGCCTGGGCAACAGAGCAAGACTTTGCCAACCCCCCCGAAAAAAGCAATCCACAAAAAACCAAACCAAGCAGAAATGAGCTCTGAAGGTGGGATGTGCCCTTGTCACTCAGAAGGTGACTCCCAAGCCCTCTTCAGGATCTGGGTGGGCTCCAGGCCTGGTTCAGTCCCCTTGCCTCCTGTCAATTCCCATGCAAGGGTCTCTGTCCCTGGTATTACTCCTTCCCTATCTACATTTGTTTTTAATTATGGCAAAATACACATGCCTGAAATGTGCCATGAAGTGTACATGTCATGGCCTGAAGCGCACTCACCGTGCTGTGCAGCTGTCGGCACTGACGGTCTCTGAGTTCTCACCTTGCTGAACAGCGACTCTGCCCCTATTAGGCCAGCGCTCCCCAACCTTTTCAGTCCCAGGGACCAGTTTCAGGGAAGGAGGGTGGGGAGTGGAATCGGGCTAGACTGTGATGTCGCATGAGCAAGATCACCACAGCTTGCGCTCCTGAGAGACTCGAATGCTGCTGCTGCTGCTGATCTGATGGGAGTAGAGCTCGGGGGTCATGCTCTCTCCCTCGCCTCCTGCTCAACTCGTGCTGTGCGGCTCGGTTCCCTACAGGCCAGACTGCTGCCAGTCCATGGGCGGGATGGCTGGGGACCCCTGTATTAAACAACAGCTCCCCGTGTCTCCATCCCCTCCATGGGCCGGGTGGCTAGTGACCCCTGTATGAAACAACAGCTCCCGTGTCTCCAACCCCAGCTCCCGTCTTCACCCTCCACTTTGTCTTGATGAACTCAGTGCTCTAAGTACCTCATCTGTGTGGAATCGTACAGTATTCGCCTTTTTTTGTGACCAGCTCCTTTCCTGTAGCCTAATGCCCTGAGGTTCATCTATGTCAGAATTGGCCTGTGTCAGGATATCCTTCCTTTTTTTTTTTTTTTTTTTCCCCTGAGATGGGGTTTCACTCTGGTTATCCAGGCTGCAGTGTAGTGTGCAAAGTCTTGGCTCACTTCAGCCTCTACCTCTCAGCTTCAAGTGATTCTCCTGTCTCAGCCTCCTGAGTAGTTGGGATTACAGGTGCCTACCACCACACCTGGCTAATTTTTGTATTTTTAGTAGAGATGAAATTTCACCATGTTGGCCAGGCTGGTCTCGAACTCTTGACCTCAGGTGATCTACCCGCCTTGGCCTCCCAAAGTGCTGGGATGACAGGTGTGAGCCACTGCACCTGGCCATATCCTTCCTTTTTTAAGACTGAATAATACTCTGTTTTATGTAAAGCCACATTTTGTGTATCCATCCATAGACACTTGAGGTGCTTCTGGGTTTTGGCGACTGTAGCGCTGTTAGCAATGTGGGTATTTCCTGGACAACTTTTGGGCTCACTTCACACATGAGCAGTTAGCAGCCCGTCCTTGAAGCTTGCTGTGGGAGGGGCCCATGGATCTGCTCTGGGAGAGGATGGGTAGGTGATCACGCTGGCTGGGAAGGCATGGCCTTCAGGTGCCCAATTCTACCAAACACTTGGCCGTCGGTGCTCCTGTCTGCTTGCTGGACGACGGTCCACCTTTCTTTCCTGTCTTCCCCCAGAAGAGGGTGCTGGGTTTCTGGTTCTCTCCTGAACAGGGAAGGGTGGCAGCAGCTTCCCATGAGGCTGGCGTGGGAGGGGTCAGGAGACAGGACTGCAGGGCTCCGTGTTGGGAAGCATGTGTAGAGCATCTCTAGAGGCTGGGGTTGACCTGCTGAGCATACCTGAGAGGGCTGATGGGAGCCGGGTGTTAGGGGAGCCAGTGCTGCCATAGAACCAAGTTAATGCTGAAGGCCAGGCGCGGGGGCTCACGCCTGTCATCCCAGCACTGTGGGAGGCTGAGGTGGGCAGATCACCTGAGGTCAAGAGTTTGAGACCAGCCTGGCCAACACGGTGAAACTCTGTCTCTACCAAAAATACAAAAATTAGCCGGGCGTGGTGGTGCATGCCTGTAATTCCAGCTACTTGGGAAGCTGAGGCAGGAGAATTGCTTGAACCCGGGAGGCAGAGGTTGCAGTGAGCCGAGATCACACCACTGCACTCCAGCCTGGGTGACAGAGTGAATCTCCATCTCAAAAAATCCTCCAAAAAGAAAAATCCCCACAAATTAATGGTGAAATCCTCATCATTTAATACAAGCGAGGCTGCTCCTTGCCCACGCTGGTCCCAGTAGACAGGGGCCTCTGTTCCTGATGCTCACGCCAGGGTCCAGGCTCAAGGTGGGGACTCCGAGGGTTATGGCGGTAGGAGAAAGGGAGAGAGAGTTGTGTGAGTTTTCACCGTTCAGCCAGGAAATGACACTTCATTTCGGTGGCCAGCACTGATGACCCGGCCCTGCCCAGGCAGGCAAACAGCTAGACAGTGTGGTCATCACATGCCAGAAGGAGAGGGGGATGGGGACGTTGCTGGCACTGGGCATGTTGACCCCATGGCGGCAGACGGCTCACTTGAAGGAGAAAGGCCCTCGAGGAGGCTGCTTTGTGGCCGGGGCAGTGGTGGCGTAGCGGTGGGTGTCTGGCACCGAAGGGACCTGCGTGTCACTGACTTCTAGGCAAGCGCAGATTCGTTGTCATCTTCCTGCGCCCACACCGTGATGAGCTACTTACACACGTGGCCTAGTGGAGTCCCCACAACAATCCTCTCCTTCTGCTTCACCTCTGGGGAAGCCAGAGCCCAGGGCCCACCCTCCCAGTGATGGCTGTGCTTGCTGGTAGGGGTGCTTATGCCAGCGGGGAGGCTGGGGCCGGGCGGAGCCTGGGGGCCAGAGGTGGCAGGACCACAAGGAGGTGGTGTGTCTCCATGTGCCTGCAAGGATAGAAACTGGCTCACGCTTGTCATCCCAGCACTTTGGGAGGCCAAGGTGGGCAGATCACCTGAGGTCATGAGTTCGAGACCAGGCCAACATGGCGGAACCGTCTCTATAAAAAATACAAAAATTAGCTGGGTGTGGTGGTGGGTGCCTGCAATCCCAGCTACTCGGGAGACTGAGGCTGGAGAATCACTTGAACCCAGGAGGCGGAGGATGCAGTGAGCTGAGATTGCGCCATTGTACTCCAGCCTGGGTGACAAGAGTGTAACTCTGTCTCAAAAAGAAAAGAAACAAGGAGAAACAGGCTGGCTGGGCTTTTGCCCTTCCCAGCTCAGTGCACACCAAACTTTGCATCACCCTGGAAGAAAGGTGACAGCGACTGTCCAAGGAAGGGGCAGACCTGGGCATGTCCTCCTGTCTGCCCTACTGGAGCGACTTGAGAAGTTGGAAGTCGCAGTCGCTGGGGCCCTGGAGCTGGGAACAGGGAGAAGGAGGTGGATTTTAAGGCCCTCTATGGTAGCCCAATTCAGTAGTAGAATTATGTTTCAGGTCCGGGAAGGCTCTGCATGGACAGCCAGTGTTGTGGCCAAGTGCCAGTGAGCGTGGCCACCCCGCAGCTGACCAGAGGTGCGGCTGCTTCTGCAGGTATGCGTGTGAAGGTCTGAAATAATTTTTGTACTTTAGTAGAGACAGTTTTCACCATGTTGGCCAGGCTGGTCTCGAACTCCTGACCTCAGGTGATCTGCCCACCTCAGCCTCCCAAAGTGCTGGGATGACAGGCGTGAGCTCCCGCACCCAGCCTTTGGAATTAATTTGGTTGTACGGCATGACCGCCTTGGCTGCCTTCTGCCAATGGGGTGGTGGCAGGAGCCACGTGGTCCTGGGGTTGAAGGAGGCCTCGGGGTGGGAGGCAGGGTCATGCATCCTGGCCCTGGCCGCCACCACCCTGCAGGGCTGCTTTCGGAGCCTCACTGGCCTCTCTGGACCTTGCGTTACTCATCTGTTCTCTGAATTGCCCCTTCCTATTTCTCAGCACCAGATTGTCATTTAACTTTTCATAAATGCCCTAAGGACTCACAAAACCGAAGATGGGAAAGGGGCTGGGAGGAGGCCGTCGCAGGCAGGTGGTGAGCGCTATCAGGTCAAGCCAAGGCGGGTGGTGAGTCAGATTATCAATCCCTGGCCACCCCCTTTGCAGCTCCGGGGCTGAGTGGCATTTCTCACCGGCGAAGGTGGGAGGAGGAGCAGAGCCCTAAATCAAATCAGCCCAGGATTATCACTTGTTATCAATTCTTGAGGAAGTCAGAGGGAAGCAGGAAGTGGGTCAAAGCCATGAGCTCTGGTGAGGATCAGAACTCCTGTGGGACTTCTCGGAAGGACCTCCTGGCCCCCAGACCCTAAATACTTGAATGGTTGTTATGGGAAGAGATGAGGAGGCCTTTGAGGAGTCCGTGTCAGCAGCCCGCAGTTACTGAGCGGCTACGCGTGTGTGTCTGTCTCGGGCACCACACATAGCAGGCAGTGAGTGGAAGAGTCCTGGCCGCCACCTCACGGGGACACGGAATAACGGAATACACCCCAGTGAAGAGCACAGACTGGCTTTCTCTATGGAGATTTCCCTTCTGTCTTTTTTCTTTTGAGACAGAGTCTTGCTCTGTCTCCCAGGCTAGAGTGCAGTGGTGCAATCTCGGCTCACTGCAACCTCCGCCTCCCGGGTTCAAGCAATTCTCCTGCTTCAGCCTCCCAAGTAGCTGGGATTACAAGTGTGCGCCACCACGCCTGGCTAATTTTGTATTTTTAGTAGAGACAGGGTTTCTCCATGTTGGCCAGGATGGTCTCGAATTCCCAACGTCAGGTGATACGCCCACCTCAGCCTCCCAAAGTGCTGAGCCACTGTGCCCGACCCCTTTTTCCTTTTTTTATTTTTTTTTGTCTGATTGACCAAATGTTTTATTGTCTGTGAACTGCTCTTTCTACTTGATATCTTGTTGCTCCTGAGGGCAGCGCTGTGAACCAGGCAGGCATCTGTGTCTGGCCCATTTTACGGATGAGGAAGCGGAGGTCCTCAGGGTTAGGCCTGGGTGGGGGCCTCGTGGCCCTGGGCCAGCCTCACTGAATCCTCTTCCTCTCATCATGGAGCTGGGGGCCTGGGGTCTGTGCCCAGCAATGCGTCGTGTGTGATAACGTAGGAGACGCTTGTCGAATGGCTTTTGGTTATGTGCACACGCGGTCACAGCGCGCTTACGCAGCCCTCTGCAGTCCCATTCCTCCATGTTCAATGGCAGGTACTGGCTTTCCTACAGGTAGGGGAGGAATCTTAGTTCCCTCTGCCTGGGTGGAGAAAGTTGTCATGTCACAGGAAACGGTGGCCTTGGTCCAAAGAGTAGCTTCAGCGTGCAGCTCAGCTGTTTCTCAGGCAGGGGGCCTTAGATGAGACCCAGAACCTCCTGAAAGCCTCAGTTTCCCCCCATGTCAAATGGGGCCATTCATAGCTACTAGGACAACCTCCCTGGGCTGTGAGGATGCGATGGGTCCCCACAGCGGGCTCACCGTGTGAAACACTGTGCAGATAATCCACAGCCTGTCCTCCCTCCCCAGGAGCTAGAGGCCAGTGAAGGAAGCAGCACACCCTTCTCTGCCCGGGGGCTGATGCCACCCTGACACCCTGGGCCTCAGCGTCTGCCCCCGCTGCTGATGTCCACAGCCTAGGATTCCTTTGTCTCGGGCTGTGGAGCCCTCAGCTTCTCCAGGAGGCCACATTTCCAGGCAGCCACGGTCTTTGCCGCCTTCCTCCAGGGATCTTGGAGATGGATGATTGGATTGGGTCTCCATGGCAACCAGAGAGGCCAGGCTGCCTGCTCATGAGGGGCCTCATCTGTTCCCAGCAGTGGAGGCAGAGCCAGAATGGAGAGCTCCTGCAGCAGCAGCTGAGCCACCCCCAGGAAAAAGCCATCCCGTGGCCTCTGCCCTGTGGCCTCATCCTGTGGCCTCTGCCCTGTGGTCTCTGCCCCATGGCCCCTGCCCTGCCTCCAGCTGCCACTTGGCTGGGTCAACGAGGGGCTCCAGGCCTTAGGGTGAGGGTGGGGCTGTCTGTGCTCACAGTAGCTGCTCCAGGCCAAGGCCAAGGTCCCTGAGTGAATGAGATGGGGGCTGTCCCCCACCACCCTGTCCTGCCCACACTTTACAATCAGAGCAAAGCCCTCTCCTTCCATCTTTTCTTTTCTTCCCAGATGAACCCCAGTGTCTGCCACGACTTAGGTCACGCCCTGCCTCTTACAGGCAGCCCTCCGCATGTGTACTTACCGTAACAAGCTGCCTGGCCGATGGCTTCCTAGCGCTGCTTCAGAGTCTTAGTTCCATTTGGTGATAAAGATGCTGACTTCAGGGTCCTTGTCTGAACCTGGCGGTTCTTGGCCTTTTTGTACGTTAGAGTCACAGGCCTCATGCGCAGGCCATTCCAGGCCAATTCTGCAGGACTCTCTGGGGTAGGAGCCAGATAGTGTTAGCATCCCAGCTCCCCAGGGATTCCAGTGCGCAGTGAAGTATCTTAGGATTCACGTTGTAAACTGGTCAGGTGCGGCGGCTCATGCCTGTCATCCCAGCACTTGGGGAGACCGAGGCAGTCAGATCACCTGAGGGCAGGAATTCGAGACCAACCTGACCAACATGGCAAAATCTAGTCTCTACTAAAAATGTCAAAATTAGCCAGGCATGGTGGCGGGCGCCTGTAATCCCAGCTACTCTGGAGGCTGAGGCAGGAGAATCATTTGAACCTGGGAGATGGAGGTTGCAGTGAGCCGAGATCACGCCACTGTGCTCTAGCCTGGGCAACAGAGCAAGACTCTGTCTGAAAAAAAAAAAATTCCAGTTGTAACTATTCAAACAGCCTGTGCTGAATGGAAGCTGATGGGTGAACGGCGGAGTTAGCTGACGATGTGCTGTAGCTGCGACCCACTTCAAGTTGCCAAAACCCTGGTTTTGTTTTTTGAGGCCAGGGGTCCCTAGGGGTACTTAGCACCCAGGCAGGAGACCAGGGGAGTAGTGATAACAGCCACCATTCGGTGAGCGCCGGCTTTGGGTCGGGCGCCTTTCGAGACCTGCGTTTTCTCACTGCAGCCTCACAGAAGCATCGCTGGCTATAGATACTGTTTGTCACCCCTGTGATAGGAGAAACTGAGGCTCTGGACGGTTACCTAGCTTGCCCACGGTCACAGGGCTCAGAAGGGCTCAGAAGGACTCAGTCGGGAAAGGAACTTGAGTCTGACTCCGAAGCCTCTGCCCTTGACCTCTCAGCTTTCCTGGCCCTCCAGCCTCTGTCCCACCAATCAAAGAGCAGGGGGCCCTGAGAGGGAGGTGGCTCGTCCCCCGGGAAAGATGCTGGATACATCCCCCTGGGCAAGGGGCTCCCCCTGGTATTAAATACCTCCTGGATCAGCAGGGGGCACCTGCGCCTCCAGGCATCCACTCTCCCTTTCCCCACGGCAGCCCCTCAGCTTCAGCCGACTTCCCCCAAGGCCTCTCCCACCTGGTTCTGCACCCAGTTCTTCCACCTACATCATGTTATTTAATGTCATTCTCACAATCACCCCGTGCATGGTATCCTTATCCTCAGCTTTTTATTTATTTATTTATTTTGAGACAGGTTCTTGCTCTGTCCCCCAGGCTGGAGTACAGTGGCTCAATCTCGGCTCACTGCATCCTCTATCTCCCAGGTTCAAGTGATTCTCCTGCCTCAGCCTCCCGAGTAGCTGGGATTACAGGAGTATGCCACCATACCTGCCTAAATTTTTGTATTTTTAGTAGAGATGGGGTTTCGCCATGTTGGCCAGGATGGTCTTGAACTGCTGACTTCAGGTGATCTGCCTGCCTTGGCCTCCCTAACTGCTGGGATGACAGGCGTGAGCTGCCACGCGAGGCTCGTTATCCTCATCTTACAGATGACTTAAGGTCAGAGGGGCTGTGACTCAGAGGGGCCGCCGCCGATCACTTCATGCCCCGGGAGCTGATGTTCTAACCTGGCTCCCCAGGTATGCGGCAGCCCTGCCCCCACTGGGACAGGAAGACCCTGGACTGCGAGGTCACCTGCAGGTATATGTTTCCCTCCAGGTTGTGTGGGGAGGCCAAGGATGACCAGGCAGCTGAGGGGGACATGGGGCTGTGAAGGAGATGGGCCACCATGGAGCTTGTCAGCCTTGGAATTGACCTCATGTGTGAGTGCAGCCATGACAGAGTGAGCCAGAGCCACAGAGGGGCCTGTCCGGAGCGTGCCATGCGGAGGGTGGGTGAGTGGGTCAGTCCTCTTCCTTTGGTGGCTGTGGACTGTGTGGCAGCCTCCTTCCCTGGCCTGCTGCTGAGGCATGGAGGGGGTGGTGGACCACCATCCTCCCTGCCTGGAGTTGCGCCCAGGCTCAGAGACATGACGTTCTTGGCCCGGGCCCTGCCTCGGTGCCCACCTGCAGGTGCCTCTGCTCTGCTGTGGGGTTTTATGATTGGAAAATGACCCCGCAGGCAGGTGCCCTCACCTTGGCATTTGCAAGTCCCATTTCCCAGACACGCCAGGACAGCTCTCCCACATCCTTCAAATCTTTGGCAAGTGATTTCTCACTGAGGCCCGTCCCGAACTCTAGTCAGTTATAATCTGCCCCGCCCCCACTCCTCCTTACCCTGCTGTGTCAGCCCCTTCTATCATATGAAAGGGTCTCCTCAGGCCGGGTGCGGTGGCTCACGCCTGTCATCCCAGCACTTTGGGAGGCTGAGGTGGGTGGGTCAGTTGAGGTCAGGAGTTCAAGACCAGCCTGGTCAACATGGCGAAACCCTGTCTCTGCTAAAAACACAAAAGTTACCTGGGTGTGGTGGCACATGCCTGTAATCCCAGCTACCTGGGAGGCTGAGGCAGGAGAATCACTTGAACCCAGGAGGTGGAGGCTGCAGCCACCCAAGATCGCACCTCTGCACTCCAGCCTGGGTGACAAAGATAATTTACTCAGATGTTACTGTTTGCTGCCTCCTTGGGAGTAGAAGGTGAATTCCAGAAGCTCATGAATTTCTGTCCATTCTATCTACTGCTGCTGAAGCGCCTGGCACATGCATATACTCCGGGACTGTGTGTTTGGCCACTGCCTGTTGGCATGAATGGTTTAGGGCCGGCCTAACCGGGGAGCTAAATCACCCCAAAGAGGCTGCCCTGATACAGGTAGCACCCGAGGGGTGGTGGCACACCTCCACTGGCTGGTTCCCTTGTGCGGGGTTGCCAGCCTCTCGGGTCCACACCTGCGCTCCAGACTCAGCTGTCTGGCTGCCTGTTGGGTCTCCTGACAGGGATGATTGTGAGTCTTCCCAGTCCAGACGTGTCTCCACCTGGACTTTGGGTCTGTTCCCTGGTAGACAGCTTCCCCTTCCTGTCCACAGCCCAGTCCCCAAGCCAGAGGACCCTCATGCGGCTGCATTTTCATGTTCAGGAAACTCTCCTATTGCCGGTCTTTGCCTTTCATTCCCACCACTGTTGCCTCTGACAACCGTGGAGGGACGCTTTGCCCCATTCCACACCATCTCACAGTGGCTTCGTTTTCCTGAAGTCAGCTTGCTGTTTTGGCTTCTGTGGCTCCAGTGTCCATGAAATCCGCCTCTTCAGAACAGCGCTCCAGTCCTCGGCTTCAGTCAAATTCATCTATTTATCAGTGCAAAGCCTGTGCGTCCTGGGCATCCTGCACACTGAGACCCTGCAGAAATGGCCCTCTTCCTCCTTCATGCCCCTGTGATGGGGCTTTTCCCACTTGTGAACCTGAGGCGGCCACCCACCTCATTTTCATATTTGTATGAGTCTGATGTGTTATCATAGTGTAAGAGTGTAGGTCTTGGAGTCAGACGATCTGCGTCCATCTGCATTTCCACCTGACAGCCGTGAAATCTCGGGCGTGTAACTTGGCTCCCTGCTCTTTCATTTCCTCAACTGTAAATGAGTGCTAATGGCGCAACTTAGATTTTACATCTGTGAGACTTTTTTCAGGCAGAACGCGCATGCTGGCTCATGCCTATAATTCCAGCACTTTGGGAGGCCACGGTGGGGGATTGTTTGAGGCCAGGTGTTCCAGACTGCTTGGGCAACACAGCAAGACCCTGTGGCTACAAAAACTTTTTCGAATCAGCCAGGCATGGTGGCGCACGCCTGTAGTCCCAGGTTCTTGAGAGGCTGAGGCAGGAGGATCATGTGAGCACAGGAGTTCGAGGCTGCAAGGAACTATGATTGTGGCACTGTACTCCAGCCTGGGCAACAGAGTGAGGCTCTGTCTTTAAATTAAAAAAAAAAAAACAAAAAAACTTTTCAAGTGAACCAGTCTTAAGCATAGAGTGTGATGAACAGTCCCATATGTCTGCTTGTGTAACTAACACCCAGATCAAGGTATGGAACATCCTCAGCACCCCAGAAAGTTACCCCTGCCCCATCCCAGTCAGCACTCCCCTCCCCATGGTCCACCCCAGGTGGTCGCCACCATGGCCGTCTGTCACCATCCATTTGTTTCGTCTGTTCTTGAACTTTACATTTAGGTGGGTGCAAAACTAACTGTAATGACTGTAATCCTAACACTTTGGGAGGCTGAGGTAGGTGGATCACCTGAGGTCAGGAGTTCAAGACCAACCTGGCCAACACGGTGAAAGCTGGTCTCTAATGAAACAAAACAAAACAAAAAATTAGCCTGGCGTGGTGGCGGGCACCTGTAATCCCAGCTACTCGGGAGGCTGAGGCAGGAGAATCCCTTGAACCTGGGAGGCAGAGGTTGCAGTGAGCCAAGATCATGCCACTGCACTCCAGCCTGGGCAGCAGAGTGAGACTCCATCTCAAAATAAATAGATAGATAGATAGATAGATACTTGTGGGTTTTACCATTAAATTACTTTTGCACCACGCTAAAATAAACGGACTCCTGGAGCAGGCACACCTCGCCTTACGCCGCCTCCATGCTTGGCTGAGCTTCAGAGATGCTCTGTGTTTTCCCAAATTGAAAGTGTGTGGTCAGCCTGTGCTCTGTCTCTGCATTACACTTCGGTGGCTCTCGCGATATGGTGGACGTTTTCATCATGTTGGCGTCCGTCTCAGTGATCTGTGCTCAGCGATCTCGCTGTTAGCACTGTTGTGGTTTTGGGGGCACCACACACTGCGCCCAGAAACTTAATCTATGAATGTCGTGTGTTCTGACTGTCCCACCCCAGCACTTCCCAGGCCTCCAGCCTCTCTCCTCCAGCCTCCCTGTTCCCTGAGGCACAACAATATCCAGATTATCAAGTGGGTAACCCTACGATGGCCTCTAAGTGCTCAGGTGAAAGGAAGAGTTGTGCATCTGTCACTTTAAATCAAAAGCTAGAAATGATTCTGTTTACCCTGGGTGCAGCGGCTCACGCCTATAATCCCAGCACTTTGGGAGGCTGAGGCAGGTGGATCATTTGAGGTCAGGAGTTCAGGACCAGCCTGGCCAATATGATGAAACCCCTTCTCTACCAAGAATACAAAAATTAGCCAGGCACGGTGTTGGACACCTGTAATCCCAGGTGCTCAGGGGACTGAGGGAGAGAATCACTTGAACCCAGGAGGTGGAGGTTGTGGTGAGCCAAGATCGCACTACAGCACTCCAGCCTGGGTAACAGAGCAAGACTCTGTCTCAAAAAAAAAAAGGAAAGAAAAAGAAACGAGTCAGCATAGTGAGGAAGCCTTGTTGAAAGCCAAGACAGGCTGAAAGCTAGGCCTCTGTGCTAGTTAGCCATGTTGTGAATGTTTTTTGAGGAAAACAAAGAAATGTTTTTTGAGGAAGTGAAAAGTGCCTCTCCAGGGAACACACAAGTGTTAAGAAGGGAAACAGCCCTGTTGCTGATATGGAGAAAGTTTGAGTGGTCTGGATGGAAGATCAAACCAGCCACGATATTCCCTTGAGCCAAAGCCTCATCCAGAGCAAGGCCCCAGCTCTCTTCAGTTCTGTGAAGGCTGAGAGAGGTAAGGAGGCTGCAGAAGAAAGGCTGGAGCTGGCAGAGATTTGCTCATGAGGTGAAGGAAAAAGCTGCCTTCATGACATAAAAGAGCAGAAGTGAAGCCGTGAGTGCTGATGTGGAAGCCACAGTCGGTTGTCCAGAAGATCCAACTGAGGCTGTAAAGGAAGGTCATACACCACACAACAGATTTGTGGCCGGGCGCATGGCCCACGCCTTCCACCCCAGCACTGTGGAAGGCCGAGGCAGGCGGATCACCTGAGGTCGGGAGTTCGAGACCAGCCTGACCAACAGGGTGAAACCCCGTCTCTACTAAAAATATCAAAACTGGCTGGGTGTGGTGGTGCACGCCTGTAGTCCCAGCTGAGGCTGAGGCAGGAGAATCATTTGAACCCGGGAGGTGGAGGTTACAGTGAACTAATATTGCACCATTGCACTCCAGCCTGAGACTCCATTTCAAAAAACTGTAACAACAGCAACAACAAAAACAGATTTTTTTTTTTGTCAGTGGAGTGATGTCAGCTCACTGCAAGCTTCACCTCCCGGGTTCAAGTGATTCTCCTGCCTCAGTCTCCCAAGTACCTGGGATTACAGGCACCCACCACCATTCCTGGCTAGTTTTTATATTCTTGGTAGAGATGGGGTTTCACCATGTTGGCCAGGCTGGTCTTGAACTCCTGACCTTGTGATCTGCCTACCTCAGCCCCCCGAAATGCTGGGATTCCAGCCGTGAGCCACTGCAACTGGCTGACCCCATCTTTTAAAAACAAGAAAGGAAAGAAAAAGACTAAAAAATAAAGTTAGTAACATTCAGCAATGATGGGGCTGGGGAGACCCTGCAGAGGGTGCCAGGCTGGGTCTCCAGTCCTCGCTCAGTCCTGCACAGCTACTGTCTCAGCTCACCAGGCACTCAGGAGCTGGTCCCTGCCTCCTCTCCGGGTGCCCTTCCTCCCTCTGCTCAGGAGCTGGTCCCTGCCTCCTCTTCGCATGGCCCTCCCGCCCCTGCTCACTCTGTGTGCCAGCCCTGCAGCTATTTATAGCCCCTCCAGGGCCCTGCCATTTCCCACTCTGTGCCACTGACAAACCTCCCACTGCCGGAGCTCTGCTCCTGCCCCCCACCCACCTGGCAGGCACCCACACACCTTTCGAGATCCAATTAATAACAGCAGCCGAGATTGACTTGGTGCTTACTACGTGCTAAGTGCCTTGCATGTTTCCGGTTTAACCCCACGGCGGCCTGGGCACTCAGTCCCATGTTGTCTCCCGTTCACACTCACTTGCTGAATTCATACCCGTGTAGGAGCAGCCACCTGTGCCAGGCACTGTTGGGAGGCACAGAGAGGTTAGGAGCACTGGAGCTGGCAGGGACCCAGCAGCCCGACGGATGCCTGTGCTCAGCGGGGCTCTCAGCACACAGCGTGGACTCTTCTGGAGCATCGAGGCCTCCCTGGCCACCTCCTGCCCACTGTTGCCCGCTCCCTTCCCTCTGCCTGTTTCTCTGGGCTGTAAGGACATAACTTGCAGAAAACCCAATATACAGGGCCTTCTATTTCCCATTAGCCAGAAAGGAGACGGGCTCTTTAAGTGTGGCTCAGCCACCCAACAGCAGGAGGGAAACGGCCCTGTTCTGTCTTTATTTACTTAATTTCATTTAATTAATTTTTATTTTTCGAGTCAGAGTCTCTCTCTGTTGCCCAGGCTAGAGTGCAATGGTGTGATCTCAGCTCACTGCAACCTCCATCTCCCACGTTCAAGTGATTCTCCTGCCTCAGCCTCCTGAGTAGCTGGGATTACAAGGTGAACACCACCACACTCAGCTAATTTTTGTATTTTTAGTAGAGACAGGGTTTCACCGTGTTGGCCAGGCTGGTCTTGAACTCCTGACCTCAGGGCTCCCATAGTGCTGGGATGACAGGTGTAAGCCACGTGCCTGGCCTCTGTTCTTCCTTGACCTCTTCCCTGTGGCAGCAGTAAAGCCACTGTAACTCCAGATATCACATGTGAGGTCAAGGCAAAAAGTCCCATGGGAATCATCAAAGTCTGGGCCTTGCCAGAGGCCCCACCATAGTTTGCTTGGCTGTCACTGGTCAGAAAGGAGGCAGGCAGCTCTTCCTGGTTATAAGAGAGGCAGAGAAAGTGGGTATCTCGCCTGGGACTGGTCTGTTGCCACTTCCTATAAAACGAGGGTAGAGGGTGGGGCATAGTGGCTCACGCCTGTGATCCCAGCACTTTGGGAGGCCAAGGAGGGTGGATCATAAAGTCAGGAGATCTAGACCAGCCTGGCCAAGATTGTGAAACCCCATCTCTACTAAAAATACAAAAATTAGCTGGGTATGGGGTGGTGGGTGCCTGTAATCCCAGCTACTCGGGATGCTGAGGCAGGAGAATCACTTGAACCAGGGAGGTGGAGGTGGCAGTCAGCTGAGATCATGCCTCTGCCCTCCAGCCTGGGCAACAGAGCAAGACTCTATCTGAAAAAAAAAAAAAAAATGAGGCTAGAATAAGCAGGGAAGAAGGGAAGATGGGTATTGCTGTCTGCCAGAGCCCTGGAGAGCAGAGTCCGTACATTAACTTTTTTCCAGAATCAATGCTCTAATGATTTTGTGCCATGGCCTTCCTACCTTGTTTCTGTGCACACACAGACATTTCCGCTTTTTTCAAACATGGGTGACATATGGTACAGGACTGTTACTCATCTCTTTTTCACTTAATAAGATGCTTTACGTCATCTGCATAGTTTTTAGTGGCTATATCGTGCTCCAGCTTATAGAAATACCGTAATTCGCTTAGCCAATCCCTGTGATTCAGGTTGCATTTAATATTCCACACTAACAAACAGCCCTGTGACTTCTGACTTTTTAATGTTCATTTATAACTGGTGTCACAGATCATAATCTTACTATGCTGGGTTTAAAGTTGTACCAACCACGAAACCTTTTGATACCAGTGACCAGACTGACTCTAGAAAAGCTGTGCTGGTTACAGATAGCCTCCGAGAGTTCCCGTGAGCCTCTATGCCCTGACAGCTCTGTATATTGTTATTATCTTAAAATCCTTGCCAATTTCATACAAACAGTGAAAACTGTATAAAACTTTACATTTTCTTTGATTACAAGTGAAGTTAACATTTTTAAAAATACACTTTGAATATTTGTACTTTTCGTAATTTTCCATTCATTTCCCTTGCACATTTAGAAAGCTGAGGTATTCATCTTTTCTCGTTGGCTTGTAAAAGTGCTTTACTGGCCAGGCGTGGCGGCTCTCGCCTGTAATCCCAGCACTTTGGGATGCCAAGGTGGACGGATCGCCTGAAGTCAGGAGTTGGAGACCAGCCTGGCCAACATGATGAAACCTCATCTCAAAAATTACAAAACTTGGCCAGGCATGGTGGCGTGCACCTGTAATGCCAGTTACTCAGGAGGCCTAGGCAGGAGAATCGCTTGAACCCAGGAGACAGAGGTTGCAATAAGCCGAGATTGTGCCACTGCACTCCAGCCCGGGTGACAGAGTGAGACTCCATCTCAAAAAAAAAAGTGCTTTTTGTATTCAGGTATTGTCATAATATGCAGAACACAGGAAAGTTTCTAGGAGAGGACACAGATGAGGCAGATTTGAGGGCAAAACGGGATGTTACCAGATGGACAAGGGGTAAGGAAGGGCGTGTGTGCGTGCGCTTGTATCTGTGTGTTTATAGAGATGTAAACATGTCTCCCTGTGTTGCCCAGGCTGGTCTCAAACTCCTAGGCTCAAGTGATCCTCCGGCCTTGGCCTCCCACAGCCCTGGGATGACAGGTGTGAGCCGCTGCACTTGCAGTGAGGGCTTTCTAGGCACAGGAGCAGCGTGTGCAGAGAGCGGGCAGCGTGCGCATGTCGGGCACTGCAACTGTCTTAGTGCTGCCGTTAGAGATCACCGTGGACTTGATGGCTTGAAGCAGCAGAAATTGATTCTCTTGCAGTCTGAAGACAGGCCTGCATCAAAGCCCCTTCCAAAGCTGCTGGGGCACGATGCTCACCAACTTGCCTCTTCCAGTGTCTGGCAGCTCCAGCCGTTCCTTGGTGGCAGCCCCACTCCAAACCCTGCCTCTGTCTTCCCACAGCCTTCTCCCCTCTGCGTCTGCGTCTCTCCCCTTTCTCTTTCCATAAGGACACAGAATTGGATTTGGACTCACTGGTTAATCAAGGATGATCTCATCTTGAGATGCTTAATTAAATCCACGAAGACTTGTTTTTTCCAAATAAGGTCACATCCACAGGTCCCAGAATCAGAATGTGAACACACCGTGTGGGTTGGGGGGCCATCACTGAGCCCACCACCAGGACCTGGAAGGAGGCTGGAGAACAGGGCAGGAGAACAAGGCCCTGGAGAGGTGGGGCAGGTGCTGACCACAAAGGACCTTGGGCTGAGGATGGGGCTGTGCCCTGAAGTGGATGGGGAGCTGTGGACGGGCAGCTGTGGTTGGGCAGCTGTGGATGGGCAGCTGTGGACGGGCAGCTGTGAACGGGGAGCTGTGGATGGGCAGTTGTGGATGAGGAGCTGTGGACAGGCAACTGTGGATGGGCAGCTGTGGATGAGCAGCGGTGGACAGGGAGCTGTGGAACCTGTCCGATTTGTGAGCCGATACAGCCAGCACTATGGGGAGAGTCTGGAATTGTCCTTATGAGAGTTGGCTGGCGGGGGGTGTCACTTCACAGTACAGGGATGAGGGGTAGCAGTGGGAGGTATCTGGCATCTGAATGACTCCCAGCTTTCCTGCATGAGTGGTCTGGGGCATTAACTTCAGGAAAAGGCTGAATTTGAGGTTCCCGAAGGTGGGAGATGCCCAGGAGTTCGAAGCCCACACTTCTCCCAGGAGTATGAACACTGTGTGGGAGAGGAAGGTGAAGGAGGGTGACGGAAGCCTGGCGAGGACCAGTCCCCGACCACCACCATCCTCTTCCTATGACAAACTTTAAACACAGAGAAGTTGGAAGATTCCATAGTGGACACCGCTCACCTGCTGTCTAGGTCGGCAGCGACCACTTTTCCACACTTGCTTGATCAGACACTATCCGTCTTTCCCTCCCTGTGGACAGCAGCATTCCATCTGTTTTTCGTTGTTTTGTTTTATTGAGACAAAGTCTCACTCTGTCGCCCAGGCTGGAGTGCAGTGGCGTGATCTCGGCTCCCTGCAACTCCCTTCTCCCAGGTTCAAGCGATTCTCCTGTCTCAGCCTCCCAAGTAGCTGGGATTACAGGTGCCTGCCACCACACCCAGCTAAGTTTTGTGTTTTTTGTAGAGATGGGGTTTCACCATGTTGGCCAGGCTGGTCTCAAACTCCTGACCTGGTGATCTGCCCGCCTCAGCCTCCCAGGTGCTGGGATGACAGGTGTGAGGCACCGCGCCCAGCCATCTTATATTTAATGTATTTCAGAGTAAGTTGCAGAGTGGTGCACTTCTCAGCATTCCAGCACGTCATTCACTAGAGCTCAGTGTTTATCCAAGTGCATACGTCGTCAGTGTACCACCTGATACATCTTGATGAACACATTTGCTTGTATATCTCAAGCCCCGTCCAGATAGGGAGAATTTTCAGCCTAGTTTCCTTGTGCCCATATAGTGGACTCATGTCCCCACACCACCCCCAGAGGGAACCATGAGTTTGAGTTTTTTCAGCCATGGATTGATTGTGTGTATGCAGAGCGTCGCATGCGCGGAAGTGTGGAGGATGTGCCCTTTGTGCTGTGTCTTCTGTGCAGGGTCATGTCTGGGGGGCCATTTGTGCTGCTACACCCTTTCACTGATGGACGATATTCTCTTCTAAGTATCTATAAGGGACACCAATTTTTTTTTATTTTCCTTTAAGTTCTGGGATACATGTGCAGAGTGTGCAGTTTGTTACATCGGTATACATGTGCCATGGTGCTTTGCTGCACATATCAATGCATCATCTAGGTTTTTTTTTTTTTTAGACAGATTTTTGCTCTTGTCGCCCAGGCTGGAGTGCAGTGGCACAATCTCAGCCCACTGCAGCCTCCACCTCCTGGATTCAAGTGATTCTCCTGCCTCAGCCTCCTGAGTAGCTGGGATTACAGGCTCTCACCACCACACCCAGCTCATTTTTGTGTTTTTAATAGAGATGGGGTTTCTCCATGTTGGTCAGGCTGGTCTCGAACTTCTGACCTCAGAAGATCCGCCTGCCTCGGCCTCCCAAAGCGCTGGGATTTCAGGTGTGAGCCACCGCATCCAGCCCTGTTATCTATGTTTTAAGCCCCGCATGCATTAGGTATTTGTCCTAATGCTCTCCCTCCCCTTGCCCCCCGCTCCCCCAACAGGCCCTGGTGTGTGATGTTTCCCTCCCTAGGAACAGCAATTTTTAAGGAGTGGTTAGAGAAATAATATTTGGCCAAGGAGCCTGGGAAGGAAGAGTGAAGGTCACAAGAACAGCACCCAAGCCGGGATGTCAAGGCAAATCGCCTGGATCAGTTGGTTACATTAGGTTTCACTGCAGATAACAGAAAAAACAAGAACCAGTGGTTTTAAAAGCATTGGCATTTTTTTCTTTCTGTTGTGTAAAAATGTCCAGAGGTAGGTCAGTTGTCCTGGGGTGGGCTCCCACTGTGCCGTCAGTGGCCTGTACTCCTAGCTTTCTGCCCAGCCATCCTCAGTGCTGGCCTCTAGCCTCTGGCTTACCTCATGGTTCAGGATGGCTGCTGGAGCTCCAGCCATCCTATCTACTCTCCAAACCAGCAACAGAAGGAGGAACAAAGGCAACATGGGTAGTGAACCTTTCGGCTAAATCAGTCTCTTTCAAAGTTCCACACCTATCCATTTAACATCTCGTTGGCCAGAACTTAATCATACGGCCCACACTATCAGGAAAGGTGTTTTTTAACTGGCTGCCGGGTGCACTGCTGCTGAGTACAGTAGGGTTTCTGTTAGTTGGAGGGGAAATGGATATTGGCTGCCAGCAGCCTTGTCAGGCACAGCTTGTGTGGGTGCGTCTGAGACACATGAACCAGCTCTTTCTTGAGCTCCGGTGCCCAAGCCACTGTCTATGCAGCATACTCACCCGTGGCCTTTGGAGCCTGAAGCCTGTACCTAGGAGGTTCCAATCTTCCTTCCCCAGCACTCCTGCCTTCTCCAAAGGTTGGTTTCCCTGGCTTTTCTGTGTCCCTCATGGGGCCAGACTCCGGCCAACTGGATGATGCTTCACCTCTTCCTCCTCCCCTGGAAGGACCAGTTCACATCCCACCAGCCACAGACACAGGCGTCCTGGTCTCCCGGGACTGGGCCTTATGTCCTAGGTGTGTGGTGTACATGCATCTCAGTGGGGCATGGTGTCTCTGGGTCCCGCCCAGGTGTGTGGGGTACACGCATCTCTGGGGGAGGGGCGTCTCTGGGTCCTGCCCAGGTGTGTGGGGTACACGCATCTCTGGGGGAGGGGGGTCTCTGGGTCCTGCCCAGGTGTGTGGGGTACATGCATCTCAGTGGGGAGAGGGGTGTCTCTGGGTCCCCCCCAGGTGTGTGGGGTACAGGCATCTCAGTGGGGGAGGGGCGTCTCTGGGTCCTGCCCAGGTGTGTGGAGTACAGGCATCTAAGTGAGGGGGTGTCTCTGGGTCCTGTGGTTCATGCACATGCCCGTCTAGGGAAGAGACAGACATCCCCCTGGCAGCTGAATGGGGCCTTATCTGAGGGTCAGGGACAGGCAGCCGACAGGAGCAGGTGCAGCGCGCCTGGGGGCATTTGCTCAGCTGCCAAAAGGCCAGATTGGAGGGAGCGCCGCCATGGCCAGGCATCCTGGTGACCTGTTGACACTGTTCTCTGGCTGCGGCTACCTGCAGGCTGGTGTGTTGTAGCAGAAGAGGGAAGGGTTGGGCCCCGTGGAGAACTTGGCAGAAGCCTCAGACCCGACAGACGGTGTGTTCCTCCGTGAATGAAGGATTCATTCACTCCACGTGCTTCCCCGACAGCCTGCCACAGGTTGGTTCATGAGTGCTGGGCACGCAGTGATGGTTGAGGCACCCACCTCCTGCCCCAGAGGGTCAAGGACAAAGGGGCAGGACTCACTAGGGCGCCAGGGGGCCGCGTGCCATGGGGAGGACCAGCTGGGCGAATCCATGCTGGCAGATGACAGGGCAGGCCCAGCCAGCGCTCCTCACATAGTGCAGGACCCGATGCTTCCTGGTGGGAGTTGGCCTGGAGTTTCTCCCGGAGAGTTTAACAAGTGGACGCTGCTGCTGCCCCTGGGCAGTCCCTTGTGTAGGAGGCTCTGCTGGCCCCGGGGTTGCCAGGGAGTCTGGGGGATGGGCACAATGATGGCATCTCCAGTACCCGCAGCTGGCAGTGCCAGCCGAGTCTTACCCCTGCTCCGAGGTGAGTGTGAGGGGGTGTCCATGCCCCCGCCAGCCCCAGAAGCAGCACCCCATACTCTCCATTCCTGGCTGTGGGGGTCACTGTGGGAGGGTCCTCCTGGGTGCAGGGGCCTTTCCAAGGGCACCCTTGTAACCTTCTGGGAAGATGTGAAGCCCCGGGTGCTGCCTTGCACACCCCTCATTGCACTGGCTCAGCGAGGGGGGTGCCCCGGGCCTGGGCTCTGGAGCCCAAGTGGTGCTGGCAGCCCTGGGTGTGGGGTGTTAATGGGCTCAAGTCCGTGGCTGCCTTCCTTCCCCGCTCCTCTAACTGAGCCCACCTTGGAGTGATGGAAATCAGCGCTGGCTCCGAGGAGTCTGCGGGGCGTCCTGTCCCTGCCAGGCCTGGGCGCCGCCTCCCCGCCCACGCTCTGCTGCCCTGGGCGCCTTCCTCCGCGCAGCACCCCGTTCCAAGGGCTGAGGGCTCCCCCCGGCCCCCCGAGGGAGTGGGCTCGGTACAAACGGTTCCCTGGGGAGGAGGTCGAAGGAAGTGACATGGCCCAGCCCGCCCCCACCTCCTATTCCCTATAAAAAGCAAAATGGTGACTCAGAGAGGAGAGTTGGACGCGTCCTGCCTCCTGCTCCCTCTGTTAATTTGTACACTCAGAACTCGGCAGAAGGCAGAGGAAACGGCAGCTTGAAACGCCCGGCTGCCGCGCTGCTCTGTGGGTAGCCACAGCCGAGCCGCCCTCCCCGACGCCAGCAGCCCCCGCCAGGTCCCAACTCCACGCAGCCCTCGCCCGGCTGGGCTGGCGCGGATGGTGCAGCCAGGGCCATGGCTGCTGGGGGCCGTCGGCGGCGCCCACTGCGCTACCAGTCCCTGGCGGCCCTGGTGGAGGATTCTCAGTGGCCTTTCTTGTTCCTTGTCTCAGACTTCAGCTACGCGGCGGACGACTACGAAGCCGAGGGGCATGAGGAGCAGAAGGGGCCCCCCGAGGGCTCGGAGGCCATGCCTTACATCGACGAGTCGCCCACCATGTCCCCGCAGCTCAGCGCCCGCAGCCAGGCCAGCGGCGACCGTGTCTCCCCGACTCCGCCGGAGGGGCTGGCTCCTGGGGTAGGTACCCCCGCGTTTCCTTCTGGGGGTGAGGGGACGGCTCTGCTCGGTGGTCTGGAGGGGATGGGACTGGAGACGCTGGGACCAGTCTGGGGCCCGCTCAGGCTCAGGCTCCCTCCCACCTGCTTTGCCAGCGCTGCCCGTCTCTCCCCCCTGACCCCATCTGCCCCCCAGGCATCTGGACCCTTCCCCGCCTCTTGGAGCTTTTCCCTGTCAGCCCCTCCTCGGGAGGACCAGGCTCTCCCCGACTCTGCACCGAGGCTGGGCCGGGGCTGCACACAGGCCTGCGGGCTCCAGGTGTTCGGATGCCGCACCTGCAAACCCGAGGCTGCGCCTGGCGCTCCTTCCCTGTGGGGCGCAAGGAGCGGCCCCTCCGGCCCCGTCCGTCCACTCTGGAAGGGAATAAAGCCGGCAGCGTCACTCAGGGACAGAGCCTGGGAGGTTTGCCGTCCTGGCCATTAACGCTGTTCCCGGTGACAGGCCAGGCTGGCCGGGCGCAGCTGTGTGGGCGCATCTGAGACACATGAACGTGCAAAACAGATTCCGGGGGCTGTGCCCGGAGCTGGGAGAAGCATCCAGGCCGGTCCTGTGGCAGGGGGTGTATGGCAGGAGCAGTGGGAGTGCCCCTCGCTTGGTCTGGTCGTGCGAGCGTGTTTTGTGGAGGTCTCTCCGTTCTGCCTTCTGGCTTCCCCAGAGGAGCGATCCCTGAGACGCCATGTGCCACCTCTTCCTCCTGGAGGGACCCGTGTCCCCCACTCCGGCCGAGGTTGCCTGGACGCTCCCGTTCTGGAGAACCCCCTGCCCCTTCCCTTGCCAGCCTCCTTGGCCTCCCTCCACCCCCCTGCAGAGCTCTCACCCCCCTCTTCACATTTGGGGGATGGGGGGGGCTGTTATAGCCTTTGGTAACCAGGGCCTTGGCAACGGGCTTCCCACTTGGGGGAAGCCACATTGTTGCCGTGGTAACGGAGGCCGAAGCAGAGATTAGCACAGCCCAGCAGAGCAGGCTTGGGAAGGGCTGGCTGGGGGCGGTGGGAGGTGGAGGGGCTGGTGAGGGTGAGGGTCGGCATCGGGACCCCCAGCTGGCATCCTGGAGTGTTGCTGACCGGCAGGGGCAGGTTTTTCACCCCGGCCCCCGGAGGCATCAGGCTCAGAATACAAATAGTAACCCAGCGAGTTAGAGCGGGTGTTTGGGGACCTGAAAGGAGGCCACCCAGGAGACAGCAAGAAAGAGACTCAGTCCTATCCCTGCCCTCAGCTCCTGACCACAGCAGGGCTCAGAGCCCAGCCTGGGGACTCAGCGGCCACCCACTGTGCACAGCTGTGAGAAAGTGCTGTGGAAGATGCTGCAGAATCCCGGTGTGGGGCATGGTCTTCACCGCCTCCTGTCCCGGGGATCCTGGTGTGGGGTAGGGTCTTCGCTGCTGCCTATCCCCGGGCCAGGCCACCTCCCTCTTTGCTCCCTGTCCCCAGTCCCTGTACTTGTCACATGACCACCCTGCTGACTCCCCCTCCCGGGAGTCAGGCCACCAGGTTTCTTCTGTTGGGAGACAGATTACGGGTGTCACACTCCGAGGCTTCGGTGTCTTTCTGGCTGGCGTTTCGCGTGGTGGCTCACCAGGGACCGCCTTGGTGTGAGGACCTTGAAATCCAGAGACGCTGGAGTGACAGCCCCTAAAGTGCTGTAGCCGTCAGGGTTGATGTTTACACCGTTGGTTACAAACCATGCAAGACAGGGCAGGAGGGAGCAGCTGTCCAGCCTGGGATCACCCCCCAAAGGCTCTGTCCCTTGCACTTACCTTCCCTCCCGGGGCAGCGTTTCTGCCCCTTCTGCTGGATCACTTGCCCCACCTAGTGGACTCTGCTAGTATTGCTATTTACACGGGTGCCTGGAGGGAGTTGACCCCCGTTCCTGAGTCCTTGGGGATGTTTTGGTTAAAAATACGAGTAACACAAGCCTGAGGTTTCTGCAGCTTGGCTTGCTTATTTGGCCAAGCAGCTTCCCTCCCCTGCCAGGCTTCCTGCTGGGACCTTGGGAACAGCGGGGACTTCTGGACCAAATCAAACAATTGTTCTAGGTATTCAGATATCTGGCTTCTGGCATGGCCTGAGCCTTCCCACCCAAGTATGCAGCCAACGGGAAGCCAGAGGTTTAGGCTTTTTCTTCTCTTTCTTCTTTTTTCATTTGAGATGGAGTCTCACTCTGTCACCCAGGCTGGAGTGCAGTGGTGTGATCTCTGCTCACTGCAGCCTCCGCCTCCCCGGTTCAAGTAGTTCCCTGCCTCAGCCTCCCAAGTAGCTGGGATTGCAGGCACCCACCACCACACCTGGCTAATTTTTGTATTTTTAGTAGAAACAGGGTTTCACCATGTTGGCCAGGTTGGTCTTGAACCCCTGACCTCAGGTGATCAGCCCGCCTTGGCCTCCCAAAGGTCTGGGATTACAGGTGTGAGCCACCTCGCCCAGCCTCCAAGGTTTAGTCTTTCTGTTAGTTAGCGTTCTCTAGAGAAACAAGACCAACAGGGATGTGTGTGTGTGTGTGTGTGTGTGTGTGTGTGTGTGTGTGTTTCTACATATGAATACATTTTTAAGAAGGAGTTGATTCAGGTGATTATGAAGGCTTAGAAGTCCTAATCACTGCAGTCAGTTGCTGGAGACCCAGGACAGCTAGTCTGAAGTCCCCGTCCAAGTGCAAAGCCCTGAGAACGGGAGAGCCAGTGATGTCCATTCCAGCTGGAAGCCAGGCTCCAGCTGAAATACTAGACCCGGTATTTCAGTCCTAGTCCAGAGGCTGGAAAAGGCCAGCCCCCAGCTCAGGCTCTAGTGGTTAGGTGGGAGGAGCTCCCGCTTACTCTGCCTTTGTGTTGATTTGGGTGTTCCTGGGACTGGATGAGGCCCACCCACACTGGGGAGCGCGCTCTGTTTTACTTAGTCTGCCAAACACAGATACCAGCCTCATCCCAAATGCCTCACAGATATGTCCAGATTAACATCTGGACAAACATCTGGCACCTTGCAGCCCGGTCAGGCTGACCTAGAAAACGAACATCACACTCTTACTGTCTCAGCAGCCCAGGGTGGAAAACACGTGAGCTTTGCACAGATGAAAATCCCTGACTCTCACGCTGGGCACGGTGGCTCACACCTGTAATCTCAGCACATTGAGAAGCCGAGGGAGGCAGATCACCTGAATTCAGGAGTTCGAGACCAGCCTGGCCCACATGGTCAAACCCTGTCTCTACTGAAAATACAAAAATTAGCCAGGCATAGTGGCAGGTGCCTGTAATCCCAGCTACTTGGGAGGCTGAGGCAGGAGAATCGCCTGAACCCAGGAGGCGGAGGCTGCAGTGAGCCGAGATCATGCCGTTGCACTCCAGCCTGGTGACAGAGTGAGACTCCATCTCAAAGGGAAAGAAAATCTCCTGCTCATTAGCTGTGAGACACTGGGCACATGTCCTCACACTGCGGAGCCCCAGTCAGCACCAGGCCTGGCTCCCCGAAGTACACAGCCCAGGGCCACCAGGGCCCACGAGACTTTTCCCATCAGACTGTACAGGGTTGGGGGACCGAAGCACCACAAAGACCCCGTCTAGTAAATATCAGCTGTACAATGATTGGACCTGCTTTTGCAGTCCAACTCCTTTCTGCCAAGTGGGGTGGCCCCAGGAAAGCCAGGTCTCTGTGGTATTGGCAGGATGCGCTCCTCCCCTCTGCGTCACGCCTTCCACTGTCTTGCTCTCTGCCCTTATCTTCGTCTGTGTCCACAAGATAGGCATCCCACAGAGGTGTCAGGATGAAACCCTCATCCCACAAACCCTCCCCGAGTCCAGGCTGATCAGGGCACCACAGCAGGGCCGGGGCCACAGACCACTGGTGGCTGCATTCAACAGAGAGTGCCCAGTTTCACGCTGAGAATGAAGGGCCAGGATGCGTGTCAGCTGACACGTGGGGATGTAGGGTCCTAAGCCAGGACCCTGGTCTTACAGAAGATGCAACATGCCAGAGAGTCCTCTGTGTCCCCTCTGGGAAGCTTGGTGAAAAGGGACCGCAAGGCAGAGAGAAGGTCTGGGTTTTGTCCCAGCTCTACGACTGTCTCCCTGTGTGGCCTGAGAGGTGTCCCTCACCCCACCCTGAGCTGCAGTTTGCTCATCTGTACAGTGAGGACACTGAGAATTTCCTCCCGCCTGACCTCACACTCAAACCTCACAGCTGTGGTTTCTGTGAGATGGTGTTTGGCAGAATGCTTTGTCAATGTGAAATTGAAATGGGGGTTAGACTCCGGGGTTCAGGCTTCAGCCTGCAGGAGAATCTGAAGATAAGGGTGGAGGTGAATTGAAATCCTCACCATTGGCTGGGCGCGTGGTTCACGCCTGTCATCTCAGCACTTTGGGAGGCCGAGGCGGGTAGATCACCTGAGGTCAGGGAGACCAGTCTGACCAAAATGGTGAAACCCATCTCTACTAAAAATACAAAACAATTTAGCTGGGTGTGGTGGCAGATGCCTGTAATCCCAGCTACTGGGGAGGCTGAGGCAGGAGAATCGCTGGAACCTGGTGTGGGGGCGGAGGTCGCGGTGAGTTGAGATCACGCTACTGCACTCCAGCAGCCTTGGGGACAGAGTGAGGCTCCATCTGAAAAGAAAAAGGAAAAGAATCCTCACCATCGTCCGTTTCATCCCCCTCTTCCTCCTCCTTCTCCTCATCACAGCTGCTTAGAGAGGCTTGTGCTGAACCTTTGATGTGTGTGATTTCATTTAAGGCCCTCAGCAATTCTGTGAAGCAGGTGTTGTGATCACCTTCGAGTTACGGGTGAGGAAAGTGAGGCACAGAGGTGATGTGACGTAATTTGCCTGAGATGAGCTGGGCATGGTGGTTCACTCCTATAATCCCATCTGCATGGGAAGCTGAGGCAGGAGGATCACTTGAGCCCAGGATTGGAGGCTGGAGGTGCTGTGATCATGCCTGTGAGCAGCCACTGTCCCCCAGCCTGGGTGACAGAGCAGGACCCTGTCTCTTAATCATAACCATTAATATGGTTGTCATTGTTTGTCCAAGGCCATGCCGCCAGCAGGGCCAGAGCTTTATTGAAACTCAGGTTTCTGTGGTGCCCAAGTCTGCACAGTGCCCAGGCCCGCTCACATGCCCTCCCTTGCGTAGCTCTGACACACACCCTGCCGCTGACCCCTTTGCAGTTTGGGAGGTGTGCACGGTCACTTGTGGGGTGTGTCTGCCCTGTGAGATCAGAACCTTAATCCCTGATCATCTCTGTGGCCCCCAAGAGCAGCTTCTCAGCACTTAGGGCTTCTCAACTGGTATTTGTGGAATGGAACCAAGTAGTTCTGGGATGTTCAGTCAGGAGGTAGGGATGAGCAAAGGAAGGCTCAGGAGATAACACTGGGAAGAACTCAGGCTCAGGGCTGAGAAGAACTTGGGCTCAGGAGATAACGATGGGAAGAACCCAGGCTCAGGGCTGAGAAGAACTTGGGCTCAGGAGATAACGCTGGGAAGAACCAGGGGATAAGGTTGGGAAGAAATCGGGCTCAGGGCTGGGAAGAACCAGAGCCTCCTCTTCCCTTTTTGGTCTCTCTGAAGGCTTGGGGCTTGGGATTCGAGGTTGCTGATAGTGAATGAAGAGGCTGCATAGGAGCTAGGAGTTCCTGAAATGGTGGCCACTCCACTCCCTCCTCACTGCTCCAGACCCAGATTGGGGGAGTCAGGGACTACTTGAGTTTCAACCTCCACCCCTCAGCAGCCTGGCCTGTGTTTCTCCCCTTCCTGGATCTTGGGTCCCTGCTGCAAAGAGAAGGACATGAACTGGACCCCCCCCATGCACCAGGTGCTGTCCTAGGAGCCCAGGGTTTCCCTGCCACCCAAGTCCTCCAGCCAAGGGGTGCCCCCATTTAGTAGATGAAGACACTGAGGTCAGGGTGGCTCCTGGGCTTATCCCAGTTGGGAAGGAGGTAAGTGGGGAGTAGGTAGATAGTGCCTTGGTTATGACCCTCAGTCCCCGTCCTCTCCCCTAGCTCTATGCCCCACCGTCCTCTCTAGCCCCCCATCCTCTTTGGCCTCCTGTCCTCTCTGCCTCCCCTGTCCTCACTGGCTCGCCTATGCCCTCTGACCCCCCATCCCCTCTGACCCCCCTGTCCTCACTGGACCCCCGTCCTCTCTGGCCCCCCATCCTCACTGTCCCCCATCCCCTCAGGACCCCATCCCCTCTGATCCCCCATCATTTCTGGCCCCCCGTCCTCTCTGGCCTCCCATCCTCTCTGGACCCCGATCGTCCTCTCTGGCCTCCAGTCATCCTCTCTGACCCCCAGTCGTCCTCTCTGGCCCCCCATCCTCTCTGGTCCCCAATTGTCCTCTCTGGACCCCTGTCCTCTCCGGCCCCCCATCATCTTCTCTGGCCCCCCATCCTCTCTGGCACCCCATCGTCCTCTCTGTCACTTCGTCCTCTCTTCCCCCCAGTCTCTGGCCCTCCCCCATTCACACCTGGCTGGGATCTTGCTCACCTGTCTGTATTGTTCATCTCCCCTGATCACCCACACCTGGCTGGCCTGGAGCACCCGCCGCCGTCACACCCTGTCAGGGATCTGTACCTCTGGGTGCAGCCCTCAAGCTGGTCCGTAATGATCCCCATTCTATAGATGAGGAAACTGAGGCACAGGGAGCTTGGATGACATGCCCAGGTACACAGTTGGCAAGAGGCTGAGCTGGGTTCAGATCCAGAGTGCCAGGAGTTTTGTTTGTTTCACTATAAACAGTGTCGTGTACCGGCTCCTCCTCAACATTAGCTTTATTTTACTTTATGTATTTCATTTTAATGTATTTATTTATTTAGGGATGGAGTCTTGCTCTTTCATCCCAACTGGAGTGCAGTGGTGTGATCTTGGCTCACTGCAACCTCCGCATCCCGGGTTCAAGAGATTGTCCTCCCTCAGCCTCCTGAGTAGCTGGGACTACAGGCGCCTGCCACTGTACCCAGCTAATTTTTGTATTTTTAGTAGAGATGGGGTTTCACCATTTTAGCCAGGATGGTCTCGAACTGCTGACCTTGTGATCAACCCACCTCAGCCTCCCAAAGTGTTGGGATTACAGGTGTGAGCCATTGCATCTGGCCAATTTACTTATTTTTTATTGTTATTTTTTTCAAGATGGAGTTTTGCTCTGTCGCCTAAGGATTACAGGCATGAGCCACCTCGTCTGGCCTATATATAAATATATATATATTTTTTTTTTTTTGAGATGGAGTCTCCCTCTGTTGCTGGAGTGCAGTGGTGTGATTTCAGCTCACTGCATCTTCTGCTTCCTGGGTTCAAGTGATTTTCCTGCCTCAGCTTCCCGAGTTGTTACAGGGTTACAGGGATGCACCACCATGCCCAGGTAATTTTTGTATTTTTTTAGAGACAGAGTTTCAACATGTTCGCCAGGCTGGTCTCAAATTCCTGACCTCAAGTGATCCGCCCGCCTTGGCCTCCCAAAGTGCTGGGATGTCAGATGTGAGCTATTGCGCCCAGCCTGCATTAGCTTTATGTAGTTGAACTTTATGATTTTGGAGTGACTTGTACTAGAACAGACAAGGAGAAGGTGGGGGAGGAGCAGGGTAGTCTGTAAGGCAGTGGACTCGGCTCCATCTGTGGCTATATTAGTGGCTGTGGTGGACCTGGCTTCACCTGTGGCAGTATTAGTGGCTGTGGTAGACCTGGCTCCATCTGTGGCTGTATTAGTGGTGGCAGTGGACTTGGCACCATCTGTGGCTATATTAGTGGCTGTGGTGGACCTGGCTCCATCTGTGGCTGTATTAGTGGCTGCGGTGGACCTGGCCCCATCTGTGGCTGTATTATTGGCTGCAGTACACTCGGCACCATCTGTGGCTGTATTAGTGGCTGTGGTGGACCTGGCTCCATCTGTGACTGTATTAGTGGCTCTGGTGGACTCAGCTCCATCTGTGGCTGTATTAGTGGCTGTGGTGGACCTGGCTCCATCTGTGACTGTATTAGTGGCTCTGGTGGACTCAGCTCCATCTGTGGCTGTATTAGTGGCTGTGGTGGACCTGGCTCCATCTGTAGCTGTATTACTGGCTGTGGTGGACCTGACTCCATCTGTGGCTGTATTAGTGGCTATGGTGGACCTGGCACCATCCGTGGCTGTATTAGTGGCTGTACCTGCCCTGGTATCTGCCCTTTACTGCCAGTTCCCATTGGCCCAGGAGCTACTGAGCTTCATACAGTCTGGAGGTGGGGCTTGAGCTCCTGCCAGGGAAGTTGAGAGAGCCAAGGAGAAGCAGAGAAGCGGGAGAAGCAGAGAGGTGGGGAGGAGCAGAGAGCCAGAGAGAAGAGGGTGCTTCCAGTCCAGGAGCAGCAGCTGTTAAGGCCTGGAGAGGAGACTGTGCCAGGCCCTCTGAGAGGTTACTGTCAACAGTGAGGCGGGTGAGTCATCCCCGGGACCCACAGTCTTGTTCGGCTGCCGTGGTGACTTCCTGCTGGGCACAGAGTGAGCCGTGTTTCAGAAAGAGTCACCTGATGTCAGTGGAGGGTGCATGAAGAATGTCCCTCACACCTTTGCTTCAGATCCTTCAGCACCTTCCCTCTGCCCGTGGGCATGGCCCAAACCCTTTGCACAGCAGTCAAGGCCTTGTCTGACCTGACCACGTGACCCTGCCTACCTGTGCAGCCTCACGACCAACTCCCTCCTAGAATTCGAACTCTCACGAGAGAGGGATTTTGTTGGTTTTGGAACAGAACTTTTGTTCATTGTGGTCTCAGTACTGTGCCTGTCACACAGTAGGTGCTCTGTAAACACGAGCAGAATTAATGTAGGAGCAGCCAGACCCAGCTCACATCACCGCCTCACACAGCCTCTTTCCTGTCTGTCTCCCAGCCCCGCCAGCATCTCTAACCAATGCTTTGTTTTTTATTTTTTTGAGATGGAGTCTTGCTCTGTTGCTCAGGCTGGAGTGCAGTGGTGCAATCTTGGCTCACCTCCTGGGTTCAACCAGTTTTCATGCCTCAGCCTCCGGAGTAGCTGGGATTACAGGCGCCCACTAACCACACCTGGCTAATTTTTGTATTTTTAGTAAATACAAGGTTTCACCATGTTGGCCAGGCTGGTCTCACACTCCTGACCTGTAGATCCACCCACCTTGGCCTCCCAAAGTGCTGGGATGACAGGCGTGAGCCCCTGCGCCTGGCCCACTGTTCATTTTTAGATCCAAGTTTTTCATCACCTCCAGAGAGCCTCCCGTGACTCCCCATTGGCCAGGTCATAGGTGCCGCGGGTTCCCTCAGAGTCCACGCTCATTCCCAATTGTAGCATGTCTTTTTTAACTTCATTTTCCCATTACGTCACTAAAAATTCTAATTCTGTAGAGACACATAATATAGAAAGACAAAGTCTCCTCTCGTTGCATCCTACAGAGAGAACCTCTGCTGAGAGTCAGTTACACATTTCTCCTTATTTTTGTCCACCAATAAACTATACACATAGGTGAGGCGCAGTGGCCAACACTTTGGGAGGCTGTGGCGGGAGGATCACTTGAGCCCAGGAGTTTGAGACCAGCCTGGGCAACATGGCAAGATCTCAGCTCTAGAAAAATTTTTTAAAATTAGCTGAGTGTGGTGGCATGCGCTCATGGTCGCAGCTACTTGGGAGGCTGAGGCAGGAGGATTGCTTGGGCCCAGGAAGTGCAAGAAGTGGAGGCTGCAGTGAGCTGTTTGTGCTGCTGTGTTCCAGCCTGGGAAACAGAGAAAGGCTCTGTCTCAAAAAAAAGAAAAAAAAAAAATTAGGCCGTGCACAGCAGCTCATGCCTTTATTTTGGGAGGCCGAGGCAGGCCAATCACCTGAGGTCAGGAGTTCGTGACCAGCCTGGCCTACATGGTGAAACCCTGTCTCTACTAAAAATATATAAATTAACCAGGAGTGGTGGCACATGCCTGTGATCCCAGCTACTCTGGAGGCTGAGGCAAAAGAATTCCTTGAACCAGTGGTTGCAGTGAGCCAAGATCGTGCCACTGCACTTCAGCCTGGGCAACAGAGCGAGATTATGTCTCAAAAAATATATATATTATGGCCAGTCGCAGTGGCTCACGCCTGTTATCCCAGCACTTTGGGAGGCCGAGGTGGGTGGATCACCTGAGATCAGGAGTTCAAGACCAGCCTGGTCAGCATGGTGAAACCCCGTCTCTACTAAAAATACAAAAATTAGCTGGGCATGGTGGCACACACCTGTAATCCCAGCTACTTGGGAGGCTGAGGCAGGGGAATCACTTGAGCCTGGGAGGGGGAGGTTGCAGTGAGCCAAGATCACATAACTGCACTCCAGCCTGGTGACAGAGCAAGACTTCATCTCAAAAATAAAAACAAAACAAAAATTATATATATATATACACACGCACACACATACTTATATATGCATATATCTATATAAAGATCATAGTATTGGTACTGTGATATAATTTGCTCTCGTTATTTTGCTTACTATTGATGAAAGATCGGCCTCGTTCCTCTTCATGGCTGTATATAGAACTTTATCCTGAGGATGTACCGTAAACCATGTAACCAGTCCCTTTTTGGTGGACATCTGGGCTGCTTGCAGGCTTTCACTAGTGTAAATACCATGGCAGTGAACATCCTCCTGCATGGGGCTTTGTGCTTCTCTAGAAATGTTTTTTCAGAGACATTCCCTAGAGTGGAATTGCTGAGTCAGAGGATGCAAACATTCCAGTAACAGTAGTGCCGAGCAAGATGGCTAGCGCCTGTAATCCCAGCACTTTGGGAGGCCGAGGCCGGTGGATCACCTGAGGTCACAAGTTCAAGACCAGCCTGGCCAGCAAGGTGAAACCTTGCCTCTAATAAAAATTCAAAAATTAGCTGGGTGTGGTGGCGATCACCTCTAGTTCCAGCTACTCGGGAGGCTGTGGCAAGAGAATTGCTTGAACCCAGGAGGCGGAGGTTGCGGTGAGCTGAGATGGCACCGTTGCACTCCAGCTGGGGCAACAGAGTGAGACTCTGTCTCAAAAAAAAAAAAAAAATTGCAATAGGTGTTTCCATGTTATGTTTTCCAGAAAAGGGGCAGTTCAGCTGCAGAGTTCTCAAATTGCCCCTCCCTTGACACCGCCTCAGGAGCCAGTCACCACGATCAGCCATCAGCTCTGCAAGGATGGGCACAGAGTCCCCTGTCCATGGCTGCGTTCTGAATGCTGGCACAGCACCTGATGCAGAGCAGGCTGTGAACAAATGCTTGCCAACTGGGTCAGGGAAGAAGGGCTGGAGAGAGGGGAGGAGGCTGTCTGTGGCAGTTGTCCACTGGAGGCAGAGATTTAGACTTGATGGTGTCAGAAATCTCAGTGGCTGCAAAAGATTTCAAACATTAGCTGCATGTGGTGGTGTGTGCTTGTGGTCCCAGCTATTCGGGAGGCTCAGGTGGGAGGACCACGTGAGCCCAGGAGGTAGAGGCTGCAGTGAGCCATGTTTGTGCTATGCGCTCCAGCCTGGGCAACAGAACAAGACCCTGTCTCAAAAAAAAAAAAAAGAGTCTCGGTGGGTGCCCCATTCATTGCCCATGGGGAAGTTTACGTCCCTCCCCTCCACCATGCTGTTCCAGGCACTTCTCCAAGTTCATCTGCTGTCCTCTAGCCATGCTCCTCAGGGTTTCTCTCTCTCTCTCTCTTTCCTTTCCTTTTTCTTTATTCCTTTATTTCTTTCATCTTTTCCTCTCTCTCTTTTCTTTTCTTTCTTTCTTCCTTTCTCCTTTTCTTTTTTCTTTCTTCAAGATAGGGTCTGGCTCTGTTGCCCAGGCTGGAGAGCAGTAGTGCGGTCATAACTCACTGCAGCCTCCAAATCCTGGGCTCCAGCGATCTTCCTGCCTCAGCCTCCAGAGTCCCTGGAATTTCAGGTGTGCCACTGCAGCTGGGTGGCTGAAGCTGCTTCACCTCTTCCTTTCGGGCCTTGTACCCTTTGTCTGGAAACCCTTCCCTCTTTCCAGATGCTGCTCTAAGGCCACCCTCCTGTGAAGCTTTTACTCTTGGGCAGCGTGAGTGCATTTGTCCTCAGACCCCAGGCTGGCTGGTAAACTGGAACACCGCCTTGTTTGTTTAGAGGTCCTGGCCCTAGGCGGACCGAGAGCATGCAAGTGGCAAGGCCTCTGTCCTGCCTTGAGTGTGTCATACCCGGCCTGCTCTGGGTGTGAGTGAATGGACAGACGGATGGGCAGACAAGATCAGGAGCCCAAGTGGAACATGCGTGTGGTCGTGCAGGAGTAAGATGCTCTAGACCTGGGGGTGGGGGGCAGCTTTGGAAAAGGAAAAGAAGGAAGAACCGAAGGACTTGGTAAAGGGATGTGGGGCCTGGGGGAAGGAAGACTCGCAGGATGGGGGCCCCCCCGAGACAGAAGCAGAGAGCCAGAAGGGGAAGCTGGTTTGGGGAGGAGGTGGAGGAGGAGGAGGAGGAGGAGGAGGAGGAGGAGGAGGAGGAGGAGGAGAAGGGCTGGTGTGGTCTGGATGTGTGGCGTGGAAGGGCTGGGGCTGGGGCCGGGGCTTCTGAGTGAGGAGATCCAGGGGACGGGGCAGGGGCGAGACCTAGAGCCCAGCAGGACGCAGGGTCTGGAGGTGGCCTGCCACTGGCCTGGAAGGGAAGTGCGGCCTGGAAGGGAGGTGCAGCCTGGAAGGAAGGCATGGTTCGTTCTCATTCTCGGGGGAGGGAGCAGAGGGCTGGGGCCTGGGCCAGAGCTGGTGAACCACATTTCAGGAGGCAGCAGAATGAGAGGCAATCTTAACCACAGCAAGGCTGGGGCAGCACCTGCATCCTCAGGGCTTGGAGAAAGTCTAGACTGCAGGGGCCAGAGAGTCAGGGAAGCCCCTGGCTTTGGAATACACGTTTTAGGGGGCTTTGAAGTAGGCTGCTTCTCCAGAGAAGATGAGGAGCCAGGCCAAGGCCTACGGTGTGTGCAGGATGGGGAGGAAGCCCAGGTCCAAGGCTGGCCCCACATGTTTGTCAGGGAAGAGGAGGGAACCAGGTGGGAGCTCATGAGTCACTTCCCCTGGGTTGGAGGGGGAACCCAGGGCCTCTGAGTGGAGGCTGTGTGTGAGGAGGGGCATTCTACTTACTCACTGGGATTTCCAGCCACAGGGACCGGATAGGGCAGATGCCTTGGATGTTAGGGAGCCCCTGGTGTGAGGTTAGGGATTTAGGGAAGGAGTGGGCGTCAGCCTCCCCGTGCTGGGCAGAGGCAAGGGGGCAGATATGGGGATATCCTGGCAGACTTCCAGGGCACCTTGTGTCCTTCTGGGCGGAGGAAGGAGCACGGGAGGGGCCTGTGGGGTTTTAGGTCCTGCTTCGTGTTTTTTGCATGTCTGAGCCATGTGGCCAGCCCGGGACACACACTTGGAGCCCACTGGGCGGGAGACAGAAGGACCTGTGGCTCAGGGCCCTGAGCTGGTGTACATGTGCCTGGGGAAATGCCAGCCTGGTTGTTCCCAAGCCCTGGCAACAGCTTTGCCCGCCCAAACCAAATGAGGAATTGTGGCTGAAAGGGCGCTTCAGATGTGCCTTGGCTATTTATAACCCAGCAGGCAGGGGAAAACCAGGGGCTGAAAGGAGATGGGTGGGCCAGGTGGGATGAGCCTGTGCAGAACCCTGGTGGCACAGCTCCCTGAGCAAAGGCTGTTTGGCCCTGGGGCCCCAGGGCTCACCCCACTCCCTCACTCTGCATTTCTGCTCTGGAAACAGGATGGATCCTGTCTGCAGTGAGGCGGGTTCTCTGCTGCTGATAGAGCCCAGAGCTGCTAAAGAATTTTAGGGGAGCAGAGGGCTGTGACCTAACTCAGGGCACAGCTGTAGTTCATTTAGATGGCACCATGGTTTTGTTTAAATGTTGATTATTTGCCATTGTTTTAAAATCAGGAGCAATCATGCTAGGAAGCCAGATTTCCAGCTCCTTTGGCACAGAGATCAGGCAGCCATTGGCGGAGCTGAGTGGTGGTTTCACCCAGCCCTACCTGGCTGGCCTCACACCCTCGCCTCACCTGCACCCTTGTGGGTACCAGTTGCAACCTTTGCTCCATCACTGGGTTGGGAAAGAGCTTTTCCCAGGGGCCCCCGGACTCCTCCCCCATGGAAGGTGGTGCAGGTGCAGGGCTGGAGGTTCTGCCCATTGGAGAAGCCAGGGGAGCTGGCTGGAGAGGGCAGGGCTGGCCATGAGGGCTGGCCATGGAGCCTGGCCTGGGTTCTGTGTGTCCTCCCCTTGCGGACTGGCTCCCTGGGGTGGGGTGGGGGTCTGCTCAGAGGAGGTGGGGGGCCTGGTCTCTGCAGTGCCTGTTGGTGGGGGCTGCTTGGAGGAGGTAGGGGGGCCTGGTCTCTGCACCCCCTGAGCGGGGGAGCTGGTCTCAGCAGCACCTGTGAGTGGGGGGTGCTTGGAGGAAGCTGGGTCCTGGTCTTGGCAGCACGTGTGAGTAGGGAGGTTGGTCTGTGAGTGGTGGGGAGCTGCTGGGAGGAGGCAGGGGTCCTGGTCTCTGCAGCTCCTGTGAGTGGTGGGGGTGTTGGTTCATGGGTGGGGGGTTGTTCAGAGGAGGCTGATGTCCTGGTCTCTGCAGCCCGAGTGAGTGGGGGGAGCTGATCTGTGAGTGGGGAAGCTGCTGGGAGGAGGTAGGGGTCCTAGTCTGTGCAGCGCGTATGAGTGGGGGGTACTCGGAGGAGGTGGGGGTCCTGGTCTCCGCAGCACCTGTGAGTCAGGGGCGGCCAATATGTGAGTCGGGGGTGGGTGCTCAGTGGAGGCAGGCGTCCTGATCTCTGCAGCCAGGGTGAGTGGAGGGGGTTGATGTGTGAGTAGGGGAGCTGCTGGGAAGAGGCAGGGGTCGCGGTCTCTGCAGTGCCTGTGAGTGGGGAGGCTGTTGGTCCGTGAGTGGGGGGGTGCTCAGAGGAGGTGGGGGTCCTGGTCTCTGTAGCCTGTGTGAGTGGGGTATTGGTCTGTGAGTGTGGGGGGCTGCTGGGAGGAGGCGGGGGTCCTGGTCTGTGCATTGCGTGAGTGGGGGTCACTCGAAGGAGGTGGGGGTCTTGGTCTCTGGTCTCTGCAGCCTGAGTGAGTGGGGGGGACTGGTCTGTGAGTGGGGGGCTGGTCTGTGAGTGGGGGTTGCTGCTGGGAGGAGGCAGGGGTCCTGGTCTGTACAGCTCCTGTGAGTGGGGGGGCTGGTCTGTGAATTGGGGGTGCCGTTGGGAGGAGGCGGGGGTCCTGATCTCAGCAGCGCGTGTGAGTGGGGGGCTGGTCTGTGAGTGGGGTGCCCACCGTCCGTGGGCAGCACCCTGGTGGCGCGCTCCTGCTGGGGGCAGCTCGGGCCCCGTGTTTGGCAAAGCCTGGCTCCTCCGGCGGTGGCGGGGACGGCGACTGAGGCTTCGCGGCAGGCCGGAGCCTCCCTTCCGGAAGGGGGCTCCGGTGCGTGGGGACCCGGGTGGCTCTGGGGGTCGGTCGTGCTGGTTCAGCGCGGGAATCCGATTGCGTCTGGGAAGCGGCCTCCTCGCTCCTCCTCTGCCCGCCACGGCCCCGCGACCCCACAGGACGGGCGGCCCCACCTCGCGGCGCCACGCGCGTTTCCTGTGTGCTGGGAGCGCGTCCCGGAGGCCAGGAAGGGCGGGTCCTCCGGGGCCGGTGGGCGAGACGCGGTGGTGGCCCGGCGCTGCTGAGCCGCGGGTTCGCCTCCGCCTTGGGCCCGGAACGGCGTCAGGGGCTGCCCGGGCCTCGCTCCTCCTGTCGCCGGGAGGGGACGCGCGGGGCGGCCGCGGGGCGGGGCGGACAAGGTCCGGGAGGCGCGCGGGGTCGGGAGCAGCGGGCGGGTGTAGACCTGCCCCCCTCCCTCCCCGCCCCTCCCGCCGCCGCCGCGGCGCGGACCCGCTTCCTGTCTGCCCTCCGGCCCGGCTGCCATGGAGGAGGAAGAGGAGGCCATAGGCTTGCTGGACAAGGTTCTGGAGGACGAGGATGTGTTTCTCCTGGAGGAGTGCGAGCTGGGAACCCCGGCCAGCCCCGGCTCAGGGTCCCCCTTCCTGGTGGCTGTGAAGGTGGGAGCGTGACACGCCCTGGGGGCCGGGAGGGCCGGATTGGCGGCCGCGAGGGAGCGCGGCAGACATGGCTGATCCGGGCACCGCGAGGGCGGCCGAGGGGAGTCCCCGGCTGGGTCCGCGGGGGTCTGGCAGCTGCTCCCCCGGGAGAGGGGCGGGCGGCCTCCCCGCTCAGCCAGGCTCCGGCTCCAGCTCGGGGCTCCAGCGGCTGTGCCCGCTGGGAGTCACCTGGGGGCCTCCCGGTAGTGGGTGGGCCGGAACCCCGTTTCCACAGCAACCGTGGGGGGCGCTCCGGACCGGCGGAGTGGGGGCGGGGGGCCCTCTTCCAGCCGGGAGGCGAGAGGGTGTGTGCAAAGGGCAGGAGTCAGGGATCACTGAAGGAAAGGACTGGACCAGCCAGGCGGGGGCGGCGGGGGAGTGCTTTGAGGCAGGTGGGCAGGTGGGCAGGTGCCCTTCACAAGGTGGGATGGGCTGGGGGCTCGCTCTGCAGCAATGCGCTGTCCTGGGGGAGAGGTTGCTTCCAGGGAGACAGTGCTGGCAAGAGTCCCCCTGAGGGGCAGGGCTGTCCGGAACCCCCGGCCCTGTGCGCCTGGTGCCCCCTCCACAGCGTCTCCCTTGTTGGACATTCCTCTCAGAGCTTCACCCTCAGCCTTTCGCTCAGCTGCCCTCTCGTTTTGTGTCAAGAGAGGAGGGCCCGTGAGGATGCGTGGCTGGGAGTCTGGGGTGCCGAGCCAGGCCACCTAGCCCCGTGCCCGCCCATCTGCAGGCCCTAGAAGGCCTGGTAACAGAGCATGGCTGGGGACTGGGGACGGCACACTGTCCTTTTGCCTTCCCGGTCTCCCCACCCCTCACGGAAGATGGGGACCACAGCCCTGCCCCACCCACTCTCCAGTGTGGCTCTGAGGAGGAGCCAGTGGAGGTAAAAATAGCCCCACGGGAGATGGCTGGTGTGTGGAGTCTGGGTGGAGCCGTGGTGCAGGCTGGGCTGGGGGGAGCTGTCAGAGGCTGCAGAGGCACCCCACCCCACCCCAGGTTCTCGGATCTGGTGCTGGCATAGGGTGGTGGGGGCAAGTCATGTCTCCTGGTAGGCCCAGGGAGGCCTCTGCACTGTGACCAGCCTTCCCACTAGGAACAGTGTGGCAAGAAGTTCTGCTCATGAGCGAGGAGTCTGGCTGGAAGCCTGGCAGTGCTGGGATCGAGGTGTGGCCCTAAGGGGCCTTCTCCAGGGTCCCCCAGCTCAGGTGTGGGCCCACGCCATGCTGCCTCCTGCACCTCCCCTTCCCCTGGACCCTGGTTATGCCTCAGCTAAGCCCACAGTTAATTCTGCTCAGAACTCCAGACATCTGCCTCCTCAGTGATAGCCCACCCTCCTGGGAACAAGGACCACGACATATCGTGGCCCAGTGAGGCACAGTGCTTGGTGTGTGGCTGGTGTCAGGGAGGACCTGCAGAATGTGGGAGGCTCATGGGGGTGCACAGAGGGTATACAGGCCCCCAGCCTTGCTCCCTCTCGGAGGTGTTCTGCTGCAGCATGCACAGATGCCCAGAGAGCCTGAACACACATCATACCTAAAAACACTGTTCCTCCTCGGTCCCCATGAGCACCTGGAGGGGTCTTCCCCTCTACTCTGCTGCCAGCATGGGGGAAGGGGACCTTTCTTGAATTCGGGGGAGCTCCAGGCTCCCTGCCTCATCCTGAACACCTCTAGAAGTCCTCCCTCTTCTACTGGCATTGGCCTCAGATGGTGGCTGCAGAGAGGCAGGAAGAAAGCTCGTGCATTCACTCAACAAACACTCTGAGGTTCTCTTCAAAGCACCCTGCCTGGCACTGTAGGATTGATGGGAGAAACAAGGTGTGATTCTTCCTTACAAGGTGTTCAGAGTGAGGGCAGGCACAGGGAGTAGGAACACAGCAGTCAGAGGGGGCCGGGCGCAGTGCCTCATGCCTGGAACCCCAATACTTTGGGAGGCCGAGGTGTGTGGATCACTTGAGGTCAGGAGTTCAAGACCAGCCTGACCAATATGATGAAACTCCATCTCTACTAGAAATACAAAAATTAGCTGGGTGTGGTGGTGGGCATCTGTAATCCCAGCTACATGGTAGGTTGAGGCAGGAGAATCGCCTGAACCTTGGAGGCAGAGGTTGCAGTGAGCTGAGATCGTGTCATTGCCCTCCAGCCTGGGTGACAGAACCAGACTCAGTCTCAAACAAAAAAAAAAGAAAGAAAAGAAAGTCGTTAGGGCTGGGCAAAGGGCACCAAATTCGGGGGAGAAGAGAGCACTTACAGTGAGGGGGACTGGGTGTGTGAGTGTGTGTGTGTGCGTGTGTGCACCTGTGGGTGCACATATATGGGGGTGGGTGCGTGCGAGTATGTGGGTGTGTGTGTGCCTGTGGGTGTGTGCGCTATGTTGGGGGTGTGGGGGTGTGTGTGCGCCTGTGGGTGCATGCGCATATGTGGGTGCACGTATGTGGGGGTGGGTGTGTGTGTGCACCTGTGGGTGTGTGCTCATATGTGTGGTGGGTGCCTGTGGGTGTGTGCACGTATGTCGGGGTGGGTGTGCATGTGCAGGCCAGGGGTTATTTATGGATGGTGCGCTTCATCCTGGGCTGCGGGCAGTCTTGGCAACCCCTCCCTGGCAGCTGATAGGAATCCCAGGCAATCTTCTTTGCTATTACTTTACTTCAGGGGTACTTACCTTAAGCAGTAGTTACATCCTGAGCCTGTGCCCAAGTGCCAGGCCCATAAGTCAACCCTGTTTCCAGTTTGATTTCCGAGATGCTCCATCTTCCTGGGAGCAGGTGCGAAGCTGGCTACAGCTTTCTCCAGAACGGCAGCTGGGGTCTGCTGCGCGTCTCAGCCCAGACTGACCTTTGAAGAGTCACTGATCTGTTAGACTGATTGTGCAATTAGCAATAGCAGCATCACGTTGCATCTGTAAAGTGGTATGTAGTCTCCAGAAACGCCTCATGCCGTTCTATTTAAAGATAGGCAGGGCTGCAACAGGGGCCTTGTAGAAAGTGCTATTTTAAGGAACTTCCTTGTCAGGAATAAAAACCCTTTTGTAACGCAGATTAACCCTTTAGGTATTATTCTATACCAGTTTTTTTTTCCTTTTGAGACCGAGTCTCGCTCTGTCACCCAGGCTGGAGTGCAGTGGCGCAGTCACGGCTCACAGTGGCCTCCGTCTCTGAGGCTCAGTCCCTCCCACTGCAGGCACATGTCACCATGCCACGCTGTTTTGTATGTTTGTAGAGACAGGGTTTCACCACGTTGCACATGCCAGTCTCTAACTCCTGCCTTGACCTCCCAAAGTGCTGGGATGACAGGCATGAGACACTGAGCCCAGCCCAATTCTGTGCCAGTTTTTAATGGACCGTCTGAAACACCTCTATTTCTGCTTCACCTGCCCAGGTCTCTTCCGCCTCCACACGCAGCAAAGGCCACGCCTGTGCCCCCCATTTGGAGGTTCTTCTCAGGTAGGCCCCACAGTTGGTGATTTAAGAGGTGATCGGTGGCACCTTGGTCTCTGTTTTGCATTTTAGTATTTAAGTATATACTTTAATATATATTAGAAAAAAATAAGACTTGTACATTTTTCTTACAATTTTAAATATAACATGTAGGTTAAGACTGCTTTCTACCAGTCAGTTCTTGGTCGGGTGCAGTGGCTCACACCTGTCATCCCAGCACTTGGGAGGCCAAGGTGGGTGGATCACCTGAGGTCAGGAGTTCGAGTCCAGCCTGGCCAACATGGTGAAACCTCGTCTCTACTAAAAACACAAAAAACATCTGGGCATGGTGGTGGGCACCTGTAAACCTAGCTACTTGGGAGGCTAAGGCAGGAGAATCACTTGAACCTGGGAGATGGAGGCTGCAGTGAGCCGAGACTGTGCCGTGGCACTCTAGCCTGGGCAACAGAGCGAGACTCTGTCTCTGAAAAGTTCTCGTAAAGAACAACACGGAGTAAAGAATAGTGCAGGTGGTGGTGTGTGAGTAAGGCAGAATTCTAAAGGTGGGATATGAATAACCAGATTTTCAAAAGGACACTGCCTGTACCCCACGGCCTTGCCTAAAATTTCAGACAGCAATGGGTAGCCCAGCGTGTGAGGAGCCACCCTTTAGGAGAAGGTGGCTGCTGGAGTTTGGTCTTTGTCCTCCAGCAGGTGACCCTGTCCTTTCTGTTCTAAATCCTGCCAAGGAAGCAGCTGAAAGAGGCTTCCTCAGCGCCTGGCCCTGGGCAGGGGAGAGGGTGTCTAGCTGTCTCTGCACTGCCTAAGCCTGCAGATGGGCCAGTTGTCCTGAGGCTGATGCTAGGTGTGGGTAGAAGCCCTAGGCATGGGCACACCCCGCCCCCCAGGCCCAGTGGCATCCATTATGGCAGATCCTGCTGGGTACTCCTGGCAGCCAGCTGTGGCCCGTGGCCTGAATTCTGCTGTCTGTGACGTCTCAGACCCTCGCCTCGTGTCCTGTAGCTTGGAGTCACAGCCAGGGAGCCTGCTTTGCTTGTCTTGGAGATAGTGCTCCTGGGGAGATTGTGTCTTTGCTTATCCTGGAACCAAGCATTTGGAGGCTTTCGTTAGCCTCTCAGCTCTATGGAAGACCAGGCCTGAGCTGGCTGCACCTTACCTCTAGACCCTGTCCCTCCCAGAGTGACCTGACATCTTTGGTTTGGTGGCTTCAAGCTGCCAGCCGTCAGCCTGGCAGATTGTGCAGGACGCCAAGGACAAACAAACCCACCACAGCAGGATTTCGTAAGTCCTGGCTGGGAGGAAGTGAGGACAGGCAGCTTCCTGGGGCTGGAGAGTGGCAGGCAGTGGGGCCTGGAACTCTCCAGAGAACTCACTCCGGAAGGGTCTGGGTGCATGGGCACCTGTGAAGAGTTCCTGGGGGCACAGGCCATCTCTTTCACCTTCGTATTCCCAGGCATGGCACCCATCAGGAACGGATAAGTGAATGGTGAGCCCTGATGAGACGAGAGTCCCCCACAGGGATTGCAGAAACACTCCTGAATTTCCTGATGGTTCTGAACTAGGAATGGTAGAGTCTGGGGTGAACAGAGAAGGGATGGGAGATGGAAGAGGCCTTTCTTTGGCAGTAACTGAGCAATGGGCCTCCTGTTAGCCAAGAACACAGCGGCTAATTTCCTATCCAGAAGCTCTTCAGCACCTTTACTCCCATCCCAGCCGAAACTGCAGAGTGAACGGGGCCCGGAGTTGGGGCACTGTGGCTGACTCTGTTGCCTTTTGAGGGAGGGTCTCCCTGAGAGGTCTTCCCATCAGAACCAGCCTTTCATGATTGGATTGTGGATGGGAGCACTAAGGACAGGATCTTGCAGAAATGGGAGATTACAGGGCTGCGGGGTTCACGCTTTCGCCGGGGGAGGGGACGGTCCTTCCCCGTCTTAGTCCGACCAGTGCTGCAATTAAGCTCCGTGTGCCCCAAGTGACTTCCTTTGGAGGGTTTTGCTAAACCCTCAGGCACACCCTTGGTGGGCAGGGAACAGGATGGGGTGCTAGCCCCCAGCACGGGGATGTGTTCCCATTTGTCAAGGCTGGGAAGCCGTAGGAAGACCCCGAGAGTCTGACCTGGAGGGGCTGGACTGGGGGCCAGTCCAGGCTCCAGTCTTGTCCCTCAGGGGTCTGTGTGCTGGTGGCCATGCAGGCCACTGCAGTCCGACTCTCTCTGTGCCTCAGGAAGACAGTATCACCTGCCAGACTGTGAGATTCCAGTGAGTTGAGCCAGGAAGACTGAGTGCTGAGCACCCTTCCTGGTACTTGTAAAGCCTCAATATGTAACTAGTGGCCTTTCCTAAAGCTTGGAGTCTGTCCTGCTTTTCTCACACTGCTGAAACAAATTGCCACAAACTTAAGGGCTTAAAAAGACACAAATTTTTCTCTTGTAATCATCCCAGCACTTCGGGAAGCCGAGGTTGGCAGATCACCTGAGGTCAGGAGTTTGAGACCAGCCTGGCCAACATAGTGAAACCCCGACTCTACTAAAATTATAAAACTTAGCGGGCTTGATGGCAGGTGCCTGTAATCCCAGCTACTCAGGGGGCTGAGGTGGGAGAATCACTTGAACCTGGGAGAGGGTGGCTGCAGTGAGCCAAGGTCACACCACTGTACTCCAGCTAGGTGACAGAGTGAGACTCCATCTCAATCAATCAATAAAATACAAAGGAATCTCCAGGGCAGCACTGCTTCTGGAAGCTCTCGGGCAAGCTTGTCCAACCTCGTCCCATGGGCCACCTGCTTTGAATGTGGCCCAACACAAATTCATAAACTCTTAAAACATTATATTTTTTTCTTTGAGCTCATCAGCTGTTGTTAGTGTTACTGTGTTTTATGTGTGGCCCAAGACAATTCTTCTTCCAGTGTGGCCCCAGGAAGATCGGGCGCCCCTGCTCTAGGGGAGCAGATTCATTTTCCCTGCCGTTTCTAGCTTCTAAAGGCTCCCTGCATTCCTTAGCTCATGGCCCCATCCTCTGTCTTCAAACCTACCAGCATAGTATCTTCCAAACAATCCCTCACCACCACCCTTTCTCTCCAGCTGTTGCATTCCCCTTCTGTGGCCAAGATGCCTCAGGGAAAGAGGGAATTTGGGGCAGCAGGTAAGGAAAGAACCGAAGGCCAGAGACCTTCGAAGATGAGGAAGCTGGTGCTCCTGCATGTGTAGAAGACTGAGCGATCTCACGGCTGTGGGAAAGACTGGGACAGGCCTGGACCACTGCAGGTGTTTTATAAAGGACCTGCTGGACCCCGTGTTTGTTTTTTAGATGTCTTTCCCACTAGATTCTAAGCCACGTGAGAACAGGGACCCCTGACTGTTTCCTGTTTTATCTGCAGAGCCTGGTGGACGTTCAGTAACTGTTTATTGAATAAATAAATGGACACATAGCCCAATTGAATTCCAAAGGGTTCACATTTTGCAGTACTGATATATGGTCCTTAGCAAGCATCGGGCAAGGTGGCACTCCTAGAAGGTGAATCCAGCTCCCGTATGTGGGACAGGCAAGAGGAGAGAGGAAGAGAGGCAGGAAAAGTCGGTTTGGAGAACCCGGTCGACAGAGTGGGATGCAGGGGGCCTCAACCAATGTAGAGGGGAGGGGTGGGACAGGGAACAGGAGGGGAGACAGATGAGCAGGGAAGGGCTTGCGGAGATGAGCAGGGAGGCAGGGAAGGGCTTGGGGGCTCAGTGTAGCGGAGGGAAAGGGGAGAGAAGGAAGAGAGGCCAGGATGACTCTTGGGGATCCTGGCCGAGAAGAATGACTGTCCATGTGTTTTCGCTGAGGAAATGTTGGGGGTACTTTCTGAAATGTTGGGGTACTTTCTGAAATGTTGGGGGTGCTTTCTCTGAAATGTTGGGGTACTGTCTCTGAGCCAGCACTGTGCCTGCTGGTGGACTCCAATCTCAATAGTGTGTCCTCTCTAAGGAGCAGCAGTTCTGGAGGGAGGAGAAGGCCACTCCGGGCTGTGCCTTGCACAATGTGGTGGTCAGGAAGTGCTGGGGGCCAGTGTGCTGGGCGGGGGTGGAGCTGAGGGGTCCAGCCTGCCTTCTGTTGGGGGTCTGAGACATGTAGCCAGTCACGGCTGGGGCCCCTGTGTCTCCATTCTGTTCTCTCCACCCGTGCTCTGCTGGCTTACCCATCACTTCCTTTGGGGCCCCTCTCTGTCCCCCCCAACTTAGATTCTGGCCCTGCTGTTTCCTCCCTTTTGACTGTGCCATGCCTCAGTCGGGACTCTGATTTTCCCTCCTGAACATCCTTATCTGGGACAGACAACCAGGCAGACGTGGGCAGGTCCCCTGTCTGCTCACCTCCAGAAGGCTGGCTTGCTTGGCAGGTGGATGAATCCATGGACGAACATCATTGGGGAAATGTGGGAATCGGTTGAGGGAAGCGAAACCAGGTGTTAGCAGCGGGAGCATGAGTGTCTGAAGCTGCTTTTGGAGCTGGAGAGGAAAGGGGGCCTGCCCCCCACCCTGTGGACCACGTCTGCATGTTTTATATTTGTTTTATCATAGTATCTGACTTACGTTTTCTGCATGTTTTATATGTATATTTTTAATAATACTATCTGACTTTTATCCCCTATAAAAGTGTTACTGAAAGAAGGGGTAAAGGGAAAGTCAGGGCCAGGGGCAGTGCTCACGTCTGTCATCCCAGCACTTTGGGAGGCTGAGGCGGGCAGGTCGCCTGAGGTCGGAAGTTCCAGACCATCCTGACCAACATGGTGAAACCCCGTCTGTACTAAAAATACAAAAATTAGCCGGATGTGGTAGCAGGTGCCTGTAATCCCAGCTACTCGGGAGGCTGAGGCAGGTGAATCACTAGGACCTGGGAGATGGAGGTTGCAGTGAGCCGAGATTGTGCCACTGCACTCCAGCCTGGGTGACAGAGTGAAACTCTGTCTCAAAAAAAAGGGGGGTGGGGTGGGAAGGGCAGGGAAGCAGACAGTGCGCTGAAGACTTCGGCAGGGGTAAAGGGCCAGGAAGCAGGCAGTGTGCTGAGAATTTCGGCCTCCTTGCTCACGAACTGCTGGCTGTGCTTTGCTTTTGCACAGGTGGAAGCAGGGAAGGGCCTGGAGATGAGGAAACTGGTTCTCTCGGGGTTCCTGGCCAGTGAAGAGATCTACATTAACCAGCTGGAAGCCCTGTTGCTGGTGAGTACAGTGTGTGCTTTGGGGCCCCGGGTCCCCAAGCCGGGCAACCTCATGCTCTGAAGCTGCTTTGGAGCTGGAAAGGGGGCCTGCCCCCGACCTCCTGTGGACAGAGTCTGCAGCTGCTCTGCTCCCAGCTGGGCATCAGGGAGCCCAGTCACTGCCAGAAAGGGCCTGTGCCTCTCTGCTCCATCTCTCCATTACCCAGCTCTTTCGAGACAGGAACAGCTAGGTTAGGGCTGGAAACACACCTGTCATCCACGGCCGTGGCAGAGGGCCTCCATAACCCATCACGGGGCTCTGTGCGGGCGGGGGCCGAGTGCCAGGTTAGGGCTGGTAACATGCCTGTCACCCACCACCTTGTCAAAGGGCCTCCATAACCCATCATGGGGCTATGTCTGGGCGGGGACCAAGCACCCCCTCCACACTGTGTCCTGAGCAGTCACTGCCAATCAGTCCAGCTGAGAACTCCCTGTTATCTTTGCTCGAAATCCATCTGCCTCCCCGGGTGAGTGAACGGTGAGCAGCATCCAAGGCGCATGTCAGGAAATAGGAGGTGGGAGGCTGTGTTCTTATTTGTTTGTTTATTTTGAGACAGAGTCTTGCTCTGTCCCCAGGTGCCAGGCTGGAGTACAGTGGCACAATCTTGGCTCACTGCAATCTCCGCCTCCGGGGTTCAAGCAATTGTCCTGCCTCAGCCTCCTTAGTAACTGTGACTACAGGCGCACGCTACCACACCCAGCTAATTTTTATATTTTTTAGTAGGGACAGGGTTTCACCATGTTGGCCAGGATGGTCTCGATCTCTTGACCTCGTGATCTGCCTGCCTCAGCCTTTCAAAGTGCTGGGATTACAGGCGTGAGCCACTGCGGCTGGCCGTTGTTGATATTTTGAAATGAAGTTTTGCTTTTGTCTCCCAGGCTGGAGGGCAATGGCGTGATCTTGGCTCACTGCAACCTCTGCCTCCTGGGTTCAGGCGATTCTGCCTCAGTCTCCCAAGTAGCTGGAATTGCAGGTACATGCCACCAAGCCCAGCTAATTTTTAGGAGATGAGATTTTACCATGTTGGCCAGGCTGCTCTCGAACTCCTGACCTCAGGTGATCCACCCACCTCGGCCTCGCAAAGTGCAGGGATGACAGGCTTGAGCCACCGCACCTGGCCTGTCTGTGTCTTTTGAGAGGCATCACAGCTCTGAGGCGTTAGGCCAACCTCTGCCCTCAGTGCGCATGCCTCAGTTTCCTCTCCCAGTTGGAGGCATCATGGTGAGAGCATGATTGGAGGGGAATATGAAAATGTTTTCAGAAAATAAATAAAAGTATGACACAGCTGTGAGGTGGTTTTACCTTTGGAGAAAGTGCTTGCTGGATGCGTTTGGATATTATGCAGAGTCAGTGTGGATGGCAGGTTCTTTCCTCTAGCTGTTTTGTAGCCTGAGATATAAGGTCATTCTAAGAAGAGGGAGAATAGGAAGTGTGAATCTTTGGAAGCTCATTCTTACAGGAATGATAGGATACACATTTAAGTACTTGTCATGACGTGAGGTGTCACAAGTCAACCCCGAGATGCTGCTGGTGTCCCAGAGGACTTGGCGTTTATATTGCCCTGGGAATCACGGTCTAAATGAGCAGGTGCAGGCCAGGCGCGGTGGCTCCCGCCTGTAATCCTGCCACTTTGGGAGGCTGAGGCGGGCAGATCACTTGAGGTCAGGAGTTCGACCAGCCTGGCCAACACGGTGAAACCCCGTCTCTACTAAAAGTACAAAAAAAAAACAAAAAAAGTCAGGCGTGGTGGTGCATACCTGTAATCCCAGATACTCGGGAGGCTGAGGCATGAGAATCGCTTGAACCTGGGGACGAAGGTTGCAGTGAGCTGAGTGCATACCACTGTACGCCAGACTGGGCAATGGGAGAGAAACCCTCTCTCAAAAAAAAAAAGGTGGGGTGCAGTGGCTCACGCCTGTCAGCCCAGCACTTTGGGAGGCCGAGGCGGGTGAATCACCTGAGGTCAGGAGTTGGCTTGGCCAACATGGTGAAACCCCGTCTCTACTAAAAATACAAACAATTAGCCCACCTTTGTGGCAGGCACCTGTAATCCCAGCTACTTGGGAGGCTGAGGCAGGAGAATCACTAGAACCCTGGAGGTGAAGGTTGCAGTGAACCAAGGTCTCTCATTGCTCTCCAGCCTGAATAAGAGCAAAACCCCGTCTCAAAAAAAAAAAAAAAAAAATGTGCAGATGCTTTGGCAAATGCATGACTGGGTGTGTTCAGTCTCTTCAGGATTTTATCTGTATGCTCGGAGAGGTTTCCAAGTGTGGGACAGTGTGGCAGGTCGCTGAGGGCTCTGGTCTGGGGCCAGAGCTATAGTAAGACCTGCCCCCGCCATGCACACAGGTGTGCTGCCCTGTCTCGCAAACTCTGCTCAGCCCCTCAGTGCATCGCAGAAGCATGGAGTGGGTTGAACCAGCATTTTTAAAACAAGGAAATGAAACAGCTGCACACGTCATACACAGTAGGATAAGTGCTGGTTCAGACTTCCAGTTCGCTGTGTATGCATGTGAGTGTGGAAACCACTGGCTTTGGGCGAGCTCTGCGTGAATTCCGTGAGCCTCCGTTTCTGGATCTGAAGATGAGAGTCAGGCCTTCTCTCTCTTTCCGTGGGGTTGAGCAGGTCAGGTGGCCCTTTTGGAACCTCCTATTGTGTTGAGTGCTTACGACACTCAGATATTAGCAGGAGAAAGGAAGACGGGCAGAGGCAACCATCAGACAAACATGAAACACGCCCCACAAACTGAATTGCGGCATCAAGAAAGCATGGAGTCGTCATTGCCAACAGGATGTGTGTCTGAAGGGAGTTCAGACAAAGGAACAGGCTGCCTGGCTGTGCTGGCCCCCGGCTTTCAGCAGGTGAATGAGCTTTTGTGCCTCAGCTTTTCCATCTGCAAACTGGGTGTACAGATAGTATGCTTTTCATCGGTTGTTGTGAAGATTGAAGGAATTTGTACTCCGAGCTCTTTTCTTTCTTTCTTTTTTCTGAGATGGAGTCTTGCTCTGTTGCCCAGGCTAGAGTGCAGTGGCTCCATCTCGGCTCACTACAACCTCCACATCCCGGGTTCAAGCCATTCTCCTGCCTTAGCCTCCCAAGTAGCTGGGATTACAGGCATCCACCACCATGCCTGGCTAATTTTTGTATTTTTAGTAGAGATGGACTTTCACCATGTTGGCCAGGCTGGTCTCGAACTCCTGACCTCAAGTGATCTGCCTGCCTCAGCCTCCCAAAGTGCTGGGGTTACAGGCAAGAGCCACCTCGACCGGCACATAAAGCTCTTTCTTGGAGCAGAACCTGAGTGTTCGCTGGCACTATTAATTTCTCAGGGCTGGAGAGAAGACAGGTCAGAGCTTGCTGGTTTCTGTCACAGCACACCCTTTCCCTGAAGGAGGGAGTGGGGGCCATCCCTTCAGACATGAAGCCCTTGGATCCCCCTGCCCTCCGGGAGCCTCTTCCTCTGGGCCAGGACAGAGAGCCCCTGCCTGCCCTGCCTTTCCGACAGCTGGTGCCCCAAAGGCAGAATCTGTGGTGCAGGCCCCCCTCGCCTCCAGATGTGCCCCGGGCAATCCATCCCTTCCCCCAGCTCTCTCCTCCTGGGCCCCTGCTTGGCTCTTTCTTGAGCAGAAGCCAGAGGGAGAGAAGGAGAGACTCACTGGGAGGCCAGGTCTGTGGCTGGAGGGCTCGGGAAGAGGTTCAGCCTCAGTCAAGCTCTCCCTCCTCTCCCTGAGCTGGGAGCCCCACCCTCCCCAGCTCAGCTTGCGGGGAGCTGAACCTTTCGCTCCTCAGGTGGCCTCACACAGGGGCCAGCTCGCTCCCACCCCTCACCCCATTCCCACAGCTCTGCCCCTGTGGCCGTCTGCTTTCAGCTGAACCCTTCCTGATAGCAAAGGGCTGGGTGTGTGGACCCAAAGCCATGCGCATGCACAGGTCAGATGGGCCTCCACCCTGGCCTCTGGGTTGCTGGGGGGGTCACTTCTGGGCCCGCGCTGCTTCCTGGTGGACTCTGATGACAGGGAAAGCCTGGGGCATGGGCCAAGGCAGGGGGTGAAGGAAAAAAGACGAAACCAAGCGTTGTAATTCTGCATCCTGGAGGCCGGGGAGGAGCTTGGGAGCTGTGTCTGGTCTGTGCTGGGGCCACAGGATGTGAGGCCACTGCCCACAGGCCCTCCCGCCACTGGCCACGGCCAGCCCTCCTGGGGCGGACTCTCTTCTGGCCTCGCATTGGGATTCACAGCCGCGCTGCGCCCAGGCTCTCCATCTGTAAAGCAGGTGCATGATGCCTGCCTCCCAGGGCTCCCGTCCACGGTGACTGAGGTGATATGGCCAGGCCTTCCGGGCAGGAGGTAGAGGAAGTGGGCAGATCTTGTTCCCCTGTTTCGAAAGGCCTTTTGCTGGGGGACGGAGCGGACCAACGGCTATGCGAAGTCCCCAGGGAGACCAGGGCAAGGGAGAAGCGGCCCAGGCCTATCTTCCTGAGACACACTTGGGCTGGGACCAGGGTGGAGGTCACTTGGGGTCCTCGCTGAGAACGCTCCACGGTGAACTGGAGAGCCAGGGCCAGTCGGATGGGCGCTAGCACCAAGGCAGGATCGCTGTGCCTCGCCAAAGCTCCGCATGGGTCACCCTGCCCTCAGCCCACCCTGAGTGGGTCACCCTGCCCCTCAGCCCACCCTGAGTGGGTCACCCTGCCCTCAGCCCACCCTGCTGCCCTCAGGCCTGTGTGTGGACTTCATCAGAGAAAAACACCTGCCATAAGGGTCCCAGCCACACGCCCAGCCCTGTCCCCTCCCACCAGGGGAAATCAGCAGTGAGAGCCAAGGCCTCCTTCATGTCATGGGAGCCGTCTGATGCCCCATGCACAGGCCCGTCCTGTGACTGGCGTGGTGAGCATCCGTTTCTCCTTTCACAGGCAGGGTGGGGGACGCTGAGCAGGAAGCAGAACCATGCGTCTTGTCCCTGCGTGGGCGGCAGACAGGCGCTTCCTCAGTGGCTTCTGAGAAGGCCCGGCCAGCCGTGGCTGTCTCGGGACAGATCTTGCCCCCCTGATTCTTTCCTCAGTGGGGACTTCACCAAGGCAGGGACCAGAATTTGGGGACTCGGTGGCGATGCAGTCTCCTCCGTGTGGGCCTGCCTCACGCTGGAAAGGATAAACTCTTACGCCATTGTCAATCCTGAAGCTGGTTTTGTGTCCTTCGTGGAGGGTGGGGAGTCCCCGAAGCTTTTAGCCCAGCCACCTGGGCTTGGGAGGACGCTCTTTCCTTGCTCCTGCTGCGGTTCCTTCTGCCTCCCTGCCCTTCTGTCTCCTTACCTCACTACCCACCACTCCTCCACCTGCCCAGCTCTTCAAGGCCCTGGTATATCCGCCTCCTCCATGCAGCCCTCCAGGCTGCTCCAGCACAACCTGGGAACTACATGGTGGATGCTTATGATCCAACACTGCCGTCTCTCACATCACCCATGAGAACCACGGGCAAGGAGGTGGTATGGCAGCAAACAGACAAACAAAATAGAATAAAATGTGGAGAAGCACACTGAAGACGATGCCTGCAGGTCCCATTACCCCCAGTCCTGCTGCTGGGCTTGGAGGCAATGGTGTCAGCTGCAGCCAGAGCTGGGGGTTGGTCCCTGTGTCTGCCACCTCACTGTCTACACTACAGGCCCTGGAGCATCTTGGTATAGACAGGCAGGCATTGGGAACATGTCTGAAACTGGAGGCCACGTGCTATGGGAGGGGTCATTGTGGTCTCTTAGCAATGTCTGCCACGGGGTGGAAGGTGGTGGGGAACCTGCTAACCCCCGTCCCTCTCCCTGTACCAAGTGACGGGAACTTGGAATATCAGTGAGGCCAGGCTGGTCTGGAGTACCTTCTGGTCCTGCCCCTCTGAGTCCTGGAAACAAGTTGTTTCTTGTAAGGAAACAGAGGAAGGCCTGAGTCCCAGTCAACCCTCCTTTCCACTGATGTGGGACAGGAGCTCCTGACTCAGGGCACAGGCAACTGTGGGAGAAAGGCGAGGTCCTGTTAAAGCAGCGCAGGCTGTGGCTGAGTTCGGGCGCGTGGCCGGGGAGTAGACCGCAGCACCACCCCTCAAGCCTGGCAGGGCTACTGGGACAGGTGCCCACACCAAGTGTGTGGCCTGCTGGGGCCTGTGGCAGCGGCTCCTGGATACAAAGCACGCTTCAGGGCTCTGCCTTTGTGGCCTTGTCCAGGCAGGACCTGACAAGACCTGACAGTGGGAAGGGCTGACAGTCGCCCCCAAGCCTGGCGGCATGCTGGTCTGTTCACCCCCCGCCTCTGCTCTCTCCTCCTCACGTCCTCCCAGCCCATGAAACCCCTGAAGGCCACAGCCACCACCTCCCAGCCCGTGCTCACCATCCAGCAGATCGAAACCATCTTCTACAAGGTCCAGGACATCTACCAGATCCACAAGGAGTTCTACGACAGCCTGTGCCCCAAGGTGCAGCAGTGGGACAGCCAGGTCACCATGGGCCACCTCTTCCAGAAGCTGGTGAGTCCCAGGACAGGGGGCCTCACACGGGGGGGCGGTCAGGTCACCATGGGCCACCTCTTCCAGAAGCTGGTGAGTCCCAGGGTCAGGGGGCCTCACGCAGGGGTGTAACGGAGCCAACAGTGTTGAAAACAGCTTCCAGAGAAGACCAGACGGCCCTGTTGACCTCCTTGCAGGCCTGAGTCCACTCTGAGTCCTGGAGGAAAGCCCGGGCCTGTGCATTATGGGGTGGTAGAGACAGTCTGAGGTGGAGATTCTAGGGGTGGTGGAGATGGGGGATGGGGGCCCAAGGCCTGCTCCCCTGAGACCTCGGGGATTCACTGCATCTCAGGCTGCCTCAGTAAAAGGAAGCAGTTGGATGCATCAGCCAGTGATCCTCTCCTGAGGTCTCAAGAGCGGGAGGCATTAAAAGCCCAGCCCTGCCCACTATTTTGGGATGGGGAGTGTTGCCGGCGGGGTGGTTAACATGCAGACTTAGTGCTGGGAAAGGCCCACAGACATCTTCTGCTCCCTGGGGCCTTCTGTGACACCCTTTCCCCCAGCTCTGCCCCAGCTCTGGCTATGTCCCCTGGGGGAGCCCACGTCAAACCCATGGAGTCCCCTATATAACATCTGACAGCCTATAGGCAAAAAGGAGACTGGGAGTCCAGGTTATGGTTCTTCTCCGGGTGTGAGTGGCCACGGGGCCTCCTCCTCCTCCCTGACTGAGGCTGGCTGAATGAACAGGGCTCTGCCTTTTTCTCACACTGGGGAAAACTCCTACCTGGACACTTGTAGGGTATCTAGCTGAGCATGTTCAAAGCTGAGCTGCTCGTCCATGGCGTGATCTGCTCTGCTTCCCGTTTTCATCTCAGTGAGCATGTTAGACCTGCTCTTGGCACACTCCCCTGCCCCCCGTCCCGTGGAGTCCTCTTTTTGGCTGTTGCTCACAGCCTCCGTGTCCTTCCGCCCCTCCCACCCGGCTCCCCATGGCCCTCACCTGAGCAGCTGCAGACCCTCCTGCGTGGCTGCTGCCTCCAGGCGCATTTCTCTCCCACGCCACCTCTCCTTGCAGGGGAGAGAGTCACTGAACCCCATCTCCCCTCGGCCCTCGGATGATACCAGGCTTCAAGGAACGGACCCTTGGCACGCTGAGCTGAGCTGTGCCCGGGCCTGGCGTGGCTGCCTCCTCCCCGCACTCCTGCTCCTGACACCAGACTTTCTGTTCTCAGTTCCTGGGGCAGGCACTTTCTGAGCTCCTCCTGCTGGAGGCCCTGTCTGCCTGAAGTGTCCTCCCGCCTCGTCTGGCATCTCCTGCTCAGTCCCCTGCTTAGAAGGGACCTCCTCCGAGAAGGCTTTCCAAGCCCCCAAATGCAGGCCTGGTGCCAGTCCCTGTCATGAGCGCCAATAACTGTGTGACTCACCCAGACCACAAGCTCCAGGGGTCGGACTGCATTTTCTTTCTTTCTTTTTTTTTTTTGAGACGGAGTCTCCCTCTGTCGCACAGGCTGGAGTGCAGTGGCGCAATCTCAGCTCACTGAGAGTCTCCGCCTCCTGGGTTCAAGCAATTCTTCTGCCCCAGCCTCCCGAGTAGCTGGGACTACAGGCGTGTGCCACCACGCCCAGCTAATTTTGGATTTTTTAGTAGAGACAGGGTTTCATCTTGTTAGTCAGATGGTCTCGATCTCTTAACGTCACCATCTGCCTGCCTCAGCCTCACAAAGTGCTGGGATTACAGGCGTGAGCCACTACACCTGGCCCTCATTTTCTTTTTTTTTTTTTGAGACAGAGCCTCTGTGGCCCAGGCTGGAGTGCAGTGGCACGATCTCACTGCAACCTCTGTCTCCCAGGTTCAAACAAATCTCCTGCTTCAGCCTCCTGAGTTGCTAAGACTACAGGTGCCCGCCACCACACCCAGCTAATTTTTTATATTTTTAGTAGAGACAGGGTTTTGCCATGTTAGCCAAGCTGGTCTCGAGCTCCTGACCTCAGATGATCCTCCTGCCTCGGCCTCTCAAAATGCTGGGATTACAGGTGTGAGCTACCACACCCGGCCTGCATTTTCATCTTCTTAGACCCCCAGAACAGGTCCAGTGGTCACTGCATGATTGAGTGAACACACCAGGACCTTGATTATTGGGCCTGCAGAGAACTCAAAATGGGCTCAAGTCCTAGCTCTGCCAGATGAAACTTGCAACTGGGCAACTTACCCAGGCACTCTGACTCAGCTTCCTCATCTGTAACAATGAGGACCGTCATAGTAGTGAGTTATGTCAAGGAGTGAGTTAATATCTGAAAAGCGCATGGGGCTGGGTGCAGTGGCTTATACCTGTAATCACAGCACTTTGGGAGGCTGAAGCTGGAGGATTACTGGAAGCCTAGAGTTCAAGACCAGCCTGGGCAACATAGCAAGACCCCATCTCTACAAAGAAATAGAGTCGGCCGGGTGCCCTGGCCCATGCCTGTAATCCCAGCACTTTGGGAGGCCAAGGTGGGCAGATCACCTGAGGTCAAGAGTTTGAGATCAGCCTGGCCAACATGGTGAAACCCCGTCTCTACTAAAAATACAAAAATTAGCATGGCATGGTAACGTACACCTGAGATCCCAGCTACTACTTGGGAGGCTGAGTTGACAGAATGGCTTGAACTCGGGAGGCGGACGTTGAAGTGAGCCAAGATCGCACCACTACACTCCAGCCTGGGTGACACAGTAAGACTCTGTCTCAAAAAAAAAAAAAAAAAAAAAAATAGAATAAAGTAGAAAGGAAAGTGCTTGGAACAGTGCCTGGAACTTTGTAAATTAATAAGTACTCAACTAGTCATTATCATTAGTGCCATGATTATTATTATTAAATTGGGAAGATTATTATTAGATTGGGCCAGGCCCAATGGCTCACACTGTAATCCCAGCACTTTGGGAGGCCGAGGCTGGCGGATCACCTGAGGTCGGGAGTTCAAGACCAACCTGACCAACATGGAGAAACCCCATGTTGGTTTCTCATGTTAAATGTCAAATTTTAACCCCATGTTAAAATGCAAAATTGCCTGGGCATGGTGTTGCATGCATGTAATCCCAGCTTCTCAGGAGGCTGAGGCAGGAGAATCGCTTGAATCCGGGAGGCGGAGGTTGAGGTGAGCTGAGATCGTGCCACTACACTCCAGCCTGGGTGATGAGAGCAAAACTTTGTCTCAAACAAAAAAGAAAATAAATATACAAACAAACAACAAATAAATAAATTGGGAGGAGGCACCCAGCAGGCATCCTTTTGAGGGAGCACCACACTCATGGTTTTCACATTCCCAGCTGCCCCTTCAGTTCAGGGGTGTGGACACCTGTCCTCACTGCCTGGTCACCTGAGCTGGCTTCGGGGGCATGCTCCTCAGGAGGGTGGAGGACAGCAAGCCCTGTGGCAGCGAGCTCTTTGTCGCTTAGGCCTGGCCGTCCCGTTCTGGCCTTGGCTCCACAGGCCTGGCCGTGAATCTGCTACCCACCGCCTTCCCTCCCCGGCGTCATGAACTGGTGTCTGAGGCCCCTGGGGCTGCAGGCCTGGCATCTGGAAGTGGTTTATTTTCAGCTGAAGTCTCTGGGTATTTGATTATTAATTGCCGAGAGAAGGGAATTAGCATCTCTGCTGTTTGTTTTATGAGATCACCCCAGTGCCAGGCTGCCGTTCCCAAGCAACCTGCCCTTCCTAGCTAATGAACCTGGTGGGCCGGCCCTCAGGCACTACAGCCTGGGGTGACCGTGGCCTGGCTCACAGTGGGTGGTGCGCCAACCTGCACAGCCAGGTGTTCTCCTTCTTGTGGGAAAGGGGGCAAGAGGGGCCCTTTCCTGGAGGAACCTCGGCCATGTGTCCTTCGGCTTAGGAAGCAAACTATGTCTCCTGTAGGGTGGGCACTGATGGGCTGGGCCTCACTCCTCCCTGGAAAAGGAAATAAACTGCATCCCTTCCTACCTCACCCCACTATCTAAAGTCCGGCCCCCCTGCCGCTGAGAGCTGAACACCTCTGGCCTTGGTTTCACCCCAGGTGCCTCCGTTCTCTCTCTGCTGTCTGGTCTCTCCAGATGCCGACTCCTCTGCCCACCAGCTCTCTCAAAGGGCTCCCCTGGGAGGCTCCAGGCTCAGCCGATGCTGCAGCCAGCCTGTCCCCACCCCTACCCCCAGTCTCTGCAGGTCTCTGCAGGTTCTTGGGGAGCACGAGGATCCTGCCGAAAGCGAAGTGGTCCAGGGTGGGGGTCTGCAGCAGCCACTCCCCACCACAGGCCCTGGAGGCAGCAGCTGTATCCCCCTTGCTGCTGTACTGAAAAAGCTTGAAACCAAAAAACCCAGAGAATAACACAGCAAAACCTTGCAATCAAGACAATGAAGCATCATGCATAGAGGTGGACTCTCCTCTCCCTCCCTCCCCGCTCTCGAAGTGGCTACGGGCATGAATTTGGTGGATAGCTTCTAGACTACAGTTTGTGCGTTTACTGGGTATCTATATCTACTTTGGGCTTGGCATGTACTTTGAAGAAAAAAAAAAGCTCGAGGTTGGTGTGTAAAAGTGGATTTGCTGAGCAGTAGATAGGCTTTGCCTATCCTCAGCTTTATTAGTTCAACTGTTTCAGTGTTAGTAGTTACTAACAAATTGCTCTCCAAATAATTGTACTAATTTCCACTCCCCCGAGTGGTCTGTAAGAATTTAAGTTTCCCCATATGCTTGCCAGCCCTTGCTGTCAATTAGACTTTTAAATTTTTACCCTTCTGAGGAGTACAAAATATCTCACTCTGGTTTTAATTTTAATTTCTACCCTTTGCTCCCTTAAGAGGAAGTGCATATATACAGCCCAGAGAACGCTTTCCATAAATATTTGGGGAATTGACTTAGTGAGCCTCAGTTTCCGCTTTTGCAGAAGGGGCGATGGCATGTGCTGTGGCTGTCAGAGGAGGTGAGGCCTTCTGTGGCTGTGAATCAGGAAAAGCTTGTGTTTGATTCTCAGTGGTGGGCAAATGTGTAGTGAGGCAGGGACTTTGGCTCCTTGGGGATAGAGGAGGTGGAAGAGGAGAGGACGGGGACCCTGAGGCCAAGGGAGGAAAGACAGCACCTTTATTTGTTGTTTTGTTTTGTTTTGTTTTTGAGACGGAATCTCACTCTGTCGCTCAGGCTGGAGTGCGGTGGTGTGATCTCAGCTCACTGCAACCTCTGCCTCCCAAATTCAAGTAATTCTCCTGCTTCAGCCTCCCGAGTAGCTGGACCACAGGCACCTGCCACCAACCACGCTTGGCTAATTTTTGCATTTTTAGTAGAGACGGGGGTTTCACCATGTTGGCCAGGCTGGTCTCAAACTCCTGACCTCAGGTGATCCTCCCGCCTCAGCCTCCCAAAGTGCTGGGATTACAGGCATGAGCCACCGTGCCTGGCCCAGAAGGTACCTTTCAATGCTATGCCCCACACTCTACATGGGGAGGGAGACCTGAGCAGGCCACGTGTGCCAGCTCCCCCCAGCACACACATACCCGCCTCTCCCTGCTCTGGCTAATTCCAGGATGTGAAGGAAGTATGAGACATTAAGGGATTTCAGACCCTGGGAGGCCTTGATGATGCTGAGGAAAGCTAGCACTGTGATGAGTTGAATTTCTAGCAGGCCAACAAAGGCCCTATCCTCGTCTCCCCAGCCCCAGATCTCATTGTTAGCCTTATTGGCTAAGCTAGTTTCCATGGAAACTGTCAAGTTCAAAGGGACAGTGTAACATGTTCATCCTTGCCTCTCTTCTGGTTCCCAGCTCACCCCGAGGAGCTGAGTTAGAGGTTTTCAGCGCCCGGGTGCTCCAGGTGCTCTGCGAAGCTTTCATCCATTCACTAATCCTCTCCCCTCCCGCTCCCCCTCCTCTCCTCTATTCCCCAACTCCTCCCTGCAGGCCAGCCAGCTTGGTGTGTACAAAGCGTTTGTGGATAACTACAAAGTCGCTCTGGAGACAGCTGAGAAGTGCAGCCAGTCCAACAATCAGTTCCAGAAGATCTCAGAGGTAGGCAGCTCTCGGCACAGCCACCCTGGCAGATGAAAGTGGGCGCTGGGGGAGCTCAGAGCCTTCCGGGCCTCGGGTCTCCCCTCCCTCGCTTGCCAGCCAGTGATGTGGTTACTCGAATGCATAACGCTTAGCCTCATATTTGCTTTCTTGCACCTGACACTTTCCCTCTTAATATAAAACTTTTTTTTTTTTATTATTCTCTTTCAGATTAGAGAGAGAAACAAGGGAGGCAAAAAAAAAAAAAAAAAAAAGTAAGGCAGTTTTCTCCCACGCTCAGGTGACCCTGAGCAAGTGACTTCCCTCCTCTCAGCCTTCATTTCCTGTCCTGTATAATGAGGGGGTTTACACTCGGCCAGCTCATCCTTTTTTTGAGACAGAATTTCACTCTGTCACCAGGCTTCGCCTCAAGCATTCAAGCAATTCTCCTGCCTCAGCCTCCTGAGTAGCTGGGACTACAGGACCCCACCATCACATCGGCTAATTTTTGATTCTTTAATAGAGATGGGATTTCACCCTGTTGGCCAAGCTTGTCTCGAACTCAGGTGATCTGCCCACCTCAGCCTCCCACAGTGCTGGGATTACAGGCGTGAGCCGCTGAGCCCGGCTTGGCCAACTAGTCCTAACCTTGCTGATAGGCATCAACGGTCACTGTGATTTAAAACACAGATTTCCAGGCACCTTCCCTGGAGCTTCTGATTCAGGAGCTTTGGGTGGGGCCCAAAATTCTCTGTTTGAACAAGCTTCTGGGTGATTTTTATGAATGGGAAGACTTGAGGAAATTTGGACTCGGTCATCTTTGAAAATCCTTGCCCACTCTAAGTCTGCAGTCCCATAAACAGAGATGGCAGGAGCCACGTATGTGGAGAAGGAGCCTTGGAACCCCCAGCTGGAAACAGGCCTGTGTCTGCCTATGCGGCTCAGCCTTCCTCCCATTCTCCTCTGCAGGGCAGACGTGCGGCCCCATCTGCCACTCACATTTCTACCCAGGAGGAGGCATGGAGGGGACAGTTGCTCTGGGTCCTTCAGGACAGAGCCCAGCTCATCCCTTAGTCCAAAAAGACCGTGGTGACACCCTATAGCACCAGCCTTTCAGGAACAGCACCCAGCTGCCAGTTCCAGGCGAGAGAACCTCTACGCTAGAATGGGGGAGAAGCTTCTGCAGTTCTGCGGGTCCTGCCCTAAAGACCCTCCTTGGCCCTTTGTGTTCCCCGTCTCAGCTCTAATGCTGGAAGAGCTGGGGAGATGCAGCATCCTGCATCTGGATGCTTTCTGGAAACTTCAGGGGTGCAGGCTGATGCCCAGGTTTAGGATCCACTGAGAGGCAACCAGGGTGCTGGGCAGACGGAGACGGGCGGGTCAGCTTGGTGACTGTTAGGGCGCAGCTTGGAGGATGCAGATTTGCATCTGTGGCCATAGTGGGCTTGCTGGCACTTCTCCTCTGGAATTAAATGTATCTATTGAGGCCGGTATGGTGGCTCACGCCTGTCATCCCAGCACTTTGGGAGGCTAAGGGGGGTGGGTCACCTGAGATCGGGAGTTTGGGAGCAGCCTGACCAACATAGTGAAAGCCCATCTCCACTAAAATACAAGAATTAGCCAGGCGTGGTGGCGGGTACCTGTAATCCCAGCTACTCAGGAGGCTGAGGCAGGAGAATTGCTTGAACCGGGGAGGCGGAGGTTGCAGTGAGCTGAGATCTCGCCACTGCACTCCAGCCTGGGCCACAGGGCGAGACTATGTCTTAAAAGAAAAAAAGTGTCTGTTGAGTCCTTTGCAGGAACAGGGAACCACAGGCCCTCCCCACACTGAGGCCAGAGCCCACCCCTCTAACCCCGTGTGCAGAGAGAGGAGCACTGACCGGTTTCTTCTTCCAGACCCATGGAACAGAGGAGTCACCCTCTGCCTGGGAGGACGAAGTGCAGGATGGGGAAGTCCCTCTACGTGGCGTCAAGAGGCTGGAGAGGCTGGGCGCGGTGGCTCATGCCTTTAATCCCAGCGCTGTGGGAGGCCGAGGCAGGAGGATGGCTTGAGCGCAGGGGTTCGAGACTGGCCTGGGCAACATGGCAAGACCCTGTCTCTATTAAAAATACAAACAAAAGAGGCTGGAGAAACGGTGCTTCCCCTCTTAGTTCCCAGCCCAAGCTGGGCTCTCTGGCAGCCCAAGCTGGGAACTACCCGACCGGCCTGATCCATGTTCAGAGCGGCCCAGCCAAGGCTGCCCGAGAGCCCAGGGTCCCATACGGTCCAGAGAATGTGGGCTCTGCTCTCTGCTTGGGCTGGCTGCCTGTTATCTGCATGGACAGCAGCCCCTGCCCCAGCCTTGAGCCCCTCTCAAAGGCTGCCTCCGTGAGCCCCTCTCAGAGGAGGACAGAGCCGCCCCTGGCTCTCCGCCAGGTGGCTCCTCCTCCTGAGTCACTTGATGACGTACTTGCTTCCTGCTGGCACTGCCACCTAATTATGGCAATTAGGCTCTTCCCTGTGGCAGGAGTGATTTCATAGCTCAGGCTTTGCTGGAGGGGGCGCGAAGAAAAATTCTCTGAATCTGGAAATCCAAGCACCAGCCAGAGACAAAGCCTTGAGAAGCTGAGTAGCCCCCACCCTCCCTGTCCCCCAAAATATACACACACCCAAGCTCAGTCCCCGGGAGTTTACCCTGTCTAGAAACAGCTTGAGACAGATGCAGGAAGCTCCTGCTTTCTGGGGGCTTCCTTCCCTCCAGGCTGAGCAGGTGACATCACCTGGGCTCCTGACCTTGGCCTCACCTTGCCCCCCCCACCTTCCCTCCCACACCCCTCTTTCACGCTCCGCCTGCTTTGTCTGCCAAGTGGGGATCACATTACAGCTCGAATTGCAGGCGACACCGTCCTGTGAACAGAAGCTGAGGCTGGAACCTCTAGAGAAGGGTGACAGAGGCCTGGAGCAGACTAGTCCTCCCCAAGTCTGTTTCCAGGACTCACTGCCTGTCGCCTGGCTCGGGGTCCAGGAGGACAGGTCGTTCCTCCCTTTCACCCTCCTGGAGGACACCCAGCACAGGCCGTGGTGGGTGGGGATCGTCGGGGTGCTGAGGCCTGAGGAAGTGCCCTCTGATGGGGGTAGGATGCAGCTGGGCTGTCCCAGGAACTCTGAGTCTCTGCCCCAGGCCCGCCATTTCGCTGCCTGCCCTGTGCAGGTATGCAGGACCCCCCCTCCTCACGGGCTGCTCATGCCCTGAAGATCGGCTGGCACTTGTCAGCTCCACCCCTGTCTGCCGACGTGTAGGATTCCTGAGTAGGGGCTCCTGGGAGGGTTTCCTGTAACCTCAGGGCTCCCTGCCAGCCCCACTCCTCTCTGGGACCTGGAGTCCCTTCCTTCTTGCCCATGCCCCAGCTGCTGGACTCTACAAGGCTCCAGGAGCTCACAGCTGTGGGCGCAGGGGATGGGGGTGTCAAGGCAGAGGCAGTCCGTGGCCACGGGCTCCTTTGTCTCTGTTCTCATTTTTTTTTTTTTTTGAAATGGCATCTCGATCTGTCTCCCAGGCAGGAGTACAGTGGCATGATCTCAGCTCACTGCAACCTCCGCCTCCCAGGTTCAAGCAGGTTCCTCTGCCTCAGCCTCCCGAGTAGCTAGGATTACAGGTGCATGCCACCACACTCAGCTAATTTGTGCATTTTTAGTAGAGATGGGTTTTCACCATGTTGTTTAGGCTGGTCTTGAACTCCTGACCTCAGGTGATTCGTCCGCCTCAGCCTCCCAAAGTGCTGGGATGACAGACGTGAGCCACGCACCCGGCCTCCATTCTCACACTTGCACCCTGAATTTCAGAGCTCCCCTCCCTGTCAGGCTCACGGTAGGGGCTGGGGCGGCATTGGCAGACCAGGCAGTGATTCCTCTCCCTTTGGCAGGAGCTCAAGGTGAAAGGTCCCAAGGACTCCAAGGACAGCCACACCTCAGTCACCATGGAAGGTACCTCGGGGAGGGGCCGGATTACTGTCACCTTCCTTTGTCTGGCCGTGTGGGCGCCAGGCTGCGTGAACGCAGCACCCTTCCTGCTCGTGCGCCTGTGAGTGTGAGTGTGAGCGCGCGTGAGAGTGTGTGTGCGTGCACACCGGAGGACTCCAGCCTCGTGCCCGGGCAGCCAGCCAGCTACAAACGTGCTCCTCTTTAGGATGCCAGTAGGCTGCTGGGTCCCTCCCTCCCCACCCCTCCTCTCCTCCCCCTCCCCCTCCCCCTCCCTCCTCTCCTCGCCACGCGCCTCCTGCCCCTCCCCCTAGCTGGAGGAGCACTCCGAAGCGGCTGCTGGATGCTAGGGACGGTGTGGCCGCTTCAGCAAGGTGGCTGAGTGGCCGGTGGGACTGCTGGTGGGCACCGGGGTCCTGGAGCGATGGCTGTACGCTCCCGCTGCGCGGACAGAGGCTGCCATGGAGATTCTCCTCATTATTCGCTTCTGCTGTAACTGCACCTATGGTAACCCAGGTGCCCGCTGTGGGAGGTGGCGGACCCTCCCACCTCTGTGACTGGCTGGAGTGGGCTTGAATGTGCCGGCAAGGCCTGGGGGCCGCGGGGAGGAAGGGTGGGCAGGCAGCTGGCCCTGAATCTCGCTTCATTTTGGCCAGCATCCCGCCTAGAGTTGAAACCTGGGCGATGCTCAGCGCAGGGCTGCTTGGAGACGAAGGACCAGGCTGGCAGGTCCAGGTGCCCCTGAGGATGGGTGGGGAAGGGGTGGCTAGTGTGGGAGAACTTGCTGCAGGGGCTGTTAGGGAGGGATGGCAATGAGCTGTGCCTGCAGACACAGCAGCCCTGAGGCCAGGGGAGGGTCCGCGGGGGCCAGGCGCCATGTGGGGACGGGTGACAAGGGGTGGCGATGGTCTGGATGGGTGACGATGGCGCGAGCTGGAGGGAGAAGTTAGGAGTTCTTTGTTTCTGGAGCGAGGAGCGGAGGCTGGGTGGCGGGTATTGTGCTCCCAGGCACATGCTGCGGCGCGGTGGTGGGGGGGTGGCGGGCGGGGGGACACGGAGCGACTGTAGAAGAGGAAGGAGCCCAAAGGCTTGTTTCTAGCCTTGATAGACTCTCGAGCTGAGGTCCGGGCACAGGACTGTGGAAGGCAGGTCGGCAGGACCAGCGGTAGGGGGTGTGGCAGGAGGCTTTGTGAAGGTCACACACACGCCACCGGTCAGCGGGACGGCCTGGGCCATCCTCCTGGTAGCCCCCGCCACTGGCGGGGCACGGGGGCGTCCTGGACAGGTGCACGCCATCAGCAGGGCTGGTGGTCATGGGACAGTGAAGCCACCCCCGGCAGGGAGGTGTCCAGGAGACCGTGGACTCTGGCCCAAGAGGCACAGCATGCCAGGGGTGCCCACCTGCCTGTGGCAGGGAGGGGGTGGGCTTCGGTGGCTCCCAGGCGCGCTGCTCTGGGCCCGAGTCTGTGGGATCGGCGCGCGGCTGGTTCTAGGACCTTCCTCTTCCTTCCCACCAGGTGCTTGGGCTCTGCGCCCTCCTCAGTCACCCTGCTTTCCTGTCTCCCTGGTAACCCGGAGCTCCTTGGAGCTGAAGGGAGGAGGGTGGCAGCTTGCTGGAGGAGGGGCCATCTGTCTCCTGGGCTTTTTCCCAGGCAGCTGTGCTGGATGGGCTGCGCGGTGCCATCACCCCCTGACCTTCTCAGGACCCTCGTGATGGAAGCAACCTCTGAGGTGGCCTCTCTCCTGCAACTCAGCAGGACGGCTCCAGGAACCCTGTCCTCACTTGAAATTGGCCTGGTCAGAGGGGAAATGGTCTTTTTGGTCTGGCCTAGGAGTTGGTCAGGTCTCAACTCTGTCTTCCCGAAAAAGAAATGTGCCCTGCTCGACTTCCTCTCCCTTCCCCAAAAGGAAGCTTCGACTTGGTGAACCAGACCTGGACCTGGAGTTCACACTGCTCTGGCCTCTGTGATTCTGTCTTTGAGGTCAGCTTCACAGTGATAATGAGGACTGAAAGGGCCAGCTCGTGAGGACGGGGCTCACCCCATCCTGGTCACTCTTTCTAAGAACCCTCCTGTGGCTCATTGAGATTTTCCAGGTGCCGCCCTCCCCTGAGGAGGGGGCAGTCAACAGGAGGAGCGTGGGTGGATCTACATTCAAAGCCCAGCTCCCTCCACCTGTAGCTTGGGATGGTGAGAGAGCCATAGAACACCCCCGGCCTCAGTTGCCTTGTCTGTAAAATGGGGCCAGTGAGAATTGCTTCCCTTTTTAATCACAGGAAATAATGCAAGCAAAGCTGTTCCCTCAGAACCCTTGGGTGCAGAGTGAGTACCCAGCCAACCAAAGAGAGACCAGCTTGCTGCCCAAGTCTGGGGAGGAGTGGGGAGAGCGGGTGAGGCGGGCAGGAAGCAGGCCAGTCTGCCGGAGCTTGGGGACACAGGAAGGCCAGAGTGAGCGCCTCGTCCTGCCTTCTCAGGGCATCCTGATGTGCGGGGGCCATGGGGAGCACAAATGTCAGGGCCGCCCTCATTCCCGGTTCCCTCTGGGTGTGACGTGGTCCCAGTGCCCTTTCCCTGAGCACCTGTCCCCCGGCCGCCCTCCAGGGCTCATTCTGCAGCCCTGCTCAGGTGGACTCTGGCCGTCTGAAACCGAACCTGCCCGTTGTGCAGGCCTCTGAGCTTCGTCAGTAACCTCTTCCTCCTGGAGCCCGGCAGAGGGCTGCAGAAGCATAATGGGGTGTCAGCTTTCCCTGGGGCTGCAGCTCCGGGCCCCACCCCGGCAGGTGTCTGCTGAGCTTGAGCTTTCTTGGGGTCTCTGGGGCTCTCGCATGGGAATTTTCGCCTTGAAGATGGGCTGAGCCACAGGTGGGCGCCTTAAGCAGCCTCAGAAATGGATCCCACCTGAGCTGGGAACTGGGCTGTACCTTCAGCGCCCCAGGACAGCCCAAGACTGGTCTCGTTCATGCAAGCTTCTGTGACACATGGAGCATCTCTGGAAATTGCTAGATACACAAGGGCTACAGGTTTGTCACATGAAGTGTATTTAAGTAAGCAGGGGTTGGCCGGGTATGGTGGCTCCTGCCAGTAATCCCAGCATTTGGCAGACCGAGGCAGGAGGATTGCTTGAGGCCAGGAGTTCGAGACCAGCCTGAGCAACATAGTGAGACCTTGTTTCTATGTTTATTTATTTATTTATTGAGACAGAATCTCGCTCTGTCGCCCAGGCTGGAGTGCAGTGGCACGATCTCAGCTCACTGCAACCTCCGCCTTCCGGATTTAAGAGATTCCCCTGCCTCAGCCTCCCAAGTAGCTGGCATTATAGGCACCTGCCACCACACCTGGCTAGTTTTTGTATTTTTAATAGAGATGGGGTTTCACCTTGTTGGCCTGGCTCGTCTCGAACTCCTGACCTCAAGTGATCCACCCCCGGCCTTGGCCTCCCAAAGTGCTGGGATGACAGGCAGGAGCCACTGCACCTGTTCCCTCATCTCTATATTAAAAAAAGAAAATTAAATACATACATAAACCATAAAGCAGTGATTTTCAACCATTACCATACATTTGAATCGGTAAAGAAGCTTTTTAAAAATGCTGAATGCCTGTGTGGTCTTGCGGAGATGTGGGTTTAGTTGGCGGGGCAGGGGGCAGGCGTCTGGGTCTTTTCACAGCCACACCCTGCCCCAGTGATGTTGATGGGCAGCCGAAATAAGCCTGCAGATAAGGCTCGTGGCCCTGCTGGGGCTGCATCTTCCTGGCAGCCCGCATACTGCTCCTGAAGCATCTGCGTGGCAGCACAGCGAGGGGTATTCCTATCTGCAGCTTTGGAGAACCCTTGGGTTTGGGGCCCAGCTCGGGCATGGGTGCTGGCGCTGGGATCTGTCACAGTGGGTCCTATGGGACACCCAGTCGGGGAATCCTTCTTCCCAGGGACCATCCTGCCTCTCACTGCTCCTATGGCCAGGGGCCAAGGTCATGACCCCGGGGACAGAGCGCCCAGGTGCAGGATGGAAAGCTGAGCCTCCGTATTGGGAGGAGGCGCAGCTTCGAGCAGGAAGGGTGTTGGGAAGTGTCGGTCCAGCAGCTGCCACCTCCGCCTGTTCCTGCTGCTTCCCGGCCCTTCACACTGGGCCACTTGGTGTGTGGGTTATGGAGGCTGCTGCTCGCAGGGGCTGCCTGGCCTCACCTGCGATCCCCCAGCCTCTGTGGGGCCGTCCTGTGCGAGGCCTGGCCTGAGTTGCTTCAGGAAACCTTTGCCCCTCAGGCTGCCATGTGTTTGAGAGCAGAGACTTTTTTTTTTTTTTTGGAGACAGAGTTTCGCTCTTTTCACTCAGGCTGGAGTGCAGTGGTGCGATCTCAGCTCACTGTAGCCTCCACCTCCTGGATTCAAGTGATTCTCCTGCCTCAGCCTCCGGAGTAGCTGGGATTACAGGCACACACCACTACGCCCAGCTAATTTTTCTGTTAGTAGAGATGGGCTTTCACCATTTTGGCCAGGCTGGTCTTGGAGAGCAGAGCCTCTCTGTGGAGATCAGGCCAGGCTCCCTGGCCTCCAGCCTATCCTGCTGTCTGGGGTTTGAGGATGTGGGGAGGAGTCTTCCTCTGAGAGATGAAGCCTGTCCTGTGGGTTACAGCAAAGCGTGCCAATCCCAGCTGGCTGTGCCCAGCCTTCAGCTGCAGAGGCTGAGGATGATAAGGGCCCTGCCTCTCCTGAAAACACAGTGTATCTCCTTCCACCATTCTGGGGTCCTGGGGATAGCCAGTGTGCTGGAGTCTGCAGGGCGTGGCTGGGTGGAGCTGTGTGATTCGGGCAAGGGGTGCGGGGTGCATCTGCCTTGAACCAGGTGAGGCCAGGACGGGCCTGGGGGTGGCTCTCAAGGAAGCCTCATCTGACGGGAAGGGATCCCGGGCCGCCAGGGCTGCGAATCACCTGTGTCTGCTGCGTGGTCTGCCCTGGAAGGGAGAGCCAGGGTGGAGGCTGCTGTGGGTCCACTGTGCCATCCCTCGGGTGGGGGGTGAAGCTGGTCCATTGTGCCGTCCCTTAGGTTGGTGTTCACAGGGGGTGTGTGGGTGGAGGTGAAGCTGGTCCACTGTGCCATCCCTCAGGTGGGTGTCCATGGTGGGCATGCGGGTGGGGGCAAAGCTGGCCCACTGTGCTGTCACTTGAGTGGGTGTTCCCCGGGGCGGGGGGCGTGCGGGTAGGAGGCGAAGCTGGCCCACTGTGCCATCCCTCGGGTGGGTGTTCCCCAGGGGGGTGTGCGGGTGGGGGCAAAGCTGGCCTCTGAGGCGCTGGGTTGCCCTTGTCCACCGTCTTCCTCCCTCTCCCCTCCCCACAGCTCTGCTCTACAAGCCCATTGACCGTGTCACCCGGAGCACCCTCGTCCTGCACGTGAGTGTCAAGCCCCTGAGTGGCCAGAGAGCATAGGAGTTCAGTGGGAGACTGAGCCCGGGTCAGAGAGTGCCAGAGTGTCTAAGAACAGCCCGAGAGGGGAATCAGGGTTCCTGGGGCCCGAGGATGCCCGTCTGGCCCTTGGTCACCATGTCAGCAGGCCAGGGCCTCAGTACAGCTTGGCCTCTAAGCTGGACACTGGGTCAGGTGCTCCCCGGGAGGCAGGCACTTCCCACTCCCCACCCGCTGCCTCCTGGTCTCCAGGAGGAGACCACTGCAGGGTGGGCACAGGGGCTTCTTCCCCAGCTGCTCAGCGGGATGAGCCTCCACCTGGTGTCCCCACTGTGGAAAGAATAGTGACATCAGCAGGGAGAAAGGGAGGCAGCCAGGGCCCTCGTCCCTCACCCTTTACCCCTGACCCCTGCTGTGCTGGCTCTGATTTTTTTTTTTTTTTTTTTGAGACAGAGTCTTGCTCTGTCACCGAAGCTGGAGTGCAGTGGCTCGATCTCAGCCCACTGCAACCTCTGCCTCCTGGGTTCAAGCAATTCTTCTGCCTCAGCCTCCCCAGTAGCTGGGATCACAGGCGCCTACCACCACGCCTGGCTAGTTTTTGTATTTTCAGTAGAGATGAGGTTTCACCATGTTGGTTGGGCTGGTCTCAAACTCCCGACCTCAGGTGATCCACCCACCTCGGCCTCCCAAAGTGCTGGGATTACAGGTGTGAGCCACTGCGCCTGGACTGCCTTTGATTTGTAGTTCAGATTTTGCAGGAATTCGGTGAGGACTGAGGACCCCTGTGGCTTCCCCTCAAGCCCCTCAGCTCACAGCCCACCCTCTGCAGGATCTGCTGAAGCACACACCCGTGGACCACCCCGACTACCCACTGCTGCAGGATGCCCTTCGCATCTCCCAGAACTTCCTGTCCAGCATCAACGAGGACATCGACCCCCGCCGGACTGCAGTCACCACCCCCAAGGGGGAGGTGAGCCTGGGGCCCAGCATGACCCCGCACCCAGGCTGAGAAGTAGGGGTGGGCCAGACCCCTCATCCACTTCTCTCATGCCCAGGCGGTGCTATGTGCCCTGGCCTCTTCAGCCTGTTCCCCATCCCCAGCCAAGGAGAGGCTTTCAGTCCTCGGTCACCCTGATGACCTGTAGCATCCCTGGCCCTAGGCCAAGAGCTTTAAATCCAGTGTCTCATGAACTCTCACAATAACCGAGTGAGGCCGGGTGTGGTGGCTCACGCCTGTCATCCCAGCACTTTGGGAGGCCAAGCTGGAGGATCACTTGAAGTCAGGAGTTCTGGAGACCAGCCTGGCCAACACAAGGAAGCCCCATCTCTGCTAAAAATACAAAAATCAGCCGGGTGTGGCGGTGGGTGCCTGTAGTCCCAGCTACTCTGGAGGCTGAGGCAGGAGAATCACTTGAACATGGGAGGCAGAGAATTCAGTCAGCCAAGATCGTGCCACTGCACTGCAGCCTTGGTAACAGAGTGAGACTCTGTCTCAAATAATAATAATCCAGTGAGCCAGAAGAGGGCACTGAGGCTGGAGAGTCTCCAGCTCTGCCACAGGTGTCTGAGCTGGATTCTTCACCTGGGCTATCTGGACACCCCATGCGTTCTGCCCCACGCTGGGGAAGCCGGCCTCTGGCCAGTATGGGCCTCTCAGGGTCCCCGCGGAAGCTGAGGGGGCAGGAGCTTGCAGCTGTTTCAGCTCTACCTGCAGAGGCAGCAGCTCAGGGGAGCCTGTAGCAGGAGAGGCTGCTAGGACGTCCAGTGGGCACCTGGATGGGGGGCAGCCGTTCCCTGGGGCCCTTTGTAGTGGAAGGGCTGGGGCAGCCCAGTGAGGGGAAAACAAGGAAGCCTGAGGGGCATAGTTGCCTCATGGGTCAGCAGCCACACAAAACACCTTCTCGGGGGAGGTCATGAGGCGGCCCTGGGGAGCGAGGCTGACTGCATTTCTGCTCCTCTGGTCTGTTTGAGCCCCCAGGGTCTCCTGGGAGGAGAGTGGTGAGGGGCAGGCCTGGGGAGTGTCCGCTGGGCAGAGAGAGCCGATTCTGAGTGGTTCCTGGTGCTGGCATGCAGCATCCAGGGAGATGCTCCTGTTTCACTCCAGGGCATCTGAAAGATCTCCAGGGCTTTGCGTACCCTCAGCTTTCGCTTGTCTGCTTGTTTTTGGTTTTTAGTTTTTTGAGACTGAGTCTCGCTCTGTGGCCCAGGCTGGAGTGTCATGGTGCGGTCTCGGCTCACTGCAGCCTCCGCCTTGTGTGTTCAAGCAGTTCTGTCTCAGCCTCCTGAGTAGCTGGTTTCACAGGTGTCCACCACCACGCTCAGCTAATTTTTGTATTTTAGTAGAGATGGGGTTTCACTCTGTTGGCCAGGCTGGTCTTGAACTCCTAACCTCAAGTAATTCACCCACCTCAGCCTCCCTAAGTGCTGGGATCACAGGTGTGAGCCACTGCGCCCAGCCTCGGGCAGCTTAATTACATACTTTCAATACACTCACCTGCATATGACAGCAGGTGTAGGTCATACCCCCATATCACACACGGGAGAGGCTGGGACAGATGGTGATGGCCCCCAGCTCTGAGCAGGTGGGAGGGAACTCTTAGGGAACCAGAGCCAGGTGAGAGGCAGCTGCAGGTCCCCTCTGGACACTTGCAGCCCCAGGGAGGACGGCCCAGGTCTCCCATCCCTGGGGGCTGGAGAAACCATGGAGAGGCCTGAGCGAGTCTCAGGGACTCGCAGTGGATCAGGGACTAGATGAAGTTCGTGGATTGGTTGGGAGGGGTTGCAGGTGGGCGTGTTAGTGCCCCGGGTGGAGGAACCGGGTCGTCCTGGGCAGGGGTGCTAGGGATGGCCGTGGAGAGCCCCCCCACTGCGTACACTTGCTGTGCTGTTTTCCACGTACCATCTCTGTGAGTCGCCTTTGGGGAGACATCATCGTGCCTGCTGTACAGAAGGTAAATCTGAGATTCAGAGAGGTCAGGGAGCCCACTGAGATCCCAGTTGAGAAACCTGCCTGGATCGAAGCCCACGTCCTCGTGACTCCAGAGGCAGTGCTTTTACCACCTTTGTTATGGAGTTGCAGGCCTCCCGGTTCAGCCCTCCCTGGCTGCTCGTGCCCTCGTGTGCAGGCTCGGCCCCCAGCCCACTCACCTCTGAGCGGGGGTCTGCCCTCTCCCTCAGACGCGGCAGCTGGTGAAGGATGGCTTTCTGGTGGAAGTGTCGGAGAGCTCCCGGAAGCTGCGGCACGTGTTCCTCTTCACGGATGTCCTACTGTGTGCCAAGCTGAAGAAGACCTCTGCGGGGTGAGTATGCAGGAGTCCAGGGGCACCGGGTAGGGGCAGTGGGGCCAGACACTGCCCGCCGATGCAGCCTTCAGCAACTTGTGGGATTCTTTTTCTTTTGAGACAGGGTCTTGCTGTTGCCCACGCTGGAGTGCAGTGGTGCGATCTTGGCTCACTGCAACTTCCACCCCCCGGGTCCAAGCGATTCTCCTGCCTCAGCCTCCCGAATAGCTGGGGTTACAGGTGTGTGCCACCATGCCTGGCTAATTTTTGTATTTTTAGTAGAGACGGGGTTTCAGCATGTTGGCCAGGCTGGTCTTGATCTCTTGACCTCAGGTGATCCTCCTGCCTCAGCCTCCCAAAGTGCTGGGATTACATACATGAGCCATTGCACCCAGCCAGCTTTTTCCCTTTTGTTTTTGAGATGAAGTCTCTCTCTGTCACCCAGGCTGGAATACAGCAGCGCAATCTCAGCTCACCACGATCTCTGCCTCCCAGGTCCAAGCAATTCTGCCTCAGCCTCCCAAGTAGCTGGGACCACAGGCACATGCCACCACGCCCGGCTAATTTTTTGTACTTTTAGTAGAGTCAGGGTTTCACAGTGTTACCAGGATGGTCTCAATCTCCTGACATCATGATCCACCCACCTCGGCCTCCCAAGGTGCTGGAATTACAGGCGCTTGCCACTGCACCCAGCTGCTTTTTCCTTTAAAAAAAAAAAAATCTATGGGCTGGGTGCAGTGGCTCACACCTGTAAATCCAGCACTTCAGGAGGCTGAGGCGGGCAGATCACAAGGTCAAGAGATCAAGACCATCCTGGCTAACGCAGTGAAACCCTGTCTCTGCTAAAAATACAAAAATTAGCTGGGCGTTGTGGCGTGCACCTGTGGTCCCAGCTACTCGGGAGGCTGAGGCAGGAGAATTGCTTGAACCTGGGAGGCGGAGGTTGCAGTGAGCCGAGATCATGCCACTGCACTCCAGCCTGGCACCTGGAGACAGAGCCAGACTCTGTCTCAAAAAAAAAAAAAAGAATTAATTTAATCTCACTACCTAGCCCTTTTTTTCCTGAAAATAAGTCATGTTTTTAATTATAATGATAATATAAGGACATTAGAGGAAATGCTGTCACCACTGAATCATAAGTGTCAGTCTCCTGCTGAGACGCTTCCTTCCCTGTGTTTAAATGTTCTCCTATCAGCCGTCATCAGAGCGAATGCTGGCTGGGGGCTCTGCCGCTCTGTTTTGCATTTTCCCTTTTGCTGCCTCATCCTCATCATCATCATCTTACTTCCCTCACGACGTTAGCCGTGGATGTGCCGTTTACTTAAGCCTTCTCCCTCTGTTAGACCTCTCCAAGTTCTTGCTGACTGCAGCACTGTGAATATTCATCCCAACTCCTGCTACTATTATTGAGGGTTTAGGCCATGCCAGGTGCTGTGACAGATGCTTTGAATGCATTATTTCTAGTCCTCCCAGCAACTCCACTAAGTAGTGACTGTGGTTCCCTTGTCACGGGTGAGAGAGAAGCGTCGGAGAAGGTAGATGAGCTGCCCACAGTTGCCCAGCTGGAGGCACAGGTGGGATCGGAGCCCTGCGGAACTCGAGAGCTGCCTGGTGCCTCTATCTATGTACCTGGGAACGTGGGTCTGCACTGTGCCCTACGCAGAAAGGCTCATTCAGTTCCACTCACACACTCTTTCACCCACATTTCCTGATCACCTTCGGTGTGCCAAGCACACCCCTTCTCACCACTGAGAAGTGGCAGTCCACATCCAAACCCTTGTCTGTGTGACTCCAAAGCCAGTGGGCTCACCACCAGGCTGTCTTTCCTCTGCCTTCAGCCCCACGGCTAGCTGGGCCCCTAAGTACCACACAGAAAACCCTGAGCCCACCACAGCACTCAAGGGTCAGAATGAGAAGTGCAAATTTAAGTCCCAGGAGAAGGATCCATCATTATGAACTTCAGTAAAGGGCAAGACTGGTCGGGCGAGGTGGCTCACGCCTATAATCCCAGAACTTTGGGAGGCCAAGGTGGGTGGGTCACTGAGGTCAGGGGTTTGAGACCAGCCTGGCCGACATGGCAAAACCCTGTCTACTGAAATTACAAAAATTAGCCAGGCATGGTGGCATGCACCTGTAATCCCAACTACTCATGGAGCTGAGCCAGGAGAATTGCTTGAACCCTGGAGATGGAGGTTGCAGTGAGTGGAGATCACGCCATTGCATTCCAGACTGGACAATGAGCAAAACTCCGTCTCACAAAATAAAATACTACTACTAATAAAGAGCCTGACTCTCTGAACTAGATCATGTTTGAGATAGTTCTAAGGTAGTGATGGTGATAATAAGCACAGATGCCTTTACCTGTCATCCTTTGCCATGGCAGACATTACTAATCAATGATGGCAGACATTACTAATCTGGGCATGCTTTCTTGCTAGATTTGGATGTGGCTTGTAATCCTTCATCCAGTGTAGACCCATGTGACCTTCCTTGATAAGAGTTGGCATTCGGAATAACACCTGTATTCTAGTGCTAGACTGAAGGATAATGAACGTGGATAGTCTAGAAGGGAGGGTGGGTGTGGGATGGGGTAGGAAGCTGTGAACCTGGCCAGGGGGCTTTGCTCTTCTTGATACCTCAGTGGTCTCGAGCGTTTGACAGCATGAGTCATCTGGGCCAGAGCCTGGGAAGGTGGGCCGGTGGAGTTGCTTCCCGAGGGAGGGCAGGCAAGTCGCAGGACCTGGCTCTCGGTACTGCATGTGTGTTTCCCGGCCATCCTCCTTGGGAGCAGGGGTTGTTCTTGCTTCTGGCAAGTTCCCAGTCCGTCCCTGTCAGTGTGTGTGTGGTTCTGGACCCAGGGCTTCAGCTGGAAGAGCCCTCCCGCTCTGGCTCATATCTCCCTCCGGCTCGCTTGCAGGAAGCACCAACAGTATGACTGTAAGTGGTACATCCCCCTGGCCGACCTGGTGTTTCCGTCCCCTGAGGAGTCTGAGGCCAGCCCCCAGGTGCAGCCCTTCCCAGACCATGAGCTGGAGGACATGAAGATGAAGATCTCCACCCTCAAGAGTGAAATCCAGAAGGAGGTGAGCAGCGCTTGGCCTCCACACTTTTAGGCAGGCATGCTGGGGGAAGTAGAGGCGGGAAGTTGTCAGCTTTGAGAGTTGGAGAGGGAGCTCTTGAGTGTGTACTTACTAAGGGAATGAACCTGACTGCAGTAGCTCCAAGCAGATCGAGGGGGTCAGTGCTCAGGGTTTTATGGGGCTGATTATGGAAGGTACCTTGGAAAGCAGCACAGGCTGAACACAACAGAAAGGGGAAGCAGGCAGCTGGGCGCAGTGCCTCCCGCCCGTGATCCCAGCACTTTGGGAGGCTGAGGCAGGTATATCACCTGAGATCAGGAGTTTGAGACCCGCCTGACCAACATGGCAAAACCCTGTCTCCTAAAGTACAAAAATAAGCCGGGCATGGTGGCACGCACCTGTAATCCCAGCTACCCTGGAGGCTGAGGCAGGAGAATTGCTTGAACCTGGGAGGCAGAGGTTGCAGTGAGCCGAGATCATGCCATTATACTCCAGCCTGGGCAACACAGTGAGACTGTCTAAGAAAAAAGTGGAAGAGGCACAAGCAAGAGAAGAAACAGCAGCTTTTGTAAGGGAAAAAAAGCAGGACCTGTGCAAGGAAAAGGACCTGGGAGGCCTCTCAGAAACAGACAGATCAAGTAGGCAAATAAATAAGGAGAGAGAGACCCTGAATGCCACAATTAACATGCTTGACCTAAAAACGCAAGGAGGCTTGTGCCCTGATTCTTGTCACACACGTGTGGAACATTCACATCTATCCTATAATAGGCCACCAAAGAAATCCCAAACATTTTCAAAAAGTTGATAGCATGCAAGTCAGTTTCACAGACAAAGTGGAGTAAAATTAGAAACGAATAAGGATGTTGGTTAGCCCAAGCATGGCGGCTCATGCCTGTCATCCCCGCACTTTCGGAGGCGAAAGTGCGCAGATTACCTGAGGTCAAGAGTTCGAGACCAGCCTGGCCAAAATGGTGAAACCACATCTCTACTAAAAATACAAAGTTGGCCGGGCACGGTGGCTCACACCTGCAATCCCAGCACTTTGGGAGGCCGAGGCAGGTGGATCATGAGGTCAAGAGATCGAGACCATCCTGGTCAACATGGTGAAACCCCGTCTCTACTAAAAATACAAAAAATTAGCTGGGCATGGTGGCGCGTGCCTGTAATCCCAGCTACTCAGGAGGCTGAGGCAGGAGAATTGCCTGAACCCAGGAGGCGGAGGTTGCGGTGAGCCGAGATCGCGCCATTGCACTCCAGCCTGGGTAACAAGAGCGAAACTCCGTCTCAAAAAAAAAATACAAAGTTAGCTGGGTGTGGTAGCAGGCGCCTGTAATCCCAGCTACTCGGGAGACTGAGACAGGAGAATTACTTGAACTCAGGAGGCAGAGGCCACAGTAAGCCAAGATTACACTGCTGCACTCCAGAGCCTGGGCAACAAAGTGAGACTCTGTCTCAAAAAACAGAAAGAGAATATTGGTTAGCCATATGTTTGGAAAGTTCAAACTGACAAGGTAATGAGGAAATCAAAATGGGAACTGCAAACTGTTTAGACCTGCCTGAGAATGAGCATCCTACCTACCAGTACCCCTGTATGCAGCCAAAGCACTGTTGAGAGGAAAATGCATAGCCTTCGATTCCTGTATTCAGAAACAGTGCTAGAGGAAGGCACCACCAGAGGAGCCTTCTCAGGGCGCTGAAGGGATGGCCTGGAGTGGCTTGGTCAGCTTGGTCTCTTCCTCACCTCTCAGATTCAGCTTAGGCCTCACCTCCCTGGAAGCTTTTCTGACACCCACCCCCACCACAGCATGGGCTGGGTGCCCTGTCCGCAGATCCTGATGTTCACCTGTGGCTTTGCTTTGATGCTGCTGAATTATAATTGCATCGTCAGCTTCGTCTCTTCCCCACTAGATTTGAACTGCAGCGAGAGGGGTATTTTCTTCGTTTCTATGTTTCTAATACTTGATACATAAAAAATAGGTATTAAGGGCCCAGCACAGTGGCTGACCCCTGTAATCCTAGCACTTTGGGAGGCGAAGGCGGGTGGATCACAAGGTCAGGAGGTCAACACCAGCCTGACCAACATGGTGAAGCCCCGTCTCTACTAAAAAATACAAAAATTAGCTGGGCGTGGTGGCATGTGCATGCCTATAATCCCACCTACTAAGGAGGCTGAAGCAGGAGAATTGCTTAAAACCCAGGAGGCGGAGGTTGCAGTGAGCCAAGATGGCACCATTGCACTGCAGCCCTGGGCAACAGAGTGAGACGACTCCTGAAAAAAAAGGTACTCAGTAAATGGTTATTGAAGAAAACATGACCAGATGGTCTCTGTAAGGGTTCTTTTGACCCAAGGGCCTCTCTTTGAACGGGGGTCGGGGGGGGGAAGAAGATCCCTGTTATAGCCCCAGGGGGTTCAGGGCAGGGGGATGTCCTAGGGAAGACGGTCTAATTGGGGGGCATCTGCCTGAGAGAGCTCCCTCACCAGCACAGCTGTCCCCTCCCTCATGGCCCAGAGGCTCTGCCCAGGAGCATCCCAGCGTGCCTGTCTCTTGCCCGTGGGTGAGTAGGTTTCCTGCTGCCCCCGCTGCTCAGATGTGGCCTCCGACTCAGTCAGTATCACTGAGCTCCCTGGGTCTGCGGCCTGGGGTGTGCCGGGTGCCTCCTGCATTCCCTGGCCAGTGGAGGAAGCAGACACGCCCCTTGCTGACCAGAGAGAGGCATATGTGGTGAGTCACTGGAGAGGCCCTGGTGTCGCCCTCTGAGTCACAGAAGCAGCAGTGATTTGTTCTTCTAATAAGAATATTTAAAACTCTCATGTTTTTCTAATCCCCAGTATAATACTGGCTTATTATAATGAGAAATGCTCATGGTACCAGCATGTACAGGTGGTTGCCACCCACTTTCCATCGCTGACAGTTTGAGGTGTAGTCTTCTAAATTCTACGTATACTGGTGTGTGCATGTGTGTGGGTGTGTGCGTGTGCATACGTGTGCATGAGAATGGGTGTAGTGTGCATGTGTGTGTGCATGTGTATGTGTGTGCATGCGAGTTTGTGTGGACAGGTGGCTGGGTGTGCGCGTGTGGGTGGGTGGGTGTGCATGTGTGCACAAGAGTGCGTGTGCATGCATGTGTGGGTGTGTATGAGTACGTGTGGGTGTGTGCACGAGTGGATGTGTGCCTGAGTGTGTGCGTGTGGGTGTGTGAAATTGCATGTACGTGTGTGTGCATGTGTTTGCATGTACAGGTGTGTGCACGAGTATGCGTGCATGGGTGTGCACACAGTTGTGTGCATGTGTGGATGTGTGGACAAGTACATGCGTTTGGGTGTGTGTGCGTGCAAGTGCGTGTGGATGCATGAGTGGGTGTGCACGAGTGTGCCTGCATGTGGGTGGGTGTGCGCACGTGAGCGCATGTGAGCGTGTGTGGGCACGTGTGTGTATAGTGAAACGACTACATGCTGATCTGCAGCTTGAGCATTTCATGTCACAGTGCATCTTTGAGCCCTTTGGATGCATCAGATTCTTTTTTTGTTTTGTTTTTTTGAGATGGAGTCTTGCCCTGTCGCCCAGGCTGGAGTGCAGTGGTGCAATCTCAGCTCACTGCAACTTCCACCTCCCAGATTCAAGCTATTCTCCTGTCTCAGCCTCCAGAGTAGCTGGGAGTACAGCACGTGCCACCCTGCCCAGCTAATTTTTGCATTTTTAATAGAGACGGGGTTTTGCCATGTTGGCCAGGCTGGTCTCAAACTCCTGACCTCAGGTAATCTGCCCACCTTGGCCTCCCAAAGTGCTGGGATTACAGGTGTCAGCCACCGTGCCTGGCAACTTCAGATGCTTTTTTTTTTTTTTTTGAGATGGAGTGTCATAAGGCTGAAGTGCATGTGATCTCAATTCACTGCAACCTCCACCTCCCAGGTCCAAGCGATTCTCCTGCCTCAGTCTCCTGCATAGCTGGGACTACAAGCATGTGCCACCACACCCAGCTAATTTTTATATTTTTAGTAGAGACAAGGTTTCACCATGTTGGCCATGATGGTGTCGATCTCTTGACCTTGTGATCTGCCAGCCTCAGCCTCCCACAGTGCTGGGATTACAGGCGTGAACCACTGCCCCCGGCCCCTCAGGTCCTTTTTAACAGCTGAATCCTGCTCTGCTGCTTGACAGCGCACGTTTTTGGGTATTTAGATTGTTTCCAATCCTTCGCTTTCAGCAGGCAGGTCCACACGAACATCACTGTGCACGGGCGTCTCTGCAGTAGCTTCCCTCCGGGGGGGATGGTCAGGTGGAGTGAGTGCATAGAGTTTACCTCTGAAAAAGTTGTGTCTGGTGACGTTCCCCCTGTGGTGAGCGAGACTCACTGTCCCCCATGGTGTCACAACACCGGCTGTGAACATTCATTACAATTTTGCCAGTCCGGTGAGCTTAAAAAAAAAAAAAAAAGAAAAACACTACAGAGATGAATTCTGGCTGAGGAGCTTGAGGACAGCCTTGGGAGCTGAGACTTGAAGCATAATTGTGGTTAATAAAAGGGAGGGAATCCTTCATGAAACAGACAGAAACTTGGAACATTGAGCAGGCGGCCTCTGCCAGCCATGGCTGGTTAGGGAGGGAGGCTGAGCCCAGGGGGCGGGGTGGGTTATCTGCTGGACAGGGAGGCTGGAACCCTGCCATGGGGTCTGGGTGCCAGGCCAGCAGGCGGGGCTTTATGTGGAAAGGTGTCTGAGGTTTATTAAAGCAGGCATCTCTGTTGTAACCAGGATTTAACATATAGAGGCGACAGGGTGACAGCACAGAGCTACGGTCATACTCATATTATTCAGGGCTCCCCAGAGAAGGAGGCGTAGGGCCCTGCCCAGGGCCATGTGGGGAGATGCCAGTGTTGAACCAGAGGTAGGAGTGGAAGGAAGGTGTGACCACAGCTTTCCTGTGTTTTCTGTGGAGAAGCAGGGGAGGGCAAGGCAGGGAAAGGCTTGGCACTGGCCGGCTTCAGTGATGTTGGCAGCCCTGGGCTGGGGGCGTGGAGGGGTGAGGGCTGGTCTCTAGTGACCTGGGTCCTGGCCCTGGGTGGTATGGGGCAGAAGAGATGCTGGCTTCGTGAGTGGGGGTCAGTAGAGAAGGTGCTTGGGACACGGACTCTGATCAGTTGGTGTGTGTATGAAATCACAGGGCATTATTTACACTCTCAGGAACCAGCAAGCCCTGGATGGAGCTGTTTCTCACCCAGGTACCTCCGCTCCTGCCCCAAGGTGTCAAAATATCATGAAATACAGAAAATTTAAAGAGCATGGCCAGGCACAGTGGCTCATGCTTGTCGTCCCAGCACTTTGGGAGGCTGAGGCAGGCGGATCACAAGGTCAGGAGAGCGAGACCAGCCTGGCTACGGTGAAACCCTGTCTCTACTAAAATGCAAAGAATTAACTGGGCATGGTGGCACGTGCCTGTAATCCCAGCTACTCGGGAGGCTGAGGCAGGACAATCACTTGAACCTGGGAGGTAGAGGCTGCAGTGAGCGGAGATCACACCACTCACTGCACTCCAACCTGGGTGACACAGTGAGACTGTCTCCAAAAAAAAAAAAAAAAGCCATGATTAACACGGGAATGTTGTGCTGAGCACGGCCTGTGAGAAGGGGTGCCCGAGTGTGAGGGACCCTCTTTGTCCCTGTCTCCTGCAGAAAGCCAACAAAGGCCAGAGCCGGGCCATTGAGCGCCTAAAGAAGAAGATGTTCGAGAATGAATTCCTGCTGCTGCTCAACTCCCCCACAATCCCCTTCAGGATCCACAATCGCAACGGAAAGGTCAGGAGGGTGGTGTGGAACAGGGCACCCCTGCTTAGTTCTGCACTGCCTGCCCTGTTGCTCCTGGCCCTGACCTGCAGGAACCAGAGGCTCAGGCCCCCTCTTCCTAAGGAGGCTGCCGTGGCTCTGGCGGTTGATTCACGCTCCACACTCGTGTGGAATTAGTGCCCTCTGCTGGTCTTTCCTGGCACAGCGCTCCTGTCACCTTGGCTTCCTAGGAAGGAGCTCCCCCTCTACCCACCCACCCCCAGCTACCTTCTCCAAGGTCAGCAGTGCCTAATGAGGAGCTTGGACCAGCACAGTGGCTCAGGCCTGTAATCCTAGCACTTTGGGAGGATGAGGCGGGCAGATCACCTGAAGTCAGGAGTTTGAGAACAACCTGCTCTACATGGTGAAACCCCATCTCTACTAAAAATAGAAAAATTAGCTGGGCATGGTGGTGCATGCCTGTAATCCCAGCTACTGTGGAGGCTGAGGTAGGAGAATTGCTTGAACCCAGAAGGCGGAGGTTGCAGTGAGCCAAGATTGCGCCATTGCACTCCAGCCTGGGCAACAAGAACAAAACTCTATCTCAAAAAAAAAAAAAAAAAAACTATAAAAAGAAGGAGCCCTGTCGGGGTCCCCATATCTGGGAGGGTGCTTGGAGCTCTGTCAGGGTCCCCGTGTCTGGGAGGATGCTTGGAGCCCTGTCGGGGTCCCTGTGTCTGGGAGGGTGCTTGGCCCGACTGTGGCCATCACGGGATTGTCACCTCCTCTCTTCAGAGTTACCTGTTCCTGCTGTCGTCAGACTACGAGAGGTCGGAGTGGAGAGAAGCGATTCAGAAACTGCAGAAGAAGGGTAAAGCCCAGCCCCCCACACTCCCCAGCAGCGTCCGGGGCACTGATGGGCCTTTCGTGTTTCTCAGCATTTCGTACCCAGTGTCTCCTCTGTGGCCCTCATAGTCACCCTTGAAGGTGCCAGGGAGGTGGCATTGAAGGATGCTACAGATTAATTGAGACCCAAAGAATTTTAAGTGATTTGCTTAAAAAAATGATGAGTTAGTGCTAGGACTGGACCCAGAGCCCACCCTGGGTGTGCGCGCGCGCTCTCTCTCTCTCTCTCTCTCTCTCTCTCTCTCTCTCTCTCTCTCTCTCTCTCTCTCTCTCTCTCTCTCTCCTTTTTCTCTGTGTCTCCCTCTCTCTCACTGTCTCACAGACAGACACACACCCCAGGTGCAGTGGTTTATGCCTATAATCCCAGCACTGCAGGTGGATCACCTGAGGTCAGGAGTTTGCCACCAGCCTGGCCAACATGGTGAAACCCTGTCTCTACTAAAAATACAAAAATTAGCTGGGCATGGTGGCATGAGCCTATAGTCCCAGCTACTCGGGAGGCTGAGGCAGGATAATCCCTTGAACCTGGGAGGTGGAGGTTGCAGTGAGCTGAGATCACACCACTGCACTCCAGCCTGGATGACAAAACAAGACTCTGTCTCAAAAAAGCAAACACACACACATACACACACATGCAAACCTCTTCAGTTAGAGTCTCCTACCCTGACCCCTCTGACAGCACCTACACCAGCCCCCACATGCCCACAAGTTCTCTCCCTCCCTCCCAGGGACCAACTCTGCCCCAGGGATTATGCTGTTTTCCTGCAGCAGCAGACCCAGGGAAGAGCAGCAGGTCCTAGTGGACCACTGCCGACACTCCCTTCTCCCTCGGCTCTCCCTTCAGATCTCCAGGCCTTTGTCCTGAGCTCAGTGGAGCTCCAGGTGCTCACAGGATCCTGTTTCAAGCTTAGGACTGTACACAACATTCCTGTCACCAGCAATAAAGACGGTAAGTTCTGGAGCCCAAGGTTCCCCACTGGCAGGTCCCAGCCCCTGGACCGTTGCCACCTTCCCCTAAGGACCCAGGTAGACACGTGGCTATGAATGACTTATCCCTGCTTGGCTGTGCTGAGACTCTCCAGTGGTCAGGGACACAGAGAGCTTGGATGAGGCGACTGCCCGCTGAATTCCGGGTGACCCCACCTTTTCCTCGGGCCCCTCATCCGGTGTGAGAGAAGAGCTAGTCCCTGGTACGCTGAGATTGTGCTGTTAGTATGTTCGTGAGATAGGGAGCCGGTAGATAAAACAGCATATGGGAAGGAAGGCTGGAAGTTTCTGGCACCAGCTCTTGAAAGGTTTCCAATGCCAAGCAAGGAAGTTTGGAGTTCAGACTGTAAGCAAAGGAGTACGTGGGGGTTTCTGAGCAGAGGAGGGCAGTGGTCAGCGCTGGAGCTGAGCTGGAGTGCTGGATTCTAGCTGCCTGTGGTGCTGGGAACGGGCCCCTTTGTGAGCTGGGTTCTGAAGGGAAGCTTTCCTCCATCTAGGAGGGGTGTCCAGGGACCCCGTGTCCCAGGCAGGGGCGTGGCTGGGCCTTCTCTCTTCCACTAGCAGATTGATTGATCGTATGGCTGTTTTCACCACCAGGATAGGCAGGATTCGGAGGGAGGAGAGGCACCCGTGGGGGATGGTTCTGAGTCCTGGGTGGGGATGGCTGAGCCAGGAGCCCTCCCCAGGCAGCTCACGTCCCAGGAAGCCGTGGGCTTCGGAAATGTTTCCCTCCAGCCACCAGGTGGTGACATTGGACCGAGACGCAGGCTGAGCCTCCCGCCAGCCTGGGCGGAGGAGGAGGGAGCCGCTGACCACCCGCCACCTTGGGGGCCTTTCTCTTGCAGACGATGAGTCTCCGGGACTCTATGGCTTCCTTCACGTCATCGTCCACTCCGCCAAGGGATTCAAGCAATCAGCCAGTAAGTGCCCCAGTCCCCGCCCAGGACACAGTTGGACGGGCCACTGCAGGTCCTGCTGTGCTCTGTTCTGCCCAGGCCAGGGGCGGCCAGCTCGCCTTTAGACATGGGGCATTCCCTAGAAGGCCAGAAGCCAGCTCCTCCCAGCAGGGAGGTCACCCCTGCCCTCCATCTTCAATGCCCTCTTTCTCAAGCCCCCCTCCCAAAGCTGTCTGAAACCCTAGAGGGACAAACACGTGGACCCCAATTCACATCTGCCCTTGACAGGCTGTGGGACCTTGGGCAAGTTTCTTAACCTCCCTGGGCCTCCACGAAAAGGCAGTCACGCTTGTGAGTTTTGACCTGAGAGCTGGCTTAGATACGATCCCATTTGTGCAACGCTGATACCTGGCCACGCTCGCCCCTTTTTCTCCCCTTCTCTGTGGTATCCTAGATCTGTAGATTCGTTGTCCTAAATCTGTTTTAGTGTTTCATAAAATAGGAGTGTAGTTTTTTTATTTTATTTTAATTTTTTTTTTTAAAGACGGGGTTTCATCATATTGGTCAGGCTGATCTTGAACTCCCGACCTCAGGTGATCCGCCCGCCTCAGCCTCCCAGAGTGCTGGGATTACAGGCGTGAGCTACCGCGCCCTGCCTGAGTGTAGTTTTTTTAAAAAAGAAAAACTTTTTTTTTAGAGACAGGTTCTTACCACATTGCCCAGGCTGGTCTTGAACTCCTGGGCTCAAGTGATCCACCCACCTCAGCCTCCCAAAGGGCTGAGATCACAGGCATGAGCTATGATGCCCAGCCTGGTGGCACTTTTTATCTACTTTTTATCCACACAGGAATTGGCTAGTCTAGACAGCTAAGAGTTTCTACCCATTTGCCAGAGGAGGTAACTGAGTCACAGAGACGAGGGAAGACTTAACCTCCCAGGGCTCCTGACTCCTCCCTCTCCACCTGCCCTTCCCCACTCCTCTCCTCACTGGCAGGTGTGGTCTGCCCTTGCCAGCTCCCTGCCATGCCCCATGCAGAGGTGACACAGTGGCCGTTAGATCAGCCTTGCCCAGGAAGCCTCCCTGAGTTCCCAGGGCGAACTGGCCTCCCTTCTTCATGCAAGCTGGTTTGAGCAGCTGCTGCGCTGTTTTGTCACTCACAATGTGCTGCTCCCACTGTGAGTTCTCTGAGGCCGGGAACCAGGCTTCCTTTACCCTGGGATGAACAGGACTCAGAGAAGCTGAGTGAAATCGCCAATTTGCAGAGCCCCTTGTGTGCACTGGGGAAAGCAAGAGTGTGGCCGGCTGGTGTGGGCTGTGTGTGGGTTGCGTGTGGGCCAGCGTGTGGGCAAGCACACGCATTCAAAACCTATGGTGGGTTCAAAGCCTTCTGGGCTCATGGCCCACTCTGAGCCTCCAGCATCCCGCCGAAGTCACAGAAACCATCCCCGTTTTACCCACGAGGATGCTGAGGCTTGGAGGGTTCTGTGTCCTTCCTGAGGTCATACGGTAGCAGGTGGTGGAGCAGAGACCACGTCTTCCAGGCTCAGAGCCCAAGCTCTTCCCTTTTGGGTGCTTCTCAAAGTCTGGCCAAGACCTCTGCACTGTCACTGGGGTGGCTGGTTAATGTGGAAGCTTCCTGAATCCTCTCAAAACCCACAGACTCCCCTTCCTGGGGGCTGCTGTTGAGGCACATCTGGCTAATGAGTGCCTTGGGACTGTGCCACCCGCCCGTATCTCCACAGCACCCAGATGCTGCCCTCCTCCCTCTCCTGCTGCCCGTGGGCCGGGAGGTCCTTACCTCAGGGAGCCCCGTCCTCACCTCAGGGAGCCCAGCCATGGCGTGGCGCAGGCCTTCTGCCTCCCAGCCTGGGCAGGTGCCAGAAGCCGACAGAGCTGCTCCGGAGTCTCTCCTTAACCCCAGAGCATCCTCACTCCCTTCCCCAGAGCATCCTCACTCCCTTCCCCAGACCCCCGTGCCTCACAGGTCTATTCTCACTCAGAGGCAAGGCCCTGTGTCTGCAGCATGGCTTCATGGCCCGCTAAACTCACGGCCTCTGGACAGGCAGGCCCAGGGTGTTGGCACCAAGGCCATTCCTGTAGTGCAGATGGGAATCCGGGAGAGAAGTCAGGTGATGTGTGCAGAAGGGGATGTGGACCTGGACGGTCTGACTCTGGAACCCTCTCTCTGGCCCCGGGAGCTGTCCCCCAGCCCCTGAAGTGGGGTTTGCTCACACAAAGATCAGTCGTGAAGACAGCGCTTCACGGCCCATCCCAGACACACAGCCCCTCCCAGGTCAGGGCCAGGCCGGGGTGCTCAGCACCTCTGCGTTGTCCTTCGAACCCACAGCCACGCTCCATGTGATCTGATACCCGCCCCAGTCTCCTTCCTGTTAGCCCAGCCGGAGGCTTCTTGGAGCAGCTGCACTCTCCTTTCTGTGGGAAAGCTGCCTTTTTTTTTTTTTTTTTTTTTTTTGAGATGGAGTCTCACTCTGTTGCCCAGGCTGGAGTGCAGTGGTGCAATCTTGGCTCACCACAACCTCTGCCTCCCGGGTTCAAGCAATTCTCCTGCCTCAGCCTCCCGAGTAGCTGGGATTACAGGCATCTGCCACCATGCCCGGCTAATTTTTGTATTTTTAATAGAGACGGGGTTTCACCATGTTGGCCAGGCTGGTCTCAAACCCCTGACCTCAGGTGAACTGCCCGCCTCGGCTTCCCACAGTGCTGGGATGACAGGTGTGACTGACCACACCCAGCTTGTCTGATGGAGACCGGCCCAGCTGGGCAGCTCCAGGGGCCAAGTGGAGTGAGCCACCTGCATGTGTGCCCGCCCTCTGATCTGTCCCTTGCCCCCTTGGTTCACACTGCAGAGGGTTGGCCTAGTGTCCCAAAGGCTCCCCCGATGCCGCCTCTAGTTCCTGGGAACAAGCTCAGCAGCTCCCCGAGAGGTGGGGGACTGCCGGGTCTGAGCCCAGGGCAGGTGTGGTTTGCAGAGGCCCGGGGTCCGTGCCAGCACTGTGGGCTCAGCAGGTGGGTCCCAAGATAGACTTTCAGCCTGAATTCCAGGTTCCAGACGGAAAAGCCCCTGGCCCTGCCCTCCCGCCCCTGTCTCCACCCCTTTGTTACCTGGAGCACTGGGCCGGGGGCGGTGGGGAGCTTCATTAGCCATGTGCTGGTTGGGTACCCAGCCCTGTTCATGGTCCTGCGGGTACACCAGTGGGCAGGAAAGCCCAAGGCTTCTCTTCACCTGGTGTTTATGTCCTGCGGAGAGAGAGATGGGATGCTCAGGAAGTGAAGGTCCCTTTAGTTGACGCTGAGTGCAGTGGAGGGAACCTCGGTGCTGGGCCCGGGGGTGTGGAGTGTCGCTGGTCATCACAGCCACAGGGGTTGCTGCAGGCATTCAGGACCTGGAGGCAGGGTCACTCACTGCCTCCAGCACCTCCCATCCCAGGTGCCGCTGCTGAGACCTGGGCACCAGTGTCGTGGGGAGAGGTGCCACCTCGCGGGTCGGTGAAGACTTTGAGGTGACGTCTCCATGGTGAGGGAGATTTGGAGATGGCACATTTGAAGACCCTCTAGAGGGAAGAGGAGGCCAGAGTGCGGGGTGGGCTGAGGGAGGGAGGGTAGAGCCCCCTGAGAAGGGGGCAGGGGAGCAGGAGGAGCCAGATGGCCCCGGAATTCAGGGAGGAGAAAGCCGAGGTGTAAGGGACAGACATGGTGTCTTCTTTCCTAAGCATGGTGCGTCCTGCCCTGGCCCCGCTCCCAGGCTCTCGGCCTCACTCACATCTCCACTTGTCCTTCCCCTGCAGATCTGTACTGTACCCTGGAGGTGGATTCCTTTGGCTATTTTGTCAGCAAAGCCAAAACCAGGGTGTTCCGGGACACAGCAGAGCCCAAGTGGGATGAGGTAAGTGGCGGGGCTGGTGTCTGTGCAGGGACCCCCGAGTTTGCATTGACTGTGCCCCACTGCCCGGAGCTCATGACCTGTCTGCCAGGGACGGCAAGCCGGTTTGTCACTGTATAGCTCCATCTGCTCCCCACTCTCTGCTCCCTGCTCTTCTGGCGTCCGATCACCGTGTGTGTCTGGGTGTCAGACCCTGCGGTGCTGGCTCAGTCCCGCAGGCTCCATGAGGGATGGGAGGCCTTAGAGCCCCGGGAAATCTGGTGTGTTCTCCGCAGGCTGTGCTGACTCCCTCCTCCTCACAGAGCTGAGGCCCACACCTGCTGGAAAGCCAGGTCTCCATGCCGGGGAAGTTCAGGGCCCTTTGTCCCATGTTTCCGCAGGAGTTTGAGATCGAGCTGGAGGGGTCTCAGTCCCTGAGGATCCTGTGCTATGAGAAGTGCTATGACAAGAGCAAGGTCAACAAGGACAACAACGAGATTGTGGACAAGATCATGGGCAAGGGGCAGATCCAGGTGAGGCCAGGCCCGGGGTGAGGCCAGGGGTGAGGCCAGGCCTGGGACGAGGCTGGTGGAGCTGCCGTGAAAAGGAATTCTGGCCAAGGAGCGTGCTCCTGTGTGATTCTGCTTCCAAACTGGCTGGAGTGCTGCTCCCCTGCTGGAGGTGGCTGTGGCTCCTCCACAGGTGACTGTGGCTCGTAGCCCAGGTGTGCCCGGGTCGTCCACACTCTGTGGCCCAGGTGTGCCCAGGTCGTCCACACTCCGTGGCCAGGTGTGCCCGGCTCCCCAGGCGGGTCATCCACAATTCCTTGGGATGGAAACAACTCACTGCTTTCACACCCCAGCTTTAGTCTCTGGGCGCTTTTTCCCGGAACGCCGTGTTGAGAAAGGTCTGAGGCGTGTGGGTGAGCAGGAGGGGAGAGTCTGTCCACCATTGATGTGGGGCCGGAGTGAGGCACGAAGCCCTCGAGTTTGCTGTTCTGCCAGGACCCAGGGTCCTGCTGGGGGGCGGGGGCGGAGGCAGGTGGGGGGCGTCTCTGACTTGTTGCAAGCTTTGCTAGACTTCACCCCACTGCATTGGGAGTCTGTGGCTTCAGGTATGGTGTTAGTGGGTGTTGGTTACAGGCTGCGCCTCAGGTGAAGGGCATTTATGCCACTGAGCGCAGTGGCTGATCCCTATAATCCCAGCACTTTGGGACGCTGAGGCAGGTGGATCACCTGAGGTCAGGAGTTGGAGACCAGCGTGGGCAACATGGTGAAATCCGTCTCTACTAAAAATGCAAAAATTAGTCTGGCGTGGTGGTGGGTGCCTGTAATCCCAGCTACTCGGGAGGCCGAGGCAAGAGAATCACTTGAACCTGGGAGGCAGAGGTTGCAGCAAGCCAAGATCAATCCTGGATCGAGACCCTGTCTCCAAAAAAAAAGAGCCTCTATGCCTTTGTGTGCCGCCTGTAACTCTAAAACATTCTGCCCATTTTGAAGATGGCTGCTATTCACCAACCCATTAAGAGAACTAGGCTTGGGAGCAGGAAGAGGTGCGTGGGGGGTGGGGTTTTGTGGTTGCATTCAGCCAGGAGCCATCCCCACTCCTGTCAGGCACCTTGGTGGCTTCACGCTGTGCCACAGTGGTCTGGTTTGGAGGTAGATTCTGTGAGTATGCAATCTGGGGAGATGGGAACAGATGCGCACTGGGATGGAGCCTTAGGCATCGGGGGCAGTGGGCTTCACAGTGGCCCAGAGGCCATCCAGGTGCAAGCTGTGACAGCTCCAACTACAACAGGGAGCGGACAGTGTTTTTGCAGGAAGCGTTTGTCCTCAGATGCACTGTCAAGGCCACCAAGTTTAGTGTCTGGATTTTAACTGGAGGTCACTGGTAGCACTGCCGCTGGGGAGCTGGGTGGGCCTCTGACTCCCGCCCCGTCTCAGGCTCTGGTGTTGGAACTGGGGGCCCACGGGGAGGGGCCTGACACGTTCCTAAACACGTCTCTGTCCGATGCTCGCCACTAGGGAGACAGGGCCGCTTGACCACCTCCAGCCAGTCCTCTGTTATCTGGGAAATGGGCCTTCGAAATCCAGTCCCTGGAAGCTGCTCTCTGCAGAGATAAGGGATGGGAGCCCCATCTCCCTGTTCCCTGGGCTGGGCTAGAGGGACAGGCACGGAGGCGTTCTGGGCTGGCCCGTCCGGTCCCAGGAGACCCCTAGGCAAGAGACAGGAGTGGCTGCCACGCCGAACTGTGGCCATGGAATAGAAGAGTTAAGAGGGTGTGCCAGGCAGCCAGCTCCAAGGGCGTGGTGGCCCCAGCCCCTCCAGACCTCAGCCCCAGGGCCCAAGGGCTTTAGCCCCAGGGCTTTCCTCCTCCTCACTCAACTGCAGGAGCCCCGGGGGAAACACACCATCCATCACTCCAAGCATCGTGGAGACAGGAACAGATGGAGGTGGTGGGGGAGTGGGGAAGCCAGGTTATGATCGGCAAAGCAGAAGGCAGAGTCTGGTAAGGAACATGTTTCTGTGTTTAAGCTTCGAGGAATGTTAAATGCCTGGGAGTTGATATTAAAAGAAACAAACCTCTCAGCTGCCAGCTGACTTGGGCCTGTGAGCGGGCAGTTCAAAGCCAGAGTCCCCTGGAGGCCTTTGAAGTCCCAGCACTCAGTGCTCCCAGGCCTGGCCCTGGCCCTCTACTGCGGGCCCTCTCACCAGCCTTGCTTCAGGTGGGGGAGGCATCCCCAGGGATGTGCCCTGGCTCAGAAAGTCTCAACCCCCGGATTGCCTTTGGAGCCACCGTGGATGGCCAGGCTGGTGAAGAGTCCAAACGGAGCTTTCCCACAAAGCCAGGCCCCATGGAGCCATGGAACCATCTGTGCCCACAGTATATCCCTGCCTCCCATTCGGCCTCCTGTCTAAGGAAGGGGACTGGCACCGGCCTCTGGAATACAGTTGGGCTCCCGGACGCAGCCAGAGGTGGCTTTGAGACAGGACCCAGCCCTCGGGATGTTTAGGGGGCCTGAGGGAAAGGCAGGAGGAAGATACCTGCCTCTGGGGCCCCCACTTCTCTCTAAGCCCCTCCCACCGGCCCCTCTAGAGAAAGCAAGGGGCCCTTCAGTGCTGGTCACCGGATGGGGCAGTGGGGCAGGAGTCAGGGCAGCCTTTAGTGACAGACAGACTGCGGCACTCATGCTGTTGGAGGCCCTCCCCAAAGTCATCTCGCGTGATCCCGGTCCTTTCCCTCCAAGCAGAGTGACAGTCCCTCCTCCCCATTTTACAGATGAGGACTCAGGGGTACTGAGGCTAAGTCCCTCGGCCAAGGCACCTCTGTAGACAGTGTGCGGGGAAGACCCCACTTCCTTCCCTGTTCGGGGCCACATGTCTCAGGCCTTTGTCAGGACGTTCTCCAGCCTAGGCAGGGGGCCTGGTGTGGCTGGTGGCTGGAGAAGCAGCTGGGGAGCTGCTTTATGGCATCAGGGGAGCTTATGCCTCCTTGGTCTTGCAGCCCTCTGGGCAGGGGACGCCTGTGCCTGGTGCCCCTGGGAGAAAGGAGGAGGAGGAACACACGTGGGAAAGAGCAGGAGGCCGAGGCGGGTGGATCACATGGTCAGGAGTTTGAGACCAGCCCCCCTGGCCAAGATGGTGAAACCCCATTTCTGCTAAAAATACAAAAATTAGTTGGGTGTGGTGCTCATGCCTGTAATCCTAGCACTTTGGGAGGCTGAGGCAGGCAGATCACTTGAGGTCAGGAGTTCGAGACCAGCCTGGCCAACATGGTGAAACCGCATCAACTAAAAATATAAAAATTATCCTAGCATGGTGGCGTGTGCCTGTAATCCCAGTTCCTCGGGAGGCTGGGGCAGGAGAATCACTTGAACCCAGGAGGTAAAGGTTGTAGCGCTGAGATCGCGCCACTGCACTCCAGCCTGGGCGAGACAGAGATTCTCTCTCAAAAAAGAAAAAATAAGAAAAGAGCAGGAGGGGCACTTCGAGTGCATCTGTGAGGTCCCCAGCCCAGGACTGGTGCTCTGCAGGTGTGGGGTCCTGGCCTGTCAGTTGGAAAGACAAGAATATTGGTCCATGTTCTCCTGCAGAACAATGCAGTACCAGTCACAGTAACCACGCCCATGCCAGTGCCTAGGACGAGTCCAGCTCAGGGTAAATGCTGACATCTGCCATCTCGGGTACCTCCCAGGGCCTTGTGGGACAGGAATGTCATCACGGTTAGATAGGTGAATGGAGGAGCCAGCCAAGGCCATGTGCCCAGGAGCGAGCAGGGGCGCACAGCCAGCTCCAGAGCCCGTTTCTAGATGCCCTGCTGCCTCCTGCTGTAAATAATGAGATGGAAGATTGTACTGCAGGAATTCAAAGGCAGAAAGGTCATCATGGGCTGGAATTAGGGCTTCAAGGAGGAGGTGGAACTAGAGTGGTTTGGAAGCACTAGCTTTTCTAATAGCAAAAGTAACGTTTGCAGAGAAAGAAAATTGCAGTAGAAGCAGACTTGAAATGTAAAAACCCATCCCCACTCCCCTTCCCTTTCCCCCAGCCCATCCCCCCTGCTCCTTCTCCCAACCTGTCCCCAGTCCCCTCTCCTAGCCCATCGCCACTCCCAGTTCGCCCAACCCATCTCCATTCCCACTCCTCTGGGTTCCCTTCTGGAGAACATTTTTATGTAGATCTAATCAGGTGTGTCTGTTTCGTCTATTTTTCTATTTTCTTTCTTTTTTGAGATGGAGTCTTGCTCTGTCACCTAGGCTGGAGTGCAGTGGTGAAATCTTGGCTCACTGCAGCCTCCGCCTCCCAGGTTCAAGCAATGCTCCTAGCTCAGCCTCCTGAGTAGCTTGGATTACAGGTGGGCACCACCACACCCTGCTAATTTTTTGTGTATTTTTAGTAGAGATGGGGTTTCACCTTGTTGGCCAGGCCGGTTTCGAACTCCTGACCTCAGATGATCCTCCTACCTCGGGACTTCCAATGTGCTGGAATGACAGGCGTGAGCCACCACGCCTGGCCTCGTTTTTCTATTTTCACGGACTATTATAAGCCTCCTTTTTTCTGGGCCCCAGTATAGTCTTCCTAAGCACCTTGTTAGATACATTGTTAAAAGTACTTGATAGTCTTTATAGAAATCGTTGTATCTAAGGGCCAGCCCAGTCGCACCAAGGCTCTGTTGCTCTAGCAAGGTGGGCAGGCTCCCAATCTGCAGGAAGGAAGGTGGATTGTTGAGGGGTTGAGAGGGGAGGATTCGCCTGGCCACTCAAAGGAGGCAGGAATGTGCAGAGGCTGCCGGGAAATTTGGGAGCCCAGCCGGCCTTCCGCAGGGTGGCGGGGAGGTACGAGTATAAGGAATGAGTACAAGGGTAGGATTCGTGGAGGTTTCTGCCAAAAGTCTTTTTTTTTTTTTTTTTTTTTTTTTTTTTGAGAAGGAGTCTCGCTCTGTTGCCCAGGCTGCAGTACAGGCACAATCTCAGCTCACTGCAACCTCTGCCTCCCGGGTGCAAGTGATTCTCCTGCCTCAGCCTCCTGAGTAGCTGGGACTACAGGCAACTGCCACCATGCCCAGCTAATTTTTGTATTATTAGTAGAGACAGGGTTTCACCATATTGACCAGGCTAATCTTGAACTCCTGACCTCAGGTGATCCTCCTGCTCCAATCTCCCAAAGTTCTGGGATTACAGGGGTGAGCCACTGCACCCAGCCCGGAAAAAGTCTTAGAGAGCATTTAATCCAGTCCTGTTTTCTGGGAAGAAGGAAATGGAGGCCAGCAAGGGTGAGTGAGGCAGCCACAGTCTCAGAGCTCATTAGCCTTTGAATGAGGCCCCAGACTCAGGGACCCCATCCCGGTGGCTGCTCAGCCGGGAGCCCCCCACTGCGTCATCTGGCCTGCCTCTGGGTCCCAGGGGACTCCTGTCTGTTTATCCTGCTCTATTTCCAGCTCTGCCCTTCTAACTGCAACCTACCCGTTGGCTGATTAGCATATTCCCAGGGTCCAGCCATTTGGCTGGCTGGGCCCCAGGAGAGGGCTTTCCCTTGGGGCTCCCCAGCTCTGTTTCTGCCGCTGACCCCAGACTGGAGAAGGGTCTGAGACCAAGGAGCTGCTTACGCTGGAGAAGCCCTCTGCATCCCTGGCCCCCCTCCCCTGCTTGGTGGTTCCCGAGCTCGATGCAGGCCTGGACGGCCCCACCTCACACTCCTTCTGCAACCTGTGCCTGAGAGGTGGCTCCATGTCCCCACAAAAGCTGGCCAGGGCAGCCCTCCCTGGGCATAGAAACGCTGAAGACCCCATGGTGGGAAGGGCAGAGTTCCAGGCCAGGAAGGAGGCTCTGACCCTCTGGATGCTCCAGCTCACCCTCAACCCCGGCAGAAAAGTTTGGGCCTGATGGGGTCCCTGCCCTTTATCCCTTGCTCCCCTTCCCTCCAGGGAGAACGTGTCTGACAAGGGAGGGGGTAGGAGGAAGGGGCCATTTCCATGACATTCTTGACCTGCCACTTGGAAACGTGAAAAAAATCAGAGATAATAGAACTGACACTCAGAGATCATTAAGGCCAGTCCCCTGCCTCAGGACTAGGAATGGCCCATGGAGCCCAAATTGGCAAATCCAATGGCATCTGTTTTTATTGTTTTGTTTTTTGAGATGGAGTCTCACTCTGTCACCCAGGCTGGAGTGCAGTGGCGAGATCTTGGCTCACTGCAACCTCCACCTCCCGGATTCAAGCCATTCTCCTGCCTCAGCCTCCCGAGTTGCTGGGACTATAGGTGTCCGCCACCATACCTGGCTAAGTTTTGTATTTTTAGTAGAGATAGGGTTTTGCCATGTTGGCCAGGCTGGTCTTGAACTTCCGACCTCAGGTGATCCACCTGCCTTGGCGTCCGAAAGTGCTGGGATTACAGGTGTGAGCCACTGTGCCCAGCCTTTACTCTTTTTAAAGAAAAAGTAGTGGTAGAAGCCAGGTACAGTAGCTCACATGGTTTAGCTGTGAAACACTCGGGAGGTTAAGGAGGTGAGAGTGAGCTAATGATCGAACTCCAGCCTGGGTGATGGAGCAAGACTCTTTCTCCATTAAAAAAAAAAAAAGATTGTAGTGAAATAAACATAACATAAAGTTACCATTTTAATAAGTTTTAGGGGCTGGGCGCAGTGGCTCATGCCTGTCATCCCAGCACATTAGGAGGCCCAAGGCTGGCAGATCACCTGAGGTCAGGAGTTCAAGACCAGCCTGGCCAACATGGTGAAACCCCGTCTCTACAAAAATTAAAAATTAACCAGGCATGGTGGTGCATACCTGGAGCCCCAGGTACTCAGGAGTCTGAGGCAGGAGAATGTCTTGAACCCGGGAGGCAGAGGTTGTAGTTAGCTGAGATCACACCATGATATTCCAGCCTAGGCAACAGAGCGAGACTCCATCTCAAAAGATAATAATAATAATAATAATTAGATGCACAGCTTGGCGGCAGCACGTGAATTCAACAATACGCAGCCATTGCCAACGTCCAGATTCAGAACTTGTTCACCTTCCCCAGCTGAAACCCCATCCGTATTAAATAACTCCCCACTCCTGTGCCCTCAGCCTCCAGTACCCACCTGCCTGCTTTCTGTCTGTAGAAATTCATCCACTCTGGGAGCCCCTTGTAGGTGGAGTCAGACAGCATCTGCCCTCCTGACGTCCTCGAGCTTTACCTGCCTGCTGTCGTGTGTCTGAATTTCCTTTCTTTCTGAGGCTGGATATGATTTCTCTGCATGTAGATGCCACTCTGTCTGTCTGTCTGTCCATCTGTGGATGTAGATGCCATTGTCTGTTTATCCATAGTCTGTCCGTCCATGGATGTAGGTGCCACGTCTGTTTACCCGTCTGTCCAAGGATGTCGGTGCCACACCTGTTTATCTGTCTGTCCATCCGTCCATGGATGTAGGTGCCACTTCTGTTTATCTGTCCATCCGTCCGTCCGTCCGTCCATCCATGGATGTAGATGCCACTTCTGTTTATCTGTCTGTCTGTCCATCTGTGGATATAGGTGCCACGTCTGTTTACCCGTCTGTCCAAGGATGTCGGTGCCACACCTGTTTATCTGTCTGTCCATCCGTCCGTGGATGTAGGTGCCACTTCTGTTTATCCGTCTGTCCGTCCCTCCATCCATGGATGTAGATGCCACTTCTATTTATCTGTCTGTCTGTCCATCTGTGGATGTAGGTGCCATGTCTGTTTATCCGTCTTTCGATCCGTGGGTGTAGGTGCCACATCTGTTTGTCCATCCATCTGTGGATGTAGGTGCCACGTCTGTTTATCCACCCATCTGTCTGTGCACATTTGGGTTATTTCCACCCAAAACATTCCTGCCTTTTGGTGAGAAAAAGAGCCTGGTTCCTGAGGATGGAGACTCCACAGCCTCCTTCTCTCCAGACCCAAAGTCTGTCTTCCACCCCATGCCCCCTGACTCCCAGCTGTAATAGGCAGGGCCTGTGACCCCGGGGCGTGACGGTCACTATTAGCCTCCTGTAGCTGAAGCACACAGTTGGACCCCGGCCCCACCCCGGCCTTCTCTTCCCCGGTCAAGTATCCCTGCTCCTTGACCCTCCTTCCTGCGTCTGCCCTTTGCTTCCCTGATTTAGAAGCATCAAGTGTGGATGCAATCACCTGGGGCCAAGGGACAGTCTCTGGACCTCTAGGCACCTTAGTCTCTTCATTTATTTTTGTTTGTTTATTTTGAGACGGAGTCTTGCTCTGTCACCCAGGCTAGAGTACAATGGTGCACGCTCAGCTCACCGCAACCACCACTTCCCGGGTTCAAGTGACTCTCCTCCCTCAGCCTTTCTAGTAGCTGGAATTATAGGCATGCGCCACCACACTTGGCTAATTTTTATATTTTTAATAGAGATGGGGTTTTCCTATGTTCATCAGGCTGGTCTCAAACTCGTGGCAATAGGTGACCCACCTACCTGGGCCTCCCAAAGTGCTAGGATTACAGGCATGAGCTACCGTGTCCAGCCCAGTTTCTTTATTGATTAAATGCCGATAACTGTTTCTGCTTCACCTTCAGCACCGGCTTAAAGGATCTCACATACCTGGCAGAGCCAGTCAGGGCTGTGGTGTGCACGTTACGCTTTCACTGGTTTATTCACTTGTTTCTGTTAATGATATGTCCTCTAAATGGCTGGCCCTGTGCTGTGGATGCAAAGAGCGACCAGGACCTCATCATCTGGTAGAGAAAACAGGAGGGCTTGGGTATTTCAGCCATGCTGCAGGGCTTTGCGGCCAGGCCGGTGTGATGGAGCTGAGTCTAGCTCTGTCATTCATTAGTTGGAAGGACAGAGTGAGTCTCTGCCTCGCTGAGCCTCAGCTTCCTGACCTATGTGGCGGGCTGTGACAAGGACTGAATGTCAGTGCCGTGAATCCCTTGACATGGGGCCTCTCGTGGAGCCAGTACGAGGTTTGCCCTAAGTTGGCAGGTTTGGGTACCCTGTCCGTCACCCTCCTGCAGGGGTTCTGGGTCATTTGTCCAGCAGCGCCTCCTAAAGGCTGCCACCTACAAGTGGCCTCCTGGGTCTGGGCCTTTGGCTGGCTGAGGCACCATTGTTTTCTTAACCTGTGGGTTCAGACCCGGCTCTGCTGAACCAACCTGGTGGTCGAGGCAGGGAGTTGAGGCTGGAGCCCTCACCGCCTGCGGGCCTGCAGTTTCCCCACTGTGACCCTGCGCAGCAGCTCTGAGCCTGGCCTGGTGCGGTCGGCCAAGCACAGGGCAAGTGCAGTGCTGAAAACAAGAGCCCTTTGTCAGTGGCTGGGTGCAGCTCTGGTTTCAGTTACTCTGCAGAGCACAAGGAGGCTGCAGTGAACACGTAGCAGGAGCCAAGGGCTGCCTGCCCCACCTCCCTCCCTCTGGCCCCCAAGGGGTCTCTTGTCCCCAGTTGACTCTGCCTGAGGGTCCCGTGGGTCCTGGGGGCCCTGGGATGTTAGCCCAGACCCCTTCCACCTCCAGCTCAGCCTCGTTCTTCATGGGTGTGCCTGGAGTGCCGGGACCCCTCCCAGGAGATGATGGAGGGCTGGCAAGGTCGGTCCTCAGTGCCTCCTCCCACCACCCCTTCATCCTTCCAGGCCTCCTGTGTGGGCCACACTCCCCACAGCTGGGCCTGGCCCTGGCCCTGAGGGAGGCCTTGGTGCAACTGGGAAGGATACAGGCCTTTCCCTTTGGTTCCCCCACGCCTGTCCCCAGCCCCTGTCGTCCCCTGCCCCAGATATCGATGTGGCTTCTCCCTGGAAGAGGAGCCCCTTCCCGGCACCTGCCAAGGCCGGGAGCGCAAGTTGGGCCCAGCGTCTGCCCCTGGTGTGGGAGTTCCATGTCCCTGCTGCCTGCCACCCACGCGGATTCCTCCCTCTACCGCCGCTCCACCCCGTGGCAGTACCCCAGGTGCTTGGGGACCTGGAGGCTAAGCCCAGGCCCGGTTCCACTCCTGCTTCCTCCCAGGGCCCGGTGATGGCGGCCATGTCCTGCCCTGTCCCCGCCCACCCCAGCTGTTTCGGGCAAACTTCTTCAGCCCAGACTTCCACCTGCTGTCCCTCTTCACAGCAGGTCTGGACGCCTGGCTCTCCTTGGAGAGTGGGCAACAGAGCCTGTCCTGGATGGGGGAAGTCAGGAGCAGGGTCCCTCAAGAGTGCCCGCCCTGCCAGACGAGAGCTTTTCCAGACGGGGAGCACAGACCTCTTGTCAGCCCTGCTCCACCACCTCCCCCTCCCAGGTGTTCCTGATTTGGAGAGCCTGGACTCTGCCCAGTGGGTTCTGGGCAGGAAGCATCCAGCAGGAAGCAGATAGAGGCATGAGCCAGTTCCCTCTCCCCACTCCCTCCCCCACAGCATCCCCCTCCCACCGCTTCTCCCCCAGCTTCCCCCTTCCCCATCCCCCATGGGAAGTGCCACCTCGGCAGGCAGGCTAGGCGCCCACTCCCCCAGACCCACCTCTGAGGGGTGGGCACCGAGCAGAGAAGCTGGTCCAGACAGGAACTTGGGGGCCGCCGCATTCAGGCCCTGAGAACATCCAGCGCCCCAACAAACCCAGACAAACCCAAAGGTGTTCTCAGCCCTGAATGCCAAGGCCCACACGCAGAGGCACAGGCCCTGGGCTTGCTCTTAGCTAGCCACAACCTCAGGTGACCCTTCGGAGAGTGTCCTCTGAGTCCGTGGGCCTTGAGCACCCTTGGGGGTGAAAGCAGCAGGCGTTCATTCCTCCTAGCAACTAACCTCCCTCCAGGCAAGGGCTCCTTCCTCCCAGGAACGCAAAGAACCGGCCCCAGGGCTGTCCCACTTTCTCCGTGTTTTCTGAAAGCTGGAGAATCCCTTGAGTTAGGGCTGAGGCCGCAGGTGAATGATGATGGGGTCACTAAGGGTGGACTCTGCTGGCCTCCTTCAAGCCTGCAATCACTGCAGACCCCTGGCAGCCCTCTTACAGCCAGCCCTGCCCTTGGCATGGCCTGGGGTGGGGACGGTGGTGGTGCTGGGGGAGGGTCTAAGCCCCAGGGGGGACTGCAGCCCTGGGCTAGGGCCGGGAGGGCCGGGCACAGTGTGTTTATGCCCTCGGAGGCAAGAGCTGAGCTGCCCTGGCTTCGGGAAAGACCTCACCTGACCTGAGACTCAGGATGACCCAGACTTGCCTGGCTGTCAGACTAGATAGACGAGGAAACCACACCAGCAGAGCAAAGAGTTTCCCAGAGCAGGGAGAGAAGTGGAGATAAGACATGAGCTGACCTGGGGGCGTCCTTGCAAAGCGCCTAATCTCTCTGACCCCACACATCCCCAATCCTGAGGGAGAGCTGCTGTGGGAACTGCTCAGAACCCACCCACGGAAGTTAAGGTTTCGGCTATCCATTCTGGTAGGAGGGCAGGTGGTGGGTGTGTGTCAGATTCTGCACATCGGACTTGGGAATTCCCGGGAGAGGCAGGTGAGGGGTGGTGGGAAAGTCGCTGTGAGCTGGTGGGTCCCGTGTCCCCAAGTCGGCCAGGGCCTCTGCTCTCTGCTTCGGCTTTTATCTGACGAGGTGGACAGGGAGACTTTGGTGTAAGATTTCATTTGGAAAAAAGGCAGGGGCGCCTCCTCAGCAAAAAAGAAAAATCACCAGCGACCCTTGGTGTGGTCCGAACAGCTGATGGACAGCTGTGGAAACTGAACCCTGACGGAAGAGGTGGCCATCGAGTCCCAGCTGGCAGGCAGGACTTGGCCCAGGTGCCTGGCTCCCCAGGGCTTGCTTCTGGCCACCTTGCGCTCAGAGGTTGGGTGGGAGGGATTGTTCCGGAATCAAGGATGGAGAAGGAGCAGGAGGCTAGCCCACCCCACCCCATCTGCAGGCTTCAGACCTTCCCGCCTCAGGCTGCCGCATCCAGCTGTGTGGAGAGATCCGGCCATGCCACTCCTTCCTGGAGAAGGGGCAGGCAGTGGCCCGGGGTTCCAGTGCTGGGGACAGCGTACTGAGAGCCAGCCCTGCCCACTCTGTCCCTGGCAGGTCTTGTGCTAGATAAGCAAGAGGTTCCCGAAGGCTCCAGTGGACTTTTCGCCCTTTTCCGTGACTCAGTGTGCTGTGAGAATCACTAGGCATTGCCAGGGACAGGCTCTCAGGACACTTTTGCAGCAGACAAGCTCGTGGACTGTGTCTCCCTCTCCTCTAGAGCACCTAGAGAACCACAGAGCACCCTGGTGACACCAGTCTGAAGTGGCCGGGCAGAAGGAGGCTGCAGGTCAGGCAGAGGGAGGCTGGAGCTGTGTGAGGAGCAGCACGTACTAGGAGTGCCCCTGAGCTGGTGTGGGCCTTTGGGGAGTTGGGAGGACAGTGGGTTACCTTGGGCAGGCTTAGGTCTGGGCTGTGAAGCAACTTGCTTTCATCCTGACTGCCTCCTCCTTGTACTATGCCCGTCTTCAGTCTTGAGCCCACGCTGGATCCCTCTCCCAGCCCTGGATGGATGGATGGATGGATGGATGATGGATAGGTGGATGGGTGGAAAGATGGAATGATGGATGGATGGAGGGATGGAAGCTTCTGAGTTCTGCTGTACCACTGGCCACTGGGTGATCCTGAGCCAGGTGCCCCTGTCCCAAGACCTAATGCAGGCCCTGAACATTGTGAATATCCAGAGGTATCAGGTGGGAGGGGAGAAAAACCTGGAGTGAGTCTCAGCGTCTCATTCTGGGAAGACATTTGCCCTTCCAGGCCATAGGTTTTGTCAGGGTAGGTACAGAAAACGGTCAGAACACACAGTAAGAACGCAGGGACCACAGAGCCACCGAGTTAGGAGGACACCCCTGTCCCCATCCACCCCCACAGTTGGCCCTGGAACGTGCCGTCCTCCCGCCCAAGTCTGCATGGGCGCTGGGCACCCTCGCTCGGCTCTCTCAGCCAGGAGCCTGGCCTGGCTTTCTGCAGCCACCAAAGCCTCGGGCCCCCGCTCTCCTCTGGCATCTTTCTGACCCCCAGCTCTGCTCCTCTGATGCCCACCCCATGCCGTGACCCTCCGGGGCTGAGGGAGGGAGGGTTCTTGGCAGACCTGAGCCACATCCCTCTCCATCCTCATCCTCAGCTAGGTGCCAGGCTCCTCTTGGGCTCTGGGCCCTCTGGGTGGCATCTTGGGGCTCTCCCCTCACCAGCTGGCTCCCAGGCTCTCTCCTCACTGGGGCACCGGTGGCCTTGGTCTAGCTGGCTGCTCAGAAACCCCCTCTCCGGGCCTGGAGTCATTTGTGCCAGCAGAGGACGGGAAATTGGGGTTCTAGTGTGGGCTGGGGCATGTGAGTGTCTGCTGCTGGGAAAAAGGAGGTCACTCCAGAAAAGCAGTGCTGCGCTTCCAGGTTCTGAGACAGAACCTTCCTCCTGGTGCCCACAGGCTGGAGGATTTGCCTGGACGCTGTCCCCACCCCCAGCTGTGACCCAGGCAGCCGTTGCCCCTCCCGCCCACGCGGCCAGCCGCGCAGGATGTGTGTTATTCCCTCTTGACCTTTTTTCCTTGTTGATGCTGCTGCTGATTGCTTTAGCCTGATTTTACCTCAATCGCAGCCGTGCCGGGTGGCATGGCCCCCTCCTAGGTGTAGCACGGGGTCCCACCCACATCTCCCCAGGGGCAGCCCCTCACCTTCCCCTGGCAGAGAGCCTAGGGAGGGCTGAGGGAGGATGGGACGAGCCACCAGGAATGTTTTTAATTCCAAAGGCAGTGACATCTGTTTGTGGGGGCCTTGCCATCCAGGCTGTGTTTATATAGCCAGGGAGCCTTGTAAGTCATCCGAGGAGGGTGCTGCCAGGTGTGGCTGGGTGGCAGGTGTTGGGGGGAGTGTGGCCACTTCCTCCAAAGAGGCCTCTGCCAGGCGTGGCTGGAAGGGGTGCAGGAGGAGGGAGTGTGGCCACTTTCTGGGTAGTCAGATCGCCTGAGCTGAGCCCAGCAAAGATGAGGAGGGGTCCGTGGTGGGCTGCAGGGACTGGAATTCAGACTGCTGCTCTCGCAGGGGACGTTTGTCCTACATAGATCTTCTTCCACCCAAGACCACTGACCCCAGGAAGCAGTGAGTCAGGCTTTGGGGAGAGAAGGAAATCTGTGCCGTCCCCAGAAGAAGCCCCCAGTCTGTAAGGGAGGAAGGAGAAGATGAGCGTCTCAGGGGAAGACTCCCAGCTGTGCTGCCCATCTGCCAAGGGGCTGATGTCACCATGGAGACCAGCTGGCCGTCCTTCATCCAGTCCGAGCCTGCAGTTGCTAAGACAGAGGCGTGTAGGGCTTTGGGAGTAGGGTTTATGCTGCCCGTCTCTCCCACATGCCCAGTGGCAGGGAGGGCAGGGAGGGGCTCGAGTTCCTGGAGCCTGCACCCTGTGGCACGGGACCCAGCCTGAGGGAAGGGGACTCACGGAGCTAGTGAGGGGCCAGTTCTGAAGTCAAGCTGCAGTGCCAAGAGCACCTCAGCAACATGGTGAGCTGTTACCATGGCGCCTCACCAGCCAGTTACACAACAGCCACTGCACGTTTGCCAGAGGGAGGTCAAGTAAAGTTGGGACCCAGCAAGGGTGGACGGCCTCTCCCCACAGCCCTGCTTGCCCCATGCTGACCCACCTCCTCCAAGAAGCCCTCCTGGGTTTCCTTCAGCGGGAAATTCAATCTCCTTTCTCTTGACATTCACGGCCTTTTGTGTGTCCTGTTCTGAGGCCGTGATACCAGATTTTGTGAGGGCTTCGTTCATCTGGGCGTGGCGCATAGTAGGTGCACAGGTGCATATCTGCCTCCCGTGGAGCGCACCGCACTGCCCTCTTGGCTGCAGCTTTGTCGAGTGCTTGCCTTTGATCCGTCTCTGCGGTGTCCTAACCCCCACCCAGGGGTTGGGCACACAGCCATGCCCTCAGTCACTGCCTCTGGGGTGATATGAATGAGGCCAGGCGAGGTGGTTCACGTCTTTAATCCCAGCACTTTGGGAGGCCAAGGCGGGCGGATCACCTAAAGTCAGGAGTTCGAGACCAGCCTGGCCAACATGGCAAAACCCCATCTCTACTAAAATTACAAAAATGAGCCAGGCATGGTGGCAGGTGCCTATGATCCCAGCTACTCCGGAGGCTGAAGGAGGAGAATTGCTTGAGCCTGGGAGACAGAGGTTGCAGTGAGCTGAGATTGGGCCACTGCACTCCACTCCAGCCTGGGCCACAGAGTGAGATTCCGTCTCAAAAAAAAAAAAAGCGGCATGAGTGGGACTAAGCAGTGTAGCCCACAGAGGTTAGCAGTGCCTTCCCAGGGGAGGTGGTTTGTGGCTGTGCCGGGGTCTGCAGTGCTGTGATGCCCCAGTGGTGAGGGGACTGCCTGGCCCCTCCTGGAGCCCAAGAAGGGGCAGGTGAAGGATGGAACAGGAAGGGTGACTCAGGCCTTGGTTGGGAGACACAGGCATGTTCCTACCTCCCTCAGCCTCTGCCCCTGCCCTCAGGAGGCGCTGGCAAGGGTGCTATGGCTCTGCCCATCTAGCAGCTCAGGTGTGGGGAGGCTATGCGTGGCCCTGGCAGCCTGGCTGGTGTGCGGGAGTGGGTGTGGTGTGTTAACGAAGGAGGAAGCGGGGCTGGTCTGCCCTCCTCTGCAGGGACAGTGAAGACCGAGGCCCTGTTCCAGCCCAACAGGCCCCCACAGGATGCCCCCCCCGGCCCCCTCCACCCCGGCGGAAGGCAGTACAGGGTCAGGTCATGCCACACCAGGGCACCCAATGACAGGGAATGGGCTTTGGGGTTGGCCAGGTCTCCATTTGTGTTCCAACTTGTCCTGGCCTTGGACAGTTGCTCAGCCTGTTGGAGTCCTTCCTTTCTTCAAAGCATCATCCCTCCTTGGGGAAGGCACAGTGCTTACGAGCACCAGGGCGTCAGGGGCCTCTCCCTCCTCACTTGGCACTGCCTAACCCTGGGCAGGAACTGGACCTCCCTGGCCCCCCATCCTAACCTCTGTCAAACAGTGCAGTGACACCATCACAGAAATGTGAGGCTTCCGTGCAGGCAGGTATTCAAAAGACCTGGTTCCTGGTTGCCACTGTGTAAAGACTGGTGTCCTCCCTATTCGTGCCAGGGTCTGCAGTGCGGTGATGCCCCCACACCCCTCCTCCCTGTGTGCCCCGGGGTCTGCAGTGCAGTGATGCCCCCACACCCCTCCTCCCTGCGTGCCCCGGGGTCTGCAGTGGGGTGATGCCCCCACGCCCCTGGGTTTTGCGTAGTCTAACCATTTGGGATTTGGCCTTTCTCTTCCTCTGAACACTATCCTCTAACTTGTATTGTCAGCTTGACACATCATTCACCTCCTAGTCTGCAGTTAGATGGGTCATTGACTTGAGAGCGTCAGGAACAAGCTGCTCGCTCCCTCCAGGTGCCCAGCACAGACACAGGGGTTGCCTGTGGCATCCTCTGCCCCTGGCAGCAGAAACCCTGTCTGGTGAGGTACAATAGGCCCTACTTAAAAGTGACCCCTCTGGCTGCTGCAACCCTGGTGGTTTCGGGCTTTTGCTCCTGTCTCTGAGCACATCAGTGGCCTGATTCCCACGGGGATCCCTGCTAAGGGTTTTCTTTCTCCCTTACATTTCTCACCTGAGGAGGCTGGTGAGTCCCCCGGTTCCCCAGCGGGTCCTGAGGGAGGGGCCTTGGGGCGGGAGTTTGGGGTCGGGAAGCACAGCCCCAGGGCCCGAGCGGTGTTTTGCAGAGGAGAGGGCGGCTGTGTTTGCCCCAAAATGCACCCCCACTCGCAATCCCCGCCAACCCACCCCCCCACCCCCGCCGCCGCCCTGGGAGCAGCTTGGTGGTGAAGGGGTTAAGGCAGGCCGCGGGGAGGGACGGGCTGTGGGGCTCCTGGAAACTTTATTCCGTGGGTGGGGGCGGCCTCGAGAGAGCGGCAGGGTGGGACCCGGGCTGGGGTGTCGGAGGGGCGTCCGGGGGGGCCTCCACTGAGCCGCTTTCAAGGGGGCCGGGAGGGGGCGGCGCTCAGCCTGGGCTGCAGCCTCCTGGGAGGGCGGAGGGAGGGAGGAGAGACCAGCAAGGGGAGCGCAGAACGCGGAGCTCAGAGCCTCTCCGGCGGGACTTGTGGGGCCGGGGCTGAGGCTGAGCTCCGCAGGCGCCTTCTCTCCAGGCCCGTCCTGTCCCGTCCCGGCATGACCGACGTCCTGCCCTGGCCCGACTGCAGCCCGAAGGCGGGGGGCGAACCCCTAGAGCTGGAGGACTCAGGGAGCAAGCGCCCCCGCAACACCGGCGCCCGACTCTGGGGCCGCGTGCGCAACAGGCTGCTCCGCCACAAGGTGCTCGCTGGGACTGGTGTGGGGGGGGGCGGAGCGGGGGTGGGGATGTTTTGGGGGTCCCGCTCACCTTTCGGTGGGGTCCCGGAACAGAGCTGGGGTCTGCGCATCGCTGTGAGTGGCTTGAACTTGATGGGAACGGGGTGCCGGCCCCGCACGACTCTGGCCTCCAGGTATCCGCCCCTGTCTCTGGGGAGAAGGCGGTTTTCTTCGCGGCTTGTGGACTCAGCTTTACCGGCAGGAGTTGAAGCGGCCCTGGGAGCCTCCTGCCCTCTGGGTCTGTGTCTCCCTCTATGCTCGGCCCAGACCGACGTTGCCTCCAGCTGGCACTGCCGGGACCCCTTTGCTGAGGGGCACTGACCCCGGCCCTCTCTGCCGTGTGAGGGTTCTATGTGCAGGGTTGGGGGGGATGCTGCCGGGTCAAGGGTCTAGGTTTCCCCCTCAGGGACCACCCAGCTGACTGCTGGCCCAGGGCCCACTGGGTACCAGGCGTCCGCTCTGTGTGCCAGGGGCTTCTTGACCCAGCAAACAGCTCAGACCAGGCCTTGCCGGGACAGACCCCAGGGCTCCTGCAGCCCCAGATCTGAGCTGGGATTAAAATCGGAGATAGAAGCCACTGGCTTGCAGCTGGGCAGGCTGCCTCGGGGCTGGCTTGGGCCCTGGCATCAGGCATCCGAGGAAGAGCCAGACCCAGAGCCCAGCACACAGGAAGCGCTTGATGACTGCAGAACAATCCGGCTGCCTGAGTCCCACTGGCCAGGGCAGGGCGCATCCCTCAAGATAGCAACAAGGGAGGCCTCGGCCGGCTTTCGGTGGGCACTGGCAGACCCTCCTGTGGCTCACAGCAGCACCCTCTGCGAGCTCTTACTGCCGGCGGAGTCGAGGCTCCTGGCATAAGACAACACGATGTGTGATCTTGGGCCGGCTGGCTCCTTGTTTAGTGTCAGCTCCTGCTGTGGGGCATACTTGACCTCCCAGAGGTGACATCAGTCCTGAAAAGTGCCAGGTAGGGCAGCAACTCGAGCTGTCCTGTGCTGGCCCGTGTCACCTTAGCCTCCCTGGGGACCCAGCTAGCAGAGCCCTGCCAGCCCCAGCTGCTGCCCGTGCCCCTCTGTGCTGAGGCAGCTGTCTGTGCCCAACAGCGTGGAGTCATCCACTCCCCGGCCCCACTGATGCCAGCCCAAAGCTCACCCTCCATCCCCAGACCTCAGCGTTGGCAAGAAACAGACCTGGCAGGTTCCCGGTCTGGCAGCAGCCACACAGGGCCCTTCCGGTTTACCTGCCTCTTTGAGGAGGCATCTGGCATGTGGGGGCAACTTTTAGACCCCAACGGCCAAGACCTTCAGTTCCTTCCCTTTTCCTGTGTATTTGTGGCCAGCAGAACTGAGAAGCCCCTTTAGGAATTCATTGGCCAGGTTTGCCCTGGTGGTGTCTGATGGGCATCTCTGGGCCCATCAGGGGCAGTGGCCAGGCACACGCTGGGCTGCTGAGCTGGGGAGCAGGGTGGCGTCCATGCCGCTACAGGGTGGCTCTGGGCCTGGGGGCCTTGCTTGGCGGTGGTTCAGTCCCTAACATGTGCAGTGTGACACGGTGTGTCTGTGTCGTGGGCATAGGGTCTGCGCTGCAGCAGACAGAGGGACACCACCCTGTGCTTCCTGCCTCGCTATGCACAGGCAGGCGGGGTGGGCAGCAGGGTTGGGGGTCTAGGCCCACTGGCTTCTTCCTTTCTGTCTTCAGCCACATTAACCCAGGCCCTCAGGGCACCCGCTTCACGGCCAGGCCAAGGGGCTGGGATTAGGCAGTCGTGTCGGTGGGGTAGGAGAAGGGCGCCTGGCACTGCCCGGCCTGGCGGGAGGGTCGCCTCATTCACTCATTAACTGCCCTGAGAATTTGGTGCTGTGGGTGTGAGAAGCACCTGTGGTCCTCCCGCTTCCACTGACCTAAAGATTCACGAAAGGCTGACCGTGGGTGTGTGGCTCCTCCAGGCTGGGGCTGAAGACTGTTTGGACGGGAAGGTCTCGTTTTCAGAACCGAACCTGTAAATTGTGCAGGGCCTCTGGTGCTGGGGGAGGGCAGGCAGCGACACTCATGGGTCTCCTTGGGGTCCCAGTGGGGGCTTGGGTTGGGCTGCTCTTGTCCCCAGAGAAGAGGTCTGGGGCCGAAGCCTCATTCTAGCCCCTGACGTGGCGGCCGGCTTGCTGTGTGAGCATGTCGCCGGGAGCCACGTGGCATCTAGGTTTGTGGGTTCGGCCAGGGCTCTTCATACCTCACTTTGAGATTGGACTTTCCTTTCCTTTTTACTTATTTTTTTTAATTTTTGCCTCAAATCACACTCAAGTAGACCAGGCCAGTGCCTTGCTCTCCCTCCCAGTCCTCCCTCTTCTAGCTTCTCGGTTGAACTTCAGAGGGGAAGGGGCTGAAGAGGGAATCTCATGCCCAGTGCCTGCAGGTTTTCATGGGGTCACTTGTGGGAGCTGAAGGGAGGTCGGCCCAGAAGCCCTTGTCTGGTGGGAAGTTGCGGCCCTTACGTGGTTCTGCACCCAGGCCAAGGGGCTCCTGACCCAGACCAGGCAGCTGCTGGCCAGAGATGGGGACTCAGGCTGAACCGGCAGGGTCTGGGCAGAGGTTGAGGACAGCTTCAGACGACCTTGCCTCTGCCTCAAGGCACAGCCACGTGGGACTGAGAATCCCCTACTTCCAAAGAGCTTGTCTTAAGCTGGACGCCAGCACTGCTAAGCCCCACAGGGAGTCAGTGTCCTGTGATGGACGCTGGCACTGCTGAGCCCCACAGGGAGTCAGTGTCCTGTGATGGAAGTTGCTGCCTTCGCTTCAGAGAGGATCAGAGGCGTCACTTGAGGAAGGGCAGGGTGGAGAGCCCACTTTGGGCCATTTGGGGAAGCTTCAGGCTCACGATGGTCTTAGAAGAAGGTCTCTTTCTTGTATCACCTGAGATAGGAGTTCGAGACTGGCCTGGCCAACATGGCGAAACCCCGTCTCTACTAAAAATGCAAAGATTAGCCAGGTGTGGTGGTGCACGCCTGTAATCCCAGCTACTTGGGAGGCTGGGGCAGGAGAATCACTTGAAGCAGGAGGTGGAGGTTGCAGTGGGCTGAGATGGCGATGCTGCATTCCAGCCTGGGCGACAGAGTGAGACTCAGACTCAAAAAAAAAAAAAAAAAACCAGGGTCCCTTTCTTTGTCGGCTTGATTGGCACTGCAGGACAGCCCTGCCCCTCATCAGTTCTTCCTGAAGGCACCAGGTGTGCAGGCCACGGGCACGTTCCCTCTGCCCCTCACCTGGCCATCGAGGTACACAGGTTCTGGGTACAGGACACAGATACATCTTGGGCTGGTTTATTTTACAGTCCAGCTCTGGGTGTCGGGAACCATCTTGCAGCCTCCTGCAGGAGAAGCAGGGCCTGGCTGCCCGCCACCCTTCCCTGTCTGCCAGAGAGAAGAAAGCATCATCGTGTGTCTTGTTCGTTCACACAGACTCACCCAAGAGTGACCCCTCAGCCGTTGACAGGGGCTAAGGTGGTGCCTCCCCCAAGAGCTGGGGCCCCTGCCACCAGCCCCCTTCCCCCGGGCCTGTGTGTGGGTCCCGACGGCGGCCAGGCTGGCCAGCAGGTGGGCAGTGGGGCTGGACGACCCTCCCTCGTTCCGGAAGCACTTGCCCACCTGCCGAGAGGGAAGGTCTCCCTGCCGCGGCCTCCTGAGTGCTCTCCCGCCCTCTCTGCCAGGCTGGCTCCCAAGAGGCTGCTTGAGTCCACAGAGCAGGAACCCTGGACTCTGAGAATCTGACGAAGGTTCCAGAGCCCACCCAGGCACAGCCACCCCCATGCACACACTGCATGCTACTCCAGAGGGGCTGTGGACACCAGGGCAGGAAGCCTGCTCTGATTGAGCTTGGCAAGGCTGTTTCTCAGTACCTGGGGAGAATAGAAGGGCACTGTCCCTCTCCAGCCTCCCTGTGGTCCACAGACAGCTTGGCTAGCGGTGCTGGGCCTGGTACACCAGCTTTTGGATGGCTCTGGACCCTAGAGAGCGGAACCTGCCAACAATGGAGGTTCCTCAAAGGCCAGAGCTGCCCAAGCCCGTGACGCCATGGTACCCGGAGGTGGTGAGGCCCAAGGCAGGGGCAGACATTTTGAAAAGAGCCCAGAGCCCTGCAGGTGCAGGCCTGGGGCAGCTGCCAGTGTCAGTCACAGCGTGGGTGCTGGAGAGGCCTGGCTGTCTGCTGAGTGGCCTCATCACTGCCCAGATGGTTGGGAACGGCTCAACAGGTGAGGATTGTGGCCTCCTTTCCCTATCAAATCAGGCTGGAATGTTTGTGTCCTGACGGCTCCCCAGTCCCTTCAAGCCTGGGACCTGCCTGCACAGTGCAGGGAGAAATGCAGTGTCTGCTCTAGACCCAGCGAGCCGTATACTCAGGTCTATTGCCCTTGGCCCTCCTCCAGGATGGGCCCTGGAGAGGCGGGGGGTGGGGGTGGTGCATGGAGCTGCTCACGGGCTTCTGCAGGGAGGTCAGGAGGCCCCAGGATCCCCGCGGACGCTTCCCCAGCCCCGCTCCAACACCGTGGAACCAGCTTCTGTGCTGGAATCTGAACAGTGACCCCAGCCAGAGCTGGTACCGATGCCAGCTGGGCACAGCCAGGGCCGTGATATCCACGGCGCCCTTCCTATCCGACACCTAGACCCCCATCTGTGCTCGGTGGGCTCCCAGCATCCCCGCCCTCAGGCTTGTGTGGCAGAAGATGCCAGAGAAACCAGGGCGCCAGGCCACAGGAATTGGAGCTTCCGCTTTTCCATGTCGTGTCTGCTGCTTTACCTGCTGTGCTCTGGGAGTACCTCCCTCACCTCTCTGGTTCTCTGGGGTCAGCACCGTGAAGGAGCTGAAGGACAATCTCCCAGAATCCCATTCATATGATCTTGGCCATGACTCAAGGTTCCCAGTCCTAAGCCTTAAACCCTCAACACCGGGGAGAGCCTGTCACAGGGCTGCCCTGGGCCAGCGCCAGCCATTCAGGAGCAGGGTCTAGTGGATGCAGGATGCCTTCCTGACCCCTGTCCTGAGGCGACCCTGGCAGGGAGGCATTCCCACCTCCTTCTCCTGGCCCCCGTCGGTTCCTCTGGCCTGTGAGTGTCGGCTGGGTGCCTTCCATGTGCTGGGCCTGCAGGAACGAGGGGCTCAGGGTGCCCAAGACAAGACCCTGAGTCAGTCAGCACAAGAGATCATGGCATGTCAGAGGAGTTTTGCGGAGAAAACAGACGCAGGCTGGGTGTGGTGTCTCACGCCTAGAACCCCAGCACTTTGGGAGACCGAGGCAGGCGGATCACTAGGTCACATCAAGACCACGCTGGCCAACACAGTGAAATCCCGTCTCTACCAAAAATGCAAAATTAGCCAGGCATGGTAGCAGGTGCCTGTAGTCCCAGCTACTTGGGAGGCTGAGGCAGGAGAATCGCTTGAACCTGGGAGATGGAGGTTGTGGTGAGCCGAGATCGCGCCACTGCACTCCAGCCTGGGGGACAGAGCAAGACTCCATCTCAAATTAAAAAAAAAAAAACACACACACAGTTGGGTAATGCAGTAGAGAGTAACGAAGAATTAAATGACAAGAATTCAGCCATAAAGAACCTGGGGATGGTGCATTCCCGGCCTAAGGACCACCAGGGTGCACACCCTGAGGCAGGCATGTTCAGAGGCAGGCGGGGGCCACGGAGGCCACAGGGAGTGTTGGATGCTGTGCCTGGTGAGGGGACAGTGGCCGGAAGACATAGGCCCTGCAGTTCAGGACTAGGAGCTCAGCCTTTAACCCGAGTGCAGTGGGAAGCTGTGGGGACATCAGGCAGTTTTTGTGGGGATGACATGATTTGAACCCGTCTGAGTACGAGGCCTCACTCTTAGCCGGTGACGCAGTGAGGTGATACCTATGGGCACTGTCATTATCTACGCTGTTTTACTTGTTTGTTTTTTTGGGTTCTTTTTGTTGTTTTGAGAGGGAGTCTCGCTGTGCTGCCCAGGCTGGAGTGCAATGGCGCGATCTTGGCTCACAGCACCTCTATATCCCACGTTGAAGTGATTCTCCTGCCTCAGCCTCCAGAGTACCTGGGATTACAGGCGCCCACCACCAGGCCTAACTGATTTCTGTATTTTTAGTAGAGATGGGGTTTCGCTATGTTGTCCAGGCTGGTCTGAAACTCCTGACCTCAGGTGATCCACCCACCTTGGCCTCCCAAAGTACTGGGAGGGTCTCACTCCATCACCCAGGCTGGGGTGCAGTGGCACCATCTCATCTCACAGCACCCTCCGCCTCCTGGGTTAAAGCAATCCTCCCACCTGAGCCTCCCAAATAGCTGGGTCTACAAGTGCGTGGTGGCAACCATGCCTGGCTAATTTTTGGATTTTTTGTAGAGATGAGGTTTCGCCATGTTACCCAGGCTGGTCTCAAACAATTGATCCACCAGCCTCAGCCTCCCAAAGTGCTGGGATTACAGGCAGAAGCCCCTGCGCCTGGCCCACACTGTTTTGTATATGTGGAAACTGAGGCTCAGAGAGTGACCTGGACGAGGTCATGTGAGCGGCTTAGCAGAGGGGCAGTGCTCAGCCCCAGCAGCTCAGACATGCACAGGCTCTCATCCACGGTGGCCAGTTGGGGTTGGGCTGCGTGCCCTAGACGGGGGTGTCTGGAGGTGCCGGGCCCCTGCCCTTCAGCCTCCGTGTGGCACCCAGCCTGGCACACTGTGCACTGCAGCAGGCAGGACAGTGAATGTGAGACTCAGAGCAAGGGGGGGCCTGGGAGGGGCCCCTCAGAGCCGGCCCAGGCCCTGAAATGCTGGTGCCCTTCCCATCCCCAGTGGCGAGCTCCATGCCCAGAAGGTGCTCCTGGCCTGGGCAGGGACGGTGAAGCTGCTTTCAGAGAAGGCCGCTGATGCTTCAACACTCCAGGCCCAGAGTGAGGCTTAGGAGCCCAGGGGGTCTGACGGGCCCTTGGCCTTCCTGCAGCGGCTGGCCTGAAGCTCCCCGTCAGGTACCCAGAAGGCCTCTTGTCTTGGCTGTGAACCTCCAGGGGCAATCCTTTCCCTTCCAGATGGGCTGCTGAGGGCACCTGTGTGTGACTTCAGCCCGGCCTATGCCTTTTCTCAAGAGGCTGCTGTGCCCCTGCCCTTGCTGTCCTGGTGCCAGGGCAGGACCGGCCTCCTGGCTGTCACTTGCATCCCAGTACTGGATTGAAACCTCCAGACTGCCTGGCGCAGGGAGCCAGTGGAGGACGGAGTGGCCCTGAGGACAATGGAGCCCCAGGCCCCTGGGAAGATGTGCCTGGCTATGGGGCCTCCGAGAGCAGCGCCAGTGTGAGTTCTGTCCGCTTCTCCCCCAGGTCAGCCATGCCCAGCCTGGGGGCTAAAAGCAGAGTGGGTGTCATAGAAGGCAGAGGCAGGAGTGGACATGGGGAGGGCAGAGGCGGGACATGGGAGGGCAGAGGTGGGAGTGGACGTGGGAGGGCAGAGGCGGGAGTGGATGTGGGGAGGGCAGAGGCGGGAGTGGACTTGGGAGGGCAGAGGTGGGAGTGGGTGCCCGGGAAGGGAGGTTGCTGAGGGTGTAAGAGGCTGACCTGCTCAACAAAAGCCTCATTCAGAGCTGCTAAACCCCTTCCATCTGTGAGGCTCAGGGATCTTGGAAGTTCTCAGGTTGGAGTGGAGGCCGGCCGAGGCCCAGGGCCACAGCACCAGCCTGAGTCTGTCTGTGGCTGGCCTGGGTGTGGCGGATGGGCTCACCTTGGCTACAAGGAGCCGGGCTGGCCCCGAGGTGCTGGTCCTGCATGGGGGTGCCAGGCCAATGGAAGGTGTGGGGAGGGCTGGCCCCGAGGTGCTAGTCTTGCATGGGGGTGCCAGGCCATGGGAAGATGTGGGGAGCTTATGGAGCCTGACCTGCATCCCCCACCCAGCTGCTGAGCTGACCCGGCTGCCCCCTCCCTCCCTGCCCTGCCTCTGCCATGGAGTCTCTCAGAGCAGCCACGTTGACAGAATCCTCCTTCCCTCCGAGGGAGGAGAGGCAGGCTCTTGGCAGCCCCGGTCTCCCCCGTTGCCAGCTTGCCAGCCCTGCCGTGCCTCTCACGCCTGTGGTCTGCCCCAATGACAGGCTGGCTCCCGAGTCCCGTCCCAAGGGGACCCAGCCCTGAGCGTGGGGCTGCACATGGGGGAGGGGGGCAGGGGAAAGCCAGCCCGGGGCTGCCACCATGGCCGCTGGCCCGGGAGCCACAGGGAGCTTGCCCACCGTCAGGCCTCACTGACACCTCGGGCCTGGGCTCTGCGGCCCCTCCCAGGCAGGCATGAAATGTATTCACACAGCTCCACCTTCCACCTGGTTCCCCATCCTGGGGCCAGTTCCACTGAGGTCCTTCTGGAGTCAGCTTCTCTTTTTCTTTTTTTTTTTTTTGAGACAGAGTCTCGCTGTGTTGCCCAGGCTAGAGTGCAGTGGCACAATCTCAGCTCACTGCAACCTCTGTCTCCCGGGTTCAAGTGATTTCTGGCTAATTTTGTATTTTTAGTAGAGACGGGGTTTCACTGTGTTGGCCAGGCTGGTCTCGAACTCCTGACCTCAGGTGATCCACCCACCTGAGCCTCCCACAGTGCTGGGATCACCGGCATGAGCCCCACACCCGGCCGGGAGTCATTTTCTAGCATTCCTGTTAGGGTTAGGGTTGAGGTTATGGTTAGGGGTTAGGGGTTTGGTTTGGGGTTAGGGTTGAGGTTATAGTTAGGGGTTGGGTTTGGGGTTACTGGTTGGGTTTGGGTTCGGGTTAGGGTTGGGGTTATGGTTAGGGTTGGGTTTGGGGTTAGGGTTAGGGTCTCTCTCAGGAGGAGTGGATTCACCGCCTCTGTTGTGAAGAAGCACTTAGGGTTAGGTTTAGGGTTTGGGGTTAGGGTTAGGGGTTGGGTTTGGGTTAGGGTTAGGGTTGGGGTTAGGGTTTAGGGTTAGGTTTAGGGTCTCTCTCAGGAGGAGTGGATTCACCGCCTCTGTTGTGATGAAACACTTAGTGTTACGAACCTCCACAGCCCCTCTGAGGGAAGTCCTCCCACCTCCTGGATGCCGGGACTTAGAGGGCTGAGGGTGGAGCAGCATCGGCTGTGAGAGGAGGGACCAGGCAGGCCCCGAGGCAGGGGTCAGGCTGTGCAGGGGGCAGGAATCATCGGGGCTCCCAGGCTGTGGGAGTGAGCAAGTGGCTTCTGAGTGGAGCAGCTTTCAGGAAGGAGGTGGAGGCCTGGGAGCCTTGGGGACCCTGGCAAATGTCATCTTGAGGTTCCCATCATCCAGTGAGCCCTGGATGGCATCCCAAGTGATGTCCACGGAAGGCTGCCCGGGACCCCTGACCTCTACACTGAGACCCCAGCTGCCTGGGACCTCTGTACCTGCCAGTGAGACCCCAGCTGCCTGGGACCTCTGCCTCCCCCTCCACTGAGATCCCAGTGGCCAAGTCCCCACGCCTTAGGTAGGGCTACCACAGGCCTTTTCCTATGGATGAAAGGGCTCCGGGTAAGGGCTTGCAGGAGAGGAGGTGGCAGAAACCATCCTGAAGACCCCCTGGCAGCCGTGTGCTGCAGGGGGAAGGGTGATCCAGCAAGCAGGGGTGCCGGCTTGGCATGGGGCTTGGCCACCTCCCAGGGGCAGGAGTGGAGACCCAGAGGGAGTGTGCCCCTGAATGCGAGCACGGGAGCTGGCCAGTAGCAGCCCCCCAGCCAGGGGCAGCAGGAGTGGCATCACCTGCCCCAGGGGTGATAGAGGGCCTGGGAGGAAGGGCTGAGACCCTCAGGGGCATCCCCAGGACATTCCTGAAACTCAGCTCTGGAGATGCTCAGATGTGCCTGCAGCAGCATCTGCCCTCGAAGCCTCAAACCCTCTCCCCATGCAAGGCCAGCTTGCTGATTCCTACCCCAAACAGGAGGCCACTTCCGTTCAGGAAAGTGTAGCAGCCTCCACCAGCCACCAGCGGGGTTCTTGGCAGAGAATCCACGCACGCCTTCGGGTCTCCACTCCTGCTGCCCCAGAGGTGATGTCCTCGTTCCAACCCAGTGCCTCCCTGCCTGCTGGGTTTTTGCTGCAGGGACCTGGTGGTCTCCTGGATGTGAGACCCCGAGGCCAGTGTTGCTCTCTGGGAGAGATCTGAATGTGCAGTAATGCTCTGACCATGGCCAGGTGTGCAGATGAAAAGAAAATCTTTGGCTGGGAGTGGTGGCTCGGCCCTGTAATCCCAGCACTCTGGGAGGCCGGGGCAGGAGGATCACCTGAGGTCAGGAGTTTGAAACCAGCCTGGGTGACATGGAGAAACCGCATCTCTACTAACAATACAAAAATTAGCTGGGTGAGGTGGTGCACACCTGTAGTCCCAGCTACTCAGGAGGCTAAGGCAGGAGAATCACTTGGACCTGGGAGGTGGAGGTTGCAGTGAGCTGAGATGGTGCCACTGTTCTCCAGCCTGGGCGACAGAGCAAGACTGACTCAAAAGAAAGAAAATAGTTGAGCTGCTGCGAGTGACCGCGTTACTCGCCCTGGCTCCAGGATATTTTGCAGCCTGTTTCTGTCTTCCATCTGTAGCCCACCCTGGGGAGGCCCCACTGCCCCCGTGCCCTCAGTGGTCTTCCCAGCCTGGCCCTTCACCAGCCCCCTGTCTCCTGCTTCAGGTGATCTCACACCCCCAGGCACCTGCTCCCCTGAGCCCACAGATGACACCTGCCTGCCGGGACCAGAGAGTGAGCAGCCAGGTGTCCCATCCGCCACCATCCCGGGGCCAGCCCCTCCACCCCAGCGCTAATCTAATCAGGAAATAGCAGAGTCCACATTTCCCAGGAGTTATAAATAGCATAGCAGTTTGGGCAGCAGCGTTCCTCTGGAAAATGTGCCCTGTTCCTCTCCCTCCCTTCTCTGTGTATAAATGATATCCTGAAATAGACTTGGTTTCTGGAGGCTGGTGGCGTCCCAGGAGACGGAACATCACTGTCAGGGCTCCAAGGGGTGAGGCAAGGATCTGAGCAGATACCGGGGCCGCACCTGTGGCAGGAACCAGGAGGGTGGCCGGGATTGAGGGGCTCGCAGCTTTGGAATGCGGCAGCTGCCCCAGGCCTGGCCTCAGAAGGCCAGGAATGTGTTGGCCAGCAGCTGTGTGGGCCAGCAGCCTGCAGAGGGCAGGAGGTAGTGCAGCAGGAAGGCAGAGAGGACTGATGGTTGAGAGGACTGAAGGCAGAGAGCCTCAGGCTCCCAGGAAAACATGGGTTGAACCTGGCAGCTGGAGCAGAAGTGACTGCGAGAGGCAGTGGGAGGGGGGCTGCACTGGGGGCACCTCCCAGCACCCAGGTCTGCCTGGCAGGTGGGGCCGCACTGGGGACACCTCCCAGCACCCAGGCTGCCCGGCAGGTGGGGCCGTACCCCGTGAGGCCTGATACCTCCTTTCCGAGGAAGCAGCCACTTGTGCCCCAGGTGGTTACGTCACACATCCTCCTGCTGCTTCAGGTTCAGCAGAGGGTGTTGGGAGCCTTGATTTTTATTTTTATTTTTTATCTTTATTTTATTTTTGAGACAGGGTCTCACTGTTGCCCAGGCTGGAGTGCAGTGGCATGATCTCGGCTCTCTGCAGCCTCTGCCTCATGGGTTCAAGTTATTCTCCTGTCTCAGCATCCTGAGTAGCTGGGACAACAGGCACGTGCCACCACACCCAGCTAATTGTTGTATTTTTAGTAGAGATGGGGTTTCACCCTATTGGCCAGGCTGGTCTCGAACCCCTGACCTGGTGATCTGCCCACCTTGGCTCCCACAGTGCTGGGGTGACAGGGGTGAGCCACCACCCGCCGGGGCCTTGACTTTGAGCCCTAGCTCTCACCTCCTAGGTGTGCACTGGGTAAATTCCTCATTCTGCTTGAGCTGCAGTGTCCTCACCTACGAGACGGGGACAACTATGAAAGCTGAAACTGCGCATTTGCTGTGGCGATTACCCGAGATGCTGTGTGTTGAGGGTTTGTCGTGCTCAGGATAGGTCCATCGCTCTCACTGCTTTCCGTAAGAACCCTGTGAGGCCGGCGTGGGTATACAGGCACCTCCATGAGGAAGTTTGCATTCACGGAGGGGATTGACTTGCCCACGTGCAGGTGATTGAACGGAAGACTTTGATTCCTCAGCTTCTGAACCCTGCATGTTCCCCTGCCCCCGTGCTGTGTCCAAGTGCTCTCTAAGACTCTGGAAGGGACCGTTGGCCCAGTCTGCAGAAGCTGCCAGGAAGCACCAGGTCATGGGAAGCAGGGCAGAGGAGGGGCTTTGGGTAAATCTGACCAGGAGCTGTGAAGTTGGCCTGAGGCTTGTGCTGATGCGTGGAGAGACCTGCCTCAAGAAGGGGTGGTCTCCAAACACCAAACTGTACCCCACAAATGTGTACAATTTGCAATGTGTCAGTCAAAAAATCAGGGCCTGCACAGTGGTGCATGCCTGGAATGGCAGCTCTTCAGGAGGCTAGGGCAGGAGGATCACTTGAGCTCAGGGCAACATAGCAGCCTGGCCAGCATAGTGAGACCCTGTCTCTAGAAAAATAAATATAGTCAGGCATAGTGGCTCACGCCTGTGATCCCAGCATTTTGGGAGGCCGAGGTGGGCAGATCACAAGGTCAGGATTTCGAGACCAGCTGTACCAACATGGTGAAACCCCATCTCTACTAAAAATACAAAAATAATTAGCCCAGATACGTTGGCAGGTACCTGTAATCCCAGCACTTTGGGAGGCTGAGGCAGGAGAATCGTTTGAACCCGGTTGGCGGAGGTTGCAGTGAGCCAAGGTCGCATCACTGCACTTCAGCCTGGGAAATGAAGCAAGACTCCATCTCAAAAATAAAAAATAAAAATAAGTACATACATAAGAATTGAAAATTAAGAAAAAAAATTTAAGCCAGGCATGGTGGTTCACACCTGTAATCCCAGCACCTTGAGAGGCCAAGGCGGGCGGATCACCTGAGGTCAGGGGTTCGAGACCGGCCTGGCCAACATGGTGAAACGTCGTCTCTACTAAAAATACAAAAATTAGCTGGGCATGGTGGTGCGCGCATGTAATCCAGCTACTCGGGAGGTTGAGGCTGGAGAATCGCTTGAACCCAGGAGGTGGAGGCTGCAATGAACTGAGATCGTCCACTGTACTCCAGTCTGGGTGACGAGAACAAAACTCCATCTTAAAAAAGAAAAAGAAATGTACAAAGCCTTTCAAAAGGCAGGTGTATCCAGTTCTTTGCCTTCCCCAAAACTGATGGAAGATTTAATTTTCAACTGAGAGATCATTTCAAGTAATTTCACATAACAGGTATAGATGCAGTTTCAGGCGGGTAATAGGGAAAGAGGTTAAAGAACGGAATAACGTGGCTGCGATGAAACTCTGCAGCCTCCTCTGCTTCTCTGTGAACAAAATGTTTCATTGTTCACATCTTTTTTGCTCATTTTAGAAACATGGTCCTGCGTTACCCAGGCTGGTCTCGAACTCCTGAGATCCTGTAGCTAGGAGCCATCGCACCTGCACAGCTGTTAAAACCAAAAACATGAACAGAATTGAGGTTGAACCTCGTTTCACTCTAGCAAAAGACAATATCATACAGATAACGTGAACTAAAAAAACTCTGCCCATCTCACTGAGAGAGAATTCCACCAAAAAGTTACTTTGCTACTTCATATTTATTAAAATGTGTCATGCATAGCTTACTTTTTTTTTCTTTTTTGAGACAGCGTCTCACTCTGTCGCCCAGGCTGGAGTGCAGTGGTGTGATCTTGGCTCACTGCAACCTCCGCCTCCCAGGTTCAAGCGATTCCCCTGCCTCAGCGTCCTAAGTAGCTGGAATTACAGGCACCCACCACCACACCTGAATTTTTGTATGTTTAGTAGGGTTGGGGTTTCGCCATGTTGGCCAGGCTAGTCTTGATCTGACCTTGTGATCTGCCCGCATCAGCCTCCTAAAGTGCTGGCATTACAGGCGTGAGCCACCGTGCCTGGTCCCCTTTTTGATTGTATACTGCTAGTCATAGGACTAACCGATCCTGAATATATTTTGAATATCTGGAGCCTTGAGGTCTCAGAAAATTTTGGTTTTCAGTGTACACAGATTTTTTTTTGTGCATGTGTGGAAGCAAAATATAATGGTGAACAAAGGACTTGAAAATAGAAAGATATAAATTAGGACAACATTCTTTAGGCGAAATGGAAAGAAGTTCAAGGAGAGAGATGAGGCAGGAGCTCCGTGAGGGAAAGAAGAGCTTGTTCGTGTGCTTTTTCAGTGGATGATTGTGGGTATCACATCGCTAGGGCATTTAGATCCCACTGAATACATGTGAGAGAATGATGTCATGCTTGTATTTTAAGATGGCAATACTGACATCATTCTGGAAATCACACTGTTGGCAACTGTTTAAACTTGGAAATGTTCAGATGTTGACTTAAAAATGTGCCAGGAAGTGCACAGTTGCTCAAAATTAGTTCACAGGTATGCAGGCAGATGGGTGCAAAGGCCCCTGAGTTACCGAAACGGAATCTGGAACAGTCCTTTGTGAGGGGTGCCGCTGATCTCCCCTGGGGTCCATACCTCCCTGGGCTGCAGCCTGAGCCTGGGGGCTTCCCCTGTAGAGGATCTAATTACTGGGGAGCCAGTGGCTTGGCCAAGTCAGCTCCTTGCATCTTGACGGCTGCCCCACGGAGGGGGTTCTATTGCTGGCCCTCGTGTGCAGATGGAAAAACTGAGGCTTAGTGAGTTTAAAACTTAACAGGATTCGCCGGGCACGGTAGCTCACACCTGTAATCCCAGCACTTTGGGAGGCCAAGGCAGGCGGATCACAGGGTCAGGAGATTGAGACCATCCTGGCCAACATGGTGAAACCTCCGTCTCTACTCAAATACAAAAAAATTAGCCGGGTGTGGTGGTGTGTGCCTGTAATCCCAGCTACTCGGGAGGCTGAGGCAGGAGAATCTCTTGAACCCAGGAGGCGAAGGTTGCAGTGAGCCGAGATTGAGCCACTGCACTCCAGCCTGGGTGACAGAGCGAGCCTCTGTCTCAAAAAAAAAAAAAATGCCTGCCTCACCCTCGACCAGATTAAACACCACCAAAAAAAACTTTGCTGGCGTCCAGGCCCAGGCAGGCTCCTGAGCGGGGCCCGACCCTTCATTGCACTCGTTCAGCACCTCCACGTGCATGGCTGGGTCCCCCCATGGGCTGGCACCTCCTGATCATTCCAGTGTGGAGAGGAGGATGAGGTGTCTTCTGTGAGCCTCGGTTTCTGCATCTGTGAAATGGGGTAGTAAGGGCTAACTCTCGGGCTGACAGGTCAGGAACAGGTCTCAGGGGCAGGAGTGCCTAGCAGAGTGTGCCTGCCTCCCTCAAGGTGGGGGTTATTCTCCAGCAGGGGCTAGAGGGGCATGGGAGCTCGGCCCCCCAAGGTTGATTTCCAGGTAAACGTCACCTTATCCCAGCTGCTCACTTCCGCCTTTCCTGTGTAGCTGGCTCTGAGAGGTGCTGACCCATGGGGAGAGCTCTGGCTTGGCCTCCAACTGGCACCCTCTCACCCACATTTTCTCTCTGCAGCTGGACCCACAAACTGTGGAGACCAAGAACTGGCACACGGACGTGATTGAGATGAACGGGGTTAGTGGGGTATGGGAACGAGGTCTATGAGGTGGGTGGGCAGCCCACCCGCCCTCTGGGGGCATGAGTGAGATGAAGGGGTGAGCGGGGGATGCGATCGTCAGTGCGGGGTGGGCAGCCCTCCCTCTGGCTGCTTCTGGGGCTGCTGTGCCATCTCGACCAGTCCCATCTTCCCGCCTGCCCTTGCCCTGCCCACTGCTGCCCTGCAGGTTTTGAGGAGCCCTGGGTGTGAGCTAACCCTCATCTGCAGTCTTGGGGGGACCCCTGTGTTTTGGGGCACTCCTCAAGCACTCACGCCCTGGGGAACTTGTGCCTGCCTCACCCTCAACCAGATCAAAGTGGAATTCTCCATGAAATTCACCAGCCGGGACATGAGCCTGAAGAGGACCCCGTCCAAGAAGCAGACGGGCGTCTTTGGCGTGAAGATCAGCGTGGTGACTAAGTAGGTGCTGCCTCTGGCCTCCAAGTCCTGGTGCCAGTGCCCTGTGTCCCCGCCAGCCTGGGCCCCCCAGCCGTCCCTGCCTGTGCCCATCCTGGTGTCTAATCTGTCACCCCAGCTCAGCAGTGGCAGACAGCCAGTGTGGAGCTAGAACGGCTGCAGAGTTGCTCACACGACCCTTTAGAAGCACGTGGGTCAACACTTAAACACTGGAAGGTCTCATATGAAACCCCAGATCATCTGCTCCTCATGATAAGTGGGAAGGTGTCAGCCAGGGGCCTGCATTTGGGCTTGGCACCAACAGGGACTGGCCACCCCCAGGAAAGGGCGCATCCCCCAGTTTCCACTGCCCTGGCCCCTTGTCTCAGGCCTGACCCACCTCCTGATGAAGGCTGCCTGCTGGGCCTCCTGCAAGCATCTGAGTCCGGTAGACACTCTTTCCCTAGAGACTCAGCCTTCCCTTCCCAAGTTCCCAAGCCTTCTCCTGCCTGAGTCCTCCACTGCCCTGCACAGGCTGGCAGGGATGGGCAGGCTGGCTGGGATGGGCTGGCTGGGGCAGGCAGGCTGGGGTTGGCAGGCTGGCTGGGATGGGCTGGCTGGGGCCGAGTGAGGTGGCCTCTTTCTCAGCTCCCCATCCCAGATGCTGGAAGCTCCCCAGGGCGTGTGTGTGCTGGGTGGGGGCCTGCTGTTGGGGAGCTGTCATGGGGACTGCCTTCCACCTGTCCTCACGCCCACCCCAGGCGGGAGCGCTCCAAGGTCCCCTACATCGTCCGGCAGTGTGTGGAGGAGGTGGAGAAGAGGGGCATCGAGGAGGTTGGAATTTACCGGATATCGGGTGTGGCCACGGACATCCAGGCACTGAAGGCCGTGTTTGACGCCAGTGAGTGTGGGAGGCCTGGCCGGGCGGCTGTGACTGTGTCCCAGCAGGCTGTGGGGGGCACAGGAGCGCTCGGGGATCCAGGAGGCTTCATGGAGAGGCCAGGCCTGCCCACGGCAGAGGAGCTTTGGTCGGTTTCGAGTCCCTGTGGCAGGTGCTTTTTCTGCATTTTGTCACGGAATCCCCTCCCCTCACGTCTCTAATGCATAGCTGCAGGTAAGGAAACGAGACAGGCAGAAGGGCTGGGTCGCTTGCCCAGGACAACCCAACTTGTAAGTTTTGGCTCTGGACTGAAACTCAGGTCTGATTTGAGTCTATGTGACTGGCTTTCTTGCTAGTCCTGGGTGCCTCGTGAGCCACAGGGAAAGAGCTGTGAGCCTGCACCTGCTGTCTCCGGGCCCCAAACCCCTCCAGGGCAGCTTTGCCTCTCGTCAGGCCCACAGTGGTGAGGCCTGAGCTTTCTGGCTTCTGCTCCCTGTTCGTGCTGCATCAGGCTGCAGCAACCAGGTGCCCGATAGTCAGGACACCTGCGCCAGCCAGGCAGGGACGAGTCTGCCAGGAGCTGAGAGGGCCTCAGGGCCTGGAGAGGTGGGGCGGGGCCAGGAAATTCATTGGTGCTCAGCTCCTCTGGGCAGCCTGAAAGCTGAGGCTTTGTCAGAACACGCTTGTACATGTGAAAATGTGCAGTGCCTTCCGAGAGGGGCTCAGTGACGGGGATGTTCCAGTTGGGAGGCAGGTGTGGGCCACATGGTGTGAACGTGGCTCTGAGCTCTGGGTGATCAACCTCACTCCCCGGTCACCCCTTCCTGAGCAGCCACAGCAGGTAGACCCCAGCCCACAGAAACTTGCGGGCACCCTAGGTCCTGCCTTTCCAGGGGAGACCAGCACTGAGATGGAGTGGGTGGGGGCTGCCTTGGGAGGGCTGGGGGGACAGAACAGGCTGAGGCTGCGTGACCACGGCTCCTCCCCTGCAGATAACAAGGATATCCTGCTCATGCTCAGCGACATGGACATCAATGCCATTGCCGGCACACTCAAGCTCTACTTCCGGGAACTGCCCGAGCCCCTCCTCACGGACCGACTGTACCTAGCCTTCATGGAGGGCATCGGTGAGGCCCTGAGGGCTCCTGGGGTCCAGACTGGGCTGGGCCAGGACTCCCTGGCCGGAGAAGTAGCCAGCAGGAGAAATCCCTGTGGCCTCCCTTGCTGGCTGACCTTCCCAGGGCACTGGGGCCTGGGGCTGAGGGCCAGAGGGTGGGGTGTGGCCTGCTGGGACCTGGTGTGAGGCTGGACCCTGTCTCACCTGCCTCTTACCCTTCCTGTCCACATGGTGCCCCCTCTGCTTCCTGTTTGGACACTGATCTGCTTGGAAGCTCGGGTATCCAGGAATACTGTCCTGAGTGGCAGAAGCCAGCACCCCAAAGCCAGGCAGGAGGCTGGTTCAAGCCAGAGGGCACTTGAGGCAGGCTGTGCTGGGCCTTCCAGTGAGACCACCCACTGTCCCATCACCTCTGCTGAGGGCCCTGGCCAACTCTGCATCCACCCGTCTGGGCCAAAGCCAGGTGCCTGGGTATTCCTCCAGCCTTCTCCTCTCCTGGGGCATCCCACGGAAAGCCGCTCACATGTATGCGCCAGCGCAGAGGGGGGTGAGAAAGAGTGGTCTCTCATGCCACAGGCAGGACCTGCCCCTGCTGGCTCAACCTTCGCCACACAGACCAGGGCCAGGGATGCCTGGCGGCCAAGGCCCAAGCAGCCAGCTGCAGGAAAAGAATCTGCTCCCACCAGCCAGCCTCCTGGCTGAGTCGTGGCCGGGTCTCATGGCTGAGTCGTGGCATGGCCTTCTCGCTGAGTTGTGCCCGGGCCCCGTGGCTGAGTCATGGCATAGCCTCCTGGCTGAGTCATGCCCGGTCCCCGTGGCTGAGTCATGCCCAGGCCTCCTGGAGGAAGCAGCTGCTTACAGACCTCACCCTCCCCAGTGAGGTCTGCTCCCCAAGTGCCGGAAGCCTGGGCTCTCTGCAGGGGCCCCCAGCCTTGTGACCATGGGGGCTCTAGCGGGAAACCCCCGGAACTGAGCACCGCCCTGGCCCCTTCTCTCCTACAGCCCTGTCCGACCCTGCTGCCAAGGAAAACTGCATGATGCACCTGCTGCGCTCCCTGCCCGACCCCAACCTCATCACCTTCCTCTTCCTGCTGGAACACTTGAAAAGGTAACGTGAGGGGGGATGGGGGGTACCACGGGGGAAGGGGCACCAAGGGGGATACGGGATGCCAACAGGCCTCAGCCAGGGGTGCAGATCCTGCTGGAGGACCCACCTCAGCCCTCCTCGTGGGCACTGGCCACTGTCAGGCCATCCGTGCGGGGTGAGAGTTTGCTTCCCAGCTTCTTGCACTCATGCCTTTCTGCTTTGAGAATATTTGGGTCTGAATAGTAACCTCAGAGATTGGCCACGTGATACTTAGAACAGCAGAGTGAGCGCCAGGGGCTGCAGGCACGTTGATAACAGCAGGTTCCACCTCCCAGTGGCTCACTCAGCCCATGTAGCCTTTTCTAAATGAAATGAAGAGTGGATAGTACCAGGCTGCACTCCAGGCCTTGGGTGCAAGTGCCACCATTCTGCTCCATTACACAGAAAACAGACGTGTGTCCTGTGTTACAGCATAGCGTGTTATCGGCTGGGTGCGGTGGCTCACACCTGTAATCCCAGCACTTTGGGAGGCCAAGGCGGGTGGATCATGAGGTCAGGAGATCAAGACCAGCCTGGCCAACATGGTGAAACACCATCTCTACTAAAATACAAAAAATTGGCCGGGCGTGGTGGCAGGTGCCTATAGTCCCAGCTACTTGGGAGACTGAGGCAGGGGAATAGCTTGAACTTGGGAGGCAGAGGTTGCAGTGAGCTGAGATCGAGCCACTGCACTCCAGCCAGGCAACAGGACTGTCTCAAAAAAAAAAAAAGTGTTATCGTGGCCCACAGTGAAAACATGTGAGACCCACTGGTCCTGGCACACACCTCACTTAACACAGGGAAGGTGAGCCCCCACGCCCAGCGGGGACTTGCTGGGGTTAGTGGCACATCAGTCCTTAGAACCCATGACTTCCAGATCCTAATTCAGACCCTTCTTGCCTTCCCACCACCCGTTCTGTGGTCAGTCCAGCCAAGAGCTGCTGACATTGGTACCTGCAGCAAAGCTCAGAACTGAAGGTGGCCTGAAGGGTCCTAGGCTTGTGTGGGGAGGAGCCCCCCAGGCCTCCCTTCAATCCATCTGCCTCCTAGGACCTGGGAGCCCCTCAAGGGGACTGTGCTGCAGGGCAAACAGTTCCTCCTAGAGCTCAGCCCCAGCTCAGGGCCAGGCCCCCCGTACCCTCCATGCAGCTCAGCCAGGCCAGGCTCTAGAGAGCCAGTGGAGACCTGGTCGCGCCCAGGGCTGGTGTCTTTGTTTTTCTCATTATGAGACATTTTTCCTCTGGTTTGGCCAGGACCAGAGCCCCGACCAATCCTGAAATCACTTGGCAAGCCTTGTGGGGAGGGGTGGGAAGGGATTGTTCACTCAGTTTCCACTCTGGGAACTGGGCACAGTCTGTTCCCATATCTGGGCCCCGTGCGCATGGTGAGGGCCAGCCCGCTGCACAGCGGCCTGTCGGCATCACAGTGTATCTGCCCGTTTCCAAAGCAGGTGGCCTTGGCTCCAGCCTGGGGGGTGGAAATGGTGGTATGGAGAGGGTGACCGGCACTCTTAGGTGGGTGGGTCTCACCCAGAAACATTCACTGAGATTGAAGGAGAACCAGAGCCCCTCTTATGGGTTGGACAGCAGCCCCGCCCCAGGGAAGCATCACAGAGCATCTGGCCTGTTGAGCAAGAGAAGCGGGGGAGGACCCGGAGGGCAGCGGCCTGGGAGGATGGTGCTGGCTCATCTGGGAGGAGGGCTGCTCCTGCCCCAGCACAGCTGGCAGAGCCCTGGGTCTGGCTAGAGATGGTGGCTAGGCAGGCTCCAGGCCCTGCCTGCCTTTCTCCCCTGCCCCACCCACCGTGACTCTACCTCCGGCCACTTGGGCCATGACAGCACCAGTGGTTAAGAGTGTCGTTCTGGAGGCAGCCACCTGGGTTCCAGTCCCAGCTCTACCACTTGCAAGTCACCTGACCCCTCTGCACTCTGGTTTCCTCGTTTTGACAATGGGGGTAATGATGATATTTACCTCAAAGGGGGAGCGTGGGTTGTTACAGGGAAGGTTCTCAGAACAGCATCGGCTCTCGGCTCTCGGGGAAGGGAGCTGGAGCGGAAACAGCATCGGCTCTCGGGGAGGGGAGCCGGAGCGGGAACAGCATTGGCTCTCGGGGAAGGAAGCCAGAGTTAGTATCTGTGGGTCCTCAGGCTCAGGCAGTTGGCTATCAGTTCGGGGAAACACTGCAGATGGAGATGTCAGCATATAGCTGGACCCCACTCCCCTGGATGAGTCCCCGTCCCCCCACAGAGGTCTCCACTCCTAGGAGAGGGAGATGAGGTGATCCTCTTCCAGGCATCATTCAGGACCTCCTACGGTGAAGGCCAGGGGTCCCAGAGCTCCGAGTGGCTGCTAGGATGGACTGATCATCCACCCACCACGCATCTTCTCCTTTTCAGGGTTGCCGAGAAGGAGCCCATCAACAAAATGTCGCTTCACAACCTGGCTACTGTGTTTGGACCCACGTTACTGAGGCCCTCGGAAGTGGAGAGCAAAGCACACCTCACCTCGGCAGCGGACATCTGGTCCCATGATGTCATGGCACAGGTACCCCTGGCAGCGCCCAGGCTGGGGCTGGTAGAGGGTGAGATGAGTCCCTACGCCTCTTACCTCATGGGAAGCTGGGTTGATGGGCTGTAGGGTCACCGGGAGGAGAACTACAGACACTTCTGCACCCCCCAAGCCAAAACAAAAACGTTTGAGCCTAGACCATACCAGAGACTGTCTGTCCCAGATGTTGGCTGCATTCTCAGGCAGGCCTGGGTCTCGGAGAGCCAGACCAGGGGTCTGGGAGGTCCTTGTCCGAGCATGTGGAAGCTCTGAGGCTGCTCCCAAGGGCAGAGGCTTCAGGGCCCAGAGCAGGGGCCAGACCGTGGCTACCCCAGGATGGAGCGGGGAGCAGAAGCTTATGGCCAGGTTGGGGAAGGGGCCCTAGGCACCCCGCCCTCTGCCCCATGGCGCCTTCCATGGCTGCAAAAAGGCAAACACCCCTGCTGGGCCGCCCAGGAAGGGGAGGTGGTAGCCACCATCTAGGGAGTGGGAGGGCCACATCGTCTCGCGTGGATGGTGCAGCTCAGCCTCCCTGTCTGTCTCCCCACAGGTCCAGGTCCTCCTCTACTACCTGCAGCACCCCCCCATCTCCTTTGCAGAACTCAAGCGGAACACACTGTATTTCTCCACCGATGTGTAGCCTGAGGCAGGGCGGCCGTGGGGGCGGCAGAGCCAGCCCCTCCAGCCCAGGCCCAACTCAGACTTGAAGGACTGCAATAGAAAACTCCCACACCCAGCACTCCAGGCTCCAGGGAAGCCAGCTTCCAAGAACTGGAACTCGTGCGTCTTTTGTGCCACCTTGTCCAAAGCCGGCCCCACATCGCCAGCGCGCCCGCCTCTCGCCCTCTGGCCTCTAGTGTGCCTGGCCCCCTCTGCGCTGCTGGGAGTTCTCTGCACACCTGTCATGCGGGGAGGGCAGTGGTGCCTGCGTGGGGACACAGAGAGCCGCCTTGTCCTTCCACGTCCTTCAGCACTTTCTTTCCTCCCGAGTCCGGCCAAGGGCTCTCATTTCGCGCTGCGTGGCCACTGCCAGCTTCTCCTCTCTTGGCCCTGCTCCCAGATGGCCCTCTCCCGGCCGCCTCCCTGTCTGCCTCCACCCTCTCCTCCTTCCCAGCCCGCATGCATGTGCACCCTGGGTTCCACGCCATTGCCCTGATGGCTCCGAGGAGGCTCTGGCTGGTGGGCAGCGGTGGCCCACCTGGGCTGCTGCCGGCCCCTCCTTGACCTCCACCTTCGGGAGCACACCTGCTTTGCCTTGCTGCCTGTGCAAATGTTGGACAAGGAGACACACACTCGTCCCCAGCTCAGCAGAGCTGGAGCGTGCATTTCTGGAATTTTCCATTTAGGAATCTCCACTTCTGGGGTTTAACTCTTCTGCCTCCTGGCTGCCAGTGAGGCATCTTGGACTGTCTTCTGCTTCTCAGTTCCCTTCTCAGTTCTATTTCCTTGGAGTGTCAAGACTCACAAGGGACCTGCTATTGAGATAGCCAGAGGGTCAGGAGAGAACAGGGCGGAGGCAGAGTCAGGCGGCTGAGGAAACACAGCCCTGGGAGTCCCAAGTCTCGGGTGAGCAGCTTTTAGAGTGAGTTATGGGGGCTTTTCAAGTGGAGCCAGGCTTCCTGGAGGGTGACGGGTGGCTGAAGTGGGTGTCCAGGCAGGCAGGCTGCAGCCAGGCACTCCCTGGCACCACAGAACCTCGTGGCACTCTTGCCTTAGATTTTACACACACTCCACAGCTGAGCACTGCCACTGGTGCTCCAAGGTCTGGGAAGGGAAGGCACAGGCCCGTGGTGGCCAGCCCTCGGGTGCTGCCCCAGCCTCCGGACGCAGCCTTCTGGGTCCATGCTGGGAACTCCAGAAGCTGGGGGTAGAGTGAGGAATCGGCCGCCCGCCTCTCGGGCAGGGTTTGCTGGGGTCTCCTGTTGGCACTGTGCGACAGAATAGGGACCCACAGGTTCCGCTCCCAACTTGGAGACGCACTGCTCAGTACTAGGAATGAGCGAGACATGTTTCCACAGGTGCCGCGCTGCCAGCCTCGGGCCGTTGGCCTGGAGAGCAGACACAGCTGCAGGCACCTGAGCTGTCGCTGTAGGTACACCTACAGCTCTTCTCTGGCAGAGTCGTTTCTGGGCCTCAGGACTGGGGAGTGGTTCCCACTGCTGTGCTGAAGGCTGTCATCAGGAAGGGTTTTCTGGCCCAGCGCTGTGGTGCTGGCTCAGTGGGGCAGAGCCCTTTATGATCCCGTTCAATCCTCTGGCCTTGGGCAGAACAGTAAATATGCCACGCATGGAGGGGAGGAGGAAATACCAGCCAGCTGCCTGTAAGCAGCTTAGCCAGGAGCCTGTGCTCCCTGGACAGGCGGTGAAGGAGAAGAGTGCCACCTGAGGCTAAGATACCAGTGCCTGGCCGTTCCTGAGTGTCATGTGTGGGGAGTCTAAAGAAAGACCGAGTGGCTGTTCCTTAGTGTTGGTGCGGGGTGAGTCTAACGACCGAGTGCCTGGACGTCCCTGAGGTCCCTGCATGGCATCCAGGTGTCTGTGTGTGTGGCGAGTCTAAAGACCCAGCGCCTGGCCATTCCTGAGTGTCAGTGTGTGGCATCCGAGTGTTATGTGGGGCGAGAGTAAAGAAAGACTGGCTGTTCCCAAGTGTCATGTGTGGCGAGTCTAAAGACCGAGTGCCTGGCCATCCCTGAGGTTGCTGCATGGCATCCAGGGGTCAAGTGTGTGTGGTGAGTCTAAAGACTGAGTGCCTGGCCATTCCTGAGTGTCAGCGTGGGGCACAGAAAGTTCTCCGTTGCTTCCAAAGTGATTGACAGGAAGGAACAGAGTGAGTCCTGGCCCAGCCCCAGGCTTGCTGAGGCAGTGTGAGAACGGGCGGTGAGAAGGCTGGATGGGCTGACAAACGTGAAAGGCTCCTATTTATAATCCTACCCAGAGTGGGGGGGGTCAGGTGCCAGACCTGGCCTGAACTGCACCATGGAAGTCCTCAGCGGGTTCTTCTGTGACAGGGCCTGTGCAGCCCAGAACCTCGGCCACTGTGCCCCACAGGGCGGGCTGTGCCAGCCAGAGTCAGGCCGCAGGAATCCCAGGCCGGCCTGTCCTTGAGGGGCAGCGGCCGATGGCTGCCAGTTCCTGCCAATACACAGGTGGGATGGGACCCTTCGTTAATACCTGACTTTAATAAGTTGGCAAGGATATGTTTTTTTTTTGGTCTATGTTCTGTTTCAACTTATGTAGATTATAAATTGATGTAAACCACGTGAGAGGAAAATGTTAATAAAAAAATGCAAAGCCCCAACATTTGCACAAAACTCAGCCCTGCGGTGTGGATGTTTGTGTTCACCGTGGTCTGGGGAAGCCACCAATCTAAATATTTAACTCTTCCAGCTGCATCCAGATGTGAGTTTCCAGGCATGTTTACCTAGTTCACTCCCCTTAAGCCTCCCTGTGGCCATGTGGGCTGGGGCAGGGCTGGGGCAGAGCTGGGGGAGGTGGGCTGAAGGCCTCTCCTTGCTCCTCACAAGGCCCCCTATCAGCCAGCATCCAGGCCACTTGTGGTCTCGCCCTGGGCATTCGTGTACAGTTCCTTTCCGCGAAGTGAAAATGTCCCACCCGGGACCTGGCCATGGCACAAGGTTGTCCACTGAAGAGGAAGCTGCTTATTTTCTGTGATCACTTCTCTACATCTTCCTTCCACGTGGCATATCTTTGAGGCGGCCTCTGGTCTAACCTACTTGTCAGAGAAGCTGGATCCCCCCAGGCCCTCCCGCTTTGGGAGAGCCAGTGGCGTTGATGTAGGCTCCCATCAGCCTCAGCAACTGGACACTGAGTTTATTCTGAAGATCAGGAACAGATGTCTCTGAAAATTGCTGTTTGGTTTATGAGCTCATACTGGCTCTGCAGCCATCTAAAACAGGAAACGATTCATCTCCTCTCGAGTGAATAGGCAGTGTGGGCAATGCCTGGCTTACTGAACTGACGGCCACTGACAGCTCCCCCTCCCCCCGGCTTGTGGCATTTCTTGTACTGGGTCCCATGTGCTAAACAGAAAGACAGAAGATCCCAGGACCGCACCCAGTGCCAGGTAGGAATGTCTGACAGCCCTTTCCACGTAATAGACTGAAAGTCAGAAGATCCCAGGCACCCCAGGACCATGCCAGGTGCCAGGCAGGAGTGTCTGACAGCCCTTTCCGCATACTAGACTGAAAGATCCCAGGCACCCCAGGACCGCACCAGGCGCCAGGTAGGAGCGCCTAATGGCCCTTGCTTCAGAGTGCTGGTGTCCTGTATTTGGGGGCAGTAGAGGAAACAGTGTCTCCTGAGCTCTGGTGAGTGCAGTGATGAAGCCTCCTAGCTGTGAGAGAGGGAGGGGCGTTATATAGAATTCACCATACAAGGACATGAGCCCTGAGCCGGAGCTCACATTCATTCCTAGGAAATGGCAAACACAGCCCGGGGAAGGTGTTACCAGCTGGGTTTGACAACACTAGGGACGCTGTGTATGCTGAGTCTGAAGTCTGGCTAAGAGTGCGTGGGCTAGAAGACAGGGCCGATGAGGAAAAGGCAAAAAAGAAGGGCTGGCCGAATTACTGTGACAGGAAAAAGGAGACTACCAGGAGGCTGAAGGTGCCCAGAACATGTGGCCCCCACCAAGCTACCTGCCTGCACCCCACCCAAGAGCAAAGGCCTGACTCCATCACCTTCCTCTCTCCCCAAAAGCAGCAGCAGCAGTGAAGCCCAATTGTGGATGACCTTTTTCCCCCCATGGCACACGGGCAAGAAAAAGACCACAAGATCAAGCCAAAAACAACACGTTAAAACACTTCCCTGACTCTGGAGAACGAGGGTGGTGGTGAGCAACCCCTCAGCGACATCTGATCTTGGTCAGTAGCTGCTGTGACCAAGTCACCAGTATGAGCACAGCAGGACCCTTCACAGGTGGCTCGAGCTGGCCTGGGCCAGTGGTCCCATCATGAAACCAGTATGTGGCTCAGCAGACTGCAGGTGTGCCTCTCAGCCAGCACAGAAGGGGCTCCGAAGAGGCCCTTCAGTTCATGGATGGGGTTCCGTGCATCCTAGGAAGAGGCCGGGCTGGGCTCTTGAGGCAGGCCCTGGCAGATCTAACGATCTTGCTAAGGACGACACAATCGTCCAGCAGCCATCCCCAGCCTGAGGACGACACAGGCCTCCAGCAGCCATCCCCAGCCTGAGGACGACACAGGCCTCCAGCAGCCATCCCCAGCCTGAGGACGACACAGTCCTCCAGCAGCCATCCCCAGCCTGAGGACGACACAGGCCTCCAGCAGCCATCCCCAGCCTGAGGACGACGCAGCCCTCCAGCAGCCATCCCCAGCCTGAGGACGACGCAGCCCTCCAGCAGCCATCCCCAGCCTGAGGACGACGCAGCCCTCCAGCAACCCTGAGAATCTGCCATTCCCAGCCTGAGGACGATATAGTCCTCCAGGAATCCTGATAATCTGCCATCCCCAGCCGCCTCAGGAGCTTTCTCATTCTTTCCCTTCAGATGTTATCTCTGGGCCAAAACCTGGCACTATTTTTGGAATTAGGGACTTTGAAAATAAAAATAAACCAACCTTTTGAACTATAAGGTGTGTGGGGGGTGTATTTTTTAAACAAGGATGGCAGAACACAAAACAAGTGATATAATTGGTTGGACAGCGTTGACCCGCCCTGCCCTGCCCTGCCTGGTGTTGGAGATGGACAGCTGCCTGGAATCCCCGGTAGAAGAGCTTCTTGGTACCTGTAAAGACTGTCACCTCTGCATTCCCAACACCAGACAACCTAGAGGGCCAGCTGTGGTCAGGACTAAGCTTGTGGAGCCCAATTCCTGTACGTCGACATCCTGTCTCCCGATCTGCTCTGAGGAGAGCATCTGGCACGACACGTCCTCTCTGAGGCCTGGCTGGAGACCAGGAGCAGCAAAGTGTGGCTGCTCTGAAGGCTGGAGGAGAGAAGCCAGGCGGCCCCCTGAGAATCCCAACAACATGAGGGAAAATGAACGTCTTCAGGCCCTGAAGCAAGGGCCCTGGGGTGGTCCAGAAACCATCCTCCAAAGAGCAGCTCAGATCCAGGGCTGGCATCGTCTTTCCCACGGGCAGTCACTCTCACCGTAGGTAATAATCGATGGCAGCAGAGAACACAGCGAAACCTCCACAACCGATGGCCCCAGCTTTTAAGCCAGCTGTCAAACAAACAGAAATCACATCACCTGCGTGACAGCTGCTGGGGCGCGATGCACTCATGTCAGGTTCACACACCCTCAGGTGTGAAGCAGCTTAAGCACTGTAAGTCATTCAAGCGATCGCAGTGCTGTGAGACATCAACGCAGCAGTGGACAGATCTAATCCCGTGTGCTCATCTCACTACATTTGTCTGGCTTGTCTCCTTAAAGGACTATTTCTAGTCTTAGGGAAATAGCCCCTCACAGGCAGGAAACTGCTTAAGAGAAGCAGCCCTTGGAATCAAATGAAAGCATATGGCCTTTTACCCTGATTTGTTTATGGAATACATTCCTGGCAAGGTGATCAAAGCAGTCCTAGAGACAGCGGAGCTTCTCAAAGAGGCCCTGTCGAAGCTGAGCAAAGGACGCAATGAAGTTCCTCCGCCAATCACAAATGCTGCCAGAGCAGCAAAACCAGGTCTTCACAAGAGCGAATCATCCTGTCTCCCAGAAGATGAGAAAACCGGCTTTTTGCTCCAAGTCGGGGCATGACAGATGGAAACTGGTCCAGTGATAAAGCACTGATGCTTCTAGGAGTCAGGCCCCAAGGCCCTCCACACTCGGATGGACACGCCAACAGGGAAAGGGCAAGCAAACTGGTTTTCTCTTATTTTTACAGCTGACAATCTAACATTTCCAGAATATCTGTACTTAGCATTCAACAGGTAGAAATCAGAATCCCCGAGGGCAGAAAGATATTACTATCATTTATATCCAAAATTAAAACAGACAACTGTATAAAATTATCGAGAAAAATGTCCGCCAGGTGCAGTGGCTCATGCCTATTATCCCAGCACTTTGGGAGACCAAGGTGGGTGGATCACCTGAGGTCAGGAGTTTGAGACCAGCCTGGCCAACATGGTGAAACCTGTTGGTCTCTACTAAAAATACAAAAATTAGCCCAGTGTGGTGGTGGGAGCCTGTAATCCCAGCTACACAGGAGGCTAAGGCAGGAGAATCACTTGAACCCAGCAGGCTGAGGTTGCAGTGAGCCGAGATCATGCCATTGCACTCCAGCCTGGGCAACAAGAGTGAGTCTATCTCAAAAAAAAAAAAAAGTCTAAATTCTTGAAATGCTTAGAGTAAAAAGCTCGGCATGGTCAGCTGCGTTGGGCGACCTAGGTTGAATGGACATAGCCCAGCTTCTGTGTCCTGCACCGACAGAGTGCAGGGATCACTCACTGTGAGGAGGTTTTCCCGTATGTTCAGCACAGGCAGTTCTGTGTTCTTAGAGGGATCTGGATCGGTGACTCACCTGGGGTCACTTGCCCCTCGGGGGACTTTCTGGGACATCAAGAGTTGTTACAACTGGCCAGGCATGGTGGCTCATGCCTGTAATCCCAGCACTTTGGGAGGCCAAGGCAGGCAGATCACCTGAGGTTGGGAGTTTAAGACCAGCCTGGCCAACATGGCAAAACCCCATCTCTACTAAAAATACAAAAAAATAGCTGGATGTGGTGGTGGGCACCTGTAACCCCAGCTATTCAGGAGATGAGGCAGGGGAATCACTTAAACCCAGGAGGCAGAGGTTTTAGTGGCCAAGATCGTGCCACTGTACTCCAGCCTGGGCAACAGAGTCAGACTCGGCCTCCAAAAAAAAAGAAAAATTAGTTGTGACAACTGACAGGGTTCCCTGCTTCTTGTGGGTGGAGGCCAGGGATGGTGCTAAACACCTCAGAATGCACAAAACAGACCCAGTCCCAGCAAGGGTTCATCTGGTCCAAATGTCAACAGTGCCAGGGATCAGAAACCTCATCTAGATCCCAGCAAGTTTCCAAAGCTGACTTCACGCAGAAACTACCGCAATGTATTGGTCAGGGGGAGAAAGATCAAGTGTCCCTGGACAACTCCTATGTTTGGAAACGGCAGCCTCAGCACGTTCTCCAAGGCCACAAAGGAAAAGCATCTGCGTGCCGTTTACCAACCTCTGAAACCAATGGCTCCTCCGGTGATGCAGCCACTGAAGACGCTGTTCTTCCAATCTGACTTTCCCCGGTACTGTGGGCAAAGGAGGACACTTTAGAGCCGGAGAAACACGCAAGGCCTTTCAGGGAAAATACACAGGGCTTCTAGTTTGCTCACTGAGTCCCTGCCCAGAGGAAACCCCAACTTTCTCAAAAGTTCCTAACGGTGCAGGACACACGTGTACACAATATGTGCTCACAGGTGCTTCCTGCAGGTGGCGCCATAGTGCTGAAACCAAGTCCAGCATTTGAAATGGAATCAAAATTTCAAAAGGGGCTCTCCAACAATCTCATGTTTAAAATCATTAGCTAACTTCTAGCCTGCAAAAAGTAAAATATAATGCAAGCTCACACTGTAAACACACCAAAAGTGTGCAACAGGGACTGTTTTCTGGAACTTAATCCTAGAGTGCATCTGAGGCTCCAAGCTGCTTTCTATAATAACTTGCAAATGACTTTTAAAGAGCAATTTCTCTTTAAATGGCGCCCCCCAGCAAAGATTTCTCAGAAGGCAGAGACACTTACAGATTCGACCAAACACTCAGTACAGGAAAACATGGCTCCCACGATGGCAAAATTCTTGGCATAGGACATTCCTCTCTGCCCCATGTCCTTCAGAACTTCTTTTGCAGTCGGTGTGCGGTAAGGATCCTTAGGGTCAAAGCCCACGTTGGTATCAATGCCAGCGGTAAACACCCCAAATGCACCTCCTAAGACAAATCCTAGAGGCAAGCACAGAGGCGAAGGTTTCTGGATTACGGCGCTGGGATTGTATTGGAAGGGACGCCCCCCCTCTTGCCACTTGAACTCCACCTACCTGGTGGAGAGCTGGACACAATCCAGGGTCTATTATTGTGACATTATCTTCTCTGTCTCTAGGGTTTCTCGCTCCTTTAACCCTCTATGCTCGCTACACTCTCTCACATGTAAAACAGCCACCCTCAAGTTCACCTATCAGCTTTGCAATCCCTCTCTTGGCCATAGTGACATCCATACTACACTCAGGCACTTTATAGTCACAGCTTCATTTATTCTTCACAGTCATCCAGCGAGACAGATGCTATCAGTCTCTCCTTTCCATAGATAAACCAAGGCTCAGAGAGGTTAAGCCACTTCTACCAAGGCCACACAGCTAGCCAATGGCAACTCTCACACTGCTGTCCACATCTGACCTTCCCATAGGGATGCCCCTTATGACCTCATGGTCACTGTGAGATTAGTAAGATCATGGGCACCTCCCTCCAGACTTTGCCGCCTGTGGCTCTTCCTTTCCAGCCATGCCATCTCCCGGCTTTAGGAGCACCTCTGGCTCTGCTTTGCTTCCTCCTGTAACCAGTCAGTCGTGAAACACAGCAGAATCTTTCCTCCCAGTTCTTCAAGTCCAGTCCATCCCTGTCTATGTCCACAACTGTCATCCCAATCTGGGCCTCCACCACTTCAACCATGAGCACGATGAAGACTCCATTTGTCCTTTCAACAACTGTATCAGTGACTTCTTAGGGTCAGGCGGAGTGAGGAACAAAGACTCAGTCCACGCCCTAAAGAAGCTTCAGTCTAGTTAACTTCCTCTCTGGCCTTCTCATCAACAGATTTTTCTTTCCTTCAACACACTCTATCCTAATTGATCATGTTCATTACCACTTATTACTCATGAAAAATAACTACTGCCCTAATGCCTATAAGCAAAGAGCCCAAATCCCCCACTCAACCCCAAACTTGAAATAACACTTCTCTTCTCCTTTGCCTAAGTGTATTTTTCTTTTCTCTTTTTTTTCTTTAAAAACGGGATTTCACCATGTTGGTCAGGCTGGTCTTGAACTCCCAACCTCAAGTGATCCACCCGCCTTGGCCTCCAAAGTGCTTGGATTACAGGCATGAGCCACCACGCCCAGCCTCTCTTTTTTCTTTGAAACAGAATCTTGCTCTGTCACCCAGGCTGGAGTTCAGTGGCGTAATCTTGGCTCACTGCAACCTCTGCCTCCTGGTTCAAGTGATTCTCCTGCTTCAGCCTCCCAAGTAGCTGCGACTACTGGTGTGTGCCACCTTGCCCAGCTAATTTTTGTATTTTTAGTAGAGACGGGGTTTCACCATGTTTCCAAGATGGTCTTGATCTATTGACCTTGTGATCCACCCGCCTCAGCCTCCCCAAGTGCTGGGATTACAGGTGTGAGCCACCACACCTGACCCTTTTTTCTTTTTTTGAGACAGGGACTTGCTCTGTCACCTAGGCTACAGTGCAGTAGCTCAATCACAGGTCACTGAAGCCTCAACCTTCTGGGCTCCAGTGATCCTCCCACCTCAGCCTCTTAAGTAGCCCACAGGTGCACACCAGCTAATTTATATATTTTTTGTAGAGCTGGGGTTTTGCCATATCTCGAACTCCTGGGCTCAAGCGACCTACCGCCTCAGCCCCCCAAAGTGCTGGGATACCCCACCTACCTGTATTTTCTCAATCCTTTAAGATGCAGCTCCAGTATCACCTCTTCTATGGTCTTCCTCAACCAAAAAAAGACGTTTCTTCTTCCTGCCTCACTTGCTTCCTACCTCACTTCTTCCTACCTCACAGTGCCTATATGAATATAGGCACTCTCCCTATATTCATTTCTTAAATGTCTTTCATTCTCACTGAGACAAACTCATCTGCAAATGTGGTCAACCTCATTACCCTGCACACAGAAGGGGCACTGTACGTTCTCAAATCTCCAAAAGCTTAAGAGAGAAACAAGGCCAAGTGCAGGCTTCTCTCCCCTTGCCCGCTGCTGCCGAGTCACACGGGCCTTTCAGCTTTTCAAACCTCAGGCAATCGCTGCCCTGGGGACGTCTGCACGTGCAGCTCCTTAGTCTCCATCACTCTTTTGCAGCGTTCCCGCGCAACGTTCTTCTCCACACAGTGAAACACCGGCCCCATGAGGACCAGGCTCTTGTCTCTTTCACCTTGTAATCCCACCACCTGGCACGTGGTAGTTGCTTAGGAACAATCGGTCAAATGAATTGTTTAAGAGAATGAGCGAATCTAAGGGAATTAACGGGTGAACGAAGTCACCCACGTAGTAACTTTTAGGCCCAAACACAGCACCGATTACCGGATCCACTCTCCGTAAGGGAAGCTGACCCGAGGGGACAGGAAGGGTGACGCCCGAGTTCACGGAATGAGGTGGGGGTCCGGCCAGGGTCAAGGCCCGCAGTCCCTCGCCTCCCAGGCGCGTGGTCTTCTTGGCGGAGGTCTCCGCTGCCGTCCAAGCCCTCCACCTCCCCGGGGTCCCACTCGCCGGGCCTCACCTCCCACGCAGGCCAGCGCAGCCTTGAAAGCGCAGCTTTCCATCACCTTCTCCATCATCTTCTGCTCCTCGCTCTTGGCTGGACTTGGGATCCCGCCCAGGCTCCCAGGCTCCAGGAGCCGCGGCTGGCGCTTGTCACCCACCAGGTACTGCAGGAGAAGGCTGTACTGCAGCGGGGCTTCGGGGGAACCCGCTGCCTCCGGCGCCGAGCCCCCGGTATTAGGGACGGCGGCCGCCATGACAGTCGCTACCCAAGTAACCCTCGTCGTTCTCCCCGCAGCAGATTCGACAAGCGTCACGAGGCGAGTCCTGAGACCACCACCGTGCTACAAAGGCAGATTCGCCGCAGGAGGAAGCCGCGGCCGCAAGCACCGTCCTGCGCACCCCAGCGAGAGCGCTATCATGTTTCCAAAAACAAAAAGCCTCTTGTGAAAACAGCTTTCTCTATGTCACAGACAAACAAGACGAAGACCCACCAGAAAGAGCCCTCATGTTCGGGGCTGCAGCGCGGTGCGTACTGGGATTTGTATTTGCAATCCGGCAGAGCGGTGCCTACCGGGATATGTAGTTCCAATCAGACATCAACTACATTTCCCAGGAAGCGTTGCGCGAGCTCTCGCCCCTCGGTCCCGCCCAGGGCTCTTGCGAGCTCCTGAGGTGAATGAGGAGCGGCCACGAGCTTCGAGGCCGCCATGCTCCAGATCGCCGGCAGGGGGCACGCGAGCATTCTCGCTGCCTTTCCGCCTAACGCTGTCATTGCACGGCGAGGCGCGGTGGCTCACGCCTGTCATCCCAGCACTTTGGGAGGCCGAGGCGGGTGGATCATCTGAGGTCAGGAGTTCGAGACCACCCTGACCAATATGGTGAAACCCGTCTCTACTAAAAATACGGAAAAAAAATTAGCTGGGCGTGGTGGCGCCCACCTGTAATCCCAGGTACTCGGAGGCTGAGGCAAGAGAATCGCTTAAACCCAGGAGGCAGAGGTTGCAGTGAGCCATTGCACTCCAGCCTGGGTGACAAGAGCAAAACTCTGTCTAAAAAACAAAAAAAGATCCCAGCTTACAGCATTCGCTGACTTGTGTGGTGCAAGAATTCCCATCATGGCTGATTTCAAACTACCAAGTGAGGTCATCAGCCATAGACTTGGGAAGAGATTAACCAACTCGTGGTTAGATGGTGTTTTTGCCACCAGAAACAATCTATGTTAATAAAGTCAACAGCACAGTGTAGTAAAACTTTTAGGAGGTGATGAGTTTTGAGCATATATTACCTATTTTTAATACAATTTAATAAATGTATAAAATGTAATTTTTAATAACTGTGCTCAACAACCAGTCCAAAAATTCCTGATAATTTATTGCCTTACTTTTTTAAATTCTTTTTTTTTTTTGAGATGGAGTCTCACCTTGTCGCTCAGGCTGGAGTGCAGTGGCACCATCTCAGCTCACTGCAACCTCTGCCTCTCAGGTTCAAGCAATTCTCCTGCCTCACCCTCCCCAGTAGCCGGGACTACAAGGGCACCCCACCACACCCAGTTAATCTTTGTATTTTTATTAGAGATGGGGTTTCACCACGTGGGCCAGGATGGTCTCAAACTCCCTACCTCAAGTGAACCGCCCACCTCAGCCTCCCAAGGTGTTGGGATTACAGGCGTGAGCCACCGCGCCTGGCGAGTTAGGGTCTTTTCGTTATTGTTGTTAAACATTTACCATTATAACATTCACTGCAAGCATATTTTGGGAACCAGGAACACTTCCTCCTCTTTAAGGAAACCAGAATTGGGGGCTGGTAGGGTGCAGAAGTAGGGAACAGATTTCGGGTGTATCCAGGAAAATCCTAGGGGATGTTGGGGAGGGGTTTTCGGTCCCATGAATGCTAACGCTTTGGCATCATGTGCACTCCTTGTATGAAGAAAATGTGGCCTGGGAACCTCTGGGGCATTTAAGCACGTTTCTTGCTGGTGGCCTGAAGGCAGTGCCATAGCAAAATCTGCCCACCTGGGCCAGGGACTCTCAGAAGATGTTGATCAAAAAAGATTCCTCTGCTGGGCACGGTGGCTCACACCTGTAATCGAAGCCCTTCGGGAGGCTGAGGCGGGAAAACTGCTTGAGTCCAGGAGGTTGATGCAGTGAGTCATGACCTTGCCGCTGCACTCCAGCATGAGCAACAGAACGAGACCCTGTCTTAAAAAAAAAATAAAAGAGGAGTCCTCTAAGTCGACAATGGTCATTTTATTCAGAAGGCTGCACAAACCACTTTGAAAGGACTGGGGAGGGGGGCATTCCATAGCCCAGAGCCTCACAGATATGTCTCAGTTGTAAGAGGATATGACGCATCCTTATTTATTTATTTTTTTGAGGTGGAGTCCCGCTCTTGTTGCCCAGGCTGGGGTTCAATGGCTCAATCTCGGTTCACCACAACGTCCACCTGCTGGGTTCAAATGATTCTCTTGCCTCACTCAGCCTCCCGAGTAGCTGGGATTACAGGCACCCGCCACCACACCTGGCTAACTTTTGTATTTTTAGTAGAGACAGGGTTTCACCATGTTGGTCAGGCTGGTCTCGAACTCCTGACCTCAGGTGATCCACCTGCCTGGGCCTCCCAAAGTGCGGAGATTACAGATGCGAGCCACTGCTCCTGGCTGAAGTGTCCTTCTTTTAAGGGTCTCTGGGCCCCAGAGAAGAAATGGGTGGTAGCCCTCCTGGAAGCCATACTTTTGGGACACGTTGTTCTGGGATCAGGATGGAATACCCAGCCAACATGGAATACCCAGTCAGGTCTTATGTGAGGGCAGAAGCTCTCAGCTTTTCTCTCTGAAGTGACTTTCCCCACAAGAGGACATTGATTGTCTGGTCTGGTGTGACAGATGGGATAAGGCCTGACATGGCTGGCTACAGAAGTGGGTGTGGGGCCTCCAGCCATGAGAGTCATGGGGACCCACAGGGCGCAGGCAAGGAAGAGCATCCCAGGCTCCGGGCAGGGTCCCCTCCCTCCCGTCTCCACAGTGAAGCTCACTTAGCAGCACTGTCTGTTTATCATGATAGAGAGAGAATTGAGACTCTGTCTCAAAAAAGGAAATTGTTAATACGCCATTAATGTACAAGTAAAATCTTTTACAGGCAACTCCCAATTAAACCGGATAAGTATTTTATTTGCATCCATTTTGATTCAGATTTCATGGAATCAATTATTTCCTAAATGAGGTGGACTGAGAAAACTTTCCTCATCTTTTATCATCAAATGTTCATTTTATACTAACAGCTTTGTTATAATGGAATTCGATTTTCTGTGTGAGGGATTTTTCTCTTTCATTCAGAACTGCCCTGCTGTATTTTAAATATTTCATTCTGCACTTATAGTAGCTTATTCTTTGAATAAGTTCTTATTCAAAAATTCAAAAACTATTTTTTGGAGTAAAATATCATCTTCCATATTTTTCTCACATCTATTTCTAGTCTTCCAGTTTCCTTCCCCAAGCAACCTGTTACTATTTCTTAAATATCTTTCCAGATCTATTTCATGCATATATATAAGCATTGTATTTGATGTGTGTGTGTGTGTGTGTGTGTGTGTGTGTTTCAGCATGTAAAAGAATTACAAATGGGGCCGGGTGCTCATGCCTGTAATCCCTGACATTCAGAGGGCTAAGCTGGGAGGATCAGTTGAAGCCAGGAGTTCAAGACCAGCCTGGGCAGCATAGTGAGACACCATGTCTAAAAAAAAAAAAATTAGCCGGGCATGGTGGAGTGCACCTGTAGTTCCATCTACCCAGGAGGCTGCTGTGGGAGGGTCACTGGAGCCCAGGAGTTGGAGGCTGCAGTGAGCTGTGACCACATCACTAAACTGCAGCCTGGGCAGCAGAGCAAGACCCTGTTTCTTTTTCTTTTCTTTTTTTTTTTGAGACAGAGTCTCGCTCTGTCCCCCAGGCTGGAGTGCAGTGGTGCCATCTCGGCTCACTGCAACCTCCACCTTCCAGGTTCAAGCGATTCTCCTGCCTGAGTCTTCTGAGTAGCTGGGATTACAGGTGCCCACGACCATGCATGGCTAATTTTTATATTTGTAGTAGAGATGGGGTTTCACCATGTTGGCTGGGCTGTGTCAAACTCCTGACTTCAAATGATCCACCCACCTCAGACTCCCAATGTGCTGGGATTATAGGCATGAGCCACCACCGCTGGCCAAGACCTGTTTCTGTAAAAAAAAAAAAAAAAAATTACAGGCTGGACATGGTGACTCACCCCTGTAATCCCAGCAATTTGGGAGGACAAGGTGGGTGGATCATGAGGTCAGGAGTTTGAGATCAGCCTGGCCAACATGAAACCCCATCTCTATTAAAATACCAAAAATTAGCCAGGTGTAAAAGGCAGGCGCCTGTAATGCCAGCTACTCAGGAGGCTGAGACAGGACAATGGCTTAAACCCGGGAGGTGGAGGTTGCAGTGAGCCAAGATCACACCACTGCAAAAAAAAAAAAAAAAAAAAAAAAAAGCCTGTGGTTCCTACTCCTGTGATTCCATGCCACCTTCTCTCTTCTACACCACGGAGAGTCCCCATGATCAGCTGACAGAGAAAGGGAAGACTCACATCCTGCTTCTGTACCATGTACAGGCACCATCCAGAGCTGGGCAGCTGCTGCCCGACAGCCTCATTCTTGGACATCCATGAAGGGCAGCAGTGGAGGTGGACCCTCTCAGCCAGCAGAAGCTGGAGCAGTATTGCGCTTGGAAGGAGAAATGGCTAGAGGTGAAAGCAATATGGATTCACGGACTGTAGCCAGTGATCTGTGAGAGAGTCGGGGACTTGGAGGGAACATGATTGGAAAGCTGGTGACAAGGAAACTGAGGGAAGAGGTGTGTGGCAAAAAACACAAAGACACCTGTGTACTATGTCAATGCTGAGTGACGGAGTGAGAGAATGGCCCGTCCTGTGGACGCTGGTCAGCCTCTTCCCCACCGCCGCTGTTACCACCCAGTGGGCTCATGAACAAAGTGGCCATGAGGGCAAGGGTGAAGCTTATTCGTGGGCTCACAAAATGGACTTTTACTCACCATCCTGGCTACAGCTGCTCTCAGTGCCCAATCTGCCAGCAGCCAGGACCAGCCCTGAACCCCAAATACCCCCATTCCCCGGGGTGATGAGCCAGCCACCTGGTGACAGGTTGACGACATGGGACCACTTCCATCGCAGAAGGGGCAGCATTTTTTCCTCACTGGAGCAGATGCTTGCTCTAGGTCGGGATTTGCTTTTCCTGCGTGCCATGATCCTGCAAAATCTCCTGTGTCCGTGGACTCACAGGATGCCTCACCCGCCGTCAGGGTACGCCACACAGCATTGCTTCTGACCAAGGAACCCACTTCTCAGCAAAGAAAGCATGGCCATGAACCCATGCTCATGGACTCACTGCTAAAAACGTCCTAAAGGGCAGGGCGTGGTAGCTCATGCCTGTAATCCAAGCACTTTGGAGGCCAAGGCGGGCAGATCACCTGAGGTCAGGAGTTCCAGACGAGCCTGATCAACATGGTGAAACCCCGTCTTTAAAATAAATAAATAGAATAAAAACGTCCTAAGTGCTCTTACCATCTGCCCACCATCTTGAAGCAGCTGGTTTGATAGAATGATGGGATGGCCTTTGGAAGACTCCATCGCAGCGCCAGCTGGGTGGCAAGGCCTTGGAGGGCTGGGGCAGAGTTCTCCAGGAGGCAGTATATGTTCTGAGTCTGAATGGAGTGTAGGGTGCTGTTTCTCCCACAGCCAGGACTCACTGGTCCAGGAATCAAGGGGTGGCAGTGAGAGTGGCACCAGTTGCCAGTACCCCTAGTGCCCCAGCAGCAAGATGTTTGCTTCCTGTTCCCGAGACCTTCTGCTCTGCTGGCCTAGGGGTCTTATTTCTAAACTGAGGAATGTTTCCCTCAGGAGACCCCACAGTGATGCCACTGAACTTCCAGTGAAGACTTCTGCTGGGCCCATTTGGCCTCCCACTGCCTCTGAATCAACAGATGGATGACAGAGGTTCTGTGCAGCGAGGGTGATTGGTCCTAGATTGGACCACGAGTCCGCGACTGAAGTGAGCAAGGGTATGTCTGGCATAGAGGAGGTCCTGCAGGGTGTCTCCTAGTGGACCACGGCCTATGACTTGGGCAATGGAAAACCACAATAATTCAATCCAGGCAGGACTACCAAGGGCCCAGGCATTTCAGGAATGAAGATTTGGGTCACTCACCAGGAAAAGACCACAACCCACTGAGGAGCTTACTGAAAGCAAAGGGAATACATATTTAGTAGTGAAAGAAGGTCATTATAAATACCAGCCACGGCACGCACAGCGGCTCACACCTGTAATCCCAGAACTTTGGGGGACCAGGTGGGTGGATCACCTGAGGTCAGGAGTTCAAGACCAGCCTGACCAACGTAGTGAAGCCCGGTCTCTACTAAAAATACAAAAAACTAACCAGACATGGTGGTGGGTACCTGTACTTCCAGCCACTCATGAGGCTGAGGCAGGAGAATAGCTTGAACCCGGGAGGCAAAGGTTGCAGTGAGCCAAGATCCTGCCATTGCACTCCAGCCTGGGCAACAAGAGCAAAAGTCCATCTCAAAAAAAACACTCTAATATCACAATAAAGTGAGTCACAAATATTTTGGTTTCCCAGTGCATATAAAGTTATGTTTAGGCAGGGGCAGTGGTTTCTGCCTGTAATCCAGCACTTTCGGAGGCTGAGCCAGGTGGATCACTTGAGGTCAGGACTTCAAGACCAGCCTGGCCAACATGGTGAAACCCCATCTCTGCTAAAAATACACACACACAAAAGCAAAAATACAAAAATTAGCTGTAATCCCAGCTACTTGAAGACTGAGGCAGGAGAAGCACTTGAACCCAGGAGGTGGAGGTTACAGTGAGCTGAGATCATGCCACTGCACTCCAGCCTGGGCAACAGAGCAAGACTCCATTATGTTTGGAGTCTTGCACTATAATCTATTAAGTGTGCAATAGCATTATGTGCAGAAAAGAATGCATAAACCTCCCTTAAAATACTTTGTTGCTAAAAGATGCTAATGCTCATTTGAGCCTTCAGCAAGTTGCCTCAGTGTTGACGGCTGGTGGTGACTGATCAGGACGGTGGTTGCTGAAGGTTGGGTGGTTGTGGCACAAGTTCTTAAAATCAGACAGCAGGCCGGGCACGGTGGCTCACACCTGTGATCCCAGCACTTTGGGAGGCCAAGGTAGGCAGATCACGAGGTCAAGAGATTGAGACCATCCTGGCCAACCCCGTCTCTACAAAAACACAAAAATTAGCCAGGCGTGGTGGCACGCACCTGTAGTCCCAGCTACTCAGGAGGCTGAGGCAGGAGAATTGCTTGAACCCGGGAGGTGGAAGTTGCAGTGAGCTGAGATCATGCCACTGCACTCCAGCCTGGCACCTGGCAACAGAGCAAGACTCTGTCTCAAAAAAAGAAAAAGAAAAGAAATCAGACAGCAGTGAAGTGTCTGGCTCTCATTTTCATGAAAGATTTATCTGTAGCGTGTGATGTTTGATAACAGTAGGACTTTTTTCAAATTTTGGATGTCACAACCTAGTTGATGTGATGTTCTAAGTCCTTTGCTGTCATTTCAACAATGTTCACAGCATCTTCCCAAGGAACAGAACCCATCTCAGGAAAGCACTATCTTCGCTCAGCTACAGGAAGCAAGTCCTCATGGGTTCCAGTTTGATCATGAGATTGCAGCAATCTCAGCCACACCTTCAGGCTCCACCTCTAACTCTAGTTCGCTCATTGTTTCTACCATGTCTGCACTTTCTTTTTTTTTTGAGATGGAGTTTCACTCTCGTTGCCCAGGCTGGAGTTCAATGGCACAATCTCGGCTCACTGCCAGAGTTCAAGCCATTCTCCTGCCTCAGCCTCCCAAGTAGCTGGGCTTACAGGCATGAGCCACTGTGCCTGGCCCACATCTGCACTTTCTTCCTTCACGGAAGATGTGTGACGGTTGGAATCAACTTCTTCCAAACTCCTGTTAATGTTGATATTTTGACCTTCTCCCAACAGTTACAAATGCTTTTTTTTTTCTTTTGAGAAGGGGTCTTGCTCTGTCGCCCAGGCTGGAGAGCGGTGGTGCAGTCAAAGCTGACTGCAGCCTCAACCTCCTGGGATCAATCCATCCTCCCACCTCAGCCTCCTGAGTAGCTAGGACTGCAGGCATATGCCACCACGCTAGTTAATATTTGTTGTTTTTGAGACAGGGTCACGCTCTGTCACCCCAGCTGGAGTGTAGTGGCACAATCATGCTCACTGAAAGCCTCAAGCTCCTGGGCTCAGTTTATCCTCCCACTTCAGCCTCTTGAGTGGCTGGGACCACAGGTGCATGCCACCACACCCAACTAATTTTTTAGTAGATACAGAGTTTTGCCATGTTTCCCAAGCTGGTCTCAAACTCCTGAGCTCAAGCAATCCACCTGACCTGGCTTCCCAAAGTGCTGGATTACAGGCGTGAGCCACCACACCAGGCCCACCTCATGGGTGTTACTGTTTCTGAAGACCAAGGACTAATTTATGCATCTTAAAAGTGACAAATATTTATTCTGTGTGAATTTTGTATGACATCATGTGCCTTAGAATGCAATTTCTGAAGAGAAAACTCTGTAATATGTCTGTTCTGTACAATACATGTTGAGGCTTGTGTGTGTGTGTGTGTGTGTGTGTGTGTGTATGTGTGTCTGTGTTTGCTTTGTTGCCCAGGCTGGAGTGCAACAAATCTTGGCTCACTGCAACCTCTGCCTCCTGGGTTTAAGCGATTCTCCTGCCTCAGCCTCCTGAGTAGCTAGGATTACAGGTAGGTGCCACCATGCCTGGCTAATTTTTTTGTATTTTAAGTACAGACAGGGTTTCTCCATGTTGATCAAACTGGTCTTACTCCTGACCTCAGGTGATCTACCTGCCTTGGCCTCCCAAATTGCTGGGATTACAGCAAAGGCTGCCTTCGCCCCTGGCCATTCATACATATTTTGAAACAATACTTTTCAGAATAGCCAAGTCAATTCATGTACTGTCACAAGCTAAACACCAGTAGGGACATACTCCTTAAGTGTACCACATAAACAGAGAGTGATTTCTGTAAGCCAGAGGACACTGGCTAATTCTTCACAGGATGCCAGATAACTCTGTTTGGGCTTCTTGTAACACCCACTAGAATTATGATTTGGGGACCATTTCCATTGCAAATCCCCTCTTTCCACGCCCCTTTAAAAGGCAGCTGCGATATTTGGCTTTCAACCAAGGCCTGCTGCATCCACAATTCTCTAAATTTTATTTATATTTCATGTGCATTCCCCAGGTGCCAGATGCTGGTTTGGACACACTCCAGTGGAAAGTGCTTTCCTGTAAAATCAGAAAAGCAAAATACGGAACAAACCTCCTCTTTATATCAGACCTGCACCACGTATACCAAAGTTAAGTATGCTAATATTTGCAGTCCCCCAAATTGCCTGCTCACCAGTGGCTTGTCCTTTGGCTGTCATAGCATGTAAATGCTGATAGCCCCTTCACATTTCTTTTTTCTGAGAGGGAATCTCGCTCTGTCACCCAGGCTGGAGTGCAGTGGTGTGATCTTGGCCGATTGCAACTGTTGCCTCCTGGGTTCAAGTGATTCTCCTGCCTCAGCCTCCTGAGTAGCTGGGATTACAGGTGCCCTCTACCACACCTAGCTCAATTTTGTATTTTTAGTAGAGTCAGGGTTTCTCCATGTTGGCCAGGCTGGTCTTGAACTCCAAACTTCAGGTGATCCTCCCACCTTGGCCTCCCAAAATGCTGGGATTACAAGTGTGAGCCACCGTGCCCAGCATATTCCTTTAGTTTTCATAATTTCGAAAGTGTCGGAGTGTAGGAATCTCATGCTTTTTCAATAGTTCCTAATCTATGTACTCAATGCATGGACTTTTCAAATAGAATTTGGATGAGATGATAAAACATTGTAACCCATTTACAGGATTTTAAAAGACACTGAGTAACTTAATATATATGATATGAGTAGCTTTCATTGTTTTCACCAATGGTGGGTGGTGGCTCATGGCTGTAATCCCAGAATTTTGGGAGGCTGAGGTGGGCAGATCATTTGAAGCCAGGAGTTCAAGACCAACCTGGCCAACATGGAGAAACCCCGTCTCTACTAAAAATACAAAAGTAGCCGGGCAAGGTGGCACCCAACTGTAGTCCCAGCTACTCAGGAGGCTGAGGCAGGAGAATTGCTTGAACCCAAAGGCAGAGGTTACAGTGAGCCAGGATTGTGCCATTGCACTCCAGCCTGGATAACAAGAGCGAGACTCCCTTAAAAAAGTTTTCACTAAAAAGTGATGGTTTCTGTGTGTGTTTCATGATATTGTCTCTACAGTGGCTGGACTTTCAGCATGAGTCTCCTCAGAATCAAGGTGGAAGCTGACTTTGCAGCAGGGTTCTAGCGTGCTTGGAGGGCAGTCCTCTGCGCCTAGGGTCTCAGCTGTGTCATGAGCGATAGGAGGAGGTGACCAAGAAAGTGGATATAGGGCCGGGCGCGGTGGCTCAAGCCTGTAATCCCAGCACTTTGGGAGGCCGAGGCGGGTGGATCACCAGGTCAACAGATCGAGACCATCATGGTCAACATGGTGAAACCCCGTCTCTACTAAAAATACAAAAATTAGCTGGGCATGGTGGCACGTGCCTGTAATCCCAGCTACTTGGGAGGCTGAGGCAGGAGAATTGCCTGAACCCAGGAGGCGGAGGTTGCGGTGAGCCGAGATCGCGCCATTGCACTCCAGCCTGGGTAACAAGAGTGAAACTCCGTCTCAAAAAAAAAAACAAAAAACAAAAAATTAGCTGGGCATGGTGGTGCACGCCTGTAATCCCAGCTACTCGGGAGGCTGAGGCAGGAGAATTGCCTGAACCCAGGAGGCGGAGGTTGCGGTGAGCCGAGATCGCGCCATTGCACTCCAGCCTGGGTAACAAGAGCGAAACTCGGTCTCAAAAAAAAAAAAAGAAAAGAAAGTGGATATAATTTGTAGAGACGCCAATCCACTCTCGGCTTCCATTGCCACCCGCTTCTACCTGTTTTATACGGTAACATTTCGCCCCGCTGAAAACCCGTACCCTTCCTTCCAATACCCTAGAAAAACGGAGAACCTTCCATGTGAAAGCGTTTTGTGCAGAAAGCTTGACATTACAATTAGCTCCCGAAAGGCGTCCGGTGGTGTGTGTGCGCGCGCGGAAAGCCGCTGTAACATGACAACGTCGCGCCTGGTGTCCCGCCGGGATCGTTTCACAGCTGGAGTCCTCTCGGCCTCAGGGGTCACTCTGCCCTTAGGTGGCGGGGGACGCTCCGAAGCGGCGGGTTTACATCTTCCACGTGGCCGGCCGGGCCCCGCACCTGCTGCGCGCGGCGGTGGGGGCCGGGGAGGCGCTGGGAGCCGGAGGACTCGCCCCGGACCTCGGACCACCTGCTTCATCCAGTTTCTACCTAAGCGCCGAGAGCGTCCCGCCCGCGAGCAGGAAGAACAAATCCCTAGAAACGTTCTCAACGATCCACAGACCTGATCTGGTGCCCGAGCGGGTTCGGGAGCGCGGCCAGCGTGGTCTGGAGGCGCGCGGGACCCTTCGCGTCCATCTGCGGGGCTGACCCCCGGACCGATCCGCACGCTGCGACCTGCCCCCCGCAGGTATCGCGGGTGTTTGTTCTGCCACCCGGGTTCCCGGCAGCCGGCCAGGCCCACCGGAAGCGGCGAGGCGCCCTCGGCCCCCTCGGACCAGCTCATTAACACCCGAAGTCTGTGTCCAGCTAGGACCGCCCCCGCGGGAGGACGCGGGCCCATCATCGCCTGGGGGAACTGGGGGAGGCAGGCGGAACGAGGGGGCGGGGCGTGGAGCGGGGGAATGAGGGGCGGGGCGGGGGCAGGAGGAAGGGGGGGGAATGAGGGGGCGGGGCCAGGACGGTGGGAACCAGGGGGCTGGGGGGAAGGGGGGAGATGGGCGGGGAGAGGGGGTGGAGGCAGGAGGAGGCGGGGAATGATGGGGCGGGGCCAGGGGCGGGGGGAACGAGGAGGCCGGGCGGCGGGGGCGGGCTTTGTGCAGGGACGGAGGGAGAAAAGGCCGGGAGGAACAAGGCCAGGGTGAGGGGCTCCGCCGGGGGCCGGGGTCTCCGGGGGTCTGGAGGGAATTTAGAATCGGGGGGTGGAGAGAAAATGGGGGCCGGACTGCAGCCCGAGAAGCGCCGGCTCAGGGACTCTTCTTTCTTCACTTCCGCCCAGGCTTTCCCGGGAGAGTGAGGCGTTGCGGGTCCGGCTTCTCTCCGGAGCGATCATCCCGCATACCCGGCCAGCTGCTGCGGACTCGGCCCGGGAGGACAGTGCAGGCCCCGGACGGCCGCAGAGGGGGCGGGGCGCGGGCCTGAGGGGCGTGGCCTGGCGGGGGGGTGGGCAGAGGGGGCGCGGCGGAGGTCGGTGGAGGGGCGTGGAGCGGGTGGGCAAAGAGGCGTGGCGCGGGCTGAGGGGCGTGGCGAAGGCGTCCCTCGTGGGCGGGGCTCCGCTCTCCCCAGTGCCCGCCGCTGCCGCCGCCTTCGCCCGCCTCGCGGACTGAGGGAGACTGAGGGAGCTTGGGGGTCGCAGCCGCCTGCTGGGCCTGCGGTGGGCCAGGATGTCGGGCTTCCTGGAGGAGCTGCTGGGCGAGAAGCTGGTGACGGGCGGCGGCGAGGAGGTGGATGTGCACTCGTTGAGCGCCCGCGGCATTGCGCTGCTCGGGCTCTACTTCGGTTGCAGCCTGAGCGCCCCCTGCGCGCAGCTCAGCGCCAGCCTGGCCGCCTTCTACGGGCGCCTGCGGGGGGACGCGGCGGCCGGGCCGGGACCGGGGCCGGGGGCGGGGGCTGGGGCGGCGGCGGAGCCCGAGCCGCGGAGGCGTCTGGAGATCGTCTTCGTGTCCTCCGACCAGGACCAGCGGCAGTGGCAGGACTTCGTGCGGGACATGCCGTGGCTGGCGCTGCCCTACAAGGAGAAGCACCGGAAGGTGAGCGACCGGGCCTCGCCACCCCTGCCCGACCCTCCCCTGCCGCCCCTGCCCGCCCCCCGCTGACCGCCCTCCCCGCCGTCCCCCGCCCTCCCCCACTGTCCGCCGCCCCCGTCCCGCTGTACGCCCGCTTCCGGAACCCCACTGTCCCCCTTCCCTCCCCCCGCTGGCCCCTGCCCCCCTCCACCCCGCGCTGTGTCCGCGCCCTTATCCCCAGGACCCGTCTCTGGCTCGGGGGTTCCGCGGCAACTCCTCGATGCGGGTCCACCTAGGTCCCCGGGACCCCGGCTCGAGCCCTTCCCACCCCCGGTCCACACGCGTTGGGAGCCTCGGGTAGGGGCGGCTGCGCTCGGGGGTGCGGGTTTCGAGATCTCTTCCCCCCCGAGCAGAGGCGCTGGGAGGGGTCCCTTCTTGCCTCAGCCGCCGACCTCCCCGGGTCCCCACTGTGAGGAGGGGAGAGGAGGCCGCGCGCCCCCCGTCCGCAGTTCCCGGAGTGGGAAGTTTCCTCCCGAGAGAAACCGCTTTCTCGGAGCCCCGTCCCGGGGACCTAGGGGCTGAGGCCGAGGTCAGGCCGCCCCCAGCCCTGGAGAGGCCCCCGGCGACCGTGGCTGTGGCCGAGAAGGGCGCTCGCCCCTCTATCCCCCGCGCGCGCCTCTCGGCCCAGCCTGAGTTCGGGGCCCCGGGGAAGCTGCATTGTCTCGCCTCCCGCCGGCCTCTCCGGAGCCTCCAGGCGCGGGAACGCGGCCGCGGCCCGGGGTGGGCCCTGTTGTTTCCGCGACCTTGGCATCATCGGGGCCCACCGCCTGCGAGGAGGATTTGGGGGAACGCAAGCTTGGCGTCCGCTCTCCCCGTTTCCCGGTTCGCTGCTGAGATTCGTTGAGGTCTGAGTGTCTCCCTCGGGTGCAGAGGTCTGTCTCTGTTATAGTACGACGCGTTCAGGACGTTTTGTGATGAATGGAGTCGGGAAAAGTTCTGGAGCGCTGTTGCTAGTGAGTGTGGCTCATGCAACGTGTGGATCCAGCCCCTTCCCCGTTTAAGGAAAGCCCGTTTCTGGAGTGGACTGAGGGGCTATTCTGGGGGCGTTTAGCTTCCTCTGGGGAGCATGGTGAGGCTGCCACGTGTTCCTTTTATGTGAACAGACTCTTGCTGAGAAGCAGGATTTACATTTGGTGGGAGCAGAAGCTTATACTTTGTGACCCCAGATGTCCTGAGGAAATCACTCATCCCGAAGCAGTGAAAGGTAGAGACTTGGGATTTAAAGTGTGACATACAGTTGTCCAGTGCGGTTTGTACATTTCACATGGAGAAAACACAGGCTCACGGCCTGTCCAAGGCAGGAGTTGGCATTTTAGCTGCACTCTAGGTTATCTTGTCCATTTTGATTGACGTGGTTGATAGATTATGAATATGCATGGCCACTACTTTTTGATTCAAAATACGGAATCCTTTGTTTTCCTTGGTGGTGGTTTTTATGATACTTTCGTGGGGAAATAATGTCCAGAAAGTGATTTACCAAAAAAAATTTTCATTGTTGGGGCAAGTTTCTGTTGTGAAGTCTATTTAGAATAGTGTCTGTATCGGGTGATACGAATGATTTCTAGCTTTTGAAAATATAGAGTGATGGTAAAATATTACAGGCTTAAGGCCTGTTGTGTTTTTTACTGAAGAGGAAATACATTTTTTGGTTAGTAAAAATATGGAGTAAACAGATGTTTTGCAAATGCCTGAAGCTTTTTCCTAAAAAGGAGAATATTTGATAGGCTGTGGCTGGTTCTCTATACCCCGGACAGACTCTTTGCATGACAAAGAGTATTCTGCAGCCCTAGGCTGGACCTCTGATTCCTCCATGATGAGCCTATGGATGAAGTAGGGCTGACTATCATTTGAAAATACAGTTCAGATGCTGGACGGCCCAAACCCTGGAGTGTTATTAGCATCTTAAACATGTATTTTTTTGCTCAGTTTTTCTGGCTCATGTCCTATACTTGATTCTCTAAATCCAGTCCAGTTTTCGAGGATGCACTTTCTGCCCTGGGTCGTGAAGGAAACCACTCAAGATCTTACCCCAGAAGCATTCTTATTCTCGGTGAGAGAGATACCAAGGAAAAAGACTCCAGCTGTCTTTCGTATGGAAAACATACTCTTGGAAATGACAAAAACTGTGTACAGACTGTAAAAGGAAGTGTTCCCCCCCACCCCCGCCTTGAAACCAAAGAGATGTAGAACAAATGCCTTTTCTGTAACCGAGTTATTGTCCCGTTTGAAGTTAGGGTGTTCAGAAGCACATGAGCTGGTGATGCTAATTTCACCGTCAGAGCAAGTAAAGAGCCCAGAGTGCCCCCAGGTGAGGGCACTGAACCGGCGAACACGTACCCCCATGTGAAGGCACTGAACGGGCGAACTTGTACCCCCAGGTGAGGGCACTGCATGGTCAAACGCTTGCCCCCCCAGTTGAGAGCACTGAACGAGCGAATGCCGTGCCCCCTAGGTGAGGGCACTGAATGAGCGAATGCCGTGCCCCCTAGGTGAGGGCACTGAACAAGTGAACACAAGCACGCCTTGTTGATGGACTCTGATCATGCCGTTGTACCAACTATAAAAATAGCTTTAGAGAAGGGAATTTTGTTTTACATTGCAGGGAAACCAGAGTTCCACATTGCTAATTTTTTTTCATTTCTCATTAACATTTGTTTTTTCCCATGGGGGTAACAAAGGGTATGGTTCTCATTAGCTATTGGCTTGCATTTTTCTTTTTTTTTTTTGAGACAGAGTTTCGCTTGTTACCCAGGCTGGAGTGCAATGGCGTGATCTTGGCTCACCGCAACCTCCACCTCCTGGGTTCAGGCAATTCTCCTGCCTCAGCCTCCTGAGTAGCTGGGATTACAGGCACGCGCCACCATGCCCAGCCAATTTTTTTTGGTATTTTTAGTAGAGACGGGGTTTCACCATGTAGACCAGGATGGTCTTGTTCTGTTGACCTTGTGATCCACCCACCTCGGCCTCCCAAAGTGCTGGGATTACAGGCTTGAGCCACTGCGCCCAGCCAGCTTGCATTTTTCTAAAGAAAATTGAAAAATTATGGTGGGTAAAGAAAATGCTGTGTGTTATTTATTTATTTTTTTAATTAATCTCTCTTTTATGTCGTAAAAGAGTCTGGGATGGCCATCTAAGCATGTATTTTGCCTGGTTCCTCTCACCTTGACTAGAGCTGAGAAAACACCAAAAGGAAAAAAATAATTACACAAAATTGTCCCATTTCTGCCTGTTGTCATGGTAGGCACAAAAGTAATTGAAGCTTAATGTTTCCAGCTTCCAAAACACACATTCTTATGTAGCTGTGCAGAAGCTGTAATTAGATGATATGAGAACTTTGAGTGTGTTATAAGAACGGTTTTTATAAGCAAGTGTATAATCTTGAAGTTAAGGCAGTTAGACGTGTTTTACAAAGTAGGTTGGTAGATGGCTTTCAGATTTCTAAAGAGAAAGAAGATGATGGGTGGTCAGGAGGGGTGAAATTTGGACTTTGGGGATTTGGTCTGTCCCTCTGGCTTAGTGTGTGTTGCTCAGTCATCCAGACTGGAGAGGTCCGTCTCCAGGTTCCACTTGAGTGTCACAGACGTGAGTACTGATTTTGGTTTTAAAGCCATGGAGCTCAGCTTTGTGTGGGCTAGATGCCCGATCAAAAACACATGGTCGTGTGGGTGCACCAACACCCGAGGTTGCAGACCACTGGCCTTCCTCTGGACAGTTTTGTGAGGCTCTGGTGTCGGCCCAGGACTTCCAGCATGACAAGGGAAAGAGAAAGCCTGCAGAGTCAGGGGACCCTGCTCCGGCATCCCTAGTCAGCCTGCTCCAGCCAGGGGAAGTGGAGTCTCCCTCTGGCTGCTCTGGGTGGTCCCTTCAGTTCAGATTAAATGAGAGGCTTGGCTGAGAATTCACCTGCATCCCTTCAGCTCCCTGGGTGGGGCAGGACTTGGTAGCAACCTCCAGGCTTCCAACTCCTCTCTCACCCGCTTCCTTGAATGTAAACACTTTAGCCAGGAAGGGAACAGTTTCTACAGCAGCACTGTGTCTTTTCTTTATATTCACTTTCAAGGTGGTAAAAGATGGCAGAAAGGTGCAGTCTTGAAAATTAGGATTTTCTGCTTTCTTCGTAAGGAGCCTGGACAGCCAGGACAAGCTCCTGCTGGTGACTGTGTTTCTGGAACCTGGGTTAGTGTATTAGTAATAAAGGATAACAGTCCAGTGAAGAGCAGGCCGGGCGTGACACCTCACACCTGTAAGCCAGCACTTTGGGAGACCAAGTTGGGAGGATCACTTGAGCCTAGGAGTTCGAGACCAGCCTGGACAACATAGTCAAACATTATCTCTACAAAACGTAAAAATTAGCTTGTCATGGTGTTGTGTACCTGTCTCAGCTACTTGGGAGGCTGAGGCAGGAAGATGGCTTAAACCCAGGAGGTTGAGGCTGCAGTGAGCCGTGCTTGAGGCACTGCACTGGAGCCTGGGCAACAGTGCAAGACACTGTCCTAAATGAATAAATAAATAAATAAAGTCATAAGAGCAATGTTCCTTGAGAGTCTTTTCCTTGTTCCATTATTTGTCATGTATTTTTAAATATCATTTTTCCTCTGCATAATAAGGCAGTCTATATACAGCTAAAAATGCAGATTCTTTTGTCTTCTGCTTGAGTTCACACCCCAGCTCTGCCATGTATTAGCTGTGTGTCCTTGTGCAAGGCGCCGACACCTCTGTGCCACAGGTTCCTTATCCATTTGTAAAGGGGACGTGATAATAGCATCTGCCTTGTGTAAAGGCTGCATGAGATGATATCCCCATGCCTGGCATATAGTGAGTGCTCAATAAATGCTGTTATTTAAAATAAATGCTCATTAAGTCATTAATTTCATATCTTGAACCTATGGAGTGTATCACATCACAGAACTGCAAAAAAAAAAAAAAATACACAAGGTGTATTTTTAAACTTTTCACGCCAGTGACTTACAAGCATACAAGAGGATTTCATGAAGGATTCAAAAAAATTGCCCTAGAATGGCCGGGCACAGTGGCTCATGCCTGTAATTCCAGCACTTTGGGAGGCCAAGTGGGGAATCACCTGAGGTGAGGAGTTCAAGACCAGCCTGGCCAAAATGGCAAAACCCTGTCTCTACTAAAAACACAAAAATAACTGAACGTGGTGGCGCACGCCTGTGTCCAGCTACTCGGGAGGCTGAGGCAGGCGAATCCCTTGAACCCCAGATGACAGAGCAAGACTCCGTCTTGGGAAAAAGAAAAATAAAAAAAATTGCCTCACAAGAGATTATAACTGAGAAGAAAGACCTAGAAGAATGAAAGAACAGGCTGGGCGCGGTGGCTTAAGCTTGTAATCCCAGCACTTTGGGAGGCCGAGGCGGGTGGATCACGAGGTCAACAGATCGAGATCATCCTGGTCAACATGGTGAAACCCCGTCTCTACTAAAAATTACAAAAAATTAGCTGGGCACGGTGGCGCGTGCCTGTAATCCCAGCTACTCAGGAGGCTGAGGCAGGAGAATTGCCTGAACCCAGGGGGCGGAGGTTGTGGTGAGCCGAGATCGCGCCATTGCACTCCAGCCTGGGTAACAAGAGCAAAACTCCGTCTCAAAAAAAAAAAAAGAATGAAAGAACAAAAGCGAATGAATGTGGAATAAAGATGTTCCTTACAGTTCTGGGTATTACTGGTATTTACTAAGCTCTGTGTTGATATTTGCCAGTGATGCTCCAGACTGCTGCTGATCAGTGCAGCCTGAGAAAGATTTAAGTTACCTTTTAGTTACCATTTAAGTAACTCGAAGATGATCAGGCATTCTTCTTGAGAGAAATCATGTACAGAGCAGTCATTTTGTGGTTTCCCAAAGCTATTAGGTGTGTCTTCTGCTCACTTGTTTGCTTAACTGGGCCACTCAGAAGTTGAAGGATAACTCCTCTTTCACGTGCCCATCTCCGGAGCAGTGGAAACCCCACCTCGAGCCTGGGCCTGCCTCCCTTCCCAGCTCTGGAATGCTGCGGGAGAGGTTTGCTCAGACATGTAGGGATTGCAGGTTTGGCTCTCTTCTCCCAGTTAGCAACTCAGACCTGACTCTGGGTAGCTGTCCACAGCAATGGCTAATTGATTTGTCTTCTGATTTGGGTTGGGATGGGAACCAGAGCACAGAGGCAGCCACTGGAAGTTATGGTCACTGATTTGATTCTCCTTTTAAAAAAATTCCTGGTTGGGCGAGGTGGTGCACACTTGTAATCCTAGGACTTTGGGAGGCTGAGGGGGGCGGATCACCTGAGGTCGGGAGTTCAAGACCAGCCTGGCCAACATAGAGAAACAGTGTCTCTACTAAAAATACAAAAAAAAAGCCAGGTGTGGTGGCACCGCTTGTAATCCTAGCTACTCGGGAGGCTGCAGCAGGAGAATTGCTTGAACCCGGGAGGTGGAGGTTTTGGTGAGCTGAGATTGCGCCATTGTACTCCAGCCCAGGCAACAAGAGCGAAACTCCGTCTCAAAAGAAAAAAAGTCAGGTGCATTGGCTCATACCTGTAATCCCAGCACTTTAGGAGGCCTAGGCAGGCACATCACAAGGTCAGGAGTTCGAGACTAGCCTGGCCAACATGGCGAAACCCCATTTCTACTAAAAATACCAAAGTAACCGGGTGTGGTGGCTCTGCCTGTAATCCCAGCTACACGGGAAGCTGAGGCCGGAGAATCACTTAACCCAGGAGGCAGAGGTTGTGGTGAGCCGAGATCGTACCATTTAACTCCAGCCTGGGCAACAAGAGAGAAACTCCATCTTAAAAAAAAAAAAAAAAAAAAAAAGAGTCTCATATCTGTAGACCTATCATGCCCTGCTTTAATATTTAATTGTTTGCATTTTTCTATTGTCTTTCTTCCACAGAACTCAAAATGCATGTATATTACATCTTGTAGCAACTAATAATCAGTAAATATTCACCATTCTAACTTTTCAAAGTATGTTAGAGTTGAGAAATTGAAGCCAAGAGAACCGATGATCAGAGTCACAGTGCTGGAGGAAAGCACTTGGCTGGACTCCTTTAAATTCAGCTTGGTCAGCTGGGTGCAGTGGCTCACGCTGGTAATCCCAACACTTTGGGAGGCCGAGGTGGCTGGATCACAGGGTCAGGAGTTCAAGACCAGCCTGGCGAAGATGGTGAAACCCTGTCTCTACTAAAAATTCGTACAAAAAAAAAAATTAACCAGGTGTGCCGGCGGGTGCCTGTAGTCCCAGCTATTTGGGAGGCTGAGGCAGAGAATCGCTTGACCCCGGGAGGTGGAGGTTGCAGTGAGCCAAGATCATGCCATTGCACTCCAGCCTGGATGACAGAGCGAGACTCCGTCTCAAAAAAAAAAACATTCAACTTGGTCCTTTCTGTTCATGAAATTGTATCTTAAGAAATATTCACATCAAACATTCTGCGTGGTGATGGAGGGAGCCATGAGTTTGCTTCAGACGGCTTTCTAGGTGTGCAGTGACCGCTCTGAAGTGAGACAGAGATAGTTTAACGGCTTGAAACATTGGCTAGTTGCTTGGAAGGCCGGAGAGCCAGACCTCTTTTCTGTTCTGCCTGTTTTTTTTCTAAAGGTCTTTTTAATGATGTGGCTTTTTTTAGTCACTGACGTGGCCCCAACTCCCCCTTCATCCTGTGCAAAGCCTGCGGGCTGCCCTTGTGCTTTTTGTTCAGAGACAAAATTGAACTTCATGTATCCTGCCGAGATCCGAGGACTGAATCAGAACTCCCTTTTATGAGGTTTGCAGAAACTGCTGTTCTGACTTCTTCTAACTTCCGGTGAAATCTCAAAAATGTGCTTTCTGCTTCGTGATGAGAAGGAAGTCCAGTAATTGAAAGTTGCCCCAGTGCTGTTACTCAGGACTGAAACCCGTCATGGAAACTTGGGGGCCATGGTGTCTGTAATTAAAAGCAAACGTAAATTTTCTGTGGCTTGCTGGTCGTAACTCTTGCACCACACACAGTGTATTTTTGTATGAACTACATGATAAAATCCTTTTAAAGAAACAATGTAAGCTTCACTTCATCTCTCCCTTCCATCAAATCCGTCAGTCTCTCCCCTGCTCACTGTGGTGTTTCAATACAGGCACCAGTTACAGGTAAATTCAAGTGAAGTTTCTGCAGTTAATGATGGTTTTATTTTAGATTATGGTTGAATAGTCACAGAACAGGGTGTGGTGAGTTTTGCTGTCCAAGGGATAGGGTTTCCTCTTTGTTTTCCTAGGACAATTCCATCCAGATGCATCAGTTCTACAGTTTTCTATTTGTCTTTTTTGGTCAATATCCCTGGGCTAAAAATCGGAATGGATTCAGTCTATTTAAGATCAGAAGACGTTGCTTTTTCTCCCTTTAAATGTGATCAGGTCAAGACAGTTTTCTTTTGATCATGGCGGCTCACAGTACAGCTGCCTCATCTGTTACTCATTTTTCAGGTTTTGATGTGAAATCTGAAGGTTGGGTGGAACAGTGTGGGATAGGGGAAGATCTTGGTGTGACCCTTGCAGCCCCAGACAGGCGCACATGTAGGCATGAGTGCAGCATTTTTCAGCTTGGGACATGTACATCATTGCAATTGTAAAAATGGTTTATACCCATGATTCTTCAGAAATACTCCATTATTATCAGTGAATATTTAAAGTATGTTGCATAGTAGAAAAAGAATACAGACTGGCCAGGCGCAGTGGCTCACACCTGTATTCCCAGCACTTTGGGAGGCCGAGGCGGGCGGATCATGAGGTCAGGAGTTCGAGACCAGCCTCGCCGACATGGTGAAACCCCATCTCTACTAAAAATACAAAAATGAGTTGGGTGTGGTTGGGGGGCACCTGTAATCCCAGCCACTTGGGAGGCTGAGGAGAATGGCTTGAACCTGGGAGGTGGAGGTTGCGGTAGGCTGAGATCACACCACTGCACTCCAGCCTGGGTGACAGAGCGAGAGTCCAACAATAAAACAAACAAACAAAAAAACAGATTGTAAATGCAGATCCGGATTTCCCAGGTTTGGATCCTGGCTCTTCCCGGCAGCGTGACTTTGGGGCCAGTTACGGAATTTCTGTCTCTAGTTTCCTGGTGAGTAAAATGGAGCTGATGCTGCCAGCCTATGAGGGTTGTTGTCAAGGACTGAACGACATAATATTTGACAAGTACTTAGGATAGTGCCTCGTGCATAGCGCGTGCCATGTAAATGTTTACCACAGGCACTTGGGTGTTCATTCCATATTTTATGGCTATTTGGATTACAGGAGAGAAGAATTCAGCCTTTTTACCTCTTTGTACCCCTTCCCCGTTCCAAAGCACCTAGACTATCACAGAAGCTGGTTTCTCTTTATTTTCTTTTTCTTTTTCCCCTATTTTTGGGACCATGTCTCCCTTTGTTGCCCAGGCTGGAGTGCAGTGGCACGATCTTGGCTCCCTGCAACCTCCACCTCTTGGGTTCAGGCGATCCTCCTGCCTTAGCCTCCTGAGTAGCCAGGATTACAGGTGCCTGCCACTATTCCTGCTAATTTTTGTATTCTATTTATTGAGTATTATTATTTTTTGAGACAGAGTTTCACTCTTGTTGCCCAGACTGGAGTGCAATGGTGCAATCTCGGATCACCACAACCTCTGCCTCCCAGGTTCAAGTGATTTTCATGCCTCAGCCTCCCGAGCAGCTGGGACTGCAGGTGACCCTAATCACGTGTGGCTGATTTTTCTATTATTAGTAGAGACGGGGTTTCTCCATGTTGGCCAGGCTGGTCTTGAACTCCCAACCTCAAGTGATCCGCCCGCCTCGGCCTCCCAAAGTGTTGGGATTACAGATGTGAGCCACTAGACTCGGCCATTTCTGTATTTTTAATACAGAGTTTCACCATCTTGACCAGGCTGGTCTTGAACTCCTGACCTCAAGTGGTCTGCCTGCCTCTGCCTCCCAGAGGGCTGGGATTACAGGCATGAGCCACTGTGCCTGGCCTGTCTTCATTTTCTTACTAGGACAATAATTATATGTCAGTTGTTGATTTGATGATATCTGTATCTTCGATTATTTGTTTGTTTGCAAGCGAGAGGTCTCGCTCTGTTGCCCGGGCTGGAGTGCAGTGGTGCAGTCATAGCTCACCGCAGCCTCCACCTGGGCCCAGGCGGTCCTCCCACCTCAGCCTCCTGAGTAGCTGGAACTGCACGTGTGCTCTACCACGCCCAGTTGTCTCTGTGAATCTTTGCATATGGGTGTAATTCTAGACCATCTCTTTGACTAATCAGGTGCTCAGTTTTACTGAATGGATTCTGTCCTGTCATCTGAGCTGGGAGAGGCCGGCGGGGGCTGGGGTGGGTAGGTACTGGTCTGTGAATCTATCTCTTGTCATTATTTATTTTGGAAAACTTTAAACATCATGCAGGTAAAGAAAACAGCACAGCCAATCCCCACATCTACCCACATTCAACAGTGACCAACTCACGGACACTGCTCCCCACCCCACCCACTCAGTGATCTGGAAGACGGTCCCAGCTGTCATATCACTTCCTTCATAAGCATTTCACTAAGTAACCCTTAAAAAGCATAACCACAGCATCACACCTAAGAAATCTGGTAGTTCTTTAATATTAGCAAATACCCAGTTAGCGTTCACGTTTTCCTGATTGTGTCCTAATTTTTTTTTTTACAGTTGGTTTGTTTGAATCCAAATAAAATCTGCACATTCCATTTGTAGCTGTGTCCCTGAAGCCTCTTTTAACCTATAGTTCCCGTCCCTGCTTTTCCTTGTGATTTACCTGTTCTTCTCCGTTTAAATTTGTTCTGTCCCTGGATCTGCCTCCTTGCCACATCCCTCAGCGTTTCTGGTCCATGTTTTCCCCCTTATCTGGGTGTGTAGAATATTGACACCTGGGTTCAGAAGGGTCCAAGTCGCCTGTAGGGGAGAGGTTCAGACGTCGGTCACCTTTAGGCCTGGGTGGCACAGATGCTGTCTTGGTGTGTGTCCTTCCCCTGCTCCCACCCTGCTTGTCTCTGGACCCTGACTTCTGGCGGAGTGCTCCCCATCTCCTAGTGGCCTGAGGACCATCAGCAGTTCTGGGTCTGCCTCCTGCCTTCCCAGACTCCCAGCAGAAGGAGGCTGGCACAGTGGCCCTCTGACCCCGTGGCCCTCCGACCCCATAACTGGTCACTGCGGCTGGGATGTGTAAACGCTGAAGGGTCAAGCCTGAGTCACATCCACACCTGTGTAGACAGAGGCTGGGTCCCAAACCAGGTGGCCCGAGCCTCAGGCCTGGGGCGTGGGGGGCTCGACAAGGGACATCAGCATGTGTTACCTACTGAGGGGGCGTGCCCATTATGGTCGTCCTCCCTGTGTTGGGTGTCTCCCATGACCCCAGCACCCCATCTCCTGAGGAAGTGTATCCCCCAGGACTCCGGCGTCCTCTCCCAGGAGACCACTTGGCTTGAAGAACAGCAGACACCACTTCTCTCTCCCAAGTGAGCCTCTGGGTCCTCGGAGCACTTCTCCTGTGGCATGGGTTCGCATTTCGCCACCCGCCCTGGCGGTTCATGTCCATCACGCTCCAGGCTTCTCTGGGCCACTCCACAGCTGTCCCCACACCTGAACGCAGACCCCAGTGTGGTTTGCTCAGCACAGAGGCAGCTGGTGGCCTCACCGCCTTTGCTGTCCAATCTTTTGGCTTCCCTGGGCCACGCTGGAAGAAGAAGAATTGTCTTGGGCCACACATAAAATATACTAACACAAACAATCACTGATGAGCTAAAAAAGAAGAGTCATGATAAAACCTCATACTGCTTTAAGAAAGTTTACAAATTTGTGTTGGGCCCCATCCAGAGCTGTCCCGGGCCACATGCGTCCCACGTGCTGTGGTCTGGACACGCGTTCTCCAGATCTTATCTAGACTCCTCTCACCATGCCCCAGATCGCATTGCATTCTCTTCCCTTTTCTTTTGTTTTTGAGATGGAGTTTTGCTCTTGTTGCCCAGGCTGGAGTGCAGTGGCGTGATCTCGGCTCACTGCAACCTCTGCCTCCTGGGTTCAAGCAGTTCTCCTGCCTCAGCCTCCCAAGTACCTGGAATTACAGGCACATGCCACCATACCTGATAGTTACTGTTCCTTTTCAGGGAAAGACAGTCTGAAATGACTTGTGTTTGGTGAACGCACCCTTGCTTCTGACAGACCGCTTCTTTTCCTAAGTGTGTGCTTGATGACTACAATAAGCCGGAAGGTCTGTTGAAGGGTTGATGCCAAGTTCAGCCGTCTGTACTTTGCAGAATCTTCCCGCTTTTGTTCTTTTGAAAACTGAGACTCTGTTCATGTATTGGTCTCTGGTCATGAAATCACGGACAAGGGTTACATGAGCTTAAGGCACATTTTTTTTTTTCTTTTTGTGGCCAGCGTTTCCCAAGTAACAGAGTCTTTATGCTCTCAGTGTGGCGTGCACCTTTGCAGATAGCTTAGGGCACGTTTTACCCCTCCTGCATGTAATCTGAGAACTGCTCTATCAGCCGGGTGCGTGAAGTGTGGGCGCATCTGCTTCCTGCAGACAACCTCATGGGAATAGCTGTCTAGATAGACCCAGTAGTCAGCGTGTGGTTGAGAGTACCCCATTTGTCCAGAAGGCCCTGGCGTGCACTTTCCGAAGGCCCCATGGCAATCCTGAGTGCCTTGCCTCTGACCCAGCACCCCTCTTCCCTCGCCATCTCATTAGGGCTCTAATGGAGCCTAGGGGAATCTTTTTCTTAATGCATTTCCCTCCATCACACACGGGATGCGAAACCCACTGGCTAATTAAGTGTGGCATTTGGTTTCAAAATTATCTCTAGGCAGTCACTAGCTGCAAAGCCACCCAGTGTCCTCGTGTGGATAGATTTGTTTTTCTTAATATTTTAGGGTGTATCATATTGGTCCATTTATTTTGAGATTTTTACCTTCTTTTGAATTAGATTTGTTTTATTGCACAAATGTATTTGGCCACCTAAAATGACACATGGATCTGTTATATTCATTGCTGTTTGGCACCTAAGAATTCTGACATTTCCAATGTAGGCATGAAGATGGGTTGGAATTAAATGCCCTAAAACATTTTCCTGGGTAGAATCAGTTTCCTAAATTTGCAGAAAGTCCCTGACTTCAACCCTTGGATGTGTTGTTTTAAGTTTTTTATAAATGTTTTTTAAGAATAAAATGCTGGCCAGGTGCGGTGGCTCACAGCTGTAATCCCAGTACTTTAGGAGGTCGAGGCTGGCGGATCATGAGGTCAGGAGTTTGAGACTAGCCAGACTAACATGGTGAAACCCTGTCTCTACTAAAAATACAAAAATTATCTGGGCATGGTGGTGCACACCTGTAATCCCAGCTACTCAGGAGGCTGAGGCAGGAGAATCGTTTGAACCCTGGAGGTGGAGTTTGCAGTGAGCCGAGATCCCGCGATTGCACTTCAGCCTGGGTGACACAGTGAGACTCTGTCTCAAAAAATAAATAAAATAAAATAAAATGCTGCTTATTACCGCATAAAGATACTCTCTTTCATTTGGATTTGAAGAAGGTATTAATTTGTAGAGATCTTGGTGGAACACTTGAGTTCTGAAGCGCTTTTTGAAGCACTTCTTTGCTGTAAAGAAATTAGTGACTTTTTTTCTGAGATTGCCTGAATCTGCTTTGCCATCGAGCCAGTGGTTGCCAGGCAAAGAGCGATCCCTAGAACAAAACACGCCATGTGTACATGGAAGGCTGGATTTATTTGTCTCTGTATATACAGCGCAAACCATGGCTTTCCTGCTGACTGTTTACGTTAAAAAGCCATTTATATTCCTCTACTCAGCATGTGCTGCAGACCCCATTTGTCCATGTCCTCACTTTCTTTCTGTCTGCAGGAGAGAGCCAGCATTTCGTTTAACTGCAGCAATAATCCTCTTCCCAAAGATTAGCACTGTTAGGAGCGGCTTGTATGTTTTTCCAGAAAAAGAATAGGCATATAGATACTGCATATAAAAATAAGTATGCTTGAATGTTTTTTTGCGCAAATCGCTTTAGCATTTTATTTTTTGTCTTTTACTTTTTGTTCTTTTTTCCTTGAGCAGACTCTTGCTCTGCCACCCAGGCTGGAGTGCCGTGGTGCCATCTCGGCTCACAGAGTGTCTGCCTCCTGGATTTAGGTGATCCCACGTCAGCCTCCTGAGTATTGGGAACTCTGGGTGTGTGCTACCACACCCGGCTAACGTTTTTATTTTTTGTAGAGGGGGTTTCAGTATTTTGCCCAAGCTGGTCTCAAACTCCTGGCCTCAAGTAATCCGCTTGCCTCAGCCTCCCAAAGTGCTGGGATTACATGTGTGAGCCACTGCACCCAGCCTGGATTTAGCTTTTGATGATGATTATTGTTATTTTTGAGACTGAGTCTCACTCTCTCGCCCAGGCTGGAGTGCAGTGGCATGATCTCGGCTCCCCGCAACCTCCGCCTCCTGGGTTCAAGTGATTCTCCTGTCTCAGCCTCCCGAGTAGTTGGGATTATAGGCGTACACCACCATGCCAAGCTAATTTTGTATTTTTGGTAGAGACAGGGTTTTACCATGTTGACCAGGCTGATCTCAAACACCTGACCTCAGGTGATCCACCTGCCTCAGTCTCCCAAACCAAAGTGCTGGAATTACAGGTGTGAGCCACCACGCCCAGCAGATTTAGCATTTCTAATTAACTTTTATTTCCTGGAAGGGCAGTATGTTAAAATTTTTTTTCAAATAAAATGAAAGGGGTGCGTGTGTGTGTGTGTATATGTGTGTGTATTTGTGTCCTAGTTACTATACCCCCCCCTTTTTTTTTAAGCCAAGACTTTTAAATGGGTCTTGCTTGTATTCTTGGCTGACCTCACAGGTGCTGCTTTTCTGTCTCAGGTGGGTAAAGACTAGAAATGTCTTTGCCTGGTTCTCTGATAACTTTGTATGATATCTGCCTTGATAATGAACCCAGTATGGTGAGAGACGAGGAGCAGAATCCCCCAAACCACCACCCTCCTTAGGAGACTGTCTAGCTGACATGCTCCCTATGTACAGCCGGTGAAGGAGACATTTGAAAGCAGCTTCCCTGTCCTCCCCATCCTTAGAGAGTGGCCCCCTCCGGGACTGATGTGGAGCAGTTACAAAACTGTGTCTCCAGAACACCCACCGCTGGTCTCTGCCATTTGGATAAATTGAGATGCTTAGTCTCTGCAGCTGTCAGTGTCTCCTTCCCAGCGTGTTCAGATTCATGTGGGGACAGAAGCCTTCTCCGTGCCGGGTGTTTCTATGATGCTGTGGTTTCTGTGGGGGATTAATTTGGGCAGCTTGTATTTAATATAGACTTTTTTACTTACTGAAGAGGGTCATGTTTTCAGAAAACCCACCTCACCTAAAATCCAAAGTTATGAAATGAATTAAGGGGCAATTAAAATGTTTTAAATTTATTGATGTGTTTTGAGATGGGGTTATGAGACTGGCTAGGTTTTGTATTTTTGGTAGACACTGGGGTTTACTGTGTTGTCCAGGCTGGTCTCGAACTCCAGGGCTCAAGTGATCCACCTGCTTCTACCTCTCAAAGTCCTGGGACTACAGGGAGCCACTGTGCCCGGCTGGGAAGATTGTTTTTATCACAGAAGGATCTTCATTTTATTAGGCAGTTTGCCTCCTTGTTTTAGATTGTGAGCTCCTGAGAGGTGTTCAAGCTGGGATTGCCTCTGCTTAGAAAAACTCCCCTCCAATGGCTTAGGAATACATCTATTGCTTTGAGAAAAGTGTACAAAGATGATGTCAAAAGTCTTCTAATATTACACATGACTCTTCCCCCTTTTCCTGAATGTTCCTTATTTTCTTTTTCTTTTCTTTCTTTTTTTTTGAGACAGAGTCTTGCTCTGTCGTCCAGGCTGTAGTGCAGTGGTATGATCTTGGCCCACTGCAGCCTCCACCTCCTGGGTTCAAGTGATTCTCGTGCCTCAGCCTCCTGAGTAGCTGGGATTACAGGCACTGCCACCACACCCAGCTAATTTATGTATTTTTAGTAGAGATGGGGTTTTACCATGTTGGCCAGGATGGTCTCGGACTCCTGACCTCAGGTGATCTGCCTGCCTCGGCCTCCCAAGGTGCTGGGATTACAGGCAGGAGCCGCAGCGCCCAGCCCACCCCCAATTGCTTATTGCTGTTGTTAGGCAGTGGCATCTATGGGTTGTGAGTTTCCGATTCCCACATGTTCTGAATATATTCATTTGATTATTTCACTCTTTTTTGAGACAGAGTTTTGCTCTGGCCCCCAGGCTGGAGTGCAGTGGTGTGATCTCGACTCACTGCAACCTCCACCTCCCAGGTTCAAGCGATTCTCCTGCCTCAGCCTCCCCAGTGGCTGGCATCACAGGTGCACGCCACCATGCCTGGCTAATTTTTAAGAATAATTTTTGTGGCGATGGAGTCTTGCTATGTTGCCCAGGCTGGTTTCTAACGCCTGGCCTCAGGCGATCCTCCTGCTTCAGCCTCCCCAGGCACTGGGATTACAGGGTGAGCCACTGCCTGGCTGCATCGAGTTTTTGGAAGCTTTGCTGCAGTGTTTTCTCCTGTTGGCACGTTGATGTTTTCGGAAGGCAAGTAACGTTGCTCATCATCATGTCTTCTTGAGCAGAGGCACCCAGGGGAAAGGACCAGCCTGCAGCCACCTCCTCCAGGAAAGCCTTCTGGAAAGAATGACTTGAAAGTGATCTTTTCAAACAAGGGGGAGGGTAGCCCGGTGGATTAAGAAAGCGAGGTATTCTAAATATAAATAACCATGTGGGAAGCAAGGGGAAAGCTGAGAAGGAGAGGGCTCATTTGACCCCTCCAAGGAGTCGGATGGCGTGACAGGATGTGTGTTTGGAAGCTGACGAGTGACAGAGGCGGCCCATGCTCCTTGGAAACATTTTTACTTTCTGTAAGGAAAACAAATGTCCCCTTGCTGCAATCCTCAAGAACATGCGTTTAGGCGATGCTGATTTGCAGGTGTGGCTTCGGGTGTGGAGACTGAGAAGCCGAACCGGTTGTCCATTTGCAAGGTGACAGTTGCCTCTCTTAAGTCTGGGCTTGGAATGAGGAAGAGGGTCTGGATTCCAGACATACCACAGGGCAGGAAGTGATGCCTTTTGTACCCAGGAGGCCCAACTCGCACCAAAGAACCTCCTCTGGGCCAGGTTGCAGAAATACATTTTCTTTTTTCTACTTCTTCTTCTTTTTTTTTTTTTTTTGAGATGGAGTCTTGCTCTTATCTCCCAGGCAGGAGAACAATGGTGCCACCTCAACCTCCGCCTCCTGGGTTCAAGCAATTATCCTGCCTCAGCCTCCTGAGTAGCTGGGATTACAGGCGCCTGCCACCTACACCTGGCTAATTTAGCATTTTTAATAGAGGCAGGGTTTCGCCATGTTGGCCAGACTGGTCTCGAACTCCTGACCTCAGGTGATCCGCCCGCCTTGGCCTCCCAAAATGCGGGGATTACAAGCATGAGCCACCTCACCTGGTAGAAACACATTTTCTTTTTCTTTTTTTTTTGAGTCAGAGTCTTGCTCTGTCACCCAAACTGGAGTGCAGCGGCGCTATCTCGGTTCACTGTAACCTCCACCAACTGGGTTCAAGCAATTCTCCTGCCTCAGCCTCCCAAGTAGCTGGGATTACAGGCATGAGCCACCTCGCCCGGCTAATTTTTGTATTTTTAGTAAGAGATGGGATTTTTCCATGTTGGCCAGGCTGGTCTCAACCTCCTGACCTCAGGTGATCCGCCCGCCTTGGTCTCCCAAAGTGTTGGGATTACAGGTGTGAGCCACCTCGCCCAGCCTCAGAAATGCATTTTCTGTAAGCTTCCGTAGAATGCAAAGATGTTGTCATGGGTTCATGGCTTCTGTTTGTTAAATAAAGGAAAGGAAATTTCTCTAGGCATTTTCCAGGGGGAGGGGGGCGTGGTGACGGATGAAGCCGCTCCCAAGCGAGGTGTTTTACCTTAGTTCGTGCTCATATTACAAAAATCAAGTTTGCACATTTCGTTGCCTTGACTTGGGTCCAGCAGGCCTCTGCCTGTCACGTGTTTTCTGAGCATCTCACTAGCCTCAGGCAGTGTCAGGATGGAGAGAAATAAATTGACTGAGTCCCTGCTCTCAAAGGCATTTGTAATTTAGCTGAGGAGATAAGGCAGGAAATATAGATACATAGAAATTTAGAGTTTCTCCTGGGTGATGATGTGGGTTCTGAAAGGGCTGGGGGTGCCCCCGGGAGCTCCAAGAACAGAAAGGCCAGCCTCTCTCCTGGATGACCTGGTTCCAACCTGTCTTTCCCACTCTCCAGCCTTGAGGCCGTGGGAGAGTCACTTTACCCTCCGTTTCCTCCTGTAGAGTGGGATGACAGCAGCACCCACCTTGTCGTTTTGCAGTGGAGGTTCAAGACGATAAGCAATTTAAAAAGCCCTTGGTGGGGCGCGGTGGCTCACCCTGTAATCCCAGCACTTAGGGAACCTGAGGCGGGTGGATCACTTGAGGTCAGGAGATCAAGACCAGCCTGGCCAACATGATGAAACTCCGTCTCTACTAAAAATACAACAAAAGCCAGACGTATTGGTGGGCACCTGTAATCCCAGCTACTCAGGAGACTGAGGCAGAATTGCTAGAACCTGGGAGTCAGAGGTTGCGGTGAGCTGAGGTTGTGCCACTGCACTCCAGCCTGGGTAACAAGAGCGAAACTCCATCTCAAAAAAAACCAATAAATAATAAAAATAAAAATAAATAAAAAAATTAGCCAGGCATGGTGGCGTGTGCCTGTAGTCCCAGCTATTCGGAAGGCTGAGGCAGGAGAATCACTTGAACCCACCAGGAGGCAGAGGTTGCCGTGAGCCAAGATTGCATCACTGCACTCCAGGCTGGCAACAGAGTGAGACTCCATCTCAATAAAAACCCAAAGCCAAAAATTAGCTGGATTTGGTGGCAGGCACTTATAATCCCAGCCACTTGGGCAGCTGAGGCAGGAGAATTGCTTGAACCCAGGAGGTAGAGGCTGCAGTGAGCCGAGATCGTGCCACTGCACTCCAGCCTGGGCAACGGAGTGAGACTTTGTCTCAAAAAAAAAATAGAAAAGAGATGGGCATGCTGAAAAGAGAAGAGGGAAATGCCACAGGCCCGCCTTTCCTGTGTGAGTTACGTATCCTGGCCTCTAAAATGACCATTTCCTTGTCCCGGGAGCGGGTCCCGAGGGCAGGGGGTTTTCCTGTGGAAGGGCTGGGGTCAGGCCCCACAGGCCTCCTGTGTGGGCTCAGGGCTCAGAAAACAAACACATTCACGGACCACAGCTCAGAGCCCTTCAGTGGGAATCACCAGCGCTGAAATATGTGGAATGTGGCAAAAGGAATTTGAAAAGGGCCAGGTGCTTCAGTCTGGGGGGCAGGCTGACCCACTCCCAACTTATGAACAGAAATTCCATTCAGATGACTCTGCAGCCACAGCATTTTTCCTGTCGGGCTGTCAGTGGGGAGAGGAGGCGGTGAGTGTCCTTCATGAGCTGTGGTTAGGGACCCTGTGGCCTGAGCCCTGGGCCTGGGGTCGTGGGAGTCGGCCCTGTTTCTTTGAGGATGTTGCTGGAACCCAAGTTGGGAGGTAGAAATGTGCCGGAGTAGGAGAAAAACGAACACTTGGTGCGAGCAGCCCTGGATGTGGGCTCGGCCTCATCCTGGGGACTTCAGAGGTGACGCTGCAGGTCAGACCTGCCACCTGAATCGAGAGAGGAGTTAGGGATTCTGAAACCTGGGAGTGGGAGTCTCGCTCTGTCATCCAGGCTGGAGTACAGTGGCGCCATCTCGGCTCCCGCAGCCTCTTCTAGGTTCAAGCTATTCTCCTGCCTCAGCCTTCTGAGTAGCTGGAACTACAGACGTGCGCCACCACACCTGGCTGAGTTTTTTTTGTATTTTTAGTAGAGACAGGGTTTCGCCATATTGGTCAGGCTAGTCTTGAACTCCTGACGTCGGCGATCTCCCAAGGGCCATAGTCTTCGGTTTGGACTTGAGGGAGCTACTGAGACATTCCCTGAGCTGGAGGGCTCTTTGATCATGAGCATCAGTCCCGGCTTCTGTGTCCTGAGCTCCTCACTGGATACTAGGGACCACCTTGCAGTGGTCTTCATGGCTCTGGCCTCAGTATTCACATCTGTAAAACAGGGTGGCCTGGGACCTATCTGGGACCCCCCTCGTTAAGTGCTTTTCATGTATTACCTCACTCCACCTTCTGTGAAGTAGAAGTAGTTGGTAACCTTCGCCTGGGGTTCCGTGTCAGTATCAGTGGGAGTGCCACATGGGTGGAAGGGACCTGGGGTTCTGTGGTACCTGCCGGTTCCAACCTTGGTCTGTCTGACTCCAGCCCCCACAGTGTGACTTAAATTTTTTGCAGCCACTCATCTTGCCCCCTTGGAGGTGGGGGTAATTGTCCTGAGTCTCTCAGACCACAAAAGCCGCAACCCCTCATCCAAAATGAAATCGCCCCTTCTTTCAGTGGCAGCCTTGAGAACTCTGCATTCCCAGGGGCTGAGGTCAGGGCACGTGGCAGCTTCGTGGCTCTGGTGTGCTCTTGGACTGGCCGAGCTCACTTCCTGGGTGCCCTTTGCCTTCCTGCCTCCCGTGCTGTCCCACAGAAACATCCACAGTACCCCAGCGAAGGTCCCTGCTGGCTGTCGCCCTGAGCAGGGCTGGCTCCTCTGGGAGGAATGCTGCCCCACCCCCAGCCCTGCCCAGACTCATGCCTGAGGTTTCCCGGCTTTCCTTCTCTTCCATACTTGGAAGTGGGGCTTTCCAGCCCATGCCTGGAGTAAGAGGTTTGTCTCCCACAGCTGACAGGCTCCCGACCCCAGCTCACATTTTTAAAATGTGTTGATTGTAACCCATATCATGTCTGCAAGAGGAGAGCGTGAGCATCTCAGCAGAGAGAACAGGCAGCAGAAACCACCGTCCAGTCCCTCCCACAGTGCTTACCACATTTACTTCAGCTGCGGGGCTGCTGCAAAGTTCTAAAGATAAGCTGCTAATTTTTTTTTTTTTTTTTTTTTGAGACACTCTCAGTCTCTCCCAGGCTGAAATGTAGTGGTGCAATATCAGCTCACTGCAACCTCTGCCTTCTGGGTTCAAGCAATTCTCATGCCTCAGCCTCCCGAGTAGCCATGATTATAGGTACTTGCTACCACGGCAGGCTAAGTTTTGTATTTTTTTTTTTTTTTTTTTTTTTTGAGACAGAGTTTCGCTCTTGTTACCCAGGCTGGATGGAGTGCAATGGTGAGATCTCGGCTCACCGCAACCTCCGCCTCCTGGGTTCAGGCAATTCTCCTGCCTCAGCCTCCCGAGTAGCTGGGATTACAGGCACGCGCCACCATGCCCAGCTAATTTTTTGCGTCTTTAGTAGAGACGGGGTTTCACCATGTTGACCAGGATGGTCTCGATCTCTTGACCTCATGATCCACCCGCCTCGGCTTCCCAAAGTGCTGGGATCACAGGCTTGAGCCACCGTGCCCCGCCAGTTTTGTTTTTTTTTTTTTTTTTTTACATAAATTAACCCATTTATTATAGGCCAGTGATGTCTCAAAGAGTAGAGGAGCGTCTGCTGGTCTTTCAATTCCTTCAGTCTTCTGATGGCGGACTTTACCGTGACAGCGGAAGTGGTATTGTACGTCCAGGCACCACCAGCCACTGTCTTCATGCAGGAACCACAGTGCCAGATCCCCACAGCTCGTCTCTTCATCTTGGTTTTGCCACAGAAAGAGCAAGTGTACTTGGCATGCTGGCTGATTTCAATTTTCTTCACCATTTTCCGGAGGGAGGCCCCATAGTGGGTCCCGTATTTACCGACGATCCCAACTTTCTTGGTACGTTTGGCCATGTTGCCGGTCCGAGCCCAGAGAGGAAGAGAGTTTTGTATTTTTTTAAAGTAGAGATGGGGTTTCACCATGTTGGCCAGGCTGGTCTCCAACTCCTGACCTCAGATCTTCTGCCTGCCTCGGCCTCCCAAAGTGCTGGATGACAGGCGTGAGGCACCACACCCAGCCAATTAAAATCTTAACATAAAGAGACTTCTTGGAGGAGAGGAGGTGTTCTTTGTAAACATGTGTATATTAATGTATATTAGCATATATACGCTTTTCTCAGTGATGGGAGAAAAAGAAAAAATCTGAGGGTCCAAGCCAAAACTATGGAGTGCTTTAATAAAATCAAATGATTAAATCAAATCAACTTGGGCCTCAGGCTCAGAGACACAATCCCAACAGATACAGCTGTTGACATTGGCAAGAAGCCAACAGGTAATGTTTTTTAATGTTGTCTTTGGGTCTCTCATGGAAGTGCTTTTTATAATGCACAGTGCTAGAGTCCTGCCCATTTATGTCTGATTTTGTTTTGTAAGTGACTGAGGATCAGACCTCATGTAGTTAGACTTCTAGAAAGTCAGATTTGACAGACAGCAATAGGTTCTAAAGTCATTTTGGGAAAGAATGTGTGTTTCTTTATTTCTTAGTCTCACTCTGTCGCCCAGGCTGGAGTGCAGTGGTGCGATCTCAGCTCACTGCAACCTCCGCCTCCCAGGTTCAAGCAATTCTCCCGCCTCAGCCTCCCAAGTAGCTGCAACTCAGGCGCCTGCCACCAAGCCCAGCTAATTTTTTTGTATCTTAAGTAAACATAGGGTTTCACCATCTTGGCCAGGCTGGTCTTGAACTCCTGACCTTGCAATCCACCCGCTTTGGCCTCCCAAAGTGCTGGGATTACAGGCGTGAGTCACCGCACCCAGCAAAGAATATGCATTTCTTACAGAGCTGTGTTTACTGGTTTGGTGCGTAATTTGTTGGTCTTCTTGTGCCAAATACGTCACCATTTTGTGCGATTTTTTTCCCCCAGCTACCATCTTGGGAACAGTTTTGGGTATTTCACTGGGTTGTCTCTGTAGTCTGGCTCACATGCGTCTACTTAATGGTGTCCTCTGAGCTTCGTTATGGTGGAATTTGAGTTATTTTGGAGCCATAATTCAAGATTGTAAAATTCTAGACGCACATGCCAAGCTCTGGTTTTGCTTTTGGGGAGCAGGTGGGGGTGGAGTGACTGCTAGCCTCGCCCGTTGCACCTCACCCATCCCGAACACCAGATACAGTTCCTCACCTTGGGTAGGGTCTTAAAAATAAAACCAAGCCGCTGCTCCTTTCTCATCAGGGTTTATTTTGAACTTGAAATAGCAAACCCTAAACTTCTTCATCTCTGTACCCACTCCCTTCCCCCACTGAATCCCTTTCTTGAATTGTATAAAAAGATTCGGAAATTCTTCCTTGATTCTTTCCTGCGGGGGGGGGGGGGGGGGGATGAGGGGAAATGGGGGGCATGGGGGGAAGTAGAGGGCATGGGGGGAAGTGGGGGGCATGGGGGAAAGTGGGGTGGGGAGGGAGGGGTGAACAGGCAACAGCTTTACTGCTGCAGTCCAAGACATTGATGTGAATTCCTTCTCTCGCTCTTTTGCTAGTTAAAAGTTTCCCTGCTGTGACCTGTGGATGTGCATTCTGAAAACATTGAATTTGTAAGGTGGATGGAACTGCCTCCGGAGTTAAAGGGCTTCTTTTAAGCGACCTTTTTCTTCCTTCTTAAAAAAATGATTTCTTAAGCATCAGGCTGTCTTCAGCCTACTAATGGTTTTGCCTCCAGGGAGGACCCATACGTGGCACTAATTGCTCCCGGCCTTGACTGTTCATCCCCCCACAGAAGCTGCTGACTCAGTAGCTGTTACCCCCACGTGCCCAGGCAGATGCAGGGCTGGAGGATGGATGGCGTCTTCCCATAGCAGCTCCAGGCTGAGCCTGGGGCTCTCAGGCACTTGGAGGTGCTCACGTGGCCGCCCCTTCCAGACTGAGACAGGAAGGTGGCCCTAACAGAGGAGGCCAGTGGGGAGGGAAGGAGGCCGTGGCCGGCCCTGCTGTTTCCTCCTGTCCCGGTTTAATATGATCTGGGAATGTGGCTCTCAACCTCCCCACTCAGGTGGGATGGGGCGGGGCGGGATGAGGTGAGGTGAGGGAACCATGTTGGGACACAGTCCTCTTAGGTTTGCCATAAAATCTCGTTCCAAGTGAAACGTGGTGATTTTAAACCCTGGCTGATCTTCAGTCACCTGGGGAGCTTTTAAAAATGTGTATTCCCAGGCTGCTTGTCCACTGCTAGGTCCCAGTATCGAGCATAGGACCTGGCCCTGTGGAGTTAAACACAGCGTCCCTCGGGGTCTGAAAGCGGTGGTCCCAGGGCCTCTCCTACCCCTTTGTACCCCAATCCAATGACAATCAATACCCTGATATAAAATAGCATAGCATTTACATGGAACCCAAGTACATTCTCCATTTACATAGAACCCGTGTGCACCCTCCATTTACATAGAACCCGTGTGCACCCTCCATTTACATAGAACCCGTGTGCACCCTCCATTTACATAGAACCCGTGTGCACCCTCCATTTACATAGAACCCGTGTGCACCCTCCATTTACATAGAACCCGTGTGCACCCTCCATTTACATAGAACCCATGTGCATCCTCCAATTACATAGAACCTGTGTACATCCTCCATTTACATAGAACCCATGTGCACCCTCCATTTACATAGAACCCGTATGCATCCTCCAATTACATAGAACCCATGTACATCCTCCATTTACATAGAACCCGGGAACACCCTCCATTTACATAGAACCCGTGTGCACCCTCCATTTACATAGAACCCGTGTGCACACTCCATTTACATAGAACCCGTGTGCACCCTCCATTTACATAGAACCCGTGTGCACCCTCCATTTACATAGAACCCGTGTGCACCCTCCAGTTACATAGAACCCGTGTGCACCCTCCATTTACATAGAACCCGTGTGCACCCTCCATTTACATAGAACCCGTGTGCATCCTCCAGTTACATAGAACCCGTGTACACTCTCCGTTTACATAGAAACATGTATACCCTCCATTTACACAGAACCTGTGTACATCCTCCATTTACATAGAAACATGTACATACTCCCATTTATTTTTTCTTTTTTTAAAATTTTTGTTGTTTAATTTTTATGGTGCATATATTTATGGGGTAAAGGAGATATTTTGATGCAGGCATACAGTGTGTAATCTTCACATCATGGCAAATTGGGTAATCCTATATACTTACCTCTAGATTACTTATAATACTTAATACAACGGATTATAAGTAAAACCTAATACGTGTGATACATTGCTAATTAAATAGTTGTTATGCTGTGTTGTATTATTTTATTTGTATTTTTAAAATGCTGTTTTAAAAATTATTTTTACTAAATTTTTTTTTCTAAGACAGAGTCTTACTCTATCACCCAGGCTGGAGTGCAGTGGCACAATCTCCACTCACTGCAGTCTCCGTATCCCGGGTTCAAATGATTCTCCTGCCTCACCCTCCCGAGTAGCTGGGACTACAGGTACACGCTGCCACACCTGCCTAAATTTTTTTTTTTTTTTTGTAGTTAAGTAGAGTCAGGGTTTTCCTGTGTTGCCCAGACTGGTCTAGAACTCCTGAACTCAGGCAATTTGCCTGCCTTGGCCTCCCAAAGTGCTAGGATTAGAGGCATGAGCCACCATGCCCAGCCTTTCCTTTTTTCTTTTCTTTCTTTGTTTTTTTGAGAGGGAGCCTTGCTCTGTCGCCCAGGGTGGAGTGCAGTGGCAGGATCTTGGCTCACTGCAACATCTACCTCCTGGGTTCAAGCGATTCTCCTGCCTCAGCCTCCCTGGGATTACAGGTGTATACTACCATGCCCGGCTAATTTTGTATTTTTAGTAGAGGTGGGGTTTTTCCATGTTGGCCAGGCTGGTCTCAAACTCCCCATCTCAGGTGATCCACCCACCTCTGCCTCTTGTATTGCTTGGACTACAGGTTTGAGCCAGCGTGCCCGGCCCTGAATATTTTTGATTTGTGGTTGGTGGAATCCACAGATATGGAACCTGTTGGGGCAGAGGGACCAAGGCACCTAACTGTGTAGAATCAGCTGAGCACTGATGTGGCCCGTGATGTCTGCCCGTAGTGTTCAGCAAAGTGAGTTGGTGCAGTGTCTTCACTGTCATTCAATGCAGAGTCCATCTCTCATGTGCACCTGTGCAGCCGTCACACTGTGATTGCGAAGGGCCCTGGTGATGGTTCCTGTGAATGCGCTTCAGTCTCTGCTGTACTCAGGTCACTAGTGCTTTGTCATGTGGGATGGGATTTGTAACTGAGGGGGACGGGAGGGTGCAGAATGAGGATGAGCGCAAGAGAGAGTGGCCGGGTGCAGTGGCTCACGCCTGTAACCCCAGCACTTTGGGAGGCCGAGGTGGGTGGATCATGAGGTTGGGAGTTTGAGACAAGCCTGGCCAATGTGGCAAAACCCCGTCACTACTAAAAATACAGAAATTAGCCGGGCGTGGTGGCACATGCCTGTAATGCAACTACTCAGGAGGCCAAGGCAGGAGAATCACTTGAACCCAGGAGGTAGAGGTTGTGGTGAGTGGAGATCACGCACTGCACTCCAGCCTGGGTGACAAGAGTGAAACTCCATCTCAAAGAAAACGAAAAGACCACTGGTTTTCACCAATTGGTGATTGGAGGCCATCTCTGGGCCCTGGGTGCTGGCCTGTATCGTCTCTCCTCACACAGCCCCTGGAGGATGTTTTGCGGGGCTGAGTGGCTTCCTCAGGTGTCCCGCTGATCCATGGCTGAACTGGGATCCACACTCTGGCCCTGGAGCTGTGCTGAGCTGTTGCCAAAGGCCATGACTTCCCTGTGCCGGGACTGCAGTAGAGACTCTTTTAGGTATTGCCTCATTTCATTCTCCCAAGGGCCCTATGAAGTTGGCATGAGCACCCCCATTTTCCAGATGAGAAGATGGAGGCCCGGTGATGCAGAGATGCCAGCGAGCCCATCAGCCCAGGATCTCCCGGCCAGGGTCTTCCCTGCAGAGTTTCCCTGTGTGGTTCTTTTCCCGTGCAGCGCCTTGGCTAACTGGAGCGTGGTGTTTAGGGTGTTTGGAAAGCAAGTGTCACGTCTGTCTTTGGTGGGAACCTTTCAGCCAGAGTGTTAGTGGAGATGGGAACCCGAGCTCAGGTCTGGAGCAGGCTGATGACAGACTCTTGGAGACTGAGAGCTTAGGAAAATGGCTTTAAAACCTCAGTTCTTAGAGGAAATGGCCTTCTGAGCTTTCAGCCACTGAGAATCCATCAACTCCTGTTTTCTTTAGTCACCAGCTTCCCCTCCCCCCCCCACAGGCACGCATACACAAACACACACACAAACACATAATGCGCACACACACATACATACAAAGACACGCACACTAACACAAAAGCGCACACACATGCACTCACACCAACACATACACACACACACAAACATTCACAAATACACACACACACACACACACTCCCCTCTCTACCCCACGGAGGGTCGCTTGCAGCAAAGAAAGGGCCCTTTGTGTGGCCACCAGCGTGAAACAGCCGAGGCCCCGGAGCCCAGGACATTCCCAGTTTCCAGCCTGTGGTTGGCTGGACCAACCTAAGCCACACCTGATCGGCTGGTTATGTCCACATGGTCAGTGTTTCTGTGAAAGGACATAACTCACCAGAGTCAGGAGAGAGAGGCAGTGGAAGCTCCCTGGCATCACGCCTGGCTTTGGGCATCTCTACTGAGCATGCGTTATTTTGAGGTTAAAGATATGAAATCATGCATTTAATATCCACTGACTTTGCAACGTTTAACATCCAATTTTTTTTTTTTTTTTAAAGACAGGGTTTCACCATGTTAGTCAGGCAGGTCTTGAACTCCCGCCCTCAGGTGATCTGCCTGCCTTGGCCTCCAAAGTGCTTGGATTACAGGTGTGAGCCACTATGCCCGGCCTTAACATCTAATTCTGTCATCCGGGAAACTCCTATGTATTTTCCAAGGTTGCTTTTAACACCCACTTGGGGCCAGGTGCAGCGGCTCACGCATGTAATCCCAGCACTCTGGGAGGCTGAGGTGGGCGGATCACCTGAGGTCAGGAGTTTAAGACCAGGCAACATGGTGAAACCCCGTCTCTACTAAAAATACAAAAATTAGCTGGGAGTGATGGCGAGCCTCTGTAATCCCAGCTACTCTGGAGGTTGAGGCAGAAGAATCGCTTGAACCCGGGAGGCAGAGCTTGCAGTGAGCTGAGATTTGTGCCACTCCAGTCTGAGTGACAGAGCAAGACTCTGTCTCAAAAAACCCAACCAAACAAAAACCCACTTGGGAGTGTAGGGCATAGGATAGGGCAGCAGGTCGAATACCCACTGTCACCTAAACGCGTAAACACATTGTGAGTTCCTCTCTTTCTCTCTTTGAGACACCTCTCACTCTGCAGCCCCGGCTGGAGTGCAGTGGTGTGGTCACAACTCACTGCAGCCTGGACCTCCCCGGCTCAAGTGATCCTCCCACTTCAGCCTTCCGAATAGCTGGGACTACAGACTACCAGGCTCGACTCATTTTTGTATTTTTTTGCAGAGATGGAGTTTCTCCATGTTTTCCAGGCTGGGCTCGAACTCCTGGGCTCAAGTGGGCTCAAGCAGTCTGTCCGCTTCAGCCTCCCAACATGCTGAGACTGCAGGTGTGAGCCTCCGTGCCCGGCTGTGCGGGGTTTCTGCACAGACCTCTGTGTGCCTGTGAAACATGGGATCGCCTCTCCTTTTGCAAAGAAACACACTCCCTTCTTGTTTTTCTTGACCACAAATCCCTCTTGCTGATTCTTCTATTTCATTTATTTTATTTTATTTTGAGACTGGGTCGCGCTCTGTCACCCAGGTTGGAGTGCAGTGGCGTGATCACAGCTTGACCTCCTGGGCTTAAGCGATCCTGCCACCGTGCCTGGCTAACGTCTGCATATTTTGTAGAGAGACAGTCTCGCCATGTGGGCCCTGCTGGTCTTGAACTCCTGGGTTCAAGAGATCCCCCTCCCCTGGCCTCCAAACTGCTGGGATGACAGGTATGAGGCACCACCCCCAGAGGAATCTTCTATCTTCTAACTTTGGTAGAGACCCAGGAGTACAAAGTAACTTGCTTTTGTCTCAGCTCTGTCCTGTGTTAGAGCATGGGTGTGGATGTGATTCACGAGGTGGGGAGTGGTGGGCCTGGGGTGGACAGGCCGGGGGTCCTTCCTCTGGAGGGAGTGCCAGGGTGGGATGCACACCCAGCAGGTCTATACCTTCCCCAGTTTTATAAGATGTGAAATCTCTTTTCCAAGTGTTGACAGCTCATTAGATTGTAAACAGTGCATGAGCCAAATGACGTGCTGAAGAGCCCGCTGTGGTCTCTGGGCTGTTAGAACAAAGACAAAATCCACATTTGTCCTTTGGCCATCTTGGTGATTGCAGCTTTTTTTTTTTTCTTAAATGCAGAGTCTCGCTCTGTCACCCAGGCTGGAGTGCTGTGGTGCCATCTCAGCTCACTGCAACCTCCGCCTCCTGGGTTCAAATGATTCTCCCACCTCAGCCTCCTGAGTGGCTGGGATTACAGGCGCCCGCCATCACACTTCGCTAATTTTTTGTATTTTTAGAAGAGTCAGGGTTTCACCATGTTGGCCAGGCTGATCTCGATCTCCTGACCTCATGTGATCTGCCTGCCTCGGCCTCCCACAGTGCTGGGGTGACAGGTGTGAGCCACTGCACTTTTTTGTATTTTTAGTAGAGATGGGGTTTCACCATGTTGGCCAGGCTGGTCTCGATCTCTTGACCTCGTGATCTGCATGCCTCGGCCTCCCACAGTGCTGGGGTAACAGGCATGTGCCACCTGCCCAGCCAGTGATTTTGGCTTTAAGGGCTGCCACTAGGGCAGCATCCCCAGCATCGTGCTCTGTTTGTACCTGGCAGTCTGTGGGGCACCTGTGGGGATTTGCATAGGGAGACAACAGGCATATTTGGGAGTATGGAGAGCATGGTTTTCTGGAGTCTGCAGTCCTGCTTACAGAGAAAAGACCTTACCTGGGTCGGGGAAGCAATGAAGAAGGAGAAGAGATGCATTTGCTGTGCAGGTGGGCATGGAGGGGCCTGCAGGTGAACCTGGGATTCCCCGGAGCAGCCCAAGGAGGCCGAACCTTTGGGATGGGAGGACTTGCCTTGGGCCTGGAAGAGGGGGAAGGGAAAAGGAACATTCTAGGGAGGTTCCCTGTGTGAGCTCAGTGGACGGGCAGAGAGTCAGATCCACAGATGTAGAACCCGTGGGTGCATGGCACGTAACTGTGTGAGGTCAGCTAAATGGGCCGGGCGTGGCGGCTTGCGCCATCATCCTAGCACTTGGGGAGGCTGAGGTGGACAGATCACTTGAGCTCAGGAGTTTGTGACCAGTCCGAACAGCATGGCAAAACCCCATCTCTCCTAAATAAAAAAATTAGCTGGGCGCGGTGTCTCATGCCTGTAATCACAGCTCCTTGGGAGGCTGAGGCAGGAGAATTGCTTGAACCCAGGAGATGGAGATTGCAATGAACCGAGATCGTACCACTGCCTTCCAGCCTGGGCGACAAGAGCAAAACAGATAAAAAATCTGTTAACTTGCTGTGTGACCCATTTTTTCGGTCCCAACTCACACTGGGAATCTCCCCAGAATGTTCCTTCTTCCCTCCCCTTCTGGCCCAAGGAAGGTACACTGGCGCTGGGCTGTTTCCAGAGTGCTTCCCTGTATCCATTCCTGACCACCGCTGGGAGTGTTGGGGGGCTCACGTGGAGAGACACACAGGGAGAATGTGGGGACGGGGTGCCAGGCCAGGTGCTCCCCAGCTTTCCCCGCAGTCTCCTCTGAAACTGCCCTGAGGGGTGGCTGGCGTTACTCTTGGGTCTTCAAGTGAGGCTCACAGAAGGTGACTCACCCAAGCCATGAAGATTGGTCAGGGACAGAAGTGGGATTCAAACCCAGGTCTGGCCCCTAAACCTAGCCAACTTCCATCACAAAAACGTTCCGGCCCTCTCAGCCACAAATGTCAGACCCGAGACTCAAACCCAGGTCCCGTGATGCCCGTGAGGAGGAGAGGTGGGCTGCAGGTGGGTCTGGTCTGTGGAAGCCTCGTACGCAAGCAAGCAAGCACGTTTGCACTCAGTGAAGGATGGTCTAAGCAGCCGTTGAAAGCTTTTGAACAGCGGCATGAGATGGTGACCCTGGTGTTTAAGGAGGATGGCTGTATGGCTCTGGCACAATTTTGTTGGAGGAACTCATGGGAGAAAGACTGGCCCAGGTTGTGACAGAGGCTTGTCCCAGGGACAGACCATGGGCTTGAGAAAACTCTCAGACACTTTGGCGATTCCCTCAGTGCTTTAAAGAGAAATACGTGGGCCGGGCAGGTGGCTCCCACCTGTAATCCCAGCACTTTGGGAGGTTGAGGCCGGTGGATCATCTGAGGTCAGGAGTTTGAGACCAGCCCGGTCAACATGGTGAAACCCCATCTCTACTAAAAATAAAAAATTAGCCAGGCATGGTGGCACACACCTGTAATCCCTGCTACTCGGAAGGCTGAGGCAGGAGAATCGCTTGAACTCAGGAGGCAGAGGTTGCGGTGAGCTGAGACTGCGTCGCTGCCCTCCAGCCTGGGCCACAGAGCAAAACTCTGTCTCAAAAATAAAAAAAAAAGTAAAGAGAACTGCTTGCTTTCCACATCCTCAGGCATTTCCCAGGCATGCTGTTGATTGAGGAGGCCACCCTTCCTAGAGTTCTCCTCTGGGGACCACTTCGGGCATCTGACCCCATTTTAGGAAAATACATTTCCATGACAGAACCCAATCTCCTCCTCTCAGTGTGTTTCCCAGTGGGTGGGTGGTTTGTTATTGTTGGTTTTTAAATTTCCCCAGCATGGCCCTTGCCTGAAAGAAAACACTGACCCCACTGGCCACAATTTAATGATTTTAGTAGAGATGGGGTTTTACCATGTTGGCCAGACTGGTCTTGAACTCCTGGCCTCAAGTGATCTGCCTGCCTCAGCCTCTCAAAGTGCTGGGATTACAGGCATGAGTCATAGGGCCCGCCGCAGTAATATTCCTTTGAAGAAAGATGTGATTAATGACAAGGCATTACCTGTTTTCACTATCTCAAGGCTGGGCAGAGTAACTTAGGAAGTGTGGAGGATTAACTTAGAAAGTTAACTCAGAAAGTGACTGGCTCAGGGCCCCTCTGGGGATCCTTTCCACCTTCCCTTTGTGATCTTAGAACCCTCTGGCTGGTCCATCTCCCTGGAGCTCCTTTTCCTGTTGGTTACTGTTTTCTGGAGGTCCTTGAACCTGGGTAGTTAATGCAGAGCTGGGTAGCTTCACGCAGGACCAGTGCCTCTGCTGAGAGATTTAAAGGTCACAGACGTTTTAGTCGAGAGAGAATGATGATGCCTGCGCAGGAGCTAAGCTTAATATTTACCTTTATAGATGGGTGGGTTATTTTAAAACCATGAGGCACATTGGTGCCGGAAAGGGAGGAGGGTCTTGTTTTTAAGGGTTCTGTAAACCTGCTGGGCTGCTGCGAAGTGAGGCAAGCTGTAGGGCACCTAGTCCTGAGTGGTGAGAGGGTCTGGGTGATGCCTTTCTTAGGGGCTGTTGACCTCAGTGGAATTGATTTTTCACAGAGACGTTACATTTGGAAGTTGCCCAAGGCAGTTTTTATTTATTTATTTATTTTTGAGATGGAGTCTCACTATCACTCAGGCTGGAATGTAGTGGCACGATCTTGGCTCATTGCAACCTCCGCCTCCTGAATTCAAGCGAGTCTCCTGCCTCAGCCTCCCAAGTAGCTCGACCCACACAGTGAAACCCTGTCTCTACTAAAAAATACAAAAATTAGCTGGGGGTGGTGGTACGCACTTGTAGGCCCAGCTACTTGGGAGGCTGAGGCGGAAGAATCATTTGAACCAGGAGGTGGAGGTTGCAGTGAGCCGAGATGGCGCCCCTGCACTCCAATCTGGTGTCAGAGCGAGACTCCATTAAAAAAAAATCCCGGCCTGGCAAGGTGGCTTAAGCCTGTAATCTCAGCACTTTGGGAGGCTAAGGCGGGCAAATCACGAGGTCAAGAGATCGAGACCATCCTGGCCAACATGGTGAAACCCTTTCTCTACTAAAAATACAAAAATTAGCTGGGCATGGTGGCATGTGCCTGTAATCCCAGCTACTCGGGAGGCCGAGGCAGGAGAATTGCTTGAACCTGGGAGGCGGAGGTTGCAGTGAGTTGAGATTGTGCCACTGCACTCCAGCCTCGCGCCTGGTGACAAAGTGAGACTCTGTCTCAAAAAAAAAAAAAAAAAAAAGAAATCCCAATAGATATTTTGGTAAAAAGAAGGAAAGGGTGAGGTGGCTCACACCTGTGATCCTAGCACTTTGGGAGGCTGAGGCGGGCGGATCACCTGAGGTCAGGAGTTCGAGACCAGCCTGGCCAACATGGCAAAACCCTAAAAAATACAAAATTTAGCCAGGCGTGGTGGTGTGCGCCTATATCTCGGCCTCCATCTCTGTCTCCTTAAGTGCTGGAATTACAGGGGTGAGCCACTGCCCCCACGGTATTTTTCTCTTACAAGTAATATTGAGGCCAGGTGCAGTGGCTCACGCCTATAACCCCAGCACTTAAGAAGACAAAGATGGGAGGATAGCTTGAGCCCAGAAGTTTGAGGCCTCCCTGGGCAACAAAGCAAGACCCTATATATATAATCCACAAAAAGGGGGAAAAAGGGACAAAAAAAAAGTAATGTTGAAGCCAGGCGCAATGGCTCACGCCTCTAATCCCAGCACTTTGGGAGGCAGCAGCGGGAGAATCACCTGAGGCCAGGAGTTCAAGATGAGCCTGGGAACTCACGGAGACCACCCCCATCTCTACCAAAAAAGTACAAAAATTAGTTGGGCTTGGTGGCCTGTACCTGTGGTCTCAGCTCCTCGGGAGGCTGAGGAGGGAGGATCACCCGATCCCAGGAGTTTGAGGCTGCAGTGAGCTGTGAGCATGCCACTGGACTCCAGCCTGGATGACAGCAAGAAAAAGTAAAAAAACAAAAAGGTACTGCTGGATTGGGGAGTTCAATGCACTCTATCTCCCCACTCAGGACCTCACGATAGTGCTGCTCATACCTACAAATTATACTTTTACAAAACCAATATTGGGGCTGGGCATGTGGCTCATGCCTGTAATCCCAGCACTTTGGGAGGCCGAGGCAGGCGGATCACGAGGTCAAGAGATCAAGACCAGCCTGGCCGACATGGAGAAACCCCTTCTCTACTGAAAATACCAAAGTCAGCCGAGTGTAGTTGCCTGGGCCTGTGATCCCTCAGCTTGGGAGGCTGAGGCAGGAGAAAAGCTTGGACCTGGGAGGTAGTGAGCAGAAATGACACCACTGCATTCCAGCCTGAGTGACAGGTGAGACTCAGTCTCAAAACAAAACAAAACAGCAAATCAAAACAAAAGAAGTTAGCCAAGTTTGGTGGTGGGCACCTGTAATCCCAGCTACTGGGGAAGTTTAGGCAGGGGAATCACTTGAATCTGGGAGGCAGAGGTTGCAGTAAGCTGAGATTGTGCCACTGCACTCCAGCCTGGGCGACAGAGTGAGACTCCATCTCAAAAAAAAAAAAAAAAAAAAAAAAAGCTGATCTCTAATAGCTACATGGTATTTCACTGTATCTCTATCCGTCTATCTGTCGTTAGTCATCTATGTATGCATATATCATACTTAATTTTATTTTCTTTTTCATCATTTTTCTTTTGATTTTGTCAGTTTTATTTTTTTGTTTTGTTTTTTGAGACAGTAGCTCACTCTCTTACCCAGGCTGGAGTGTAGTGGTGTGATCTTGGCTCACTGCAACTTCTACTTCCTGGGTCAAGTGATCTCCTACCTCAGCCTCCCAAGTAGCTAAGACTACAGGAATGCACAACCATGCCCGGCTAATTTTTGTATTTTTAGTAGAGGCGGGGTTTCACCATGTAGGCCAGGCTGGTCTTGAACCCCTGACCTCAGGTGATCTGCCTGCTTCGGCCTCCAAGAGTGCTGGGGTGACAGGCGTGAGCCACCTCGTCCCACTGGCTTTGGGATTCCTCTTAGGTCCGCAGAACTGGTTCTATTTTTTTAGATGTCTTTGAACAGGTTTAAAACATGTAACTGCCATTTTACTTTCCTTACAGTATTTTCTCATTTTATTTGACTCTTTTTCTGTATTTTTTCAAAAACATTTCGGCCTAAAAGCAAGCATGCCTTCTCTAGTTTTCCTTCTGTTTCCAGTGTTCCACCCGTGGCACCTTCAGGGCTGCGTTTTGCTGTTTTGTGGTGGACTGTGTCTGGTGGCTTGAACTTGCCTTGGAGTGAAGACAGTTCAGTGAGGTCCTGGGCCTGCCTGGAGCCCTGGCTTGTACTTTCTTTTTTTAATTTTTTAAAAATTTTTTCCATGGATCATAGGAAACAACTTTCTTTTTCTTTCTTTCTTTCTTTTTTTTCTTTTTCAGATGGAGTCTCGCTCTGTCGCCCAGGCTGCAGTGTAGTGGCGCAATCTTGGCTCACTGCAACCTCCACCTCCCAGGTCCTGGTTCAAGCAATTCTCCTGCCTCAGCCTCCTGATGAGTAGCTGGGATTATGGGCATGTACCACCATGCCCAGCTAATTTTTGTATTTTTAGTAGAGACGGGGTTTCACCATGTTGGTCAGGATGGTCTTGAACTCCTGACCTTGTGATCCACCTGCCTCATCCTCCCAAAGTGCTAGGATTACAGACGTGAGCCGTCATGCTCGGCCTGGGCTCATGCTTCCTATGTGGTTCCTGTCTCTCTGGCTTGTTGCTGAGACTGTCCTCTCAGATCCTGAGTTTGCAGAGATACATTTATGTCCCAGTTTTAGCTCTTCAGTGTTCTGGTGAGAGTAGTGGTGATGCCAGAGAGCAACACACACAGGAGAGAGAGAGCAGGGAACCTATGTGCTCTCTCTCTCCTGTGTGTGTTGGAGCTGCTGAGAGGGGGTCCGCTTAGGGACCTGTTTTCTGGCTTGGCCTCTGCACTAGCTGTAAGCCGTGTTTGTGGCCAGTTCAACTGCGTCACACGGGGCCAGCTCTGAATATCACCTCAGCCTTGGCCTCCCATCATCCCATGCGTTTCAAAACTTTTTTTTTTTTTTGAGATAGACTCACTCTTTTGCCTTGGCTGGAGTGCAGTGGCACAATCTTGGCTCACTGCAACCTCTGCCTCCTGGGTTCAAGTAATTCTCCTGGCTCATCCTCCTGAGTAGCTGTTATTATAGGTGCCTCTACCACCACACCCAGCTAATTTTTGTATTTTTAGTAGAGATGTGGTTTCACCATGTTGGTCAGGCTGGTCTTCAAATCCTGACCTCAGGTGATCCACCCGCCTTGGCCTCCCAAAGTGCTGGGATTACAGGCATGAGCCACCATGCCCGGCTCAAAAACTGCTTTCTAGAGAGTAAAACAGCCCAAGTGAAAGGCTTATTCCTCTCTGGCCTCTTTGCCCTCTGACCCTAGCCCCTCCAGATGGGCATTCGTGGGGTTCTTCCGGGGTCTCTGAGCTTAGCCTCTGTGTGTTTGCTGCTGCCGCCACCCAGGAGGGCCATTGCAGGGCTGGCCTCCACAGGTTTTCAAATGTGGTCTCAGTTGCAGCCATTCCTTCCCTTCCCTCATGTCCTTGTACCAAGCAGCAACCTCTGGGTTCTTCTTTAGCAACTGCCCCTACGCCTGCGTGGCTCCTGCGTGGCTTTCACGTTGCTCCTATGGGCTTTTCCTCTGGGGGCTGTGTTTTTCTTCCTTGCTGACCTGCCACTGAGTGCTGCTCTGGGCTGTGTGACTTCAAAGCCATTTCCCCAGAGGTAGCTGTCCTTCAACTAAAACGAAAGACATTTTTGAGCTCTTTAAAAAATAATAATAGTAATAGAACGCCCCATGATCTCCCTGCTTTTCATGTGTTCCTGCGTCCCCCTGACAGTGTGACCTGTGGTAGCTGCCAGCTCCAATTCCTTTGATGTCTGTCTCCAGGATACTTCCCTGGAATCTGTGCAGAGAAGAGCGAGATTGTCTGGATGAGTGCATGTTTTGGGGAGGGTGGTGGAAGGACCCCAGGAACTTCGTGGGTGTGTCCTTAAGGAAATGAGCCTGAACCGCTGTAGCCTGGGAGGAAAGTGCGGTCCTCTCAATTACAGAGAATTTCAGCTTCTCCCGCCTCCTGGCCCTCCCACCTGTTTCCCCTAAGCTGCGCCTTTGGTTCTCACTGTGGAATGATCAACACAAACTGATCTCCAGGTGTGTTCCTGGATTCCCGAGTTCTCGAGCCGGCTTGCGACTCCCTGCTGGAAGCTGATTCCCTTGGTTTCCTCTGGCCTTTTCCTCTTGGAAGCCTGGGCTCTTCTTTTTTGCCCTACCCCTTGCCCCCACCCCCATCCTCCTTTTCTTCATTAAGATAAAATCGGCTGGGCACGGTGGCTCACGCCTATAATCCCAGCACTTTGGGAGGCCGAGGCAGGTGGATCACGAGGTCAGGAGATCTAGACCATCCTGGTCAACAAGGTGAAACCCCGTCTCTACTAAAAATACAAAAATTAGCTGGGTGTGGTGGCGTGTGCCTGTAGTCCCAGCTACTCGGGAGGCTGATGCAGGAGAATTGCTTGAATCCAGGAGGCGGAGGTTGCAGTGAGCTCAGATCGTGCTATTGCACTCCAGTCTGGGTAACAACAGTGAAACTCCGTCTCAAAAAAAAAAAGAAAAAATGCATCCAGGCTGGGCGCAGTGGCTCACGCCTGTAATCCCAGCCCTCTGGGAGGCCAAGGCAGGAGGATCACGAGGTCAGGAGATTGAGACCATCCTGGTCAACATGGTGAAACCCCGTCTCTACTAAAAGTACAGAAAAATTAGCTGGGCGTGGTGGCGTGTGCCTGTAATCCCAGCTCCTCGGTAGGCTGAGGCAGGAGAATCACAAACCTGGGAGGTGGAGGTTGCAGTGAGCTGAGATCACGTCATTGCACTCCAGCCTGGGCGACAGAGCGAGACCCCGACTGAAAAAAAAAATGCAGCTAACACTTTGGGAGGCCAAGGCAGGTGGATCACCTGAGGTCATGAGTTTGAGACCAGCCTGGCCAACATGATGAAACCCCATCTGTACTACAAATACAAAAAATTAGCTGGGCATGATAGCGGGTGCATGTAATCCCAGCTCCTCAGGAGGCTGAGGTAGGAGAATTGCTTGAACCCGGGAGGTGGAAGTTGCAGTGAGCCAAGATGGCACCACTGCACTCCAGCCTGGGCGACAGAGTGAGACTCTACCTCAGAAAAAAAAAAAAGGAGAAAAATACAACCAAATCTTTTTATTGCAGAGAATTTCAGATACATGGGAAAGCAGACCTCATCTGCCTACCAGCCCAGCTGCAGCAGTGATGGATTCATAGCCCCTGCTGGCTCGTCAGCACCCACCCACAGTTCCTAAGCAGATCTCAGACCCCACAGTTCAGCCATAAATACTTAAATGTGTGTCTATAAAACGTAAGGATTTGAAAAGTAACCAGTAGTATTACGCCCCTAATTAACAGTTTCTTAATGCATGAGATAGCCAATCATTGTTTACATAGCATACATCCCATTTTTCACCCATTTTATATTAAAGCTTTAAAACATGATGTTTTGATATGCATATACATAGTGAAGTGATTACTCCAGTCAAGCAGATTAATTTATCTGGCACTTTCCATAATTACCATTGTTGGGGTCAGCTTTAAAACTTACGTGTAAGCCGGGCACAATGGCTCACACTTGTAATCCCAGCACTTTGGGAGGCTGGGCAGGTCACTTGAACTCGAGCCCAGCCTCCCATCCTCCAAAAGGATGCTTGAGCTGGGAAGACTGCAGTGAGTCTCATTCTGTCGCCTAGGCTGGAGTGCAGTGGTACAATCTTGGCTCACTGCAACCTCCGCTTCCTGGGTTCAAGTGATCCTCCCACCTGAGCGTCCCAAATAGCTGGGATTACAGGCATGCACCACCACACCTGGCTCATTTTTGTATTTTTAGTAGAGATGGGATTTTGCCATGTTAGCCAGGCAGGTCTTGAACTCCCAACCTCAAGCGATCCACCCACCTTGGTCTCCCAAAGTGCTGGGATGACAGGCGTGAGCCACCACACACGGCCTTCCTCTCTCTTTTCTGTCAGTAGGTGTGTGATGGTGAACATGAGGCCTGCCTTTTCTGGGACACTCCCAGTTTTACATCACTTTAACTTTTTCAGTAAAGGTGAGCTTATATGGAGAAATGCGACTTACCCATAATGCCTTTGTAATGTATCTTCTGTGTATTTCCAAGTTAGAACATAAATCCATCATAAATCCGTGGATTCTGAAAACTGGGGCTGCCAGCAGCTCTGATGCCCCCCTTGTAGCCAGACATTGTACCATTCTTTTTTCCTCGCTGTTTGCATGACCAGCATTTGGCGCTCCAGACGGGAGGAGCTGGCACTCCTCGCCCTTCCTCCAAGTACGGTTTTCCGGTCAGTTTTGGGGACCGGAAGGAGTGGAAGGAGGGAATCGCTGGGCCGGCCATGGCAGCTCACTGCGTGTGGACTCACAGGAGGGACATGGGCTGGGCAGTGTGGCCAGGTCGTGCTGGGTGCACGTGTGGCCACTCACAAGGGAACCCATGGCTGCAGCCCCTCGGAGAGTGCAGCCCTTCCACCCATAATGAGGGAGACAGAAAGCAAACCAGAGGCCTTGTCACAGGGTTATTTCTGGTGAAACAGCAGGAGGGCGCTTCAGCCAGTCCTCACAATGGAGCCCATCGGCGTGCCTTGAGTCCGTAGGTTGAATATGAGTGGCCTGCTGGTGACAGGGAGACACTCCAGCCATCCTTTTAGGACAGTTGATGGAAGCATGAGCAAGAGCCAAGAGCGTGTGGCTTCGTGGCAGTAAGGCTGCAGGGTTTTGTTTTGAGATGGAATTTCACTCTATCGTCCAGGCCGGAGTGCAGAGGCATGATCTCGGCTCACCGAGACCTCCGCCTCCCGGGTTCACACAATTCTCCTGCCTCAGCCTCCTGAGTAGCTGGGATTACAGGCGTGCGCCACCACTCCCATCTAATTATATATTTTTAGTAGAGACAGAGTTTCTCCATGGTGGCCAGGCTGGTCTCAAACTCCCGACCTCCGGTGCTCTGCCCACCTCGACCTCCCAGAGTGCTGGAATGACAGGCATGAGCCACCACTGGCCTAGGCTGCAGGCTTGATTGCAGGCGAGGGTGTGGCTGGTGTGGTCTCTGGTGATGTGCCATGAAAGGTGGCTTTGTTCCCCAGGACGGCGACAGGGAATACCGCACGCATGGCAGGCCCTCCCAGCTCTCAGAGCAGCTCCTTCTGTTCTTGCTGTGCGTGCTCTGCAGAGCGCAGGGTCTCAGACACAGGAGGTGCTCAGGACATACGGATGGATGAGTGAGCACAGTTTCCTGAGCAGAGCGCACATTTGTTGCAGCCGCCAACACATCCCAAAGCTGGGTCCTGAAGCGTCTTGGCCTTTTCCTACAACCTTGCCAGACCTTTAAGCATGTCCTTGCCCTGCTGGGCATGCCTCGGTAGAAGTATCCAGCTTCTCTGTGTTCTTAAGCTGGGGGTTTCTGGCTGTCACACAAGCCACATGATATGGGAGGTGGGCGTTTTGTGCCAGAGGATTCCCAGATACGAAGGAATTGGGGTGGAGTCCTGCAGGTGTTTAAAGAACACACCCAGGCGGGGAGATGCGTGCGGTGGCTCACACCTGTAATCCCAGCACTTTGCGAGGCTGAGGCAGTGGATCACCTGAGGTCAGGAGTTTGAGACCAGCCTGGCCAACATGGTGAAACCATATCTCTACTAAAATTACAAAAATTAGCTGGGCATAATGGTGGGCACCAGTAATCCTGGCTACTTAGGAGGCTGAGGCAGGAGAATCCCTTGAAGCAGGGAGGTGGAGGTTGCAGTGAGCTGAGATTATGCCACTGCATTCCAGCCTGGGCAACAGAGTGAGACCCCATCTCAAAAATAAAATAAATTTAAAGAGCACAGCAAAATGGTACAGCAATGAGTGTCAGCATGCGAAGACTCTCTCCAGCCAGACGGTGTGCATGGGATTGGGCGACGACTGTGTTCTTTACTTGGGCTGGTATTTGGCCAGACTTGGGACTGTACTGACTGTACATCACCAATTCAGCAACTTTTCCAGAAGTGACTTTCTATGCTTCCCTGACTTCCAGGGGTAGATTTTCTTCTTACTCTACTTTCAAGATTTCCCCATCGTCTGAATGTATGACTTTAGGATCATAAAGTGCAAAGTAAAATGCCTTTTTAAAAATTAATGGAAGAACATGGCGTCATTGGTTTGAAGCCTCAGAGCAAGGCACGTACCCGTGTCCCGTCTGTTTACTGTTCAGTTAACAAGGGCATGGGAGGTTTGTGCTTGAGGCTTGAGGGCCTTGGCTGCTTGTGTTGGAATCTGTGAATTCAGTCCAGATTGATAAGTGTTCTGGTATTTGTGGAGGCTTTTTATTTATTTATTTTATAAAACCCAGCTTAACGAAGGCACATTTTCCGGAGAGTTCAGGATAAACAGTTCTCTAGTCAGTGCCTTGTGAGGAATGCGGATTTGGATTTACCATAGGGGTCTTGGATGTGTTTTTAATGCATTGTTCTGCCTCAGTGGGAGGCCAAGATGAAAGGGGAATTTCAAGATAAGCCCCGTGAGTGGTTTGGTGCTGCCCTGGGATTGAGATGATGGCTCTGCCTTGGCATTCACTCCGAGTCCTGACGCAGAAAGTGTGTGTCCAAGCAGGAGGCGGCCTGGAGCCCTCGGAGTAGAGGGGCCCTCGCTTTGGCTGGGATCTGGAAGGTGAATCCAATATGAGAAAAACAGTTCTTCTCCTTCCCTGCCCCCATCCCAGAGCTTTTCTGTCCCTGTCATGATGTGTGCTCTCTCTCTGAGCATTCATTTAATTTACTCCTTGGCTACATATCTTGGTAATAATCAGATTTTCTCCTTGGGCCCAACTCTTCCCCTAAAGGCCTTACCTCTGCCATCGGGAGGCAGTTGCCCTTGCCCCAGTGAGACTGGTTCTGTGTTTCAGAGGCAGATGTTGGCATTTGTAAATGGCAGCTGCAGATCTGGAGTATAGAATCACATCAGAAAAACAGAGTTTTCTTTCTTTCTTTTTTTTTTTTTTTTCTGAAACAGAGTTTTGCTCTTGTTGTCCAGGCTGGAGTGCAATGGCTTGATCTGGGCTCACTGCAAACTCCACCTCCCGGGTTCAAGTGATTCTCCTACCTCAGCCTCCCACGTACCTGGGATTACAGGCATGAGCCACCACAGCCGGCTCATTTTTGTAATTTGACGGGGTTTCTCCCTGTTGGTCAGGCTGGTCTCAAACTCCCGACCTCAGGTGATCCACCCACCTCAGACTCCCAAAGTACAGGAATTACAGGCATGAGCTGCCGTGCCTGGCCAGAAAAACGAGAAAGGAGAACAAGGACCAATTCTGCCTTCTGCTGTGGCTCCAGTCTCTCCCAAACACCAGTCCGCTCGGGGACTTTTGAGAGCAGAAGGGCTCAGTTGCCCTGTGAGTCAAGCCCCTCCGTGCGGCTGCCCCCCACCACTGTCATGTCCAGGTCCCGTCTTCACCCTGACCCTGCAGTTACCCTTACAGGTGGCCTGTCAGCTCCCAGACCCCCCACAGCGGCCTCACTGGGTGTCTCCGTTAGCCCAGGTTGTTCCAACCGTGCTCTTGCCCATCCACATCTGGCACGGCCTCCATGTGCCTTCACTCTCCAGCTCTCTTGGCTAGCCTGCCTCCTTTTGAACCTCTGGTGTTATTTTTGTTTTGTTTGAGATGGGGTCTCACCCTGTTGCCCAGGCTAGAGTGCAGTGGCACGATCCTGGCTCACCACAGCCTCCGCATTCTGGATTCAAGCAACTTTCCTGCCTCAGCTTCCCGAGTAGCTGGGATTACAGGTACACACCACCACCCACCTAATTTTTGTATTTTTAGTAGAGGCTGGGATTACAGGCACTCACCACCATGTGTTGCCCAGGCTGGTCTTGAACTCCTGACCTCAGGTGATCTGCCCATCTTGGCCTCCCAAAGTGTTGTGATTACAGGCGTGAGCCACCGCACCAGCCTCTGGTATATTTTCTTTACAGCAGTTTGGCATTTACTTGTGTTGATTGCATTTTTTGCTTTGCTTTCCAACTTGTATATGAGCACTTCAAAGGAAGGGAGGAGGACTGGAGATTTCGATGACTCTCTTGATGTTCGGTGGGGCTCGGACCCATTTTAAACCAGTTTCTAGGACTTACAAGTTCCCTTTTCCTTATGAAGGATGTGAAAGATGGTTAGGCCCACATGTTTCAGCTTACCGTTTCTGGCCCTAAGTAGTAGCCAGGCTGCTGAGGAGAAATGAGAGCGTTACTTTGTGTAGCTGGCAACAAACTTAAGAAATTCATCACCCTAAGAAGGAAAATCCATGGAAAATGGTGAGCCATGAATGACAGTCACCTCTTCCTCTGAGAGATGCTGGGGTGCTGTGTCGTTGTGCAGGGTTCTGTTGATGAAGTACTCGGGAATACTGAGCTGAGTGGGGTGCATTTCAGCATTGACTGGTTAATAGTGCCCTTTCCAGCTGAAGGTTGAGAAGGATCTTGAGACTCTGTGCAGTCACTTTGTCTGCCTGAGGGCTCCGTAGCGGAAAATGGCTGCAGTCCCGAGATGGTCCCCACCATTTGGAACACTGACCCAGTGTAAGCCTGCTCCCGTTGGCATAGCTGCCCCTCCAAACAGAAGCAAAAGTGAGGAATTGCGGCCAGGTGCGGTGGCTCATGCCTGTAATCCCAGAACTTTGGGAGGCTGAGGCAGGCGGATCACCTGAGGTCGGGAGTTCAAGACCAGCCTGGCCAACATGGAGAAACCCCATGTCTACTAAAAATACAAAAATTAGCTGGACCTGGTGGTGGGTGCCTGTAATCCCAGCTACTCAGGAGGCTGAGGCAGGAGAATCGCTTGAACCCAGGAGGCGGAGGTTGCAATGAGTCGAGATTGTGCCACTGCACTCAAGCCTGAGTGACAAGAGTGAAATTCTGTCTCAAAAAAAAAAATATATATATATATACACACACACACACACACACACACACACATATGTATATGTCAGTTTATATCTGGGCAACAAAAGTGAATCTCTCTCTCTCTCTTTATATATATATATATATATATATATATATATGTCATATATATACACACATGCATATGTCAGTATATAAAAGTCATCTGTTGATAGAAGGAAGCAAGAAGAAGGTCACTGCTGGCTTCTGACATTCTGAACAGGGTTCTCAGACACCCTCGGCTATGTCCAACTTAGATTAAAATAGACCACATCTGTGTCACATTGACTGGTTAGTAGCGGTCTTTCCAGCATCTATATATCTGGATATAAATACAACTCATATATGTCACATTGATTACACCCAGCTCAGTATACCTGAGTATTTTACCTACAGAAGTCCCTATCTGGATATATATATATATATATATACCCCGAAGCTGCTGGACCCCTCATCAGAATGTACCTAGGATGCAAGATATGGTCTTTTTAAATTCAAGTTAGACCCAGCCAAGGGTGTCTGAGACCTATGTTCAGAATGTCAGAAGCCAGCAGTGAAGCTCCCCTCACTTCTAACAGCAGGTGCTGTCTGCAAAGCTGCCACGACAAGGCATTCCCCACCCACTCAGCTGCTGGTCCAAGGACACACAGCCCGCCCGCTGCCTACTGGTGGCAAATCCGTGCCTCTCAGACGCCTTTTCCTGTGATGAGTCCTTGCTGCTGACCCCACAGACCTCACACAGGGCAGGGTTACCTCTGTCTCTAGCCCTGAACCTGAGGAAAGAAGCCCTGGATATCCTTTCAAATGCCTGTATTCCTAGGAGGGCTCAGGCCTTCACCTGAAGCTGCTGTAATGGACCGTTAACTCATAGCCGAGGAGAGGCGCATAACACCAAGAACAGCCTCAGAGTCTAGTTTTGCTGAAAACCTGTGGTTTCCAAATGAGAGTAACCAGGAGGGCTTGTCAAATGCAGATTCCTGGGCCCAGTCCCAGAGTTCTGGACTTGGTAAATCCGGGCTGGAACCCCATAATTTGCAATTCTAGGATCAGTTCTCAGGTGACAGTGAAGTCGCAGGTGCAGGGATGGGAGTTTAGGAGCCGCTGCCCAGGCCCAAAACTGTACCAGCCTGGGTTGGTGGCTAGGCAGGTAGACAGACTCTTCAGATCAGCTTCACCTTAGCTTTTTTCTAGGCTTCCAAATAAGTACACATTTAAAAATCTTTTATTTTACTTTATTTTTGAGACAGGGTCTCACTCTTTCACTCAGGCTGGAGTGCAGCGGCGCCATCTCAGCTCACTATGGCCTCTGTCTCCCGCGTTCAGGTAATTCTTCCCAGCCTCCTGAGTAGCTCAGATTACTGGCACCAACCAGCACACCTGGCTACTTTTTGCATTTTTAGTAGAGACGGGGTTTCACCATGTTGGCCAGGGTGGTCTCGAACTCCTGGCCTTCAGTGATCCGTCTGCCTCGGCCTTCCGAAGTGCTGGGATGACAGGCGTGAGCCACTGAGCCCAGCCAAAAGTATTTTTTAAAATAAATAACATAACCTTATGGCTAAAACAAAATCAAAGAGTCTACATAGGCTTATAATATGAAGTTATCTTTCTTTTTTCTTTTTTTTTTGAGACTGGGCCTGGCTCTGTCACCCAGGCTGGAGTGCAGTGGCGCCATCTCAGCTCACTACAGCCTCGGCTTCCCAGGCTCAAGCGATCCTCCCACCTCAGCCTCCAACACCACATGTGGCTGACTTCCACATTAGTGCTGCTTTTCTGTTAGGCTAGAGGTCTGTTTAGCTCTTTAAAAGCAAACAGCTTTCCTTGTCCTCTTGATACGACTGTTATCACCATTTACGGTTTTCCTGGTTACAGTTTCAGCATTCAGGAATGTGTTGATGCCTTTCGTCCTTACCCTGCAGTAAGACTGTGGGAATGCCCACGTCTCCTTGTCTCCTTGTGCTGCCTGTGCGGTCTCCTGCTTTTCCTTCCTGGTTTTGGTCAAGGTTGTTCGTATTTATGTTGTGTTATATAACTGTGGTTCATGCTTTGTGTGTGGTTGAAAGTCAGTCAGCCAGTCAATGGAGCATTGTTGCATGTGTGTAAATACAGTTTTCAGCAAATTCAGGTGGCACATTAGGACTACATCTTTTGTGCAACTTTTCATTTTGTCTTGAAATTTCTAACTCCCTTTTCCCACCTTGTGTTATTTGACTGTGTCCTCAGTTTCTTTCCCCAGAATTCTCAATCCAATCAGGTAGTTTACTGAGTACCCTTTTTTTCTTTTTTTGAGATGGAAGTTTTTTTTTTTCTCTGTCACCCAGGCTGGATTGCAGTGGCACGATTTCAGCTCACCGCAACCTCTGCCTCCCAGGTTCACGTGATTCTCCTGTTTCAGCCTCCCAAGTAACTGGGATTACAGGTACCTGCCACCATACCTGGCTGATTTTTGTATTTTTACTAAAGATGGGGCTTCCCCATGTTGGCCAGGCTGGCTCTGAACTCTTGACCTCAGGGTGATCTGGCCTGCCTCAACCTCCCAAAGTGCTGGGATTACAGGTGTGAGCCGCTGTGCCTGGCCTGAGTCCTCTTTTTAACTTGGATAGTTCCCTTTCCTGGGATTTGTCAGCCCTCCTCCATCCTGGACAGGTGGTTCTTGGGGTTGGCTATGCAGCTGTCATTCTGGAACATTCCTTTGGTACTTTCCTGAGTTGGATTTCACATTGGATTTTATTGTAACTCCAGTTCTTGATTGGTTCCACAGTTTTGTTTTTTTTTTTTAAATGTAGCTCAGACACCAGTTGGAAGTGTTACCAGGGAGGGCTTAAAGGGCAAAGGGTGTTTTCGAGGGCAGAGCTTTAAATTTTGGTATCTGAGTTCAACACAGGTGAAGTGTAAATGGGAATCAGCTGTCTTTGGATTAAACACTACTACACAGTTTTTTTAAAGATTAAACACGGAAGTGAAGCAAGGATTCCAGACACTGTTTCCTGAGCAGCCCAGCTGCTTTGCAATCTGGACTTGAGCCTCTTCGGGTTGGGTGAGTCAGGAATCAGAGCTGCCTCCAGGGATTGAGGGAGGCATGGCACGTATGGTGGGAAATGATCGGGTAAGATTTAACCCACGTCCTGCGGGGACGTCCTGGCTTTGCTTCCTGTTAGCTGGTTGCTCTCCCTTATGTTATGGATAATAACCGCCCAGCCTTCCTGGAATATTGGGAATATTGGATAAACCAAAGGATAGGAGAATGCGCTGGAAAGTTGGAATGTTCTTTTTTTTTTTTTTGAGATGGAGTCTCCCTCTGTTGCCCAGGCTGGAGTGTAGTGGCACAATCTCAGCTCACTGCAGACTTCGCCTCCTGGGTTCAAGTGATTCTCCTGCCTCAGCCTCCCGAGTAGGTGGGAGTACAGGCACATGTCACTACGCCCAGCTAATTTTTTTTTTTTTAGTAGAGACCGCGTTTCATCATGTTGCTCAAGCTGGTCTCGAACTCCTAACCTCGTGATCTGCCCACCTTGGCTTCTCAAAGTGCTGGGATTACAGGCGTGAGCCACTGAGCCTGGCAGGAATGTTCCTTATTTACAGTTTGTCATTGTGAAGTTGTGATCAGATGTTGGATTTTGCTACCTGCAAAAGCTGTAAGTGAAGATTGAGCTGGAGTTTTGTGCACAGCCAAATAAAATGCATAGTTAGCTGGACACATTTAATAATGTAAACCAGTGTTATTGAAATGCCAACAGAGGGCCAGCAGGCAGGTGGAGTGAGTGCCTGGGTCAGGTGGTGTCGGGAACAGTGTGGAGGGCTGCAGCCAACCCTTGGGGAGCGCCCGCTCTTGCTTCCAGCTGCTTGCTGCAGTAATGAGGGCCAGCATTGCCAGCTCTTCTGACTTTTCAAGCTTACAGTCTGGGTTTTTATGTGAAGCCAGTTAAGTTTTACATGCTGTTAGCCAGTTAAAAATTTTCTTAACATTGGGCAAGCCAAACAAAGCACATCTGAGTTCCCAACTTCAGGCCTCTGCTGTACTTCACGGGAATTAAGTGTAAATTGCAAACAGTTCCTGAACGTCATGCTGAGTATTGCATGGGTACAGCTGATGATAGTGTTCGGGTCATTGCTCATCTCCTAGTCTTCTTGATACCTGCTCATGTGAACGATATTCTCCAATACCTGTGTTTTTTGTTTTTTTTTTGTTTTTGAGACAGCCTCACTCTGATGCCTAGGCTGGAGTGCAGTGGCACCATCTCGGCTCACTGCAACCTCCGCCTCCCCAGTTTAAGCAATTCTCCTGCCTCAGCCTCCCAAGTAGCTGGGGTTACAGGCATGTGTCACCACGACCAGCTAATTTTTGTATTTTTGGTAGAGAAACCCCATTGATCAGGCTGGTCTTGAACTCCTGACCTCAGGTGATCCACCTCTTTCAGCTTCCCAAAGTGTTGGGATTACAGGCGTGAGCCACCGCGCCTGGCCTTCCAGTACCTTTCTCAAGGGAATTAAGGATAATGTTGTGATGAACGTAGCCAGAACGGATTTTTTTTTTTTTTTTTGAGACAGAGTCTCACTGTGTTGCTCAGTCTGGAGTGCAGTGGCACGATCTCGGCTCACTGCAGCCTCTGCCTCCTGGGTTCAGGCAATTTGGTGCCTGCCACCATGCCTGGCTAATTTTTTTTTGTATTTTTGGTAGAGACGGGGTTTCACCATGTTGGCCAGGCTGGTCTCAAACTCCTGACCTCGTGATCCGCCTGCCTCGGCCTCCCAAAGTGCTGGGATTTACAGGCATGAGCTGCCACGCCTGGCCCAGAATGTATCTTTTTAGAACACAATGAGAAGCTTCCCTCTAGGTTAACAATATTCATCCAATAATCTAAGCTTCAGGGTGTGGTGGTTGCCCAGTTATTAGTTCACATTACCAGCCCGTGGATCTGTCTTACCCAGGAGAATTCCATAGGAAATCTCATCGAAAGCTTTCCTGATGTGCCAGGCAGAACACAATTCCCGAACTGCCACTCTTGAGTGAGACAGGAAGTTAGTTGGATGTCGATTTTGAAAGAAGTAGTGCGGTGGTTGAGACCCCCCGCTGAGACCCTGTGCTGGTACTTAAGCCTTCCTAGTGACCCACATGGAGGGAGCTTTCTTTGCAAAACACCTCCCTTGCCACAACCCTGTGAATTAAGTAACCCCTCTGGATTTTTGGCCAGAGCCCTCTTCAAGTTTACAGTCTGTGGTTTCCCTTTATCCGTGATGTTTATCCTCTCCTCTCTCTGCTAATTACCAGCAGCCCAGATTCTCAGAGGAGTCGACTTTGTTAACACAAGCAGCTTGGGTTGGTGAGAGTCCAGGCAGTATAAGGACCATCACGTGCAGACTTGGATAATTAAAGAGAAGCCGGGAGGGTGGAGTGGGCAGGGCTGGCTTCACCTCTCTCTCTGCGACTGATTGGTTATGCAGCTCCTGCAGAGCTTGCCTCCTCCTGCTCTTCCCCCAGACCATTCTGGCTACTTTTGCTTCCTTTCTTTTTCTTTTTTTTTTTTTTTTTTTTGAGATGGAGTTTCGCTCTTGTTACCCAGACTGGAGTGCAATGGCGCGATCTCGGCTCTCTCCGCCTCCTGGGTTCAGGCAATTCTCCCGCCTCAGCCTCCTGAGTAGCTGGGATTACAGGCACGTGCCACCATGCCCAGCTAATTTTTTGTATTTTTTAGTAGAGATGGGGTTTCACCATGTTGACCAGCCTGGGCAACGCTTGAGCCCAGGAGTTTGAGATCAGTCTGGGCAAGATGGTGAGACCTGTCTCTATAACAAATAAAAAAAATTAGCCAGGTGTAGTGATGCATGCCTGTAGTCCTCTTGATCTCTTGACCTCGTGATCCACTCGCCTCGGCCTCCCAAAGTGGTGCTGGGATTACAGGCGTGAACCACCGCGCCCGGCCTGCTTCCTTTTTTTTTTTTTAAAAGACAAGGTTTTACTCCTGTTGCCCAGGCTGGAGTGCAGTGGCATGATCTCAGCTCACCACAACCTCCGCTTCCCAGGCTTAAGTGATTCTCCTGCCTCAGCCTCCCGGGTAGCTGGGACCACAGGTGTGCACTACCATGCCAGGCTCTTTTTTTTTTTTTTTTTGTAGAGATGGGGTTTCACCTTGTTGCCCATGCTGATCTGGAACTCCTGAGTTCAAGTGATCTGCCCGCCCCGGCCTCCCAAAGTGCTGTGACCACAGGCGTGAGCCACTGTGCCTGGCCGCCCTTTTGCCGATCCGACCTCCCCTTTCTGTGCTCCTTCTGGCCTCCCATTGGGTCACTGACTCCCCTCCCAGCATTATTATAAACAGTTTTTTTGGCTGCATGGGATGGGAGATGGGCAAAAGTATTCATCCACAGACTCTTTCATCACCTGGAACCTTGTTCTACAAATCCCGAGGATATGTGGGCTGGCCAGGCACATTGGCTCACGCCTATAATTTCAGCACTTTGGGAGGCTAAGACGGGCAGGTCGCTTGAGCTCAGGAGTTCAGGCAGCCTGGGTGACATGACAAAACCCCATCTCTACAAAAAATATCAAAGTTAGCCAGCCGTGGCTGCACACCTGTGGTCTCCACTACTCGGAAAGCTGCAGTGGGAGGATGGTTTTAGCCTGGGAAGTGGAGGCCACAGTGAGCTGAGATTGCGTCACTGCACTCCAGCCAGCGCCATAGAGCCAGACCTTGTCCCCCAACAAAAAAAAAGAAAAGAAAAAAGAATATGTGGGATACTCCTGTTAATAAAGACAGGGAAGGAGAGCCAGGCACAGTGGCTCACACCTGTAATCCTAGGACTTGGGGAGGCTGAGGTGGGAGGATCACTTGAACCCAGGAGTTTGAAACCAGCCTGGGCAACGCTTGAGCCCAGGAGTTTGAGATCAGTCTGGGCAAGATGGTGAGATCTGTCTCTACAAAAAATAAAAAAATTAGCCAGGTATAGTGATGAATGCCTGTAGTCCTAGCTACTTGGAGGGCTAGAGTGGGAGGATTGCTTGAGGTCGAGGCTGGAATGAGTCTTGACAGCGCCACTGCACTACAGCCTGAGTAACAGAGCAAGACCCTGTCTCTTTAAAAAAAAAAAAAAATGGAGAAGGAGAAAAAAATACAGAGACAGTAGATTCTTCGAATGTGCAGATGTAACATTGTCTTGATTTCTTGAGAGCTTTCAGCCATCCCAGAGGTTCCTAACAGGTAATAATTTTGCTAAGACATGGATTTGAATTGCAGCCTAGTTGGAACTCATCAGTAATTAAAACTTTGTGAAAAATGGCTCTTTTGCAAAGAGAATCAGCTGCTACTATTCATGATATCAGGGAAGAAAAAGCAAAGATACCCAAAGAAGCGATCGCTCTTAGTCAGCATAGGGAGTTTTGGATAAGTTAGAGACTAGGATGATGACCTTCGCTGTGCTGGGACTAAGCCCACTGTGTGTGTACTTCTCAGGGAACAGGGACGTTTTAGCCATTGCTTGAGCCAGGGTGAAGTTTGTATGAGTGAGACAGTTTTAGAGAAAGTTGATTGGTGGGTTGTAGTGGGAGGTGAGACATTAACAAAAACGGGGGCCTGTAATCCCAGCACTTTGGAAGGCCGAGGTGTGCGGATCACCTGAGGTCAGGAGTTTGAGACCAGCTCGGCAACATGGTGATTTCCCATCTCTACTAAAAATACAAAAATGAGCCAGGCATGGTGGTGCACACCTGTAGTCGCAGCTACTCAGGAGGCTGAGATTGGGGAATCACTTGAACCCGGGAGGCAGAGGTTACAGTGAGCAGAGATCGTGCCATTCACTCTGGCCTGGGCAACAAGAGTAAAACTGTCTCAAAAAAATGAAAAATCAGGAAAAAGCCAGAGTCTGTATGGCACCTTCTGTGTGGCTGGGTTTGGAATGGCTGAAGCTGCTGGGTGTGCGTCTCTAGAGTCCCAGGGCTTCCCTGGACCTGTGTTTGCTTCCCGGGAGGGAGGCCTCTTCTTGCTGGCTCAGTCCCTGTATGTCTGTCTTACCACCCTTCCTTCTTCCTCCCTGCCCCGTCCTTGGTGCCGCTGTGCAGCTGGAGACAATCAGCTTTGAACTGAAAGAAGCAGAGGGGTCAGTCCTTACACCTGGCTCCTCTGGCTGCTCCCAAGGCTGTGGGCCAAACCTCAAAGCAAATAGTTACTTTGCCTCCCCATCTGGCCTTTAAAATCTCTTCTCCCCAACCCCAGTCCCAACTTGCCACCCAGTCCTGTCTTCCAGTTCTGTATAACTGGAGTTCCTGCCTTTACGTGGGCAGTCATTTCTGAGTGATAGGAGTTTAGCAGATGAAAGTAATTTACACCGAAGGTGTGAATGAGGCTTGGTCTTTGAATGTTTGCATTTAAAATCAAATGAGCCTTGGTGCTCAGGGCTGGGGCTGGGGAGCCCAGGGCTGGGGCTGGAGAGCAGGGGAAGGGGAGTTAGTCTTTAATGAAGACAGAGTTTCAGTTTAGGAAGATTAAAAACTGGATACAGATGGCCACGGTTGCAGAACTGTGAATGTGCTTAATGCCACAGGACTTCACACTGAAAACACTTGAAATCATACATTTTTTGCCAGTATATTTTATCACAATAAAAAACTAAAAATCGGCGGGGCACGGTGGCTCCCACCTGCCATCCCAGCACTTTGGGAGGCCGAAGCCGGCAGATCACCTGAGGTCAGGAGTTTGAGACCAGCCTGACCAACACAGAGAAACCCAGTCTCTACTAAAAATACAAAATTAGCCCGGTGTGGTGGCATATGCCTGTAATCCCAGCTCCTCAGGAGGCTGAGGCAGGAGAATCGCTTGAACCCAGGAGGCAGAGGTTGTGGTGAGCTGAGATGATGCCATTGCACTCCAGCCTGGGCAATAAGAGTGAAACTCTGTCTCAAAAACAAAATCAAGCGAGGCTTTCCCTATAATAACACAAAGAATATTATACAAGTAACATAAGATGTTTTAGAGAGGCTTGGCTTAGTGGCTCACCGTGGTAATCCCAGCTTTTTTGGGAGGCTGAGGCCAGAGGATCACTTGAACCTAGGAGTTGCAGACCAGCCTGGGTAACAAAGTGAGACCTCCTCTCTCCAAAAAAAAAAAGGGCCATCGGGTGGCTCACGCCTGGAGGCCGGGTTGGGCAGATCACTTGAGGTCAGGAGTTCGAGACCAGCCTGGCCAACATGGCAAAACCCATCTCTACTAAAAATATAAAAAATTAAAAAGAAAAAAAATTCAAAAAATAGCCAGGTGTGGTGGTGGGAGCCTGTAATCCCAGCTAGTTGGAAGCTGAGGCAGGAAAATTGCTTGAACCCAGGGGGTAGAGGTTGCAGTGAGCTGACATTGTGCCACTGCACTCCAGCCTGGGCGACAGGGTGGGACTCTGTCTCAAATATAAATAAATAAATAAAACACGCCATATGGTGCTGCTCTCCTGTGGTCCCAGCTTCTCAGGAGGTGGAGGTGGGGAGAGCCCTTGAGCCCAGGATCCCACCGCCACACTCCAGCCTGGGCAACACAGTGAGACCTTGTCTCAAAAAAAGAAAAAGGCTTTTAGAGGATTTGAAAAATACAGCAAAGCACAAGATTATAGGGATCATGAGCCTCCCACTGCTGACAGTTTGCAGTTTTCTGTATTTTATATCTTCCCAGTCTTTTTTCTGTAAAATATACTAAAAAAAAAAAAAAAAAACAAAAGCGGGGCTTAACTAGACACAGTGTTTTGTGGTTTCCACTTAACTGTCTCACGGATATTCTCCGACCTCATCAAATGGCATCAAATACTCATTTTCTTTTTTTTTTTTTTTGAGATGGAATCTCGCTCTGTCGCTCAGGCTGGAGTGCGGTGGTGTGATCTCGGCTCACTGCAACCTCTGTCTCCTGGGTTCAGGTGATTCTCTGCCTCAGCCTCTCCAGTAGCTGGGACCACTGACCCCGAGCCGTGGGATCTGCATAGTAAATGAACCTGGATGAGGGAGGGGTGAGAGCCTGGGAGCACACGGCAGAGCTGGGGTGAGCTGGAGCGAGCTGGGGCAGGCTGGTCCCTTGGGGAGTGTGCCGGGGTGGGACCGGGATGCTGGGGGGATGGAGTTTGGTGGGTAGGACAACTTCCGGGCTGACTCGGCAGACAGGAGCCAGTGCAGCCCTGGTGGGGGTGACAGGAAGGCCTAGGGATCCCCAGGTGCTCTGGGCTGGGAGAGTACCCTATGGGCTCGTGGCTCCTTAAGCTGAACTTGAACAATCACAGATGTTGGCATTGCCAGATTCCTCCAGGTCAAAGCTGGAGCTGGGGGCTGAGGGCGGGGGTAGATGACAGGAGGCAGCGTTGATACGTTTGTAATTTTGGGTTTTGTGGTGTTTGGGCATTAAAGATTCAGAATGTTGGCCAGGCGTGATGGCTCACGCTTATAGTCCCGGCACCTTGGGTGGCTGAGATGGGCTGATCGCTTGAGCCCAGGAGTTCAAGACCAGCCTGGGCAACACAACGAAACCTTGTCTCTACCAAAAACACAAAATTTTGCGAGGTGTGGTGGCTTGAAGAGCATTGGAGCTGAAAGTCCCTCAATGGAGGAGGCTGTGGAACTGGGTAGAGGCTGTGGCTGAGTGATGAAGGCACTGGGAGTGCTGGTGGGAGCTGAGGCAGAGAGAGGTGGAAGGTACATTTTCTGCCGTGGCCCAGGGGTTAGTGAGTATCAGTCTGTAAGTGGAGGAGATGGAGGTGTAGCCAGGTGGGCTCGCGGACCTGTGTGGCCCGCCAAGATGGAATGATGGATGGAAGGGAGAGCGTTTCCAGGTGTTTGGTCCCAGGACTGCTCTGCCCCTCGTAGTGTTTCTGGATTGCTTTCCGATATTATTTTCCAATTGCTGCTCACCTGCAGAGCCATGCCCTGTGTGGTCAGTACTGATGGATGTCCTCCCTCTCTCCCACCTTGAACCAGGGCCGTGTGTGAGGGCCGTGCGAGAGGAACACTGGGATCCCGATAGAGATGCAGGTTCTGTAACCTACCATGAGAGCAGGTGCTGCCGACAGCCATCTGACCGCGTCCTCACAAAATGGGCCACCTCAATTTCCGGTCGTGCTGAGATTATAGGACAATAACATGTTTATGAGCTTCTTAAAGGAAGGAATGATCACCCTGCATTGACAGAGCCCTGTGATAAAAGCTGTTTAATTGGAATAATGATTCCAGAAACTTTTTTTTTTTAAGCGATAGGGTCTTACTCTGTTGCCCTGGCAGGAGTGCAGTGGCACGATTGTAGCTCACCGCAGTCTCAAATTCCTGGCCTCAAGTGATCCTCTCTCCTCAGCCTCCTAAGTAGCTGTGACTCCAGGTGTCCTCCACCTTGCCTGGCTGCAGAAACATTTTTAATGAAGAAAGAGGCTGTGCAAACGTAGTTTAACTTAGTTCTTTGAGTCCTTACGTTCACCAAGGATTCAACAAACACTGCCCCCCCCACCCCCAGCCCTGCTTTTTTTTTTTGAGATGGAGTTTCACACTGTCTCCCAGGCTGGAGTGCAGTGGTGTGATAATGTCGGCTCAGGGCAACCCCTGCCTCCCAGGTGCAAGCGATTCTCGTGCCTCAGCTTCCTGAGTAGCTGGGATTACAGGCACCCACTGCCCCACCCAGCTGATTTTTTTGTATTTGTAGTAGAGACGGGGTTTTACCATGCTGGCCTGGCTGGCCTCGAGCTGCTGGCCTCGAGCTCCTGACCTCAGGTGTTCTGGGATTACAAAGTGCTGGGATTAAAGGTGTGAATCACTGCATCCAGCCTCAACCAAACCCTTTTAAATCAAGAAATTAAGACAGAAAGTAGCTGGCATGGAAGTGAGTTACTGACTCAGGGGCTGGATGAAAATGGAGTTACGGGTTCCTGAGTCCATTTCACAAAGGAGATGAAACACGTGAAGCTCACGGACGCATCCTGGGCCCTCCAGGTTCCTTTTTCCTTTTCCCTCCAAACCCAACGTTACAAAGGAAAATAGCCTCAATGGACACCAGACCCCTTAGGCCCAGGGTTCTGTGCTCCGTGTCCAGTACAGTGGGGCAGCCAGGCTGGCCACAGCCGTGTGTTGCTCTTCAGTTACAGTGGTTTTGGGAGAGGCGATGCCGAGTGTCCTGGTGTTTCTTTTGTTTGTGGCCCATCTTCCCAGTAGGATGATGTGAAGATTTATTTTCTGATGTAGACACATACCTGTTAAAGCTGAAACTGAGACTTCCTTGATGCTGCAGATTCGGGGCGTGTCTCTTGTGATGTGCAGGCCCAACCTGGCCATGTGTCGTCCGTAAAGTCGGAGCTCAGTGGACATTTTATTATTATCTATTAGGGGTTCTTGTCAACAAAACTGAACACAGGCCACATTCTTCCTCCTCGCTGTCCCCTTTGTTTGGAGCTCAAGTCCTTCTGAGATGTGGCCTGTCGTCCCCCTTCTGTAAGGACTTCCTGGGGCTCGGGGTCTCTCTTGCCTGCCGTGCCAGCGATGCGCTCTGTATGCACGCCGTGTGGGGCTGGACCCTGGGTTGTCTGTCTAAGGTGGAATTGGGTAGGAAGCCCGCCTGGGGTGGATGGCCTGAATCGGGTTGAGGTGGTGAAGTGGATCTGAGCCAAGTCCTTGTCAGAGAGAGAGCTGGGAGTTGAGCCTGTGGACACCCGTGCTGAGTTCAGAGAGTGGGTGGAGATTAAAAAATGGGAAATGAGAGCAAGGCGAGGTGGCTCATACCTGTCATCCCAGCACTTTGGGAGGTCAAGGCTGGCAGATCATGAGGTCAGGGGTTCGAGAGCAGCCTGGCCAACATGGTGAAACCCCATCTCTACTAAAAATACAAAAATTAGCCGGGCATGGTGGGGAATGCATGTAATCCCAGCATCTTGGGACGTTGAGGCAGGAGACTCACTTGAACCTGGGAGGCGGAAGTTGCAGTGAGCTGAGATTGCACCATGGTACTCCAGGCTGGCTACAGAGTAAGACTTCATCTCAAAAAAAAAAAAAAGGGAAATGACGTGTGAGAAGTGAGACGGTGTTGTGATGAAAGGGTGAACAGCAGGTCCAGTGGGAACAAGGAGGAGCTGGGATGGTTGCCCAGACAACAGCGTGGCCGTGGCATGAGTTGAGGCATTGAGGCTCATGAGTAAAGGAACCGGCAGTGTTGTCGGAGGAAAAGCCTACATTTGATTTGTAGCTCCAGCATGTATAACAAAGTGGGACACACAGGGAGTATCTGAGAGGGTGATTAATGGATGAGAATAAAGACCATTGAGAATACCCACCTTCAGTGTGGTTTGGAAATTTATGAGGAAGAGGTTAGGGTGGGGACTGACCGAGGCCTGTTGGCTGCTGTAATTTTTTTTTTTTTTTGAGGTGAGGTCTTACTCTGTCATCCAGGCTGGAGTGCACTGGTGTGATCTTGGCTCATTGCAACCTCCACCTCTCAGGTTCAAGTGATCTTCCTGTCTCAGCCTCCCGAGTAGCTTGGATTACAGATGGGCACCACCATGCCCAGCTAATTTTTTTTTTTTGAGATGGAGTATCGCTCTTGTTACCCAGGCTGGAGTGCAGTGGTATGATCTTGCCTCACTGCACCTCCACCTCCTAGGTTTAAGTGGGCCCTTCACCATGTCTGGCTGATTCTTTTGTACTTTGAGTAGAGACGAGGTTTCACCATGTTGGCCAGGCTGGTCTCGAACTCCTGACCTCAGGTGATCTACCCGCCTCGGCCTCCCAGAGTGCTGAGATTACAGGCGTGAGCCATCGTGCCCATCAGCTGCTGTATCTTTGTGAGCTTAATGTGAAAATCCTCAGTACTTTTCAGGGATCCCTGGGATCCCCAAACACTGAAAACTTTGATTCCTTGGATATTCACAGTAGCTACTCTAGCCGAGGTACAATTTCACATTTTACCAGGAGGGACTGTCCGAAATCTAATTTTAAAGTTTTGGAATGTGTTTATATTTTCATTTTTTTAGTTGGGTAACTTTGAAATGTCACATATGAATTTTACTTGAAACCAGGGATTTGGCCTTGACTCATTCCCAGAAGGCACTCTGCAAAGGAAAACTGTGTCTAGAATTGTTGTAAGCGATTCCATTTTCCGCAGGAGGAGGGAGAAAGGGATAAATGGATCCCACGCCACAGGAAACGCCCGGCACCTCACTCCTCATGCTTTTTCCTGTTTGATGCCTGCTTTCTCCTTGTGCCTTTTCCCATTTGATGCCAGCTTTCTGGAAGATGCGATTTTCTGCTTCCATTTCTGTTGCCCACGTACCAGGATTTCTAGCAAAGTGGGCTGAGAGTTTTGCTGGAGGTTACTTTAAACCCATCATCCTGTGTCTCCCTTTTCTTTCGGCATTTGACTGAAACGATGCCTCGGCAGGCAGGCGCTCTCTGGAGGCTCAGCACTTTTCTCTCTCTGCCTTACAAGAAGTGTCTTTTCAACATGTGGTTTAAAATGGAGCATGCAAATAAAAACACGGAACTGGCCACCTGGAGATAAAAACTCCAGGGATGAGGACAGAAGAACCAGGTGAGGGGGAGCAGCTGGAAGCTCCAGCTCTGACCCATGAGGGGTCATGCACTGTCATGTTTCACTAATTAGTCTTTGTCTTGCTGGTTGTTACCTTGCCAAGTTTCCAGCCCTAGGGTATCCTTGTTACTTACTTTCTCTCCTCCTGCACCAAAGCTGGGAAGCGTTACACTGTATACTCATTCATTTTCACTTTTATTCCTTTTTTTTTTTTTTTTTTTTGAGATGTCTTGCTCTGTCGCCCAGGCTAGAGTACAGCAGGATGATCTCGGCTCACTGCAACCTCCACCTCCTGGGTTCAAGCAATTCTCCACCTCAGCCTCCGAGTAGGTGGGATTACAGGCATGTGCCACTATGCCTGGCTAATTTTTTGTACTTTTAGCAGAGACTGAGTTTCTCCATGTTGGCCAGGATGGTCTCGAGTTCCTGACCTCGTGATCCACCCGCCTCAGTTTCCCAAAGTGTTGGGATTACAGGCGTGAGCCACCGCACCCGGCCACTTTTATTTTTTTCTTAGAAATGTCTTCCTTGAGGCCAGGCATGGGGGGCTTATGCCTGTAATCCAAGCACTTTGGGAGGCTGAGGCAGGATGGCTTGAGCCCAAGAGTTTGAGACCAGTCTGGGAAACAAGACAAAAAATATAAAAATTAGCTGGGTGTGATGGCAAACTCCTGTATTCCCAGCTACTCAGGAGGCTGAGGCAGGAGAATTGCTTGAACCCTGAAGGTGGAGGTAGCAGTGAGCCGAGATCCTGACACTGCACTTCAGCCTGGGTGACAGAGTGAGACTCCGTCCCAAAAAGAAATAATTCCTAGAGGTCATCCAGAATTTTGTCTTTCTGTACTCTGAAGGTCCTAATCATAGTCCTACTTACTCTCAACTCTAAATCCTCAACTAGGCCTGGTACAGTGGCTCATGCCTGTAATCCAGCACTTTGGAATGCTGAGGCCAGTGGATCACAAGGTCAGGAGATCTAGACCATCCTGGCCAACATGGTGAAACCCCGTCTCTACTGAAAACACAAAAATTAGCAGGGTGTGGTGTCATGTGCTTATAATCCCAGCTACTCAGGAGGCTGAGGCAAGAGAATTGCTTAAACCAGGAGAGGTGGAGGTTGCAGTGAGCTGAGACCACGCCATTGCACTCCAGCCAGGGTGACAGTGAGATCCCGTCTCAAAAAAGAAAAAAATCCTCAATATGAAATTTTTCCAATACAAGGTTCTTTCTGCAATCCCGCCCCCTTTAGTATTTGAGGAAAACTCATCTCACTTGCTGTCTTCCTTCTCCCTGTGCTGATCATTAGCTTGTCTTCAGATCCTCTGGAAGTCCTGGTTCCCCAAATACGGCTTGGTTTGCCTCACCCATACCCAGCACAGTCCTGCCTCCTGCGTCCTGGTGCTCCCTCTGTTAAATTGCTATTTAGTTAATTACATCACTCAGTGGACTGTGAACTCCTGGAAGGTCAGTAGCAAGTCTTTTTTTTTTTTCTTTTCGTGGTTCTCTTGCTGCTACACAAATTAAAGAAGTAAGTCTTCATTTCTCATCTTCATCTCCACTGGGTTCAATGCTCAGCAGAAGGCAGCACTTCGTAAATGTTTGTCAAGCTGTGTATATGCCCATCTCCTCTGGGAATCCTGCATGCTATTCCTGTTTGCCGTTCACCTTTTCTCTGCTGTCTCACTGCATACTTCCCGACTTAAAAAAATCTGCCTTCTGGACAGGCGCGGTGGCTCACGTCTGTAATCCCAGCTCTTTGGGAGGCCAAGGCAGGCAGATCACCTGAGGTCAGGAGCAGCCTGACTAACATGGTGAGTCTCCCTTCTCTACTGAAAATATAAAATAAGCTGGACATGGTGACACATGCCTGTAATCCCAGCTACTAGAGAGGCTGAAGCCGGAGAATCACTTGAACCTGGGAGGCGGAGGTTGCAGTGAGACGAAATCTCGCCATTTCACTCCAGCCTGGAAGATAAAAAGAGACTCTGTCTTAAAAAAATAAAAAATAATAAAAATCCTCCCTGAGTTTGGGAGGACAGGCCATTACAATGAATGTCCTTGCTGTAAAGTTAGTGACTTTATGCCAGTGTAGCTGAAAAGGGCAATTGTTTTAAAAAAAAATTTTCTGCTTCATTTTTGTCTGCCCTTTTACTGCAAGGATAAGAAAGAGCAGGTGCCAGGAGAGAAAAGTCACCTGAGAACATCTGTGGGATGGGCTTTGCCTGGGGCCATGGGAGTGGTTGGAGAACTCTTTTCCTTTGGTCTCTGTTGGGCCATGATGTCTCTGGGAAATGGACCAGCTCTGCTTTGCCAGCCTGTTGTGCTGAGGAATCTCTGCTCGGCGGGGCAGGGCCAGCATCTTCCTCTGTAATCACTTCTGTGTTGAAACAGCTCAAGCCAGTGTGTCTCTTGCTAGAGGCAGAGGGGGTTACCAGACTCCGGAAAACTGACAGCAAACGGACTTTTCAAGCTCGAGGATGGGATGTGCCCCAGGACGTGTGGGTGCCTCTGGATGAGTTCCGTGTTTTGGGTGCCGCCGTGGTTGGGTGAACAGCTGTTTGCTTTTCCAGCTTTTACAAAATCGGGGGAAGGATTTTTGGTGACTCATGCATTTTTCTGTTCAATTTTACTTCTCCTGATAGGAACTCAGCATATATTTATGTTCAGAAAACTAATCTAGATTTTATTGGTGACTATAAAAAAGTGGACTGTAATATATAAAACTTGTGTATGGTCCAAATGCCAGAATCAGATGATAAATACCAGATCAAATGATAAACCCTAGGCTGAGAAAAGCTATTTCCAACATAGATGACAGAGAAAAGGGCTACTTTTCTTTTCTTTCTTTCTTTCTTCTTTCCTTTATCCCTTCCTTGTCTTGCTCTGTCACCCAGGCTGAGTGCAGTGTCATGATCTTGGCTCACTGCAACCTCTACCTCCCGGGTTCAAGCAATTCTCCTGCCTCAGCCTCCTGAGTGGCTGGAATTACAGGTGCCTACCACCACATCCAACTAATTTTTGTATTTTTAGTAGAGATGGGTTTCACTATGTTGACCAGGCTGGTCTTGAACTCCTGACCTCAGGTGATCTGTCTGCCTCAGTCTCCCAGAGTGCTGGGATTATAGGCATGAGCCACCACGAACTGGCCTGTTTTTTTTACTTAATGCATAAAGAGTTTTTAAAATCAATTTGGAGTCCGGGCACAGTGGCTCATGCCTAAGAAACTGAGGGAATCACCTGATTAATTAATTCATTGAAGCAATAATGCTGTATGTAGAAATTATTTATCATGGGCATATTTTGTTTTTATTGTTAGAAAATACAAAACTGTGGTTAGACATTAAAAAAAGACTTCCATTAATGAAGAAACAGACTGTTCCTGGCTAGAAATATGAAATATTGTAAAGGTGTTATTTCTTTAAAATTAGTTTATAGATTTAATGCAGTCATAGTTAAAAATCCTCGGGAGGCAGGGCATAGTTTTTTTGTTAAGAAGCATATAGTGTGGGAAACAGCAGCACAGTGTCCACAGAAATAAGCCTTGAGCAGTTACAAAGCAATATATCAAATGCAGAGCAATAAAATTGGATACATATGTACTGTGCGAACTTGGACTCCTTTGAGAGAAAAGGCCGAGTGGATTCATCAGCAAAAAAATACTTTGAATAAAAGCTAAAAAGATAAGCCAGAGCGGGAAGGAAACTCTGTTAAAGTCCAGAGTCTCCCAGAAAATGAGAAGTGCCCTTCCTTCCCAAGCCTTCCCTTGGGGAGGGAATGGCTGCTCTGCCGCCAGTCGGAATCTCCACATGGGAAGGTCTGTGACCTGCACCCCCGTCACTTGTTCCGCTTCCAGACGAGCTGGCCCAGGTGTGCTTCCATTTTCGCTTTGGAAAAGTCATTCTGAATTTACAAGTGACTGCAAATTAAGTAATCAAGGACAGATGGGTTGGGCTTGACAATTCCAAGGAGTCCAGTGACTTGAATCTGGAAACAGGACTGACCACATTTGTTGGCATTAATTCACTGGAGCAGTAATGCTGGCTGTAGAAAGTATGTTGTTTTTTTTTTTAAAAAAATCATCAGTTCTGAGCATTTGTAGCAAGTGAAATTTAACTGGGAACGGATGGTAAATTCTTTTAAAAAACAAATGGAAAAGAAATCCCTCCAGACAGTATTATGCATAGGGAGCTTTAAAAAATATATATCCTACAGCATTTGGAAAACATTTTATCATCTGTCTATGCCACTTATAAAGATTAGATTTTTTTGTTTGTTTGTTTGAGATGGAGTTTCACACTTGTCACCCAGGCTGGAGTGCGGTGATATGATCTCAGTTCACCACAGCCTCTGCCTCCTGGGTTCAAGCAATTCTCCTGCCTCATCCTCCCAAGCAGTTGGGACTACAGGCACCCGCCACCATGCCTTGGCTCATTTTTGTATTTTTAGTAGAGACAGGGTTTCGCCATGTTGGTCAGTCTGGTCTCGAACTCCTGGCCTCAGGTGATCCACCTGCCTCAGACTCCCAAAGTGCTGGGATTACAGGCGTGAGCTGCCGTGCCTGGCCAAGAATAGAATTTGAGTCATAGGTTGTTTGATTTAGAAGGTGTGACGTGTTGCTTCATCCCAGAACTGGATGGAACTTTCAGGAGACTTACAGTTGTTCTCTTGGCAAATAAACTGCCTTTATGTTGGAATTATTTCATGATTCTTTTGTAAGCTCTGTAGTGGGCAGATAGAGATATAAAAGGGGATGCCGCTGGTTCACATGTTTTAGACATATGTCCTCCATTGTGCGATGTTTCCCGCTAGTCCGCTTCAGAGGCATCGCTCACGAAGTTTTTTTTTTTTGAGACAGAGTCTCGCTTTATCACCAGGCACCAGGCTGGAGTACAATGGTGGGATCTTGGCTCACTGCAACCTCCGCCTCCCGGGTTCAAGCCATTCTCCTGCCTCAGCCTCCCACACAGCTGGGGACTACAGGCACGTGCCACCACACCTGGCTAATTTTTGTATTTTTAATAGAGATGGGGTTTCACCATGTTGGCCAGGATGGTCTCGATCTCCTGACCTCGTGATCCGCCTGTCTCGGCCTCACACAGTGCTGGGATTACAGGCATGAGCTGCCCCGCCCGGCCAGTTCTTCCAGATCCCTTTCCTTTGGAACACAGACTCATCAAATTTCCATTTTTCATCCTTGCAAAACTGCAGCAGAAGTCAAGAAATGCTGTCTTTGGTGAACAGTCAAATGTCAGATCATGTTTTTGGTGGCTTTATTGTTTTTCTAATCAGTGCAGGTCTGTCAAAATGTTATTCTGAGACTTTATTCTAAGGGTACACTGTTCCTCTATTTGGTACCACTGAAGAATGAATATAAAATCTCTGTTTCATGCCGAGCAGTGGTTGCGTGATGTTTAAATCTATGAATATTTGTAATTTCAGATTTTGCAGTGCCTTATGAGATTAAAAGTACAAAACAAAACCAAAGGTATTTCTCATTTAATCTTCATCATTCCATGACTTAGAAGAAGATTTTGAAATATGTTCTTCTCTTTTGAATAGGACAGATTGCTGGCAGGGAGTGCATTTATTAAAAGTGCTTGTCTTGGTTTTCAGGGTTGAAATCATGAGGGTCTTTTTAATATCAGAAGGTTTCATGGCCTCTGCACCTAATGGAACTTGTGGTTTTGAATTTGGGGTCTGAAGCCAGTTGTTGGTGCTCATGTGATGGAAGGGCCTTTGTCACAGCCCAACGCACCCTCCAGGGGCCTTCTATACATGTTCCGGAACCACTAAGGGGCACTGTTTGGATTTAACCATAATCAGTGAAAAACGTAGAACATGGGGTTTTGGTTTTGGTTTTTTTTCGAGACAGAGTCTCACTCTGTCACCTAGGCTGGAATGCAGTGGCACAGTCTCAGCTTGCTGCAACCTCCACCTCCCAGGTTCAAGCAATTCTCCTGCCTCAGCCTCCTAAGTGGCTTGGACTATAGGCACCCGCCACCACGCCCAGTTAATTTTTGTATTTTTACTAGAGACGGGATTTCACCACGTTGGCCAGGCTGGTCCCAAACTCCTGACCTTAAGGGATCCACCTGCCTCAGCCTCCCAAAGCACTGGGATTACAGACGTGAGCCACCATGTCTGGCCTCCTACCTCCCCTTTTTTCTATCATCTGTTCTATTTTGTGACCATTTATGAAAGTTGCAGTGTCTGAAGATGTGCCCACGTCAACTTGAGATCCTACAGATCTGACATCTGAGAAAAGGACCAATCCATGGTTAAATCACCCGCTGAACCTTTCCATATCACAGGCTGGTCATGGTGGCTCATACCTGTAATGTCAGCACTTTGGGAGGTCGAGGTGAGCAGAGCACCCGAGATCAGGAGTTCAAGAGAAGCCTGGCCAACATGGTGAAACCCGGTCTCTACTAAAAATACAAAAATTAACCAGGTGTGGTGGCACACACCTATAATCCCAGCTACTCGGGAGGCTGAGATGGGGGGATCACTTGAACTCAGGAGGTGGAGGTTGCAGTGAGCCAAGATCACACCACTGCACCCCAACCTGGGTGACTGAGTGGGACTCTGTTTAAAAAAGAAAAAAAATGAGACATCAGTTCGCTTCACAATCCTAAAATATTGCAGATGGAAACCATTACCTAAATTCAGATAATTCACTAAACCTCTTAAAAAGCCAGAGCTGCAGGAAAGGGAACAAGATGGTTAGGGTGGGGATGGACGTCATTCTCCTTCTTTGTTTGCTAGATGATTCTTTTGGAGCTAGGCCTTCAAAAAATCATTTGGCAATTAGGATGGGATTTTTCTTGTAAAGTAGGTTTACAGCTTCTGATCTGGGGATGGTTGATGTATATTTCTTACTGTTTTTATGCCTCTGGGAAGGAAGGACAGGTGTATGCAAAATGTTTATAGACTGAAGAAAATAATGCTGCTGGTGTTTGGGGATGAGCTAGTCTCCTAAAGTAACTGTCATAGCAATGATTGACATTTGCATAGCACTATACAAAACACTTCGCGGCAGACCTGGTGGCTCATGCCTGTAATCCCAGCACTTTGGGAGGCCCAAGCAGGTAGATCACTGAGGTCAGGAGTTCTCGACCAGCCTGGCCAACATAGTGAAACTCCATTTCCACTGAAAATAAAAATAAAATACAAAAAGTTGGCTGGGCGTGGTGGTGGGCACCTGTAGTCCCAGCTACTCAGGAGGCTGAGGCAGGAGAATCACTTGAACCCAGGAGGCGGAGGTGCAGTGAGCCGAGATCACGCCACTGCACTCCAGCCTGGGCAACGAGTGACTCTGTCTCCAAACAAAAACCACAAAACCCCAAAACACTTCTGTATGCCTGATGAGCCTGGAGACAACCCTGGTGGGGAACTTGTGTTGGCATTTTATCTTCATTTGTACTTTATGGAGCTCAAGCTTAGGAAGGTCACTTGCCCAGAGCTGTTTACATAGGAAATGGGCAGGTGGGAACTGAAAACATTAAAAAAAATTTTTTTTTAAACATACTATTTATTAATTCCAGGCCACTCATTCAAAAATACACAAATTAGGAATAAGAACTCTGGACCTTTAACTGTACGGTCCCACTTCCCAGAGCTGTCTGGTCCCCGGGCACCACTGGCTTCTCACAGCTGTGAAGCAGGTACCTGAGAACCAGGCAAGTCCACATTGAGACGCACTCAACGTGTGAAGTGCACCTGCCCTCAAGACCCAGGTATGATGGAAAGAATGTAAGACATCCGGACACTTTGGAAGGCTGAGGCAGATGGATCACCTGAAGGCGATCACCTGAGGTGAGGAGTTTGAGACCAGCCTGACCAACATGGAAAAACCCATCTCTATTAAAAATACAAAATGAGCCAGCCGGGATGGTGCATGCCTGTAATCCCAGCTATTTGGGAGGCTGAGGTAGAACCACTTGAATCCGGGAGGCGGAGGTTGCAGTGAGCTGAGATTGTGCCATTGTGCTCCAGCCTGAGCAACAAGAGCAAAACTCTTGTCTCGAAAAAAAAAAAGAATGTAACGCATCTTATTAATATTTGTTTATATTGATAATATTTCAGATGTTTTGGGTTAAAATATATTAGGATTAACTTCACCTGTACATTTTTACCTTTTTTTTTTTGAGACAGGGTCTCACTCTGTAGCCCAGGCTGGAGTGCAATGGTGCGATCATGGCTCACTGAATCCTCTGCCTCCTGGGCTCAGGTGATCCTCCCACCTCAGCCTCCGGAGTAGCTGGGACCACAGGCATATGCTACTATGCCCAGCTAATTTTTAAGTATTTTTGTAGAGATAGGATCTCACTATGTCACCCAGGCTGGTCTCAAACTCCTGGGCTCAAGCAGTCCTTCTGCCTCAGCCTCTCAAAGTGCTGGAATTGCAGGTGTGAGCCACCATGCCCAGCCCCTTTTACCTTTTGCTGTTAAGAAATTCAAAATGATACATGTGGCTCATGTTACTTCTGTTGAACAGCTGGCTTAGAACTATATTCTTTGGGTTGCTAGAACATAGTTTCTGTCTCGTGTTGGTAACGTAGCTCATATTTTACCACCATTCTAGCCTGTAAGAGTACGCCTCCGTTTGGGGGGGCCAGTTGCCTTTCACTTCCCATGCTGATTTGAAGACTGCTTTTAAAAACTTACACATTTTTTACTTCACTTAATTTTAACCGACAGGATCTGGTTCTGTCACCTGGACTGGAGAACAGTGGTGTGTTTGAAGTTCACTCACTGCAGCCTCTGACTCCTAGGATGAAGGGGGCCTCCCACCTCCCTAATACCTGGAACTGTAGGTGTGCGTTACCATGCCCGGCTTTTGTATATGTATGCATGTGTATTTGTAGAGACAGGGTCTTGCTGTGTTGCTCAGCTGGTCTTGAACTTTTGGGGTCCAGCAGTCTGCCCAGTTTGGCCTTCTCATGTGCTGGGGTTATAGGTGTGAGGCACCACACCTGGCCTGTTTTCTGATTTTGATATAATTTCTGTGATTTTAATGATGTAGGCTTCCAGGTAAGTCCTGACTCCTGGCAGGCTGCATGTTTGGGGACTGTGTGTTAGGTCCGTGGAGCTGTGGGTGTGGGAGTGTGAAGGTGTGTGCCATGCACACTTGGGTGTGGAGAGGAAAGGAAGACGGGAAAGGAAGGTGTGTGTGTGTGTGTGATGGAGTTTCACTCTTATTACCCAGGCTGGAGTGCAATGGCGCGATCTCAGCTCACCACAACCTCCACCTCCCAGGTTCAAGCAATTCTTCCCCTCAGCCTCCCGAGTAGCTGGGACCACAGGCGTGCGCCACCATGCCCAGCTAATTTTTTGTATTTTTAGTAGAGATGGGGTTTCACCATGTTGGCCAAGATGGTCTCGATCTCTTGACCTCATGATCCACCCACCTCGGCCTCCCAAAGTGCTGGGATTACAGGCATGAACCACTGCGCCCGGCCTAGGAAATGGATCTTGCAGACTCTTCGTGCCCCCTGCTTCACAGATTCTGCTTCTCTAAGAGTCAGGAGTAAAGATGTGGACTCTTCCCCTCCCCATAAAAAATACCGCAATGTGGATACATTCCTGTTCCTGACGGGAATGTGTTGGGTCTGAGGTGGGGAAAAAGGCTGAAAATCAGCACGTCGGAGAGAAAGACTCCACAGCCCTTGGAAGGGAGACAGCTGGGAAAGGTTCTTCCTCTATCAGCTTTTCCAATGTGTGCTCCCTTCCTTTTGTCCTTAGTGGCTCTGGGGTCCCATAAAACTAGGGCCAGTTGGTTGGCTGGGAGGCTGAGGTTCTGCGCAGCCACAGGCCCCGTTTTTCACATCGAGCCCTGCTTGGAACTAGAGAGCTGTCCCATTCTGGCGGGTCAACCTTTCCCCAGGCCTTGCTGGGATTGCGGAGTAACTGAGGGGTGCGCAGATGGCGTTGGGTCTAACTCAGTCTCATTATTAAAATTCTTGGCAGGAATTCCACATGAATCACATCCAAAAAAATTTACATGAAAGTTACTGCTATAAGCCTGACCTCAGCCCACAAAACTGAGAAAACTTGGTGTTCTGGGTCTACAGATCAGTCTTAACTCCTCCTTGCCCACAGACTGGTGACGTTTTGCCACAGAGAAGGGAACACGAATTTTCTTGGGAATCCGTCAGTGGAGGGTGCGGGTGGCCTTGGAGGGGGTCACCCCGGGAGGGAGTCCGGTCTGCCCTGGATTAACGCAGACATCAGCCACTTTGGCTGTGGTGATAAAACTTAGTGGGTTGTATGATTTCAGGCAGGTTCCTTAGCCTCTCCAAACCTCAGTGGTCCATCTGGAAAGTGGGGATAAAAATACCTTAAAGAGTTGTTGTGGGTCCTAAGTGAGCCAGTGTGTATAAAGCTTATAGCAGAGGTGGGGTGTGCTGGCTTACACTTGTAATCCCAGCACTTTGGGAGGCTGAGGCAGGAGGATCACTTGAGCCCAGGAGTTTGAGACCAGCCTGGGCCACAGGCAAAAACTGTCTCTACAAAAAATTGAAAAGTTAGCCTGGCATGGTGGTGCATGCCTGTAATCCCAGCTGCACAGGAGGCTGAGGTGGGAGAATCTGCTTGAGCCTGGGAGGCGGAGGTAGCCGTGAGCTGTGATCATGCCATTGCACTCCAGCCTGGGTGACAGAGTGAAACCCTGTCTCAAAAAAAAAATGCGTAGATCAAAAAACAAAGACCGGGTGTGGTGGTGAGCACCTGTAATCTTAGCTACATGGGAGGCTGAGGCAGGAGAATTGCTTGAACGTGGGTAGTGGAGGTTGCAGTGAAAGCAAAAACAAAAACACTTTAGCAGAATTTAGAGGCACGTACCTCATAATTGTTAGCTGCTTTTTAACTTGTTTTTTTTCATTTTGGTTTTTATTTTGTTAGCTGCTTTTATTATTGTTGTCATTGCAGTTACTCATTGTGCTAAAATGTCATGGGCGCCAGAGTGATGGATAGAATGAGGGGTGTGACTGTCCCCTCTTTTCCGCAGGTTTCCTTCGTAAACAGGTTTGGAGGGAAGAGAACAGGTCCTGGAAGGCAGTGGCCTTGGCCCTGAGTGACAGCTGCCTTTAAATAGCTTTCTGAGCTTGCCTTTTGGGGGAGGGGGAGGTGAAGGGGGTGGGGGAGGGGGAGGGGAGGGTCAGACCAGGACTGCGAGGCAGCGTCTTTTCTTGTGCCATCTTTTTTCTCCACTGCGTTCTTCCTAATAAATTAATAAATCTGTATCTGCCTTGATGTGGATGTCCCGAGGACCTTAACCGTGATTTTCAGGTTCGAAAAGATCTTCTTGTGTCTTCTGCTTGAAGGATCAGCCTCACGGAGCTCAGAGGCTGATCCTGGAGGTTAAGCATTTTTTGTGTTACCTGAAGGCTCATTAAGAATGCTAGAGTGAACGTTGATGTGTGTCTGGAAAAGACTATGGGCGTTTCTCCCACGTGCAGGGGGAGCAGCGAAGAATAGAACTGGGGAGAGGGGACTTGGCAGTAGCAACGCTGTCCCTGGTTTCAGGTTCAGTCCTGACTCACCAGCTAGGACAAACATCCGGGGTATTTTTAGGAGATGACCGTGTTGCTGTCCAGCTCACAGGAGGATGGAACTGCATGAGACAGTGTTTAATCAGCAAGCCGAGACTTGGTGCTCACGCCTGTAATTCTGGAAGTTCGGGAGGCCAGGGCCAAGGCAGGTGGATCACCTCAGGTCAGGAGTTTGAGACCAGCCTGGCCAACATGGCAAAACCCCTTTCTTTTAAAAATACAAAAATTAGCCAGGCCTGGTGGCACAGTCTGTAATCCCAGCTACTCGGGAGGCTGAAGCAGAAGAATTGCTTAAACCCAGGAGGTGGAGGTGAGCTAAGATCTCACCACTGCACTCAAGCCTGGGGGATAGAGTGAGACTCTGTCTCAAAAAAAAAAAAAAAAAAAAAAAAAAAAGACCAGCAAGCTGAAGGGGGAGACTTTCAGGCTAAGGGTTTGTAGGACAAAATGCCGTCGATTCAGTTTTAGGGCTTAGCTAACATGCTTTTTTTTCATTCACCCTTGGAGGTATCCTTGAACCCTGTGGCAGCTGTTGGAGGTCGATGCTGTGCTCTTCATTTTCCTGACCAGGAAGCAGAGGTTAGGGCAGTTGAAGAGTTGGAGTCACCTGAGGCCAGGCAGAGCTGGGAGCTTCACCAGGTGTGCTGCTTCCCAGCCAAGGTTCTTCCCTGGAATCAACTGCGGAAAGCAAAGGAGCTGGTGTTGATTCAGTGTCCGCTCCTGCGCCAGATACTGTTACTCCGTTTCATGTAGAAATCATCTCCCGACAAGTCCCTGCGTGCTGCCGACGGTGATGTCAAGGCTTAGAGGGTTTAGTGGATACAAATTAGAATGCAGTTCTAGCTGGCCGGGCACAGCAGCTCACGCCTGTAATCCCAGCACTTTGGGACACCTGAGGTCAGGAGTTTGAGACCAGCCTGGCCAACATGGAGAAAACCAGTTTCTACTAAAAACATAAAATTAGTCAGGTGTGGTGATGGGTGCATTTAGTCCCAGCTACTCGGGAGGCGAGGTGGGAGAATCACTTGAACCTGGGAGGTGGAGTTTGAGCCGAGATTGTGCCATTGCACTCCAGGCTGGACCGAAAGAGCCGAAAGAAGAAAGGAGAAGGAGGAGGAGGAGGAAGGAGGAAGGAGGAAGGAGGAAGAAGGATCCTGATCTGTCTTTTCATTAAGTCCACGCTTTTCTCTTGAAACTCTCCTGCCTCCCGGAAGATGCTTCTAGCCCAGCAGCCTGGGTCATTCTTAACATCTCTGCAGAATAATCCTGAGCTTTTAAATATCAGAAAACTCTTTCCGTGAAGAGAAAATAAAGGACATGTTTTTTGGCCGTCTTGTCTGTAGGCGTTAGCTTTTGAGTGTTTTTTTTGGCTAATGAAGTGCTAAAGGAGGCCCAGTCCCACTTGTAAGAATGTGAAAAACCAGTACCATTCATCCCTCTTCTCCTTGAACCAACAGATTTATTTTGCTTGTTTATAAACTCACCACCTTCGCTTTCCACCCAGGGAAGATCCTGATGCTTGCCTAGTACACGCCTGTGATCCCAGCTACTTGGGAGGCTGAGGCAAGAGAATTGCTTGAGCCTGGGAAGCAGAGGTTACAGTGAGCTGAGATTGTGCCACTGCACTCCAGCCTGGGCGACAGAATGAGACTCCATCTCAAAAAGAAAAAAGAAAAAAAAATGCTGGAGCAGGAACTCATTGAAGCCAGCATTGCTGAGCGCACCGCAGTGAAGACGTCTCCGCTGATCCCCATGGGACTGGGCATTGTAAGGCAAACAGGCTCTGCTGTCTGTAATCTCTCAATTTCCTTTCTATCATGGTGGGACTTGCAGGAAGGCAATGAGGCTGCCTGGTATTTTCCTTCCCTCATTCAATTTGAGCAATTGCCTTTTGACATCTGACTGATGGGATGTCCGCCCTAGAGAATGCTTTCCAGAAGAAATTGAGTTTTCTGTGTGTTTTCTGCTCATCATGAGGTCCATCTTGCTAATTGATTGTCCTGTAATCGGTGCTGGGCAGCCCCTGGTGGCTTCGTTTCTGTGATGTCGGGAAAAAGCCACGTGTCTCTGCAGTCATTTTGGTTCTTGCCAAGCTGCCTTTCCCATCTGGGGCATTGAAGGGTCTGTCTCCAAGGACACAGCGCTGGCGTTACCGAGAGCCTGGCTCAGGCTTTCTGCTCTTTGTCTCCCACAGGAAATAATTTCCTTGGGCACGGCAGCCCTGGGTTGCCAGTCCCTGGCTGACATGGACGCTCGCACTCGTGTAGCAGCTGCGGTATTTTCAGCAATATTCCATTGCAAAGCCTGAGTGCATCTGCTGCATGGACTTTCCTAGGAGAGGTGTCATGTAAACAGGCACGGGAGGGGCTGGCTTGGGAAAAAATGGAATAGAATATTCTGTGTGATATGCAGGAACTGAGAAATAGGCAAGTTTGCTGAGTGGCTAGGGCGGTGTGGTCGTGTGGTCCACGATACTGTCTTAGAGATCGGGAGAGGTTCAAGTGTCTCTTGGTGGAGAATCTAAAGAAGTTTTGAACTAGATGAGAAGGTTCTAGTCCCAGAAACAGCTCTCTGTGAATGCACATGTCATATGTTAATTCCACAGAAACTTCCCTGGGCTAGGGTTAGTGAGATGAGAAGCAGGAGAACTGGACAGATTAGTGAATGTTTATATTTTAGTTTAAAGCAAAGTTGAAATGCAAATAAAGACAATAGTTATAAAGGTCGGGTGAGTGTGTGCGGCACGTGAGGTGTTGGTAAGTGCTTTGTTTTTGTGCGCCAGCTTAATCCTCCCACGAACACTGAGAACTACACCAACACTTTACTTTTTCTTTTTCTTCTTGTTTTTTAGACACAGGGTCTTGCTGTGTTGCCCCAGCTAGAGTGCAGTGGCATGATCATAGCTCACCATAAGCTCAAACTCCCGTGTTCCAGTTAAAAGAAAAAAAACTGCTGTGCTTGAGTAATCCACCTCAGCCTCCCAAGTACTTAGGACTGCAGGCATGCGCCACCATGCCTGGGTTATTGAATTTTTTTTGTAGAGATGGAGTCTTGCTGTGTTGCCCAGGCTGGTCTTGAACTCTTGACCTCAAACAGTCCTCCCCACCTCAGCCCCTCAAAGCCACTGCCCCAGTCCATCAACAAGTTGTAAAGCCCACATTACTATAAGATCCACCTTGGAAGATGTTGGCGTTGTGGAGAAGAATTGATGATGTTGGGAAAGGTGAGGTCTTTTAAGCGGGCGAGTGTTACTGTGGTGTGTTAGAAGATCACTGAATTCTGTGGGTCATATACCTAGCTCGTGGCAGCAGTCCCTGTGAGGGTTCATGTTTGACCGTCTCTCAATTTTCTGCTTCTTTGGGTACCTTCTTCCTGTCTCCATTAGAGAGCAGGAACTATAAAGGGAAGGGGAGGCCAGGCTCAGTGACTCATGCCTGTAATCCCAGCACTTTGAGAGGCTGAGGTGGGTGGATCACTTGAGGTCAGGAGTTCCAGACCAGCCTGACCAATATGGTGAAACCCTGTCTCCACTAAAAATACAAAAATTAGCCAGGTGTGGTGGTGGCTGTCTGTAATCCCAGCTACTCGGGAGGCTGAGGCAGGAGAATTACTTGACCCTGGGAGGTGGAGGTTGCAGTGAGCTGAGATTGTGTCATTGCACTCCAGCCTGGCAACAGAGCGAGACTCAGTCTCCAAAAATATCAACAAAAAAAGGGAAAGGGTGAAAGGAAGGGATGAGAGAGAAAGGCAGTCAGGCCACTGGGACAAGGGAGAGCCAGGGTTGCAGGGAAGCGGGGAAGGTGGCCAGTGGGGACCTAGATGTGCCCACATTTCAGCCGTGCAAATGACTAAAGCCACGTGAAGTTCAGCCTGACGCAGTCACATCTCAATGACGCATTCAGATGGAAGCAGGTATTTTAGCAGCCTACGGTATGTGCAGAGCTTGGGGCCACCCGTATTCCTGGGGCGCTTCAGTCGTGTCCCCACAAGTCTCAGCAGACACCAGCGGCAGAGCTGCAAAAGCAGCCCTGGCAGGACCCCCGGATTGGGACGTTCAGATGCCTCCTCTGGCTTCTTCGAAGGCTAAGCCTTTCTTCTACATCCGATCTCAGGCTACTGAGCTTTGAAGACATGAAAACCAAGGAGGGCATTCTTACCAGACTGAACACAGTGACCACAGTGCTGCCTTTAAGCCGGGACGGGAGGGGTAGGTCTGTCTGTCCAGCCTCTGCCTGGGGTTTCCTGAGACTGAGTTCCATGCTGCCTCCCCTAGAGGACTTTCTGCAACCCACGCTGTGCAGGAAGCTCACCTTTTCCACCCTCCCTCCAGAAACACCTCAGGAAACTGTCCTGACTGACTCTGAAAGTAAGGAGAGCTTTGCCCTGTGAGGGACGTGGCCTGTGTGGGCAGGTTCCTTCCCTCTGCATTCAGACAAGCGGAACAGTTTTGCCTGTGCCTTTAGGAACCTAGGCAAATGTCTGGAGACCTTTAATCTTTAATTGATAGACTGTGTTTCATAGAAGAGTCTTAGGTTTTCAGGAAAATTGAGCAGAAAGTGCCGAGTTCCCGTGTGCCCCTGCCTTGCCCTCCAGTGATTCCTGCTGTCATTACCATCTTGCATTCATGTGCTATGGGGATTACAGCTGAGGAGCTGATGAGGATACATGCTGATGAAACGAAATTCACAGCTCACCTCAGGGTCACTGTGTTGGACATTCTGCTGGTTTTGACAAATGCATAATGAGCGACGTGCACCCCCATAACAGGGTCAGAAAGAGTCGCTTCGCTGCTCTCAAAGTCTCCAGGGCTTCTGGCGCCATTTTCCATGGTTACTGAGTAGGGATTCCTGGCATGTCCTGGGACACTGATGAACATTCTTCAGTGTGCAGAACAGCCCTCACTGCACCCGCAACAAAGCGTCAGCGGTGCTGAGACTGTGACACCCTGCTACACAGATGTTGGCCAGGCGCAGCTGTGAGTGCCTTCCAGGTGGGGATGGAGCTGGTGAGGCACCAGTGCTGGGCAGGTCACCTCGGAACCTGCTGTTCAGGTGGGAGTGGCCTGGCTGTGCAGTGACAGAAGAGGCAGCAGGTGGGTGTGGAAGACCTGAGGAGAGGGTCAGCTGAGACAGAGACAGCATTCCAGCCGTAATCCCTACACATGTTCCCGAAACTCTCACCTTCTTAAATTCAAACCCCAACGTCCGAGTCCAGTTAAAATGCCCCTGATTAGAATTGTCAGGTTGTGCATGGTGGGGTTAGCTTAGGTTATGCTCCTGTTAAGTGCGGTGGCTAATGCGTTTATGAGAGAACCAAAAGCCCACAGCTTGGGCGGAGGTCCCATGTTGAAGCATTACAGTCTCTCGCTGCCTCGGATCACTTTTCTGAAAAGGAAGACTGCTGCCCTTGTCTTTTTTTAGACACAGCATCTTCACAAGTTGAAATCCTCAGTGTACTCTGGTTAGCTTTTGTGATGCCAAAGCTGTATTTTCATTGATTGGGAAGACCCAATCAATGAAAAACCAAGAAGAAAAGGGTAGCATTTTTCTTTTTTGTGGGGGGGTAGCGTTTTTTATACTGGAAAAGATGTAGATGGATGCTGAGTGTGTGTGAATGGGATGGAAACCCACAAGGTGACTGCTTGGAAAATGAGAGATTTAGGCCAGGCACAGTGGCTCATGCCCATAACCCCAGCACTCTGGAGGCTGAGGTGGGAGGATCACTTAAGCTCAGGAGTTCAAGACCAGCCTCAGCAATATAATGTGACCTCATTTCTACAAAAAATTTAAAAATTAGCTGGGCATGGTGGTACACAGCTGTGGTCCCAGCTACTCTGGAAGCTGAGGAGGATTGCTTGAGCTCAGGAAGTCAAGGCTGCAGTGAGCTGTGATTATGCCACTGCAAGACAGCCTGGGAAGCACAGTGAGAGAGATGGAGGGATGGAGGGATGGATGAATAGGTGGATGGATAGATGGAGGGATTGATGTATGGATAAATGGATGGATGGATGGATGGATGAATAGGTGGGTGGATAAATGGATGGATGAATAGGTGGATTGAGGGATGGATGGAGAATAGGTGGATGGATAGATGGAGGGATAGATGGATGGATGGATGAATAGGTGGATGAATAGATGGATGGATAAATGGATGGATGAATAGGTGGATGGATGGAGGGTTGGATAGATGAATAGGTGGATGGATAGATGGATGAATAGATGGATGGATGGATGGTTGGATGGATGGATGGAGGGATGGATAGATGGATGGATAAATGGATGGATGGATGAACAAGTGGATGGATAGATGGATGGATAAATTGATGGATGAATAGATGAATAGGTGCATGGATAGATGGTTGAATGGAGGGATGGATGGTTGGATGGATGGATGAATAGGTGGTTGGATAGATGGATGGATAAATGGATGGATGCATGGATGGATGGATGGATGGATGGATGGATGGATGGATGGATGGAGGGAGGAATGGATGAGGAAGGGATGGATGGATGGAGGGAGAGATGGATAGATTTGTAAGGGGAAAATCCGCATGTCCTAAGGCAGCACTTTGCAAATGGAGGGGCAGTATTTGTGAAGCAGGTGGTGTAGCATCAGTCCCAAAGACCTCATTGCCCCATAAATCTCATCAGCCAGGAGTAGAGTGTATTCCCCTGACAGGCGTGGGAGGAGAATCCAAAAGCCAGTCTCCTTCCCTTATAGAATGTAAATATGGATAAAGAGAAATATTTCTTTTCATAAATTACCTCCTCCACGCTTAATCTGTCTGAAGTCATAAAGCCCCAGATGTAAACAGAGAAAGGTTCTTTTGAAAAAAACTCTTTTTTTGTGGGTGCATTTTTGGGCTGGAGAGGAAAAGCTTTGCAGAACCAAAGTGTCCAACAGACGCATATAAAGCGAGTTTTATTCAAACTTTAATTACCTCCCACCTGCTGGTACTCTGTGAGGTTCAGAGGGAAAGGATAATGGAGAACAGCATTTGATGTGCGTGAGAGTTGCTGGTTGTTTTTCTGTTCTTAGGGTGGATTTGATCTTAATCAAGTTTACTTCATTATGAATAGGTGCAGACACTGAGCTCACACTGGCATGCTTCACACTGTTTAATTAAGATCCTGTGTGCAGGAGGTGTGGACTTCTGTTGTTTTGAATTCAGTTTCTTCCTAAGTTTGGATCTTGGGTTTTGGGCATCTTTCTTCATCCTAGAGGGTGAGATGGTGCGCTGGCTGTGTGCGCTCTGTGAGTGGGGGCCCTGTTCTGTGGCAGGTTGCAGGAGTGGAGCGAAATAACGGCAGTGCCTTGATTTTCACTGGGCTCTGAAATATCCACAGCCTTCAACTGGAAACCTGGGGGGTCCAGCCTCATCTTGCATTCTGCTGTCCAAGAATTAATCTGTCTGTGTCTCTTTCTTTCTGGTTTTTAGAGAAAGAATCTCGCTCTGTTGCCCAGGCAGGAGTGCAGTGGCGCGCTCTTGGCTCACTGCAACCTTCGCCTCCCAGGTTCAAGCTATTCTACTGCCTCAACCTCCTGGGTAGCTGCAATTACAGGTGCCTGCCACCATGCTCAGCTCATTTTTGTATTTTTAGTGCAGGCAGGGTTTCCCCATGTTGGCCAGGCTGTTCTTGAACTCCCGACCTCAGGCAATGCACTCACCCTGGCCTCCCAGAGTGCTGGGATTACTTTCTAGCATGAGTCCCAAAGACCTCACTGCCTCATAAATCTCATTAACTGGAAGCAAGCGTTCTATTGATGAATCCTTGATGAGGCCAGGCCTGAGCCACCACACCTGGCCTCCATCAATGTTTGTGTAAGTTCCAAGGCATCTAGAGTGTCCTCTCACATGGCAGCTGTATTTTTATTTATTGATTGATTGATTGATTGCTGTGATTGATAATTGCAGTTGTCTGAAGACCTAAGAGCACCCTTGTTTCCTTGAAGTCAAAATACCTTTCTGAGGCCAGGTGTGGTGGCTCATGCCCACAATCCCAGGACTTTGGGAGGCCAAGGTGGGCAGATCACCTGAGCCCAGGGTTTCTTTGCCAGACTGGGCAACACAGCGAGACCCCATCTCTACAAAATTATTGCAAAAATTAGCCAGGAATGGTGGTGCACACCTGTAATCCCAGCTACTCAGGAGGCTGAGGCGGGAGAATGACTTGAGCCGAGCAGGTCCAGGCTGCAGTTAGGTGTGATCACGCTGCTGCCCTCCTGCCTGAGAGGCAGAGCAAGACCCTGTCTCAAACAAAGAAATAAAAATTATAAATTAAAACTAGGCCGGGCGCGGTGGCTCAAGCCTGTAATCCCAGCACTTTGGGAGGCCAAGGCGGGTGGATCACGAGATCAAGAGATCGAGACCATCCTGCTCAACATGGTGAAACCCCGTCTCTACTAAAAATACAAAAAATTAGCTGGGCATGGTGGCGCGTGCCTGTGATCCCAGCTACTCAGGAGGCTGAGGCAGGAGAATTGCCTGAACCCAGGAGGCGGAGGTTGTGGTGAGCCGAGATCACGCCATTGCACTCCAGCCTGGGTAACAAGAGAGAAACTCTGTCTCAAATACATACATACATACATACTAATCTGTGGAACTTGGTCCTGCTGTAAGATACAGAGTTTTCTTTTTATTTCGTTAGAAGCTGCTAAACCCGCCTTCTGTCCCTCTCTGTACCCTGTACGAACCCGCACCCCATGGTGTGAACCCAAGTTGGGGAGAAGGAAACGCTTGCTGAGCGCGTGCTGTGCCTGGCACGCTTTCAGAACCCTGATCTGCATGGCAGCCACCAACGTCTCTGTTTTCCTGTTGAGGGAGCTGAGGCCTGGAGAGGTACAGTGTACATGCTTTGAACTTCACGGCTGGTGGTTGTAATGGGATGGAGGGTTTAAACTCAGGCTTCAGTGATGCTGAAGCCCGCGTCCCTTCCACTCTGTTATTCTTCTTTTCCACTGAGCGGGAACTGGGTGAAGTGGAATTCGGCTTGTTTCTTAGGAGGAGGGCGGCGGAAAGCCTTTCTCTCTTTTCCCCTCAGGCCACAGGGGCCAGCTGGCGGAGGTGGTTCACTGACTCGGAGTGAACGGAAAACTGGGTCATGCGCTGCCAGGAGCCTGCATTCCTGTTTAACTGGCTGGCGAGTGCTTTCTTTGTGTTTGTTTACCTTATGGCGAGTTCTGACAAATAAAATGGATTCTTTTCTTGGCCTCGTCACTTGGGAAGAGCAAGCCGTGGTGTTTTAGTGGCAGGAGTGCAGGACTGAAGATGCCTGGGATTTGGAAAATCTCCGAGTACGTGGTGCAGAAGGGACCCTTGACTTTAGCGGCAAGAGCATATGGGTGGTGGCTTCCCAGTCACGCCCACGGAATCGGACGTGGCCTTGTCACTGTGCTGTGTCCATGCACCCTCCCGCTGCACCTCCAAACCTTCATTTCTCCAGCTGATCCCCTGGGAGGGTCCTGGCCGGTCAACAAGCATGGATTTATCAAGCTCCCTCTGGATAAAAGACTGAGGCTGGGCGCGGTGGCTCATGCCTGTAATCCCAGCACTTCAGGAGGCCGAGGCGGGCAGATCACGAGGTCAAGAGATCGAGATCAGCCTGGCCAACATGGTGAAACCCCGTCTCTACTAAAAATACAAAAAATTAGCTGGGCGTGGTGGCGTGTGTCTGTAATCCCAGCTACTCGGGAGGTTGAGGCAGGAGAATTGCTTGAACCCGGGAGGTGGAGGTTGCAGTGAGCCGAGATTGCACCACTGCACTCCAGGCTGGCAACAGAGTGAGATTCTGTCTCAAAAAAAAAAAAAAAAGTAGACTGGGCGTGGTGGCCCATGCCTGTAATTTTACCACTTTGGGAGACCAAGATAGGTGCATCATTTGAGGCCAGGAGTTTGAGACCAGCTTAGCCAATGTGGCGAAACCCCGTTTCTACTAAAAATACAAAAATTGGCTGGACATGGTGGCGCATGTTTGTAGCTGCAGCTACTATGGCGGTTGAGTCACGAGAATCGCTCGAACCTGGGAGACAGGCTGCAGTGAACCAAGATCGCGCCACTGCACTCCAGCCTGGGCGACAGAGTGAGACTGTCTCAAAAATAAAATAAAATGGCCGGGAGCCGTGGCTTACGTCTGTAATCCCAGCACTTTGGGAGGCCGAGGCAGGCAGATCACCTGAGGTCTGGAGTTCGAGACCAGCCTGGCCAATATGGTGAAACCCTGTCTCTACTAAAAATAAAAAAATTAGCCAGGCATGGTGGCACACGCCTGTAATTCCAGCCACTCGGGAGGCTGAGATAGTAGAATCCCTTCAACCTGGGAGGCGGAGGTTGCAGTGAGCCAAGATCGCACCATTGCACTCCACCCTGGGCCACAAGAGTGGTCTCAAAAAAATAAAAATACCTGGCTAGGCACCGTGGCCTCTGCCTGTCATCCCAGTGCTTTGGGAGGTAGAGGCAGGCAGATCACTTGAGCCCAGGAGTTTGAGACCAGCCTGGGCAACATAGTGAGACCCCACCCATGCCTACGGAAAATTAGACACTAGCGTGATGGTGTGTGTTTGTAATCCTGGCTACTCATGAGGCCGAGGTTGGGGGATCGCTTGAGTGTAGGATTTCAAGTCCAGCCTGGGCCACGTAGCAAGACCCTGTCTCTTAAAAAAACAAAACAACCCAGACCTGGAAGTCTTAAGCCTTGTTAGTCTCCATCCAAACCTTGGCTGATCGTTACGGGACACGTCAACCTAAGCAAGACCCTTTCCTGGGCCCCTCTCTCTCACACCGTTTCATCCCACCCCAGAGGCCTGACTCAGCACTGCTTGGTCTTAGATGTCCTGCTTCTTGCTACAGATGCCCCAGGCCAGATTCTTCCTTCCTTTCACACATACTTTATTCTTCCATGTCCTCAGCTGAGTGTTTGGGTGAAAACCCAGACTTTGTTTGGCTCCCTAGGTTCTGGATTGGTGATTGGAGTAAGGATGCTTCAGAGCCATTCACGTTCTAGATACATGTTTTATCAGGACGTCCAGAGCTGTTGGGATCAGTCTTCAGCTCTGGTTGTGTGTTAATTCCTGAGGGGCAGTCCCCCCGGTTCTGGTAACTGAACATGTGGGTTCCCCATTCAGCAGGCTCCACTTCCCTGCCAGGTGGCTAGAGAAGGAAACGAGGGCCCAGAAGATGTTCTAGAGAGTCAATGGATGGGGACCCAGCCAGCCTGTGCCCAGTCCACCTGACATCTCTGTGTCCAGCGTGTTGCCCTTCCCCTGGACAGTGTCAGACACGCTTCCGTCACACACTTTTGTGAGCCCTGGTTTTCTCTACTTCTTGCTGACCATGCCCTACAGTCATCGTCCGTAGTTTCCCAAATCTCTGTTGTTTTTTTGCACTATTATTATTATTTTGATATGGAGTCTTGATCTGTCACCAGGCTGGAGTGCAGTGGTGCAGTCATACCTTACTGTCACCTCGAACCTCTGGGTTCAAGGGATCCTCCCACCTCAGCCTCCCAAGTAGCTAGGACTCCAGGTGCACGGCACACCACACAGATAAGTTTTATTTTTGTCTTTTAGTAGAGGCGAGGCTGCACTATGTTGCTCAGGCTGGTCTCAAACTCCCGACCTCAGGTGATCACTGACCTCGGCCTCCCAAAGTGGTGGGATTACAGGTGTGAGCCGCCGTGCCTGGCCCTGTGTGTCTGTCTTTAGATCTTATGACTTTGCTGCCCTGCGTCTGTACAATTTGGGATCATTAGCCCTGAAATCTGTGTTCTGTGAGCCTTCCTCGTTTCTGTCCTCTTGGCACCAGCTTGGCTTCATGGAGAGGGGACCAGAGGGTCTCCTCAGGGTCTCCTGTCTTGGGAGGAGCCTTGGTTTCTTAGCCAGGGGTGTTTATGGCCAGCTTCTTTCTTTCCTTAGCCTAAGGTCACAAAGGTGGTCCAGGAGGGGTTAGAGCTGTGGATGTTGTGGAAATCTGAGGCCTGTGCTGGTTCAGCTCCAAGAACAAGGGCTGGGCTTTTTCAGGGGAAGAGAAGGGAGGCCTCTGTGAACAGGATGTTTCTGTGTCTCGGAAACTCAGATTCAGTAAGAGAGAGTCAGCATTGTCTTCCTCCAGCCTTTCCCTCCTGGCCTAGCTACCACCATTGCTGCCTGAGCTAGTGTGGAGGGTGAAGGGATGGGCAGGAGAGATGGGAAACAGGTCCCTGGTGTGTGAGTGTTTTTTTCTTTTCATTTAAAACTAGGAAGTTGGCTAGGTGTAGCGGTTCATGCCTGTAATCCCAGCACTTTGGGAGGCTGAGGTGGGAGGATCTCTTGAGTCCAGAAGTTCAAGACCAGCCTGGGAACATAGAGAGACTACCCCCCATCTCTATAAAAAATAAATTGAAAAAAAAAATAGCTGGGTGTGGTGGCATGTGCCCATAGTCCCAGCTACTCAGGAGGCTGAAGTGGGAGGATCACTTGAAGCCAGGAATTCGAAACCAGCCTGGGCAACAGAACAAGACCTTCACACACGCACGCATGCACACACATACGTGGAGGCACCAGGCCGAGGGACAGCTAGGAGAGAGACTTCTGAGAATAAGTAATGCTTGATCCAAGTGGTAAGGGAATTTCAGCAGGTGGACAGGTGCAAATACAGAGGTGGGAAGGGAACAGAATTGGGAACATGGTGCCAGGGGTAGTGGTAACAGCCAGAACATGGAGGGTTCAACTGCCTTTGCTTGCCTTGCTGAGGAGTTTGGCCTTTATCCTCAGGGTGAGCCAGGGCAGCAGAAGGATGTGAAACAAAGGCTTGTTGTTTTTGGGTAAGAATAGATTGGAGGGGAGCCAGACTGGAAATGGACAGGAGGCAGTTATAGTGACTCCAGGTATACTGACCCTGGGTCCAAACTCCAGATATACTGACCTTGGGTCCACACTCCAGTTATAGTGACCCTGGATCCAAACTACAGTTATACTGACCCTGGATCCAAACTGCAGTTATAGTGACCCTGAATCCAAACCACATGTGAGGCCAGGCGCACAGTGGCTCATGACCATAATCCCAGCACTTTGGGAGGCCAAGGTGGGCAGATCTCCTGAGATCAGGAGTTCAAGACCAGCCTGGCCAACATGGCAAAACGCTGTCTCTACTAAACATACAAAAAATAGCCAGGTGTGGTGGCAGGCTCCTATAATCATAGCTACTTGGGAAGCTGAGGCAGGAGAATCGCTTGAACCCAGGAGGCGGAGGTTACAGTGAGCTGAGATTGCACCATTGCACTCCAGCCTGGGTGACAGAACGAGACTTCGTCTCAAACAAAACAACACAAAACACAAAAGAAACCCTTCCAATTGAGGTAGAGTGGAGACCTCATTCAGGAGCTGTCTGGAAAGTGAGCAGAAGCGAGGTGGAGAGAAGCATGTGGAAGGTTTCTGCTTTGGGACCCTGGGTAGAGGGCAGTTGGGTCCCTTCATGGAAATGAGGAGCAATAGCAGAGAAAGGTCGGGGGAGGCCGCCATGTGCGGAAGGTGGCTGTGGTCAGGAGGTGGCCCCTGAGCTCACTCTGGAACTCTCAGTTACCTGGCTCTCGATGAGATGAGGACAAACTATTTTCTTCTCCCTGGAGTTTTTTTTTGGGGGGGGATTTAATTTAATGCAGTAAAATTCAGGGTTCTTAAGTACCCAGCTCGCTGTGTTTGAACAACTGTTACACCTACGTAAACAACCATCCAAACAAGATGCAGAACTTTTCCATCTCTGTGCAGAGTCCCCCGCTGCGTCTGATATTAGTATATCAGCTTTCGATACCCTGTCCGGTGACGCCCCTCCCACCCACCACTCAGTCCCCGTTCAAGAACCATGGAAATGGAATCATGCAGTCCGTGTCCTTTTGTGTCTGGCATAATCGGAGGTTCCTCCTTGTTTTTGGTTGTATCACTGTGTTCCTTCTTATTGCTGAGACATATTCCCTTGGATGGACGTGTTGTCACAATGTATCCATTCTTCCAGTGATGTGTGTGTAAGCTGTTTTCAGTTTGGGGTGGGCAAGGCTGTTATAAACAAACATTTTTATGGACTAAAAACAATTTTATCTTGAGTAAATACTGATAAGTCGGAAGACTGAGGGCAGATTACTGAGGAGATGATGGGGTAAAGGAACATTTATCTTCGTAAGACAGACCAAACAGGTCTTCAAAGCAGTTGTGCTGACCAGGCATGGTGGCTCACACCTGTAATCCCAGCACTTTGGGAGGCCAAGGCAGGCAGATTGCTTGAGCCCAGGTGTTTGAGAGCAGCCTGAGCAACATGGCAAAACCCCATCTCTACAAAAGCTTTTAAAAATTAGCTGGATGTGGTGACACACGCCTGTAATTCCCAGCTACTTTGAGGTAGGAGGATGACCTGAGCCTGGGAATGTGGAGGCCTCAGTGAACCAAAGTGGCACCTACTCCAGCCTGGGCAACAGTGAGATCCTGTCTCAACAGCAACCAGGGAGTGTGGCTACCATTTACCTCCCACCTGCGGTGCGTGAGAGTCCTGTTTCCCCCCAGTGTGAAATAGTTTTAATTTGCATTTCCTTGATGATTAAAGATGTTGAACACCTTTGCATATTCTTCCTGGTTGCCCAAGTATCTACTTTCTGGAAGTGTCTGTCCTTATCTGTTGCCTATTTTTTACTGAGTTTTTCATATTTTTAGTGTTGACTTATAAGAGTTCTTTTTTTTTTTTTTTTTTGAGACAGTCTCACTCTGTCACCATTGGAGTGAAATGGCTCAGTCTCATCTCACTGCAACCTCTGCCTCCTGGGTTCAAGCAAGTCTCCTGTCTCAGCCTCCTAAGTAGCTGGGATTACAGGCGTGTGCCACCATGCCCAGCTTATTTTTGTATTTTTAGTGGAGACAGGGTTTCACCACATTGGCCAGGATGGTCTTGATCTCTTGACCTTGTGATCCGCCTGCCTCAGCCTCCCAAAGTGCTGGGATTACAGGCATGAGCCACTGTGCCCGGCTGAGAGTTATTTATATAGTCTGGGTATGAATTCTTTGTTAAAGATATATTAGTATATCAGCTTTCGATACTCTACTATCTATCTGTATGTATATATATTATACATTATTTTTTGTTTTAATATCACTTGTTTCTGACTATCCTGAGGCACTAAGCACTGGGGGGATTTTCATGTCAGGAAATTGTGAGATGGAAGGTGCTTTGGTTATGACAAGGATTTCTTTCTGTTGTTGAAGGATGGCATGGGAGGCGTGTTGACCGTTGGTCTAGGCTGGGACTGGAGCTGAGCAGAGCTCAGGTGGGCGTGTGAGGCTCTGATTCAGGAGACAGGTTGATTTGAGATGCGGTAGAGCTCTTCCCCAGCTGTAGAAAAGCCGGTTTTAGAGCCTTTTCAAAGGACTGTTTCATTGCCTGAGTTGGAGGAAACAGTGATAAATTGGCGACCTCGGATTTGGAAGGAGTCTCACTGCCCATCACCCGGCCGCTGTGGGTCTTAGCCGTAACACTTCCTCCACACCTGCGGGCATTCAGCTGCCTCCTCAGTTTATTTCAAAGCAAATCCCAAATCTGTTTCCATCGTCAGTGTCTTGGTCTGTATTTCTAGAAGATAAGGACTCTTCAAAAACACACTACCCAAAATGCCACCATCACACCTTAAAAATGAATACTAATTCCTTCATAACACTTTGCTTTTTACAGTTTATTTCTTTGCAAGACCTTGGTCTGAGTTTCTCTCACCCCTGCCTGAAGACACGCTCGCTACTTCTCTGTCCTTACTGGCTCTTTGAACTCGCCTGCAGGTTCTTTGTTCTTGGAGGTACACAGCGACGTTCTGTCAGTCCTCCTGGCTGCTTCCCTGTCCCTTTTATTTTGAGACAGAGTTTCCCCCTCATTGCTCAGGCTGGAGTACAATGGTGTGATCTTGGCTCACTACAACCTCCACCTTCCAAGTTCAAGCAGTTATACTGCCTCAGCCTCCCAAGTAGCTGGGATTACAGTCATGCACTACCACACCCAGCCAATTTTGTATTTTTAGCAGAGACAGGGTTTTACCATATTGGTCAGGCTGGTCTTGAACTCCCTACCTGAGGTGATCCACCTGCCTCAGCCTCCCACAGTGCTGGGATTATAGGCGTGAGCCACCACGCCCAGCCAATTTTGTATTTAGTAGAGACGGGTTTCTCTCTCCATGTTGGTCAGACTGGTCTAGAACTCCCAACCTTAGGTGATCCACCCGCCTTAGCCTCCCACAGTGCTAGAAGTACAGGCGTGAGCCTCCGCGCCCAGCCCTGTTCCCTTTTTTCTCTTGAAAAATATTGTGTGACGTATACCATAGAAAAGTGCACCAAACAGACAGGTCCAGGTGAGTGTGTTATTGTCAGCAGACTCTGTGCAGTAGCATCTGAGGAAGAAATGAACTGGGACAGGCCTCGGATCCACTGCGTGCACTTCCTGGGCACAGCGCCTTCCTCTTCATTGGAGGAACCGTCGCCCCAACTTCCGTGGTTATCCTTCCTCGCTTCCCTTGATACTTTTCAGTTGACGTGTGCTTCTCTGAACACTCCAGTTGTGCATGTTTGGAGCGTTACATAAATAGAATTATTTGTTTCTTCTTCTTTTTTTTTTGATACAGGGTCTCACTCTGTCGCCTGGGCTGGGGTGCAGTGGCACAATCACAGCTCACTGTTGCCTTGACCTCCAGGGCTCAGTCCCTCACAAGTAACTGGTACTACAGACATGCACCACCACACCCGCCTAGTTTTTTGTGTGTGTATTTTTTGTAGAGATGGGGTTTTGCTCTGTTACCCAGGCTGGTCTTGAACTCCTGGACTCAAGCAGTCCGCATGTCTTGGCCTCTCAAAGTGCGGGGATGACAGGCTGAGCCACTGTTCATTTTAACGAAGTCCAGTTTGACTTTTCATTTCAGGAGGTACTTGTGTGTCATGAGAAGCACCCTCCCAGCTTCCCTGAGGCCTTCTTTCCCCCTGAGTTTTCTCTCTCACACTTTGTTGTCTTGTAGAAGCATCGTGGTTCTGCCATTCATCTTTTGGGCACCCTTTTGCCTTTCAGGCCAATTCTTAGTCTTTTTCCAGGAAGGCATTCCACACCCATCAGATCAGCCGCCCTTCAGACCCCTTGGCTCCTGCCTGCAGTAGGGAAAGCTTTCTGCTTGTTTAGAGTTTGCACTCCTCGGGCCAGGCCTCAGCATCCTGCCATGGGTGGATTGAGAGGGACAAAGACGTTGGCAGAGATTTGAGCCCCCGGAGCTGGTCAGCCCCTTGGAGCCCCAGCCCAGGCTGTGGGATTCTCAGAGGAGGCCTTCATTTCTGTCCGTGCTATTAGCAGACCAACTGCTCTACTTGGTTTCAGGTTGGAAGTATCTGTCCTTCAGAGTTAACTTACTCTTTTGGCTAAAAGCAGGCTCTGCACCTACATGTGTGTAAGGACTTTGACTGACCGGTCTCCAGCCCTGCCTGCTGCTTTTTCCTCTGGGCAGATGTCCTCGGGTGTGTCGGTCTGCTCAGGGGCACTTGGAAAACTCTGGGTTTTCTGTGGCCTATTTTGAGTCTGATTATTTGGCTTTAATCAGAAAAATAAACTTATTTATTTTTAAATATTTTTATTTAAATAAACCCGGCTAGGTTCAAACAGGCTTTTTTAACTGGACCACATGTGAATGGCGGGGAATGGTGGCCTGTTGGGGAAATGGGTCATTTCCAAGGGTCTCTCTCCAGGAAAAGTGTGACTTGGTAGTTTACTGAGAAAGGCTCAAGCAGGCCACAAGAAGTACTTAAAACATTTTCTCCTTTTATGTGGCTCTAATCACAGTCTTATCATAAGCCCCAGCCCTGGTAGTTAATCCAAGTTATTTAATTAAATCCTTTTATTTTATAGATGAGGAAATGGGGAGACACCTCCCTCAGTTCTCCACCCCTGGCGCCCTGGTGTGATTTGCTGAAGGTTGGGTGTTTGGGAGCTGTTTTCAGAGAGCAGGATTGGGAGTGATGCCCTGACTGAGGAAAAAGGCCTTTTTTTCTTTCACTAAAACAATCATTTAAAAAAAATTGCTGTGATCTCACAAATTTTAAATTCCTTTAATGAAACCTCACCCTTGAACTTGATACATTAGAAGCTTTGCTTGGAATGAAGTGGAATTTCCATTCTTAACCGCTGCGAGGTTCTGCTTTCAGAAGGAGTTGGGATCTGTGTCATTTTCTTAGTCACTTTCTTCATGGACCCGCAGTGTCTTCACCACAGCGGGCATTGTGGTTATATTCCATACCTGTGAGAGAAGTTTCTAGAGGCCTTTGGCTTGAAACGCGCATGTACTCAGCCATGTTCTTTCCTTCTGAGCCTTCTTTTGTTGCTGTGACCTGCTGGAGGCTAGAAAGAGACACCTGCAGAAAATTTCACCCCACCAACTACCCCCGACCAGCTTCCCCCCACCCCACTCCTCCTCCACTTGCTCCTCCCACACTGGTTCCCCCCTACCAGCTCCCCTCCTGCCTGGCGACTGGCGACTGCCTCCCCTACCCACCACCTCCCCCACACTGGATCCCCTCCCCACCACCTCCCCCTCACTGGCTCCCCTCCCCACCGGCTCCCCACACTGGCTCCCCTCCCCACCACCGTCTGTGCCCCCACCGGCTCCCCTCCCTACCACCTTACCTTACCACCACCTCTCCTCCCTACCACCTTCCCTCCTCACCACCTCTCCTCCCTACCACCTTCCCTCCCCACCACTCTCCTCCCTACCACCTTCCCTCCTCACCACCTCTCCTCCCTACCACCTTCCCTCCTCACCACCTCTCCTCCCTACCACCTTCCCTCCCCACCACCCTCCTCCCTACCACCTTCCCTCCTCACCACCTTTCCTCCCTACCACCTTCCCTCCTCACCACCTCTCCTCCCTACCACCTTCCCTCCCCACCACTCTCCTCCCTACCACCTTCCCTCCTCACCACCTCTCCTCCCTACCACCTTCCCTCCCCACCACCTCTCCTCCCCACCCCACCCCCACTGGCTCCCCTCCCTACCACCTTCCCCCCACCATCTCCCCTCCTCACCAGCTCTGCCCCAACTGGCTCCCCACCCCACCGGCTCCCCACCAACCTCCCCCAGCTGGAGTGTAGTTGTGCAATCTCAGCTCACTGCAGCCTCCACCTCCTGGGCTCGAGCAATTCTCCTGCCTCAGCCTCGCAAGTAGCTGGGATTACAGGCACCTGCCACCACACCTGGCTAATTTTGTAATTTTAGTAGAGATGGGGTTTCACCATGTTGTCCAGTCTGGTCTCAAACTCCCGACCTCAGGTGATCCACCCTCCTTGGCCTCCCAAAGTGCTGGGGTTACAGGCGTGAGCCACTGCACCTGGGCTGTCTACCCATTCTTTCACTAATTTGTTCTTTAAACACATACTAGAGCTTCTAACTGGTTCTACTTTTTTTTTTTTTTTTTGAGGCGACATCTAACTCTGTTGCCCAGGCTGGAGTGTAGCGGCACCATCTGGGCTCACTGCAACCTCCACCTCCCCGGTTCAAGCAATTCTGCTGCCACAGCCTTCCGAGGAGCTGGGATTACAGGTGCCCACCGCCACACCCGGCTAATTCGTTGTATCTTTAGTAGAGATGGGGTTTCATCCTAGTGGCCAGGCTGGTCTTGATCTCCTGACCTGGTGATCCAACCACCTCGGCCTCCCAGAGTGCTGGGATTACAGGAGTGAGCCACCGCACCCGGCCTGGCCTCATTTCTCATTTCTAGTAGTTTGTGGCCAGGACGTCATGAATTGGAGCCCTATTTGTTAGTCCCGGGGGCTCCAGCCTCCTCCACAGCTGCCGAACCCTCCCTAGCAGCCTCCAAGGCCTGTTTTACAGTCTGGAGAAACTAGTCCTGGCTCTGCCTGCCTCTGTCCTGCTCCTGTCCCGCTCCTGTCTTGCTTCTGTCCCACTCCTGCTGAGACCAGGTTCATTCTTCACAAAGCAGCTCGGATGCTACTCTCTTTCCTCTTCTGTTGCTCTGACCCACAGCACGGTTAGATGGTAAAAACGACTAGTACTTTATAAAGCACTAAGTGCATGCCCCAGACATCGTTCTACACATCTTGACTGATTTCCTCTATGTACCAGGATTACTGTGCCTGTATTTCCTGCAAACTAATAGTTTATGTTTGTGTCTGTCTTCTGTGCGGGACTGGGGCTTCCTTAAAGGAAAGGCTCGTGTATCAACTGTCTTTCTGTTCCCAGCATTTAGCACAGCATTTCACATGCTGGTTAATGCAGCTGTGGGAAAAACAGTCGCTGTTCACATAGTTCTTTAGTACATTTGTTTAGTATATTAAGAATTAATGTTTTTTTGTTTGTTTTTGAGATGGAGTTTCGCTCTGTCACCCAGGCTGTAGTGCAATGGCGGGATCTCAGCTCACTGCAGCCTCCTCCCAGGTTCAAGCAATTCTCCTGCCTCAGCCTCCCGAGTATCTGGGATTACAGGAGCCTGCCAGTGTGCCTGGCTATTTTTTTGTATTTTTAGTAGAGACAGGGTTTCACCATGTTGACCAGGCTGGTCTCAAACTCCTTACCTCAAGTGATCCGCCTGCCTCAGCCTCCCAAAGTGGTGGGATCACAGGTGTGAGTCACCCTGCCTGGCCAAAAATGACTTTTGATTACATGTGCTGGAAGTTGGTGCCACAAAGGGGACCAGAAGGGGTTTTCCATATAAATGAGGAATTAAGATCATAGCATGGTACGAAAGTGATTATCAGCGAGAAATAGTCAGTCAGTGCTATTGGCATTCCCAGGCCAGTGAGATTGATGCCTGGGATTAAGGGAGAATTTTGGGGTACATGACTCCTACTTCATGCTGTCAAGGTGCTTTCATCATTGATGGGGAGACTTACATGAAACACGCTTAGGGACACGGACTCCTAGTGTGAGCTAAATGACCAAAATAGGGAGGTGTGAGCAGGAACCGAATTAGGGGTCCATTCATTGTGACCTGTGCTGACTTCCATCAGCATCATTTTTCTTAAGTCCCTATGTCACCCACCTGAAACTTCAATAGCTGTTTTTCTTTGAGACGAAGTCTAACTCTGTCACCCAGGCTGCAGTGCAGTGGCTTGATCTCGGCTCACCGCAACCTCTGCCTGGGTTCAAGTGATTCTCCTGCCTCAGCCTCCCAAGTAGCTGGGACTACAGGCATGTGCCACCACACCCAGCTAATTTTTGTATTTTTAGTAGCAATGGGGTTTTACCATATTGGCCAGGATGATCTTGATCTCCTGACCTCATTCGTGATGCACCCACCTCATTCTCCCAAAGTTTGGGGATTACAGATGTGAGCCATCCTGCCCACCTGAATAGCTTATTTGACAGCATGATATTCAGTGTCTTCACATTTGCTTCGGGAGCCGGCCTTTTTTGCTAGGCACCTGAATTTCTTGTCTTTCTTTTTGAGACAGGGTCTTATTCTGTATCCCAGGCTGTAGTACAATGGTATGATCTCAGCTCACTGCAACCTCCACCTCCCAGGCTGATGCATTCCTCCCGCCTCTGCCTCTGGAGTAGCTGGAACTACAGGCGTGCACCACCAAGCTAATGTTTTTATTTTTTGTGGAGATGAAATCTGTTTCCCAGGCTGGTCTTGAACTCATGGCTTCAAGTGATCCACCTGCCTCGGCCTCCCAGCGTGCCGGGAGATGATAGACGTAAGCTGCCAGACTGGGGCCTGGGCACCTGCTTTTCTCACCCACAGCTCAGCTGGTTCTCGTTCCTTTTACTGCTTCGATACTTTCATATTTGCTGGCTTAGTTGTTTATAATCCCTTCTTTTAAAGAAGTTTTTATAGTTGAAGTGAAATACACATGACATGAAATTAACCATTTTATAGTGAATGATGTGGCATTTCGTACATTCACCATGTTGTGCAGCTACCGATTCTATTTTGCCCCAAAACATTTTCATTGTCTCAAAGGAAACCCTGAACCCATTAGGATACACCTCCCCATCCAGCCCCTTCCTGCTTTCAGTGGTTATGGATTTACGTATTTTGGGATTTAACATGAATGAAATCAAGCAATGTGTGATTTGTTGTGTCTGGCCTCTTTCACTTAGCATAGGACTTTCAAGTTTTGTTCATGATGTAGCACACATCATTATTTTTTATGGCTAAGTAATATACATATATTTTGCGACAGAGTCTCGCTCTGTCACCCAGGCAGGAGTACAGTGGTGCAACCTCAGCTCACTGCAACCTCTGCCTCCCAGGTTCAAGCAATTCTCCTGCCTCAGCCTCCCCAGTAGCTGGGACTATAGGCATGCACCACCACACCTGACTAATTTTTATATTTTTAATAGAGACGGAGTTTCCCCATGTTGGCTAGCTGGTCTTGAACCCCCAACCTTGTGATCTGCCCACCTCGGCCTCCCAAAGGAGGCCTGGAATGACAGGCATGAGCCCCCGTGCCTGGCTGCTAAATGAGACTTCATTGTATGTATAAACTATGATTTGTTCATCTCTTGAGCTGCTGACGGACGTTTGGATTGTGTCTCTCTTTTGCCTCCTATGAATAGCGCTGCTGTGAACGTGTGTGCACATGTTTTTCTTGAGTATTTGTTTTTTATTCTTTTGAGTATAGACTTGGAAATGGAATTGCTGGATCGAACGGTGATTCTGATGAACTTTGTGAGAACCACCAAAGGCATTTCTGAGGACATGGAACCATTTTACGTTCGCGCCAGTCCATTGCCCTCCTACCATCTCTTGCCAAAATGTGCTTCTCCCATACGTTAAAACTCTGCTTAAAAACTGTTTCAGTGCTAGGTGCAGTGGCTAATACCCATAATCCTAGCACTTTGGGAGACTGGGGCAGGAAGATAGCTTGAAGCCAGGAGTTTGAGACCAGCCTGAGCAACAAAATGAGACTGGCCTCTACAAAACATTTTTTTAGAAAAATTAGCCAGATGTGCTCACATGTGCCTGTAGTCCCAGCTACTTGGGAGGCTGAGGTGGGAGGATCACTTGTTCCCAGGGAGTTGGAGGTTGCAGTGAGCTATGATTATACCAGGCACTCCAGCCTGGGCAACAGAGCAAATCTGACCTTAAAACAAAAACAATGAAAAATCCCTATTTCATTTCACACTAGTCTGATTAGATCTTCAGCTCTTAAGTGTGTAGTGAGGGAAATTAAGACTTTTGAGATGGCCAGGTGTGGTGGCTCATGCCTGTAATCCCCGTACTTTGGGAGGCTGAGGCAGGCGGATCACCTGAGGTCAGGAGATTGAGACCAGCCTCGCCAACATGGTGAAACCCCATCTCTATTAAAAAACTACAAAAATTGGGAACAGGCGTGGTGGCTCACATCTGTAATCCCAGCACTGTGGGAGGCAGAGGTGGACAGATCACAAGGTCAAGAGATCGAGACCGTCCTGGCCAACGTGGTGAAACTCTGTCTCTACTAAAAGTACAAAAAATTAACCGGGCATGGTGGTGCGTACCTGTTGTCCCAGCTACTCAGGAGGCTGAGGCAGGAGAATTGCTTGAAACCAGAAAATGGAAGTTGCAGTGAGCTGGGATTGCGCCACTGCACTCTAGCCTGGCGATAGAGCGAGACTCTGTCTCAAAAAAAAAAAGCTTTTGAGATAAGAGACCCAGGTTTGAAGCCGCACTCTGCCATTTATGATTCAGTGATTTGACTACGTACCCTTCAGGGACTGACTTATCTTTATGAGTCTGTTTGCTGATCTGTCAAGTGGGGTTGATGGTAATAGGATAGAAGATTGTGTTGTGAGTGTTAAAAGGGTAGGATAGTGCCGGGCAGGGTGGCTCACGCCTGTCATCCCAGCACTGTCAGAGGCCGAGGCGGGCAGATCACCGGAGGCCAGGAGTTTGAGATCAGCCTGGCCAATACGGTAAAACCCTATCTCTAGTAAAAATATGTAAAGTAGTCCATTGGGTGGTGGGCATCTGTAATCCCAGCTACTCGGGAGGCTGAGGCGGAAGAAGCACTTGAACCCAGGAGGCGGAGGTTACAGTGAGCTGAGATTGTGCCACTGCACTCCAGCCTGGGCAACAGAGTGAGACTGTGTCTCAAAAAAAAAGGTTGTATATATGAAGCAGTTTAATGTGGTGGCTGACACAAAGTGCCCCAGCAGTAATAAATTAATTGCACTCTTGTTGTATCTTTGAAGTTGTTCTTTTCTCTAGTCATGTTTGTCTTTCGTTCCACTACATTTTTTTTTTTTTTGAGATGGAGTTTCGCTCCTGTTGCCCAGGCTGGAGTACAGGGGTGCAATTTCAGCTCACCGCAACCTCAGCCTCCTGGGTAGCTGGGATTACAGGTATGCGCCACCAGGCCCAGCTAATTTTGTATTTTTAGTAGACGCGCGGGGTTTCTTCACGTTGGTCAAGCTAGTCTTGAACTCCCGACCTCAGGTGATCTGCCTGCCTTGGCCTCCCAAAGTGCTGGGATTACAGGCGTGAGCCACCTTGCCTAGCCAAAAGAGACTCTTATAAAGTATTGACACACATGGTTATAGAAGCTGAGAAACCTCAAGAGCTTCAGTTGGCAAGCTGGAGACCCAGGAAAACGGATGGTGTGAGTTCCCGCCAAGTCTGAAGGCAGAAGAAGACAATGTCCCAGCTGGAAGACAGTCAGGCAGAGAGAATTCTCCTGTACTCCGCAGCTTTTTCTATTTAGACTTCAGTGGGTTGGGTGAGGCCCACCCACACTGGGGAGAGCAGTCTGCTTTATACTCTAAGTCTGCTGATTCAAATGCTGATCTCAGCTGGTTGTGGTAGCTCATGCCTGTAATCCCAACACGGTCTTGGAGGCCAAGGTGGACGAATCACCTGAGATCAGGGGTTCAAGACCAGCCTGGCCAACATGGCGAAACCTTGTCTCTGCTAAAAATACAAAAATTAGCCAGGCATGGTGGTGGGTACTTGTAATCCCAGCTACTCAGGAGGCTGAGGCGGGAGACTCGCTTGAGCCCAGGAGGTGGAGGTTGCAGTTAGCCGAGATGGCGCCACTGCACTCCAGCCTGGGCAACAGAGTGAGACTCTGTCTCAAAAAGAAAAAATGTTGATCTCACCCAGAAACTCAGTCACAGACACACTCAGAACCATGTTTAGTCAAATATCAGGGCTTCCTCTAGCTCAGTCATGTTGACACATAAGATTAAGCATCGCGAGACAGATCTATCCAAGATGGCCGACCACTAACAGCTCAGGATTGTAGCTCCCAGTGAAAGCTCAGAGAACGAGACGACGCCACATCATTAGACGAATTTTCGTCACTCACCGATTAGCCGACTCCCAGTGGAGGAGCCCCACGGGTCGCCAGCGCGACTCTTGTGGCCGCTGCAGTGGTTTTGCCGGCGTCTCGGTGCAGCAGCTCTTCACGCAGAGCCAACGGGACCGCTTCCCCTACTGACCAGAGTTTGGAGCTCCGGGAAGTCAGAGCCGCTTGTTGCGGACTCAAGAGGGAAGCCAGACCAGAGATTCCCGGGCAGAAGAGCACCATCAGTCTTACTGCTGCTATTTAGGCTGCCACAGTGGGTGGCTCGGATCCCAGCACTGGGAATCAATAAGTCGGACGTCGACTCAGAAAACTAATTAGAAAGGCGGGTCATCCACAATGAAGGGAAAAAAACAGCCTAAGAAGGCCGAGTATACTCAAAATCAGAACCCATCAGCAACGGAACAAGCCCTGATGGAAAAGGACTCATCAGCAACCGAACAAGCCCTGATGGAAAAGGACTCATCAGTAACAGAACAAGCCCTGATGGAAAAGGACTGTGTTCCATTATCTGAAGTAGGCTTTAAAAGGTGGATGATAAGAAACTTCTGGGAGTTAAAGGAACTTGTTCTAACCCAATGTAAAGAAACTAAGAACTTGGAAAAAAGGTTCGATGAAATGTTGAAAAGAATAGACAATATAGAGAGGAATACAAATGAACTTATGGAGTTGAAAAATACAACACGAGAACTTAGTGAAATATGTACAAGCTTAAACAGCCGAATGGATCAAGCAGAAGAAAGGGTATTAGAGGTCGAAGACCAACTTAATGAAACAAAACGACAAGACAAGAATAGAGAAAAAAGGATAAAAAGGAATGAGCAAAGTCTCCAAGAAATATGGGACTACGTGAAAAGACCTAATATACGCTTGATTGGTGTACCTGAATGTGACGGAGAGAATGAAGTCAAGCTGGAAAATACTCTCCAGGACATTATCCAGGAAAATTTTCCTAATTTAGCAAAGCAGGACACTATTCAACCCCAGGTAATACAGAGAACACCACAAAGATATTCCTCAAGAAGACCAACCCCAAGGCACATAATCGTTAGATTCACCAAGATCGAAACGAAGGAGAAAATATTAAGGGCAGCCAGAGAGAAAGATCAAGTTACCCATAAAGGTAAGCCTATTAGGCTTACAGCAGATCTCTCAACGGAAACCCTACAAGCTAGAAGAGAGTGGGGGCCAATATTCAATATACTTAATCAACAGAACTTTCAGCCCAGAATTTCATATCCTGCCAATTTAAGCTTTACATTTGAAGGAAAAATAAAATCTTTTAGGAACAAGCAAGTACTCAGAGATTTTATTACCACCAGGCCTGCTTTACAAGAACTTCTAAAAGAAGCATTATACACAGAAAGGAACAACCAGTATGATCCTTTCTAAAAATACACCAAAAAGTAAAGAGCGTTAACATAAAGAAGAATTTTTATCAACAAAAAGACAAAATAGCCAGTTAATATCAAATGGCAGCAACCCTAAAGTTAAATCAACCAAATCTCCCAATCAAAAGATACAGACAAAATCCAACGGTATATTCAAAGATATACATAGACTCAAAATAAAGGGTTGGAAAAAAAAAAACGTACCAACCAAATGGAGAGCAAAAATAAATAAATAAAAAGCAGGAGTTGCAATTTTCACATTTGACAAAATAGATTTCAAAGCTATAAGGATACAAGGGTAAAAGGATTAATGTAACAATAAGAGATCTTAACACGCAGATACATAAGACACATAGATTTAGATTCAACGAGACAACAAATTGATAACGATATCCAGGATTTGAACTCAGAGCCAGAACAAATAAACACAATAGAGGTCTCCATTTTAAAGACATAAAATATGCATTAACCACTTTAAATACTCAAAATATTGATCGGCCATTATTGAAACCCATTTTAGGAATGAAGTAATATTCCTTTTTCCCTCTTTTTCTTTTTTTCCCCTTTTTCTCTTTTTCCCAAAAAAAAAAAAAAAAGATTTGATAGGCAGATAGTCATCTGAAGCATTCCAAGATTCTATATTGTACACCTAAATAAAAAAAAAAAAAAAAAAAAGATTAAGCATCGCAGGCTGGCGTTTCCCCCCCTACACTCTCTGTCTCTGTCTCTGTCTCTCTGTATCTGTATCTGTCTCTCTCTCTGTCTCTGTCTCTGTACCTGTCTCTGTCTCTCTGTGTCTCTGTCTCTCTCGGTCTCTGTCTGTCTCTCTGTCTCTCTCTGTCTCTCTGTCTCTGTCTCTGTCTCTCTCTCTCTCTCTCTCCTTGTCTTTGAATGAACTGTGGAGCATCCTGGCTGCTGAGCACTTGACAGCTTGGGAAAGGCAGGCCGTGGCGAGGACTCCCCACTGTCCCTGCTTCTTGCATTTGTGTCTTCAAGTTTCTTCCTCATCCTGTTTTAGGACCACAGCCCTCGACTTTTTTATTTTTATTTTTGCCACAGCACACATGGTGTATGAAATTCCATGCATGACACACTTCTGTGGGCTTGTCCAAATTTTGATAATTCCTCCCCCAATCCCTCACCCCCAAGTTTCCCAGGAAATAAAGCAGATAGCGCCGTAGACGCTGCATGATATGTTCACAAAAGCGTTTTACAAGCTTGGGAGCAGCTAATAAGTGTTCATCAGTAACAGAGTGCAGCTGGATCCGGGCTGGATAAAACATGTCACTTCCAATTAGCGTCACATCAGCGTTCTCCATTCAGGGAAACTTACTGGGAGCAAATGCAGCCCAGCGCAGTGGCTCACACCTGTAATCCCAGCACTTTGGGAGGCCGAGGCGGGTGGATCACGTGAGGTCAGGAGTTTGAGACCAGCTTGGTCAACCTGGTGAAACCCCATCTCTACTAAAAATACAAAAGTTAGCTGGGTGTGGTGGCAGGTACCTGTGATCCCAGCTACTTGGGAGGCTGAGGCGGGAGAATCACTTGAATGCAGGAGGCACAGGTTGCATTGAACAGAGATCCCGCCACTGCACTCCAGCCTAGTCAACAGAGTGAGACTCCATCTCAAAACAAAACAAAACAAAAAAAAGCAGATGCATATGCTGTGACTGACCATTGGAAAACAGAGCATATACTAACTGCACTCTGAGTGATATTGGTAATTGATTGACCTCAGCACTGAGGCGATCACGTAGACCGGTGTCTAAACCAGAGCTGTGGGATGCCTGGGAGGTCCTATGTGTGCCCTTTTAGTTCTTGGTGGCTGCAAATGTGGCTTCAGCTTAGAGCTGTGCAGACTACCATGCTTAAAATAAAAGCAAATGGCTCCGGAAGTGTGAGAGATTCCAAACCATTTGCTCAGGAAGGAAGGCGGGTGGGGTGGGGATGGCGGGGATGAGATTTGTTTCCCAGACACAGTTTCTCTGTTGCACGGGCTTGACTTGGTTCAGCAGCATCATCTGCACCTGCCATCCAGGCTCAAGCCATGTCCCCACCCGGCCTCTCAGGTAGCTGGGACTACAGGCATGCGTCAACACACCTGGCTAATTATTTGCGTTTTTTGGTAGAGACCAGGTCTCACTGTATTGTCCAGGCTGGTCTCAAACTCCTGGACTCAAGCAGTCCTCCCTCCTTGGCCTCCCAAAGTTCTGGGATTACAGGCATGAGCCACTGAATTCAGCCAGGATTTTTCATTCCACGTGGCCCCCACGTCCCCTGATGATTTGTTAGGCCTCCTCACTCAGATGGTGTAGTAACAGTGAGACTGTTCAGGCCTTCTCGGAAACCCGAGTCCCGCAGCAAATCCAAGGTGCTTTCCCCGCTAGTGACACACACAGAGCCAGAGCTTTGCTGGGTAACTTTCCCTTTCTCCTGTAATCCACTGCCTGTCTTTCCGTGCTGGAGAATTGGGGTCTGAGAGTGATCGGGAGCCAGACAGAAGCCGGGGTAGTCCCAGGGGTGGCCTGCTGTGTGGTTTCACGGCACTGCTGATGTTCCAAGCCAGGTGATTCTTTGCGGTGGGAGGAGCTGTGCTGCGTGTGGTAGATTGTCACCAGCATCCTGCTCCGTGTCAGTAACACTCCACTCCCAGAGGCCCGGAGGGAGGACTGTCCATGGAATATGGACGAGTAGAGGGAGTGAAAGAGCAGAGCAATGAGGAGCTGTTCCCGACGGATCACACCCCTTCCCTTTTCACTCGCTGCTCTGGGTGACTTATGGAACTGGGTTCTGTCACCAGGCATCTTTCCCTTGCTGGGAGGGCTCCCCAAGTGTTTTCACTGAAACCTACATGTGCCAGTGATTCTTACAGTATCTTTCTGAAGTATTAAGTCTAAATGCTGTAGAAATAATACTCAGAGTATGTGGATGTGAACAGGGACACGGGAGCTTTTGCCAAAAGGTCTGGAGGAAATGGTCCTGTTTGCAGCTCAGAAATGTGAGAGAGCTTCCGTCATCATCTGCATAGGTTCCTGTCCCTGTTGATGGGCACAGACACATCAGGCAGCCCCCTGGAACCTAAAGCTGCTTCCAGAGCTCCCTGATCAGAGCGCGAGCTGGCGCCTGGTAAGGCAGAAGCTGTGGCTCTCAGTGGTGTCAGGAGCTGCTGGAGCAGCCTCTTCAGGCGTTCTGGCCTTCGATGTGACCCAGGGTGCATGGGGCTCCCTGCCATTTACAGAGAAACAGATCTGTGCTGGGAAGTTAACAAACAGGAGACAGGATGTGAGATGAGGAAGGACTGTCTGTTCATTGGGGTTCACCCTCGTCTTGAGGTTCATTGGTGTGGAGGGTCGGACTTAAGAAAAGCAGGAGACTTGTGGAGAATCCACCCCAGCCCAGCCTTGCATCTGCAGTGATAGGAGGCCTGGGAGACCTTTCCCAGGAGACCTTTCCCCCCGGGCGCTGGGCAGCTCCAGCAACTCAGCCTCCATGTTTTCCGTGCCATTCCCTGGCCACAGTGATTTCTGAGTCCTTTCTGTGCATCCTGAACTTTTTCCTTTCTCTGCTCATTTTCTCCTCCTGCAGACCCAGGGTGGATGGCGGATGCGGCCCAGGTCTGCGCCATCACTGGTGTGGCCATGATGCAGGAAAGGTGGTTTTTGCACCTAGTGAGAGCCCAGGAGGAGCTCCTTCCCCCTGCAGGCTGGATGACAGTTCCAGGGAGATGAGGTCAGGGAGATTTTCTGGTGATTCTTGTCAGAGTCAGGTGAACATTGCTGGGAAGGGTGGGTCGGATAGAGGGCATCACACGTGCCGAGGTCGGAGGAGAGGTGAATTCCAGGGGTAGTTTCCAGGGAGGTGGCCTCAGGGATGGACGGAGGTGGGTCTGGAGCAGTTGCAGGTGTCCAGCCAGGAGATGAAGCATTAGAAGCTGCACAGTCGCTACTGGAGGGCAGCACATGTCCCCACGGTGTCCCCGGAACAGGTTACATTTCTGTCACCCTGCAGGTCATTAATGAGAGCAAGGCAGAACCACACACGACCCCACTTCCATTTCAACAGCTTCTGCACGCCCTTGGTGAGTCATTGCCTGCTAAGACGTTTGTTTAGACTTTTTTTTTTCTTTTTGTACTCTCCTCTATGAGAAGGGATTTTGGTTCAAATTGTTTAGACTTTTTTTGAGGGGGATGGAGTCTCCCAGTAGCCTCAGCCTCCCAAGTAGCTGGGATTGCAGGTACCCACCACCACGCCCAGCTAATTTTTGTATTTTTAATAGAGATGGGGTCTCACCATGTTGGCCAGGCTGGCCTTAAACTCCTGACCTCAGGTGATCCACCTGCCTCAGCCTCCCAAAGTGTTGAGATGACAGGCGTGAACCACACCCCGCCTGGCCTCTTTGACTTTTCAATCTCCCCTGTGTTAAACTGTCTATTTTTCCCTTATTAACCACAAGTTTGGGATTCTTCAGAGGGCCAAACTACTATTCTCCCAGGCTTTGAGAAAAAAACCCTTCATGTCATTTAGCTACATGGACTGTGGAGGGGTGGAGGGAGTAAAAAGTCTGTCAAGATTTTGTGCAATGCTGAGCTTTTCCTTCCACAGTGGCAGAGCTTATTTTGGGAGCTGGGCAAGCCCTATTCTGAGCATAACCTCAAGGGACTGGAAAGAATTCCCTGGAGAACCTGGAGAACTAACTGACAAAGCTGGCATCTGTCTTCTTCCCTGGGAAATGTTTCCACTCACATGTTCCGACTCCAGCCCGACGCAGGCACCAGCTGAGGGTTTGCAGTATTTGAATGTTGGCCCTGCCCTGACCCATGCGCAAACCATTTGTTTCACTAAGAATATGGATTTTCAGATAGCAAACCGATGAGTTTACATCCAGAAGCTGGATTGCTGATTCAGTTGAAAAGCCTTAGCCTGACAGGGTTAGGCCGAAACTGAACAGCGTCAGAGGCTGCGGGACCTTTTGTTTCATTATAAAAGCAGAACTCCACGCACGTACTTAAAAAATTCACGTGGCACTGAAGGATATGACAGAGGTATAACCCCTCAGCTATAATCGCTCTTAAGTTTCATTTATGTATTTATTGAGACAGGGTCTCTGCTGCCTGGGCTGGAGTGCAGTGGTGCAATCTCAGCTCCCTGCAACCTCTGCCTCTTGGGTCCAAGGGTTCTCCTGCCTGAGCCTCCTGAGTTGCTGGGACTACAGGTGCCCTCCACCAACTTTTGTAATTTTTGTAGAGACGGCGTTTCACCATGTTGGCCAGGCTGATCTTGAACTCCTGACCACAGGTGAGCTTCCTGCCTTGGCCTCTAAGTGCTGGGATTACAGGCGTGAGCCACCGTGCCCAGCCTTAAGTTTATCATATACATCCTTCTGAAGTATCCTGTATGGATACGTGTATGTGATAGGTATTCTCTGTCCTCTTAACAAAAGAAACCTTTGATTTAAAAAGAAGCTAACATCTTGTCAACCTTTTCCTGTTGGCATAGGCTGATCTGCTTTAGTCATAATAACAGAATTGTATTCTATTTAATGTCTAGAGCATAATTTACTTGCCCACTGCTCGATACATGGGTATTTCACCCCTTCCTTTACCTTTGGCTGTTATAAATAACTCTATGATGAACGTGGTTGTGATACAGCTTTGCACACTTCACGCATGCGTATCTGTGAATTGGAATCAACCAAAGAAGACATACCTTATTAACTTTGATAGACGTTGCCAGGGTCCTTCTTGGAGGACAGAGAATGTCGTTGCTTTATAGAAAATGTGTGACTCGGCCGGGCGCATGGCTCACGCCTGTAACCCCAGCACTTTGGGAGGCCGAGGCGTGTGGATCACCTGAGGTTGGGAGTTTGAGACCAGCCTGACCAACATGGAGAAATCCCATCTCTACTAAAAATACAAAATTAGCCAGGCGTGGTGGTGCATGCCTATAATCCCAGCTACTCAGGAGGCTGAGGCAGGAGAATCACTTGAACCTGGGAGGCAGAGATTACGGTGAGCTGAGATCAGGCCACTGTACTCCAGCCTGGGCAACAAGAGTGAATCTCCCTCTCAAAAAAAAAAAAAAGAAAATGTATTAACTCCAGCTTTTGACAGCCAGCCTAAAATACCAATAGTTTCCCTTGCCCAGAAAATGCTGCTCTTGATACAGAGAATGTCAGCTGTGTGTTGCTGCTGGAAGGCAGCACAGGGAGAGGAGACAGGTAAGACGTTGGGCAGGAAAGACGGCTTCTGGGAATGGTGCTTTCCTCCTGGACTCAATACATGTAGACAAGACAATCTGTTTAGTCCCATCTCCTGATTTTACATAAAACCAGGTTTCGTTCCAGCTCTGAGATCCGGAGCCTGACTGCCAGGGAAGACTGAAGCAGGAGGTAAAATGCCAGAATCCATCCTTTAATTTCTAGATTCTTTATTTTTTCTATTTGTTTATTTATTTTGTATTTTTTCAGTCAGAGTCTTGCTCTGTCACCCAGTCTGGAGTGCCGTGGCACGATCTCAGCTCACTGCAACCTCGTCCTCCCTGGTTTAAGTGATTCTCCTGCCTTAGCCTCCTGAGTAGCTGGGATTATAGGTGCCCATCACCACGCCCGGCTAATTTTTGTATTTTCAGTAGAGACAGCATTTCACAATGTTGGCTAGGCAGGTCTCAAACTCCTGACCTCAGGAGTTTAGTAGAGACGGTGATCTGTCTGCTTCGGCCTCCCAAAGTGCTGGGATGACAGGTGTGAGCCACCACGCCTGGCCGGTTCTTTATGTTTCCATCAGCACTATATGAGAGAGAAGGCCTAGGGGTACCTGGCCCTTCCCTGGGCAGCAGATGGACCAAACACCTCCTGGGTTGCCTCTGTTATCAAGAGATTCGCAGCAGCATCCTTAACTGTGCTGTCTCCTCTGCCCCGTGGATGGCAAACACGTTTCTTCACGAGGTCCCTTAATTAGAAGAGCCTGAGTGAGTGTTGGGGTGTTACAGTTTCTGTTATAATCGGGTTGGAAAGGATCTCGTTGTGGAAGTCAGGTCAAAAGTTGTCTTACATGTTAGAGCAGAGAATGATCTGGAGAGGGAGGGAAATGCAAGGCAGGTTCCTCCAAAGCCTCAGGTGCCTCATGGGAGAAACAGCCTGTACTACCAAGGCAGCCATGCGAATGGGCAGAGCCCTCTCTGTGTCTCGGTTCTGTTTCTTTGCCTACAGCCCACCCTCCTGACCTGATACCATTGTGCTTGGGGTCTTATCCCATGGGACACAGAACTGGGGAACATGGATAGGTCTAAGCTAGCACTCACCACACTTGGGCACATTTAAGAATCAACACTTTGAACAACCATGGTTTTGATTCCCTGAGAAGGAAAAGGATTAAGACTTACTCTCCCTACACCCAACTTTTTATATTGGGAAATGTCAGACCTACAGAAAAGTGGAAGACAAGTACAATGAATGTCCATCCTGTACCCGCCCCCTCAGCTGAGCAATGGTGAACATGTCACAGTGACTGTCATGTACCCGCCCCCTCAGCTGAGCAATGGTGAACATGTCACAGTGACTGTCATGTACCTGCCCCCTCAGCTGAGCAGTGGTGAACATGTCACAGTGAATTCCAAGCTTGTGCCTGCCTCCTCAGCTGAGCAATGGTGACGATGTCACAGTGACTGTCTATCCTGTACCTGCCCCCTCAGCTGAGCAGTGGTGACTATCGTGTACCCACCCCCTCAGCTGAGCTATGGTGACCGACCATGTTGCCACATTCAGTTCCCAGCTATTGCTGCTGCTGATCTGGGAACACACTGTGTGAACCTTTTGTAAGCCTCTACCTGTGTGTGAGGAGTGGATATATTTTTTCCCTGAACGACAGTTGACCCCTGAATGACATGGGCCTGAATTGCCGCGTCCACTTGCACGCAGACTTTCTTCAACCAAAGGTGAATCAAAAATACAGTGTCAGCTGGGTGCAGTGGCTCATGCCTGTAATCCCAGCACATTGGGAGGCTGAGGCAGGAGGGTCACATCAGCCCGGGAGATCAAGACCAGCATGGACAGCATAGAGAGACCCCCAACTCTAATATGAAAAATTAGCTGGGTATGGAGGCACACACCTGTGATCCCTGCTCCTCAGGAGGCTGAGTCAGGAGGACTGCTTAAACCCTGGGGTCGAAGCAGCCGTGAGATGTGACTGGACCGCTGCACTCCAGCCTGAGCAACACAGTGAGATTCTCAAAACACAACCCAAAACGGTACTCACAGGATGTGAAGCGCATTCATGCAGAGGGCTGATTCTTCCTGCACTCAGGTTCTACAGAGCTGACTGTAGGACTGAGGTGTATGCAGATTTCCAACACATGGGGTCCTGGAACCAATCCCCTGAGTACACTGTGGGGTAACTATGTTTGAAAATAGAGGCCAGGTGTGGTGGCTCACGCCTGTGATCCCAGCACTTTTGGAGGCTGAGGTGAGTGGATCACAAGGTCAGGAGATCAAGACCATCCTGGCCAACATGGTGAAACACCGTCTCTAATAAAAATACAAAAAGGCCGGGTGTGGTGGCTCACGTGTGTAATCCAAGCACTTTGGAGGCCAAGGCTGGCGGATCACCTGAGGTTTGGAGTTCAAGACCAGCCTGACCAACATGGTGAAACCCTGTCTAAAAAAAATAAAAAATAAATAGCTAGGCATGGTGGTGCACGCCTGTAGTCCCAGCTACTCTGGAGGCTGAGGCAGGAGAATTGCTTGAACCCAGGAGGCGGAGATTGCAGTGAGCTGAGACTGAGCCACTGTACTACAGCCTGGGCGAAAGAGCGAGACTCCATCTCAAAAAAAATAAAATAAAATAAAGAAAACAGATATTATGTATATCATATTTCATCCTAAACACTTCATTCTCTCCTAAAAAACAAGGACGTTCCCTACCTAACAGCAGTACCCATATCATACCCAAGAAACTGAGCATCACTACATGAAGAGCACAGGTGCTTTGCAGAATTCTCCACAGTCTGAATTTGTCAGGTGGTTCCCTCGTGATCAGATCCAGGCCGCAAGCTCTATCAGTTCTTACCAGGAGCCACATGATAGTCCCGTCCCGGCACTGGCCATGCTGAGGCTAAATGTCTCTGAGATCACGTCTGCCAGATTGCTCTACTTCGTAAAGGTATTTTCCCCTTTGAAAATGAGTGGTCTGATACTTGAGCACCGTAGAGATGTTCTCTTCCCAGTAACTTGTTACCCAGTGGCTTTCACAGCCACTCATATGTGATGATTCTTTTATCTGTTTTGTTTACTGTTTTTGTCCCCTCCCCGCCTTTTTATGGAGAACAGGGTCTTGCTATATTGCCCAGGCAGGTCTTGAACTCCTGGGCTCAAGCTATTCTCCCGCCTCTGCCTCCCTAAGAGCTGGGATTACAAGCGCAAGCCACAGCGCCCAGCCTTGTTTGTTTTTTTAAAAGACAGGGTTTCACTCTATCACCCAGGCTGGGGTGCCGTGGCACAATCATAGCTCACCACAGCCTCTAACTCCTGGACTCTAGTGGTCTTCCCTTCTCAACCTCCTGAGTAGCTGGGACTACACCACACCCGGCTAAGTTTTATTTTTATTTGTATGTTTTTGAGGTGGGGTCTTATATGTTGTTGGAGCTGATCTTGAATTCCTGGTCTCATAGGATCCTCCCTCCCCACCCTCCCAAAGCACTGGGATTACAGGTGTGAGCCACCATGCCTGGCCTCCTGAATCTGTTTTTACATTGATTATTGAATAATGCTGGTCTTTAAATTGTCACTGCTTCTACATTTATTACCTCACATTCCTTTATAAAGAGCCCCTCATTGGCTGGGCGCAGTGGCTCACACCTGTAATCCCAGCACTTTGGGAGGCTGACGCAGGTGGATCGCTTGAGCTCAGGAGTTCAAGACCAGCCTTGGAAACAAGATGAAACCCCATCTCCACCAAATATACAAAACATTAGCCAAGGATGGTGGTGTACTCCTGTTATCCCAGCTACTCTGGAAGCTGAGGTGGGAGGATTGCTTGAGCCTAGAAGGTGGAGGTTGCGGTGAGCTGAGATCACACCACTGCACTCCAGCCTGGGCAACAGGGCAAGACTCTGTCTCAATTAAAAAAGAGCCTCGTGTTCCCCCACTCAGTTTTTTTTAGTGTCATTTCAGACGCATGTGTTTAAAAAAAATTCTATTGCTGTAGCGTATTGATTTCATTATTTTTTAAATACTCTACCCCAGATTTGGTAAATGAGAGTGTTTTCTAGATGGCTCTTGAGTCTCTTGCCATGTTCCTGGCATCCCGCAAGCACTCGCTTGTTTGGCACTCACTGGGATGTTCTGAGAAAACCTCCTTCCTTTTGGTGAAGGGATAATGTTGAGAAACCAGGATCTGGGCATCTCACTGCTCATAGGCACTTTCAGTAGAGCAGAGAACAGGATGGCATGGTGGCTCACACCTGTAATCCTGGCACTGTGGGAGGCCGAGGTGGGTGGATCACTGGAGGTCAGGAGTTTGAGACCAGCCTGACCAACATGATGAAACCCCTCTCTACTAATAATACAGAAGTTAGCCAGGCATGGTGTCTGGTGCTTGTAATCTCAGCTACTTGGGAAGCCGAGCCACAAGAATCACTTGAACCCAGGAGGCGGAGGTTGTAGTGAGCCAGGGTGGTGCCACTGCACTACAGCTTTAGGCAACAGAGTGAAACTGTGTTTCAAAAAAAAAGAGCTGAGAAATTTAAATGTTTTTAAAATCTTGAGTTGATATGGATAGGCACCATTCAGAGCCAGCAGCCCAGGCCCGTCCTGACTTCCCTAGTCTGTATTTGTGTTCCTCTCGTCCCACCGTGAAACCCTAGTTTACAGATTGGCAGCATCCATGTCACAGCCAGCAGTAAACCTAACACGTCAAATCCAAATTTCCTTTTCAGTTGTTTTTGTCCTTAGACCACATCCAAGTAAGGAGGAATAGTCAGAGAGCTGTATCCAAAAGTCACTGGAATTACTTGCCTTCTTCTATAGATAGGTAATAATAATTATTACAATTAGGTTCACATTTCTGTTCATACTAAACTTTAGAATTTGCTTTTTTCTCCTACGTTTTACTTGATTTTATTCTTTTAGTAAGTAAAATGTTTACGAGATTGAAAAGTCAATACTAGGCTGGGTGTAGTGACTCACGCCTGTAATCCCAGCACTTTGGGAGGCCGAGGTGGGTGGATCACCTGAGGTCAGGAGTTCAAGACCAGCCTGGCCAACATGGTGAAACCCCATCTCTACTAAAAATACAAAAATTAGCTGGGCATGGTGGCCGGCTCCTGTAGTCCCAGCTACTTGGGAGGCTGAGGCAGGAGAATCGCTTGAATCTGGGAGGCAGAGGTTGCAGTGAGCCGAGATCATGCCACTGCACTCCAACCTGGGTGATGGAGCAAGACTCTGTCTCAATTAAAAAAAAAAAAAAAGTCAAAAGTGTATAAAATAATATACAAAGAGGCTCACTTGCCCTCCCAGAAGTGAGCGCTCTCCTTAGTTTGTGTTGTGCCCTTTCTGACTTCCTTATTCTGCTGCTCTGCCTTGGGTCTTTTCTTGGTGTGTACACAGGAAGGGTCTGACACTGTTCTTAGGATCAGCTGTGACCAGAGGAAGCATGTGAGAGCAGGTCGGAGCTCCTGCTCTTCCTCCCGCTGTCTATTGCATGGGAACCTGTGAAAAGGCAAAGCTCCCCTGGAGAAGGAAGGGGTGTCTGGGACAACCTGAGGGCAGCCTTTCAGATAGAAGGAAGTGGCTAAGTTGAGTTTGGTGGTCTGTTTAATCACTCCTGACTGGAGTGGAGCTGGCCGTGGTGTTCCGGGGCGGGTCTGGAATGCGTGGAACCGACTGTGGCTAAGCAGAGAGGCTCCTCTGGCAGGCCTGTTCCTGCAGCTGTTCTCGGCCTCACGAGCGCGAGTTTCCTTTTCTTTTCATATGAGATTATCTCGTCCTCATCTCTCCCTGCTGCAGAAAGGCTGCTGGGAACCATTTTTTTTTCTTTTGAATAAACATCTTGGGGAAGTTAACATTTCACATTTGTTGTTGTTCTTTACTTGACATGAAGGAGTTTTTATAAGCAATTAAAACTAGGAGAAAACCCAAACCAAAAATTTCCCCTAAACTCCAGATGACCTCAGTGGGAACCCCTCCAGGATTCCCGGCCTTAACTCCTTTGGTGAATTTAGAGAGTGACTCTTTATCCCAGTTCCAGACGACGGCTTTGAATTATTGGTCAGCATGGATACACACATCTTGTAGGTTCCATTAAATATGGTTATGGGGTCAGGTGAGAAGACCTCATTTGCAAACTGTCGCCGGACAGGAAACTGGGTCTGAAAGTATTTCCTGGAATAACTTGGTCCATGTCTTGAGTGGTGAGTTTTTTTGGTGAAGATCATCTCCCAGGCAGCGGAGGTGGCGTGGTCTTTGAGCCAGACCCTTCAATAGTAAGTCATCTTGTCAGTTCTTCCTTGGTGGATGGAATCCATTTTTAGCATGCCAGAGAGCCTTCAAAGTAGAGTAAATAAACTCGGAAAAGTGGCCCCTGCCTGCTCTTGGCATCTGTGGGATAGAAAGGGAAGCCTGGGGTTTTCACGGTAGAGCTGTTTTCTGTATCTCAGCCGTTCAGCATCACCTCTGTGGCTCCTTCCTGTCAATACCAGCTATACTACCATTTACTTACATTTTTCTTTAAATATCCTCATTTAAAAAATGATTTAGGCTGGACGTGACTCATTCTGGTAATCCCAGCAGTCTGGGAGGCTGAGGTGAGCGGATTTCTGGAACTCAAGAGTTTTAGACCAGCCTGGGCAATATGGCAAAACCTTGTCTCTATAGAAAAATACAAAAATTAGTTGCAATGTGGTGAAACCTTGCCTCTACAAGAAATACAAAAATTAGCCAGGTGTGGTGGTTTACACCTGTGGTCCCACTACTTGGGAGGCTGAGATGGGAGGATCACTTGAGTCTGGTAGGTTGAGGCTGCAGTGAGCCAAGGTGGCACCGCTGCATTTCAGCCTGGGCAACAGAGCAAGACCCCATCTCAAAAAAAAAAAAGATTGATATCTTTGGTTAAAAAGGGAGATGAGCAGGTGTTAGAAATGTTAATAATTTACTGACATCACACTGACACTCTTCCCCTAAAGTAATTGGAACTACAAAAGGGCTAACCTTTTCAGTATTCTCTCAGCCTTATCAGTGAGGGATACTCATACCACCTGGAGGAGACCTCTGCCAGGTAGCATCGAGGAATTCCACTTAGCGAAACACTGCCCACTGCCATACAGTGATGGCCTTGGCAATATTTGGGATGGCGATGACCATTGATAGAGAGAGCTACAGCTTTTATGCTCAGCTTTTTAAAATATTCTTGGAAACTAGAGGTTTCTACTGTGTAGTTTGAGGTATGTCAAAAAAAATCCTTAACTTCAGCTTTAGGCCAGGCATGGTGGCTTATGCCTGTAATCCCAGCACTTTGGGAGGCCGAGGCGGGTGGATCACCTGAGGTCACAAATTTGAGACCAGCCTGGCCAACATGGCAAAACCCTGTCTCTACTAAAAATACAAAAATTAGCTGGGCGTGGTGGTGTGCGGCTGTAGTCCCAGCTACTTGGGAGATTGAGGCAGGAGAATCACTTGAACCTGGGAGGCAGAGGTTGCAGTGAGCCAAGATTGCACCACTGCACTCCAGCCTGGGAGAGAGAGCGAGACTCCATCTCAAAAAAGGCCCAAAAGAGACCACGTCCACCACTTGAGGGTGCAGCAAGAAGATGCCATCTATGAGGATCATGTCCTCCCCAGACCCAGAGTCCACTCACCAGGCACCCAGTCCACTTACCAGGCCCCAAGCAAGTCACCAGGCCCCGAGTCCACTCACTGGGCACTGAGTCCACTCACTGGGTACCAAGTCCACTCACCGGGCCCCAAGCCAGTCACCAGGCACTGAGTCCACTCACCGGGCACCGAGTCCACTCATCAGGCCCCAAGCCAGTCACCAGGCCCTGTGTCCACTCACCGGGCACTAAATCCACTCACCAGACCCCAAGTCCACTTGCCAGGCCCCAAGCCAGTGACCAGGCCTCAAGTCCAGTCACCAGGTGCCGAGTCCACTCGCCGGGCACCAAGTCTACTCACCAGGTGCCAAGTCCACTTGCTGGGCCCCGAGGCCACTCACCAGGCCCCGAGCCCAGTCATCAGGCCCCGAATCCACTCACCGGGCACCGAGTCCACTCACCGGGCACCCAGTCCACTGCCTCCTTGACCTTGGACTTCCCGCTCTCCTCAACTATGAGAAAGAAACTTCTGTGTTTATAAGGCACCCAGTCTGTGCTATCCTATTATAGCGGCTTGAATGGATTCAGACAGAAGTAAATTGGTACCGAGAAGTGGGGTGCTGCTGTAATTGATCCTGAATCTGTGAAAGTAGCTGTAGAACAGGGTAACATGTAGAAGTCAGAGGTGTTTTGAGGTTCATGATAGAAAAGGTCTAGGTTGCCCTGAACAGAACTTGCAGGGCTGTTCTGGTGCAGGCTCAGGAAGAAGAGAAGGGAGCTGGAGAGAAAGCCATTACTATCTTGGAGAAAACCTAGGGAGCTGTGAACAGGACTTTGGTAGAAATATGGACGGTAGGCTGGGCACAGTGGCACAGGCCTGTAATCCCAGCACTTTGGGAGGCCCAGGTGGGCGGATCATAGGGTCAGGAATTCAAGACCAGCCCGGCCAAAATGGTGAAACCCTGTCTCTACTAAAACTACAAAAAGTTGGCTGGGAGTGGTGGTGGGTGCTTGTGGGTTCAGCTACTCTGGAGGCTGAGGCAGGAGAATCGCTTGAACCTGAAGGCAGAGGTTGCAATAAGCCAAGATCACGCCATTGCACTCCAGCCTGGGCAACAGAGTGAGACTCTGTCTCAGGAAAAAAAAAATATGGACGGTAAAGGACATTCCAATGAGGTCTAAGACGGAGAGAGGAACATGTTATTGGAAACCAGAGGACACGCTGGCCTTGTTCTAACATGGCCATGAACTTGGCTGAAATGCATGACCTTTACTTACCCATAGAAGCAAAAGTCCAAAACAAAGCCGCAGACCATCTGACGTTCCTGCTGGATTTTGCCACAGAATGGTAACAAGACAGCCAGGGCGTGAGGTGGTAGCCAGCCCCTCAGGGACAGCTCTGGCCCGAGAAATCCTGACTTAGTTACTTTCAGTGCCTCTCTGCCAAGAGGGGATCATCTTACTGGTTGAGTCTCACTTTACTGTGGGTGGTGTGCTGGGTGCTACAGGCTCACTAGAGTCTGCCTCGGTTGAGGTGAGCCCGGCCACCCAGACGCAGGGCAGGCTTAGCTGTGGAAATCAGTGTTTCTCTTCAAAGACAAGGCAAGGCGCAGTGGCTCATGCCTGTCATCCCAGCACTTTGGGAGGCCAAGGCGGGCAGATCACCTGAGGTCAGGAGTTCGAGACCAGCCTGACCAACATGGAAAAACCCCGTCTGTACCAAAAATATAAAAATTAGTGGTGCACACCTGTAATTCCAGCTACTTGAGAGGCTGAGGCAGGAGAATCCCTGGAACCCCGGAGGTGAAGGTTGCTGTGAGCTGAGATCACGCCGTTGCATTCCAGCCTGGGTGAGAGCTGTCTCGGCTTGCTGCAGCCTCTGCGGAGTAAGCTGGGATTGCAGGCGTGCACCACAACACCCGGCTAATTTTTGCATTTTGGTTTCACCATGTTGGCCAGGACAGTCTCGAACTCATGACCTTGTGATCCACCCGCCTTGGCCTCCCAAGGTGTTGGAATTATAGGTGTGAGCCACAGCACCTGGGCTAGACCGGACCCTCTTCTGTCTGTCTCCTCCAGGGCCAGCTGTGGGGTTGCCGGTCTCATGTGAGAGAAGTCGCTTTCTGCTGGTTTTGATTGAGTTATCTGGCATGCTGGATGGGATTTGTTCTAACACACACATTCCCCCTGCCAAGGTACACAGAGTCTTTAGACTCAGAGGCTTGTTTTATGATTTTCCCCCTAAACTTAATTTATTCTACATATCCCATGGCAGAGCTAAATGTTTGTGGGTATTTGGCTGTCAAAACGGGTAGATCAGATGGGACCCGCCTGTACTTGCTGAAGAATGGGAGGACTGCTTCCTTCTGGAGCATGTTTTCAGAGACAGAGTTATGCTCATTCAAGCAAAACTTTTCAACAGACCTATTCATGCATAGAATTTAGGAGATAAATCTGGGGGAAATTTGACCCATGTTTTGATCCTGCGGTAGCAGTCAAGGTTTGCTAGCCACAGAGGTGTCTTGGGTTGGGTAGAAAACATATTTACCTCCCTCTGCTCGTAACCCTGAGCAGAGCTGTTCTGGAACCCCATAGGGCACTGTCAGACCCGGGAGATTCAAAGGCTGCCTCTCTTCTTACTCTTTGTTAGTATGTGAAAATTACTAGGCCGGGCGCGGTGGCTCAAGCCTGTAATCCCAGCACTTTGGGAGGCCGAGGAGGGTGGATCACGAGGTCAAGAGATCGAGACCATCCTGGTCAACAAGGTGAAACCCCGTCTCTACTAAAAATACAAAAAATTAGCTGGGCATGGTGGCGCGTGCCTGTAATCCCAGCTACTCAGGAAGCTGAGGCAGGAGAATTGCCTGAACCCAGGAGGCGGAGGTTGCGGTGAGCCGAGATCGCGCCATTGCACTCCAGCCTGGGTAACAAGAGCCAAAACTCTGTCTCAAAAAAAAAAGAAAGAAAATTACTTATGTATTTATTTATATGAGATGGTGTCTTGCTTTGTTGCCCAAACTGGAATGCAGTGGCATGATCAGAGGTCACTGCAGTCTTGAAAACTCCTGGGCTCAAGTGATCCTCCCATCTCAGCCTCCCAATTAGCAGACAACCAGTTTGCTCCACCACGCCCAGCTAATGTTTTACTTTTTGTAGAGATGGAGTCTTGCTATGTTGCCCAGGCTGGTCTCAGACTCCTGTGCTCAATCGATCCTCCTGCCTTGGCCTCCCAAAACACTTGTAATTATAGGCATGAGCCACTGCACTCAGCTTCTAGATGCAAAATTTTAAACTCTTAAATCTCAGCTCACTACAACCTCCGCCTCCCAGGTTCAAGCGATTCTCCTGCCTCAGCCTCTCCAGTAGCTGGGACTACAGGTGCCTGCCACCACACCTGGCTAATTTTTGTATTCTTAGTAGAGATGGGGTTTCAGCATGTTGGCCAGGCTGGTCTCAAACTCCTAACCTCAGGTGATCCAACCACCTTGGCCTCCTAGAGTGCTGGGAGCCACTGCACCTGGCCAGGAGTTTCTTAACATTTATGTTTTCAGGTCTCACCCCTGGGAGTGAGATTCAGTGGATGAAATGGGGCCTGGAAAGCTGCATGGCTCCCGGAGACTCTGATGCAGGTGTCCTGGGAAATGCTGCATTTAGCCCTTCTGGTGAAGCTCTTTCTTCCTGATTTGCAGTTTGTGCTGGAGGGAACTCCAGGCCTCGTTTTTACGGACAGGGACAGTTAGGCTTGGTGTAAGTGTAACCCCAACCATTACGGGGACCTGGCCCCACTCTACAGCGTGGGCTGACTCAGCAGACAGGGTCCTGCCTCCCTCCTCCCCCCACCCAGCCCTGCTTTCTGCTCACATACACTTCCAGGAGCCCGTGTCCAAATCTGACACCACCTCGGAGCTCTGGGAGCTGGGTCGGAAAGGAAAGGAAGTGTTGGGTATTCTTTTTTTCCCCTCCCCTGAAATCTGGACATGAGTATGGACATTTAGAGGCCAGTTGTCCTCACAGCCCTTCCTAACATTTTCTGGAGGTAGAGAGGAGAGAGAAGACAGGGTTCAGTTTGGGGCTCAAGACACCAGCTGTGGGCAAGAGGGGTCCCAGGGAGCCTGTGGCCACTTCTTGGTCAGTGGGGAGCTTTACGGGATTCCTGGATGTAGATGCCACTGGCTAAGGCTGAGGCAGGTCCTTGCTGGTGGGGCGTGTGAGGAGGCATCATCGGGATGCCCTCAGATGGCAGAAGAACTGGGGCTCAGCCAGCAGGATTGCTCCTCAGCCTTCTGCGGCTGTGGGGCCTTCACTGGCGTGCAGGGGGAAGCCTCAGCCACTAGACCCTTGCTGCCTCTCCTTGCTGCGGCCTCGGCTGGCACTGGGCCTGAGGGATTAGGGTGGCATGGTGGTTCCTGTGTCTGGCGCCCCTGAGTGACAGCTTTTTCCATCCCCCGTTTCAAGTCTCTGGTTAGATCACGAGAAGATCTTGCTGTGGCGCTCCATCCTTAAACCGCTGGAAAACTTGCTGATCTCCCTTCCAGGAGAGAGAGCTGACGTCGGCTTGCCGCAGGCAGCGGGAGTAGATGGCATATAATCATGGCTCGTTCTTTTTGTTCTGACACTTGGCTTCTGTTTATGGCGAGTTCGTACTGATTCTCCACTGACAATAGCAGTGTAGAGTTTCCTTTCAAAATAGATTGTTTTTATTTTAAAGGAGTCTGTTCAAAGCAAAATAAGTAAATAAGAGTTAGAGTGAGTGGGGCACAAATTGTAAATGATACATGCGATGCCTGAGCTTGGAAACTGGGTTCTGGAAGCAGCCGTCTGGATCTCACATCTGGCTTCATCTTCACAGCAAGCCTGTGCGGGGAGCACAAGCATTCTTCACACTGCGCAGCAGACGCAGCTTCGCAGAGAGGCGCAGGGACTGGCGCAGCCTGGTAACTTTGCCTCCCTGGTCTTTCCGCCTGCTCCTTCTTGTGGCCGGGAACACTGTGACCTCGGGTTCATTCTGCCCCTCTGCTTGCCCCCCGCCGATGCTGTCTCAGCACTTTCTCTCCCATCTGCAGCCCTGAGCTGCCTCCAGGGAGGAGCAGGCCAGCTTGCGCTGCTTTGTCCTGGTGTCTGCATTTTGGCCACGGAACTTGGGGTTGAGCCGTAGCCAGGCAAGTAGTGGACCCCAGCCTCCCTGGAGCCCAGCCTCCCCTGACCCCAGCCTCCGTCGGACCCCAAACTCCCTGGACCCCAGCCTCCCCGGAGCCCAGCCTCCCATGGACCCCAGCCTCCCATGACCCCAGCCTCCCATGACCCCAGCCTCCCCTGACCCCAGCCTCCCCCAGACCCCAAACTCCCCAGACCCCAGCCTCCCCCGACCCCAGCCTCCCCGGAGCCCAGCCTCCCCCAGACCCCAAACTCCCTGGACCCCAGCCTCCCCCAGACCCCAAACTCCCTGGACCCCAGCCTCCCCCAGACCCCAAACTCCCTGGACCCCAGCCTCCCCCAGACCCCAAACTCCCTGGACCCCAGCCTCCCTGGAACCCAGCCTTCCCCAGAGCCCAGCCTTCCCCGGGCCTCAGCCTCCCCAGACCACAGCTTCCCCCAACCCCAGCCTCCCTGGACCCCAGTCTTCTCTGACTCCAGCCTCCTCTGACCCCAGCCTCCTCAGACCCCAGCCTCCCTGACTCCAGCCTCCTTGGACCCCGGCGTCCCCTGACCCCGGCCTCCCTGGACTCCAGCCTCCATGGACCCTGGCCTCCCCACCTCATTTCCTGGCTATTGGATGCAGGCCTTTCTGTGGGGGCTCTGGAGACCAGGCTGAATCTTACTGACGTTTCGCAATTTGGTTCTGCCAAAAGGTGAGGGGATGGTCGTGCTCTTAAAAGCGGTCAGCCCGTCCCAGGAATCCATGCTCCTGATGGGGAAGCTATTTGTGTGTGGTTTCTGTTCAGAAGTCCTCAGCAGTTTTAAATTTCCTAAGCAGTGATTAGTGGCATGGTGAGGGCCTGATCCACGGGACCATTCTGTCCTGGAGGAGAGAGTCAAGTCTCACTGCAGCCTCAGAAACTTGACCCTCTGCCATTTTGTTTTTGTGGCACCAGCGGCTCCAGGAGCCAGCCCGTGGAAGGTGCCCAGACACCTGGCCTGGGGCTGTCTGCCAATGGCCGTCCCGCATTGAGCTGTCTTTGGAAACTAAAGCTGGGGAGACGTGCTGTGTCTGCTTTTGAGTATTATGTGCAGTTATACTTTGGGAATGCGCTCTCCAGGCGTGTGGCGTTCATCTTGTCTGCAGAAGGAACCTCCTGCCTTCTTCCCTCCTGACTCAGCTCCGGGTGCCCCCCGGCCCCCCTGGAGGGAGTGAGTGAGTGAGCAAAGCCCTCCCGGAGGAAGAGCCCTCCTTTGGGGACTCAAGGCATGGCCTTTCTCGGAGAGTGTGTGCGTTGGCTCATGGTCACCTTCCTTTGACCCACAGGTCAGAGTGGCGGGCTAACTCGTGGGATCCGCAAACGGTGTCTGGTATCAGGCCCCCACCTAGGAAGTGGGCTACCAGCTGTGGGGGACAGGATGCCCCGGATGCATTTGCTGCTCCTTCCTCTGTGTCCCAAGCACGAGCAGGAGCAGGAGCAGGAGCAGGAGCAGGAGCAGGAGCAGGAGCAGGAGCAGGAGCAGGAGCAGGAGCAGCGCTCTCCTCTCTGAGCCCCGGGGCTCTGTGGGGAAGGCAGATGATGGCCCGCAGGAAAGGGCTTTGAAAGGGCTGAGACATCAGGTGATTCTGCTTTTCCTTCTCTGTTGTTCTAAACACTGAGGATTCGGGACTCTCTGCGCACACACCACTTGCCTGTCTTGGTTAGGAGTTATTTACAAGGAGCAGAAATGGACTCGAGCTGCCTTGGGTGCCTTGGGTCAGACTGTCCGAACACAGTGGTTCATGGCAGGGGTGTCCGGATGCCGGTGTCTAGCTGGGAGCGGAGCGGCCCGCGTGGGGCATTGCATGGGGCGTCGCGTCGCATGGGGCATCGGAGCAAGTTGCTCGCACTCCCTTGGGGCTGTCCGACTTCTCCCCTTCGCTCCCGTCTGACTCTGGTGAGTTTCCTGCCCCTCCTCATCTGTCCTCCTCTCCTCCAGCTGCACCTCTCTCTGCTGTCCCTGGCCCAGCGAGGCGAACCCGGCCTGCCCCTGACATGAGTTCATGGTTCTCCACTCCTCGTCATCTCATCTCTTCTCTCCCTTCTCTCATCCTGCCACATGTAGGAAAAGATTGCTGCTGTCTGTGGAGGTAAAGGGACAAGGCCTTGGAGATAGGGGGAGGGAGCCCAGCTGCCCCTGAGACTGAGACATCAATGAGGTACCCTCCTGCAGCCTGCTGTAGCACATGGTTTGGGAAGCACCCTGCTGTTTTTTGAGACAGTCTCACTCTGTTGCCCAGGCTGGAGTGCGGTGGTGTGACCTCAGCTCACTGCAACCTCAGCCTCCCAGGTTCAAGCAATTCTCTCTCCTCAGCCTCCCAAGTAGCTGGGATTACAGGCACCCACCACCACGCCTGGTTACTTTTTGTATTTTTAGTGGAGACAGGGTTTTGCCATGTTGGCCAGGCTGGTCTTGAACTCTTGACCTCAGGTGATCCACCTACCTCAGCCTCCCGAAGTACAGGGGTGACAGGCGTGAGCCACCGTACTGGCTGGGAAGCTCCGATCTTAATGAATCCATCTTTGTATCTAATTTCTGAAATCCCAGGAAAGAGCGTGATTGGTCTTAGATGAAGTGTGCACACCCACTGTGATCGCTGTGGCCTAAGGAAGGGCATGGGTGGGGTGGGGACCAGCATCTCAGGGGAGGGGCCGGCGAGGAAGCCGAGCCTGTAACACAGCCAGACAGGCCTCTTTCCTTTCTCGGAGGTGAAGACTGTGATCCCACTCTAACTCCATGCCATCTGGCACAAGTACCTGGTAGGTTTGAGCTGCTCAGTAAACGTGTATTGATGAAAAGTGACCAGGCACACGTGTGGTGTGGAGCCAGTGCCCTGCTGAGCAGCGTTTTGAAACGTGGCACTTGGCGGATCCAACAAACTTCCGTCATCACCACCACCCTCCCCACCCCACTACCTGGTGATACAGCCTCAGACAAGCCTCAGCTTCTCCGCCTGATGCCTCTAACATCTGGGGGCCTTCCCGCTGCCCTCCACTTTCTTGTTACCGTCTGAAGCCTCAAACAGAGAAGTTAACCAGCAAGGCAGACCGCCTGTGTTTTTCTCTCAGCAGGAGGCATTTGGAACCAATCCTGCCACGGCCCCTTCCAGTTGGCTGTTTGGAAGTAAAACGACACACACTAACACCGCATTGTAAAAACGGCTTTCCGGCCACAGCTTTGGGCTTTTGTGTTTAATGGAAACGCCCATCTACATTTCCTGCTTTGTTTTTTGTTAATGGCCAGGCAGTAACCTGGCAAATGCCACTAATTTTTAAATCCTGCTCATGTTAAGCTGCAGCAGTACCTTTTAGAGATGAGAAATTGGCTGGCCATGGGGGCTCACACTTGTCATCCCAGCACTTTGGGATGCCAAGGCGGGTGGATCACCTGAGGTCAGGAGTTCGAGACCAGCCAGGCCAACATCATGAAACCCCGTCTCTACTAAAAATACAAAAATTAGCTGAGTGTGGTGGCACATGCCTGTAATCGAAGCTACTTGGGAGGCTGAGGCAGGAGAATCATTTGAACCCAGGTGACAGAGGTTGCAGTGAGCTGAGATTGCACCACTGCAATCTTGGAGTGATTGGAGACTCTGTCTCCAAAAAAAAAAAAAGAGAAAGAAAAAACGAAATCAACATTCAATAATTGGAAATGAATTGTCAGTGGCTGGCAGCCTCCCAAGGGTGACAGGGACCACAGGGAACCTCTGCTTAATTTATAGTGTTTCATCTTCCATCCTTCTCCCGCCCCGCTTTATACCAACTTTATGTAGCAGAAAGAGAGACTGGAATTGATGCTGGTCTGGAAGGGCAGGGAACATAATACCTTGTTCTGTATTTACTCCTGTCTTTATTTCTATATTGGGCTTGTAGCTCTTTTTTCCTTACTCTACATGAATCACTTGGATGCATAAGTTTAAAGACATATGTTTGTGGCTCTCACACATCTGTCTTAAATTTCATGTTTTCCGTCCTCTCTTCTGCTTTCCAAACAATTTACCTCCCTCTCTCTTTCTCCTGCTGTAACTGATTTCACTGTGCAACGGAACCCTTTCATTCCAGGAGCTGGTGGAGGGAAGAAGGCCAGCCAGAGTCCGTTTCTGTATAAAGGCATCTTGGCACACATTGGCCACAGTTTCTTAGTACAGGACACGATTCCTTTTGCGATGGACATGGCTGGTCCACCACAGTGGGCTGAGGTTGCATGCAGAGCTGAGGACGCATGGGGTTTGCCAGATTCCCAGTGAGGTGACGTTGTCACCACTGTGGACCTGTCCAGTCCGATGTAGGGAGAGAGCTTCACGTGCCAGGCTTTGGACAGAACGGTCCCTTCTGACTTCTTCCTCTGATCTCTTTTTCCAGCCTGGGAATTTCTCCCATCATTGTAAATGTTTCCTTTCCTCTCTGTGTCCTAGGGCTGGGGCTCCGTGGCGACTTCCTGGCACAGGAAAGTGGGAACGAGGGGTTTATGACCGGGCACTCAGAAAGTTCTGCCAAGAAACAGCTTTCTATGCAGCCAAGAAGGAAAAAAAATCCCAGATGGAGTAACAATCAAATAGGAAATTGAAAAGGAGGCTGCTCTGAGGACTCCTGGCTCTGGTGGGACAGGCGCATGAAACCGTAAGCACCTCCGTTGTTCTCACGGGGCTGCACCAAGTGCTCACGGCTCCGCAGTGGGACAGGTGCAGACGATGCTGGACTGATAGACATCTCCGCTGTTCTCACAGGCCACACTTCCTGCTCTTATTTTCATTTGCAGAGCGGACGTGGACAGGCTCACCCTGCTGACTTGTAATTTATAAGAGCATTTAAATGGTGCTGTAGGCGCTATATGGTCACATTGCTAAGCTAGAAGCTGCAGAAAGTTTTGAGGCTATTTGCCTAATGTTAAAAAATATTATTATTTGTTTTTGTTTTGTTTTTTGAGGCGGCGTTTTGCTGTTGTCACCCAGGCTGGAGTGTAGTGGCACAATCTCAGCTCACTGCAATGTCCGCCTCCTGGGTTCAAGTGATTCTCCTGCCTCAGCCTCCCAAGTAGCTGGGACTACAGGCACCTACCACCATGCCTAGCTAACTTTTTGTATTTTTAGTAGAGATGGGATTTCACCATGTTGACCGGGATGGTCTCAGTTTTCTTGACCTCATGATCTGCCTCCAAAGTGCTAGGATTACAGGCGTAAGCCACTGTGCCCGGCCAATATATTTATTATATATTTATTTTTGAGATGGAGTCTCACTCTTTCCCCCAGGCTGGAGTGCAGTGGCTAATTTTTGTATTTTTAGTAGAGATGAGGTTTTGCCATGTTGGCCACTCTCATCTCGAACTTCTGACCTCAGGTGATCCGCCTGCCTCAGCCTCCCAAAGTGCTGGAATGACAGGTGTGAGCCACCACGCTTGGCCTGTTTGCCTGGTTTATTTTCTGCATAGCAGGTTACCAATTAGCTGCTGGGAGCCGTGATGAATGCGTGAAGACGGAATGCTGGCCTGCTGTGGCTCATTCTGTGGCCCACGCTGTGGCTCATGCTGTGGCTCACGCTGTGGCTCCAGGTCAGATGTGGGAGCTCATTGACCACCCTTCATTGGCCTGAGCGTCATCACCATCATCCTCATTTACTGAGTGTCTCCCACGTGTAAGGCAGTGACGATCAAAGTGGCCTCAGATTTAGGCCCTGGAGGCCTTGTCTACTGAGGGAGAGGTGAGGTGGTCTCTGGATGTGAGTCTGTAGTAGGAGGAGGGCGCTGGGATTCTGGGAGGTGGAGTTCTCTTTTGCTCTCAGCCTGGTGGATCATCTCCTGTCTTCCCATAGCTCCTGAACCGACCTTTCTCCTGCGACTGCTGCTCCCAGGAGTTCTGTCACATGCGATGAATCCACACTGGACATGTCCATTGGGTGCTGTGTTGGAAGTTAGTGGAAAACAGAGCCCGGGGCCCTGGGGTCCTATCCTCGGGCACCTGCACTGACCCTGTCTCCCGGGGGCAGGTCTGTTTTCAGCTGAAGAGGGCGTCTTGGCATGGATTTTTGTTTTAATTTTAAAAAGTAGGCCAGGCACAGTGGCTCATGCCTGTAATCCCAGCACTTTGGGAGGCCAAGGCGCGCAGATCGCCTGAGGTCAGAAGTTTGAGACCATCCTGGCCAACATGGTGAAACCCCGTCTCTACTAAAAATCCAAAAATCAGCTGGGCGTGGTGGTGTGGGCCTGTAGTCCCAGCTACTAGGGAGGCTGAGGCAGAAGAATTGCTTGAACCTGGGAGGTGGAGGTTGCAGTGAGCCGAGATCACACCACTGCACCCCAGCCTGGGTGACAGAATGATACTCTGTTTCAAAAAAAAAAGAAAGAAATCTTGTACTTGGAAATCTACCATATTTTTGCATTTTTTGCCGAGTCCTTTCATTGGCTGTCACACGCGATCACCTCACGGCTTGTACTGAGCCACAAAGGATGTGAGAGTTGGGATCGGGGTGAGCTGGTTACATCTCCCTGCTTTCAGCTAAGGAAGGCCAGGGCCAGAGAGATCACGTCCTTGACAGGCATATTTTTCAGCAGATTCCCCGAAGCTACAGGGAACGGCACTTTTCCCTCCACAGAGTCCTTATTCCTAGGCTTCTGTTCTTCCTTTTTCTTTTTAACCTGATGGCTTCTGGGAAGATCTGGAGTGAAAGCAGTCAGGTTTGTGTCTCTTCGTTAACGAGCGTGACATTCTGGGTGGAACTGGTGTGACAACGCATCCCCCAAAGTCTGCTGCCAATCAAGGCCCCTGTAGTCACCTCAAAAGGCGCTGCTCAGAGTGTGCGCATCTGAGCTCTTTCCTGGTGATGTCAGCAAGAGACCCAGGACACTGTGAGCCACAGAAACCCTGTCCCCCTAGAAGTGGTTGCCGCTGGGACGGGGGTGCTCCCACTCCAGACGGACACTGGCTCCTTGTTCCCTGCCCTGTGCAAACTCCCGGCCGTGGGCTTAGATCTCTCTCCGTGGAGCATATGGGCTATGATCACCAGCCATCATGTGCCATTGCAAACCACTGTGCTCAGCGGAGCTTTCACACAAGATGGGGCTTTAGGAAATCCCTTCTGTCAGCCTGCAAGGGCCGCCGCGTGGGGATGCAGCCTTTCCTCTGTCTGTGCTGTCACACAGCCTGGCAGCCGCATGCCATGTATGCCCCCGCTAACTGCTCATCTCCTGGCTGGCGGGGCCATTAGGGCAGGAAGTCCAATGGCACAGTCTGTGAATCCCTGGAATCGCTGTCACAAACGAGGTGGGGTTCCCTGTGTTGGGTCCTGGACTCCCCACACTGGTGGCATGGCAGCAGACCAGAGAATTTAAATGTTCTGCGTTCGGCACTTTTGAAAGGGTGGGAAGAAAACACGGATGCGTTTGTCTTTGTGGCTGCTACTTTTTAATCTCACTAATGTGTTGTTGACTGAATTCAGTCTGAAGGGGCAGCTTGCTTGCTTTCCTTTCTTTTCTTTCTTTCTTTCTCTCCTTTTTTGAGACAGAGTCTAGCTTTGTCGCTCAGGCAGGCGCGATCTCGGCTCACTGCGACCTCCGCCTCCCGGGTTCAAGCGACTCTCCTGTCTCAGCCTCCAGAGTAGCTGGGATTACAGCACAAGCCACCACATCTGGCTAATTTTTGTATTTTTAGTAGAGATGGGGTTTCTCTGTGTTGGTCAGGCTGGTCTTGAACTCCTGACCTCAGGTGATCCTCCCACCTCGGCCTCCCAAAGTGCTGGGATTGCAGGCGTGAGCTGTCACACCTGGCCGGAACCCTCGCTGTGTACCAAGCAGTGGTGTCAGCCCAGCACACACATCAATCCAGTTCCCACGGCAGAGTATGAAGCAGTGTCGTTATTATCATCATTTTACTCTTGAGGAAACTGATACTCAGAGAGGATGTGACATGCTAGATAGAGTTCACCCTGTGGTTTATAGCGGAGCTGGGTTTGAATTCAGGCAGTCTGGCTCCAGAACCGCGTTCTCCATCATTTTCTTTATCCCATACTGCCCTCCAGCAAACACGAGTACTGATTGAAGATTTCACTGACCAGTGAGGACCCTACTCAACCCTGAGCTGCCAATTCTTATAGCTTTCCCAGCTGGAACGAATGCTCTGGGAGAGCAGGTGTGTGAGATAGTTCCGAGTGTGTTTGATTAACATTCTGAGCCCTTCCCTGCAGCACTGGTAAACTAGAAAGCAGCTAGTCCTCCTCCCGGCCCTTTTTCTGCTCGTTTCTCCTGGCAGGTGGCCTGATCTGCCATATGCGGTTGCAGCCTCACATTTTTATATTGTGGCCAAATATTTGTAACTTAGAGTTTACCATTCTCACTGTTTTCCGCTTCTAAATGGTAAGGTAGACAAGGTGTCTCACCACCTTCATTTCCCTGTGGCACTTTCATTCGAGTGTTGTAAATCACAACTGATCAGCTCTGTTGGTTGCAAAGCTCAGCTAGGTCATCTGTACATCAGTTAGAAAATTCACTGTTCTGGCTTGGTGCAATGGCTCACACCTGTAACCCCAGCACTTAGGGAGGCCAAAGTGGGTGGATCTCCTGAGGTCAGGCATTTGAGACCAGCCTGGTCAAAGTGGTCAAACCCCGTGTCTACTAAAAATAAAAAACATTAGCCAGGCATGCTGGTGGGCACCTGCAGTCCCGGCTACTCAGGAGGCTGAGACAGGAGATCCCTTGAAGCCAGGAGGTGGAGGTTGCAGTGAGCCGAGATTGTGCCATTGCACTCCAGCGTGGGGGACAATAGTAAGACTCTGTCTCAAGAAAAAAAGATAAAAGAAGATGGCATGGGGGCTGGGCATGGTGGCTTGTACCGGTCACACAGCACTTTTGGAGGGGGGAGAATGGCTTGACCCAGGAGTTCAAGGTAATAGTGAGCTGTGGTCATGCTGCTGCACTCCAGGCTGAACAACAGAATAGACCCTGTCTGTACAAACAAAAGCACAGAGGGGGCGGGGATAACAAAAGCAATGATAGTAATAGTAATAGCAGCTACGCTAGGTGTGGTGACTCACGCCTGTAATCCCAGAACTCTAGGAGGCTGAGATGGGAGAGACGCTTGAGCTTGGGAGTTTGAGACTAGCTGGGGACACGTAGTGAGACCCTGTCTCAATAGAACATCAGAAAATTAGCCAGGCATAGTGGTGTGTGACTGTAGTCCAGCTACTCAGAGGCTGAGGTGGGAGGATCCTGTGAGCTGGGAGGATGAAGCTGCAGTGAGCTGAGATTGCCCCACTGCACTCCAGCCTGGGCGACAGGGCAAGACTCTGTCTCAAAGTAATGGTGATAATAATAATAGTGGCAGCTAAGCTAGGTGTGGTGGCTCACACCTGTAATCCCAGCACTTTGGGAGGCTCAGGTAGGAGGATCGCTTGAGCCTGGGAGGTGGAGGGTGTAGTGAGCCATGATTTGGCCACTGCACTCCAGCCTGAGTGACAGAATGAGACCTACACTCTGTGTCAGCTCCTTAGCAGAAAGCAGTTAACCCTTATGTCAGACCTAATCCTAGCCAGGCTTTGTGCTGAGGGATCTGTGTAACTCATCTGCACAACTGTTCAGTGAGGTATAGGGTCTGTTACCTGCATTTTGCAGCTGAGGAAACCAAGAGAAGTGAGAGGCGTGACCAGGGTCACCCACTAGTAAGTGGCTGGAACAGACCAAACACTCAGGCTCTGGAGCCAGGGCCCGTGCTCTGTAACCTCTGGTGCAAATCCTGCTGTGACCTTGAAGATGGCAGCAGGGGGAGTCCTGCTCTTAGGATAGATCGCAGGCTTTGGTCATTGTGGGTTCGGAAGGGTGTGAGCACATTTAAGGCTCTTTTTTCATTTTTGAGATGGAGTCTCACTCTGTCACCCAGGCTGGAGTGTAATGGCGCCATCTCGGCTAACTGCAGCCTCTACCTCCCCAGTTCAAGCAATTCTCCTGCCTCAGCCTCCCAAGTAGCTGGGACTACAGGTGCCCGCCACTATGCCCTGCTAAGTTTTATATTTTTAGTAGAGATGGGGTTTGGCCTTGCTGGCCAGGCTGGTCTCAAACACCTGACCTCAGGTGATCCACCTGCCTCAGCCTCCCAAAGTGCTGGGATTGCAGGATTGAGCCACTGTGCCTGGCCCAGGGTCTGTTTTCTTTTCTTTCTTTTTTTTTTTTGAGACAGTCTTGCTCAGGCTCCAGGCTGGAGTGCAGTGGCGCAATCTTGGCTCACTGCAGTCTCTGCCTCCTGGGTTCAAGCAATTCTCCTGCCTCAGCCTCCCGAGTAGCTGGGACTGCAGGGGCACACCACCACACCTAGCTAATTTTTGTATTTTTTTTTTAGTAGAGACGGGGTTTCACCATGTTGGCCAGGATGGTCTCAATCTCTTGACCTCATGATCCACCCGCCTCAGCCTCCCAAAGTGCTGGGATTACAGGCGTGAGCCACTGCGCCCAGCCCAAGGCTCTGTTTTCAAATGCTGCTCACGGAAAGGATGGTTTTGATTTGGCTGGAGGGCAGGGGTGACGTTTGCCCAAGAAGGCTTGGCTGACCTGGCCCAGGAGTTTGCTGATGAATCCTGTGTCTGCATTGGCTTTGCCTTGATTCCACAAATTTGCAGCTGTTTCCAACAGAAGCTGTTGGAAAGAAAGAAAAGCTTAGAACCCCCAGTCAAGTGCAAGACCCAGCCCTTAGCATGGGGGGCAGATTCAGGCTTCTCAGAAATCACCAGGTTTCATTTCCCTGCAGCCTCTGTGGGTGCTGACTGATCCCACCTGTGTTCCAGCTTTGCTGGGCTCTCTCCTTCGCCTTTTTGCAGTTTCCTGGTTCCCAGCCCTGTCCCTTCTGATATTTGCTTCCTTGTTGCGTGGGTCGCTGTGAAAGCGTTTCTGGCCTGCATTCCTAGGATAGTTCCAACCGCAGCCTTGGACACTTTACCAGAACCAACTGCCAGGCAGAGGAATGGGAAATTTCAAGTAACTGGATAGCCCGTTTCGTCATCCTTTTCAACGTTTGCCAAGTTGAGCTAATGTTGTCTCCTCTTTCTTTTTTCTCTCTCTTCTCCATGGCTTTGCTTCTGAACTTGATGAGCTGATGGTGAGCAGTAGGGTTGCAGGTGCTGGGGTTTTGCTGTGACATTCCCCACTGTGCCACGTGGCCTCTGGGTGGTTGTGGTAGGAGGCTGCTTGGCGAGTCGAAGGATCATCAGAATGCACCCTGCGGCTGGGCGTGGCGGCTCACACCTGTCATCCCAGCACTTTGGGAGGTGGAGATGGGAGGAATGCTTCAGCTCAGGAGTTCGAGACCACCTTGGGACGAATGGCAAGACCCTGTCTCAACAAAACATCAAAAAATTAGCTAGGCCTGGTGGTGTGTGACTGTACTCCCAGTGACTCAGGAGGCTGAGGCAGGAGAACTGCTTGAACCCAGAAGGTGGAGGTTGCAGTGAGCTGAGATCGTGCCACTGTACTCCAGCCTGGGTGATAGAGCAAGACTGTGTCTCAAAAGAAAAAAAGGACCAGAATGCACCCTGGGTGGGAAAGTTGCCAGGTGATATCTGGGCAGAGCAAACAGTGGATGTAAAGTCATCCGATCCTTCCCAGCTTCTGCAGTGCCAGACAGCACAGCCCTGTTGAGACAGGGTCTCGCCCCATCACTCATTCTGGGGTGCAGTGACCATATCACAGCTCACTGTAGCCTCGGCCCCAGAGCTCAAGGCCTCCTCCCACCTCAGCCTGTCAAGTAGCTGGGGCTACAGGAGTGGCCAGCACACCCAGCTAATTTTTGTATTTTTTTGTGGAGCAACGGGGTTTTGCCATGTTGCCCAGGCTGGTCTTAAACTCCTGGGCTCAGGCGATCCAGCCACCTCGGCCTCCCAAGGTGCTGGGATGACAGGCGTGAGCCACCGCACCCGGCCAGAGCAGCTTTAAATTACCTTCTTCCTTAGGCCGGGCATGGTGGCTCATGCCTATAGTCCCAGCACTTTGGGAGGTCAAGAGACCGAGACCATCCTGGTCAACATAGTGAAACCCTGTCTCTACTAAATATACAAAAATTAGCTGGGCATGGTGGTGCGCGCCTGTAGTCCCAGCTACTCGGGAGGCTGAGACAGGATAATTGCTCGAACCCAGGAGGTGGAGATTGCAGTGAGCCAAGATCATGCCTGGGTAACAAGAGCAAAACTCCATCTCAATAAATAAATAAATAAATAAATAAATACCTTCCTCCTTACCTCGTTTATATTTTTCTAGCCACAGCCCTGTTTTTCTCTTCCCTTTACAGTGGAACTGTTTGCTTTTTGTAGAGACAGGTTCTCGCTACATTGCTCAGGCTGGTCTCAAACTCCTGGCCTCAAGCAATCTGAAGTTAAGGCCTCCTGCCTCAGCCTCCCGGAGTACTGGGATGACAGGAGTGAGATGCCACGCCTGGCCGGGACAATTAAGAGAATCATGTGGTCATTATCAGCCCCTTCTCTGTGACTTCCTCTGTCTCTCTGTAACTCCTCTTCTCTGCAGGGCCCTCCTCTGTGTCCCATGTTGGCAGGGGGACTCGGGTTTGTTGGGTCACAGACCCATGTGAGGTGCATGTGCTGGGCAGAGCTGTACCCGCCCCTCCCTCCTCCAGGTCAGGCTGCCTCAGCCTTGTCCCCTCACTGGCCCCCCAATCCCATCAGCTTGGTACATGACTCTGCCACATTCCATGGCCGGTCCTCTGTCCTCGTCGTCCTTGGCATCTCAGCAGCATCTGACACCAGGTGCCCGCGCTCTCCTCTCCAAGGCACTTTCTTTACCTGGCTGTTGGGACTCTAGGGACCCCCACCCCCCTCCTCACCTGGTGCGCCTACGTAGCCTCCCGTGTCTGTGGTCCCTGTATCTGCCCTGGAGTCTCATGTGTAGCCTCATCCACTCCTTGGATGGCCTCATCCAGTCCTGTGACCATTACTCTCTTCTGGTCACAGATGATGCCGACTTTTACATCCCCACTGAGTCTCCATCGCTAAATCCAGTAACTTGAAATATCCACTTGCACATGTAATAGCACCTGGGGGTTGACCTTCCAGCCTTGACTTTCCCTCTCAAGCTCACTCCTCCTCCGCTGCTCCTCATCCTGTCTCACACCTCCCTTGATGCTTGTATACCTATGTGACAAACATGGCTGGGGCACAGTAGGTGCTTAGTTAATATCGGTGGAATGACTTCTAGCACTTGCCAGTCATAAAACATAGTGGGGTAAAAAACTGTGCTCACTATAGCGTATCTCCTACACATCAGTAAGTCAGTGATAAGCAACATTTACACTGTTGGTGAGAGTATAAATTAGTTCAACCATCATGGAAGACAGTGTGGCAATTCCTCAGAGATATAGAACCAGAAATACCATTTGATCCAGCAATCCCATTACTGGGTATATACCCAGAGGATTATAAATCGTTCTATTATGAAGACACATGCACACGTATGTTCATTTCGGCACTATTTACAATAGCAAAGACTTGGAACCAACCCAAATGCCCATCAGTGATAGACTGGCTAAAGAAAATGTGTAACATACATGCCATGGAATACTATGTAGCCATAAAAAGAATGAGTTCATGTCCTTTGCAGGGGCATGGATGGAGTTGTAAGCCATTATCCTCAGCAAACTAACACAGGAACAGAAAACCAAACACCTCATGTTCTCACTTATAAGGGGGAGCTGAATAATTAGGACTCATAGACACAGGGAGAGGAACATCACACACTGCGGCCTGTTGTGGGCTGGGGGGCTAGGGGAGGGACAGCTTTCGGACAAATACATAATGCATGCAGGGCTTAAAACCTAGATGACAGGTTGATGGGTGCACATGTATCCTGGAATTAAAAAAAAAAAAAAGACAAGCAACAGAAATGAGGTGATAATGCTGGCGAGGGCACTAGAAGGTGGGCTCTCTCATTTCCACTGTGGGGATGTAAAATGGTCAGGGCCAGGCACAGTGGCTCACACCTGTCCTCCCAGCACTTTTAGAAACTGAGGTGGGCGGATCACAAGGTCAAGAGATTGAGACCAGCCTGGCCAACATGGTGAAATCCCATCTCTACTAAAAATACAAAAATTAGCCGGGGGTGATGGTACATGCTGGTAATCCTAGCTACTCAGGAGGCTGAGGCAGGAGAATCGCTTGAATCCCGGAGGGGGAAATTGCAGTGAGCCAAGATCACACCATTGCACTCCAGCTGACAGAGCAAGACTCCATCTCCAAAAAAAAAGGTCTAAGCTTTCCTAAATGGTGAGTTATGGGTAACTTTTAATCTCAATTTTTGTGGTTTGCTGTGTTTCCCAACTTTTTTCCAGTGATTTTTTTCCCCCAAGAATTACTTTTTAAAGCAGGAAAATTCAATCATTTTAATCTTTCTTTCTTTTTTTTTTTTTTTTTGAGATAGAGTCTTGCTCTGTCGCCAGGCTGGAGTGCAATGGTGTGATCTCGGCTCACTGCACCCTCCAACTCCTGGGTTCAAGCGATTCTTCCACCTCAGCCTCCCGAGGATCTGGGACCACAGGCACATGCCACCACATCCGGCTAATTTTTGTATTTTTAGTAGAGACGGGATTTCATCATGTTGGCCAGGATGGTCTCGATCTCTTGACCTCATAATCTGCCTGCCTTGGCCTCCCAAAGTGCTGGGATTACAGGCGTGAGCTACCTTGCCAGCCTTTAATATTCCTTTTTAAAAAAAATTTAATGTGGCTGGACCCTTGCATAGCAAACTTATGAAGCTGATCCTGGTGGCAGGATGGTCTTGTTGAGCCTCTTAAGGATGTTTAATCTGAATTCCATACCAAGTTTCTCTGGAATGATGCCATTGAAAACTGGCTGGGCACAGTGGCTCACACCTGTAATCTGAGCACTTTGGGAGGCCAAGGCAGGTGGATCACCTGAGGTTAGGAGTTCCAGGCCAGAAGTTTCAGACCAGCCAGGCCAATATGGCGAAACCTGATCTCTACCGAAAATACAAAAATTAGCTGGGTGTGGTTTCGGTTGCCTGTAATTCCAGCTACTCAGGAGGCTGGGGCAGGAGAATCACTTGAACCCAGGAGGCGGAGGTTGCAGTGAGCTGAGAGATTGCGCTGCTGCACTTCAGCCTAGATGACAGAGTAAGACTCTGTCTCAAAAAAAAAAAAAAAAGAAAGAAAGAAAGAAAAACTGGACGTGCAGAATCACTGTTGTTCTGAGGTCCCAGGATGGTTTTGTGAGCCCCCAGAATTGCGGGGCTGGGGAAAAGATGCGGCATGAAGACAGAGCCACCCAGTCTGAGGTGGGTCCCACAGCCCTTCCTGCCAAGACACAGGTGTCCACAGATGGAGGCCTGGTATTTCTGAGCAGATCCCTGCCCTTCTCCCTCACTGCTTGGGATGGAACTGGAACCACCCTCACCACACCACAGACCCTTTCCCTTTTCTCTGTGTCACCGGCCTCTCAGGCTGCTTCCCATGACACATCCTTGCCCTGTTCTGCCCAAGGGCCCAGCCTTCCTGCCTCCGAAGGCTCACAGCTGAAGGGCCTCAACAGTAGGTGTTCTACAGTTTCCCTATATCTTTCTTTTCTGGAGGTACATTGCCAGCCCATCAATGCATTCATTTTATTTATTTATGAGACAGAGTCTCATTCTGTTGCCCAGGCTGGAGTGCAGTGGCAAGCTCTTGGCTCACTGCAACCTCCACCTCCCTGGTTCAAGCGATTGTCCTGCCTCAGCCTCCTGAGTAGCTGCGATTACAGGCACATGCCACCACACCCGGCTACTTTATATATTTTTAGTGGAGATGGAGTTTCACCATGTTGGCCAGGCTGGTCTCAAACTCCTGACCTCGGGTGATCCTCCTGCCTTGGCTTCCCAAAGCACTGGGACTACAGGCATGAGTCACCGCACCCGGCCCAAACACTGCATTTAATTATGTGGCTTTTGGGGCTTGGCAGTGAAGTTCAGGAGCACCCTGTTGCCCACCCATGTGGCATTCACCCTGATGGCTGTGAGCCAACAAAGGAGGCTGGCCATACTTGGCTTCCCACCCTGGGCTGGCATTCACATTTTCTCGGTTTCATTCCTCTGAGACCCTGGACCTCTGACCGTGTGCACAGCCAGTCTCAAGGATCTGCCGAGAGACTGAAGCGTGTTTTGTGTGGCGCCGAGAGCAGGGGGTCGGGGCTGGCTCTGGGTGTGGCTTTCCTGGTGTTCTGCAGGCTGAAAGGCACGTGTAACAGTGACTGTGATCATTCAGGAGCAGGGGCCTGGTGAAGGGGTGAGGGGCAGATTGTAACTCCGTGGCCTTCTACTGGAAAACCCATCTCTTCTCCCTTGGTGGCAAGGGGCCATGGCAGAGTAGCTGGCTGCTGTTGCTGCTGCCAGGGTGGAAAACCTTCCCTTCCTTCCTTAACCACGTGGTGGTCTCATTGTGTTGTGAATTTGCAGAATCCATCTTCATCTTCATGCTTTTTAGAGAGGTAGAAGTGCAGCCCCCTCCAGGATGAGTGTCGTCCTCCATCATTTCCACCTCGGAGTCCCCGCACTGTCCCACACTACGGGGGCCAGTGGGACCATCAGTTCTGCCATGGAGTCCCCTGTACTGTCCCAGACCACGGGGGCCAGTGTCGTTGTAGTGACCGTGCCCATTTGCCCAGCAGCCCTGCGTAGAATTGATGATTCTTTTCTGTATGCTTTGAGGCTTGCCGGTTCATCCAGCCTCCAGGCCTAAGAGGCTCTAAAGAACTCTGCAGGGAATCTGGTTTAGACTTAACCACCTTCTTTTGCTTTTTTTCCTGCAGCTCAAACTTTGGAACAAATACCGAATTTCCAACATTCCATCGCTAATATTCCTAGACGCCACCACCGGGAAGGTCGTGTGCAGGAACGGGCTGCTGGTGATTCGGGATGACCCAGAAGGTAAGACCTCGGCACGAGCGGTTGGGCCTCCCATGACCACGAGCCCCCCCGCACCCCTCCCCTAATCCCTGCGTGGGGTCCTCTCCTGACCCAGCCCCTCCCCACACCCCTAGTCTCTGCCCCATTGGTAGAGAGCACTCGTGAAACATACATACGTGGGTGTGTGTGGCTAGAGAGTATCGTCCTGGTGAAATTACAGTATCCTCCATGGTTAGAAGATTTTTACGGGGATAGGAATGTCCCTCCTCGGGGCTTTAATTCACGGGCAAAAAGAGATGGAATCCACAAAAAGGAGCCAAGCTCGGAGGCCCAAGAAGGCCATGGGAGAGTGGGAGAGGAAAGGCCGTGGGAGAGCTCAGATCCCGGCCTCTAGTGCTGCTTCCGTGTCAGCGGCCCTTTCACAGCCAGAGGCAGGCCAAGTGGGGTTTTTCCCCCTTAAAATGTTATGCAGCGAAGTCGCAGTGCCTGCCTGGCTCTCCCGGCTTGGCGGTGAGCGCACCTGATGCTTGGAGCTGCTGGCCCTGCAGGCCGTAGTTTTGCTGGCTGTGCGTGGAGCTGCTCCTCCAGTCCCACTCAGGGCTGTCCATGTGGCTGCTTTCCCTCCTGCACTGGAGTGAGAACAGGACTGTGAATCTCCTTACCTCCCTTATCCATTCAATAGAACATTCAAGACTGCTCACACATTTTCCCAGTTCAAAAGTCACTAAAGGCCAGGCATGGTGGGGCACACCTGTAATCCCAGCAGTTTGGAGGCCAAAGCTCATCAGGAGTGTGAGACCAGCCTGGTGGAACCCTGTCTCTACTAAATTTGGTGAAACCCTGTCTCTACTAAAATTACAAAAAAAAAAGTAGCCAGGCATGATGGTGGGTGCCTGTAATCCCAGCTACTCAGGAGGCTGAGGCAGGAGAATCACTTTAACCTGGGAGGTGGAGGTTGCAGTGAGCAGAGATTGTGCCACTGCACTCCAGCCTGGGCAATAGAGCAGGACTCCGTCTCAAAAAAAAAAAAAAAAAAAAAAAAAGCCTGGTGCAGTGGCTCACACTTGTAATCCCAGCACTTTGGGAGGCCAAGGTGGGCGAATCACGAGGTCAGGAGGAGTTCAGGACTGGCCTGACCAATATGGAGATACCCCATCTCTACTAAAAACAGAAAAATTAGCCAGTGCATTGGCGGATGCCTGCAGCCTCAGTTACTCAGGAGGCTGAGGTGGGAGAATCGCTTGAACCCAGGAGGAGGAGGTTGCCGTGAGCTTCAATCACGCCACTGTACTCCAGCCTGGATGACAGAGTGAGACTTTGTCTCTAAATAAATAAATAAAGTGAAATAAAAAAAAAGTCACCTACTTCAAAGAATTGCCCTCAGTAAAAACCAGGGCATGGTGGAGGCAAACACAAACCTTTTCCTTGGTTTGGAGACAGTGTCTCTGTCTCTCCTAGGCCGAGTGCTGTGGCGTGATGACCTCCCCAGCTCACCTGATCCTCCCACGTGACTGGGACTACAGGTGTACACCACCACATCAGCTGGGTTTTCATGATTTGTAGAGACAGGATCACCCCAGGCTGCCCAGGCTGGTCTCAAAGTTTTTGGCACAAGCAATCCACCCGCCTTGGCCTCCCAAGTGCTGGGATTATGGGGGCAGCCGGGGATCCTGGCCTGGTGCGGACTCCCAAGCCCGATCTCCAGAGCGTGGTGGATCCTGCTTGTTTCCAGGAGGCCTGACCACCTGCGTGTTCAGCCAGCCTGTGCTCTCCTTGCAGTGGTCCCTGGACCATGTTGTGAGAAAACACTGTTGAGTTGAGTGGGGGGCATGTTATTAATTCTCCCCGCCTGGAGCTTAGCTGCCGTCAGAATGTGGAGCATATGGGCTGCGTGGGCTTCAGTCTTTTCTTTTATTAGACTTAAATTCTCACTTGGTTCCCTGAGCCCCGTCGAGAGCCATTGAATCAGAATCTCAGGTTGGGGCCCAGGACCCTTGCATTTTAAAATCCCCTAGCTGGGGACCACCGAGATGGTGTGGCTGGGATTGAATCCACAGTCCTGGGTATCAGGTGGACACTGGGGCAGTGTCCACACCGAGCTCGCCATCAGAGAGACTGCAGAGCCCGTTTGTTTTGCACAGACATCGCTGTGTTGCCCCTGGCTCTCCAGCCTCAGGATGTGACCTGGGCATGTGGACTTCTCAGAAGCCCCCAGAAGACAGTGTCCATGGGGTTTGGGATGCATTGCCTGGAGGGCAGGTGGTGATTCCTCTTTGATTCCTGTGTCAGCTGCAGAGCCTGTGGATGTGTGAACAAATTCCACGTGACGATGATGTTGTCATGCCTGCTACGCTGAGGCCTCCTGGGTCGTAGACCATCATAGAGTCGTAACCTCTCACCGTCTGTTTTCCGTTTCAGGTCTGGAGTTCCCCTGGGGCCCTAAACCGTTCAGGGAGGTCATCGCCGGGCCCTTGCTGAGAAGTAGTGGGCAGTCCCTGGAGAGCAGCAGCCTGGAGGGCTCCCACGTGGGCGTCTACTTTTCCGCACACTGGGTGAGCATTTGGCCTCCCTTTCGTTCGGACAGAAGGAAGCAGTGAGGTGGCCAGCAAGCCTGGCTGTGGCTGGCCTCTGGGGGTGAGACTGGCCAGGCAGGCGTTTCCAGCTTTTCTTGTGCCTGAGGCCTGCTTGGCAATAAATGCTTATAATTATGAATGAAAAAAGCAGCAAGAAATGACTTGCTGGATTTGACTCCAGCCAATGCCTGGGCTGGAGTGCAGTGGTGCGATCTCGGCTCACTGCATCCTCCAACTCCTGGGTTCAAGCGATTCTCCTGCCTCAGCCTCCCAAGTAGCTGGCATTACAGGTATGTGCTGCCATACCCAGCTAATTTTGCATTTGTAATAGAGACAGGGTTTTACCATGTTGGCCAGGCTGGTCTGGAACCCTGATCTCAAGTGATCCGCCTGCCTCAGCCTTTCACAGTGCTGGGATTACAGGCGTGAGCCACCATGCCCGGCCCTCTTTTTTTTTTGTTTTGTGTTTTTTTGAGACAGTGTCTTGCTTTGTCACCCAGCCTGGAGTGCAGTGGCGTAATATCGCCTCACTGCACCCTCCACCTTCCAGGTTCAAGTAATTCTCCAGCCTCAGCCTTTCAAGGAGCTGGGACTATAGGCACATACTGCCAAGCCCAGCTAATTTTTGTATTTTTAGTAGAGACGGAGGTTTCACCATATTGGCCACACTGGTCTCGACTCCTGACCTCAAGTGATCCCCCCACCTCGGCCCCCCAGAGCGCTGGGGTTACAGGCGTGAGCCACCACGCCCAGCCCGGATATTCCTTTTAATTCATGCAGATGAGTCCATCCTGCCCACTGCCTGCTCACACTGCACAGGGACAGTGTGGGTGCTTGCACTGGATGCTCACCTTTAAGAGAGGCAAGTTTATTTTTGTCTCATCGTTCACTTTCATTCACTCAAGAGACTAGGTCTTGCTCTGTTTCCCAGGCCGGCCTCACGCGCTGAGGCTCGAGCCATCTTCCTGCCTCAGCCTCTGGGTAGCACGTCTCACATCCACCCCTCTCGTGAATGGGATATTGCTGTCCTGATCCTGCTCCCCTGGCCTCCGAGGGTGAGTGGTGGGATGTGGAGAAGGGGTGTCACAGCAGGTCTCACCGTCCTGCCTTTCAGTGTCCACCCTGCCGAAGCCTCACCCGGGTGCTGGTGGAATCCTACCGGAAGATCAAGGAGGCCGGCCAGAACTTCGAGATCATCTTCGTTAGTGCAGACAGGTCAGTCGCATGGTGACAAGCCTTGCTGGGCCCCTTTTCTGTGGGTGGCTGACATCTTTTTATTTGGTTTTGAGACGGAATGTCATTTTGTCACCAGGCTGGAGTACAGTGGCATGATCTCGGCTCACTGCATCCTCCTCCTCCCGGGTTCAAGCAGTTCTTTGCCTCAGCCTCCCGAGTAGCTGGGATTACAGGCACCCAGCACCATGCCCGGCTAATTTTTGTAGTTTTTAGTAGAGACATGGTTTCGCTCTGCTGGCCAGGCTGGTCTTGAACTCCTGACCTCATGATTCACCCGCCTTGGCCTCCCAAAGTGCTGATATTATAGATGTGAGCCACTGCTCCTGGCTAAGAACCTCTTCTTGTCATAAATACTGGAATATGTCCCCATTCAGACCTGGATTGTTTGAGATTAGGACGTATCTTCTGATTTGCTCAGCTTTGTAGATTGTGGTAAAAAGACAAGAAAGGAGGAGGGTGGGAAGGAGCCGGAGACTGATGTAAGCAGACACCTGTGTTGGGTGGCTGTTTTCTTACCTCTGGCCATACACTGTGTGCAGTGCTGTTTGAATGCACATAGATAAGGAATCACAAAACAGGAAGGTTGGACATTCTTCCTGGAGTAAGTCAGGTCCCCCTCACTAAGGCCTCTCTTACCAGTGAGCTTTCTGCATCTCAAAACCCCCGCCCAGTTTGAACGGAGTCACCTGCCGCCTCTGCCACTTACGTTCCTGTTCATAGCAGGACCGAGATGCCAACACACAGAGGGCACTTTGCTCTTGTTCCATCTGCCATGTCCACGCCATCCTGGGTGCGCTCTCGGTCCCCAGTCCTGCTCTGTGTGTCCACGCCATCTTGGGTGTGCTGTCGGTCCGCAGTCCCGCTCTGCCGTGTCCATGCCATCCTGGGTACACTGTCGGCCCGCAGTCCCGCTCTGCGTGCCGTGGCTCCCGTCTCAGCCTGAAGCCGTGCCAGGTGCGGCTGTCAGTTTTTTTGAGACTGAGTCTCTCTCTGTCACCCAGGCTGGAGTGCAGTGGTGCAATCTCAGCTCACTGCAACCTCTGCTTCCCGCGTTCAAGTGATCGTCCCACCTCAACCTCCTGAGCAGCTGGGACCATAGACACGTGCCACCACACCCGGCTGATTTTTGTATTTTTAGTAGAGATGGGGTTTTGCCATGTTTCCTGACTGGTCTTGAGCTCCAGGGTTTAAGTAATCCGCCCACCTTGGCCTCCCAAAGTGATGGGATTACAGGCATGAGCCATCATGCCTGTCCACAATCATTTTTGAAAGCTTTAAGCTTCAACTTAATGGAAGCATAATTTATATGTTATAAAATGCATGCATTTTAGGTTTACAGTTGAGTAATGTAGATGCCCATGTAATCACCACCATCATAGATAAGACACAGAACATTTTCGTCACTATGTAGGTTCCTTGGGTTAGTCTCTACCCATAAACCCCAGCCCCAGGGAACCCCGATCCACCTTCTGCCACTTGAGTAGGTGTGTCTTTCTGAGGTTTTTTTACTTGTAGAATCATAGGTATATGGTTCTTAAATTTCTGGTCCCGTGTAAGTCACTGTTTCATGCACAAATTGGAACTCTCATGGGTATACAGTGCCTGTGTACATTGAAGCTCCCTAGGCAAGTAACACCTGTCTGTGTTGAGAAATGGAAAGCTGGACATGAGTTAAATTGCTGGGATGGGAGCTGTGAAGTGGCCTGGCTTCTTAGTGCAGACCCACCTGCCCGGAGGAGGCATTTGCTTCTCGGTGGACACCAGCACACCTGGAAGAACATAGCCCTGTAGCCTGGTGTCTGAGAAGCACAGGGGTTGGAAACCCCAACGTCTGCAGAAACCTTGGGTGGAACTCGGGCAAGGTGGGAGGACACAGTGGTGGTGCAGGTGGGAGGACTCGGTGGTGAGGCAGGGGGACTCATTGGTGGTGCAGGCGGGAGGACTCAGCGGTGGTGCAGGCGGGAGGACTCGGTGGTGAGGCTTGAGGATGCAGAGGTGGTGCAGGCGGGAGGACTCGGCGGTGGTAAGGCGGGAGGATTCGGTGCGGCGGGAGGACTCAGTGGTGGTGCGGGTGGGGGGACTCGGTGGTGGTGCTGGCGGGGGCACTCGGCTGTGGTGCGGGCGGGGGCACTCGGCGGTGGTGCGGGCGGGGGCACTCGGCGGTGGTGTGGGCGGGGGCACTCGGCGGTGGTGCGGGCGGGAGGATTTGGCGGTGGTGCGGGCGGGGGCACTCGGTGGTGGTGAGGGCGGGGGCACTCGGTGGTGGTGAGGTGGGAGGACTCGGCGGTGGGGCGGGCGGAGTACTCGGTGGTGGTGTGGGCGGGAGGACTCGGCTCTGGTACGGGTAGGGGGACTAAGCGGTGGTGCGGGCGGGGGGACTCGGCTGTGGTGCAGGTGGGGAGGACTTGGCTGTGGTCCAGGTGGGGAGGATTCGGCAGTGATGAGGCGAGAGGACTCGGCGGTGGTGAGGCGGGATGATCATAGAGCCCTGCATGCCACATGTGTCTCTCTGTAGGTCAGAGGAGTCCTTCAAACAGTACTTCAGTGAGATGCCGTGGCTGGCTGTCCCCTACACCGACGAGGCCCGGCGGTCGCGCCTCAACCGGCTCTATGGAATCCAAGGTAGGCGCTCCAGTCCTGGCTCTGTGCGGCTCCTGGACACCTGCTCCCCAGGCTCACCGCACCTCTGGCTTTCCTTTAAGAAAGGCGTCATTGGGCCGGGTGCGGTGGCTCAAGCCTGTAATCCCAGCACTTTGGGAGGCCGAGGCGGGTGGAGCACGAGGTCAAGAGATCGAGACCATCCTGGTCAACATGGTGAAACCCCGTCTCTACTAAAAATACAAAAAATTAGCTGGGCACGGTGGCGCGTGCCTGTAATCCCAGCTACTTGAGAGGCTGAGGCAGGAGAATTGCCTGAACCCAGGAGGCGGAGGTTGCGGTGAGCTGAGATCGCGCCATTGCACTCCAGCCTGGGTAACAAGAGCAAAACTCCGTCTCAAAAAAAAAAAAATACCGTGGGGCTGGGCGTGGTGGCTCACGCCTGTAATACCAACACTTTGGGAGGCCAAGGCAGGTGGATCACCTGAGTCAGGAGTTCGAGAACAGCCTGGCCAACATGGCAAAACCCCGTCTCTACTAAAAATAGAAAAGTCAGCCAGGTGTGTGGCACACACCTGTGATCCCAGCTGCTGAGGAGGCTGAGGCAGGAGAATTGTTTGAACCCTCATGGCAGAGCTTGCAATGAGCCAAGATGGCACCATTGCACTCCAGCCTGGGCAACAGAGTGAGACTGTCTCAAAAAATAATAATAATAGTAAATATTGTCTTAGTAAGACAGCCGCTTCTCACTGCTGGCATGGTGGGTTCTAATATGGTTGGGACATGGAACACAGCCTCTCAAATGACTTCACCAAAATCTTATCCCAAAGGTTTACTGTGAAAGACTTGAGAGTGATCCTCAGTTTCATCGCTGAGAGTCATTGGGCCTCGGTTTTTTCTTCTGCAAAGTGGGGATGGTAAAGCTTTGCACAGATTATTGTTGGGCGCATGTATAGGTAATGTATGTAAAGAGACATAATAGTGTGGGCTGAGTGGGTATTACCTTCTAGGTGACAAAATTAGTTTCCTGAGAGTGTTGTAAACCAGGACTTAGAGTATTAATCATGGTGTCTCTCAGAAATTATATATATATATATATATATATATATATATATATATATTTTTTTTTTTTTAATTTCTTTTTTTGAGACAGAGTCTCACTCTATTGCTCAGGCTGGAGTCCAGTGGTGCAATCTTGGCTCGCTGCAACCTCTGTGGCCTGGGTTCGAGCAATTCTTCTGCGCCAGCCTCCTGAGTAGCTGTGGTTATAGGTGCCTGCCACTGTGCCCAGCTAATTTTTATATTTTTAGCAGAGATGAGGTTTCACCATGTCTGTCAGGCTTGAACTTCTGACCTCGTGATCCACCTGCCTTGGCCTCTGAAAGTGCTAGGATTACAGACGTGATCCACCACGCCCGGCCTATATGTGTATTTTTAAGTCAGGGTCTCACTGTCGCCCAGGCTGGAGTACAGTGGTGCGATCTCTGCTCACTGCAGCCTCTGCCTCGCAGGTTCAAGCCATCCTCTCACCTCAGCCTCCCAAGTAGCTGGGATTACAGGTGCACACCACCAAGCCCTTCTCATGTTTTGTATTTTTAGTAGAGATGGGTTTTTCTGTGTTGCCCAGGCTGGTCTTGAACTCCTGGGCTCAAGTGATCTACCTGCCTCAGCTTCCCAGATGACAGGCTTGAACCGCTGCATCTGTCCCGAAATAATGATTGTTAATGAAACAGACTGTGTTTTTATTCTTTATTGTGTGAATGCCTCCTTCTCAGCCTTCACCCGGCCAGGTTTTTTAATTAGCAAAGCACTTAACTGGGCAGTCTGAGACACATTTTCTTTGTATCTGTCAGCTGTAGACAGTTTCAGCTAATAATTGAGTTCTCAGTGCTCCTGGGGTTACAGAGAGTGAAAGAAAGATAAATCCGGATTTACCCACAAGTTTTGCACCTATAGGCAACTCATCAGACTCTTTTTTTTTTTTTTTGAGACTGAGTCTTGCACTGTTGCTCAGGTTGGAGTGCAGTGGTGCAATCTTGGCTCACTGCAATCTCTGCCTCCCAGGTTCAAACAATGCTCCTATCTCAGCCTCTTGAGTAGCTGGGATTATAGGCACAGGCCACCACACTTGGCTAATTTTTGTGTTTTTAATAGAGATGGGGTTTCACTGTGTTGGCCAGGCTGGTCTTGAACTCCTGACCTCAGGTGATCTTCCCGCCTCAGCCTCCCAAAGTGCTGGGATTACAGGCGTGAGCCGCCGTACCTCATCAGGGTCTTTGATCTTTTTTCTTTACCATTTAGAATACATACATGGGTTTGTTTGGAGCTGAAGTTTTAAAAAATTAATATTTAATTGTAGATTGGTACTTCTCAATCCCAAGTGTGCATGAGAATCACCTGGTGATCTCGTGAACATGCAGATTTAGATTCAGTGGGTCTGAGCAGGAGCTGAGAGACTGTGTGTCTGGCCAACTTCCAGGCCATGCGGAGGATGAGTATTAATAGTCTGGCTCCATCCATTAATCCTAGGGGAATCTGGGGGTCCCTGCCTCCTACTAACAGCAAAAATGAAGCAGTTTCCTTTCCAAACAGAAGTTGAGGGACATGGCATTGCCTACAAGACCAGAAGGAAAGGCACCAAGTTGGTGATGTCAGGGAGGTGGCCGGGTGCCCCTGTGTGTTCCTCTGTAGTGGGTGACGTCAGGGAGGTGGCCGGGTGCTCCTGTGTGTCCCTCTGTAGTGGGTGATGTCAGGGAGGTGGCTGGGTGCTCCTGTGTGTCCCTCTGTAGTGGGTGATGTCAGGGAGGTGGCCGGGTGCTCCTGTATGTCCCTCTGTAGTGGGTGATGTCAGGGAGGTGGCCGGGTGCTCCTGTGTGTCCCTCTGTAGTGGGTGATGTCAGGGAGGTGGCTGGGTGCTCCTGTGTGTGTTCGTCTGTAGTGGGCGATGTCAGGATGGTGGCCAGCTGCTCCTGTGTGTCCCTCTATAGTGGGTGATGTCAGGGAGGTTGCATCATACTCCTGTCTGGCCCTCTGCAGAAAGACTTTAGATGGCTGTGCCTGGGGGAAGGAGCCATGCTTCTTGAGCTAAGTATTGGGATGACTGTAGACCAGTGGTCCTGAATAGATGGCTGATTTCCCACTGTGTGTGGGTGTGGAGAGCTCTGTCTCTTAATTCATTTGTTCATTCATTACTGAGTAAATGTGTTTACTGAGGGTTGACTGCATGCCTGGACTGCATTCTACCTGGGACTGGGGACACAATCTTGAATAAAAATAGGTATGTCCCTGCCCTTGTGGAGCAAGTGCTCTGAATGCAAAGCCGCCGATGCTGGGGGCTGTGGTAGTGAGATTCAGCCTTGTTGGAGAGATCAGAGAAGGCTAAGGATGCTGCGCTCCAGTGGGTCTGGGTACCAACTAGCAATGGACCAAACAGATGGTGGAGGGAAGGTTCCGGCAGAAGGAACAGCCAGGCAAAGGCCAGACCGACATGTTTCTTGTGGAAGGAGGCTGTGACATCACAGGATCCACCTGGCCTGGTAACCACAGGGCTCTCTCCTTCCTCGGAGGCTCTGCCAGGGGCAGCAAAAGTCTGCCGGGTTGTCAGCGTTTTGCACTTTTAAAAAATGCATGGCTTGTGCTTTATCCTTCTGATCCATGGGGTTCCGGTCTTTGTCCCAGAAATGACTCTGTGTTCCTTAAAAGCCATGTGGCTGCCTGATTGTAACTGGATGGTGGGATGGGGTTACACTCGGCCAGTGCAGGTGTTCCCCATGTCAGTTTCTGGCTGTGACTAGCGATCCTTGGAGGGGCTGCAGGTGAGATGCTAGTCAGCTCTGTAGAGCCCAGGTCTGTCCTCACTGTTACCAGGAGCCATGCCCCGTCTCTTCTTGTGTCCACGGATTTCCCATCCTTCAGCAGTAGAGATGCTCCTGCGTTATTTCTAACCCCCATGATGGTGTCTGACATGTGTCTTCCTCTGACTCCCCTAACAAAGCCCCTTAGTCACATTCAGGCCTCTCTTACCCCTCCTACCAGCCTCTGTGTGTGTGTGTGTGTGTGTGTGTGTGTGTATACAGCTGTGTACAAAGTGTGACTGTTTGACCTGGCCATTCAGGCCTCTCTTACCCCCCTTACCAGCTTCTATGTGTGTGTACAGATGTGTGCAAAGCGTGACTGTTTGACTTGGCTTGGAATACGCCTCACAGATGACCTGGAGGTCCTTTAAAGGTTTAGACCAAGAAGAAAGTCAGCTGTTTGTATCTTGAATAAAGACAGGTACAACCCTGGCCTTTGCGGAGGCTGCCTGTCTGGAGTGGAGACTCGCCCCAATCATGCAGACAGGTATAAGTTGTGACTGTGAGTGCTTTGAAGGCACGACCGTGGTATCTCACCTTGAAACCTGCCAGGCAGTAGGATTTTGGTTTTGTTTTTGTCTTTTGTATAGTTTGAATTTCATTATGAACCACAATTCTTTGCTTTAGCCCCTAGAAAACTGCTGAATTTGCAACTACCGGCCAAGCACGTGGCTCACGCCTGTTATCCCAGCACTTTGGGATGCCTAAGCAGGGTGGATCACCTGAGGTCAGGAGTTCAAGACCAGCCTGGCCAACGTGGTAAAACCACATGTCTACTAAAAATACAAAAGTTAACCAGGTGTGGTGGCTCACACCTGTAATCCCAGCTACCCCGGAGGCTGGGGCAGGAGAATCACTTGAACCTGGGAGGCGGAAGTTGCAGTGTGCCAAGATCACAGCACTGCACTACAGCCTGCGTGACAAGAGTGAAATTCTGTCTCAAAAAAAAAAAGAATGGGTCACTACCTTCGGCAGTTCCGCAAAGCTTATCATCTGACACCTGACCTTGACCTGGCCTTCATACTCTCTTCTTCCTTGTCTTTGCTTCTTCCTTGTCTTTGTTTCAGGGTGATGTTTTCATCTGTATTGGATTATATCACGCATTTTTAAAGCCTCCTCAAATCCCACTTGGAATAAAGGGGTAGATTTAAATACACAGGGTTCCATCTCTCGAATGTCCACTCACCATTCAGTGCTCTCGGTGCTGAGCTGCTTGGAAGTTGCTGGGAGGGGGCCTTGAGCAGACAGGTGGAGACGGGCATAGTGGAGGAGCGGCAGGTGGCGATGTCTTCAGGAGCAGACAGTGCTGGTCTGAGCACGTGTCATCGTGGACGAGGGTTTGGAAGACAGATACTCGTCCCTGAGAGTGTGGTTGCTGCTGCTCTGTCGTACCAGGAGGCCTCTCCGCACGGAGGGTTTTCCTTCCCAGCGCCTCCTCATCAGGGGAGCCGCAGCTTCCTCGCTGAGGTCTGGCTTCCTTCCTGGATGTGAGGCCCGTGTGTCGCTGGCATGGCGGGTGGTCAGAGCTCATTCCGGGGGGGTTGCCTGAAACTATAGGGCACCCAAGGACAGGCTTTGTTTGTTTTTTGTTTTTGTTTTTTGAGACTGAGTCTCGCTCTGTCGCCCAGGCTGGAGTGCAGTGGCGTGATCTTTGCTCACTGCAACCTCTGCCTCCCAGGTTCACCCGATTCTCCTGCCTTGGCCTCCCGAGGAGCTGGGATTATAAGTGCCTGCCACCACACCCAGCTAATTTTTTGTATTCAGTAGAGATGGGGTTTCACCATGTTGGTCGAGATGGTCTCGAGCTCCTGACCTCAGGCGATCCACCTCCTTAGGCATCCCAAAGTGCTGGGATTATAGGCATGGGCCGCCGCACCCGGCCCCGAAGGACAGCCTGTATAAGGCATAGCGAGTTTGGGGTTGGCTGTCTGTGCCTCATGGTGCTCCGTGGCACTTGTGAGGACCCGATCTGTTGGGCTTCAGAAAGCAGAAGAGGGAGCTCTTGTTTCAGCCACTCCAGCTGGCAGCAGGTAAATTCTGCAGACGGAGGAGCCGTGGTTGTTACCAGTGGCCCAGATGGCCAGAAAGTGGGGAACACAGCTGGGGCAGAAGAGAATGGAGTTTCCAGAGGCTCATTCACTTAGCGCCGCCTCTGTGGCCCTTGGCAGTGTGAGGACGACAGTGCCTATGTGTCCCTGACTTCACGGAGCCCTCGGGAGGATCAGAAGTGGATCTGGAGAAACTCTGTCCTCAGGCAGGCGGCAACCAGGCAGCCAAGCCCCATGAGAAGAATGTGGGATTTGGTAGGAACTCGGCTCCAGCTGGGAGTGTCCTCTGAAGCCCAGCCCTGCACCTGGGCCTTCCTGGTTCAGCGGCGCCCACACCCCTGCCTCTGCAGTCTGTTCTGGTCTCCCTTCAGCTTGGAACTGGCCACTTTTCCAGCTCCCATGGAGTCTGGCTCTGTCACTTAGGCTGGAATGCAATGGTGCAATCTCAGCTCACTGCAGCCTCCACCTCCTGGGTTCAAGTGATCCTCCTGCCTCAGCCTCCCGACTAGCTGGGATTACAGGCACATGCCACCACGCCTGGCTAATTTTTGTATTTTTAGCCAGGTTGGTCTCAAACTCCTGACCTCAGGTGATCTGCCCGCCTCAGCCTCCCAACGTGCAGGGATTACAGAGGTGAGCTACTGTGCCCAGCTGATTTTTAAAGTCTGCAGTGACAGAGTCTCACTGTGTTGAATAATCTGGTCTCAAACTCCTGGCCTGAGCGATCCTCCTGCCTCAGCCTCCTAAGGCTCTGTCTTCATTCTTCTCAGGCCTTTCTCTGGCTTTGTTGAGGTCTCCATGTCTTTCTGTGTTGCTGCTTCTCCACCTCACAACTTGCTCAGTTCTCTCTTACCCATAAAAAACCTTATTGCCCATTATGTGACCATTTCAATCCACTGGGGCTGTCATAACAGAATAGCACGATCTGAGTGTCTTAAACAACAGAAATACATTTGCGACAGTTCCAGAGGCTGGGACGTCCAGGACGAATGTGCAGGTGTGGGTTCCTGGCTGCAGCTCGCTTCGGGTTTGCAGGTGGCTGCCCCTCACTGTGTCCTCACGCACCAGGGGGAGCAACCTCTGACATCGCTGCCTTTCCTTACAAGGGCACCAGCCCTTAGCCAACCAGGACCCCACCTTTAGGACTTCACGTGACACCTCCTCACAGGGCCTGTCTCCAAATATGGCCACACTGGGCATCAGGGCCTCAGCACACAGAGTGGCAGGAGGCAGTGAAAAGACTTAGTCCATCACAGCTACCGCCTGTCTCTCTTTATCATAGACATCAAAACTCTCCAAAGAGGTTTATAAATTTAAACCTTTTTGAATCCTTTCTCGAAGAGGACATGAAATATTTCCATGTCTTGAAGTAAGTCTACTAACTCCAGTAAATTAAGTTTGTAAACATGGCGATTCTTAGGTTCTCTTATATGTGGCAGAACTGTTGGTCAGGTTTCAACTGAAAAATCACAAGTCCAGACCAGGCACAGTGGCTCGGGGCTGCAATCCCAGGACTTTAGGAGGCTAAGGTGGGAGGATCACTTGAACCCAGGTGTTCAAGACAAGCCTGGGCAACATAGTAAGACCCCATCTCAACCCCCCACCCCCTAAAAAAAAGTTAGATATGGTGGTGTACACCTCTGATCCCAGCTACTCAGGAGGCTGAGGCAGGAGGATCACCTGAGCCCAGAAGGTCAAGGCCGCAGTGAGCTGTGATCGCACCACTGTGCTCCAGCCTGAGCAAGACTCTCTCTTTAAAAAAAAGTGAATCAATTTCTTAATGACAGTTTAGAATTGCAATCACAGGATACTTCAGTTACTCTGATAGGCCATAGTCTCTCTCTCTCTCTCTCTCTCTCTCTCTCTCTCTCTCTCTCTCTCTCTCTCAGTCTCTTTTTTTTTGAGACAGAATCTCGCCCTTTCACCCAGGCTGGAGTGCAGTGGTGCAATCTTGGCTTACTGCGACCTCCACCTCCCGGGTTCAAATGATCCTCCTGTCTCAGCCTCCTGACTAGCTGGGACTACAGTAGCATGCCACCATGTCTGGCTAATTTCTGTATTTTCAATAGAGACAGGTTTGTCTTCATTGCCCAGGCTGGTCTTGAACTCCTGTCCTCAGATGATCCACTCGCCTCGGCTCTTGAAGTGCTCGGATGACAAACGAGCCACTGTGCCCCACTCACTATAGCTTCTTAAACAAAAACAAATACTGAAGTTAAATACCAAATATGCATACGTTTCTTGACACACTAAAACGTCAGTGGCACGAGTTTGATTCATATTTCTACACTGAGTTCCAGGTCTTCCTAGGTTTGAAGGATGCTCACTTATTGAGGAAGTAACTGTATGGTTGCAGTGATGCATTTGGAAGCGTCTTCTGGGTGTGTCAAGTTGAGCCCCGTGCCCGGCCTTTGGCCCCATTTGTGGCTCCGTGTCCTCGCCTGCCAAGCGGGTGGTTGTTTCTCCTTTGGAGCCTTCCAGCTCTGTTCCTGGTTTGACTGCTGCCGTTTCTCCTTCTCTATGGTAGTAGAAGCCAGGAGCCCTCTCCAGGCGGCACTGTCCCTTGCTGGGATTTTGCCTTTCTTGGCCTCTGAGGAGGTTTAAATGTGGCCAGGCTGGACCTAAATACCTTTGAACTTGAAGGAACTATACTGTTTTCATCAGCTTCATAGCATCACAAAACGCGGACGGTTAGTTTTGATTGAATTCTGAATATTTCTGAGCTTTTGTGTGATTCTGTGGTTACAGCTTCCACAGTCATTCAGCGGACGTGTTCTGTGTATGCGTACCCATGCACACTCACACAGACAGTTACTCACACACATTAATTCATGTGCACACACGCGCACACACAGACACTCACACAGCCTGGGGGGAAGCACCGCCACAAGGTTACCATGCATCATTGTGATGGGTCTCATGATCTTCCTGTGTGTAAATGAATCTGTGAATATCATACAACATTGCTTGGCGGGTCTTTTAGGAGTGACTTCAAATACCAACATGTCACATATCTTTTGCAACTGGCTTTTCTCACTTCATGTCATATTTTCAAGATTTATCCCTGTTAATATTTACATGGAGCTCATTTCTTTTCAGTGCTGAAAAGTGCTTTATCGTAAGACCTGCCCCACTGCTGACAGGCACAGGCTGTTGCTGGAGAGTGTTGCTGTGAATGTCCCCTTGGCTGCCCTGGAATTTATCTGAGCTTAGTCACACTGCCAGCTGGGCTGCTTTCCTTAGAAAGAAAACCCTTAAGGAAAGGAATTTCCTCAACTGTCCGTTTTTTTTTTTCTTTTTTGGGACAGAGTCTCACTCTATTGTCCACACTGGAGTGCAGTGGTGTGATCTTAGCTCACTGCAGCCTCCGCCTCCTGGTTCCAGTGATTCTCCTGCCTCAGTTTCCCAAGTGAGATTACAGGTGCCCGCCACCACGCCTGGCTAATTTATTTTTAGTAGAGACGGGGTTTCATCATGTTGGCCAGGATGGTCTCAAACTCCTGACCTCGTGAACTACCTGCCTTGGCCTCCCAATGTGCTGGGATTACAGGCGTGAGCCACTGTGCCTGGCTTCTTCCTTAACTCTCTAACCAGGGAAACGTTTCTGGGGAGCCAGGAAGAGGCAAGAGTGGAGGATCCAAGAGGCAGGCCCAGGCCTGTTGGCTGATTTGTGTCTGTCATCCCTGCCTCACCCCCACGGCTCTTCCAATCTGATTTTCCTCTGAGTTCACGGGCTAAATCTGATGCTGTTTGAGAAAACATATCCAGACATAGCTGTCCCCCTGTCACCCACCTTCCTGCCTCAGCAGCACAACTGTTGCCACTTTTCCGAGTCCCTTTTGGTTTCTGCCCACGTGCATCTGGACTCACACAGACTTGTCATATGCACACAGCATTGTGCGTTCTGCAGCTGTCACTCAAGAGTATAGTGCAAGCACTTCCTTGCACCAGTGCTACAGTCTTTGTAACGACCATTTCTGTGATCACGTAGTATTTTGCCTGCTGGTGCATCCTCACCAGGTTTTCTGTTCCAGTACCTGCTTTTCCTTCCGTTTCTCCTCCCAGTTCCCATTAGTCTTTGGGGAATTCCTCCTGGCTGCCTCAGATCATGGTGCCACCCAGATGCAAAGAAGTCTGGGTCACAGCCCTGCCCACTCCTCCCAGCCTCCCAGGGTCCTGGACCCCTTCAGCTTCTTTGCCCTAGCCCCCACCTCCTTCAGAACCCCCTGTCTCATTGGCAGTGGAAAAGTCACTAAACCATCAGACAGTCTCGGCACACCTGGCTTTGAGATTGCTTTAAATTAAATTCGTGCACCTAGGCTGCTCCTTGGAGAAGAAGAGAGTTTGGAGTTGGCTCTTGTGTGTGTTTTACAGGAGATGGTGAAAGGGGTCTGTAGGCCCCGCTCATGTTGCAGAGCAGGGGTCTTGAGGCCAAGCCCTCTCCAGGAACTTCAGAGTATGTGTTCCAAGCCTACAAGTGTAGCTTGGGATGGTGGCAGCAAAAGTGCGCCAAGCTGACATCACACTGTGGCTGGGACTCTCACTGAGGTCTTGGCCACATCTCTGCTTTCTGTTTCTTTCACCAATTTCTTCCCCCCAGCACAGAGTCCTCTGTGGATCTCAATAGAGCAAGCTCCCAGTTTTCCACACCTCTGCCTTCTCATGAGCCAAATAATCAGTTTAGGGATGATTAAAAAACTATAAAGGCTGGGCTCAGTGGCTCACGCCTGTCATCCAGTGCTTTGGGAGGCTGAGGCAGGCCGATCACTTGAGGTCAGGAGTTTGAGACCAGCTTGGCCAACATGGCAAAATCTGTCTCTACCAAAAAATGCAAAAGTTAGCGGCATGGTGTCAGACACCTGTAGTCCCAGCTACGAGGGAGGCTGAAGCAAGAGAATTGGTTGAACCCAGGAGGTGGAGGTTGCAGTGAGTTGAGATTGCACCATTGCACTCCAGTCTGGCAACAGAGTGAGGCTCTGACTCAAAAAAAAAAAAAAAAAGCTGATTCATAATAACAGCCAATACTTATGAAATACTTACAATATCAATATTCCAAGCACTCTGCTAAAAACTATTTTATACTGGCTGGGCGTGGTGGCTAACCCCTGTAATCCCAGCACTTTGGGAGGCCGAGGTGGGTGGATCACCTAAGGTTGGGAGTTTGAGACAAGCCTGGACAACATGGTGAAACCCTGTCTCTACTAAAAATAGAAAAAGTTATCTGGCTGTGGTGGTGGGCACCTTAACCCAGCTACTTGGCAGGCTGAAGCAGGAGAATCGCTTGAACCAGGGAGGCTGAGGTTGCAGTGAGCCAAGATTGCACCTCTGCACTCCAGCCTGAGGGACAGAGAGAGATTCCATCTCAAAAAGAAAAAAAAAGTACTTTACACTAATACCTTGTTTATTCCTCACAATAACCAAGGAATAGGAAACTGTCATTATCTCCATCGGGCAGCTGGGGAAATGAGACTTGAAAAGTGAGGCCAGATGTAGCGGCTCAGGCCTGTAACTCCAGCACTTGGGGAGGCTGAAGCGGGCAGATCGCTTGAGCCCAGGAGTTTAAAACCAGCCTGGTCAACATAGGGAAACCACATATCTGCAAAAAAATTTGAAAATTAGCTGAGCTTGGTGGCACATGCCTGTAACGCCAGCTACTCCGGAGGCTGACGCGGGAGAATCACTTGAACCTGGGAGGTGGAGGGTATAGTGATTTGAGATCTCCCCATTGCACTCCAACCTGGGCGACAGAGTGAGTCTCCATCTCAAAAAAAAAAAAAAAAAAAAAAAATAGGGAATTGACTTGCCTGAATCTTCCTTAGAATCCCAGCTGTACTTCCCCCAGGCATCCCAGCCACCCACGCAGGGAAACAGTTCAGGCAAAGCAGCTGCGTAAAGGCATACAGTAGAAGTTTGCTGGGGGAACAGGGAGTGCATGAAGCTGGAGAAAGGGAAGCGGTGACTGTCCTCTCAGCTGTCCCCAAGATCAGAGGGAGATGGGTGTGCAGAAAGCTTCAGTACAGGGCTTCCCTGCCCTGGTACAGACAGTCCCCACCCCAGGTGCTGGGAGAGACCCAGCAGTGTCGATGACCTGGTAGAAAGAGCAGCAGGAGCCAGTTCCTTTTTCTTGCCCCTAGTTCATCTGTGGAGGGATGTACACATGTCAGGCTCTAGGCCAAGCAAGTGAGGACCAGCCTGGCACCACAGATATGGATGGTTCCCCCATGCAGCTGATGGGGGGGAGCCTGGCACCACAGATACGGATGGTTCCCCTGTGCAGGTGCCAGAAACAAGGGGCTTCCTTGGGTCCAGGTCTGCCTGTGATGATTACCAGGTTGATTTCTGCTTATGCCTACAGTCACTGGGCTCCATCCCGCCCGTCTCTGCATAGCTTGTTGTCTTAGGCTCTTAGATGTGATCCCGGGGGCATCTGTTCCTGGGGAAAGCTGCCGAGTGCTCCTCAGCAGCCAGGCGGGGCCTCTGTGTCCTTGCCCTGCTGTCTTGGGCCCCACAGGCACCGACTTGAAAGAGGCTGTAGCCACGGTCATGAGAAAGGCCCCTTAGAGGAGGCCCTGGGAGAACCTCAGTGCTGAGCCGGAAGTGGGTAGAGGAGGCCCTGGGAGAGCCCCAGCGCTGAGCCAGAAGTGGGTGGGGAGGCCCTGGGCTTTGCCTTCTCGGCTTCTCCCTTCCCAGTCCTCCACGGCTGCTTCTCCTCCACATACCCACTCGGCCTCCCACGCAGGGCACCTACAGGCCTGAGCTGGGCCTCATCAGAGCAGCAGGGGCCAGTTCACCACAGTGCTCATGATTGCGCGATTGCAGAAGCTCTGCAGCTCTGAGGAGGAGACCTTGCCAAAGGGGTTTTGACACGGGCCTGTGGTGAAGCGGAGGCGCCCTCTGCGGCCAGCTGGCCCTGTGGCGGGCCCGGCCCGGTTCCCTTTGCGCTGCTGCCTCAAGACCAACCCCCAAGCCTCAGGGGTGGACATATGTGGTGGGCCCCAGCCTCCGGGAGAGAACATGCAGCTGCGAGGACGGGGCTGGAAATGCCTGGGTCTCCTGTGTGGCGGCAGACACGCGACTCCTCAGGAGCGCTGTCAACATGGGGCATCTGGAAGCCGCGGGTGAGCTGATTGTGTGCGCCCATGTGTGATGGGGCAGTGTGTGTGTGCGTGTGTGAGTGATGGGGCAGTGTGTGTGTGCGTGTGTGTGTGTGTGAGATGGGGTAGTGCGTGTGTGCATGTGTGTGTGTGATGGGGCAGTGCGTGCGTGATGGGGCAGTGCGTGCATGATGGGGCAGTGTGTGCCTGATGGGGCAGTGTGTGTGTGCGTTTGTGAGTGATGGGGCAGTGTGTGCATGTGTGTGTGTGATAGGCGGTGCGTGCGTGATGGGGCAGTGTGAGTGATGGGGCAGTGTCTGTGCATGTGTGTGTGTGTCATGGGCAGTGTGTGCGTCATGGGGAAGTGTGTGTGCATGATGAGGTAGTGTGTGTGTACATGTGTGTGTGTGATGGGGCAGTGCATGCATGTGTGATGTTGCAGCAGTGAGCGCGTGTGTGTGATGGGGCAGTGGGTGCGTGATGGGGCAGTGTGTGTATGCGTGTGTGTGTGTGATGGGGCAGTGGCACGTGATGTTGGGGCAGTGTGTGTGTGTGTGTGATGGGGCAGTGGCACGTGATGTTGGGGCAGTGTGTGTGTGCATGTGTGTGTGTGATGGGGCAGTGTGTATGTGCATGCGTGTGTGTGTGATGGGGCAGTGCGCGAGTGATGTTAGGGCAGTGTGTGCATGCGTGTGTGATGGGGCAGTGCGTGCATGGTGGGGTAGTGTGTGCATGTGTGTGTGTGATGGGGCAGTGCATGCATGATGGGGCAGTGTGTGTGCATGCGTGTGTGATGCGGCAGTGCGTGCGTCATGTTTGGATAGTGTCTGTTTGCATGCGTGATGGTGGGCAGTGTGTGCTTGGATGCATGATGGGGCAGTGTGTGTGATGGGGCAGTGCGTGTGTGATGTTGGGTCAGTGTGTGCATGCGTGTGCGATGGGGCAGTGTGTGTTATGGGGAAGTGTGTGTGTGCTTGCGTGCATGATGTTGGGGCGGTGTGTGTGTGTGTGATGGGGCAGTGCGTGCATGATGGGACAGTGTGTGTGATGGGGCAACGAATGCGTGATGTTGGGGCAGCATGTGTGCATGCGTGCATGATGGGGCACTGTGTGTGCATGTGTGTGATGGGTCAGTGCATGTGTGATGGGGCAGTATGTGTGTGCATGCGTGTGTGTGATGGGGCAGTGTGTGTGCGTGTGTGATGGGGCAGTGAGTGCGTGATGTTGGGACAGTGTGTGTGTGCATGTGTGTGAGTGATGGGGTGTGCGTGTGTGATGGGGCAGTGTATGTATGCATGTGTATGTGTGTGATGAAGTGAATGCATGATGGGGCAGTGTGTGTGAGTGATGGGGTTGGTGTGTGCGTGTGTGTATGTGTGTTATTCGGCAGTGAGTGTATCTGAAAAGCCCCAGGGAGGGCCAGCTGCATGTGTGTGTGCATGTAATGTTGGGGCAGTGTGTGTATGTGTGTATGTGTGTTTGGCAGTGAGTGTATCTGAAAAGCCCTGGGGAGAGCCAGCTGTGCATGTGTGTGTATGTGTGTGTGTGTGACGGGGCTGTGTGTGTGTGTGCGCGTGCGTGTGTATGTGTTGTCCAGCACTGAGCATTTCTGAAAACCTCTGGGGAGAGCCAGCTGCGTGTGCATGTGTATGTGTGCGTGCGTGTGTGCACGTGTGTGTGTTGTCCAGTACTAAGCATTTCTGTAAAGTTCCAGGGAGAACCAGCTGTGTGTGTGTACGTGTGTGTGTGTGTATGTTGTCTGACACTGAGCATTTCTGAAAAGCCCTGGGGAAAGCCAGCTGCATGTGCGCATGTGTGTGTGTTGCCCGGCACTGAGTGTTTCTGAAAAGCCCCAGGGAGAGCCAGCTGCGTGTGTGTACGTGTGTGTGTGATGTTGGGGCAGAGTGTGGGTGCGTGTGTGTGTGTGTTGTCTGGCACTGAGTGTTTCTGAAAAGCCCTGGGGAGAGCCAGCTGCGTGTGCTTGTGTGATGTCAGAGCAGTGACCATCCTTGAGGACCCGCCCCCGACACAGCCCCCTTCATCTCCAGGTACGAATGTAATGGACTCCTTGTCTCCTCTCGAAGGCAGCCCCGCCGCGTGCCCGCTGTGATGGTTGCTGCAGTGGGGTATGAAAACACCAGGGCCATATTTCTGGTACCTCAGCACCCCCCACGAAGGAAAATGTCAGTGGAGCAAATTGCTGATCGAATATCTTAGAATCTGTAAATACTAAATTGCTCTGGCTTTCACGTAATATTCAGACTCGGGCAGCCAGAGAGGAGAGGCGTCTGGAACGTGCTGGGGGCTGGGCGGGGAGCGGCTGCCAGTGGAGAGACAGAGGTGCCTGGAGACTCGGGCTGAGGCTGGCTCTGTGGGCTGTGGTTGGGGGTGTCGTCCTGCTGGAGGAGAAGCTAAGGGGAGTGGGGTAGAAAGAGCAGGGAGGCAGAAAAGCCACGTGCAGCTGTGACCACGGGGTTTTCTCTTTATTGAAGGCTTTTTGGTTGGGGTTACCTGTGGTTTGCAGGCAAGCTTTCTGTGACTTCTTCCCCAGCCCTGGGGAGGGGAGCGAGGAGAGCTAGGGTGCACATGGCGGGGGCTGCAGTCAGCTGGCCGCCTCCTCTGAGTCTCCCGTGCAGTAGCGTCGGTCTCCTCCCTGCACTGGCCCTGCACTCACCATGGCCAGCCAAGGACTCCACTCCTTGGTGACTTTGTGCTCCTGTGTGGCCGTAGCAGATCCACTGCATGGTTGCTGCTCCACCTCTGCTCTGAGTTTGATCCCCTGCTGCTGGAGACAGTCTCCTGTGCCTTTGGGGTCTCTCTAGGAGGCTGGCAGTGATCAATTCTTCTGATGTGACAAGACCCTGTGCTAGGTTCTTTATTATTTATTTATTTTTGAGACAGAGTCTTACTCTGTCACCCAGGCTAGGGCGCAGTGGTGCAATCTTGGCTCACTGCAATCGCCACCTCCCGGGTTCAAGCGATTCTGCGTCAGCCTCCCAAGTAGCTGAGATTACAGGCATGTGCCACCACACCTGGCTAACATTTGTATTTTTAGTAGAGATGGGGTTTCACCAGACTGGCCTGTTGAACACGTTGACCAGGCTGGTCTCGAACTCCTGACTTCAGATGATCCGCTCACCTCAACCTCCCAAACTATGTAAGTTCTTTAAACGGGTGAACTCACTGCTCTTTCCATAATGGAGTAAGGTAGAAACTACAGTACCTTTATCAGGTCACAGTTGAGGCTCCTGAGGCCCCGAAAGGCAAAGGTGACGGGTGACAGACAGACCTGAGGGAATTCCGTGGCTGCCCCTGGCCAGACCAGGATTCTCCTCAGGCTTTGTGATGGTGGACCTGGACTCTTCATTGTGAGCCTGTCCCGGGTCTTCCGTGGGACCCTGGGCTGGACCTGCCCCTCCTGCCAGGCAGGGCCTGCCTCCCCCAGGCCAGCGGCCTCGCACCCTCTCTCCCTTGCAGGCATCCCCACAGACTTGCTCCTCCTGCCAGGCAGGGCCCACCTCACTGAGGCCGGCGGCCACACACCCTCTCTCCCTCGCAGGCATCCCCACGCTCATCATGCTGGATCCTCAGGGCGAGGTCATCACGCGGCAGGGGCGGGTGGAGGTGCTGAACGATGAGGACTGCCGCGAGTTCCCCTGGCACCCCAAGCCCGTGCTGGAGCTCTCCGACTCCAATGCTACCCAGCTCAACGAGGGTCCCTGCCTCGTCCTCTTTGTAGGTATGAAGCTCTCAGGGTGTGGGGACCTGGGCAGGGGTTGGGGCAGGAGGGGCATCACTTGGGAAGAGCCTTGTCCCTGCAACTTCTCTCTGTTGGGAGCAGTGCAGCCGGGCCTTTGTCTCTCAGAGAGCCTTGCTTTTGACCCCATTGATTTATTCATGGTGGCCCCTGTGGGAGCTGCGGGTGCACTTGCCCTCCTAGCTGCTCCCCAGCTGCCAGCTGGGTAGAACAGGTCAGGTCTAGAAGATGCCCTCGGGGCCCCATGCACAGACCCATTGTTGGAAAGCTGCCAGCTGCACACAAAGCAGCTGCAGGGGGCTGGACCCCTCTGGCTGAGTCTCCCCATGGCTATGGCTGCTGATCCTCTGTGCTCTGATGAGCCACTCCCTCCCGGCTCCTTCTTCCTTGATGGCATCTCCCAGTCTTCTACCTCACTTATCGTGTGCTTAGTGGGTAATGGCCCATCCTGGCCAGGAGGGCACAGGAATGTCCACACCAGGCTCCTGGTAGTGTGGTGGGATGACCCTCGTTCCTTTTGCAAGACCTGGCCTCTGCCTTGGGCTTGCTCCCTCCAGCAACTCAAAATTATTGTATGAAGCTGGGTGCAGTGCCTCACGCCTGTAATCCCAGCACTTTGGGAGGCTGAGGCAGGAGGATCACCTGAGGTCAGGGGTTCAAGACCAGCCTGGCCAACATGGTGAAACCCCGTGTCTACTAAAAATACAAAAAAATTAGCCAAGTGTAGTTGCGGGTGCTTATAATCCCAGTTACTCAGGAGGCGGGAGAATCACTTGAACCTGGGAGGCAGAGGCTGCAGTGAGCCAAGATCTCGCCATTGCACTCCAGTCTGGGCAACAGAGCGAGACTCTGTCTAAAAACAGCCTCTGAGCAGACCAGAGCCTTCACCCCGTCACCACCAGTTTTTTCCACCATTTTCATTGGGAAGCCAGAGGTCTGAGGTCCGGGCTTCTCATTCTGTGACTGAGAGAAACGCTAGCAGTGCCTCAGGTCCTGGCTTGAGGATGCTCAGATTCCCTGTGCGTTTGTGAGGAATCCAGGGGAAAGGACTGTACGTCAGAGGCACTAGCGCTACTCACTGGGGTGGGTTCCTGGGGTGAGCCTGGTGTAGGAGAGCGCTGTGTGCCAGCTTTGCTGCTGGGATGTACATGCTGTGTGCAAGGTTTGCAGCTGGGACGTGTGCAGACACACCTGTACTTGCCAGAAGCAGGATTGGTGTCGGAGGGGAAATCCATCTCCATTCTGGGGCTGCCCACATGGGCGTTGTTGCAGCTCAGGCCCACTCAGCGGGCACTGCTCTATTTGACAAGCCAGGGTTTCTTCCCATCTTTTTTTCCCCTGACCCTCATCATAGATTCTGAGGATGATGGAGAGTCCGAGGCAGCCAAGCAGCTGATTCAGCCAATAGCGGAGAAAATCATTGCCAAGTACAAAGCCAAAGAGGAGGAGGCGCCGCTTCTGTTCTTTGTAGCTGGGGAGGTGAGTGTGGAGGGAGGTGAGTGTGGAGGGAGGCTTGGCCCCTAGGGCTGACTCCACTTCTGTTTTGGAGCCTGGGAGGTGAGTGTGTAGCTGGGGAGGTGAGTGTGGAGTGAGGCTCGGCCCCCAGGGCTGGCTCCACTTCTGTGTTTTGAAGCCTGGGAGGTGAGTGTGGAGGGAGGCTTGACCCCAGGGCTGGCTCCCAGGGCTGCCTGAAAGGACCCCAGGGTCAGGGTGGCCTGTGCTTCTGAGAGAGCCCACAGACAAATGTGGCAAGAAAAAGGGGTCATTCACCCTGGAAAACCGTTTCCTACCCTGCGGCTTCCTCTTCCCGTCCTCACTGGCTCTGCTTGGAGCCCTCCCCCCGGGGGCTGTTTCCTACCCACACTGCTGGGTAGGGCACTGTGGCAGCACTGTGATCCACACGCCTCCCTTGGTGCTGGTCACAGCCAGGCCCCTGAGGCTTCACAGGATGCTGGACTAGGGCCTCCATCCAGGCTGCAGAGCGGGCCCATCTCACCATAGGGATCTGGCTGCAGCCACCACTCACCCCTGCAGTCACCTCGCCAACCCTGTGAGCACTGAGGCTGGAAACAGCTGCCATTCCCTATCTGTCACCCAGGCTGCCCCTTCGAGGGCTTCAGTGGGACTGGACCAGGCAGGAGGTGTTTCACAGGGTGAGAAAGTGGGTCTACCTGCAGGTGTCCTGTTATCCAGGGCCTGGGACCCTAACCCTGCACCCTACAGACAGGGTGTCTCTGCGACTCAACCAGCTCAGCACAGGAGGTTGAGCTCCTCCAGCCTGGGAGCCTCCTCCACGCATGCTTCGCCGCTTCCCACCCTGCACCACCCCACCCCACCCTACCAGCCAACGGACACTTATGGAGGCTGCCCCCGTGCCCTCCCCTCCATCCACCCATCTGTACCTCCAGTTGGTCAGAGCCCTGGGCTAATTTCACACTGTGTTTGGGTTCCAGAAGAGGCTGAGGAGACACCAGACACCCGGAGCCACCCATTTATCACCTCCACAGTAGCCGGCCCTGCCCAACCCCGGGCCCCTCCCAGGCAGCTCCAGTCACCTGCTCAGCCATGCTCACTCAGGCTGGAGGGGAACAGAGAGGCTCACAGGCCCTGCCTTGGGGCCACACCAGCCTCTGTGCACAAAGCCCAGCCCGGGAGAGGCTGTGCCCTGTATAGTAAACTTTAACCCTACAGAGTGGCTCTGCACGACAGCCAGGGCTGGGTGCAGGCTGGGGCAGCCTTTAGAGGTATGTCTGGAAGGAGCATGTGCAGGTGTTCTGTAACCCAGACACAGAGCACATGCTTCTCCCAGGCTGTCTCTTTGCTCTTGCCTTCTGGCTGGGAACAGAGTTGTCCTCCTGTTTCACAGGGGAGGGAGGCACGGTTCAGGGCAGGTGAGGGGCAGCTCCAGGGCTGTGTGCTGGGAGGGAGGTTCAGGACAGGTGACGGGCGGTTCAGGGCTATATGCTGGGAGACAAGGTTCAGGGCGGGTGAGGGGCTGCTCCAGGGCTGTGTGCTGCTCCTGCCTGGCTGGGCTGGGAGTGCTGTGGTTCATGGACCCCTCAGTCAGTCCATGTTGGGAGCCATCATCAAATCTGTTGCACAGGGGATGAGACCTGGGCCTGGAGAAGGAAGTTACTTGCCAGAGTCATGGGGTAGGCAGGGACCAGAGAGGCCAGCGGGACTCCAGGAGGCCTTGAGGGTGGCAGGAAGCCTCTGTTGTGACCGAGTGAGTTAGAAGCAAAGCACCATACTCTGAGTTCCAAATTAAGAGTCGTTTATTTGTCGGCGACCGAGAGACGGCTAACACTCAAAATTCTCTTGGCCCCGAGGAAGGGGCTTGATTCCCCTGTCTACCTTGATCTAGGTAGGGGAGGGGGAGCCTAGCTGAAGTGGAATTGTACAGAAGCAGAAAAGCAGGTTAGATAAGAAGGCTGGTAACCAGGGGCAGGAGGTTCCCAGGATTGTTCATTGCTAAGGGTGTTTCCATACAGTCATCAAGGTGGGTAGCAGGGGGAACTTTCCATACACTCAGTCCCCAAGGAGGGTATTCAGAGTAGCAGGTAGACTTACCAAGCAGGGCATGGTTACAGTGGCTACAGGTGCTGTGAACAGTGTGAACCACTCTCAGCGGTTCAGAGCTTTGAGTGCCACGTTACCCAGTAAAGCACCTGGGGGGCTGAGGCACAGAGGGAGAAGCTAAGATGGAGTCAGTCAGGCTAGCACAAGCTAGGTTATTACACCTCGAGGGCCAGTGCACCAGATGGGAAGAGGCGCCCGTGTCCTCCCTCCCCTGCCCAAGGACCCCATGTGGCCGCCGTTCTTCCTGCACTTCGCCTGGGTTTGTGGCCTTGGTGGCATTCCTAGTCTCATTCTGTCATGTTGAGAAGCAAGGTAGCATGGAAGAGGGGTAGGCACAGCAGGCAGGCATCCTGCTGAGCCCAGAACTCCAGCTCTAGGTTACCAGGGTGAAGGGCACCCATCGATCCTGTCTCGATCCCATCCTGGTGGCAGGCAGACGTCAGCCCTTACGAAATCTTTGTAGCATTAAAATCTGCCTAGGTGGCCAGGCATGGTGACTCACCCTGTCAACCCAGCAGTTTGGGAGGTTGAGGCGGGCTGATCACTTGAAGTCAGGAGTTCGAGACCAGCCTGGCCAACATGGAGAAACCCCGTCTCTACTAAAAATACAAGGAGTAGCTGGGTGTGGTGGCGGGTGCCTTTAATCCCAGCTACTCGGGAGGCTGAGGCAGGAGAATTGCTTGAACCTGGGAGGTGGAGGTTGCAGTGAGCCGAGATTGTGCCACTGCACTCCACCTTCCTGTGGTTTACTGCAGGGAGCTGAGAGGGAGGCAGCAGAGTGCTTGGCTTGGTCTGGGCCTCCCAGTGGGACTTAGATGGACATGTTTGTCAGGTGCCCAGACTCTTTTATTGGCCCACATGGAGGCCTGAACTGGGTAGAATGAAGAGGTGCTGAGTGGCCCCGAAGCGCTGGGAAGTGCTTGCTGACTCCAGGGTGGGGTGAGGGACAGACCCTTGCTAACAGCCTTCCTAAGAATTCGCCTTTGAGAAAGGATTGTGCTTGTCTCAGAAACTGGTGAATTTTATGCCTCCTGCTCCCCACCATGGAAGGTCAGGAATACCCCAAGCCCTTTCTCTACAAGAGGGCTCAGGTGTTTCATTCCCTTGAGAGTATTTACATTTGCAGTGAAACAACCCCAGGGTGGGTTTCCAACTCCATTTTCTGTTACTCACCAGTGAAAGTCCACAGTGCAAAGAGTGATCTCAGATGGCAGCTCTGGCTGGGTGCAGTGGCTCACGCCTGTAATCCCAGGACTTTTAGAGGCTGAGGTGGGTAGATGGCTTGAGCCTAGGAGTTTGAGACCAGCCTGGGCAACATGGTGAAACCCCCCTCCAAAATATGCCAAAACTAGCCAGACATGGTGGTGCATGCCTATAGTCCCAGCTACTTGGGAGGATCGCTTGAGCCCAGGAGGTGAGGCTGTAGTGATTGCACCACTGCATTCCAGCCTGGGCGACAGAATGAAACTCTGTCACCCAAATAAAAAAGAAAACAAGGTAGCTCCCTTACAAATCCTCTCTCCTTGGATTTGTGTTTGCCTTTGTTTGTGCATGAGGCTGTACCTGTTGTTAGGGAAATTGCCCTGGACAGCTGCTGGGCAGGTAGGATAAGTGCCAGCTTCCTTCTCAGAGAAATACAGGGAGGCAGTATAAACCTGCATAGTGCTTCAGCAGCCCTGTCTTCTGAACTGGCTGGCTCTGCTGTTTCAGGTCCCTCCTGAAACCACAGGGGTGGAGACTGGAGGACCTTGAGCTGTTTCTGTTTAAAAACATTCCAGAGCTGAAGTCCAGATTGGCCTCAGATAACCCAGAGTGGGGCTGCAAATCATTGACAGTTGGTTACAAAAATAAACCATCAGAAGCTATGACATTTCTAGGCTGGGTGCGGTGGCTCACATCTGTCATCCCAGAACTTTGAGAGGCCAAGGTCGGGGAATCACCTGAGGTCAGGAGTTCGAGACCATGGTGAAACCATGCACCCACTAAAAATGTAAAACAATTAGCTGGGTGTGGTGTTGAGCGCCTATATATAATCCCAGCACTTTGGGAGGCGGATCACCTGAGGTCAGGAGTTCGAGACCAGCTTGGCCAACATGCCGAAATCCCATCTCTACCAAAAATACAGAAATTAGCTGGGTGTGGTGATGGGCACCTGTAATCCCAGCTACTCTGGAGGCTGAGTCAGGAAAACTGCTTGAATTTGGAAGGCAGAGGTTTCAGCGACCTGAGATCACACCACTGCACTCCAGCCTCGGCGCCAGAGCGAGACTCCATCTCAAAAAAAAGGATGTGATATTTCCAACATGCTGAGGATGTGTTAAAATGGCAATGATGTTAATAAATATGTAAATAACTAAATGCAGATGACTTACCTAGTGGTCTGGGGGGGCGGATTCAAAGAGGGAATTTTACAAAGCAGCCCCTTCCTCCCAGAGGCAGGGCAGGTCTCCGGTTCCCATGCTGGGCCCCCCTTTCCTCGGGAAAGCCTGTGCTTCAGGGTGAGGGATCTGCCATGCCTGGGGAGCTGGGCCAGGGGCCTCTCCACCTCCTTTCTTTCTTTTTTTTTTTGAGACGGAGTTTTGCTCTTGTTACCCAGGCTGGAGTGCAATGGCGCAATCCCGGCTCACTGCAACCTGTGCCTCCTGCGTTCAGGCAATTCTCCTGCCTCAGCCTCCTGAGTAGCTGGGACCACAGGCACGCGCTACTGTGCCCAGCTAATTTTTTGTATTTTTAGTAGAGATGGGGTTTCACCAGGCTGGCCAGGATGGTCTCGATCTCCTGACCTCGTGATCCGCCTGCCTCGGCCTCCCAAAGTGCTGGGACTACAGGCTTGAGCCACCGCGCCCAGCCTCCACCTCCTTTCTTTAAAGCTTGTTGGTTTTCTTTCCCTCCCGCCAACTTCAGGACGACATGACTGACTCCCTGCGAGACTACACCAACCTGCCTGAGGCCGCCCCTTTGCTCACCATCCTGGACATGTCGGCCCGGGCCAAGTATGTGATGGACGTGGAGGAGATCACCCCCGCCATCGTGGAGGCCTTTGTGAATGACTTCCTAGCAGAGAAGCTCAAGCCCGAGCCCATCTAATGTGGCTGCGGCCTCCCAAGACATTATTTAAAACTCCGCCTTCTCCTCCTTCCTTCCCTCCGCCCTTGGACCTACCCAGCGTGTTCCAAATCACACAACCCAAGTATCCAACCTCTCTGTGGTGCCTTGTGTCTGCGTTAAACTCCTCAGCAGCACCCTGTGGTGCAGAATCCAGCAGCAGCAGAATCTGCCACGTTAGGAGGCTCCCGAGTTTGGGAGCATGGGATGGCCCAGCCCGGCCACAGCAGGGATGGCATCACTCTCGATAAGTCACTAGTGTTTGGTGAAGGCTCTGCCGGGGTCTTCCGGGGCAGAGTGAGCATGGAGGGCCAGTAGCCCGGACTCAGGAGCTGACTGGCACCGGCACGCACATGCAGCCCGGGACAGCCAGAGGGGAACCGTCGGGTGACACCTGTGTGAGGGGAGCTGAGAAAGGGCCTGGGTCTCGGTGGCCTCAGCTTAGAGCTCCGGTGAGAAGATCCTTTTCTGAGTGACACAGTCTTTCCAGGTCTGCGGGAAAGCAGCAGCCCATCCACGTGTTCCCGGCAGGGCATCTCCAAATGTGGAAAGAAACTTGTGGAGTTTTTTTGGGTGAGAAAAAAGTGTAGCCAAGGTAATGGTTCATATAGTAACAGCTTGTCTTTATGGAGCTCCCACCTCGTGATAAGAGCTTCTTACTCCTTATATTTCTTCCTTGACCTTGACCTTCCCCAAGTCTCCACCTGCTCATACAAACAGCTCCTACCATCTTGAAATTTTGTTGACAAATCCCTCTCCTTGGACATCGTCCCAGGAAACTTAGCCCAGAGTTCTTAGAGGAGCACCTCTGAACCAGCACAGGCCTCTGACTCCACCCAGCTCTGTGCCTGAGGCCACTGATCTCTGCTGAGGTACCCATGTCCATGTTCCATTCCCTGGTCATTCCCCCTTTTTTTTTTTTGAGACGGAGTCTTGCTTTGTTGCCCAGGCTGGAGTGCAATGGTGCAATCTTGGCTCACTGTAACCTCCGCCCGCAAGGTTCAAGCGATTCTCCTGCCCCAGCCTCACTTGTAGCTGGGATTACAGGCATGTACCACCATGCCCAGCTAATTTTTGCATTTTTAGTAGAGACAGGGTTTCACCATGTTAGGCTGGTCTGGAACTCCTGACCTCAAGTGATCTACCCATCTGGGACTCCCAAAGTGCTGGGATTAGAGGTGTGAGCCACCGTACCCAGCCCCCTTTTCTTTTCTAAGCAGAACTACAAAGATGAGAAATTACCAGAAGCCTCGCATTTTCCTGAGTACCACCAGCAGGAGCTGTGCCCTAGGGTGGAGCGAGGGTGGAGGGCATGGCAGCTGCCAATGGACCTCGAGGCCCAGGTAGCTTGCCGGCCTCTTACGGGGGCTGACCTGACACTGAGAGAGAAACAGCAACTCTGTTCTCAGGACTGGGGATGGATGGCTTTGGCCTCAGTCAGGTGTCGGGGACTCAAAACAACTCTGGGCATTACCCTTGGCTCCACTCAGGACTGCCAACCAAGACCGTTTATTTGGAAAATCCAGCCCCAACCCCTGAATGAGCTGTTGACACTTGGTCCTTGCTAATTGGATTGTTGATTTATAGTCGAGAGGTATAAAGTTAGTTGGCAGTTAGACTTGTGATGTGATGTTGCTGGCCTGAAATGCGATCGCTCAGTAGGAAATAAAGCAGGCATCTCTGGGCCTTTTCCACCACGGGGTCTTTCCTGTCCTGAGTAGCAAAAGGCTTTTTCACTTGTGCTGTTCTCTGTTGGGTGGGCGGTGGAGGGCAGGGCGTAGAGAGCCTCCCGTCGCATACCTGGGGACTGTGTATGGGAAGTTCTGAGACCTGCATGACGTAGCTGGTCGTCCGTCGAAGCTTCTTGGTGGCCAGCAGCCGTGAAGCTCACTTGGATTGCGGTGCCAGGTGCAGATCCCTCCTGGAGTGCTGGCCACCATCTCTGCCAGTGGACTTGGCCCTGGACAGGGGGTGAATCCTTAGGTTGCATACCTCATTGTGGACATTCTTATCCATTTCCTCCTTACAGAGGCCAAGCGCTCTGAACCCTGAGAAAGCTGGCTGGGGAAACATGAGGAATCACACACTTGTGGAGTCTCCTTGTGGAGAATGGGGCAAGAGCAAGAGACCCCAAAACCCAGCTTGTCACAGGGCTCTGGACTTCTCTGGGGCTCTTCCAGCGTCTCCCTTAGAGGTCGGGGTGGATGGGAGTCCAAGATGAATGTGGCTGACCTGAATGTGGGCGATGGCAGATTTCTGTCCACCCCATGTATCATGATGGCCTTGGAAGAAAGGTGGGTTCTCTTAGCAGCTGCCTACCTTTGGGGCAGAAGGAACAGAGCCCAGTGAGGGGTTGCTATAAATCATTGCAGCTGGAGTCTTGACACCAGAATTCCCCTCTCAGAGTGGATTTGTAGGTTCCTTAAGATTTGTGGGGGAGATGTACTCCAAAGGTTGAGGTTTACACAGTGGCTACTTTGTGGGAAATCATTAGCGAAGAATCTCGATTCTGAATGTTGGGGATTGATGGTGAGGGAGATGTAAAGGTCACTGATGCAGGCAGAGTGTGTGGTGTGATAATTCCCACCGAGCAGCTCCAGAGTACCTCGAGATTCTTGTTGCTAATTAGAAGCAGGTTAAACACCAGCTGTAAGGGATTCAGGGGCTCCTCTAGCCGACTGGGAACCCATGCCCTGCAGGTGGAGGTCGGGGGCAGCTGTGAAAACCCACCCGAGGTCCACAGTGACTTCCAGATCCCATCTGCCCATTCTCACAGCAGAGATGAGGGTTCTTTTCCTTTTCTTTACTTTTTTCTCGAGATGGAACCTCGCTCTGTTGCCCAGGCTGGAGTGCAATGGTGCGATCTCGGCTCACTGCAACCTTAACCTGCTGGGTTCAAGTGATTCTTCTGCCTCTGTCTCTGAAGTAGCTAGGACTACAGGCATGCACCAACACACCCAGATAATTTTCATATTTTTAGTAGAGATGGGGTTTCGCCATGTTGGCCAGGCTGGTCTTGAACTCCTGACTTCAGGTTATCCATCTGCCTCGGCCTCCCCAAGTGCTGGGATTATAGGCGTGAGCCACCGTGCCCGTTCTGTTGTTGCTTCTTAACCTGTCTCCCAGCATTAAAAATCTGTTTAAGAAAAAGGGTGTGTTTTCCACATTGAATTCCTAATTGGTGAAAAAAAAAATTTAAAAAAAGGGAAAAGTGTTGCTTTACATAATGATCATTTAAAAAAAAGTGGGGGGAAAGTGTATGTTTGGGACTGGCACATCCAGCGACGAAAACCAGCTGATTTTCCCGAGCGAGTGACTTCCTGCTGTCCCTTTCGCCCCTTGGCATGTCCTTGAAGTCACTGATCAGAGCGCAGGGAGCCGGTTGTGTGCTGGCGCTGGCCATGCTTCAGATAGTCACTTTCAGCCAGACTTTGTTTTCCCTGTTGCCTAATTAAAGACACTGGAAAGCTGTTCTCCCTCCTGCTGCCTTGCTCTAGGACAGCAAACTGAATTCAGCAGCAATGCAGCCATAGCAGGATGGGCCCAGGAGCCGATCCGCGGGATCTAAGATGACAGGGTCGCGTGGGCAGGCTCAGGGTGAGAACCGTGATGTGTGGGAGGACACATGCATAGAAACACTGCACGCTGGGAACCGTAGTGCTGGGAAGGTGCCATTGCTGGGCCAGGCCCATGCAGGCCTGCTAGGGCTGGAGCACCACTGTCGCACATGCTGCAGGTGGCCATGCCCTTGGGCCCGGAGGTTCCGGAGTTCTGGACTGCCTCTTGCAGCTTCTGTCTGGGGACTGCTTTGGAGCCAATACTGAGTAGGGGGCCGTGAGCTCAGAAAGATCTTTCTAGTTTGCCCCGAAGCAGCTGAATGAAAGAGGTGAGCGCCTGCCTACACCTCTCATGGCTGCTGCCAAGACAGGAGCACCTGCCCTGTTTCCTCCAGGCTGCTCAAGGGAAAATAATTTGGGAAGAAATAGCTGTTGACAGCTGCATGCTTAGTGCTGGGAATATAACATCAGGATGTTGCAGGTACATCTATGAGGGCATGAAGACAGGTGAGTAGGCCAACTGTCATCTCTCAAGGTCTAAGTGTGTCTCACCCCTTGATGCTTTGGAATACTTCCCAAGCCAGAGAATGTGCTGGGAGGTTTGCGTGGAACTGTTGGGTTTCTGTTAAATGAATGCATAAAAGCCTCTGTTCTCAGATCTGTAGGCCAGTGTGCAACCCAGAGGAGGCAGAGACAGCCTCTGGTCCGAATTCCTGGTGCTCACGCCTCACACACACGAGTAAGTCACCCACATGTGCTAGAACCAGGACACAGCAGGAGACACGACCCTAGGGCCCAGGGCCAAAAAATCAATCTCTCTTGACCATCAGAGGACATGGAAATCCATCCTCAGCCAGGGAAGAGCCGCTCCTCAGGCTGGCGGTCGGTTGGTGTGCACCACCCTTGGCCTCTCAGAGGAGCAGGCAGGGAGGCTGAGGCCAGACCTTGCTGCAGCCATCGGCTCCTCCCTCCCCAACCTTGTTCCCTGCCTGCATTTTTTTTTTTTTTTTTTTTGAGAAGAGTTGCACTCATCACCCAGGCTGGAGTGCAGTGGCGCAGTCTCCGCTCACTGCAGCCTCCACCTCCTGGATTCAAGCTGGTCTCCTCCCGAGTCTCAGCCTCCCAAGTAGCTGGACTACAGGCGCTCACCACCACGCTCAGCTAATTTTTGTATTTTTAATAGACGGAGTTTCACCATGTTAACCAGGCTAATCTCAGACTCCTGACCTTAGGTGATCCGCCTGCTTTGGCATTCCGAAGTGCTGGGATTTACTGGCATGAAGCTACCACAGCCGGCCCCCTTCCTGCATTCTGAGGAAGCAGAAGCCTTGGCTGTGGCCCCTACCAGCTTAGGCTGCAACTGAAAACACTGGCTCTTTTCTACAAAACAATCCAGGAAGCCAGATTTTAAGTGTGGTAAGAACAGACCTGACCCCATCCATAAGGTATTAGGGATTCTCCATCACACTTGGCCACTAAGTGTCACCCAGACTTCCTGAGGCTATCAGGAGGACTTTGGCTTCACCTGTCTCGCCTGCTAGAGTGTAGCATGGTTCCTTAGTTCAGAGATGTCAATCATCCTGCTCGGTTAACCAGCTCACCCTTAACTTGGCTTCCAGCTTATTACAGGTGTGCACTCACTGCACTGATGAAAACGGGAAACACGGCAGGTACAGTGGGAGGCTGAAGCAGGAGGATAGCCTGAGGCCAGGAGTTCAAGACCAGCCTAGACAACATGGCAAGACCCTATCTAAGAAAAAAAAAAAAAGAAAATAGAGGAAATACAATCGTGGAATTTTTAAGATGGCAACATGTTTCCCTAAAAAACAAAAACACTGCCGGGTGCGGTGGCTCACGCCTGTAATCCTAGCACTTTGGGAGGCCGAGGTGGGTGGATCACCTGAGGTCAGGAGTTCAAGACCAGCTTGGCCATCACGGTGAAACCCCATCTTAAAAAAAAAAACAAACGGGTCTGTCAGGCCTGCTCCTGAGGGAGAGGTGGCTTGGTCAAGGGAGCCCTGGGCCCTGCAGTGCAGCTGGTGATTTTCAGCATAAGCCCTGGAACCTTGAATGGGGTATGTGTCTAGGGGCTGTGTGTGGTAGAAAGGTGACTGGGGCTACGTGGGGCCTCGTGTGGTTGGTGTGGACATCTGGGGTTACTCTTAGCCGTGGGGCCAGTGGTGGAAGGTCCCAGGTGAACTGCGGGTCCTGAGAGCTGTGTCTCCTCTGGACCTTACTGACCAGGGTCCAGCCAGGAGCCTGGGCAGAGGCAAGGGAGAGTGATTTCAGCACCCTCTGCCCTGGAGCAGGAACCGAAGGGCTGGCTGGTGGACATCCATCGTGAGCTCCAGGCACATCTGGACATCCGTGCTTTGCCCAGCGTCGCTTTTTCAGAGGCTCCAGGCATGGAGAAAAGTTGTGCTGGGTTTTCCTGCCCTTTCCTGTTCTGTCCTCTCTCGTTCCCATGCTCTGCCGTGTTCCAGGTTCTTTCTGCTGCTGAGATCGTGTGGGGCAGTCTGGATGGGTCTCCAGCGTTCGCACCCTGGAGCACAGACAGCTTGGAAAACACTCTTTGGTGGGGGTGACTCCATCCTCATTTCCTCCCTTTACAAGGATTTAGGGCCTGGTGCGGTGGCTCAAGCCTGTAATCCCAGCACTTTGGGAGGCCGAGGCGGGTGGATCACGGGGTCAAGAGATCAAGACCCTGTAATCTGAGCACTTTGAGAGGCCGAGATGGGTGGATCACGAGATCAAGAGATCGAGACCATCCTGGTCAACATGGTGAAACCCTGTCTCTACTAAAAATACAAAAAATTAGCTGGGCATGCTGGCGTGTGCCTGTAATCCCAGCTACTCAGGAGGCTGGGGCAGGAGAACTGCCTGAACCCAGGAGGCAGAGGTTGCGGTGAGCCATGATCGCGCCATTGCACTCCAGCCTGGGTAACAAGAGCAAAACTCCGTCTCAATCAATCAATCAATAATAAATACAAGCATTTAAATCCAGGAAAACTGGAAGCCCTGCCCTTCAGCACTGGGTGGTTTAGCCTGCCCCCTCCCGGCAGACGCCACAGCGACAGCGATGCCATCACACAAAGGCTCAGGAGCCTGGCCAGCGTCCTGACAAGGCCTCTCTTGGCCAAGCAGTGTTTTCCCTGCCAAATGTTGCTCGTTTTTTACTCCTGTTTACTGGGGCAATGGTCACAGCACAAATGTCGGCCTCAAAACTGAGGATTCAAGGTAGTGTTTTCCATTATCACTCGGCAAGTAACAACCATCTGTTCCCCCATATTCACTGAAGAAAGGACATCGCCTCCTGCCTGCACCCTCCCTCACCTCCTGCTAAATTATACCCATGAATACTTAAAAGTGAACTCAAGGCACTGCACGTAAGCCATGGACTCTTAAGCAATGGGGTGTGAATCTCTTTTCCCTCTTACACCCAGGAGGGTAAAAGGGGCATAGAATAATTTGCCAGTGTTTTACCTGGTTTTTCTAAACAAGGATAAGATAATAATATGGTTTATTCTTTCACTGTTATTTTGTAACAAAAATCACTGGGAGTATAAGCCAAGGAACCAATCACAGGAGACTGGTTTCAGGCTGGAAATGTGTGAGCTTCCTTCCCGTGACTCCTGCCTGAGGTCTCTAAGGAGACTGGAACAGATGAATCTGCGTGTTCTCCGGCTGCCTTTCAGCCTGTCCGAGTCAACTCTGCAGTGAAGCCTTGGGCTCTGCCCAGCCTTTGTGAGCAGTGGTGCAATGGCGTGTGGTGGGCCGTTGTGTGTGTGCAGCTCTAGGCAGGTCCAGACCCCAGTGGGGCTCTGGAGCAGATGTTCAGGCTGCCCAGCCTGGGAGGATCCCTGCACATACCCCTCCCCCGGGGCATCCCAAATCGAGCCCAACCTGCCTCTTGGCATGTGCATCATGCTTGGTCATTTGTTCCCCGAGAGGAAGTTCTACTAGGAAGTGGGGAGAGCAGAAGGGGTGGGGGCAAGGATTCTCCTGGGCACAGGAGCAACACACTTGCCCTCCCTGAAGTGAGCAGCCGAGGGGCTCCCAGACTCCACACCATCACAGGAGCCGCTGGGCGGGAGGCTGTGGGGAAACGACGCTTCGGTGCCGCCTCCACCTGCAACCATGTTGTGTGTGGTGGCAAAGTGGTGCTTAAAGTGAGTCCCATCCTCCACCCACCCAGTTCCCACAGTCCCTTATAAATACAGCGATTGCCATCAGTTCTTGCTCCAACAGCCCGGCTACATCCTGGCTCAGCCCCTGGTAGGTAAAGATCCAGTTTGCCCTGGGCCTCCGGAGGGGCTGAGAGAGAACAGCGGGGGCCTCCTGCCACTTTGTACCGTGGTCTCTAAGCATTGGGGATGAGGTGTAGGTGAGCATCACAGTTCAGCACGGGAAGGACTAACAGGGAGCCAGGAAACAGTGATGCTTCCCGGACAAATGCTGGGTCAGGCTGCAGACTTTGAAATTCTGCAAAGTCCTCAAAAAGATATCTGCAGAGGTGCCAAGGCGACCTGACACAGCCCATTGAACTAAACTGTTTCTACGGATATATAAACAGTGGCTCAGTGATGGCCTGAATGATCTCAAACTGACAATCTGAGCCCAGAGAAGAGCTACTGGATGCCGTGCCCCCATCACCCTGGTATCCCTCAGCCACGGCCTCCTCACAGGCCAAGTGTGGCACAGGCACTGAGACACACCAACCTCACAAAGGCAACTTTTAATGTCGTCTGTTGTTCAATGTTCACTTTCCACCAACCAGTGATGAGCTGTGAGTGGCATGGCCGAGACCTACAACTCGTGCTTGACGATCACAAAACACCCACCAGCTGGTGGAGGGGACTCCTCCCTGCCCAGGAGGATGCCTCAGGAACTTTCCGGCCATGAAATGCTTCTTGGTGGACAATATTTAAAAACACAGAGCCATGTGGGTCACCTATTTATGTTGTCACCAAGGAAAAAAGATACAACCTCAAGATCGGTGACGTGACGGGAGGCCTAGGGAAGAACTCTGACCTGTTCCGTCCGAGGAAGTTCTTATTTTTCCTGTAATTTTATGACGGCATCACACCTGCCGGTGGACATGGGCCACAGTCACTCACTCTGCCAGCCTTCTCACTCGGTGTGCAGGTGCAGGGGAAACTGGAGGCATCCTCAGGCAGAACTCACTTCTGAGTCCTTCTCAGTGGGAACTCCTGTCCTGTGCAGGTGCTCCGCCCTCACCCGCAGCTGTCTCCTCCCTTCGAAAAGCAGGATGCTCGCCGCCATGGCTGAGTTGAGGCTGTCCACGCCGGGCACGACGGGGATCAGCAGCCGCTTGCCACCAGTGCTCTCGGCCAACTGCAGGGACTCTAGGCTCACGCCGTGGGTCTCCCCACCCACCACCACAGCCGCCGGCGCCTCGGTCCAGTCCAAGTCGTAACTCTGAACCTCAACCTCAGGCAGCCAATCCTGACTGGCTCCAGTTTCTACATCTTCCTCCTCCTCATACCTGTGAGACTTGAGGGCTCGCTGGTCACACACCCAGCCGTGGTCACCCGCTTTATTAGACACCTGAGCTTGGGCGTAACGGCCACAGTTGTCAGCCACGTAGATGCGGGTGTCAGGGGGCAGGTAATTGGGCACAGTTTCCCATTCCAGATTGTTGATAATGGGCACCTGGAAATGTGCACTCATACCCGCCCGGAGCACTTTGGGCTCCCAGGCATCCACGCAGCCTAGAAAATAAAAAGACAGGATACAATCAAGATTTTACAGATCTTCCCAGACCAGGGGACTCTGGAGTAAGTCAGATTAATTTTGGAGCAGAAGATAAAACCGAATTTCTTCTATGGGAGCCTTCTTGAGAGCTGGGACCTCTGCCTCTGACTGTGACAGCATCCAGTAAAGCGACTATCGGAGTCATTCCCGTTAGTGCTGAAAAGACTGCATTCATCCCTTCAGCATCCTCCGTACACATGTGTCAGACACTGTGCAGAAGATGCGAAGAGGATTAAAGTCCCAAACCCCAACCCCAAGGAACTCACGGTATAGTGGGTGGTGGCCCTGGGGTATTTAAACAGATGAGTACACTATCGGTAGGAACTGATGTAAAGGAAGCAAGCACACAGTCACAGAAAAACCCATGGATGAAGCAGGGCAACGAGGAAAACCATCCAAAAGACCACGACACTGAGCTGGCTCTTGAATGACAGGACATCTCAGAGGAAGGAGCAGGCAGAGGACAAAGCTAGGGAAGGAAGGGGGAGAGTAGCAGTGCCTAAAGACTGCAAGCAAGGTGAGGCTGCCAATCAACGGGTGGGGTGTGGCGGCACAGGAGGTAAGCCTGCCAATCAACAGGTGGGGTGTGGCGGTACAGGAGACGGGCAGGCCAATACAAAGGAGGCCATGTGTAGGAAGCTGGGGACTTGGACATTTTATCAGAAGCAGTGTCATGTGGTTGAGGATCTTAATTAAGCAAAGCCATGACACAATCAGCTTGTTTCATGAAGCCCCACCCGGATTGTGTTCAGCCTGCACTGGAGCAGGGGAGGCAGTAGAGATTGGGCTTTCCCAGGTCCATTCCTCGTGGGGCAGGCTGGGGGAGCGGGCGAGGAGGGCCTCACAGTGACTGCATCGCCTGCCACCATCCCCTGACAACCTGTCTATGCACATCTCCCCTGACAAGTCATTTTAAAAGTTCATTTGTCCGGTGACTCAAGCCTGTAATCCCACCACTTAGGGAGGCCAAGGCGGGTGGATCACGAGGTCAAGAGATTGAGACCATCCTGGTCAACATGGTGAAACCCTGTCTCTACTAAAAAAATTAGCTGGGCATGGTGGCGCGTGCTTGTAATCCCAGCTACTCAGGAGGCTGAGGCAGGAGAATTGCCTGAACCCAGGAGACAGAGGTTGCAGTGAGCCGAGATCGCACCATTAAATTCCAGCCTGGGTAACAAGAGCGAAACTCTGTCTCAAAAAAAAAAAAAAAAAAAATTAATTTGTCAAAGCTCAGGACAGACTAACCAGGCAAACCAGCCTATAAAAGGAGAATGAGACGCAGGATGTAACAGCGCCTGCACCGCCACCATGGGCTTTCCTGCTCCCTGCAGGAAACCAGAGTCAGGAGCTGGGCCATATGCAAAGAGGTTGGGGAAAGGGACCCGAGATGGGCCCAGCTGTGTGAGAGGAGCAGCCAAGGCCACCCCTCTGCTGGGTGGGGCTTCTCCCATTGTCCTCCTGCCCTGGGCACTGGGCACCACATCAAGTACTTCCTTTCTTTCCCTGTTTCTTACCAATGTAAAAACTGTACTGCTTGGATTATTTCGATTTCTAAATCCCAAAACAGCTATCAGGACACTAAATAATGGGGCAAGTCAGCAGGGTACTGATCTTGGAACCCCAGCACTCAGCTCTCACACTGGCACAGAAACGTACTCCAACAAGGAGTCTCAACAAGTGACTGAGTCTCAACAATGGGTGCCACTGTTAGTTTGCTCTTAATGGTGGCTTGGGTGTCTCTGATGAAGGATCCTCTCTGTGCCCTCCGCCCTAAGGTGTAATAGACATTGTAGGCAGGCCCCAATTGTTAGGCAAGTCTGTTTAGAACAAGCCTATTCATCCCCATTTCTGATGGGAAGAGATGAAATGTAATGAAACTACTCTGTGTGTACGCATGTGACCCATGCTGAGGCCAAGGGAAATGAATCACAACTACAGAATCACATGCTGTTGACATGGTGCCTTTCACAGGATTCAGAATTTAAGAGTTAGGAACATCTCGTAAACTCAACAATTTGAGAACTCAAGATCATTAAATAAAGAAGCAGAAACCAAGTGTCAAAATTGGCATCTATTTCTTTTCTGTAATTGATTTGAGGTCCTTTAATAGCCTAACAGGTTTCATGATCATTTTAAAGATAATAAACACTGGCTGGATACAGCAGCTAACATCTATAATCTCAGCACTTTGTGAGGCCGAGGCAGGAGGATCCCTTGAGCTAGGAGTTCGGGATCAACTCCTAGCTCGTTGCCCATTTCATGGGCAACATGACAAGACCTGTCTCTACAAAAAAAGATAATTTTTTAAAAAGAGAATCAACGTTTACTGAGTTTCTTGTGTGCCAGGCACAGGGAGTATGGTGTCAAGACAATCAACACTGAATTACTTGTGTGCCAGGCACAGAAGGTGAGGTGTGTGAAGTATCTGATGTGCATTGACTCACTTAGTCCTCACAATAACCAGTGAGATTGTTACTGCTCCCACTTCACACAAGAGGACGCTGACACTGAAGGGACTCCTGCTTAGGGCCACAGGTAGCAAAGGCAGACCCAAGATGAAACCTGTGTTTCGTATGCCCAGAGCCCCGGCTCATCTAACAATGGCCAACTTGGCTGGGCAAGGTGGCCCTGCCTATAATTCCAACACTCTGGGAGGCTGAGGCAGGAGGACTGCTCGAGCCAGAGCCAGTTCAACCCCAGCCTGGGCAACACAGTAAGACCCCCATCGCTTAAAAATAACTGTGGCCGGGTGCGGTGGCTCGCACCTGTAATCCCAGCCCTTTGGGAGGCCGAGGCGGGTGGATCACGAGATCAAGAGATGGAGACCATCCTGGTCAAGATGGTGAAACCCCGTCTCTATTAAAAATACAAAAAATTAGCTAGGCATGGTGGTGCGCGCCTGTAATCCCAGCTACTCAGGAGGCTGAGGGAAGAGAATTGCCTGAACCCAGGACGCGGAGGTTTCGGTGAGCCGAGATCGCGCCATTGCACTCCAGCCTGTGTAACAAGAGCAAAACTCTGTCTCAAAAATAAATAAATAAATAAATGAATGAATGACCAACGAATCCACCTCGTAACACGTTTTTTGTTTTGAGACAAGTTCTTACTCTGTCACTGGAGTACAGTGATGAGCTCACTACAACCTTGACATCCCAGACTCAAGCAATCCTCCCACCTCAGCCACCCAAGTTGCTGGGATTACAGGCACACACCACCACACCCAGTTAATTATTTTTTTTGTAGAGACATCTCACTATGTTGCCCAGGCTGGTCCTGAACTCCTGTGCTCAACTGACCCTCCTCCCTTGGCTGCCAAGGGCTAGATTACAGGTGTGAGCTGCCATGCCTGGCCTTTGGTGCTCTTACCTTTGGTGAGTAACACTTTGCTACAGCCTGCCCCAGCTGCAGATCTCAGAATTGTCCCCAGGTTCCCAGGGTCACGGAGATTGTCACAAATCAATAATAAAGGCAGTGAATGCTGAAGCTGAGTCTTTGGATATGTCATCTTAACATGGTCAGGCTTAGCAAAAATCCCTGAGGAAACAAAACAGATGGTTCACTTGTGTGGTGTGGGCATGGGGAATAGTCTGACTTTTCATTCACTTGTGTGGTGTGGATATGGGGAATAGTCTGACTTTTCATTTACTTATCTTTATGTGGTCTTAGTTACATAAAAATACATGAATATGGCTGGGCACGGTGGCTCACTCCTGTAATCCCAGCACTTTGGGAGGCGAAGATGGGTGGATCACCTGATGTCAGGAGTTTGAAACCAGCATGGCCAACATGGTGAAACCCCATCTCTACTAAAAATACAAAAATTCGCCAGGCGTGGTGGCATGTGCTTATAGCCCCAGCTACTCAGGAGGCTGAGGGAGGAGAATTGCTTGAATCTGGGAGGCAGAGGTTGCAATGAGCCAAGATCATGCCACTGGACTCCAGCCAAGGCAACGGAGTGATACTCTGTCTTAAAAAAATTACTGAAGAGCCGGGCGTGGTGGCTCACGCCTGTAATCCCAGCACTTTGGGAGGCCAAGGCGGGTGGATCATGAGGTCAAGAGATTGAGACCATCCTGGTCAACATGGTGAAACCCCATCTCTACTAAAAATACAAAAAGTTAGCTGGGCATGGTGGCGCGTGCCTGTAATCCCAGCTACTCAGGCAGGAGAATTGCCTGAACCCAGGAGGCGGAGGTTGCGGTGAGCTGAGATCGTGCCATTGCACTCCAGACTGGGTAACGAGTGAAACTCCGTCTCAAAAAAAAAAAAAAAAAAAAAGTACTGAAAAAAAAAATGAAGGAAAAAAAAAATCAGATTTCATGAGAACCTGGAAAAAAAAAAAAAGAGAAACAATTTTTAAAAAGTACATGAATACCTTCTGATTAGCAAAATTCAAATAGCATAAAATCCTACCAGTACCACTCTCCTGCCCATCAACTGCTCTGCTTTGGAGTGTATCCTTTTATAACCTGCTCAATGCATCTACCTATATATATGCACACCTGTCCATATATAAATATTTCTTTACATTTGGTATCATACTTTATTATCTGTAATCTACTTATTTTATATAACAACATGGCATGTCTTGAACTTACCATGTCAATACATTTGGAGCTACTTTCTTCCTTTAACTGCTGTAGGCTATTTTGTTGCGGTGGGGACAGAGCCTCATTCTGTCACCCAGGCTGGAGCTCAATGGCGTGATCTCAGCTCACTGCAACCTCTGCCTCCCGGGTTCAAGCAATTCTCCTGCCTCAGCCTCCCAAGTAGTTGGGATTATAGGCACACCCACCCACCACGCTGGCTAATTTTTAAAAATTTTTAATAGAGACAGGGTTTCACAGGGTTTCACCATGTTGGCCAGGCTGCTCTCAAACTCCTATCTCAGGTGATCTGCCCACCTCAGCATCAATGTAACAACCCCCTTTTCAAACACACTAGCTCAGAAGCACTGTTTTAGGGACCTACACTGCAAAATGAAGGGGTTGTAGGTGTAGTGAAGGCTGGAGGCCGGGAGCTTTAGAATGAGCACAGCTACTTATAGGTGGCCTCTTTGTCCTCCGTCTAATACAAAGGAGTACAAATGGGGTCTGGAAATATGTGCAAAAATGAAAACCCTAAGTGGCTCCTTCGTGAAAAATTTTCTCCTTATTTAATAGTCTCTAGATTATACCCTCTAGCTCCTAAAGTTTTGTGGAAAGAATTTACAGGAAAAGACAGAAACTGGAAAAAGGCTAACTGCAATATTAAAATAAAAATGGCTTTAGAGTACATGAAATGTCTGTGGTAAAGATGAAGTTATTCACATGGATGTATCACATAGCCAAAAGTTTCTTTTTTAACCACCATGTTTACTGGTAAAGGTAATAATGATAACTCTTTTTTATAGGCCAAGCACTACCCTAAACTCTTCAGGTATGATTATCAAATATTCAGTCCCTTTGTAGTATGCTCCCAAGGGACTGTTTAGGTGTTTTTTTTTAAATCTTACCAGTATTTTGTTATATATAATTGCCCCAATAAATAGACTACTGACTGAAGTTAAGAAATAAATGAAACAGTACTTGTACTGAAACGTGATACGATGAAAGATTCAGGATTCTTTCTAAAAGACAATGCAGGTAAAAAGCCTACCTACCATTGAAGGCAGTGGAGGGTACTAGGGGTTTGACTGCTGTAAGAGACTGGAAGGGTACTAGGCTTGTGTGTGCTGTAAGAGATCCTCCACTTCAGAGTCACAGATGGCCTCAAGCCATTCAGTAGGGCTGGGGACCTTAGAATTCCTTTATTTGGATGTCTGTGGTGATGAGAACCTACCACACAGAGGCCCTGCCTACATCACTAATTCCAGAGAGTATCTAAAGCCTGACAGGTGATGCCAGTTCCTATCCATTTCTCCCTCCTTCTTTGCCATCAAATCTAAAATACAAGGCCGGGCACAGTGGCTCATGCCTGTACTCTCAGCACTTTGGGAGGCCGAGGCAGGAGGATCACAAGGTCAGGACCTTGAGACCAGCCTGACCAACGTGGTGAAACCCCATCTTTACTAAAAAAACAGTAATTAGCTGGGCGTGGTGGCATGTGCCTGTAGTCCCAGCTACTCAGGAGGTTGAGGCATGAGAATTTCTTGAACCCAGGAGTCGGAGGTTGCAGTGAGCCAAGATTGTGCCACTGCTCTCCAGCCTGGGCGACAGAGCCAGACTCTGATCTAAGAAAAAAAAAATCTAAAATATAGTAATGTAAGGATAAACTCAATAATATAAAAATTTTAAAGCCAGGAAATGATGAAAGCAGTCATAATGATGAACTGCAGGATGAGCTGGCCACTGTTAGCACACTTGCCCCAAGTGACAAGCACGGTGGAAATGAAGACAATTTCACTGAAGCATGGAGTGGGATTAGAGGGGTGTAGCTAAAGAGAATATGGTTACCTAGCATGAGTAACTCTAAGTACTTTAGTAATCCAAGTCCCCATCCTAGGATCTAAGAGCTCTGAGTATAGAAGCAGAGATCCCTGTGACTCACTGGGTTACAGAGACAAGAGATGGTCCCCCAGAATCTCCTCTCCCAACAGTTCAATACGCAGCTTTCATATCTAAAATAAAACTCTAATGTCAAAAATGTATGAAGAACTTCTCATATTTAGACAAAAGACTTTGTAATTGCTAATTGACATCAGAGTTAAATAAAACCTTAAGTTAGATTCAGCCAAATGAAGAAACAGACTAGACAAGGTTCTGTTTATGGGGCTCAACAGGGCAATAAATTGTGGCTTATATCTCACTTCTTAGATCTGCTTCTAGAAGGAGTTGACAGTTACCACAAGGGCAGAGGTTTTGCAAAAACAAAGGGCTAAATCTTTTAGTAAACATTTCCTTAATTTTTAATCAAACATAAAAAGTTGAAGAAGTAATCTAAAAAATATAAGGTTTGAGGAATAGTGGTTCTTCCTAGAGTCTAAAGAGCCACAATGCAAAGATAGTGAAAAACAGATTTCAATTTTCATTGAAAATAAGATACACAGGTTTGAGAATTATCTCTAATTGTAACATTTAACGTTTAGCTTCAATGAAATCTGCTGTCCTAACACAAGTGTGAGCAATTAATCCTAGGTCTCCACACCATAAGACACACTGTGTAATCACTGACCCATTATTCCTTGCGGCGTTACTAGGTCAGACCAATCCTTGATATCTTCAAATTTCACCTTAATGAGGCTGACACCTTTCAGCTTATCGACTGGCAGCTCCTTTAGGTATTCTACACGGCTAAAGAAGAAAACCTTCGGCACAGCTCCAGCCTTGAGAGCGTCTGCGATGAGCCTGCGACCCTCCAGCAGGATCTTCCCTTGTTTTTCCCGAAATGGCCTGGACTTGACTATTGTCATCACACTACTGTAGATGGAAATAAAAAGGCAGGTAATTATCAACATCCTTGTTACTGAGACAAACTTAGTTGTTAACAGAAATAAAGAGCTAAGGAGAGGGCTCCCGCCTGTAATCGCAGCACTTTGGGAGGCCGAGGCGGGCGAACCACCTGAGGTCAGGAGTTCGAGACCAGCCTGGGCAACACGGTAAAACAACAACAACAAAGAGCTAAGGAGAGACAGACTCCAATTCCAAAGACACTCATTCGGCTCTCTATGCAAAATAAAAATCCAGCGGGCTGTACTGGAAGAAGTCCTCCATCGGGAGACGAAGGTTAAGGTTCGGCTGTGAGAGGGGAAGGGAAACGAAAACATTCGACAGGGCTCAATAACACATCACCTCAGCCTCCTGTCCCCGGGAAAAGCCTTATCGTAGCGAAGCCCAGACTCTTCCCAGGTGCTGGGAGTGTGGGATGGGGACATCTCAAGCGGCTGTTTCTGTTGTGGCTCGTGGGCACTGGCTTCATATGCTGCCTTGCGGGGCTGCTTCCCAGGAGCGCACTTCCGTTCCACCACCTCTCCGAATGGAAACGCCACTTTCACTGGGCTCCGCCGCAGCGCCCGGACCCAGCGCCTCGCGCCAAGGTCCCAAGCCTGGACCACCAGCAGCAACGGTCGCAAGGCAAACCGCCCGGGTTTACCCAGCGCGGCCATCTTCCCAGAGACCTGAGCTGCGTCACGAAAGCGCGCCGTCGACTACCGGTGACGTCACGGACCGGCGTGCCCTCTATGGGCGGGGCGCTGCCGTGAGGGTGACGGCTGCGCGCGGCCGGAGGCATGGCTGCTCGCAGAGCTCTGCATTTCGTTTTCAAAGTGGGAAATCGCTTCCAGACGGCGCGTTTCTACCGGGACGTCCTGGGAATGAAGGTGCAGGCCGGGGACGACTGGGGCTGACGCGCGAGGCTGGAGCGGGCGCCTGAGCCGGCAATGGGGGAGAGAAGGGAGAAATGGGTGTGTCGCGAACCTCAGCCTAAGCTGAGGTTGGCGTCTGACCTTAGGCCTGGGCTCCCCGTGGGCCCTGCGCACTGTTCGGCTTCGGGAAGCGTGGCAAGTCGCCGGTGGGATGACAGGCCTTGGCGAGGGCCCCCGCACGCTTAGTCCAGCGGTGTGCCCACGTTTAAGTTCACTCGTAAATGTTTATTGAGCCCCGCCCTTGTGGAGCTCACTGCCTCCCCGGGACAGTTAATAATTGTCTTTTCCGGTTTGGAACCTTTGATGTAGATAATCAGCATATTCAGAGTTCTGCTTCTCTCAGGACTGGTCCGAACGGTCCCTCTTGGATATTCAATCTCTCTGAATAAATGCTCCAGTTCTCAACAATCCAGAGCTAAGTCAGAACCCATCCCATTTTCAACAACACCCAGAAGCGGTCTCTCTCCGGTCCTGAGAATCTGTTACTGCAGGACTCACTTGGTTGGAAAACGCAGGGGAACTGCGTTTGGAGGAACTCCTGTGATAAGCCAGGAAGGTAGGGAACACACCATAAGGAAGGCTTTAAAGATGCAAGAGCGCTGTTTAGTGTGGAGACAGCGCAGTAGGCAGGGAATCCAAAGGGAGTTATCTGAGTTCCTCAGGTCATTGTTTAAATGTCTGCTGTTTTCAGGGTACTATGTTGAGTTTTGGCAAAAAAGGTACAGATTACCCGGATATATATCCTCCATTAGAACTCATGGCCTGTGTTGGGGTGGGAGCTGGAACGGATTTGTATGAAGATGATAGTAATGGAAGTCAGAATTTGATGGTGAAAAACCCCCCAATTAATTTTTTTTTTTTGAGAAATGGAATCTTGCTCTGTTGCCCAAGCTGGAGTGCAGTGGCGCCATCTCAGCTCACTGCAACCTCTGCCTGCTGGGTTCTAGCAATTCTCCTGCCTCAGCCTCCGGAGTAGCTTGGACGGCACACGCCGCCACCCCCTGTTAATTTTTTGTATTTTAGTAGAGAGATGGTTTCACCATGTTGCCCAGGCTCGTTCTCAAACTCCTGAGCTGAGGTGATCCACCCACCTCAGCCTCCCAAAGTGCTAGGATTACAGGTGTGAGCCACTGCACCCTGCCGACCACAAAACTTTTGTTAGCAGAAACCACAGAGCTTTCCCTTGTTTTCCTTAGTGATCAAAAGGTTGTAAAGACTAAACACATTACTGTATATGTAGTATTTAACATATAGATAATAGTGCATTATATTTGTGTTAGCTACTAGTATAAAAGTACAAAAGAAGGAGAGGTTTTTCCAACCTGGGTGATCAGGAAATAGTTCATGGAGACCTTGTGATTGAGTTGTCCTCTCAATCACATCAAAGATAGATGGGATAGCCACAGATAGATAGAGGGAGGCGCTACATGGAAAAACTGAAGAGCCAGTGCAGAGATGGTGCATGTTTGCGAAAACACTGGGTTTTTTGTACCTTTAGTTGAGGTTGCTTAGTTGAAGTTGAGGAGATGGGATATCAGGACAGACAGGTCAGCATTGGTTCTGATAGTATCTTGAATGCTGTGCTAAAGAATTTGGGTTTTATGCTGCAGTAAGAAGGGAGCTCACTTACATTCTTAAACAGGCAGTGACAGGATCAGAGCTGTGTGTTTTAGGCGTGTACTTTGGTGGTGTGGTATTAAGGAAGGATATCAATAAAAATGATTTTTAATAATCTGAGAGGAGTGTTGGGACCTTGAACTTGTGCAGCAGCAGTGGGAATCAAAAAGGAAAACTAGAACAAACACCCTGAGAGCCTACTGTATACAGGGTTTCTGCATTGGGTGCCTTAATAACATCCATTTCATAACATATTAGGAGACCGAGACTTAGTTTCTAAGCAGCTTGCTCAAAGTTCCACAGTTGCTAATGATGGAATTCCAAATCAGACTTCTTTTTTTTTTGAGATAGAGTTTTGCTCTTGTTGCCCAGGCTGGAGTGCAGTGGATCGATCTTGGCTCACTGCAAGTTTGCCTCCCAGGTTCAAGTGATTCTCCTGCCTCAGGCTCCCGAGTAGCTGGGATTACAGGGACACAACACTATGCATGGCTAATTTTTGTATTTTTAGTAGAGGGTTTCACCATGTTTGCTAGGCTGTTCTCAAACTCCTGACCTCTGGTGATCCACCCACCTCGGCCTCCCAAAGTGCTGGGATTATAGGCATAATCCCCACACTCGGCCCAAATCAGACTTCTTTAATGCTGAAAGCCACACTTTTTCCCACTACATAGCACTGCTTACTGGTCTAAATAGATTTCACAACTGGCTTGGTAGCCTGACCTTTGGTGTCAAGCTGTGCTTCCTTCTACTACTTCTATCCCGGGAGAAGTATAAGGCTCATTTCCTTTGGTTCTTTTACAAATAAAGCTTACAAATGATAATATCTGTGTTTAGACATTTTAGTTTGTGCTAAAAATGCTGTGAGCAGTACTAGTAACACTTTGCAATTTGTTTAAATGTCTTCCCAGGTTCTGCGGCACGAGGAATTTGAAGAAGGCTGCAAAGCTGCCTGTAATGGGTATGATACCTTGTTTCTTAAAATCTCTCTTAGGGTCTGAATGCACCTGCATAACAGAAGACAGTTTCTTAAAGTGGGTATAAAGCAGTGGACTGACTTAATGAGGCAGTAAACTAGGGAGGCAACTTCAGGAACACTGGGAACACATACTGTTTCTCTGCACTCTCATGCAACACTTGTGGGACACCAAGCCATTCTCCAGCTCTCTAGTACCAGCCAGCTGCCCTGTTTTTAATCTGATTCGGTCTCTACCTGGAGTTAGTGTCAGATCCCACAAGTTCAGGGCTCAGTCCCAGAAGGTTTCCCCCACTTCAGGTGCCTGTCCCAAGTCTGGACCTCAGTATTTCTGATGACCAGCTACAAGTCGGGGCTTCCCACCCTGCTTCCTCTGGTTTGAAAATGTGCTACAGTGACTCATGCAACTAAAGGAAATGCTGGAAATACTTAAATTTACTGGTTTATTATAAAGGATATGTGTCAGAAACGGACAGACAGAAGAGATATGTAGCGCAAGAAAGGAGAATGGGCTGCGAGGCTTCTGAGCTCTTCTTGCCTGGGGCTTCCGTGCTCTTCCCGCCAGGAGCGTCCCTGCTCTTCCTGCCTGAGGCTTCCCTGCTCTTCCCACCCAGGGCTTCCCTGCTCTTCCCGGAGCTTCTGTGCACTTCCCGGGGCTTCCGTGCACTTCCCGGGGCTTCCGTGCTCTTCCCGGAGCTTCCGTGCACTTCCTGGGGCTTCCATGCTCTTCCCGGGGCTTCCCTGCTCTTCCTGGGGCTTCCCTGCTCTTCCCGATCTGCCTCCCCTCCCAGCACCTCCAAGTGTTCAGCATCCCAGAAGCTCATCAAGTCTTGTTGTTCAAGCCTACAAGAGCCCAGTCTCCATCTACTTCCTTCCCAGACTCAAAGTTGCAGTCCTGTAATCGTTTGTCTTTCTGGTGACCAGCCCCAGCTTGAGTCTATATAGAGGCCCCACTCTGAGTCACCTCATTAGCATAAACTCAGGTGCGATTGAAAGGGGCTCATGATGAAGAACAAAAGATATTCCTATGAGGAAATTCCAGAGGTTTGGGGAGTTCTGAGACAGGAACCAGGGACAGTGAACAAAAATATTTCATATGATACCACGGTTGCAAATAAATGGATGCTCTGGGTGAAGCAGTGGCTTTTGAGTATCTTTTTTTTTTCTGAGACAGAGTCTCACTTTGTTGCTCAGACTGGAGTGCAGTGGCACGATCTCGCCCACTGCAATCTCTGTCTGCCAGGTTCAAGCAGTTCTCCTGCCTCAGCCTCCCTAGGAGGCGGGATTACAGGCATATGCCACCACACCCAGCTAATTTTTGTATTTTTAGTAGAGACAGGGTTTCACCGTGTTGGCCAGGCTGGTCTCAAACTCCTGACCTCAGGTGATCCGCCCTCCCATCTCAGCTTTCCAAAGTGCTGGGATTACAGGCATGACCCACCACATCCGGCCATCTCTTAAGCTTACTGCCACGACAAGTTGGAACAGTCCAATGCCTGTTAGGAATTTGATGCTCTTTGATTGATAGGCAAGGAAGTTACTGAGGTCAGTTGGAGAACTGTCTTTAGGATTCTGTTCCCTGCTTTATAGAAAAGGTGAACAAATCTTTACTTCAAGTAGGTGCTGAATAGTCAGTCTTTGGAGCTTGTAGTAGGGTCTCATGAGCACTGCCCACATCCCTTTCTGCACCACCTGAGGTCATGTCATCCCTAAGAGAGCTTTTAGGACCAGTCATGACTGCTCATCTCTCTGTGCCCAGTAGTTCTCTGGGGGTAGCCTGAGGCAGATTAGTCTGTAGTCGCTGACTTAATTTACTTTTATCTTCTAGGCCTTATGATGGGAAATGGAGTAAAACAATGGTGGGATTTGGTCCTGAGGATGACCATTTTGTTGCAGAACTGACTTACAATTATGGCATCGGAGACTACAAGCTTGGCAATGACTTTATGGTAAATACCGTTTTTTTCTACCAGATTTTTGGCTGGGGGTAAGTGGCTGGTTGTAAATTTGAGGAGGGTATTGAGGGTGTGTGTGAGTGAAGAGATGACATTTGAGCAGATGCTCAGAGGAGGTCAGGGAGTTAGCAATGTGCATATCTGGTGAAAGAGTATTCCAGCAGAGAATAGCCTGTTCCAAGCCCCCAGGTCACATCTGGCATGTTCAAGGGCATGTAAGGAAGCCAGTGTGGCTGGAATAGAGACAGTGGAAGAAAGTGGTGAGAGACGGGGTCAGCAGTGGCATGGGGTAAGATCACATAGGGCCCCCTAGGCTATAAGTCACCGCTGCGTGAAATGAAGAGCCATTGGAGGACTTTGAGAAAAGGGAAAACCCGGCTGGCTGCTGTCTGGGGATGGACCACAGGAGGTGCTGTGGGAAGTTGACTTCGGCTCAGAGTGGATAATGGGTTTACAAGACTGTGGGCACGGAGACCATGAGAATAATCCAAGCCTTAGCAGACAGCAGAGGTGGACATTTCTAGGTCCTTTGATTAGATGTATGGAAACCTTGAGAGTTTACTTATTTTTTGGTTTGTTGGTTTGTTAAAAAAGCAAAAACAGCCTGGCGTGGTGGCTCATGCCTGTAATACCAGCATTTTGGGAGGCCAGGGTGGGCAGATCACGAGGTCAGGAGATCGAGACCATCCTGGTCAACATGGTGAAACCCCATCTCTACTAAAAATACAAAAATTAGTCGGGTGTGGTGGCACATGCCTGTAGTCTCAGCTACTTGGAATGCTAAGGCCGGAGACTCACTTGAACCAGGGAGGCAGAGGCTGCAGAGAGCCAAGATCATGCTACTGTACTCCCATACCTGGTGATAGAGCAAGATTCTGTCTCAAAAAAAAAACAAAAAAACAAGCAAAAACAGGTCATCTTAAATAGGTAGCTAGCTGACAGACCAAGGTAATATCAAGGCTTCTCTGGCTAGATCTTTAAAATTAGAAGTGCTTATCTTTGGTATTAAATGAATCAGACTTCACTGGCATCTCAGTTTTTGTCCTATTATATATGAAGGTCTAAATATTTGTGGGATAAAACATCCAAAACCTGTTTTTAAATCACTAGAAGAAAATGTTGGATGCCAGTGAAATCTTAAGTGATTCTACCTGAAGGCAGTAGGCAGTGAGGCTGGGCTCGTGGTCTTGTTCTGTGAAGTATCTGTGTGGGTATGTACTTGGGTGATGCTGTTGTTTGTTTTAGGGTCTCACACTCGCTTCTAGCCAGGCTGTCAGCAATGCCAGGAAGCTGGGGTGGCCGCTGATGGAAGTTGCAGAAGGTGTTTTTGAAACCGAGGCCCCAGGAGGATATAAGTTCTATTTGCAGAATTGCAGCCTACCTCAGTCAGGTAAGACACCAGAACCAGTCAAAGCGTCTGTCTAAAGGCATCTTGGAAGAATGGAGAGTGAGGGCCGCTTGTCTTTTTTTTGTAGAGTCTTTCTGTGTTCATGTGATGTGTCTTCCCCAGCCAGTGCTTTTACCTGTTATCCGAGAGATTATATTCCCATATCAGAACTTTAATACATAACAATAGGGGGTCTAGAGTGGTTCTGTTTCACTGGTAGTGTACTGATTTATGATTCTTTCATCCATAAATAACAGAAAACCCAACTATTTTGAACAATTAGAAAATGTCTTAGCTTACAGAGCAGGCATTCTATAGGTAGGAAAGATTCCAGGGTTAGATGATTCACCAGCTCAACAAGTTTTCTCTTTCTGCGTTCTCTTGTCCCTCTCCTAGAGCTGGTGCCCTCGGGGTTGCAGGAGGGCTGCCAGCTGCAGGCAGGGCCACATGCTCCCACGTTCTCATATGGTAGGAGAGGAAACACTGACTTCTTTTTCCTTTTTTTTTTTTTTAGACTCTGTTGCTCAGGCTGGAGTGCAGTGGCACGATCTCTGCTCACTGGCTCATGGCAACCCTCTGCCTCCTGGCAACCTGCCTCCTGGGTTCAAGCGATTCTCTTTCTTTAGCCTCCCAAGTAGCTGGGATTATAGGTGCCCACCACAACGCCCAGCTATTTTTTTTTTGTATTTTTATTAATTTTTAAAAACTACTTACTTATTTTTTGAGACGGAGTCTTGCTCTGTCACCCAGGCTGGAGTGCAGTGGCACAATCTCACCTCACTGCGACCTCCGCCTCCCAGGTTCAAGTGATTTCTCCTGCCTCAGCCTCTCCAGTAGCTGAGATTACAGGCACCTGCCACCACACCCAGCTAATTTTTGTATTTTTAATAAAGACGGGGTTTCATCACATTGTGTAGGCTCGTCTTGAATTTCTGACCTCACTTGATCCTCCCTCCTCAGCCTCCCAAAGTGCTGGGATTGCAGGTGTGAGCCACTGCGCCTGGCCCTTTTTGCTTTAAGAGCAGAAGAAAAGCTTTCCTAGAATCTTTCAGCAAACTTCCTGGTCACATTTGATATACTGTGCCTGCTCCAAAACCAATTACTGGCAAGAGAAATAGGATCATCCCTAAACCATTTAGCTATGAGTCTTGAGCTGAGGTCCGTTTCCCACACTTCAGCATTGGGACTCAGTGAGGGATGGCATGGAGGTGAAGAGCCCTCATGCTGACTGCTGCCCCAGACAAGAAGGAAACTTTGCAGGGTTTGGTTTGTTTACTGCAGAGGCAGCCTTATCAGTATTTAATTCTGTATTTAATTCCTGCAAATTCAACCACCTGCTCTGCAAAACAAAAGCAAGAATGGGAAAATGCGAGTGATGGCAGGGGCACTCTGCCTGCTGTTTCCCCTGGTGAACATACTCCTGCAGGTGGCCTGGGAAGGGAGCATGCACATTCTCTCTCTCTCCTGCTGCTTGGCTCCTGTCCCCAGGGCCCCCATGCTGAGTCTACCTAGAATGTTTAATGCTCCTTGTTTATCATCTGGTGCTCAGCAAAAGAAAGATCAGTCCGTTCCAGTGTGGGAGGTGAGACTTGGCTGTGTGGGACTCATGGAGAGATGGTGTTTCTGTACTTCGCTGGTGATTTAAAGGATGTGAATGGTGTTTTTTTGGTTGATAGGTTATTGACTGACTTTAAAGCTTAACTTTTGCAACTAGCTGCACCGTGCATTTTTTTCCTCTAGTCTTAGTGATGTTTCAGTACTGAAAATAATAGAAAGCCCCACGGTGCTAAGATGCGTTTGCCCTTTGAGATGAAAATCCCTTTGGGCATTTCTGGTTGATAATGTGGTCAGACCCGTCTGTCTAGCTGGCATTCATCTTTCCTTTGAATTACTCACTCCTGTGCCGCTTCACCTGCTTGTACCCTTCCTGTCCCGCGTCCCCTCAGCTGCAGGTTTCCTGGGATTTGCTGATTTTAAAGTAAATGGAAGGAGTCTGCCAGGCAGAGGCACTTGTGAGAAATACCGTGTCTTAGTCATGATATTGCCTTTCTAGCAAACGGGACTAAGGCAGCGAAAACCAAATAAAAATGTATTGAATTTATCATAGTCAGATGGAGACGTGGAACAGCTCTTCAGAAAGTCACTTTACAACGTGAACAGTTTCCAGTAACAGGAGGTGTTTCAATATGACTTTTATTCTTTGTACAAAATAGTGAAATTTTTTTCCTTAGATAAGCAGATGAGGTGGGATGCGGGGGGCGGAGGAACCCATACCCATATATACAGAGATAACCGCTGCTAACATTTTACAGTGTATCTTTCCAATCTTTTGCCAATACATATATAATATTAATGTAATATTATACATTACATTATATAATATGTAATATGTATTATGTAATACAATATTATATATGTATTATATATGTATTAACAGTACATACATAATATTAAGTGTATATGTTTCTTCACATCCTTTCCTAGGATTTCATTGTGTTGTTACATTGTAGGAAGACGAACAGTTCTCTATTGTTGGAAATTTCTGTAGGTGTTTTATTGTTCTCAGCAACACTGGGATGAATGTCTTTGTGGTAAAAGCCCTTCATACGTCCACAATTACTTTTTGAGTGGCTGAAAATGGACTTGTTCTTTTAAAAGCAGTGAACATTTTTCAAAGCTTTTGGTACATTCTTTCAAATTATTGCCAGAAATGTACTAATTTACACTTAACCAGTATTATGTGACTGTGATTTTCCCCTCTACACTAATACAGTTAACACTGCTAACTTTTCTTTTTTTTTTGAGACGTAGTCTTCATTCTGTCGCTAGGTTGGAGTGCAGTGACATGATCTTGGCCCACTACAATCACCGCCTCCCGGGTTCAAGCGCTTCTCCTGGTTCAGCCTCCTGAGTAGCTGGGACTACAGATGCATGCCACTCTGGCCAGCTAATTTTTGTATTTTTAGTAAAGACAGGGTTCCACCATGTTGGCCACGATGGTCTCAATCTCTTAACCTCGTGATCTGCCTGCCTCAGCCTCCCTAAGTGCTGGGATTACAAGCGTGAGCCACCCCGCCTGGCCAACACTGCTAACTTTTAACATGATTTGCACATCAGATAACAAAAGATTTTATGTGAATTCTGACTTCTTTTTTTGGGAGGGAGTCAGGTTGAATATTTTTTCATACATTAATTGGCCATCTAATTCCTTCTTTTGTGGATTATTGCTTTGTGCCTTTTGCCTGATTTTCTAGCATGTTCATCCTTTTCCTATTAGTATTTACAGGTGATTTACACATTAAGGACTTTTTGTCCAATATATTGCAGTTTTTCCTACTGTGCTGTGTACTCCGGTTTTGATTGTGATTCCTTTTCTTTGTTGTTGTCTGTTTTCCATTTCATGTAATTTATGTAGCAGAATTTTTTTCTTCATAGTTTTTCTATCTTTGGTGTTAAGTTTAAAGCAAAATCTTCCTCTACTCCAGAATTATATAAATAATCACCTGTAGCTAGTATTTTCATGGTTTCATTCTTTTTTTTCCCCCATGGTTTCATTCTTTAAACTTATTCCTTTAACCCATCAGGAAGTATTTTGCCATTTATTTCAAAGATGTAAGTTTTTCCTGTCACATGATTAGCCAGTCTTCTTAGTGCTATCCATTGAATAATGAGGCTTTTCATACTGTCTTCTTCTTTTTTTGAGATAGGATCTCATTCTGTTGCCCAGGCTGGAGTGCAGTATTGCAATCTTGGCTCACTGCAGTCTCGACCTCCCAGGCTCAAGTGATTCTCCTGATACAGCCTCCTAAGTAGCTGTGACTACATGTGCCACCACACCTGTCTAATTAAAAAAAATTTTTTTATACAGCTGAGGTCTCACTGTGTTGCCTGGGCTGGTCTTGAATTCCTAGGCCCACACAATCTTCCTAACTCAGTCTCCCAGTGTGTTGGGATTACAGGTGTGGGCCGCTGCACCAGGCTTCACATTGGCTTAAAATCCCTTTCTTGGCCGGGTGCGGTGGCTCACAACTTCAATCCCAGCATTTTGGGAGCCCGAGGCGGGCAGATCACAAGATCAGAAGTTGGAGACCAGCCTGGCCAACATAGTGAAACCCCGTCTCTACTAAAAATACAAAAATTAGCTGGGCATGGTAGCACATACCTGTAGTCCCAGCTACTTGGGAGGCTGAGGCAGGAGAATCTCTTGAACCCAGAAGGCAGAGGTTGAACTGAGATTGCACCACTGCACTCCAGCCTGGGCAACAGAGACTCTGTCTCAAAAAAAAAGAAAAGAAAAAAATATCCCTTTCTTATAAGCTGAATTTGTATGTATACATGAGCATGTTTTGGTCTTTCTATTGCATTCCATTAAATTGATCTGTCTATTCCGCTTTATTACCCAACAGATCCTGTATTAAAAGTAACTCTAGCAGTGTCTGATCTTCAGAAGTCCTTGAACTACTGGTGTAATCTACTGGGCATGAAAATTTATGAAAAAGATGAAGAAAAGCAAAGGGCTTTGCTGGGCTATGCTGATAACCAGGTGAGCAGTCTTGGAGAATAACTAACCTGTTACTTTGAATTTGGCTTACAAATGAAGCTTAGTAATGGCTTATAACCTTTATAGATAAGGTTAACATAAAGGTTGTTCTCATAGTTTCTTCACAGTGATTTCAGTATTTATATAGATAAACAGAAAGAAATGAAAGTAAGTGATAACCTTACCACCCAGATATTACCTTGTTTCCATTTGGGGATAGATGTATCCTTTCAGAAGTGGAATTGCTTAATCAGGGAGATTGAATGGATTTAATGCACCATCTTTGTCATCATCTTTTTTTTACTAACCTAGCATTTGAGCATGATTTAGTCCTTGTACTTTGACCCAGCAATGTGCTCAGCATACATAGGCACAGAGAAGTGTGTGGGAGGGTATCTGTTGCGGCACTGTTTGTAATAACAGCATATAAGAATGTCAGTGTCCTGTGGACTACAGACATACTTCAGTGATTTATGGTTCCTTCATGAAATGGATCACTATGTAGGTAGCAGAAAGATTGAGGCAAATCTTTATGTATTGACATGGTAACGTTAAGTGGGGAAAAACAAGGAACAGAATAATTTGTCAGTGATGCTACCCTTTGTGTGAAAGAAAAAGATGTAGGCATGCAGTGCTTCTAGAAGGGTACCCAGGCAACAGCTTACTGGTTGTCTCTGGGCTGAGAGAAGGACAGAGACTTAGTTTTTGCTTTATTCCTGTAGTGTATGCTATTTAAATTTTTCTGCCACACACATGTAATGTATAACCTATTCCAAAAAATAAGCCCCTTTCCTGTTTCAGTGTAAGCTGGAGCTACAGGGCGTGAAGGGTGCAGTGGACCATGCAGCAGCGTTTGGAAGAATTGCCTTCTCTTGCCCCCAGAAAGAGGTAACACTTGATACCAGATCTTTCACACTCTGCGACTATCTAGTTCAGCCCAGCCAAGAACCTTGCCCTTCCTTTCTCAAGGTTCATTCTGATTGGGCTTTTGTATCAAGTTCAGCAATTGTTTCAAGAGCAGCTGAGATAATAAAATCAAACAAATGGCACCTTGGTTCTTTCTGGGCTCTGACACCCCTCTGGGGCTGGCGAGGGCCACGTCGTGAGTAGTGTGTGACCCCTGGCTCACTTTGCATCTTTGTTTTCCTCAAGTTACCAGGCTTAGAAGATTTGATGAAAAGGGAGAAGCAGAAGATTCTGACGCCCCTGGTGAGCCTGGATACCCCAGGGAAAGCAACAGTGCAGGTGGTCATTCTGGCTGACCCTGTAAGTATTACTCGGGAGGGGCAGGCTGGACGGGGGGTTCTTCAGAGATGTCTTTTTGGCAGATGTCTTTTCTCTTTATTGATGTAGGATGGACATGAAATTTGTTTTGTTGGGGATGAAGCATTTCGAGAACTTTCTAAGATGGATCCAGAGGGAAGCAGACTGTTGGATGATGTGAGTCTCATTTCTAAACTGATGCCACCCGGGGCCTGAGGGGGTTGGTGTTAGGTGTGTGTGAGAAGGGCCTAAGCAACAGAATCCAGGTTCTCACGGTCAGAACCTCATCGCTGTTGGGTGGACCTGAGCCAAGGGGCTATGTCTTCACTGCCACCTGTGTAGACCGCCTGTCTAGACTCAGCCTTCGTGCCTTCCTCCAACCACAGGCCACTCTGAACCCTGCTGCTGGATCTGTCCTTATTCTGCTGTCTGTGTGGAGGTGCCTCCGTCCGTGCCCCTCTGCTCTGGGTCTGTCCTTACTCTGCGGTTTGCGTGGAGGTGCCTCCACCCCCTCCCCTCTGCTCTGGGTCTGTCCTTACTCTGCTGTCTGTGTGGAGGTGCCTCCATCCCTCCCGCTCCGGTCTGCAGTTCCTCAGGTGTCTCTTCTTCCAGTGATTCCTCTCGTCAGCACGCAAACAGGTGCTGGAAGCTCCCAGCTCTTAAAAACCTTTCACTGACCCCATATCTGTCTCCTCTCCAGATTTCTTTTTTACAAGTCTGAGTGCGCACCGTTTCTCCATCTCACCTCCCGTTTCATGCCAGTCTGTTCTGCGCTCGCTCCTTTACTCAGTTAAGTGCTTTTGTTTCTTGCCAGATATGGCAACCACTTTGAGATTCTCTTCATACTTGGTAGCTCAGAAGCATTTGAAGCAGTTGCTGGATCCCAGCTCCCAGCACATACCTGGCATGTACTGGACGTCCAGGAATTCTTTGTGGAATGATTACAGGAATGAATCAGTCTTTCTTTGGTTCTGTCACATATCTATGTGGCTGACCTTCAACAGGTTACTTAAATTCTTTGAATTTTAGTCTCCTTACCTGAAAATTTCAGAAAATAAGAGTCTCTACCTCATAAGATTGCTATGGTTTATAGAGCTTGGCAAATTACTGACATAATAGTAGATGTACGATTAATGTTAAAGCAGGAAATGTATAGGAAATACAGTCTTTATAAATTGTATTCTGAAGGAAAATAGAATCTCAGCCATCCTCTCAGCTGACAGATTTGCCAGACTCTTCCTCCTCGTTCTTTATTTAATTAATTACTTTTTTTTTTTTTGAGATGGAGTCTCCATCCTCAGCCTCTTGAGTAGCTGGGACTACAGCCCCGTGCCACCACACCCGGCTAAGTTTTGTATTTTTAGTAGAGACGGGGTTTCACTATGTTGGCCAGGATGGTCTTGAGCTCCTGACCTCGTGATCCGCCTGCCTCAGCCTCCCAAAGTGCTAGGATTACATGCATGAGCCACCGCGCCCAGCTTAATTAATTACTTTTTTTGACATAGAGTCTCCCTCTGTTGCCTAGACTGGAGTGCAGTGGGGCCATCTCGGCTCACATCAACCTCAACCTCCCAGGTTCAGGTGATTCTTCTGCCTGAGTCTCCCAAGTAGCTGGGATTATGGGCATGCACACCACCACGCTGGCTAATTTTTGTATTTTTAGTAGAGATGGAGTCTTGCCAGGTTGGCCAGGCTGGTCTAAAACTCCTGGCCTCAAATGATGCACCCACCTTGGCGTCCCAAAATGCTGGGATTATAGGCGTGAGCCACCATGCCTGGCCCTATTTTACTTTTTTAGGATGGGATCTCACTCTGTCACCCAGGCTATAGTGCAGTGGTGCAGTCTCAGCTCACTGAAACCTCCACCTCCCGGTTCAAGCAATTCTCTGCTTCAGCCTCCTGAGAAGCTGGGATTATAGGCACCCACCACCATGCCCAGCTAATTTTTGTAGAGAAGGGGTTTCACCATCTTCGCCAGGCTGTTCTTGAACTCCTGACTTTGTGATCCACCCACCTCGGCCTCCCACAGTGCTGGGATTACAGGTGTGAGCCAGCAGGCCTGGCCCCCATTTGATTTTTTTAGGATGGGGTCTCTGTCACCCAGGCGGGAGTGTAGTGGCACAATCTCAGCTCACTGCAACCTCCACCTCCTAGACTCAAGTGACCCTCCCACCTCAGCCTCCCTGGTAGCTGGAACTGCAGGCGTGTGCCACTGCACCTGGCTAATTTTCATACTTTTTGTAGAGATGGGAGATGGGGTTTCACCTTGTTGCCCAGGCTGGTTTCAAACTTCTTGGGTTCACTTGATCCATCCATCTTGGCCTCCTGAAGTGCTGGGATTATAGATGTGATGGACCACACCCGGCCTCCACTCACTCTTTCATGATGCTGATGGCTCCTCCTCCCTGCGCTCTCATCTCCTTTTCGGTTCACGATCCTGCCATCTGTGAAGTCAGGGAAACTCCCTGACAGTTTCCCCTCAGACACGGGCCCCTGTGTCTCATCCCCAGATGTTTTTATACCCATGGTCTCACTCTGCCGTTTTTTCATTCTGCGTTCTTCCTCTACCCTGACGAAAGCTGACCTAAAACTCTGCTTACCCCTGCGCTGGACTTCAACCTTCAGCCGTGCTCCAGCTTCCTAATTCCTAGTTTTTAACTCCCTGAGCTCAGACAAGCGGTTGTTGTTGATGAGGTACAATTTAGGTAGAATTTGAATGTGTTTTGACAGTTGTGTTTGCTCATACAACCACTACTCAAAACAAAATACTGCGCTTTCCCAAGAAGTTCCCTTATGCCCATTTGCAATTAGTTTGCACCCTCATCTCCCAGAGCAGCTGCTATTCTGATTTCTGTCACTGTAGGTTAGTCCATTCTTGGACTTCATACAAATAGAATAATTCCGTGTGCTTTTGTGCCTGCTTCTTTTACTCAACGTAGGTTTGAGATTGCTCCATGTAATTGCATATCACACCTTGTTTTTTTTTTTATATTGCTAACTGCTAACTGAATTATGCATATAACAATTTGCTTATTCATTCTTCCAATGGTGGACATTGGGTTATTTCTAGATTTTATCTATCATAAGGAAGACTGCCATGAACATTGTTGTGTAAATCTTCTTGTTGATAGATATGTGTTTCATTGCTCTTGAGTAAATACTTAGGAGTAGAATTGCTATTCTGTATAAAAAAGTACCAGACAGTAATTGAAAGTGGTCGGACCATTGTTTGAATACGAGAGATGCAGTTGCTCTACATGCTCACCAGCACGTAAAATTATGGGGTTTTTAGCCAATCGAACACATGTGAAATGGTTTCAGCAGTGCCATCAAGTGATCCTTCTGCCTCAGCCACCCGGGTAGCTAGGGCTACAGCTAATGTTTTCATGTTTGTAGAGACAGAGTCTCACTATATTGCCCTGGCTGGTCGCCAGCAATCCTTCCAGCTCGGCCCCACAAAGGCTTAATTTTTATTTCCCTGATGACTAACAATGTTAGTACCTTTTCATATTCCTATTAGCCATTTACTTCTTTTTGTGAATTTTATGTTCAAGTCTTTTGTTGTCCATTTTTTATCATAAATTTTATTTTTAAATATTTCAGTTAAAAATTCCAAATATGCACAGCAGGAGAGAGTAGGACTCATCCTTCTGTGACTCTTCCCTTGACTCTGTACCATAGTTTTCCATCATTCCTTCGTCACTTGCAAATGCAAATGTTTTTCCCAGCCATGAATTGAGTTTCTGAAGAACAGGAAGTCTTTATTTTGGTGAAGTCCAGCTTATCCACTTTTTCTCTTACGTGCCATACTTTTTCTGTCCAGACCAATGTTATATCCTGTGAACCTCTTCACCTGGGAAAGCTGCCACGTATCAAACTCAGTCTATAATTTATTTTACCTCAAATCCATTCTTCTTCTTGTAATATTAAGTAAAGGCTACTTGGGAGTATATATTCAGGAAAACCTGAATCTGTGTCCCAGGTTGCAGTCTTCAAGCTTGGCCCAGATAAACTCTCTACTTATGTTAAAATATATAAATAAATTAAAAATAAAAATGAGTGAGCCGCTGTACCCAGCCCTAAGTACTCTATATACATTCTCTGTTCTGCACATTCCTCAGAGCTTCAGACTCTCTCTGCTGCCACACCTTAGCCCAGCATGGTGTCTAGCTCTTTTTGACTGAATAAATGAATGTTTGTCCTTACTAAGCAACTAAAAGGATGCTTGTGGAACAAATTATTATTCAGGCTTCCTGCTTATTATTATTATTTTTTTAATATATCTATATGTATATGTAGGAGACAGGGCCTTACTGTTACCAGGCTGAACTCGAATTCCCAAGCTCCAGTGATCCTCTGGCCTCAGCCTGTGAGTGACGGTGATAATAGGTGTGACCCCAGGGCATGGCTCAAGGCCTCCTTCTCAATCAAGGCGCCCAAAACTAAACAAACAGAGCCAGCATTCGAAGAGTTGGCTGGGAGGAGACTTGTGAGAAAGGAATCATTCTGGGCTTAATAACTATACATCACATAGCTTTTCATATTTGGCCTCACTATCAAACTGGGTTTCATGACACAAAAGATTCTTGTCTATCTGCCCAGATGCTGTGAGTGGTGGGACTCTCTGTCTGGGTGCTGTGAGTGGTGGGACTCTGCACAGATGCTGTACTCACCAGTGTTTCTGCCACATTCAATTAATACTCTCTACTGGATTAATACTCTTTTTTTTTGAGACGGAGTTTCGCTCTTGTTACCCAGGCTGGAGTGCAATGGCGTGATCTCAGCTCACCACAACCTCCGCCTCCTGGGTTCAGGCAATTCTCCTGCCTCGGCCTCCCAAAGTGCTGGGATTACAGGTTTGAGCCACCGCGCCCGGCTGGATTAATACTCTTTAAATGTGAAAAAGATTTTTTCTTTCTCTTTTCCTTTTTTTCAACGTTGGGGTTTGGGTTTTTTTTTAATGCTAATTTTTTTATTTGGGCAATATAGTGAGGTATAAAGTGAGGTATAAAGTGCAGAACAGAGAATGTATATAGAGTACTTAGGGCTGGGTACAGCGGCTCACTCATTTTTATTTTTAATTTATTTACATATTTTAACATAAGTAGAGAGTTTATCTGGGCCAAGCTTGAAGACTGCAACCTGGGACACAGATTCAGGTTTTCCTGAATATATACTCCCAAGTAGCCTTTACTTAATTTTACCTTAATTTTTTTTAATGCTAATTTTTTTCTTTTTCAGACTTGGAATAAACGTATATTCTCTTTCTGTTTTACAGGCAATGGCAGCAGATAAAAGTGATGAGTGGTTTGCTAAACACAATAAACCCAAAGCTTCAGGTTAATGGAAGCCATCTTGCAGAGCAAGCGTTTGTGATTACTGCCCCGTACCTGTGAGTCCTGACCTGGCCGTTCCTGATAAATGCTCTTCTAATTTGTTTCCCGTACAGGCAAGGAGGCTTTGTGTATTTTAGTCTTTGGAAGCTGTGGTATATTTTAGAAATGAAATCCAATCATTAGTCCAGGTAGAGAATGCCTGCTGTAATCTGCACTGGTGCTGGAACTGCACATTCTCTCTATAACTGTACTAGGTTAGTAATAGATTTTTTTCCAGACTAGGATGGCTGCATGAAACATGACCTCGCTTGGGATTGCAGATGGTTAGGATGAACTCAGAATCATGTAGATTTTTATGAGAGTAGCTGTTCAGGAAATCCAAATTAATTGCTTGTGATGGTACCATTCCCCGCACCTGATGATGATATATATGCTGTTCTAATATCTTACTCTGGCAGGTTTTGACATTTTAAATTTTTTTAAAGAAATTTTATTCCTTGGACCAAAAGATGTATGGTTAACCACCCCCATATTACTTGCTTTTACATTTTGAGTGTCCAGAGAAAACAGACAGAAGGGATGGACTCTGTTATGTTGCTGCTCACCTGCCTCTCTGCTAGCTTCTTTCTGTGTCTATTTTTAATCCTGACAGAACATCACATGAGATTTCTTTAAAATGGATTAAACCATTTCTTTAGCCTGAAAAAAATGTTTTAAAAATATTTCCTTGTATCTTTGTTTGGTTCTATACAACAAATAGGTTGTAATCACCAGAAATTATATTGTGTATTCATTGAATAATTAAATTTTTTTTGAAAGTAAGCTTCTGGCCGGGCGCTGTGGCTCAAGCCTGTAATTTCAAGCACTTTGGGAGGCCGAGGTGGGTGGATCACAAGGTCAAGAGATCGAGACCATCCTGGTCAACACGGTGAAACCCCGTCTCTACTAAAAATACAAAAAAATAGCTGGGCATGGTGGCATGTGCCTATAATCCCAGCTACTCAGGAGGCTGAGGGAGAATTGCCTGAACCCAGGAGGCGGAGGTTTCAGTGAGCCGAGATTGCGCCATTGCACTCCAGCCTGGGTAACAAGAGCGAAACTCCCATCTCAAAAGAAAAAAAAAAAAAAAGAAAGTAAGCTTCTGCTATCAAGCTGTTACACCAGTCTCTTAAGTCCCGTCATTTAAAGTGGTGGTTCAGATTTTTAAAATAAACTTAAGAGATTGGAAGGGATTGACTTGGAAGATCCTGGTTCCAAAAGAACATATAAAGAATTACTTGTAAATTATAACCTCTGCTGTCCTCCCTTACTGGCAGGGTGGGGCATGGAAATTTTGGTTGAGTTTCAGCTTATCTTCTTATAGGGGTGATAGTATATACCTTCACTGAGAGGAAAGAAATTCTCATTCGGCTCTACAACTTTTCGTTCAAGTTAAATTTCGTATCCTAGGGAAGCAATTGTGAGTTTCAAAGCAAACCAAGTTATAAATGTCCCTCCTCTAGGTAATTGGTTCTTTTTTTCTTTTTAATACATGGGGCATTATATGAACTTTAAGTAATCATAAACTGCTTCTCTTTAGAATGTATGTTAATTTTCCAATTTCCTATGAGATTAAGTAATTTTTAATGTTCATCTCTGGTAATATTGTCCTTGTGAAAACAAACTCTTTTTCCCAGTGTATTGATTGGGCTGCTATAATGTGGCCTTTGAGGTTTGTTGTAGTAAAATAAGTGGTTTATCGAAGTACTGAATGACTAAGTAACACACTAGTTTCCATTTTATCTGTTTATCTTGTATTTTAGCATTATCAGAACATTTTGCTCCTAAGTATTCAACCATGCCTGACAGTGGGCACTGTGCAGGGTGAAAGGTAATGCTGTTGGTCTCCCCGGGACATTTTAGCTTTAGGAGATCGGCCTCTTTTTATTTATCTCATTGCCTGTCACATCTTGCTTTGTTGAGTGTTTAAACATTTTATTAATCCTTACTAAAGGCCTCTAGTTTACAACTTTGGCTTTTTATCAAGGAATCCAGAAGCTTGCTTTTGCACAGTTCAGCCAAGTAATTTTAAACCAGAAAACAGTAATTTTTAAAAGTTATGATTTAGATGCCCATTAGATCTACAAAAACTAATTTTAAACTAAAATTATTACTTTTCCATGTCTAGGGGATGGTATGATCAATTAGAAAATGAGGCTATAAGAAAGATAGCTTTGCCCACGCTGGTGTTTCATTTTTGAGACACTGCTCTGCCACCCAGGGTGGAGTGCAGTGGCACCATCATGGCTCTCTGCAGCCTTGACCTCCAGGGCTCAAGAGATCCTCCCACCCCAGCCTCCAAGTAGCTGGGACTGCAGCCACATACCACCATACCCAGCTAATTTTGTTATTTTTTGTAGAGACAAGGGTGCCTTGAGTTGAATCTCCAGAAAGATTTAGAATGGCTGTGTTACCAGAGCTCTCCTAGGTTAGCCTGCAGGACTGCGTCCATGTCCGTGTGACGTTACTGGAATTAACAAACCTAGAGACACTCAGTGCTCCTTCATGTGACCTGCCACTCAGCGCCGCTGTGATTCAGCAGCCAGAGTTTTCAGGAGACCTCCAGCTTGTCCATTGACATTCAGGGTAAGAGGTGAGAAATTTCCTTTTGTTCTGAGTTCACCCCCTACTTTAGGGGAAATCAATAGGAAATTTACTCTGACTTTAATGATCAATAAAGAAATACCCTTGCCTCTCCCTCTTTATATAAAGTAAGAGTCATATGGTTCAAAAATCAAAACAATATAAAAAGGTATTGTAAACCAGAAAAGTGTCTGAGACAAGCTTCACCCATGTAGAGGTGTATTTTGCCAAGGTTGGGGATGTCCCTGAGAAGGAGACACAACCATAGATCTGTGGCCAGCACTTTTTCCAGAGGATTTTAAGCCTTCAGTATTTAAAAGGGAAAGAAGAGGGGGAAGGAAAAATAAAGGAGGGTAGTAGGGAGACAAGTGGTTAGATTCTTGTGAGACTTTGATTAGCGTTTACCAAATCTAAGTGTCATAGTGAAAGGAGGGGGTTGAGGAACAGTCAGTTATCTTCAGCCCAGCAAATCTACATTTAGCACTCACCAAATCTACATGTTACAATGAAAGCAGCGGGTGGAGGAACAGTCAGTTATGCATTCAGCTCAGTAAATCTACATATAGCGCCCACCAAATCTACATGTTACAGTGCAAGGAGCAGGCAGAGGAAGAGTTATGCAGTCAGCTCAGTACATCTACATTTAGCACTCACCAAATCTACATGTTACATTGAAAGGAGTTATGCATTCAGCTCAGTACATCTACATTTGTCTCAGGGCTGGTGAGGGATGGTTTCTGGTGTTGTCTTTGTCCCTCACCTATGAAGATAAGCTGTTAATTTACATTGTCAGGTGAGGGAGACCACCTGGGGAGATATGTGGCCTTCTATCTGTTTAGGAACTAAAGAAAAAGTTATTTGCAGGTTCCATGACTCAGGTTCCAAGCTTAACTTTTCCCTTTGGCTTAGTGAATTTCATGCTGAGATAGATTTTCCTTTCACAGTATACCCCATCCCCATCAATCCTGTTCCCCCTGCGTCCTATGGGGAACCCCTCCTTAAGCAAATACAAATAGATAATCTTTATTTTCTCTCTTTCTTCTAAAACTTTATCTTACTGTTACCTTCTGCTGTCCTAATTGTGGCACATATTTAACTTTGTAGGTTCAGTGATTTACAGAGTGGTCTCGCTATAGAGACAGCTGCTTGTCACCATAGTTTGGAGCAAGATGTATTATCATTATTATTTTGAGACAGAGTTTTACTCTTCTTGCCCAGGCTGGCCAATCCTGGCTCCTTGCAACCTCTGCCTTCTGGTTCAAGAGATTCTCCTGCCTCAGCCTCCTGAGGAGCTGGGATTATAAGCATGCACCACCATGTCTGGCTAATTTTGTATTTTTAGTAGAAATGGGGTTTCTTCATGTTGGTCAGCCTGGTCTGGAACTCCCAACTTCAGGTGATCCACCCGCCTCAGCCTCCCAAAGTGCTGGGATTACAGGCATAAGCCACTGCACCCAGCCAAGATGTATTATTTTTACTATTAATTTACGTTTAATGTGAATCATGATCCTAAGTGTATCAGAATTTCTTGATAATATTCACCAAAGAAGAGAGAGCAGCACTGCTTTCTACAGTGTGGGTCTCGCCCTGTCCACAGTTACTGGAAATAGTTCTTTAGTTGCTGTGACGTCCTGGGTGGGCTTCATTCCTAAGTAATGTACTTTGTCTACAGCAACTTCTTGCAACGTTGTGAACAGATCTTGAAGATGCACAGTGAGGTTTGGTTTCCTTTGTCCTCTGAAGTCTTGGTGGTTGTTGCTTCTCTTGTTTATTGGTTCCAGCAAAAACTGGAGCTGATCTGATGTCGTGACCTATGAAAACAGCTTTTATGAAGGAAGAAGTACCAGGAAATCCCCTGCCACTGTAGATCTGCTTCTCTGGGTACCATTTAGTACTCCATACTCCAGCCACTAGGCGTGGTGGCTGTGATTGGGTCCTCTGTGATCATGAACAGGAGTGGGCCCAGATACTGGCATGGGGTGTGTTGTGCTCTTGCAGGAAATCCCACAGACATCCCCTAAGCAGAAACCAGGGTTAAGTACAGAGTAGTCCTGCAACACTTCGGTTGCAAGGCCTTCGGTGACCCTTTCTGGGCCTGGGATTTTGACACCATCGGCTCTGTTGTTTCTCAGCTGCTGTTTTCTGAAGTCTCAGTTGCCTCACCACATTATCATCGGGGAAAGTGTGGTCTACCTAGAACATAAACTTCCTAGGCCCTGTGTTCCAGTGGGGGTTTCGGTGTTTAGGACAGAGTCCCTTTCCCCTCTGTAGTGTTGGGTGTTCATTAATCACTCTTGAAGAGGTAAGGGGCTGGGCCTCAGCCTCCCCAGAGGCCATCAGTGGAGAAGGGTCTCGCTGACCTCAGATCGTGGGCATTTCCACGGCACACCATCCCTCCCAGTACGCTCTAGCAATAGGAAGGCTGGGAACGCCACCCAAAGCCACACCGTTTTTGCGGTCTGTGTATTTGGACGCCTCCCCAGCACCCAGTCAACGAGTTTCTTTTTCCACAGCAGTCAGTCACTCTCGTGCAGTGTCAGTGATTTATTGGTGTTTCAGCTAACCCGGTTACTCTCCATTTCAGCCATCAAGGTCTAGGGAGCCACTCCATTCCGAGGAGCCCTCAGCCAGCCTCCTTCCTGGTCAGCTCCTCCACTTTGGCCACGTAGGCCCTCATGGCGTCCATCCTGGACAGCCCTTGGTTCGCAGTCCACGCCTCCCACTTGGCCTTGGCTTTCAGGTCAGAGGCGGGAGGCGCGGGGAGGTGGCAGTCGCCCCGGGTGGCCTGCTTGTACCAGCCGTAGAGCAGCAGCTTGTCCTGGTCGCTCAGGGGGCCCTTCAGCTGCTTGAGGGCGGTGCGCGCCAGCTCGAACTCCACTTGGCACATGGGGCGGGAGGCGGCCGGGCCTTTCCGGGCGATCCGGGTGCTGGAGGCCGGAGGTGGGGAGGTAAAAAGGCCGGCGTCAGACCTCCAACTCGGGGGCAGGGGACGGGCGGCGCGTGGAAGAACACGCAGAGTCTGTATTTTCTTCTCCGCGACTGCAGGCCCGGGAGCCAGTGTCTGGGTCTGTCCACGATGTTTCTGTGGAGGAGCAGACGTGAGAAGCGCCTCCGGTCCCAAACGCGGCCGTCCCAAGGGGGCGGCGCGGCAGCGGCGCGCACAGAGTGCGAGCGTAGGACGAGCTGGGCGGGAGGAAGCCGCGCGTGGGGAGGCCGCGCTGGGTGGGGGCGGACAGTGTGCGGGACGCGCCCGGGGTCACCGGATGAGGGTGAATGCGGAGCCGGGGCTCAAGCCGGACGCACTGGGACCCGGAGGCAGGCCCGGGAGCAACGCCCGATACCTGACGGACGGGAGGCCTCTGCGAGGAGGCGGTGCTGTGGCTCTGCGCGCTCCTCCGTGAGGACTGCGCTTGCGCGGGGGGCTATGGGCGGGGACTGAGCACGGCCGCCGTGGCGCCTGCGCCGCCCATTGTGCCGTGCGTTCGTCGCCGCGCCCGCGTTCTCTGAGAGGGAGAGCCAACCCCGCGCAACCGCCCGCGTCGCTACCATGGACCTAGGTGGGTGCCGCGCTCCCTGCCCGGGCTGCGTCCCTCCACGCGTCAGCAGGGCGGTGCTCCCTGGCGCGTCTCCTCCCGCTGCGCGCACTGATGGGCCCAGGCGGAACGTCCTCCGCGTCGGGGCGGGTCTGGGGTTCCGGGTGGCTTTGGCTGGGGACCCGGGCCCGGCCTCGGGAGTCGCGCCGCGGAGTGAGGGTGGAACCCTCTGGGCCGGCGCACGTGCTATGGAAGCGCGGCTCCTTCAGCGCCCGGACTGCCGCGCTCCTGAAAGGCGCGTGTCTCCTGTCGTCCGGCTTCGTCTCGGCGGAGCGGGAGGGGGACGGTGCGTCTGCCCCCGAGGGCTGCGCGACTCTCCACGGAGGCCGCGGGCGTCCAGGTCCCGCGCAGAGTTGCCGGGGCGGCTGCGCGCCTCGGAACCGGAGTGGTCGGGGCCAGGCCCGGAACACGGAGCAGGTGGGCGGGCGTCCGGAGAGCTGGGGCCGCGGCGCTTCGGCACCAGCTCTCGGGAGCGGAATGGCGTCCGGGCACCCTGAGAAAAGCGTTTCTGCAGCTTCGTGTTCGGGCCTTGAGCGGGAACGGCGTTGTCAAGGTGGTCGTGATGCGTGAGGTCTCGCATGTGACCCGGCGCGGGGCTGGCGCGGTGAGCGCGGAACCACCCGGTAGCCCTAGCTCTTGGCTCTGGCGCGCGCTGGGCGCCGTTCCTGACCGAGCGCCGGCGGGTTTTCCAGCCGTCACTGCCCTGGCGCTACTGCTGCAAATGCGGCGGACTGCCTGCGTTTGGAAGGCGCGCGTGGATGGCCAGACATTGGCCCAAAGAAGCTGATAACGCAGTAAAATTAAATTTGCAGCGCTAGGGGGGGCCGCATTTTGGGGTTTGGGCGAGCCTCCTGACGGTAACCCTAGCGAGATCCCTCTGCAGCCTCGGCCTCAGCCACTGTGAGCTGAGGTGGATTTTCTCCGCAAATGGGTTACATGGGAGTGCTGAGCGCTGGGCCTGTGGCTGCTCCCACACATGGTGGCAAGGGCAAGACAGTCCTTAGTCTCCTGGAATCCGTGTTATCTCTGCTGATGTCTGGCCTGTAAAATGGAGACTGAGCTCTCAGGGGCATGAGAGACTGAGGAAGAAGCATCTCTTGGTCCTAGAAAAGGGAGAGGACTCAGGAGTGGGGAATAGTGAGCAGTGTCTATCCTGGGAAAGGGAGAAGACTAGGGAGTGAGGAATGGTGAGCATTGTCCCGATCCTGGGAAAAGGAGAGGACTCAGAAGTGAGGAAAAGTGAGCAATGCTTGTACCCTCGTTTTACTTCCTGGGCCAAAGGAAACATACCTGATAAAAACCTATGTCCTTTGATGTTTCTGAGCTGGGGCAGGCAAAGAACAGTGACAGGGTTTTGATCCTGCCAATGATGAGAAGGTTTGGGGAAACCAACATTGACTGAGCCCTGATCAGGCTCTGTAACCTGATTCTTAGTGTAGCTGTATCACATTTATCCATCACAGCGTCTCCAGGAGATGGGGTCAGGAGATAGCAGTACTAACCCACTACCAGGGGCTTGACTGGTATGCATCATATAATCCTCAGAGTCGTAACAAGAAGTCTGTATTATCCCCAAAGCTGCAGAAGGAAGGCTTGGAGAAGCAATCTGACCATGATCACATCCCTTACCCACCCCCCTTTTTTTAGGGGTCTGGGGGGGTCTCACTATGTTACCTTAGCTAGTTTTGAACTCCTGACCTCAGGGATCCACCTGCCTCAGCCCCCCAAGTAGCTGGGATTAGAAGTGCTAGCCACTGCACCCCTGGCCAGAATCACATTACTTTTAAATGGCTGATCTAGGAATCAAACCTATGTTTGATTAAACATCCCAAGATGTAAGTCTGTCAGTTATTCCTTCTCTGCAGGAAGGACTTAATTTAATGAAGTATTTTCTGTATCTACTCCCTGGTTTCTCCCACAGAGCCTGGGCCATGAGTAGCTTGTCTTTGGAAGGAGCTGTGGGGTGGACTGTTTCCCTGAAAGGTAGAACAATGTTTGAAGCCTGCTCCCAAGGCAAGGTTATGAAGGGCGAAGGCAGGGCTTGTCTGATTGCTTCTGTGCCCATTACCTGTGGCCATGTGATTGCTTCAGTGCTCATTACGCTATGGCTGTGTGATGGCTGCTGTGCCGTTACCCTGTGTCTGTGTGATGGCTGCTATGCCCATTACCCTGTGGCTGTGATTGCTGTTGTGCCGTCACTCTGTGGCTGTGCCCATTACCCTGTGAATGTGTGATTGCAGCTGTGCCCATTACCCTGTGGCTGTGTGATTGCTGCTGTGCTGTTACTCTGTGGCTGCATGATTGTGGCTGTCCTCATTACCCTGTGGCTGTGTGATTATCACTCTTCCCCCTTCATCTGTCATGAGAAACTCAGCTGTCATGTCCTGTGGTACATGCTCAATAGCTCTGTCGTTTGTACTGTCCTCGTGCTATTTCTGAACCTCTCTCCCCACATCCTCCTCTGGCCCATCCTTTGCTGAAGGGTTTGCCCTCAGCAGCCCAGCTTGTTCTTTTTACTTTTCCTGAGGGATCTCATTCTCTCTTGGTTCCGGTGATCCCCTTCTGGGCACATGCCTCTCAGAGTCACATTTCCCAGCTGACTTACCCCCTGAACTTCCACCCGGCATTGCAACTGCTGAAGGACATCTCCTCGATAGCCAAAATCCAGAATCACATTTCCCAGCTGGCTTTTCTCTTCAACTTGCATGGGGCATTTCCACTGCTGGAGAACATCTGTGCCTTGATAGCCAAAATCAAGCTTGTCTCTTCTCAAACCTGTTCCGATTCTCCTCCTTCCCTGTATGTGACGCCACCCGGGGTCCTCCCAGTTCCCACTCTAGAGAGCTTGGAAGTCATTCTGGATTCCTCAGCTCAGTCCTGCCTCCAGCCCTGCAGTGGCTCTGGTGGCCATCCCTTCTTCTCCCCTTCGTGGATGTCTAAAACCCTCATCATCTCTAACCCTGACAGCCTCCTAACTGCAGTGACTGTCTTGAGACGTTCGCATTATACTGTCTTACTTGGCTTCTCTGTGCAGGACCCTTGAACATCTGTGAGGAAATGACTATTCTGCACGGAGGCTTCCTGTTGGCTGAGCAGCTGTTCCACCCCAGAGCTCTGACAGAACTGACCAAGTCTGACTGGGAGCACGTTGGGCGGCCCATTGTGGAGGCCTTGCAGGAGATCTCCTCCGCAGCAGCGCATTCCCAGCCCTTTGCCTGGAAGAAGAAAGCTCTGATCATCATCTGGGCCAAGGTTCTGCAGCCTCAGCCTGTGACCTCTTCTGACACGGACACTCGGTGGCAGGAAGATGTGTTCTTCTCAGTGGGCAATATGATCCCCACCCTCAATCACACCGTCCTGTTTGAGCTGCTCAAGTCCCTAGAAGCTTCTGGACTCTTTATCGAGCTCCTGATGGCCCTGCCTGCCATTGTCTGCTGTGCAGAACTCGAGCGCTTTTTGGAGCACGTGAGCATTGACACGTCCTCTGAGGACGTGGCCTTCTTCCTGGATGTCTGGTGGGAAATGATGAAGCACCGGGGTAATCCACAGGATCCCCTGCTCTCCCAGTTCAGCGCAATGGTCCATAAGTACTTGCCTGTCTTAGAAGAGTTCCCCCATCCTCCCAAGAGGCTGAGGTCAGAGCCAGACGTGTGCCCCACCATGCTTCTGTTGGCCATGCTGCTTCGTGGGCTGATGCAGATCCAGGGTCGGATCCTGGGCCCAGGGAGAAAGTGCTGTGCACTGGCCAACCTGGCCGACATGCTGAGCGTGTTTGCACTGACCGAGGACGACCCCCAGGAGGTGTCTGCAACTGTGTATCTGGACAAACTGGCCACAGTGATCTCTGTGTGGAACTCAGACACCCAGAACCTGTACCACCACCAGGCACTGGCAGAGAAGGTCAAGGAGGCAGAACGGGATGTCAGCCTGACCTCACTGGCCAAACTCCCCAGTGAGACGATTTTTGCCGGCTTGGAATTGATGCACGCCCTGCTGGGGGAGTGGGGGGAGGAGCTGCAAGCCATGCTCTGCAGCAGCCAGGGCACAAGCTATGACAGCTACCGGCTGTGCGACAGTCTGACTTCCTTCAGCCAGAACCTGGCGCTCTACTTGAACCGCGCCAGCCTGCCCGAGGAGGAGAGGCAGGTGGCCTCTGAGCTGGCAGTGTGTGTCAGGGACTTCCTGAGGAAAACCAGCAGGGTACTGAAGAACAGGGGCTCCCAGGACATCACGGCTTCCATTGCCATGGCCATCATCCAGCAGAAGATGAACCGTCACATGGAAATGTGCTACATTTTTGCTTCTGAGAAGAAGTGGGCTTTCTCAGACGAGTGGGTAGCCTGCCTGGTGAGTAACAGGGCTCTCTTCAGGGAGCCAGATTTGGTGTTGAGGCTGCTGGAAACAGTGCTAGGTGCCAGCACCACTGACAGAGCAGTCCCCGAGCCTCAGATCCAGCAAGTGCTCCACTTGGTCCTGGAATGTTACACAGACCTCTCCCTGCCAGACAAAAACAAAGTCCTTGCAGGCATCCTGCATTCCTGGGGGAAAAGGGGCCTATCTGAAACGTTGCTGACCTATGTGGAGAGTTTTCCGGAAGACCTCAATACAACCTTAAACAAGCTCGCTCAGAGTGCCTCCGAGCAGGGCTTGGCAAAAGCTGTGGCCTCCGTGGCCCGCCTGATGATAGTGCACCCGGAAGCCACAGTGAAGAAAATCTGCAGCCTGGCTGTGGTCAATCTTGGCACCCACAAGTTCCTGGCCCAGATTCTCACAGCCTTCCCCGCTCTTCGGTTCATAGAAGAGCAGGGTCCAAATTCATCTACCACTTTCATGGTGTCGTGCCTCAGAGAAACTGTCTGGGCAAAGTTCTCTACACCCAAGGAGGAAAAGCAATTTTTGGAGCTCCTGAACTGCCTGATGAATCCTGTGAAGCCCCAGGGGATTCCAGTGGCTGCTCTGCTTGAGCCAGATGAGGTGCTGAAGGAATTTGTCCTGTCATTCTTGATGTTAGATATTGAAGAGGTGGACCTCAGTCTGAAGATCTTCCTCCAGACTCTAGAAGCAAATGCATGCCTGGAGGAATACTGGCTCCAGGCCTGCTCCCCATTCCCACTCCTCTTCAGCTTGTGCCAGCTCCTGGACAGCTTCAGCAAGTACTGGCAGCTCCCTAAGGAGAAGCGGCGTTTGTCTTTGGAGAGGAAGGATCTGGCGGCCCATATCCTGGAGCTCCTGTGTGAGATTTTATTAGCCAATGCCGAGACCTTCTCCCCAGACGCCTGGATCAAGTCCGTGTCCTGGCTCCACCGCAAGTCAGAAGAGCTTGACTGGACTGTGGGCCTCAGACTGAAGACCTTTTTTGAAGGACACTTCAAGTGTGAGGTGCCAGCCACACTTTTTGAGATCTGTAAGCTTTCTGAGGATGAGTGGACCTCCCAGGCCCACCAAGGGTATGGGCCAGGCACAGGGCTCCTGGCCTGGATGGAGTGCTCCTGCATCTCCAGCACCCTCTCAGAGAGGATGCTGTCTCTGTTGGTGGTCAACGTGGGTAGTCCTGAGGAGGTCAGGTTGTTCAGCAAAGGATTTCTGGTGGCCCTGGTGCAAGTCATGCCTTGGTGCAGCCCTCAGGAGTGGCAACACCTTCAGCAGTTGACCAGGAGGCTGCTGGAGAAACAGCTGCTCCATGTCCCATATAGCCTGGAGTATATTCAGTTTGTTCCTCTGCTCAACCTGAAGCCCTTCGCCCAGGAGCTCCAGCTCTCTGTACTCTTCCTGAGGGCTTTCCAGTTTCTCTGTAGCCAGAGTTGTCAAAATTGGCTTCCTCTGGAAGGCTGGAACCATGTGGTCAGACTCCTGTGTGGCAGTCTGACCAGCCTCCTGGACTCAGTCAGGTTGATACAGTCAGTTGGCCCTTGGGCGCAGGGACAAGAGCAGGACCTGACCCAGGAAGCTCTGTTTGTCTACACCCAGGTGTTCTGTCATGCTCTGCACATCATGGCCATGCTCCGCCAGGAGGTCTGTGAGCCACTGTATATTTTAGCCTTGGAAACTCTCACTTGCTATGAGACTCTGAGCAAGGCCAACCCTTCTGTCAGCTCCTTGCTCCAGAAGGTGAACGAGCAGCACTTCCTGAAGTCCATTGCTGAGAACATCAGCCCCGAAGGGCGGCGTCAGACCCTGCTGCAAAAGATCAGCAGCTTCTGACGTTGGCCCATAGCAGAAAAGCTGGGTCTAAATATGGCAGATCCATAGGGGTCAGACCTGCACAGCATGGACTTTACAGCTGCGTTAAACTGTCCACAGGAAATCATGGCAATAATGGTATAAAGAAAATAATTTCTTAGGTACATTTATAATGTACAAACTATAATAAACATTCTCTTTTGCATCTCTCTTTGTCTAAGTCTGCTGCAGCAATAGCCCAGGATTGATTATGTATGCTCTGAAATTGAATTTAGTGTCTTCGAGATTCAATTCAGCCCAGAGGAACATGTTCATAACTGGACTTTTCCTTTTTTTTCTTTTTTTTTGAGACGGAGTCATGCTCTGTTGCCAGGTGCCAAGCTGGAGTGCAGTGGCGCAATCTTGGCTCACTGCAACCTCCGCCTCCTGGGTTCAAGCAATTCTCCTGCCTCAGCCTCCTGAGTAGTTGGGATTATAGGCGCGCACCACCACGACCAGCTAATTTTTGTATTTTTAGTAGAGATGGGGTTTCACCATGTTGGCCAGGATGGTCTCGATCTCTTGATCTTGTGATCCACCCATCTCGGCCTCCCAAAGTGCTCGGATTACACGGTCTTGATCTCTTAACCCCGTGATCCACCCGCCTTGGCCTCCCAAAGTGCTGGGATTACAGGCATGAGCCACCGCACCTGGCCATAACTTGACTTTTCCATCCTTGATTTTGGCAAATAAGCTGAAAGTTAAAACTATCGGAGTTGAAAAAGAATGACAGGGTCTGTGCAACCCCCTTTAAGAGCTATTTTGTATTTTACTGTTTTTTTCATGAGGTCTCTTGGAAAGGACAGCAGCTTGGAAAAGAATCTACTCCAGCCCTGGTTCTGCCTCTGGCCATGAGACTGCTGTGCCCGAGAGGCCTGCACAATTCTAAAATGAGAGGATTGGAGGACCAAGATAACTGAGTAGCAAGGGGCTAGGTTAATGACCTCAGGGAAATAGATCCCCTCTGAATTGAGGACTGCTTAGTCTTTGTTGCCCAGGCTGGCCTTGAACCCGTGGACTCAAGTGATCCTCCTACCTCAGCCTCCTGAGTAGCTGGGACAATGAGAGGCAGGAGGATCACTTGAGACCAGCCTGGACAACATATGGAGGCCCTATCTCTACAAAAAAAAGTAAACAGCTGGGTGTGGTGACACACACATGTAGTCCCAGCTATTCAGGAGGCTAAGGCAGCAGGATCACTTGATCCTGGGAGGTCGAGGCTGCAGTGAACTAAGATCACACCACTGCACTCCAGCCTGGGTGACAGAGTGAGACCGCATCTCAAAAAAAAAAAAAAAATTTATACATATATATATATAGAGAGAGAGAGAGCGCGCGAGCGAGACACAGTGGTGGCTCACACCTGTAATAATCCCAGTGTTTCTGGCGGCTGAGGCAGGAGGATTAGTTGAGGCCAGGAGTTTGAGACCAGCCTGGGCAACAGAGATGCCTGTCCCTACATAAAGAAAAAATGAGTTTAAGGTGTCTCAGGTATTAGGAAACTTATTTTGAGATGAAGAGGGGAAGGATTATGTTCCATCACTAATTCCATCCACACAACTTCCTTCAAAATGGGGCATTACTCAGGTTCTCTCCCCCAACTAAAGTAGGCTTGGCTCCTTGACCAGTAACCAGGCTTTGACTATCCCAGTTCCTAACAGGATTCACTTAGGAACAGAAGAAAGGGCCTCCAGGTACATGTGACCACTACACTTGAACTCTGGGAACCATAGCGATAGGTTTGAGTGACGTGTGAGCTGGACCTCTCTGGAGGCCGAAAGCATTCATATGCCCGAAATCCCTCTGCTAGTTACATGGACATCAACATGGAAGGATAGCACACAGCAGCCAGTCGGTGGCAGGTGCCGGGGGGGGGGGGTCACAGGATGATTCTTAAAGGAAACTGGTACTGATGTACTTCACAAATGAGAGTAAGTTGGGAATGTTAGTGCAATTTAATCACCAGGAGGGTGACTTTCAAAGATACACTGATAGTTAAAAAAAAGACAGTTAAAATTAATAGCACTGTTTTTTAAATGGCATCCATTAAAGATTAAACAGTCAAAATGAGACAGATCATTCAGTCCTTTACAATTTCACAGACAATGAATTAAAGGGCACTTTAAAAATCCACGTTTTAAACTACACTTGAGCACAGTCTCAAACTCATCCTAGTCGATAGGGAATGATTAGTGTTGGCACCAGAAAATCCTGTTTGCAGAAGGAGGTGCAGGTGTCAGTCCACAGGACAGCCTCTGGCCAAGCTAGCTGCCCCCTTGCTCTGCAGCCTTCTGTGGCTAAATGGCAGGACACTCACACAGGAACGGGCTCTGCACCCCAAGCTCATCAGGAGGCTAAGTACTTTGCAGTCTAGAGGAGACGTTTGCTGGTTTGGAGTACAGAAATTGGTTTCCACATCACATGAAAAGGACAGTATCATGGAGTAGGGTTACCCAGTAAATGGCTACCAAAGCCATCATTTCACATTGCCCCTGTAGTTTTTACGAGCACGTCCTCTGCGTGTGGATATGGGGGAAGCTGGGAACGAAGGGATGTGTTAAAAAGAATGGTGTTTGTGACTGACTGCAGTAAGCTCACAAGGTTGACACTGGTCTTACCAAGTCAGCCTGCAAAGGTTGTACTGACTCGGCCACACTGCCTACTCAGGTTTCCATCCCTGCCTCTGGCCTGCCCAACCTCAGCCCCAGCAGTGAGACTTCTGATTGGAAGTCAGTAGATGTGAGAATTCAACGGTGACCCATGGATGAGAGGATGAGGCAGAGAACCAATGGGTTATCTAGTAAACAAAAACTACCTACCCACAATTATTTTCCCAGGCCAGTGTCACAAGAAGTCACCACTTGCTTCTGCTGGCCCAGAACCATGGGTACTGCCCTGAGTGGTTGGAAAGGTGGGTAGCCGCCGATATAGGGACAGGCCCATGCCCAGACACTTATCACCCTGGTCCACCGAGCAAACCCCATGCTTCTAGAGATAAGACCCAAAGAAGGATCCCTGGGCTTCCATGAAAGCCACCTTGCTGCCCATGGAAGGCTGGCAGGACCCAGTAGGTGTTACTACAAAAGTGCTTTTGCAAATAGGACAGGTTAGAAGAAGGAGGTAATATGAATATTCTTTAGCAAAACTCAAATCCATCTGTTTATCAATACCCAAAAGTCCGAGACCATCCAGGGCACAGTTTGGTCCATGGAATACTGAGCGGAGGAGGCAGCTGGTATGAGCCTGCACCCTTACTGCCCAACTCCCGGGAGCGCTTAACCATCCTTTTTGGCTTGGGGAGTGTCAAAGAGCCGGAGTGCCTTCCTGCACAGCAGAGAGAACCAGTAGATCTGAGGGGCGATGAGAAAGGCATTCGCCACGTTGCAGAAGAAGGGAATGTGGAAGGGCACTTGCAGTAGGCTTAGTCCCTGCTGGTGGCCGTAGGACCAGTACATGAAGGGGAAGAGAAGGATCCGGCAGCAAAGGAAGGTAGCCAGTGTGAGGACTCCGTTCACCTTGTACAGAAGGGTGTGCTGCTGCTTGAGCTACAGAAGAAGAAGGACAAAGGGAAGGTTCCCAAGAGGCTGGGCGTCAGTCCCACAGCAGAAAAGCTGCACAGGTTTAGCTGCTCACCCAGACTGGGGCTGCCAGACTCCCTGACACGTGTCTAGTTTTCTGACATTTGTCGAAGACATTATTGAACACTATCATATTAATACAGGCATATAATCTCATTTTTCCCTGTAGTGATGTTGAATTTCACCTAGGCCACCCAGCTGACGGAAACAGTGGATTAGAGGAAAGTCTGTGACCAGGGAAAAAGTAGAATGAACTGTATCAAACTCAGATCAAACCTACAATTTCATCCCACTGGCTCAGAGGACCAGCTGACCTTGAAGTCTGTGGAAGGATTTCCTAACCAACTCTTCTAGCAGCAGGGATTTCTCCACACCCCACCATCTCCCAAGGAAAAGTGGGATCCAATCCCTCCCTCCTGCGTGTGCGGTTCCTGCCACTGCGTTCATACATGCCTGAATCAGAACTCTGCCCAGCGACACAAATGGCGTGCTCAGTTCTGCCGTGAAGATGCAGCCCACAAAGAAATCCCCAAGGTCCCCCCGCAGCCTCTGCAGATGAAACAACGAGAAGGGGAATAAGTGGAGGTTAAGAAACCAGAAGGAGGGCCGGGCGCGGTGGCTCATGCCTGTAATCCCAGCACTTTGGGAGGCCGAGGCGGGTGGATCACGAGGTCAAAGAGATCGAGACCATCCTGGTCAACGTGGTGAAACCCCATCTCTACTAAAAATACAAAAAATTAGCTGGGCATGGTGACACATGCCTGTAATCCCAGCTACTCAGGAGGCTGAGGGAGAATTGCCTGAACCCAGGAGGCGGAGGTTGCGGTGAGCTGAGATCGGACCATTGCACTCCAGCCTGGGTAACGAGAGCGAAATTCCGTCTCAAAAAAAACCAGAAGGAAGGTTCCCACTGGGGTGATTGAAAAGGGTACCATGAAGGGAAACGCTCATAGGCAAGCGTAGACCCCGTTACTGTCCGCTGCTTCCACGGCAATTGCACTTTGATGGCCCAAGCTGGAGAATCCAGAGGCAAATTCAGGTGGGCTGACTGCACCTATGGCAAGCTCTGAATCTTGGTGACAGCTGGAAGGAACTCTGCAGCCTATTTCTGTGGATCTAACTTAGTCAGTCATGCCAAGGCACTCAACCTGTTCGGTTCAACAGAATTATGTGCTGGGCCCTGTGTTAGATGTTAAGGTCTCAAAACACCCTGGATGTTCTGGTTCCTAGGTGGTAGGTCCCAGACGCTTCTGAAAGAATGGAATGCTTGCTACCCTCTTTTTCTTTTTTTGAGACAGAGTCTTGCTCTTGTTGCCCAGGCTGGAGTGCAAAGGCACGATCTCAGCTCACTGCTACCTCCACCTCCTGGGTACAAACTATTCTCCAGCCTCAGCCTCCCAAGTAGCTGGGACTACAGTTGTGTACCACCACGCCTGGCTAATTTTTCTATTTTTAGTAGAGACAGGGTTTCACCATGTTGGCCAGGCTGGTCTTGAACTTCTGACTGGGATAAGAGGCATGAGCCACCTTGCCTGGCCTCCTTTTTCAAGAAAGCAGTAAGTATAGTAAAATACCAGCTCTGCCACTTAGTACCACTCAGTGAGACAGTAAGAAAACTCTTAGAGCCCCAGTTTCTTCACCTACAGTATCAAGCTAATAGTTTCTAATATATAGCAAGCTATGAACTTTTAAATCATATGCCTGGCTGGGTGCGGTGGCTCACGCCTATAATCCCAGCACTCTGGGAGACTGAGGTGGGTGGATCACCTGAGGTTAGGAGTTCAAAACCAGCCTAACCAATATGGTGGAACCCCATCTCTACTAAAAATCTAAAATTAGCCAGGCATGGTGGTGTGTGGTGTGTGCCTGTAGTCCCAGCTACTAGGGAGGCTAAGGTAGGAGAATCACTTGAACCCTGAAGGCGGAGGTTGCAGTGAGCTGAGATCACCACATTGCACTCCAGCCTGGGCAGCAGAGCAAGACTTCCAAACAAACAAACAGAATGAATGAATGAATGACACCCAGACATGCAGCTCAACAGGAGAAAAGGCGTGACAGGCTGCGGGTCTGCTGTCCCAGAGGCCATACCTGTGCGACTGGTACAAGGACAAAGAGGATGACTGCGTGATGTGTGATCATGAGGCGGTTTCGACTGAGGAAGCTTCGAAGCGTGAGGGAGTGTGCATGGTCCTGGTCTCTGGCTCGGTACCAGTCAGAGAGGTACATGGCGTAGGAGTCATAGATCATGTATGGAATGAGAAACCACACATATTCCCAGGCAAGCCAGTGCCTGAAAGAAAGCATACCCGTGGCCTGTGAGATGACTGGATATCCATCGTGAAGGCTCAGAGCCAAACTGGGTGCTTGATCAGCTGTTCTTACTCCACATACTTCACAATAAATATGTCGAAAGTGATAAATGCAGGAGTAGACAACTTTCTCTAAGTTCCAGGGCCAGTGCATGAGTGTCAAAGGAGAAAGCAGGCATCACTCAGCTCTGCCTGTTTTAAGCAGCTTGCTGCCACTATTTGCCTGACTTAGCTACTAATTTATAATACATGTTCTGGCACTCTGTGATACATACTGACTTTGATTAGATATATATGCAAATGATTCAACAGCCCCACCAAGAAACTGATTTGGAAACTGTCCCAAATTGTAAATCTAGTATTTCCAGTTTAACTCCTCAGTTGCTCAACAGAAGTTTACTAACTTAAATCCTGAACCTGTGAGTCTTCTCTTGCATCTGCTTGCAACCCCACTCTAGGTAGTTTCTGGGAGGGAAACCTGGCCATTTTCTTTACAATTTTAGAGCTGGCCGGGCGCAGTGGCTCACACCTGTAATCCCAGCAATTTGGGAAGCCAAGGAGGGTGGATCACCTGAGGTCAGGAGTTCAAGACCAGCCTGGCAACATGGTGAAACCCTGGCTCTACTAAAAATATAAAAATCAGCCAGGTGTGGTGACACATGCCTGTAATCCCAGCTACTCATAGGCTGATGCAGAATTGTTTGAATCTGGGAGGTAGAGGTTGCAGTGAGCCAAGATTGCAACAGTGCACTACAGCCTGAGTGACAGAGCAAGACTCCATCTCGATTAAAAAATAATAAGGGTGGGAGAATGTCCTTTTAAATGTAAAAAGTACTATACAGGTTCAGCGTGGGGCTCAAACCTATGATCCCTGCACTTTGAGAGGCCAAGTTGGGAGAACAGATTGAGCCCTGGACTTCCAGACCAGCCTGGGTAACAGCAAGACCCTGTCTAAAAACCACAAAGTACTATCTGAATTAAGTACTTAAACTAAGAAAACTGCCTGGATCTGTGATTTGGTCATTTTAGGGGTCTGAACCGCCTTAAGAATCTGACTAAATCATTGGCCCATACCAGAGTCTACCTATAATTTGGGGGGATTTATAGATAACTCCTCCTTTGTCACCACACACTATATGAAGGCATAAAACGAAAAGGCATATAATAGAAAAATACTTAGTGTATAGTATATGAACCCTGAAAGGCCTTTTTCGGCCAGGCGCAGGGACTCACACCTATAATTCCAACACTTTGGGAGCTGAAGGCAGGAGGATCATTGGAGGCCAGGAGTTCAAGACCAGCCTGGGCAACATAGGGAGACCCCTGTATCTACCAAAACAAAGTTAGCCAGTTGCAGTGGTGTGTGCCTGTAGTCCAACCTGTTTGGGAGCTGAGGAAGAAGGATGGCTTGAACCCAGGAGTTTAAGACTACAGTAAGCTATGATCACACCACTGTGCCCCAGTCTGGGCGACAGAATGAGACCCTATCTCTACAGGGAAAAAAATAATTAAACGAGCTGGGTGTGGTGGCTCATGCCTGTAATCCCAGCACTTTGAGAGGATGAGGCAGAAAATGACTTGAGCCCAGGAGTTCAAAACCAGCCTGGGCAACATAGTGAGACCCTGTCTTAAAAAAAAAACAACAGAAATATTGAACCCAGCTAAGCAAATATTAGCCTTTGGTGTATACAAATCAAGGTCACTTGGTCTATCTTCTCTTAGCATCTATCATTCATTACCAATAGCCAGTTTTGTTTTTAAAAAGAAGAAAAGCACAAAAATCATGACAGCAGGATCAATCCCAAGTGAGACTGCAGGCTAGAGTGAGAGACACACCCTGCTCAGGTCCCTGGCAGCTGGGTCTAAACAGGTGAGAAGCAGGACAGGGCAGAGCCCACAGGAAAGGAGGTCTGGAAAGGCTGATCAACTTTCCTGCACATCCAACTGAGGTTCTTCAACTTGGGAGAAAGTGCGTGTGATTCTAGCAAGACAGGTGGGGAAAAAAGGCTTAAAATAAAATAATAAAAGCACCACCTTCGACCAGGTCTAAATACTCTGCAAAGTAGATTCTCTGGTCTTAATGTATGATTTGTTTCATGGAACTGCAGACAGATGCACATTTCCTGACCTGCCTCTGGACTGAGCTCTCACAGACATATAAGTTGGCGTTGGGAAAGCACTGGAAACCTCTCAGTCACCTTTTAGCAAATCTAAAGGGGAGCCAAGAGCAGCGTTTGCGTGGACAGGGGCGGCACGTTTGTTCCTTTCCACGCCGGGCTAACCACACTGGACGTATATTGGCCAGTGATGCTCCAGAGTGGGCAGCCGGTGACACCAGCTAGAGGAAACCAGCAGCCACCCGCCCGGCTCTAAATAGTTCCACGCTCATCTGCCTCACAAAGGACCTGGGTTCGTGGCCACACTGTCGGCTCGCACCACCTGAAATCAGACTCGGACTCGGTCGTCCTTTCTCCTAAGCTGGGGATGCTCAGAGGCTCCGAGAGGAAGAGGAGCTCATGGCTGTGCCCGTTTTTCCCATAGTCAGCTAGAATCTAAGAGCCCGTGCTGAGAGGAGCCGGCGCCTGCTGCGAGCCACGGAATGTGCGTGTCTCCATCACGCTCCTCGGGCCTGGTTGTTACCTGCCGGTGGCCACGTCGTTGCAGGAGCGAATGATGACGATCCCCGAGCCGGTGGCCAGCACTGCCTGCACCGAGGACACCAGCCTAGGCGGGCGGGGAGGAAAACAGAGAGAGAGCGCGCGATCGGTCCAGTCCCGAGGACCTCGGAGCCCGACTCTCCCACCCGGCCAGCCCCAGTTGCGGGCGGAGGCGGGGAGCGGGCTCCGGAGACTCCCCTGCGTTCCCCGCGCGCCCCGGCCCCAGCCTGCCTCGCTCCCTCCAGGTCCAGACGTGGAGGCTCTCCGGGAAGCTAGGGCCGCGGCGACCCCGATGACGGGCCCCCAGGCTTCCTGCCGCTGGTTTTCCGCCCTGGGCCCCGCACAGCCGGTGGGTGGGGAGGGTGGGGGCAGTGCCGGGCCGAGGCCGAGGCCCGGGTACCTGGTGCTGATCATCACGCGGTCCGTGCAGGTCCATTCGGGCCCCCAGCGGCGCAGCGCCCAGGAGCAGAGCGCGAAGAGGCCCGGGAAGAAAAGCGTGCCCCCAGCCAGCGTCAGCAGCATGGGGGCTGAGGATCCGGCCGCCTTGCTGGCGCCGTGCGGCGTGGCTGGGCTGCGCTGGGCGCGCCTCGGCCCGGCCGCGCGCTTTCTACCCGCCGCCCTCGCCCGGGCGCTGGCTCGGATCCCACGATCCCACGGCGGCGCGGCTCTGCGCGTGACCAGGCCCGGCAGCCGCAATGGGGCGGGGCGGGGTCTCCCTGCGTCTCCCGCCCGAAGGCTCTGCGGCGTCTCAGGCAGGCGGGCGGACGGGGGCGGAGGCCGTCGCCTGGCGCGCGCGATTCCGAGTCCACCGACGCCACCTCCCGGACCAACTGGGCGACCGCAGGCGGGAAGGACCGGGCTCCCTGGGCTTCTGTTCCGTCACCCGCGCCGCGCCCGCCCCCACACCTGCTCTGCTCCAGGCCCTCGGCGGGCGGGCGGGGTGCAGGACCGAGGGACCGCAGGGTGGGCGAGCCCGCGGTCGCACCATATCCCTCCCGGGAAGGAAGGAAGGAGAGAGCGGCCTGTGGCTCTGTCCCCACCGGCCTAGTCCACCAAGCCTGGTGCTTCCCGATGGGAGTCAGGACGTGGCCTCCCGCCCGCTGCTGCGGCTGCTCCAGGGGGAACCCTCAGAAAGCGTGAGACGTGCCCCCCCCCCACGGCATCCAGCAGCCCCTCTCCCTCTGGACCAGGAGTGGACTGTGGGGGCCGCAGGCTTTCTGGGGAGCTGCCTCTTGGCTTTGGCTCTGTCGGGAGATACCACCCAGAGGCTTACTGACTGTTTTGTTGTTCACACTGTGTCATTATTTACAAGCAGTGGCTCAGGCCTGTCATCCCAGCACTTTGGGAGGTGGATCACCTGCGGTCATGAGTTCGAGACCATCCTGGCCAACATGCTGAAATCCTGTCTCTCCTAAAAATACAAAAATTAGCTGTGTGTGGTGGCGGGCGCCTGTAACCCAGCTACTCAGGAGGCTGAGGCAGGAGAATCACTTGAACCCGGGAGGCGGAGGTTGCAGTGAGCCGAGATCGCACCACTGCACTCCAGCCTGGGCGACAGAGCAGGACTCTTATCTCAAAAAAAAAAAAAAAAAGAAATTATCAGGACAGCCACCCTAAATGGGAATGAACTGTAATATATTCCATTTGCGCTAAGTGCCAATCACCTGGATGAGGACAGAAATTTCAGTATCACTGGATTCTCTCCTTTAGGAACCTACAGCTTTGTTTTGCTTTGGTCTGTATCTTCCTAAGCTAACAAATGTAGGGGGCAGGAAATATAGTTCATTTATGTTACTACAAATGCAAGGGTCTCTTCAGAGCACCATCATGCAAAATGCTGACCAGAAACCCATGTGAGGACTTCAGAATAGCCGGGCTCAGCTCTCTAGGCCATGATTTGCTGGCTTGTGAAATGAGAGGGAGACTGGGTTACTAGCCGTTTTAAGCTCTTCCATCTTGAGATTCTTATGATTCTATGACCTGTATAAAGTGGCAGATGATTTCTTTTCAGTTAAATGACTTTTAACACGGCAAGTTACTGATGTAGGAACTGGTATAGTGAGCACAGCTTTTGTTTTTTTCAATTTGTATTCATTTATTATGGAATCTGAAAATGGTTCTCAGACGTAAAAGACAATTTTTCCTTTTAAGGAAAGGAACTGGTAGTTATTTGGTTGTGACCTTTTGGAATGCATGTAGCTACCAACATCTTCCTATATGTTGTTAAGAAAAGGGACTCAAATTAGCTGGGCACAGTGGCGCATGCCTGTAATCCCAGCTACTCAGGAGGCTGAGGCAGGAGAATTGCCTGAACCCAGGAGGCGGAGGTTGCGCTGAGCGGAGATCGCGCCATTGCACTGCAGCCTGGGTAACAAGAGCGAAACTCCGTCTCAAAAAAAAAAAAAAAGAAAGAAAAAGAAAAGGGACTCAGCCAACATCAAGGTAGCAAACAGCCTTAAGAAAAGCCTGGAATTTCTACTCTAGCTCCCAAATTCATTGCTAACATACTTCGTGAAATGAGAAAGCCACTTCAGTTTGGTACCAAGGTCTCTGACAAATGCAAAGCTCTCTGTATTTTCACATTTGCTGGTGGACAAAACCAGCTATCTGTGAACTCCACATTCTCTCCAGGAAAACCACTCTGTGTATTCCAGTTTGCTTCCTATGCATTATCACAGTCACCTCCAGCACCAGCGTTTCCAGAGAGTGACAAGTGGTTACGAGTCCTCCCTGCCCTCCCTCCTTAAAGGGACCAGCAACTTGGCACTGGGTATGCTGCACTTTTAAGTGGTGGGAACCAATCTACCCTACACAAGAAGCTGTTTGTACAGCTGGTAAGACATCTTTATGAATTGAAGACAAAACAGCAGATGTTTCATGTATAGAAAATAGCAAGTGAGGCCAGACGCGGTGGCTTACGAGGTCAAGAGATTGAGACCATCCTGGTCAACATGGTGAAACCCTGTCTCTACTAAAAATACAAAAAAATTAGCTGGGCATGGTGGCGTGTGCCTGTAATCCCAGCTACTCAGGAGGCTGAGGCAGAAGAATTGCCTGAATCCAGGAGGCGGAGGTTACGGTGAGCCGAGATCGTGCCATTGCACTCCAGCCTGGGTAACAAGAACGAAACTCTGTCTCAAAAAAAAAAGAAGATAGCAAGTGAAATGAGTTTCAACACCATGTTCAGTGAAGTCACCAGAATGTTTAGGTTGAATCACCATAAAGCTAACAAGCATAAACATGAACGTTGGCTTCTCAAGTGGTCAAACCTCTGTGGGCAAATGATAAAGCCAAGCAAAAAACACTGAGCCTGGTTTACACAAACTTCTGCTCATCCTTCAAAAGTCTTGAATCAGATGTTTCCTTCTCTAAGAAGGCTTCTATGTCTCTTCCAGTAATTAGAAATGTCTCTTCCAGATTTAGAAAAATTCAATTTCTAAATCTGCCTTTGCGTTTTGAGTAATGAGTCTGTTGGTTTTTTTTATTTGTATGTATGTTTCTCCACCAGACTGTTAGGTCTTTGAGACAAGGACTGTGTCATTTCATTTTGTACCCCAAGTTAGCCCCGGCACATTCTTTTTTTTTTTTTGATATGGAGCTTTGTTCTGTCACCAGGTTTGGACTGCAGTGGTGTGATCTCGCCTAACTGCAACCTCCACCTCCAGGGTTCAAGTGATTCTCCTGCCTCAGCCTCCTGAATAGCTGGGATTACAGGCACCCACAGCCACACCCAGCTAATTTCTGTATTTTTAGTAGAGATGGGGTTTCTCCATGTTGGGCCAGGATGGTCTCAATCTCTTGACCTTGTGATCTGCCTGCCTCAGCCTCCCAAAGTGCTGGGATTACAGGGGTAAGCCACCGCGCCTGGCCTAGGCCTGGCACATTCTAAGGGTTCAATACATGTTTCATATTTTCTAAAGCTCAATTGGTTGAGCACTTACTACCTGCTGGGCCCTATATCAAATGTTTTGTATTCACTGCCTCATTAAATGCTCACAACAAATGTTATTCTCTGTGTGTGTGTGTGTGTGTGTGTGTGTGTGTATGAGTGCCTGTGTGTGTGTGTGTGTGTGTGTGTGTGTGTGTGTGTATCAGCAAAATAAGATTCAGACCAGAGCAATTTAAAAATTGCCAAAGGTCACATTGCCAGTGGCAGAGTTGGGATTTAAACTCAGTACCTTCTGCCTTCGGTTCCATGTGCTGAATGAGTATACTGTTTTCAAACCTGATAAACCAGGAGAGAATAACAATTTCTCATAATATAGTTTCCGATTAATGCTGTTCCTGATTATTGACTCATAAATATAAATGTGTATGGTGAATTTACAGGCTCCGATGCTGCTATGAACACTATACTATATTTATATGTAACTTTATAAATTTTCAAAGCATTTTCACATGCATTATCTCACTTGGGTCTCAAAATAACCAGTGAGGTAGGCTACACATGTTATTTTCATTTTACAGATGAAGAGACCTAAGTGTAGCACAGTACACTGACTTGCCACCCTGTGAATGACAAGGCCCAGGTTAGAACCTAGGGCTGGATTCATGTTCCAGGGTGATTTCTGCTACTCCATGCTATAGGGCTGGGATTTAACAAGTTCGTAATTATGCCGCTTGTGTGGATTTCCCGTGAAAATCTGGGCTACTTCATGCCAAGATAAAACTCACTCACAAAATTTAGATTCTTGCCCCCTTGAACACAGAATTTATAAAGATCCCCATTGTAAAGGGCTATGGAGGGATTCTACCACCACAAAAATATGTGGCCCTGCCTTTCAGTCCCCTCTACCCCATAACTCTGAACCCCACTCACTATCATTAGGGAATATCTGCTTCCTGGTTTCTTCAGCCTTAAATGGAAAATACTATATTTACTTTTAAAATACTTTGCAAGTTCTCAAGCAAATGCCATTAAGATAGGTGATGTGTGGGCAACTACCCTTGATCAAGGACCTTTTCCTCCTATGTGGGAAAACCATCTACATGAAAAACAATTGAGATCACACAGGAAACACCTTCACATAGTGAGCTCCAGAACCAAGAGGGAACTTACAGGTCTCTGTCCACTTACCTCCTTTAGAAATCCTAACAGAGACTGGCACAGTGGCTCACAACAGTAATCCTAGCACTCTGGGATCTGTCCAAGGTGGGCAGATCACTTGAGCCCAGGAGTTTAAGACCAGCCTGAGCAACCTGGCAAAAAAAAAAAACAAAACAACAAAACAAAACAAATTAGCTGGGTGTGGTGGCACGCACCTGTAGTCCCAGCTACTTGGGAGGCTGAAGTAGGATTGCTTGAGCTCAGGAGGTTGAGGCTGCAGTGAAGTGTAAGCACAGCACTGTACTCCAGCCTGGGCAACAGAGTGAGATCCTGTCTCAAAACACACACATACACACACAATGCCAATACACACTCTTCAATGTAAAAAGATGGACATAGAAATGAAGATGCAAAGATTGGCACAACCACAGAACAAGAGGAAAAGAACAGTCAGACACGGAGAAGGAGGACAGAGGCGTAGGAAGAGAAGGAGAGCAGCAGCCTTCTGTAGAACTTCATTCGCTGCAGGCTAGCTCCAAGTAAAGCCACACTGCATTTGAAGAAACAGCACAAAGAATGAGATGTCTTGCTCTTAGGCCTCTGAGTGTGGCCAGAAAGAAGTTAATCACCCTGCTCTGAATTTCTCCTTCACTTAGTTTGCCTGATGAGCGTAGCTCTGCACTGACGTGTGTGTGCTTCTCCCTGACTGTAGGAGCTGTCTGGGAGGCAGCCGTGGCCTGCAGCACTGGAGCTGGGATCAGAGAACGTGGGTCCAGCCCTGGCCCCACCACCCAGAAGCTGCTGGCATGGAGAAAACACTGCCTTCTTCCCCAGCAGAATGGGGTTCCTCCACCTACCCTCCAGGATGGCTGGGAGAATTAAGTGAGATCATATTTGCAAAATGTTAAACTGTGCCTAGCACAGGCAGGAATGATTATTATTTATGCTGGATTCCCAAGCATAGTTCCCTGCTGAGAAGCTTCCCAGTAAGCACCCACTGGATTAAAGGTCCCCTAGGCCGGCCTTACGCCAGCTCCAGGCTGCAGCTTCCTTTTTTTTTTTAATCCTGAGTTCTTCACAAGAGCAAACTCTGAGGCTAAGAAGCACAGTCACACCCAAGCACATGGTTTCCACAAATAGGGGTGGCAGCTGCACTTCAGGGAGACTTTGCTCTTGTACACAGTGCTATGATTGCTGTGTAATTCACACAAGGAACTAAGGATGTAGCACTTTTATATATGCGCGGTGTTTTTCAAAGTACTTTCACATACAAATTTATTTTGCTATAAATGCAAAATCTGGCTTGTTTGTGGATAATCACACCTATTTGAAAGCAGCATTTTCAGACTCAGGTTTAAAAAATATTTAAGGGCTAGGCACACTAGCTCACTCTGTAAATCCAGCACTTTGAGAGGCCAAGGTGGGCAGACTGCTTGAGACCAGGAATTCCAGACCAGCCTGGGCAAATGGTGAAATACTGTCTCTTAAAAAAAAAAAAAAAAAAAACTTAGCTGGTTGTGGTGGTGCATGCCCATAGCCCCAGCTCCTTGGGAGGCTGAGGTGGGAGATCATCTGAGCCCAAGGAGGTTGAGACTGCAGTGAGCTGCGATGGTACCACTGCATCCAGCCTGAGGGGCAGATGGAGACACTATCTCAAAAAAATAAAGGTGGCAGGGGTGTGTCCCACTCTGTTACCCAGGCTGGTCTCAAACTCCTGGCCTCAAGCCATCCTCCCTCTTTCCTCCTAAGTGCTGGGATGACAGGCATGAGCCATCACACCTGGCTTCAGACCTACTAAATTTTATTTGTGACGAGCATGTCATACTTGTGAGGAAAAGGACTACATAGGAAAGCCACAGAAATGATGAGCCTTCCAATTAGACAAAGTAGGAAGTGAAGCAGTGTTCCGCACAGCTCGTGTCTACCCAGAGCCTCAGCATATGGCCTTATTTGGAAATGGGCTCTTTGCAGATACGATTAAGGTGAGGACTGAGATGGGGACATCCTGGATTGGGGTGGCCCCTAAATCCAGTTAGACAGAAGACGACACAGAGATACAGAGCCGAAGGGATGTGAGAACGGAGTGAGACTGGAATGACGCGTCCACAAGACAAGGAATGCCGAGGCCTGCCATCAGCCCCAGACGCTGAGAGACAGGCATGGGAGGGTTTTTCCCTCAGAGGCTCCAAAAAGAAACCAGTCCTTCGACTTGCTGATTTCAGACCTCTGCCCACAGGACTGTGAGAAAATGTCTGCTGTCCTAGGCACTCCAAGCTGTGGTAACTTGTGAAGACAGCTCCAGGAAACCAGTACAGTGCACCCCACACCAAACACAAAAATAAATTCAGATAGATCATGGGTTAAACACTACAAATGTACTGGAAGAAACTTTTGGAAAATATTTTATAAATATTTTTATAAATAGGCTAGAGAAAGTTTTCCCAAACAAGGTATAAAACCCCGATGTCATATAGAGAAGGACTGACAGATTTGTATACCAAAAAAAAAAAAAAAGGCTGGGCACAGTGGCTCACGCGTGTAATCCCAGCACTTTGGGAGGCTGAGGCGGGTGGATCATGAGGTCAAGAGATCGAGACCATCCTGGTCAACATGGTGAAACCCCGTCTCTACTAAAAATACAAAAAATTAGCTGGGCATGGTGACACATGCCTGTGATCCCTGCTACTCAGGAGGCTGAGGCAGGAGAATTGCCTGAACCCAGGAGGCGGAGGTTGCAGTGAGCCGAGATTGCACCATTGCACTCCAACCTGGCTAACAAGAGCGAAACTCAGTCTCAAAAAAAAAAAAAAAAAAAAAAAAAAAAGGTACATCAAAAAACACTACTGGTTGGCACAGTGTCTCATTCCTGTAATTTTAGCACTTTGAGAGGCCAAGGTGGATGGATCACTTGAGCTCAAGGGTTCGAAAACAGCCTGGGAAACATGGCAAAACCCCATCTCTACAAAAAATAAAAAAATCAGTCGAGCATGGTGGCACATGCTTGAAGTTCCAATCACTTGGGAGGCGATCACTCGTGCCAGGAGGTGGAGATTGCAGTGAGCTATGATCGTGCCACTGCACTCCAGCACGGGCAACAGACAGAGCGAGACCCGGTCTCAAAGAACACAAAATTGTACATCAAAAAGCACTATTAAAAGACAAGCCAGGCATGGTGCCATGCCTGTAGTCCCAGTTACTTGGGTGGATTGCTTGAGCCCACGAGTTCAAGGTTGCAGTGAGGCTCCATCGCACTCCGGTCTGGGTGACAGAAGTTAAAGACAAGTAACAATGTGTCTGTAGCATACAGCATCAGAATATCCAGAATAGTCAGAGAGCCTACAAATTATTAAGGAAAATAAATAATCCAAAAGAATTTTTTAAATGATATAAACAAGAAATACACAGAAGAAATATGAAAAGGCCAGTTAAAAGCTTTATAAGTAGGCCGGACACAACACCTGTAATCCTAGTGCTTTGGGAGGCGAGCCATGAGGATCACCTGAGACTAGGAGTTCAAGACCAGCCTAGGCAGCATAACAAGACCCTACAAAAAAATTTAAAAATTAGCCAGGTGTGGTAGTGTGTTCCTGTAGTCCCTGCTGCATGGGAAGCAGAGGTGGGAGGATCCCTTGAGCCCAGAAGTTTGAGGCTTCAGTGAGCCATGATCCTGCCACTATATTCCAGCCTGGTGATAAAGTGAGACCCTGTCTCTCAAAATACACACACGCACACATTGTAAGTGAATATTGAAAAGACTGAAAATATCCAGTGTGCTTAAGTATACAAGGACATAGGCATTTTTTTTTTTTTTTACAGTGCTGGTAGAATTAAAATAATATACTATTAGGCTGGGCACAGTGGCTCATACCTGTAATCCCAGCACTTTGGAATATAAAAATTAGCAGTGTGGTGGCATGCCTATAATCCCAGCTACTCAGGAGGCTGAGGCAGGAGAATCACTTGAACCCTGAGGTAGAGGCTGCAGTGAGCTGAGATTGTGCCACTGCACTCCAGCCTGGGCAACAGAACAAGACTTGGTCTCAAAAAAAAAAAAAAAAAAAGAATATAGTGTTGTTTATAATAGCCAAAAATTAGAAACAACCCGAATATTTAGGAATAGAATAAATAAGGCCCAGCACAATGGCTCACACTTGTAATCCTAGCACTTTGGGAGGCCAAGGCTGGCAGATTACTTGACTTCAGGACCAGCCTGGCCAACATAGTGAAACCCCTACTCTACTAAAAATACAAAAAGTAGCCTGACTTGGTGGCATGCACCTGTAATCCCAGCTACTCAGGAGGCTAAGGCAGGGGAATTGCCTCGGAGGCGGAGACTGCAGTGAGCTGAGATCACGTCTTTGCACTCAAGTCTGGGTGACAGAGTGAGATTGTGTTCCCAAAAATAAAAAGGAATAGAAGCCGGGCGCGGTGGCTCCTGCCTGTAATCCCAGCACTTTGGGAGGCCAAGGTGGGAGGATCACAAGGTCAGGAGTTCAAGACCAGCCTGTCCAACATGGTGAAACCTCATCTGTACTAAAAATACAAAAATTAGCTGGGCATGGTGGTGCGTACCTGTAATCCTAGCTACTTGGAAGGCTGAGGCAGGAAAATTGCTTGAACCAGGGCCTGGGAGGCAGAGGTTGCGGTGAGCCGAGATTGTGCCATTGCACTCCAGCCTGGGCTACAGAGCAAGACTCCATCTCAAAAAAAAAAAAAAAAAAAAAGGAAAAAGGAATAGAATAAGTAATTTACAGTATGTTCAAACTGTGGAATACTCTGCAGCCATTAAAAGAAATACAGCTGGGCGTGGTGGTGTGTACCTGTAGTCACAGCTACTTAGGAGGATGAGGTGGCAGGATCACTTGAGCCCAGGGGGTCAAGGTTGCAGTGACCTATGATTGCAGCACTGCACTCCAGCCTGGATAACAAAGTGAGACCCAGTCTCATTTAAAAAAAAAAAAAGAGAGAGAGAGAAAGAAACAGAGCAACATATAGAGAATCCTCCTGATTAGCTGAGATTACAGGCACCTGCCACCATACCCGGCTAATTTTTTGTATTTTTTATAGAGACTGGGTTCACCAGGTTGGCCAGGCTGGTTTCCAACTTCAGGTGATCCACCTGCCTTGGCCTCCCAAAGTGCTGGGATTACAGGTATGAGCCACTACGCCCTGCCAGAAGCTTAAATATATTTTAGACACGGAGTCTTGCTTTGTCACCCAGGCTGCCGTGCACTGACATGGCTCACTGCAGCCTCGAATTCCTGGGCTCAGGGAATCCTTTCATCTCAGCTTCCCAAGCAGCTAGGACTAAAGATGTGCTCCACCACACAGGCTTTTTTTTTTTTTTTTTAATAGAGAGGAAGTTTCCCTCTATTTCCCAGGCTCCTCTTGAACTCCTGGGTTCCAGTGATCCTCCCTCCTTGGCCTCCCAATAAGCCATCACACCTGGCCTTGAAGAACATTATGTTTAGGCAATAAAAACTTTCTACTGATTTCCAGAAGTACAGCTAAAATAAGGTTAGCTGAGCAAAATATTCTGGGCAGGTGAAGAGAGGATATAATTTCCCTATCAGTGACTGTAAAATTCTAGTGACGAAGAGCGTACTCTTGTGAAAATACTGGGTGTGGAAGGGTGTTCACAGCATTTGTAGGTTTAGCAGAAAGAGGCGTGGGCTAAGAAAAACAGGTTAAAAAATACTCAGTGAAACACCCTTCATTAAAACTGCATGCAAAATGCTAAGCAAACGTGTATTTTTCCAGGGAAAGGATCGATATAGAGTTCTTTAGTTCCTCAGAACTGCTGCTGTACACTAGGAAAAGGCACGGCAGCTGAAGACACTGCTCTGGAATTCAGCAGAACCGAGTGGGAAGCAGAGTCGAAAAACAGTGTATAGAAGGTGCTTAGGGTCATAAACACAATGAATTAATGTTAGCTACATTATAGTGATTGTACTAGTTAATCTAAGTTTTGTAACAGAAGTGTTAATATTTATTTTTTTGAGATGGAGTTTTGCTCTTATTGCTCAGGCTGGGGTGCAATGGTGTGATCTCTGCTCACCACAACCTCTGCCTCCCAGGTTCAAGCGATTCTCCTGCCTCAGCCTCCTGAGTAGCTGGGATTACAGGCATGCGCCACCACACCCTACTAATTTTGTAATTTTAGTAGAGAAGACATTTCTCCATGTTGGTCAGGCTGGTCTGAAACTCCTGACCTCAGGTGATCCACTCGCCTCGGCCTCCCAAAGTGCTGGGATGACAGGTGTGAGCTACTGTGCCCAGCCAAGATGTCTTTTTATAGTTGTTGGCATATATAAAATTTGTACAGGAGGGTTTATTAATTTGGCCTATATAATTATTACTTCCTTGAGTCAGGGAAAGGATTACTTTAATATGAACCCAATGTAGCCAATGGAAAAGGTTTTAATTTTAAAAGCAGTTGGGAGATAGCATATGTAAATGACCATGGGAACAGGGGAGCTGCTGAAACCAGCTGTAGATCATCATCTGCTCAGCAAGAATGGGCATGCAGAGAACCAGCGTACCAGCCAAAATAAAACTGGTGTCCAGGATACAGGGAGTGTTCAGAATCCTCGGAGTGTCAATCAAGAACAAGTGCCAGGGTCCAATATTCAGGAAATTCAGGAATAAAGGACAGTGAAATAACTGGTCATCATGAAAAGTCATGTACTAGAAACAGTCAATAAAGACTCACCAAGAGAACATTTTGAACAAGTAGAAATTAAACCCTACTCCTCCACTACAAGTTGGCCTGGGAACTTGTGCCACCAGAGTGACAATAGGATCTCAGTGATGCTTGGAAGCCTTGGGGATATTTATAACATATGTGTAGGGTACTGTTGGCTACATCAATGTTGAGGAAAGGTGCTATGTTACTGGCATTTAGTGGGCATGGACCAGGTCATTCAGATGGCCTGCACAGGAAGTTCCACAAAAAACTCAGCTGTTTAGGAGAAGGTCCTTCCTACAGAAGGAAGGTCATGTGGAAAGCTCACTGTCTTGATCTCATGAAAAGAACCTTCTCTGCACAGTACCTACTGAGTACATTACACTGTGCACTCCAGCAAGCTGGTTGCAAATGTAACAGGACAGTTGAGATTCCTTTCCACAGTCATTAAGACTACAATGGCAGAGACATGAAATTTAGAGATCTCTCTGAACTTCATTAACAAAGGCTGTTTGAAAATTACAGAACATTTCTATATGAGATACATAAAGCATTTTTGGCAAGGTGAGAAACGTGATGAAAACTCCTTGTGTGAGGTTTGATGGTGTTTCCACCTCACTCTGGCGTCTCCTTTCGGAGTGCCACATGACTCCCTCACAGCCTGCTGTGCTCCTTTCCAATCCATCCTCCCCCATCACCTGCTGAAGGACACAGGGTTTAGTTTTGTTTTGCTTTTAAAATATTACAAACTGAATTTCTGCCTCATACAGTGAAATTTCAAGGTTGAAAAAATGTTTTCTGTGATATTTTATCATCCGCTATATCCTATCCTACAACAAAATAGGAAGTTGGTTTTTGTTTTGAGACAGAATCTTGCTGTCCCCAGGCTGGAGTGCAATAGTGGAATCTTGGCTCACCATAGCCTCTGTCTCCCGGGTTCAAGCGATTGTCCTGTCAGCCTCCTGAGTAGCTGGGATTACAGGTGTGTGCCACCATGCCCAGCTAACTTTTTGTTTATTTTTTGAGACAGAGTCTTTGTCATCCAGGCTGGAGTGCAGTGACACAACCTTGGCTCACTGCAACCTTTTGTATTATTCGGAGCTTATCTGCAAAGAGGGAGAAGGGATATCATGGAGTTAGAGCTCCAGAGGAGGGGAAGGCTTTGGTTCCTGGGGGAGTGCCATTGAGAATTGACAGTGGATGCTAAGAAGGACAATCAAAATCAGCAGAAATAAGACAACAGGGATTTGTGCTGAACGTGTCACCCTAGCTGCACAACTCTCCACAATGTGGGAAGCTCTGAGGCAAAGAAAACAAAATGGAGGGATAGGGCTGATGGCATGCATGCAAACCTGGTCATGCCACTCCTCTGCTTACAATCCTTAAAAGGCTTCCTGGTCCTTCAAGACAACCTTCCAGATCCCTCATCATCTGGCAATGCCCCTTTCTCCAGCTTCCAAGGGGTATCACTCTCCCCTTGACTGTCAAAGTTCCACCACCCTGGCCAATTGTGTTCATACTCACGGGTTTTGCACATCCTGTTCCTTTTATCCATATGCTATGTTCGCTTCCCACCCTTGGCTTCAGCTTAAAAATCACTTACTGGCTGGGCGCTGTGGCTCACGCCTATAATCCCAGCACTCTGGGAGGCCGAGGTGGGTGGATCACCTGAGGTTAGGAGTTTGGAGTTCGAGACCAGCCTGGCGAACATAGTGAAACCACGTCTCTACTAAAAATAAAACATTAGCTGGGCGAGGTGGCAGGTGCCTCCTAGCTACTCAGGAGGCTATGGCAGGAGAATCACTGGAACCCGGGAGGCGGAGATTGCAGTGAGCCAAGATCACACCACTGCACTCCAGTCTGGGCAACAGGGTGAGACTCTGTCTTCAAAGCAAAACAAAACAAAAACAAAAACGAAAGGAGAGGTTTTCCTGACCCCTAATCCAATCAGAACTCTCCATCCATAGTCTCCCAACACGTGCTTTTCCTTTCTTTGTTTGGGTCTATCACAATTCTACGTTTATTTGTACCAACACCCTTTTCATACATAGAAACAGCTTTTAGAGTGGCCATGTGGTCTATTTTGCTCACTGCCGAATTCCCAGCACCTAGCTTGACTAACTGTCACCAGCAGGAACAGTCGTTCAATAAACATCCTGAATAGGTTAATGCACCGTGGGAAGATTTAGCTCTAGGTCTTAGAAAAGTTTTTATTTTGTTGTTTGCTGTTCTTCTAGATCTTCATCTACTGTTAGATGGGGATAATAATAAAAACCTAACAACCTCAGAATTGCTGTGTGAATTAAACGAGCAAATTGCTGTGTTAATTAAATGCATGTAACATGCTTCGCATGCTGCGTGGCATGTAGCAAGGGCTGAGAAATGTTCCTTACCATTACCATCATTAAAAATAAGCTCTGTGAGCAAACGGACTCTCATACCTTGCTGGTAAGAATGTGAAAGTGGGCCGGGTGCGCTGGCTCATGCCTATAATCCCAGCACTTTGGGAGGCTGAGGCTGGTGGATCACAAGGTCAGGCGATCGAGATCATCCCGGTCAACAAGGTGAAACCCCGTCTCTACTAAAAATACAAAAATTAGCTGGGCATGGTGGTGCGCACCTGCAGTCCCAGCTACTTGGGAGGCTGAGGCAGAATTGCTTGAACCCAGAAGGCAGAGGTTGCGGTGAGCCGAGATCATGCCGTTGCACTCCAGTCTGGGTAACAACAGCGAGACACCGTCTCAAAAAAAAAAAAAAAAAAAAAAAAAGAATGTGAAAGTGATACAGCCACTCTGGAAAACAGTTTACCAGTTTTTTAGAAAGTTAAACAGACATATCATATAACTCAGCAATCCCATGTCTAGGTATTTATCCAAGTGACAGGAAAACTTATGTTCACATAAAAATCTGTACATGAATGTTTATAGCAGCTCTATTCATAATTCCCCAAAAATGGAAAAACTCAAATGTCCTTCAACCAGGGACTTGATAAATTATGGTTGCATTCATACAGTGGAATACCAGTCAGAGAGAAGACATGAATTACGGATACATGCAACAACATGGGTCGGTAATCCATAAATCCTTTATGTTAGGGGAGAAAACCAAACTGCACAGGGGTCACATTGTGTGATTCCATGTATATGATATTCTGGAAACATCAAAATGATAGGGACAGGCTGGGCACAGTGGCTCACACCTGTAACCCCAGCATTTTCGGAGGCTGATACTGGCAGATCACTTGAGGTCAGTAGTTCGAGACCAGCCTGGCCAGCATGGCGAAACCCCGTCTCTACTAAAAATACAAAAATTAGCTGGGCATGGTGCTGTACACCTGTAATCCCAGCTACTCAGGAGGCTGAGGCAGGAGAATTGCTTGAACCCAGGAGGCGGAGGTTGCAGTGAGCCAAGACTGTGCCACTGCACTCCGGCCTTGGCAATAGAACGAGACTCCATCTCAAGGGAAAAAAAACTATACAGAAACCAAGTCAGTGTTTGACAGTGGATGGGGTGGGGCAAGAGGGAATTTGGGGGAATAATGGAATTGTCCTATAACTACATTGTGGTAGTAGGTACATGGTTATATGCATGCATGCATTCATTCATTCCTTCATTTATTTGAGACAGATGGAGTCTTCCTCTGTCACTCAGGCTGGAGTGCAATGGCTCAATCTTGGCACACTACAACCTCCACCTCCCGGGTTCAAGCAATTCTGTGCACCACCATGCCCAGCTAATTTTTATATTTTTAGTACAGACAGGTTTTACCATGTTGGCCAGGCTGCTCTTGAACCCCTGACTTCAAGTGATCTGCCAGCTTCGGCTTCTCCAAGTGCTGGTATTACAGGTGTGAGCCAGGGCATCCAGCCAGTTATATGCACTTATCAAAACTCATTCCATCATAAATTGCAAGAGTAAATTTTACTGTATGTAAATATCTTAATTTTTTAAATGAAAAAATGTCCTAACCGGTAGTAGCTATAATTACCTTTTCTTTTCAGAAAAAGGCATTTGTATTTTATGAGCCTGAAAGTACCACAGGCACATTGGAGACATCTGGGAAAATAAACAAACAATGTATATTCATCACATGCAGTAAAGTCATATATATATATATATATATATATATATTTTTTTTTTAAGATGGAGTTTTGCTCTCGTTACCCATTCTGGAGTGCAATGGCGCCATCTTGGCTCATGGCAACCTCTACCTCCTGGGTTCAAGCAATTCTCCCGCATCAGCCTCCTGAGTAGCTGGGATTACAGGCACGTGCCACCATGCCCAGCTAATTTTCTGTATATTTAGTAGAGATGGGGTTTCACCATGTTGACCAGGATGGTCTCGATCTCTTGACTTCGTGATCCACCCAAAGTCCTATGTGGTGATGTGTTGTTTTGGTTGAAAATATGAAGAAAATCTGGCTTCACATAGATACATGTAATTAGAAAACGAAGAAATATTTTCATACCCATCTCTTAAGTCTATTCAGGCACTATTAATATAACAAAATAAACACGGCAGCCCTTTTCGGGTACTTGCTCTGTCGCCCAGGCTGTAGTGCAGTGACGCAATCTCGGCTCACTGCATTCTCCACCTCCTGGGTTTAAGCAATTCTCTCGCCTCAGCCGCCCGAGTAGCTGGGACTACAGGCATGCACCATCACGCCCAGCTAATTTTTTTTGTATTTTTTGTAGAGACGGGGTTTTCACCATGTTGGCCAGGATGGTCTTGATCTCCTGACCTCATGATACGCCTGCCTCGGCCCCCGCTAAGTGCTGGGATTACAGGCGTGAGCCACCGCACATGGCTGATAATCAATCCTCTTTAAACTATATACTAAAACTAAGAAAGTGGTAGGATCTTGAGGATTAGTTGCAATGAAGAATTTGAAATTTCCTTAATGAACTTGTCATACTAGCTGCATTAAAACCCACTGATCAGGGCCGGGCGCGGTGGCTCACGCCTGTAATCCCAGCACTTTGGGAGGCCGAGGCAGGTGGATCACGAGGTCAAGAGATCGAGACCATCTTGGTCAACATGGTGAAACCCCGTCTCTACTAAAAATACAAAAAAAAAAAAAAAAATTAGCTGGGCATGGTGGTGCGTGCCTGTGATCCCAGCTACTCGGGAGGCTGAGGCAGGAGAATTGCCTGAACCCAAGAGGCGGAGGGTGCCGTGAGCCGAGATCGTGCTATTGCACTCTTGAACCCAGCAGAGAGCTAAAGACAACCAAGTATCCTGAATTCTAAGAAGGAATGTGCTCCTCAAGGAAAGAGAGGATAGAGAACTGTCTCACAAGTAGAAGGGTATAGAGGGAAGACAGGGGTGCCACATGAGCCGGTGAGAAGGGCTTCACTGAAGTGTTTAACAAGTTACCAAAGGCCCAGTGCGGGCTAGGGCAACAGTGTAGAAGCCCTGGGAAGCATAAACACAGGCAGTCTGCACCCACTCTCAGGCCCTCTTCCAAGACCTTCACTGGATGTACACGAGAAAAAAAATGGGGACACTCTCTCCTCTTCTACACAAAGTGTCTGGCATTCAATAAAAAACTTTAAGACACATATATGCCAAAAAAACAACCCACTGTTAAGAGACAAAGCAATCAACAGAACCTGTCTCAAAGAAGAGCCATTTGTTATAACTACTAGATAGGTTATGGAGGAGGGGATTTTAGAGTAACAATGAATAATATGTTAAAGAATCTGGCAGAAAAGGTGTTTTACATGCATGAGCAGAGGAGGAATTGCAGCAGAGAGCAGGAAATTCTTAGAGTCAAATGGAAATGCTAGAAAAAAGGACACAGCATCAGAGCTGAAGAATTCCTTCAACAGCCTCATCACACTTGACACAGCAAAAAAAGAAAAGGATCAGTGAACTTAAGGTCAATCGAAAGTCCCCAACTGAAACATAAAGAGAAAAAAAAGAAAAGAAACCCCAACACCTGCAGGACAGAATTACAAGTTCTGAAAGATGTGTCAGTAGAGTTCCAGGAGCAAGGGAGAACAGAGCAGAAACATCTGAAGAGACAATGGCTGATAATTTTTTTTTTTAAGCGAAAGGCATTAAACCACTGACCCAAGTCAGAATCCCAAGAAGAATAACTTCAAAAAACCGACGACAACACCAGGTACCAGACACATCATAGTAAAATTGCTAGAAACAAAATGAAAGATACAGCCTTGAAAACAGCCAGGGTAGGAATGACACACATTAAACACAGAGGAGAAAGATAAAAATGACGACAGACTGGGGCCTGGCCGGTGGCTCACACCTGTAATCTGAAGACTTTGGGAGAGCGAGGAGGGTGGATCACCTGAGGCCAGGCATCTGAGACCACCCTGGCCAACACGGTGAAGCCCTACCTCTACTAAAATTACAAAAAATTATCTGCGTGTATTGATGTGTGCCTTTAATCTCAGCTACTCAGGAGGCTGAGGCAGGAGAATTGCTTGAACCTCAGAAGCACAGGTGAGAGTGAGCTGAGATCCTGCCACTGGACTCCAGTGTGGGTGACAGAGAAAGACTCTGTCTCAAAAAAGAAATGAATACATAAAAATAAATAAAAAATGAAATAAAAATGACTACAGACTTGACGTCTCCTCAGAAACAATGCAAGCTAGAAGGCAGACATTTTTTAAGTACTAAAAAACAAATAATAAAACAACAAAACTGCCAATCGAGAGTCCTATAAAAAACAAAAATATTTTTAAAAAATAAAAGCAAAATTAAAACTTTTCAAGCAAAGAAAAGCTGAGAGCATTTACTGCCAGCAGACCTGTGCTGTAAGAAATACTAAAGGAAGTGCATCAGGCAGAAGGAATATGGTACAGAAAAGAACTTGGGATCTAAGGAGATAAAAATAACTATGTGAGGTAACAAATACATCAATTTGCTTCTCTGTAGACCAGTTTACTGTCTATACGTATCCTATAATAAGTGATACACCTTAAATATACACAATACAATTTATTTCCTAAAAAATAAAATAAAATAGCTGGGTGCGGTGGCACACACCAGTAGTCTCAGCCACTCAGGAGGCTGAGGCAGGAAGATCCGTTGAGCCAAGGAGTTTGAGGCCAGCCTGGGCAACACAGTAAGACCCCATCTCTAAAAAATATAAAATAAATTTAGAACTTTGAAAAATGACAAACAATAAAAGTAAATATTAAAATTTTCTGACTTTTAATTACTCTAAAAAGCAAAACTAGAAAGAGTGATGGTGTTCATAATATCTAAAAAGAAGACGCAGGACGTGGCAGAATAGACAAAGCATGTGAGGAAGGAACTGGAAGTCTACTCTAAGACTCTCACCTGGGAAGTGACATAACCTTGTCACTGTGATATTAGTGACAACAGCACTGTCATAAAGATGCATACTGTGAACCTAAGACGACCACTAAAAAAACAGAAAAACCTAACAAGGAAGTACAACGACAAACAGAAAATTAGCAAGATGGTAGCTTTAAATACAACTCTATCATGGAAACAAAGCAAAACAGTCACTCTTGCCAATTTTATTCCATATCATACTGTAGGTCCTAGCTAGAGTAATAAGGCAAAAACGAAAACGGTCTTTATTCAGAGGTAAGATGATTATCTACTTCTTAAAAATCCCAAAAGCCTACCAAAAAAAATTCCTGAAGCTAACAAGTAAGTTCAGCAAAGCTGCACAATATATTGTCAATAAATAAAAACAGGCCGGGTGCGGGGCTCACACCCGAAACCCCAGCACTTTGGGAGGCCGAGGCGGGCAGATCATGAGGTCAGAAGATCGAGACCATCCTGGCCCTGGTAAAACCCTGTCCCTACTAACAATACAAAAAATTAGCCAGGCACATGCCTGTAATCCCAGCTACTCAAGAGGCTGAGGCAGGGGAATTGCTTGAATCCGGGAGATCGAGGATGCAGTGAGCCGAGATCATGCCACTGTACTCCAGCCTGACAAAAGAGCAAGATTCCGTCTCAAAAATATAAAAATAAGTAAGTAAATATCAATCACATTTCTATAACTAGCAAGCGACAAATGAGAAATTTAAGTTTTTAAGAGATACTATTTATAATAACACCAAAAACCATAAAATATTTAGTATAAATCTAGCAAAATATGAGCACGATCTATATACTAAAAACAAAAACACACTGTTGAAAGAAACTAAAGACTTAAATATATGAACAAAGATACCATGTTCACAGACTGGAAGATTTAATATTGTAAAGATGTGAATTCTCCCTGAATTGATCTACAGATTCAATGCAATCCCAATCAAAGTCCCAGAGATTTTTTTCTTTAAATCAACAAGTTGGCCAGGCGCAGTGGCCCACGCCTGTAATCCCAGTACTTTGGGAGGCCAAGGCGGGCAGATCACCTGAGGTCAGGAGTCCCAGACCAGCCTGGCCAACATGGTAAAACCCCATCCCTACTAAAAAATACAAAAAACTAGCTGGGCGTGGTGGTGAGTGCCTGTAATCCCAGCCATTCAGGAGGCTGAGGCAGGAGAATTGCTTGAACCCAGGAGGCAGAGGTTGCAGTGAGATGAGACCACACCACTACACTCCAGCCTGGCAGGTAAGAGCAAAACTCCATCTAAATAAATAAACACAAACAAAATAAAAATCAACAAGTTGATCCTATGCTTTATATGGAAAAGGCAAAGAAATTAGAATATCCAAAACAATTTTGAAAAAGGACAATCTTAGAGAAGACTCTAATTACATGATTTCAAGACTTACTATAAAGCTACAACAGTCAAGACCATGTGGTATTGGCAAAGGATAAACACATGAACCGATGAAATGGGAAAGAAAGCCCAGAAAGAGAACCATATATATCCCCAGCCTCTCAGTATCTAGGACTACAGGCATGTGCCACCATGCCTAGCTGATTTCTAAAACTTTGTTTTTAGAGATGGGGTTTCACTGTGTTGTTCAGGCTGGTCTCAAACTCCTGGCCTCAAGTGGTCCTCCCACCTAAGCCTCCCAAAGTGTTGGGATTATAGACATGTATCACCATGGCTAGCTATGGTTAAGTGATTCTTCACAAAGGTGCCAAGAAAATTCAAGGTGGAAAGGATTGTGTTTTCAACATATGAGACTGGAACAAGAATCTCAACTTATATTTTGTACCATATTAAAAAATCTACTTGAAATGGATCACAGAAATAAACATAAAACCTAAAACAATAAAACTTCTAAAAGAAAACACAGAAGCAAATGTTTTGTGGCTAGGCATGGTGGCTCATGCCTGTAATTCCAGCACTTGGGCAGGCCAAGGTGGGCAGATCACCTGAGGTCGTGAGTTTGAGACCAGCCTGGCCAACCTGGTGAAACCTCATCTCTACTAAAAATACAAAAATTAGCTGGGCGTATCGCTTCTCGGCCTTTTGGCTAAGATCAAGTGTAAAACTTGTCTGGGCGTGGTGGCGGGCACCTGTAATCCCAGCTACTTGGAAGGCTGAGGCAGGAGAACCGCTTGAACCGGGAGGAGGAGGTTGCAGTGAGCCGAGATCGTGCCACTGCACTCCAGCCTGGTCAACAGAGCAAGTCTCTACCTCAAAAAAAAAAAAAAAAAAAAGGTTTTGTGATCTTGGATTAGACAAAGAATTTTCATCAAAAGTACAAATCATAAAGGAAAATTAACCAATACTTCACTGAAGTTAAAAACCAGCTCAAGAGACTGCTAAAAAATAAAAAGACAAACCACAGACTGTCTGAAAACATTTACGAAATATGGATCTGACACATTATGAGCACTATACTAACTTCCACTCCATCAGAAGGGTGAATGACGGCATACTTTCCAAATTTATTGCATCTTAACCCATTTCTCAAGAAAAGACGGATAACAAGGGAAGGCCCAGAGTGGCGGCACACACCTGTAATCCTAGCACTTTGGGAGTCCACAGTGGAAGGATCACTGAGGCCATGAGTTCGAGATTAGCTTGGGCAACATAGTGAGACCCTGCCTCTACCAAAAAAAACAAAACAAAAAAAAAATAGTTGGGTACGCTGGCACATACCCATAGTCCCAACTCCTCGGGAGGGTGAGGTGGGAGGACTGATTGGGCCTGGGAGTTTGAGGCTGCAGTGAGCTATGATCCCACTACCGCACTCCAGCCTGGACAACAGAGTGAGACCCTGTCTCTCAAGAAAAAAAAAAAAAAAAGGGTAAACAAAAGACTAATAAAGGAAAACAGATCCCAATACCTATATGTATATAAACAGAGAGGGCCTGATGATCTTGGGGTAAAAACTGCCTTGTTTTAGAGATGGGATGAGAGACAGAGGAAACAAAAAGACAGATGTGCTTATCACCAACAGCTGGAGTGGAGAAGGGAGTGTGGCTTTGAGTCTCAGAGCCAAGAAGACTGAAGGTCCAAGAGCCTGGGTCTGGAAACCAGAGCTGAACAGGCAGCAACAACTCCCTGCAGTGACTCAGGGATCACTTCCCTCTGTTCATTACAACATGGCATCCAAAACACACTTTTCTTTTAAAATAATATACCGACAGCCCCTCAACTTGGGATTGTTCAACCTAGAATTTTCTCATATACGATGGTGCAAAGGTGAGACACAGTCTGTGGAAACCATAGTTTGGGTATCCACAAATCCAATCTGTTTTTCACTTTCTGTACCATATTCAGTAAGTTACATGAGTTAATCAACACTTTATTAGAAACCGGGCTCGGTGTTAGAGGATTTGCCTGACTGCAGCCTAATGCAAGTGTTCTGAGCACATTTAAGGCACAGGAGGCTAAGCTAGGTGTTCAGTAAATTACATGTATTAATACATTTTCAACTTAGCATATTTTCACCTTATGCTGAGTTTATCAGAATAAGAATTTATTCTTTTTTTTTGAGACGGAGTTTCGCTCTTGTTACCCAGGCTGGAGTGCAATGGCACGATCTCGGCTCACCGCAACCTCCGCATCGCGGGTTCAAGCAATTCTCCTGCCTCAGCCTCCAGGCAGCTGGGACTACAGGCGCGCGCCACCATGCCCAGCTAATTTTTTTGCATTTTTAGTAGAGATGGGGTTTCACCTTGTTGACCAGGATGGTCTCAATCTCTTGACCTTGTGATCCACCCGCCTCGGCCTCCCAAAGTGCTGGGATTATAGGCGTGAGCCACCGAGCCCGGCCCGAATTTATTCTTAATTGTAAGTTAAGAAGCATGTCCATTATTGAGAAAAATTTGGAAACAGGTGCGGTGGCTTGCACCTGTAATTCCAGCCACTCAAGAGGCTGAGGCAGGAGGATCACTTGAGGCAAAGAGTTCAAGACCAGCTGGAGCAACGAAGGAACACCCTATCACTACAAAAATATATACATATTTAATTTAAAAGTCAGCCAGGTATGGTGACATGCACTTGTAGTCCTGGCCACTTGGAAGTATGAGGTGGGAGGATCGTCTGAGGCCAGGAGTTTGAGGCAGTGAGCTACACACTCCACACGCCAGCCTGGATGACCCTGGAACGAGACCCTGTGTCAAAAAAAAAAAAAAAAAAAAGGGAGGGGAGGGGGAGGGGGAGGGGAGAGACAAGATAGCTGGGTACAGCGACTCAGGCCTGTAATTCCAGCACTCTGGGAAGCGGAGGTGGGAGGATCACTTGAAGCCAGGAGTTCCAAACCAGCCTGGGCAACACAGTGAGATTCCATCGCTACAAAAAATGTTTTAAATCAGCCAGGCATAGTGGTGTGCAGCTGAAGTCCTAGCTACTTCGGAGGCTGAGGTGGAAAGACTGTGTGAGCCCAGGAGTTCAAGGCTAGAGTGAGCTATGATCCCGCCACTACATTCCAGCCTGGATGACAGAGTGAGATCCCATCTCTAAGAAGAAAAAAAGAACATGGAAATTATAAAAGCTGGAAATGCAAAAAAAAAAAAAAAAAAAAAAAAACCCTGCAGTCTCAAATTTCAAAAACGAAATAATGAATTCTGTTGTCATGTGGAATATTTGTTTAACTCGGGTGATACTCCACGTCACGCCTGGCAAATGTCTAATGGAGTTCTTAAGGACAGGACAAGAGAACTGAACCTTTACCACCACTATTGCCACAAAAAATATTCTGGACCGTCGGTAAGCTGTGCTGCCATTTCTATTCATGGAGAACGGCACACTGAAGGCAGCAAGGGGCCTCTGATAATCCAGAGCAAGTAAACCTGGAGTTGCTTTAAAGCAGAGCAGTGGGGATGGAAAGGAGCTGACAGAAAAGCCACAGGAACCTGACAAATACCTAGATGTGCACAACCAGGAACACTGAATTCCAGCGGATGATACAATAGCAGCACTGGTCTCACCGCCATCACTAAACATGAGTGAGCCCAACAAACACTCAATTCCGGTGGATGATACAATACTCAGCAGCACTGGCGTTAACGCCATTTACTAAACATGAGTGAGCCCAACATGGTGCAAGGTGTTTTAAAATCCCAGTACTTTGGGAGGCTGAGGCAGAAGGATTGCTTGAGGCCAGGAGTTTGAGACTAGCCGGGGCAACATAGCGAAACCTCATCTATAAACATTTAAAAATTAGATTGGCTGGGTGCGGTGACTCATGCCTATAATCTCAGCACTTTGGGAGGCGAAGGTGGGCAGATCACCTAAAGTCAGGAGTTCAAGACCAACCTGGCCAAAATGGTGAAACCCCAACTCTACTAAAAATATAAAAATTAGCCAGGCATGGTAGTGGGTGTCTGTAATCCCAGCTACTCAGGAGGCTGAGGCAAGGAGAATCGCTTGCACCCCCAGGAGGTGAAGGTTGCACTGAGCTGAGATCGTGCCATTGCACTTCAGCCTGGGTGATACAGCGAGACTCTGTCTCAAAAAAAAAAAAAAAAATTAGACGGGCATGGTGGCATGTGCCTATGGTCCCAGCTACTTGGGAGGCTGAAGCGAGAGGACCATTTGAGCCCAGGAGGTTGAGGCTGCAGCGAGATGTGATAGCACCACTGCACTCTAGCCCGGACAACAAAATAATACCCTGTCTCGAAAACAAATAATTAAGTAGATAAATAAAATAAAGTACATTAATTCTAATCGCCCCCCCCCCCCACCAACCCTGAGGTAGGTATTATTATCTCCATGTCACAGATGAAAAGTATCTTGTCCAAGGTCACACAGACAACAGCAGAGACAAAATTTATATTCAGAACTCAAGTTTTTTTCACTTGACCAGGCTACCATCCAGTTTTACATTACTGAAAACATCTAATTATCCCAATCCTTAGAGAATTCAAATAAAATGCCAGTCCTTCATTGTACATACAGGGGGGAAAAGATAGCTATTTGGATTCCTTAAAGGTTTTCTAAAAATGAGGGATTTTAGAGGACACGTGGCAAAGGGTTCCAAATATGCCACAGACGTATCTCCCTGCCAAAAAAGCGCCATCACAGTGATGTGGTTTGGCTGTGCCCCACCCGAATCTCATCTTGAATTGTAGTTCCCATAACCCCCACATGTCATAGGAGGGACCTGGTGGGAAGCAACTGAATCGTGGGTGGTTTCTCCCATGCTAGTCTCGTGACAGTAAGTTCTCACAAGATCTGATGGTTTACAAGAGGCTTCACCCTTCGCTCAGCTCTCATTCTTCTCTCACTGGTCACCTTGTGAAGAAGGAAGGGTTTGCTTCCCCTTCCACCATGACTGTAAGTTTCTTCAGGTCTCCCCAAGCCTGCAAAACTGTGAGTCAATTAAGCCTCTTTCCTTTATAAATTACCCAGTCTCGGGTATTTCTTCACAGCAGCGTGAGAGCAGACTAACACAAAAGGCTTGTGTGCAATAAACAGGATGAAGAATGGTAGTGAGACTAAATCCAGTGGCACTACATTGTTAAACAATTAATGGACATTCGATGCGTCCCCACCTCAACTACAATCAACAGCACTCTAGAAGCAGGCAAAACAAACAGTCATTGGATTCAACTTGAGGAAGGCAAGCCAACCTTGACCTCTGCACTAGATGTAAGAAATCCTGGTTGGGAAATAACTGTGAGCTGGAATCAAAACTCTGCCCCTAGAAAAGGCTGACCTAACAACCTGACTCCAGGGCTGCCCCCCAGATCCCGGTGCCGACTGCACTCCCAGGTTATGCCCAGGCCTCTGCACTTCCTGAAGTTTAGCGTTATTTGCAGATACACTGAAAAGTACAGTGCAAAAAATAGTAACTACAAAGAAACAAAAAATGTCCAGCCATAATTGGCCACTAATGGGAAACTTCGAGGCCATACTTTAAAAGCTCAGCCGCTTTAGCTGTAGTATGTTTTAGTAGGAAGAACCAAGTAGCAATTGCCGTTTCTTTTCCCCAAACTATTTGTGGTCCCTTTAATACTAATACCATCTATTTTCTTCAATTTTTATCAATCAGTGGGCTTCATTTTCCTCCCAAAAGAGAATGAGAGAAAGGATAAATGTAAGGCTGGGCGCTGTGGCTCACACCTGTAATCCCAGCACTTTGGGAGGCTGAGGTGGGCAGATCTCAAGGTCAGGAGATCGAGACCAGCCTGGCCAAGGTGGAGAAACCCCATCTCTACTAAAAATACAAAAATTAGTCGGACATGGGAGGCTGAAGCAGGAGAATCACTTGAACCCAGGAGGCTGAGGTTGCAGTGAGCTGGGATCGTGCCACTGCTCTCCAGCCTGGGTGACAGTGCAAGACCCTGTCTCCAAAAAAAAAAAAAGAGATAAATTTAACATGGTGGAGAGTAAGATTATAAACTCTCCTTCTAGTGAGCCGACAAGACAAATTCAAAATTCCACATAATGTAGATCAATGCGAAGATCAATGCTATGCTGTGAAGTCCTACCACGTAAGTCTTGGAGAGCACAGTTATTTTTGTTTTTTGGTTTTTTTCACTTGAGACAGGGTCCCCAGGCTGGAGTGCAGAGGTGCCGTCACAGATCACTGTAACTTCAAACTCCTGGGTTCACGCAATCCTCCTATCTCAAACTCCTGAGTAGCCAGGACTATAGGTTTGTGCCACCACGTAGGACTAATTTTTTTCTTCTTCTTCTTTTTTTTTTTTTTTCTTGAGATGGAGTCTCACTCTGTCACACAAGCTGGAGTGCAGCGGCGCCATCTCAGCTCACTGCAACCTCCACCTCCCAGGTTCAAGCAATTCTCCAGCCTCAGCCTCCTATCTGGGACTACAGGCACATGCCACCACATCTGGCTAATTTTTGTATTTTTAGTAGAGCCCAGGTTTCACCATGTTGGCCAGTCTGATCTTGAACTCCTGACCTCAGGTGATCTGCCCTCCTCTGCCTTCCAAAGTGCTGGGATTACAGACATGAGGCAATGTGCCTGGCTGGACTAATTTTTTTTTTAATTTTTAGCACAGATGGAATCTTGCTATGTTGCCCAGGCTTATCTTAAACTCCTGGCCTCCCAAAGTTCTTCGATTACGGGCGTAAGTTACCAAGCCCAGCCTATGTTTGCTCTAATGCTTGAATTGGATAATACGCTAATTTTGAGGGGCAAAAGCAAGGAAACACTTTCTCCTTGGAAGGCAATGTACTTCCCTTCTTTAGTTCATAAATCTTTATGATATCTCTAAGTAAAAGTGAAGAAGGCAAGTACCAAGAATCTCCTTTTTCAGTGAAAATCAAGACATGAAAGGATTAAGACATACAGCCCCGGATGACACCCAAGGACAAGTAGAAATCTCTGTTTTTTGGGTCTGGCACTATGCACTGAAGTGAGGACGAAGAACAGGAAGCCTCTGATGGCATGTCATGTGGCTCTGAATCCACCCCATTCCGCCTTTTCATCACAACCTGAATGAAGACACAGAAAGCATGTCCGGCAAATCTGCTCATGATAAAATGGGGAGGTCATCAAAATTCCCAAAAGTCTTGACGATATAAACAATCAAGCAGAACTAGTAACGTGAAACGAAAGCCGAGACACACACAGTCTGACAATTTCAAAGAATCTCTTGCATAAATAGAGGTGGAGAACATTTAAATGAAGTTCGTATGAAAAGAGACCTGGGACAGCGCTGGCCCACAGATGTGTTTTGTTTGGCCTTTGCAGTGTTTGTGAAAAACACTAAGCCAACAGTTAAAAATTGTGAGAGTCACATAAAAATCTGGATTTCCGGCTTCTCTTGAAAAACTGATAGATCTGGCAATTCCAGGTCTGCATTCAGACGTGACAACTGGTTAGAATTAATTTGTGGCTATCCCCTTACGACAGGGCATTCATTTCCCTGGCAAATGTATCTGGATGCATACTAGCCTGCTTAAGCCTTTTAGGTGACTTTCTTAGTTCTGTGGCCATCTGTTTGCAACTTTTGACCTGGGGGTTTCAGTTGACTGCCAACTCAATAGAAGCCACCCATGTAATATGGCTGCCAAAAATCTCACCAAATATAAGGTAATGGAAGAACAGTGTCTAAAATCGGTGGCCCTTAACTTTGGAAGAGTCACAGACTCCTTGGGAAATCTAGAAAAATCAGTAAGTTTTCCTCCCAGAAATACGTCTAGACATACAAAAATTTACAGTTAATTTCAGGGAGTTGACAGACACTCTGAACCCCAGACTCTAAGTTAATGGCCTCCGCCCAGAACAAGGAGGTAAACCGTCTCAGTGCATGTTCACACAGGTCTACTCCTGGGAATCACATTCCAAGAGGGATGCTGACAAACAGCTATCAAGAGCAAGGATGACAATGGGTCTGGAAATTACATTACAAAGATGAAGAAACTAAGAATGGTTAGCCTAGAAAAGGGAAGAACACTTAGGAATATAGTATCCATTTTCAATTTCAGAAGCTGTAGTAAGGAAAAGGGATTAGGTTTACACCCCTCCAGCTGGCAGAACTAAGACCAACGAGAAGTTACAATGAAGTCTATTTTGCCATTTCAGTTCAGTCTAAGAAAGAAGTTTCTCACAACCAAAGCTACAGAAAACCCAATTAGTCTGTCCTGTGGACCAACACAATAGTCAGCTTCCACATCACTGAAAAGATCCAAGCTTCTGCAGGACAATGAAATGTCAGAGACGGAATACAAAGGATTCCTGAACTGGGTGCAAGATTTTACCCTAATTATCTAAACCTTCTTTCAAACTGAAGGAGTGGGCAGAGCTGGAGATGGCAATACAGCACCCCCTCCTTATCAGCAGTTTCACTTTCTGAGGTTTTAGTTACCTGTGGTCCAAAAATATTAAATGGAAAATTCCAGAAATAGACAATTAGTAAATATTAAAGTATGCGCCATTCTGACTAGTGTGATAACATCTTGCACTACCCAATTCTCATCCTTCACCCAGTATGGCCATGCTGAATACAGCACCCGTCTCACAACCAAAGCTACAGAAAACCCAATTAGTCTCAGCCATCTCGGCTACTGGATACAGCCGCCAATCTCAGCTACTGGATACAGCTCCAATCGCAAGAGCGGTGATGCTGGCATACTGTCATCATCGTGCTACTTTGCTTTTAGTTATTGTGGTTAATCCCTTACTGAGCCTGGTGTGTATGCTAAAACGTATCACAGGCATGGACATATAGGAAAAAATATAGCATATACAGTGCTTGTTCCTCTCTAGGTTTCAGGCATCCACCGGGGGTTTTGGAATGTATCCCCCCAGGTAAGAGGAGATGACCTGTAATAATTCTCTTCACCCAAAGCTTACTCGTGTTCTGATCAAAGCAACAGTTATGCTGCAGCCCTCCACTCAAGAGACAGAGGCTCGGCAGCTGACCTCTCCTACGATTCTGAGAGCTTACTGACAACTGGTCAACATTTGGCCATGCTTGAAATCTCATATTGCCAGCTTTTTCTTCCTCTAACCCGCTCCTGTACTCACCTCTCTTTCTACCCACATTCAAACCATCCAACTTAATTCTTGGGAAGCTGCATAAATTTCATAGTATATCACATCATGTACTTGTTGAACTGACTCACCCACAAAATTTCAAACATGTGGGCATTTAATTAAAGCTTCTTACTGATGATTTCAACAGAGAAAAATGGACAGGATTCAGTGTCATGTAAACTTTGTAAGAGCATCACCATCTGGTTACAAGAGGTCACAGACTAGACCAGTTCAAGCTGGTCCACACAGGAGGTGGTCAAAAAGTACCGACTCTCCAGACATTTAGCAGAATGTTAACCAAGCTGCTGGTATTTCAGAAACTTCAAGAAGCTCAAGAAGTGACCTATATAATTATGTTTTCAATATTTAAATCATTCCTTATCTCCAAATAATTTTTGAGTCAGAAACACTGCTTTTCCAAAAGAACTTTTCTGCTAAAAGTATCATGTAAGACACCATGAATATGAAGTAAACACTTTCCCCTTATTTACAGATTAAGAAGCACATCTAGGCGAGGCACAGTGGCTCATATCTCAGCACTTTGGGAGGCCAAGGCAGGAGGATCACTTGAGGCCAGAAGTTCAAGACCAGCCTGGGCAACACAGCAAGAACCCATCTCTACAAAAAATAAAAAATAACTGTGTGGTGGCACACACCTGTAGTCCTAGCTACCTGGGAGGCTAAGGTGGGAGGATCGCTTGGGCCCAGGGGTTCAAGGTTACAGTGAACAATGATTGCACCACTGCATTCCAGAGCAACAGAGCAAGACCCTGTCCCTAAAAAAAATAATAATAAAATTTAAAAGCAGCACATCAGTTCTGATTACACACAACCAAGATTAAATCTGTAAAAGGAAAACTCCTTCTGTCCATATTGCCATTCCCTTCTGAGTGTGCTTCAGAAGCTCAGGAAACGAGTTCTGAAAGCAAACTTTTCTTCTTTTCCAGGGAGGACGGGAACGTGGGGCCTCTTGACCTATAAAACTCAGTATTTTGGAACATCCGTAATTCTACCAAGTCTGTGGCAGTCTAATAGACTCCTTTTAGCAAACCACCAGCCAGCCAGGGTTGGAGAGCAAGGCTTTCATCCCTAGGAGTTGACAAGGACAGGACCCAAGAACTCCCTGGGAGGGGGGGAAAAAAAGCCTCTACTTCAGTTTGCATTACAAACTGCTGGAAAAGACAGATGGAGGTATGACAGGAAAAGCAATTATTTCTTCTGGGCTTCCTTTCTGTCTGGATTCTAAGGAGACGAATACAAAATTCCATCACAGATTGAAATGCTATCTAAACATTCTTGAAAATATGGTTTTGCTCTCTGAAATATGACCTGCTGGGCTGCAGCAACCTGTAACCTATTAACACGGGATGGTGGAGAATGCCGACTGTCCAGCAGGCTGTCTAATTCTGGGTCTGACTCTGCAATACTGCTAGTTTGCAAGAGTCCAGAACCACAGGTTGAAACATAAATAACTACAAGATATACATCTATTATACACAGCATGACCCAACAAAAAATGCCGATGAATCATTCACTATTTTCACATTCTTGAAATTTTAAATATCTAAGACTTCTGTATTTTAAGATTTCTAGTGAGCCATTCCAAATGTAGGCTGAATCACACTGAACAGTAGTGGTGCTATTCCAAATAGTAGTAAGTTGGGACTATTCAGGAAAAAAAAACAAATTTCAAATCACTTTTAAGGAACACCCAGTTGCTGATCAAAATGTTTTTATAATAAAATGTTGTTTATTTATAATTAATAAACAATCTTAAGCAGATAAAACATTCAATACAGTTGAATAAAATGTTGTGGGGTTTTGCTGTTGCTTTTGGAGATGGGGTCTCACTCTGTCACCCGGGTCAGAGTACAGTGGCACCATTTCAGCTCACTGAAGCTTGTACCACCATACCCAGCTTATTCTTTTACCTTTTTGTAGAGACGGGCATCACTATGTTGCCCAGGCTGGTCTCAATCTTCTGACCTCAAGCAATCCTCCCACCTAGGCATCCCAAAGTGTTGGGGTTACAAGCGTGAGCCATTGCACCCAGCTCAGTTGAATGTTATTGCACGTGGACCATGTGTAGTGAAATATAAAGACAACAAAGGCATAGTTCTCACCATCACGGAGCTTATAAACATCAAAGGAATGAGACTTGTTCTTTAGCAAGTCAAGGGAGACCCCAAAAGCCAAATGAAAAGTACAAGAATAGGGCTGTGGGATTTATGAGATAAAAAATATCAAGTGATACTGGAATCCATTTTCTCCTCTGTAAAACGAGGGGAGTGGCCCAGATGAGTTTCTAATCCTTTCTAGTTCAAAATTCTCATTCCTTGGTGCATTCAGACGAGGTAAACAGAAAGTGTCATCAAGAAACTAGTATCTGACCTGGCCCTTGGATGGGTAAGATTTGGAAATGCAGCTGCTGAAAGAAATAGGAGAAAAAGCATTTCAAGCACAAAGCAGTATGGAAGCACAGGCCCAGAGAGCACAGGCATGCTGGTAGAGCATGACATCTTCAGCACAGACAGAACACAATGGACAGGCATGCTGGTACAGCATGACGTCTTCAGTATAGACAGAACACAACGGGAGACAAAACCGGAAATGGAGACCAAAATTTTCAATGCCAAGCAAAGGAATCTGGATTTCTTTCTTTTCTTTTATTTTTTTTGAAACGGGGTCTCAACTGTGATTCCCAGGCTGGAGTGCAATGGTGCAATCATGGCTCACTGCAGCCACGAATTCCTTGATTCCGTTGATCTTCCCGCCTCGGTCTCCTAGTAGCTGGGACTACAGGCACAGACCACCACCATGCCCAGCTAATTTTGTACTTTTTGTAGAGGCAGGGTTTTGTCACATTGCCCAGGCTGGTCTTGAACTCCTGGGATCAAGTGATCTCCCTGCCTCGGCCTCTCAAAGTGTTGGGATTGCAGGCGTGAGCCACCACGCCTGGTCCTGGATTTCATTTGGTAGCCAGAGCTGATGAGGTGTCTGCAGAGGCAGACAACACAATCAAACATCTATCAGGAAACTGAAGCAGCAGAATGCAGCTGGAATGCCTGAGGCTACCCTCTCACTCATTATGACCCCTCTGAAGGTCCCATTAGATGGGGCTCATCTGCCAAAGAAGCCAAGCTTCGCGAAGCGTACCTCAACAGACAAAAACGAGGAAATGAGAACTAAAACCCATGCCAGAGTCCAGAAAACAGGAAGAGTTTCAGGAACCTAATGTGCCTACACAGATTCTGATGATGACAAGAAGGCCAACTCCTTACCAACAGGCCAAAGGAAACTGGCTACCAAATGGAAAGAGACGATAAAGTGGAAAAAGAAAGTGCTTATAACGTAGCAAAAACAGACAGATGGGTAAAACTAAAAATGCAAAAGAGACTACTAACATCTGTAAGCCACTAGCAGAGGAAACAGAAATATCAGAGATCTGGAAATTTCAACAGAGGATTATACCATCCTCCCACTCCAAATGTGGGCAGCATCATGAGTATTTTTAGAAATCAGCTGTCCTAAAAAATGTCCAAGAGGAGAAATAACAGAACTGAAGCGACTGTAAAGGTACGCTCCTGACCTAACTGAATTATCACTGAAAAGGGAGGACTGGACATGCATGGTAAGGGAGGAAAAGACTAGAAAGGCATGAGCAGCGTTTCTATGACAACGGCGATTTCTGAAATACAATGCCTCCACAGAAGAACAGAATCAAGGAAAAAAGAAAATGGTTGACAGATAACATCTGGCCCCTCAATGACTGAAGAATATCTCCTCCCTAAACACTTGCTTCCCTTCAAACAGCCCTCCTTAACTAGATCCAGTAAGACTTACAAAACTTTTTTTTTTTTTTTTTGAGACAGAGTCTCACTCTATCATCCAGGCTGGAGTGCAGTGGTATGATCTTGGCTTACTGTAACCTCCCTGACCCAGGTTCAAGTGACTCTCACGCCTCAGCTTCCCAAGTAGCCGGGATTACAGGAGCGCACAACCACACCCGGCTAATTTTTGTATTTTTAGTAGAGACAGGGTTTTGCCATGTCGGCCAGGCTGGTCTCGAACTCCTGGCCTCAAGTGATCCACCTGCTTCAGCCTCCCAAAGTGCTGGGATTACAGGAGTGAGCCACTGTGTCAGGTCAACTTGGAAAATTTTTAAATGATTCTTAACTGCCTGCTGGCAAAGTGAGGTACAAGGAATCATAACTATGTCGGGTTACTATCTTTTGCAGCCACAATAGTAGTATCTAAATGCCAACAACTTAGCTGACAAATGCAGCAACCTCATTCAGCCACAGACCACAAAATAAAGGAGCTATCTGGCACTAAGGAGAAAGACGAGGAAACTCCAGGGTTCTCATCTGGCCTGCAGGCCCTCTGGCCCCAAGTGAGCTGTGCCACAGTATACGACCCTGGTCCAGTGGACACTAAGTGACAGCACAAGGGCTGCTCTGGGCGCCTGCTTGCCTGTCCTGTCCTGCCGCGTGTGTGTGAAACCATCAATCACAAAGTGCACTGCAAGAAGGCACATCAACATTTTGGTCATCCGGCTGCTGGGAGAATACAGGTAATACGGAGGAATAAGTTACTTACTTGCCGTCCATCCTGCCCCACGTTCGTCTGACCTCTTACAACAGTTCGAATATTGTCATCCAGTCTCCTGGCAAAAAAGTTCAAGGATACAGTCATTCAAATAATCTTTACCCTAGGCTGACCAAAAGAAAAAAAAAAAACAGAATTTATCCACCAGCTTCTGTAGACTGCACCTAATTGTCCCGAAAACCAAACATGTGTGAGTGATATCAGGGAGGAGGAGGGCAGCAAAAGCAGTGCGGGAAGCCAAGCCTAGCGCAGACGAATGCTTCGGCTTGTTTTTTTTGCAACCTCCACCTCCCGGGTCCAAGCAATTCTCCTGCCTCAGCCTCCCGAGTAGCTGGGACTACAGGCGCCCACCACCACGCCTGGCTAATTTTTTTGTATTTTTAGTAGAGACAGGTTTTCACCATGTTAGCCAGGATAGTCTTAAACTGCTGACCTCGTGATCTGCCCGCCTCGGCCTCCCAAAGTGCTGGGATTACAGGCATGAGCCACCATGTCCAGCCGCTTCGCCTTTTTTTTTTTTAAAAAATGGCTTCTTCTTTTTTTTTTTTTTTTTTCTTTTTTCCTTTCTTTTGAGATGGAGTTTCGCTCCTGTTACCCAGGCTGGAGTGCAATGGCGCGATCTCAGCTCACCGCAACCTCCGCCTCCTGGGTTCAGGCAATTCTCCTGCCTCAGCCTCCCGAGTAGCTGGGATCACAGGCACACGCCACCATGCCCAGCTAACTTTTTGTATTTTTAGTAGAGACGGGGTTTCACCTTGTTGACCAGGATGGTCTCGATCTCTTGACCTCGTGATCCACCCGCCTCGGCCTCCCAAAGTGCTGGGATTACAGGCTTGAGCCACCGCGCCCGGCCTAAAAATGGCTTCTTTTACTTATTATTCAGAGCTCTCTGAAAGGACTAATAAAACTTGCAGTATTTTTCATGGAGTAAATCAGGAATTACAAAGTTCCTGAGCCTTTACGTGAACACGCCAGAGAACTTAAATTACCTCACACAAAATCCGTTCCTCAGTCCTCATAAGGTAGAAAGAGCCAGGGTGATAGAGGGAATCTTCCCGCTCTGGGCCCTGGTCATGCAATCTATGTCTGAGACAGATCTATGGCTCCCAGCTTCTCTTCCCCCATGGCTCACAATGTTTAATCATGGGCCACCACCAAACCCACCAGCAGACCTGACATTGCTAGCTGTTATGTGACCAAGGGATACACACATAAAGCCATCTTCATCTCTAAGCCTTGGGAATACAAAAACAGGGAAATAAATCCATTGAAAACCTAGAAGGTCGGACGTGGTGGTTCACGTCTGTAAAACCAGTACTTTGGGAGGCCAAGGCAGGCAGATGACTTGAGGCCAGGAGTTCTCAAGACCAGCCTGGCCAACACAATGAAACCCTGTCTCTACTAAAAATACAAAAATCAGCCGGGCATGGTGCTACATGCCTGTAATTCCAGCTACTTGGGTGGCTGAGGCACAAAAATTGCTTGAACCTGGGAGGCGGAGGTTACAGTGAGCCGAGATCATGCCACTGCCCTCTAGCCCGGGTGACAGAGCCCGACTCCATCTCAAAAAAAAAAAAAAAAAATCTAGTAGATGTGGGAGACTGAGGCAGGCAGATCACTTGAGCTCAGAAGTTCAAGACCAGCCTAGCCAACAAGGCAAAACCCCATCTCTACAAAAAACACAAAAATTAGCCGGGTATGGTCGTGGACAACTGTAGTCCCAGCTATTCAGGAGGCTGAGGTGGGAGGATCACTTGAGCCCAAGAGTTTGAGGCTACACTGAGCTGTAACTGTACCACTACACTTCAGCCTGGGACACAAAGTGAGACCTTGTTTCAAAAACATGAAGAAAATCTATTAGAAAAGCTTTTGCCTTCTTCTATAATTACAGAAGCTGTTTTGAATAGACTCTGTCACAGCTAGCTTCCTTCCTTCCTTCCTTCCTTCCTTCCTTCCTTCCTTCCTTCCTTCCTTCCTTCAGTATGAATAACTGAATGAAGACTGGCCAAAGAATTGAGTTCCTTGCCACAAAGTTCATACAGATAAAAGAATTATACGGCCAAGCGAGGTGGCTCACTCCTGTAATCCCAGCACCTTGGGAGGCCAAGGTGGGTGGATCACCTGAGATCAGGAGTTCGGGACCAGCCTGGCCAACATGATGAAACCCAGTCTCTACTAAAAATACAAAATTTGCCAGGCATGGTGGCTCACGCCTGTAATCCCGGCTACTTGGGTGGCTGAGGCAGGAGAATCACTTGAACCCAGGAGGCTGAGGTTGCAGTGAGCCAAGATCACACCATTGCACTCCAGCCTGGGCAATGAGCAAAACTTCGTCTCAAAAAAACTAAATAAGTAAATATAAATAAAAATTTTTTAAATTATATTACCACCTATGGCAAACTTGAGATTTCAGTGCTCTCACGGAACACTTTTCATCAATTATTAACAGTCATACACGGAACACTTTTCATTAATTATTAACAATCATACAATGTTACTCACCTTATTTTCAGCCTAATTTTGTTCACGACTTCGTCTATGTTTGCCAGAGACTACAATAAAGAAGAAAGAGTACCCAGCTGTTAGTTTACTTCCTGGAATTCCTCTTTCATAGAAAAATAAGCTGCAACCGCTAATTATGAAATCTCAAGAAATGTAATCACATAGTATGACTTTTGCTTTAAAAAAAAAAAAAAAAAGTAAAGCAGTAGTTGGAAGCTACTGCCAAATCCAGACTAGCCCCTATTTTTTGTAAATAAAGTTTTACTGGAAGACAGCCATGCCCATTTCCTTACATATTGTCTATGGCTGCTTTTGAACTACAATGGCAGAGTTAGGTCGTTGTGAAAGGCATCGTATAGGCCGTAAAATATTTACTATCTGGACCTTTAGGGAAAAGTTTGCTGACCCATGGTATGTATGACTGTGACAAATTCATATAATAAAATACACAACAAAAATGAATGAACTATCATAGCACACAACAACAGGGATAAACATTACTAACATAATGGGGCACGAAGAAAGCCAGATGCAAGAGTATATAGGATATGATTTCACTTACATAATAGGAAACCAGGTGAAATTTTTCTCTTGTCTTAGAAGCTGGGACAGTGGTTATCTCCGGGGGAAGGTAGTGACAGTAAAGAGGCAGGAAAGACCTTCAAAGATTTTTCTTTTTTTTTCTTGAGACAAGTCTCGCTCTGTAACCAAGGCTGGAGCACAGTGGTGTGATCTCGGCTCAATGCAACCTCTGCCTCCTGGGTCCCAGTTCAAGCAATTCTCCTGCCTCAGCCTCCGGAGTAGCTGGGATTAAGCAGGCACATGCCACACCACGCCCAGCTAATTTTTATACTTTTAGTAGAGACATGGTTTCACCACGTTGGCCAGGCTAGTCTTGAACTACTGACCTCGTGATCCACGCACCTCAGCCTCCCAAAGTGCTGGGATTACATGCATGAGCCATCGTGCCTGGCCAGATTTTTTTAAATGTTTCATTTCTTGATCTGGGTGGTATTACCGGCTGTATTTATTTTGTGAAAATTCATCTTCATCAAATTGTACACTTAAGATTCGTGTACTCCTCTGTATTATGTTATACTTCAATAAATACACAAATTTATTTTTTAGGATATAGAGCCATTAGAAAAAAGTCTAGAAGGATACATATTAGTTGTAATCTATGAGTAGTTGCAGCATTAGTAGCTATAATCTATCAACTCTGTATTGCACTAAGAAAACGGATTTCAAATTCTTCTTCTTTCTGCCTGTATTTTATAATTATTGACTATGCACTACGACTGTGATTATAATAAAGTTTTTTTTATTATAATGACAATTAAAGGGATCACTTCTGACCTTAGAGATGAGAAAAATGTGAGGAAATGGTGCCCCCTACTGCATGAAAGGAGGCACAATTTTATAGTACCATTTTAATTCAAGTTTTCAAAAGACAATTTAATAAATCGTCTTTCTCTCTCCCTTCTGAAATAAAATAACAAATATTTATTTTATTTGTTTATAAAAAATAACAAATATTTTATTTCAGAAGGAATTGAGGATAGTGCAGGAAATACTCTTATAAAGTGCTCCTGGCTACCTCTGCTGGGAGGAGAAGGCCAGGTGCCTTCCAGGGGCAGATCTGGTAAGAGAAACGGGCCGTGAGTGTTTGAGACGTCCGACTGGGTCGTCACAGCTCATCTTACTGTTCTGACCAAGCCAACAGTTACTCAGAATTTTCAGAAATCCAAGAACAGCTTGAGGTTAAAATGAATCTCAGGCTGGGCGTGATGTCTCATGCCTGTAATCCTAGCACTTTGGGAAGTTAAGGTGGGAGGATCACTTAAATCCAGGAATTCAAGACCGGCCTGGACAAAACTTTGAGACATTATCTCTCCCAAAAAAAAAAAAAAAATGTTAGCCAGGTACAGTGGCATGTGCCTGTAGTCCCAGGAACTCAGGAGGCTGAGGTGGAAGGATCACTTAAGCCCAGAAGATCGAGGCTGCAGTGAGCCGTGATCGCACCACTGCACTCTCACCTGGACAAAACAGCAAGACCCGAACTCAACAAAACAAACAAACAAACAAAACAAACAAACAAAAAAAAACCATGAATCCCAGAAAAGAGAAATTACTTTAATTGAGGAATCCAATTCAGTTGAACTCAATCTAATCCAATTCTGTCAAGTCTCTTACTTCAAAACAAAAAAAAAACTGGGTATAACATAAATCACCACTGTGTTAATAGTAACTTAGTTGTTCCTGTGTTAACAGTAGCTGAAGTCTGGCCCAACCCTGCCACTTCTAACTTGCTGGAAGGCAAGCTGATGTACTTCTCTGAGTTTCTGTTTCCTCATATGCAAAATGGCATAGTAGCTCCTGCCTTACCTGTCTCTGCTTTAGAGACACTTTAGAAAAAAAAAAAATTTTCTTTTGGTATTAAAAAAAAAAAAAAAACCCATTCAAAAATGTATCAGGAAATCTGGGTGAAGGATAGCCATGAATTTTTTTGTACTATTCTTGTACCTTTTTGGAAAACAGCAGATTATACCAAAAATTTAAAAAAATCTGTATTCAATTTAAAATGGGTAAAACATGTACATGACCAAAAATCTGGATAAAGGAAGGTATGGAGTGAAAAGCGGGGCTTCCTCTCACCCTGTCCTGCCTGTTCCCACAGCTCTCTTTCCCGGAGGCAGTGGCTCTGAGCCACTTTCTTCTCTACCTTCTGGTAGGTAATCTGGGTAGTAAAAGCACAACCAAAGCATTCCATAGCATGCTTTCTTCACTGAACAATGTTAACTTGGAGGTCATCCCACATGAGCAAATACTGATTTTTGGTGGGACAGTAACCATTTCTTAAATGTAATAATCCTCAGACACGAAGGTCTTAAGCCGTAACAATTTTTCTAAGAATAATCTAAAATATTTATGCAGTCAAGAGGCTCAACTGCAATGACAGGGCAAAAACTTGGAGTTGACCTAATTGCCTATCAACAGGAAAGTCAAATAAATCAGGCCATATTTATTTGATAGACCTTTACACCACCACGAGAGACGCTGGTCAGGCAGGCTATGAAATAACAAAGATTGCTTATGATACCATGCTAACAAGAAGTAAGTATTTTTACTATCATTTTATGATAGCAAATATCTTTATAATATCAAATGGCCTATCTTTAAGACAGCAGCTCACTCTGTCACCTAGGCTGGAGTGGAGTGGTGCAATCATAGCTCATTGTAACCTCAAACGCCTAGGCTCAAGCAATCCTCTCACCCCAGTGGCTAGGAACACAGGTACGTACTCATTTTGTTATCTGTGTCTGGCTAATTTTATTATTTTTTTTATAGAGACAGGGTCTTGCTATATTGGCCCAAGCTGATCTTGAATTCCCGGCCTCAAGCAACGCCCCCACTTTGGCCTCCCAAAGCACTGGGATTACAGGTATGAGGCAGCGCACCTGGCTCTATAATATCATTTTCATAATATCATGAATACAGCTATTATAAAGAACGGAGGCCAGGTGTGGAGGCTTACATCTGTCCTTTGGAAGGCTGAGGTGGGTGGACTGCTTGAGCCCAAGAGTTAAGAGACCAATCTGGGCAACATGGTAAAACTCCGTCACTACAAAAAAATAGAAAAATTAGCCAGGTGTGGTGGCACACACCTGTAGTACAAGCTACTCATGAGGCTGAGGTGAGACAATCAATTGAGCCTGGGAGTTCCAGGGTACAGTGAGCTGTGATGGTGCCACTGTACTGCACCCTAGGTGACAGAGTTAGAATCTCAAAAGATAAAAATTAAAAAAAATAAAGAAGAGAAAGAAATATCCTAAAGTTATAATATTTGATTGTTAGGTGGCCCTTGGGTGACTGTTTTCCCTTTATTTCCAGACCTGTTGGGAAGGCAAAAGGGAAAGCATGCTAGCATTTAATGTGGGTCTCTTAGGCAACAATTCTAGCACTTTTCTGAAATTATTTCCCTTAATCCCCTCTGCCATGTGAGGCACACTATTCTCCTGTTCAATGTTAAGATTGGGAAGTATGGCCAGGCACGGTGGCTCACGCCTGAAATCCCAGCACTTTGGGAGGCCGAGGTGGGCAGACCACAAGGTCAGGAGTTCGAGACCAGCCTGACCAAAATGGTGAAACTGTCTCTACTAAAAATACAAAAATTAGCCAGGCGTGGTGGCGCGCACCTGTAATCTCAGCTACTCAGGAGGCTGAGACAGGAGAATTGACGAGAACAGTGGTGTGAGCCAAGATCACACCGCTGCACTCCAGCCTGGGTGACAGTGAGACTCTATCTCAAAAAAAAAAAAAAAAAAAAAATTGGGAAATACGTAGGCTCACACCTGTAATCCCAACACTTTGGGAGGCCGAAGTGGATGGGTCACCTAAGCCCAGGAGTTTAAGACCAGCCTGGGCAACATGGCAAAACCCTGTCTCTACCAAAAATACAAAAAAATTAGCTGAGTGTGGTGGCGCACACCTGTGGTCCCAGGTACTCGGGAAGCTGAGTCAGGAGGATCACTTGAGCCTGGGGGGCAGAGGTTGCAGTGAGCCGAGATCACACCATTGCACTCCAACCTGGGTGACAGAGTGGGAACCTGTCTCAATTTAAAAAAAAAAAAACAAAAAAAAACAGACTGGGAAATACTCTGAAAGGACAGGTGCTTTGCCGGAAGCTGCAGAGACAAGTCATTCTTTCTTCTCTATCATCTGCCTCTAACGCAATGGTTCCCGACCTCACTTTCCCGCACCCCAAACACCTGACACCCACTCCCTCACAGCTCAGTGTCTCACTATGGTAGTAATCCTCCCCAGGGTTGAGGGCCAATCCTGGAGTTGGGAAAAGCCCCATGGGAATCCACACTGGCTGGACAGTGGGGTTTATCCCGCTTTGAGAATCACTCATCGGGTTTAGTATAATGTGGTTGTACAGTTTTAGCGATATAATTTTTAAATGTTTTAGTTATTGAAAAATATTTCCTGATTATAATGGTAATTCTTCCCAAGTACAGTGAGTGAGCTGTAACTGAAAATAAGTCATTCGTACATCCAGGAAAGTATGACCACAATCAGAATTCTTGCATATTGCCTTCTACTGTTTTATGAAAATATATTGCTATACGAAAATGAAGTGGGAAAAGTAATTTGGCATCTTTTCTATCATTTTCATTTTTTTAAGACAGGATCTCATTCTGTCGCCCAGGCTGGAGGGCAGTAGCATGATCTCAGCTGACTGCAACTTCTTTTTTTTTTTTTTTTGAGACGGAGTTTCGCTCTTGTTACCCAGGCTGGAGTGCAATGGCGCGATCTCGGCTCACCGCAACCTCCGCCTCCTGGGTTCAGGCAATTCTCCTGCCTCAGCCTCCGGAGTAGCTGGGACTACAGGCGCACACCACCATGCCCAGCTCATTTTTGTATTTTTAGTAGAGACGGGGTTTCACCTTGTTGACCAGGATGGTCTCGATCTCTTGACCTTGTGATCCACCCGCCTCGGCCTCCCAAAGTGCTGGGATTACAGGCGTGAGCCACCGCGTCCGGCGCTCCTGTACTTAAAGGACCCCGCCCAGGCATCATGCTCTATCCCGGAACCTGCTTGGTGTCACGGCCACCATATCTAACCATTTCTTGTATATTTGTTGATGGATTTATTGTCTTCCTCCCTACACTAGACTCCATGAGACCAGGACAGTATCTGTCATGTTTACATTTCTCCCTGGTTTCTTTCTTTTTTTTTTAATTGCATTTTAGGTTTTGGGGTACATGTGAAGAACATGCAAGGTAGTTACATAGGTACACACGTGGCAGTGTGATTTGCTGCCTTCCTCCCCTTCACCTGTATCTGGCATTTCTCCCCGTGCTATCTCTCCCCAACTCCCCAACCCCCACTGTCCCTCACCTATTCCCCCCAACTGACCCCAGTGTGTGGTGCTCCCCTCCCTGTGTCTATGTGTTCTCATTGTTCAACACCCGCCTATGAGTGAGAACATGCGGTCTTTCATTTTCTGTTCTTGTGTCAGTTTGCTGAGAATGATGTTCTCCAGGTTCATCCATGTCCCTACAAAGGACACGAACTCATTGTTTTTGATTGCTGCATAATATTCCATGGTGTATATGTGCCACATTTTCCCTGTCCAGTCTATCATCGATGGGCATTTGGGTTGATTTCAGGTCTTTGCTATTGTAAACAGTGCTGCAATGAACATTCGTGTGCATGTGTCCTTATAGTAGAACGATTTATAGTCCTTTGGATATATACCCAGTAATGGGATTGCTGGGTCAAATGGAATTTCTATTTCTAGGTCCTTGAGGAATCGCCACACTCTCTTCCACAATGGTTGAAATAATTTACACTCCCACCAACAGTGTAAAAGTGTTCCCATTTCTCCCTGGTTTCTAAAAATAGTACCTGACACTCAGTAGATACTTAATAAATGACTGCTAAGTTTTACTAAATGAATCCGTGAATGAATCCCTCTAAGTTTTACTAAACGAATACATGAATGAATCCCTCAAGCCTGGCAGAGGCCACCTCCACCTCCTCTCCGAAGTGTTGATCTTCCCTGGAAAAACTGGTCTTTCTTTCCTTACCATACTGCCCCATCCTCATGGCATTCACCCGTGTCACCCACCTCTTGAGGGCATGGACTGGATCTTACTCATCTCTGTATCCTCAGCACCTGGCACAGTGACTGAGAACACGGGACAGGCACCTACTGAACAACTGCTGACAGAATACACAAAAACTAAGCGGGACTCTCGCTGCCCTTCTCCCAACTTGGCTACTTCCAATTCAGGTCTACTTCTCACCCAGCACCCAGAAACCAAAGTTGTAAGATAATCCATCTATACAGGCAAATCACCGGACAAAAAATAGTAAAACATAAAGTCTAAAACTTTACACCTTGAGGCTGAGGGTGGTGGCTCACCCTGTAATCCTAGCACTTTGGGAGGCTGAGGCGGGTGAATTACCTGAGGTCAGGAGTTCAAGGCCAGTGTGGCCAACATAGCCAAACCCCGTCTCTACTAAAAATACAAAAATTATCAGGGCATGGTGGCGGGTGCCCGTAATCCCAGCTACTCAGGAGGCTGAGGCAGGAGAATCACCTGAACCCAGGCAGCAGAGGTTGCAGTGAGCTGAGACTGTGCCATTGCACTGCAGTCTGAGCAACAAGAGTGAAACTCCGTCTCAAAAAAATAAATAAATAAAAATAAAAATTAACATCTTGAAATGGAGGTGAAAGTGATTTTATGATTCTGGGCTTATCCTGCCTGCCTCATCCCCTCTCTTCCCCACTACATTAAAAATCCTTTCCACTTTACAACAGATCTGGAGGGACTCTCGCAACATAAGAGCACAGTTATTAATAGTATGCTCACTATACAAAGAATTTCATTCTAACAGTTTAACTCACTGCCTCAGGTGGTGATGATGGAGTTTGATCTGAATTTAACTCTCCCTTGTTTACCAAGGGCCTTTAGATGATCTAGTATAACACACCAAGCATAATACTCAGGATGAGCCAGAAGCCGCTGAAATGAAGAAAACCTGAAACTGTACTTACTTGCTCCGTTGGGAAAAGGGTATTGATGTACTCGACAGCATTGAAATCTGCTCGATCCAGAGGGTCCTGGCTTGGAAATACCTACATAGAAAGAGAGAATTACATATAAAAACATGTTGTATACCATAAATATATATAATTTCGTCAATTAAAAGGAAAATAAAGGGCAGGGCACGATGGCTCATGCCTGTAATCCCAGCACTCTCGGAGGCCAAGGCGGGTGGATCACCTGAGGCCAGGTCTCTACTTAAAATACAAAAATTAGCTGGGCATGGTAGCAGGTACCTATAATCCCAGCTACGCAGGAGAATCACTTGAACCCAGAAGGTGGAGGTTGCAGTGAGCTGAGATCACGCCACTGCACTCTAGTCTGGGTGACAGAGCAAGACTCTATCTCTAAATAAATAAACAATAAATAAATAAATAAATAAATAAATGTATGCATGCATGTATGTATGTATGTCTGGGCAGACCACTCGAGCTCAGGAGTTGGCCTGGGCAACATGGCGAAACCACGTCTTTACAAAAACAATCAGCTGGGCACAATGGCACACGCCTATTGTAGTCCCGGCTACCTGGGAGGCTGAGGTGGGAGAAGCACCAGAGCCTAGGAGGTTGAGGCTGCAGTGAGCCGAGATTGTACCACTGAACTCCAGCCTGGGTGACAGAGTGAGGCCCTGTCTCAAAAAAAAAAGTCCACTTCTGAGAAATACAGCTAACTCCCTAACAACCTGAAGAACATGCAACAAGGTGGATGACACAAGCAGTCAAATGACCCACCGGATACTGGGTCTCACCAGCTCAAGAGAGTTATAACTGTGGGAAGCAACTTCATCTTGAAGAAGCCTTCCAAAGAAATGTAGTGTCAAAGAATCAAAACGTCTTCTAAGACAACTGTGAGAAAAGTTTAAACCTTCTACTACGTCAAGGGGAGGTGGATAAGAAGTGAAGATGTTTTCTTTTTAAAATGCTTGGCATTCCTGTTTCCATAATACACGTATACATGTTATTTACACCATCTCAATGACACGTGCTCACCAGAGGGAATGTATACTCGGTTGAGAGCATGACATGAGAGACATGAACTGTCTATTTCCTCAAGTTGGTCTCAGTTTCTGTATTCCTCTCACCCTGCTTGGTTTTAGTGCTGCCCTAGGTTTTAAAATGTTTGCACGTAACAAGGCCCCTCACAGAAGCCAACTAATTCATTCAGTATTAACTGGAAAAAAGTGTCTGGTTCCTAGAGCATCAAAGAGATGCACACACTGTACTTTTCGGGCAATTTAAAGAACCTCAGGGCACAGTGATTTTCAGCTTAGGCAATGACTCTGGGACTTAAGCTTGAAGTAAAATGTGATTCCACTATAATAGGCCTTCCTCACTCCTCACACTTCGTTACTCTTTACAAGTATGCTACTACAGAATTTCATTCAATCAGACAGCTAAAGAAAAAATTCTGGCACGGCATGGTGGCTCACGCCTATAACCCCAGCACTTTGGGAGCCTAGGGTGGGCGGATCACAAGGTCAGGAGTTCAAGACCAGCCGTTCAAGACACGGTGAAACCCCATCTCTACTAAAAATATTAAAAAATTAGCCGAGCGTGGTGGTGGGCACCTGTAGTCCCAGCTACAGGAAGATGAGGCAAAACTGACTGAACCCAAGAGACAGAGGTTACAGTGAGCTGAGACGGTGCCACTGCACTCCAGCCTGAGACAGAGTGAGACTCTGTCTAAAAAAGAAAAAAAAGGCCGGGTGCGGTGGCTCACGCCTATAATCCCAGCACTTTGGGAGGCCAGGCGGGTGGATCACGAGGTCAAGAGATCAAGACCATCCTGGGCAACAAGGTGAAACCCTGTCTCTACTACAAATACAAAAATTAGCTGGGCACGGTGGTGCGCGCCTGTAGTCCCAGCTACTCGGGAGGCTGAGGCAGGAGAATTGCTTGAACCCAGAAGGCGGAGGTTGCGGTGAGCCGAGATCGTGCCATTGCACTCCAGTCTGGGTAACAACAGCAAAACTCTGTCTCAAAAAAAAAAAAAGAAAAAAAAAAGGAAAAGAAAAAGAAAATTTTGAATTCATCTTGACATAAAGACGTCTGCTTAATAGATAAACCTAAACTATCACTCAAACTTATTCTTGCAAAATAGGAAAAATGTTCAAAAATTCATTGCTATATAATTCATCCATGTAATCAAAAACCACTTGTACCCCAAAAGCTATTGAAATAAACAATGAAAAGAAATAGCAAAAATGTGCTTTTCTGATACCTGTCCGTCAAACAATAACTGACTGCATTGTTCATTTCTTCCATTAGAGCCCACTGGCCCTAAGAGCAACGGAAACAGATGTCTTTTTCTGGCAAAAGGAGGTAAGTGGTGGAGGACTGTGGCCTGAACACTAAAAGCTTTGCCCAGTGGTTTGGCATCGTCAGGCTGTGACAAATGTGTTTGTATAAGTAACTCAACCACTACTAGAAAAGCACACATCCAAAGGTCTGTCAGTGCCCCTGTAGTCCCACTTATTCAGGAGGTTGAGGCAGGAGGATCGCTTGAGCCCCAGGAGTTCCAGCCTGCAGTGAGCTATGATTATGCCACTGCACTCCAGTCTGGGGAAACAGAGCAAAATCCCGTCTTCAAAAAAAAAAAAAAAAAAATTCCATAAATGGGACAATATATAACTTACTATAACGGCAGACCCATGGCAAATATTAATAGTCAACATATGCCAACTACTGGCACTAGCGGAAGTAATGTTTTACTTAGGAAAGCTTCCCAGGGGTCATTAAATAAGACATAATGGAATTGTCCATTTCCTCAATCATAAATCCCTTTCCTAAGTCATAACTCTACAACAATTCCTTTAAGGGAGATTTTCTTATCAGGGGCAATACTCTGCAGTATTTTTTTTTTTTTTTTTGGAGAAGAAGTTTTGCTTTGTTGCCCAGGCTAGAGTCCAACAGCGCGATCTCGGCTCACCACGACCTCCGTCTCCCGGGTTCAAGGAATTCTCCTGCCTCGGCCTCCCGAGTAGCGGGGATTACAGACAGGCACGCGTCACCACACCCGGCTGATTTTTGTATTTTTATCAGAGATGGGGTTTCTCCATGTTCGTCAGGCTGCTCTCGAACTCCTGACCTCAGGTGATCCGCCCTCCTTGGCCTCCCAAAGTGCTGGGACGACAGGCGTGGGTCACCGCGCCCGGCCTACCCTGCAGTATTAGAAATCACTCTCTGGTCGGGCGCGGTGGCCCACGCCTGTAGTCCCAGCTACTCGGGAGGCTGAGGCAGGAGAATTCCTTGAACCCGGGAGGCGGACGTTGCGGTGAGCCGAGGTCGCGCCACTGCACTCCAGCCCGGGCAACAGAGTGAGCCTCCGTCTAAAAAAAAAAGTTCCTGCAGGGAAAAAGAGACCTCTTGGGAGTATTCTCCAAGCTAACCCAAACTACTCAACAGCAGGAATTCTCGACCTTTTAATAGGAACCTGTCATTTTTCAGTATTTTTTCTACGCTCTGCCATCGTACGCTTCCCAATCCCAAGCCCCTCCCGCGGGGCAAGCGGAGACACCGGGCCTCTGCTCAATGAATGAACCCCCGCAATCCGCAGACTCTGAGGCCGCCGTGCACGGCCTGCACCCTTCTAGGTCCGTCCTCTCCGAGCGCGCCACTCCATGACCCCCGCCCCTCGCCACAGACACTGAAGCCTAGAACGCGCCTTTTCCTTCTCATTCAGAAACGCCCTCACCCAGGCCACCTCGCGGCCTTCCCTCAAGCGCCGCCCGAGGGGCGGAACGCTCACCTGCTCGATGGCCAGCTGCACTTCGGGCGTGAGCTGCAGCACGGCTTCCAGCTCCTCCACGAACTCCAGCTCCTCCTCCTCCATCATTCCGCCGCCTAGCCCCTGCGACCCCCGCGGGGCCCCACTCGAGCCCCCGGCCGCCACCCAGCCCCAGCACCGCAATCCTCCCGCGGCGGCGGCGCCCCGGCGAGCCCGGCTCCGTCAGCCGCTCCGGCACTTCCGGGACCGGGGACTTGTGGGATCGCGGCGGACTGAGCCTGGCGGCGTTCCGGTCACGTGCCGGGTCTCTGGGCGGGGGCGGGGTCCGCGTGCTGTCAGCGCGTCCCTAGGATGGCGGGGCCTCTTCCCTCGCCCCGGGCGCGCCGCCCCTGAGGGCCCCGAGGCTGGGGCAGGGCCTGGCCCCCAGCCGGACGCCCGAAGGAAAGCCAGCCCCGCAGCGGCGCGTGTCCCCAGCCTTGGGGGCGACGTGGACCCAGCTGGCAAGTGGCGGCGTTGCCACGGACATTCGCAGGGCGGGACGGCGTCCGCTCAGTGGAGAGAAACTCCCCGTGCGCCAGGCTCTGCGTGGAGGCTTTTCGGGGCCACCGCAGCCTCCTTAGCGGGAGAAACGCCTTTTTTTTTTTTTTTTTTTTTTTTTTTTGAGATGGGGTCTCGCTCTGTCGCCCAGGCTGGAGTGCAGTGGCGCCATCTCGGCTCACTGCAGCCTCCACCTCCCGGGTTCAAGCGATTCTCCTGCCTCAGCCTCCCGAGTAGCTGGGATTACAGGCATGCGCCACCACACCCAGCTAATTTTGTACTTTTAGTAGAGACGGGGTTTCGCCATGCTGGCTAGGATGGTCTTGAACTCCTGACCTCGTGATCCGCCCGCCTCGGCCTCTCAAAGTGCTGGGATTACAGGCGTGAGCCACGGAGCCCGGACTGAAAAGTCTTATTTTCTTGCTGTCAGTTTTATTGGCACAGAATGCACACAACACACCCACAGACACACAAAGCTGGGGACTAGGCTGCGCATTTTTATGAAAGTATACATTTTGCTTTTTGAAATATATTGTGCACATTTTTTATGTCATTAATTTTCCAAATGATGATTTTATGAGTCAATAATTTTCTATGTTTATTTAAGAAACAGAGTCTCACTGTGTTGCCCAGGCTGGAGTGCAGTGGCGCAAAGCAATTGTAGCTTACTGCAGCCTCTTAACTCCTGGGGTCAAGGGATCTTGAGCGGTGGGAGACCTAGACCGCTGGCATTCTGTCTCAGAAAGTAAATAATTCCCTGCCTCAGCCTCCCGAGTAGCTGGGGCTGCAGGCCTGTGCCACCGCGCCAGGCTCAATATATAGTCTTTTTTTCCATTTGTATTTTTTACCATTCCTTTGTTGTTACAAATTATATTGTTCATGTAATTATTAGTGAATTAAAAGAAAAAAATGATAGTATTATACCGTACTGAGCATTGAAAGTCAACACTAAGACAAAAGTATGCCAAATTGCACGGTTTATTGCCCGCGACCAGGGAGGAGTCAAGTCTCTCCAACCCGTGGCCCTGTAAAAGAGGGTGACAAGACCTTTTAAACCTGTAAAAATTACCTGCGGGGTGAGGGTGAGGGGCGGGGATGGGGGTGAGGGGTCTTCCGGACATTCCGAGGGCTACTGGACTGTGCAGATCACCTTCTGTGCGGAGATGAGGGTGAGGGGTTTGTGAGACGTTTCCGGACATTCCGAGAGCCAAGGAACTAGTTGACATTTTGATTCTTAAAGTGGTTCACAAAAGTTTACGTTAGCATTCGTTTACACATTGTCTCGGTAGGGGTGGGGGTCCACAGATTTTTTAGTTACTTATTACCAGTCGTAGGAGCCAGGACGGAATTATCTTGGGCTGCTTATTCCGGTAAACAAAGGCCAGCAATTCTGGCAGTTACTGATAAGAGAAGGTAAGCAGTTTGCATTCTGCAAAGTAAACTAGCAGTTTTACAGAAGCCAAGGATAGCACTCATTGTGAGAATGGAGCAGCCTTCACAACTTATTTTAAAAAGTTTTGTCTTCTATAAAATGTTATTCTTCAGGTTCTAACTCTAGGCCAGCTATATCACAATAGTGCTTCTATTTTTTACTGTGAGTAACTCTAATAACATTTAAAAAAAAAAGGTGAGTGGGGCAAACGCGCTTGGAGTTTCCAGATTCACCTGGTGAACCGAGTCCTCCTTAGGCTGCAATTCCCTCGCTGTTTTCAGTGTTTGCAGGAAAAGTGGTTCCAAAGGGTTACCTGACTTCTTTGTTCTTTGTTGGGGGAAGGGACGGGCACCCCACTATCTCCTGTATTACCAGCTTGAATTTGCATCTCGCTGTTAATGTTTAATTCTGTCCATATCCACGCGTAGTAGTCATTTGTTCCAGATCACACAGCTTCTCAGTGGTGCAATTCCGGATATTCAGCCTCAGGAAACGCCTCTCCACCTCCTGGGCGCTGCCCCACCTGACTTAAGACTTTTCAGTCCGGGCTCCGTGGCTCACGCCTGTAATCCCAGCACTTTGAGAGGCCGAGGCGGGCGGATCACGAGGTCAGGAGTTCAAGACCATCCTAGCCAGCATGGCGAAACCCCGTCTCTACTAAAAGTACAAAATTAGCTGGGTGTGGTGGCGCATGCCTGTAATCCCAGCTACTCGGGAGGCTGAGGCAGGAGAATCGCTTGAACCCGGGAGGTGGAGGCTGCAGTGAGCCGAGATGGCGCCACTGCACTCCAGCCTGGGCGACAGAGCGAGACCCCATCTCAAAAAAAAAAAAAAAAAAAAAAAAAAAAAGGCGTTTCTCCCGCTAAGGAGGCTGCGGTGGCCCCGAAAAGCCTCCACGCAGAGCCTGGCGCACGGGGAGTTTCTCTCCACTGAGCGGACGCCGTCCCGCCCTGCGAATGTCCGTGGCAACGCCGCCACTTGCCAGCTGGGTCCACGTCGCCCCCAAGGCTGGGGACACGCGCCGCTGCGGGGCTGGCTTTCCTTCGGGCGTCCGGCTGGGGGCCAGGCCCTGCCCCAGCCTCGGGGCCCTCAGGGGCGGCGCGCCCGGGGCGAGGGAAGAGGCCCCGCCATCCTAGGGACGCGCTGACAGCACGCGGACCCCGCCCCCGCCCAGAGACCCGGCACGTGACCGGAACGCCGCCAGGCTCAGTCCGCCGCGATCCCACAAGTCCCCGGTCCCGGAAGTGCCGGAGCGGCTGACGGAGCCGGGCTCGCCGGGGCGCCGCCGCCGCGGGAGGATTGCGGTGCTGGGGCTGGGTGGCGGCCGGGGGCTCGAGTGGGGCCCCGCGGGGGTCGCAGGGGCTAGGCGGCGGAATGATGGAGGAGGAGGAGCTGGAGTTCGTGGAGGAGCTGGAAGCCGTGCTGCAGCTCACGCCCGAAGTGCAGCTGGCCATCGAGCAGGTGAGCGTTCCGCCCCTCGGGCGGCGCTTGAGGGAAGGCCGCGAGGTGGCCTGGGTGAGGGCGTTTCTGAATGAGAAGGAAAAGGCGCGTTCTAGGCTTCAGTGTCTGTGGCGAGGGGCGGGGGTCATGGAGTGGCGCGCTCGGAGAGGACGGACCTAGAAGGGTGCAGGCCGTGCACGGCGGCCTCAGAGTCTGCGGATTGCGGGGGTTCATTCATTGAGCAGAGGCCCGGTGTCTCCGCTTGCCCCGCGGGAGGGGCTTGGGATTGGGAAGCGTACGATGGCAGAGCGTAGAAAAAATACTGAAAAATGACAGGTTCCTATTAAAAGGTCGAGAATTCCTGCTGTTGAGTAGTTTGGGTTAGCTTGGAGAATACTCCCAAGAGGTCTCTTTTTCCCTGCAGGAACTTTTTTTTTTAGACGGAGGCTCACTCTGTTGCCCGGGCTGGAGTGCAGTGGCGCGACCTCGGCTCACCGCAACGTCCGCCTCCCGGGTTCAAGGAATTCTCCTGCCTCAGCCTCCCGAGTAGCTGGGACTACAGGCGTGGGCCACCGCGCCCGACCAGAGAGTGATTTCTAATACTGCAGGGTAGGCCGGGCGCGGTGACCCACGCCTGTCGTCCCAGCACTTTGGGAGGCCAAGGAGGGCGGATCACCTGAGGTCAGGAGTTCGAGAGCAGCCTGACGAACATGGAGAAACCCCATCTCTGATAAAAATACAAAAATCAGCCGGGTGTGGTGACGCGTGCCTGTCTGTAATCCCCGCTACTCGGGAGGCCGAGGCAGGAGAATTCCTTGAACCCGGGAGACGGAGGTCGTGGTGAGCCGAGATCGCGCTGTTGGACTCTAGCCTGGGCAACAAAGCAAAACTTCTTCTCCAAAAAAAAAAAAAAAAATACTGCAGAGTATTGCCCCTGATAAGAAAATCTCCCTTAAAGGAATTGTTGTAGAGTTATGACTTAGGAAAGGGATTTATGATTGAGGAAATGGACAATTCCATTATGTCTTATTTAATGACCCCTGGGAAGCTTTCCTAAGTAAAACATTACTTCCGCTAGTGCCAGTAGTTGGCATATGTTGACTATTAATATTTGCCATGGGTCTGCCGTTATAGTAAGTTATATATTGTCCCATTTATGGAATTTTTTTTTTTTTTTTTTTGAAGACGGGATTTTGCTCTGTTTCCCCAGACTGGAGTGCAGTGGCATAATCATAGCTCACTGCAGGCTGGAACTCCTGGGGCTCAAGCGATCCTCCTGCCTCAACCTCCTGAATAAGTGGGACTACAGGGGCACTGACAGACCTTTGGATGTGTGCTTTTCTAGTAGTGGTTGAGTTACTTATACAAACACATTTGTCACAGCCTGACGATGCCAAACCACTGGGCAAAGCTTTTAGTGTTCAGGCCACAGTCCTCCACCACTTACCTCCTTTTGCCAGAAAAAGACATCTGTTTCCGTTGCTCTTAGGGCCAGTGGGCTCTAATGGAAGAAATGAACAATGCAGTCAGTTATTGTTTGACGGACAGGTATCAGAAAAGCACATTTTTGCTATTTCTTTTCATTGTTTATTTCAATAGCTTTTGGGGTACAAGTGGTTTTTGATTACATGGATGAATTATATAGCAATGAATTTTTGAACATTTTTCCTATTTTGCAAGAATAAGTTTGAGTGATAGTTTAGGTTTATCTATTAAGCAGACGTCTTTATGTCAAGATGAATTCAAAATTTTCTTTTTCTTTTCCTTTTTTTTTTCTTTTTTTTTTTTTGAGACAGAGTTTTGCTGTTGTTACCCAGACTGGAGTGCAATGGCACGATCTCGGCTCACCGCAACCTCCGCCTTCTGGGTTCAAGCAATTCTCCTGCCTCAGCCTCCCGAGTAGCTGGGACTACAGGCGCGCACCACCGTGCCCAGCTAATTTTTGTATTTGTAGTAGAGACAGGGTTTCACCTTGTTGCCCAGGATGGTCTTGATCTCTTGACCTCGTGATCCACCCGCCTGGCCTCCCAAAGTGCTGGGATTATAGGCGTGAGCCACCGCACCCGGCCTTTTTTTTCTTTTTTAGACAGAGTCTCACTCTGTCTCAGGCTGGAGTGCAGTGGCACCGTCTCAGCTCACTGTAACCTCTGTCTCTTGGGTTCAGTCAGTTTTGCCTCATCTTCCTGTAGCTGGGACTACAGGTGCCCACCACCACGCTCGGCTAATTTTTTAATATTTTTAGTAGAGATGGGGTTTCACCGTGTCTTGAACGGCTGGTCTTGAACTCCTGACCTTGTGATCCGCCCACCCTAGGCTCCCAAAGTGCTGGGGTTATAGGCGTGAGCCACCATGCCGTGCCAGAATTTTTTCTTTAGCTGTCTGATTGAATGAAATTCTGTAGTAGCATACTTGTAAAGAGTAACGAAGTGTGAGGAGTGAGGAAGGCCTATTATAGTGGAATCACATTTTACTTCAAGCTTAAGTCCCAGAGTCATTGCCTAAGCTGAAAATCACTGTGCCCTGAGGTTCTTTAAATTGCCCGAAAAGTACAGTGTGTGCATCTCTTTGATGCTCTAGGAACCAGACACTTTTTTCCAGTTAATACTGAATGAATTAGTTGGCTTCTGTGAGGGGCCTTGTTACGTGCAAACATTTTAAAACCTAGGGCAGCACTAAAACCAAGCAGGGTGAGAGGAATACAGAAACTGAGACCAACTTGAGGAAATAGACAGTTCATGTCTCTCATGTCATGCTCTCAACCGAGTATACATTCCCTCTGGTGAGCACGTGTCATTGAGATGGTGTAAATAACATGTATACGTGTATTATGGAAACAGGAATGCCAAGCATTTTAAAAAGAAAACATCTTCACTTCTTATCCACCTCCCCTTGACGTAGTAGAAGGTTTAAACTTTTCTCACAGTTGTCTTAGAAGACGCTTTGATTCTTTGACACTACATTTCTTTGGAAGGCTTCTTCAAGATGAAGTTGCTTCCCACAGTTATAACTCTCTTGAGCTGGTGAGACCCAGTATCCGGTGGGTCATTTGACTGCTTGTGTCATCCACCTTGTTGCATGTTCTTCAGGTTGTTAGGGAGTTAGCTGTATTTCTCAGAAGTGGACTTTTTTTTTTGAGACAGGGCCTCACTCTGTCACCCAGGCTGGAGTTCAGTGGTACAATCTCGGCTCACTGCAGCCTCAACCTCCTAGGCTCTGGTGCTTCTCCCACCTCAGCCTCCCAGGTAGCCGGGACTACAATAGGCGTGTGCCATTGTGCCCAGCTGATTGTTTTTGTAAAGACGTGGTTTCGCCATGTTGCCCAGGCCAACTCCTGAGCTCGAGTGGTCTGCCCAGACATACATACATACATGCATGCATACATTTATTTATTTATTTATTTATTTATTGTTTATTTATTTAGAGATAGAGTCTTGCTCTGTCACCCAGACTAGAGTGCAGTGGCGTGATCTCAGCTCACTGCAACCTCCACCTTCTGGGTTCAAGTGATTCTCCTGCGTAGCTGGGATTATAGGTACCTGCTACCATGCCCAGCTAATTTTTGTATTTTAAGTAGAGACCTGGCCTCAGGTGATCCACCCGCCTTGGCCTCCGAGAGTGCTGGGATTACAGGCATGAGCCATCGTGCCCTGCCCTTTATTTTCCTTTTAATTGACGAAATTATATATATTTATGGTATACAACATGTTTTTATATGTAATTCTCTCTTTCTATGTAGGTATTTCCAAGCCAGGACCCTCTGGATCGAGCAGATTTCAATGCTGTCGAGTACATCAATACCCTTTTCCCAACGGAGCAAGTAAGTACAGTTTCAGGTTTTCTTCATTTCAGCGGCTTCTGGCTCATCCTGAGTATTATGCTTGGTGTGTTATACTAGATCATCTAAAGGCCCTTGGTAAACAAGGGAGAGTTAAATTCAGATCAAACTCCATCATCACCACCTGAGGCAGTGAGTTAAACTGTTAGAATGAAATTCTTTGTATAGTGAGCATACTATTAATAACTGTGCTCTTATGTTGCGAGAGTCCCTCCAGATCTGTTGTAAAGTGGAAAGGATTTTTAATGTAGTGGGGAAGAGAGGGGATGAGGCAGGCAGGATAAGCCCAGAATCATAAAATCACTTTCACCTCCATTTCAAGATGTTAATTTTTATTTTTATTTATTTATTTTTTTGAGACGGAGTTTCACTCTTGTTGCTCAGACTGCAGTGCAATGGCACAGTCTCAGCTCACTGCAACCTCTGCTGCCTGGGTTCAGGTGATTCTCCTGCCTCAGCCTCCTGAGTAGCTGGGATTACGGGCACCCGCCACCATGCCCTGATAATTTTTGTATTTTTAGTAGAGACGGGGTTTGGCTATGTTGGCCACACTGGCCTTGAACTCCTGACCTCAGGTAATTCACCCGCCTCAGCCTCCCAAAGTGCTAGGATTACAGGGTGAGCCACCACCCTCAGCCTCAAGGTGTAAAGTTTTAGACTTTATGTTTTACTATTTTTTGTCCGGTGATTTGCCTGTATAGATGGATTATCTTACAACTTTGGTTTCTGGGTGCTGGGTGAGAAGTAGACCTGAATTGGAAGTAGCCAAGTTGGGAGAAGGGCAGCGAGAGTCCCGCTTAGTTTTTGTGTATTCTGTCAGCAGTTGTTCAGTAGGTGCCTGTCCCGTGTTCTCAGTCACTGTGCCAGGTGCTGAGGATACAGAGATGAGTAAGATCCAGTCCATGCCCTCAAGAGGTGGGTGACACGGGTGAATGCCATGAGGATGGGGCAGTATGGTAAGGAAAGAAAGACCAGTTTTTCCAGGGAAGATCAACACTTCGGAGAGGAGGTGGAGGTGGCCTCTGCCAGGCTTGAGGGATTCATTCATGTATTCGTTTAGTAAAACTTAGAGGGATTCATTCACGGATTCATTTAGTAAAACTTAGCAGTCATTTATTAAGTATCTACTGAGTGTCAGGTACTATTTTTAGAAACCAGGGAGAAATGGGAACACTTTTACACTGTTGGTGGGAGTGTAAATTATTTCAACCATTGTGGAAGAGAGTGTGGCGATTCCTCAAGGACCTAGAAATAGAAATTCCATTTGACCCAGCAATCCCATTACTGGGTATATATCCAAAGGACTATAAATCGTTCTACTATAAGGACACATGCACACGAATGTTCATTGCAGCACTGTTTACAATAGCAAAGACCTGAAATCAACCCAAATGCCCATCGATGATAGACTGGACAGGGAAAATGTGGCACATATACACCATGGAATATTATGCAGCAATCAAAAACAATGAGTTCGTGTCCTTTGTAGGGACATGGATGAACCTGGAGAACATCATTCTCAGCAAACTGACACAAGAACAGAAAATGAAAGACCGCATGTTCTCACTCATAGGCGGGTGTTGAACAATGAGAACACATAGACACAGGGAGGGGAGCACCACACACTGGGGTCAGTTGGGGGGAATAGGTGAGGGACAGTGGGGGTTGGGGAGTTGGGGAGAGATAGCACGGGGAGAAATGCCAGATACAGGTGAAGGGGAGGAAGGCAGCAAATCACACTGCCACGTGTGTACCTATGTAACTACCTTGCATGTTCTTCACATGTACCCCAAAACCTAAAATGCAATTAAAAAAAAAAGAAAGAAACCAGGGAGAAATGTAAACATGACAGATACTGTCCTGGTCTCATGGAGTCTAGTGTAGGGAGGAAGACAATAAATCCATCAACAAATATACAAGAAATGGTTAGATATGGTGGCCGTGACACCAAGCAGGTTCCGGGATAGAGCATGATGCCTGGGCGGGGTCCTTTAAGTACAGGAGCGCCGGACGCGGTGGCTCACGCCTGTAATCCCAGCACTTTGGGAGGCCGAGGCGGGTGGATCACAAGGTCAAGAGATCGAGACCATCCTGGTCAACAAGGTGAAACCCCGTCTCTACTAAAAATACAAAAATGAGCTGGGCATGGTGGTGTGCGCCTGTAGTCCCAGCTACTCCGGAGGCTGAGGCAGGAGAATTGCCTGAACCCAGGAGGCGGAGGTTGCGGTGAGCCGAGATCGCGCCATTGCACTCCAGCCTGGGTAACAAGAGCGAAACTCCGTCTCAAAAAAAAAAAAAAAAGAAGTTGCAGTCAGCTGAGATCATGCTACTGCCCTCCAGCCTGGGCGACAGAATGAGATCCTGTCTTAAAAAAATGAAAATGATAGAAAAGATGCCAAATTACTTTTCCCACTTCATTTTCGTATAGCAATATATTTTCATAAAACAGTAGAAGGCAATATGCAAGAATTCTGATTGTGGTCATACTTTCCTGGATGTACGAATGACTTATTTTCAGTTACAGCTCACTCACTGTACTTGGGAAGAATTACCATTATAATCAGGAAATATTTTTCAATAACTAAAACATTTAAAAATTATATCGCTAAAACTGTACAACCACATTATACTAAACCCGATGAGTGATTCTCAAAGCGGGATAAACCCCACTGTCCAGCCAGTGTGGATTCCCATGGGGCTTTTCCCAACTCCAGGATTGGCCCTCAACCCTGGGGAGGATTACTACCATAGTGAGACACTGAGCTGTGAGGGAGTGGGTGTCAGGTGTTTGGGGTGCGGGAAAGTGAGGTCGGGAACCATTGCGTTAGAGGCAGATGATAGAGAAGAAAGAATGACTTGTCTCTGCAGCTTCCGGCAAAGCACCTGTCCTTTCAGAGTATTTCCCAGTCTGTTTTTTTTTGTTTTTTTTTTTTTAAATTGAGACAGGTTCCCACTCTGTCACCCAGGTTGGAGTGCAATGGTGTGATCTCGGCTCACTGCAACCTCTGCCCCCCAGGCTCAAGTGATCCTCCTGACTCAGCTTCCCGAGTACCTGGGACCACAGGTGTGCGCCACCACACTCAGCTAATTTTTTTGTATTTTTGGTAGAGACAGGGTTTTGCCATGTTGCCCAGGCTGGTCTTAAACTCCTGGGCTTAGGTGACCCATCCACTTCGGCCTCCCAAAGTGTTGGGATTACAGGTGTGAGCCTACGTATTTCCCAATTTTTTTTTTTTTTTTTTTTTTTGAGATAGAGTCTCACTGTCACCCAGGCTGGAGTGCAGCGGTGTGATCTTGGCTCACACCACTGTTCTCGTCAATTCTCCTGTCTCAGCCTCCTGAGTAGCTGAGATTACAGGTGCGCGCCACCACGCCTGGCTAATTTTTGTATTTTTAGTAGAGACAGTTTCACCATTTTGGTCAGGCTGGTCTCGAACTCCTGACCTTGTGGTCTGCCCACCTCGGCCTCCCAAAGTGCTGGGATTTCAGGCGTGAGCCACCGTGCCTGGCCATACTTCCCAATCTTAACATTGAACAGGAGAATAGTGTGCCTCACATGGCAGAGGGGATTAAGGGAAATAATTTCAGAAAAGTGCTAGAATTGTTGCCTAAGAGACCCACATTAAATGCTAGCATGCTTTCCCTTTTGCCTTCCCAACAGGTCTGGAAATAAAGGGAAAACAGTCACCCAAGGGCCACCTAACAATCAAATATTATAACTTTAGGATATTTCTTTCTCTTCTTTATTTTTTTTAATTTTTATCTTTTGAGATTCTAACTCTGTCACCTAGGGTGCAGTACAGTGGCACCATCACAGCTCACTGTACCCTGGAACTCCCAGGCTCAATTGATTGTCTCACCTCAGCCTCATGAGTAGCTTGTACTACAGGTGTGTGCCACCACACCTGGCTAATTTTTCTATTTTTTTGTAGTGACGGAGTTTTACCATGTTGCCCAGATTGGTCTCTTAACTCTTGGGCTCAAGCAGTCCACCCACCTCAGCCTTCCAAAGGACAGATGTAAGCCTCCACACCTGGCCTCCGTTCTTTATAATAGCTGTATTCATGATATTATGAAAATGATATTATAGAGCCAGGTGCGCTGCCTCATACCTGTAATCCCAGTGCTTTGGGAGGCCAAAGTGGGGGCGTTGCTTGAGGCCGGGAATTCAAGATCAGCTTGGGCCAATATAGCAAGACCCTGTCTCTATAAAAAAAATAATAAAATTAGCCAGACACAGATAACAAAATGAGTACGTACCTGTGTTCCTAGCCACTGGGGTGAGAGGATTGCTTGAGCCTAGGCGTTTGAGGTTACAATGAGCTATGATTGCACCACTCCACTCCAGCCTAGGTGACAGAGTGAGCTGCTGTCTTAAAGATAGGCCATTTGATATTATAAAGATATTTGCTATCATAAAATGATAGTAAAAATACTTACTTCTTGTTAGCATGGTATCATAAGCAATCTTTGTTATTTCATAGCCTGCCTGACCAGCGTCTCTCGTGGTGGTGTAAAGGTCTATCAAATAAATATGGCCTGATTTATTTGACTTTCCTGTTGATAGGCAATTAGGTCAACTCCAAGTTTTTGCCCTGTCATTGCAGTTGAGCCTCTTGACTGCATAAATATTTTAGATTATTCTTAGAAAAATTGTTACGGCTTAAGACCTTCGTGTCTGAGGATTATTACATTTAAGAAATGGTTACTGTCCCACCAAAAATCAGTATTTGCTCATGTGGGATGACCTCCAAGTTAACATTGTTCAGTGAAGAAAGCATGCTATGGAATGCTTTGGTTGTGCTTTTACTACCCAGATTACCTACCAGAAGGTAGAGAAGAAAGTGGCTCAGAGCCACTGCCTCCGGGAAAGAGAGCTGTGGGAACAGGCAGGACAGGGTGAGAGGAAGCCCCGCTTTTCACTCCATACCTTCCTTTATCCAGATTTTTGGTCATGTACATGTTTTACCCATTTTAAATTGAATACAGATTTTTTTAAATTTTTGGTATAATCTGCTGTTTTCCAAAAAGGTACAAGAATAGTACAAAAAAATTCATGGCTATCCTTCACCCAGATTTCCTGATACATTTTTGAATGGGTTTTTTTTTTTTTTTTAATACCAAAAGAAAATTTTTTTTTTTTCTAAAGTGTCTCTAAAGCAGAGACAGGTAAGGCAGGAGCTACTATGCCATTTTGCATATGAGGAAACAGAAACTCAGAGAAGTACATCAGCTTGCCTTCCAGCAAGTTAGAAGTGGCAGGGTTGGGCCAGACTTCAGCTACTGTTAACACAGGAACAACTAAGTTACTATTAACACAGTGGTGATTTATGTTATACCCAGTTTTTTTTTTGTTTTGAAGTAAGAGACTTGACAGAATTGGATTAGATTGAGTTCAACTGAATTGGATTCCTCAATTAAAGTAATTTCTCTTTTCTGGGATTCATGGTTTTTTTTTGTTTGTTTGTTTTGTTTGTTTGTTTGTTTTGTTGAGTTCGGGTCTTGCTGTTTTGTCCAGGTGAGAGTGCAGTGGTGCGATCACGGCTCACTGCAGCCTCGATCTTCTGGGCTTAAGTGATCCTTCCACCTCAGCCTCCTGAGTTCCTGGGACTACAGGCACATGCCACTGTACCTGGCTAACATTTTTTTTTTTTTTTTGGGAGAGATAATGTCTCAAAGTTTTGTCCAGGCCGGTCTTGAATTCCTGGATTTAAGTGATCCTCCCACCTTAACTTCCCAAAGTGCTAGGATTACAGGCATGAGACATCACGCCCAGCCTGAGATTCATTTTAACCTCAAGCTGTTCTTGGATTTCTGAAAATTCTGAGTAACTGTTGGCTTGGTCAGAACAGTAAGATGAGCTGTGACGACCCAGTCGGACGTCTCAAACACTCACGGCCCGTTTCTCTTACCAGATCTGCCCCTGGAAGGCACCTGGCCTTCTCCTCCCAGCAGAGGTAGCCAGGAGCACTTTATAAGAGTATTTCCTGCACTATCCTCAATTCCTTCTGAAATAAAATATTTGTTATTTTTTATAAACAAATAAAATAAATATTTGTTATTTTATTTCAGAAGGGAGAGAGAAAGACGATTTATTAAATTGTCTTTTGAAAACTTGAATTAAAATGGTACTATAAAATTGTGCCTCCTTTCATGCAGTAGGGGGCACCATTTCCTCACATTTTTCTCATCTCTAAGGTCAGAAGTGATCCCTTTAATTGTCATTATAATAAAAAAAACTTTATTATAATCACAGTCGTAGTGCATAGTCAATAATTATAAAATACAGGCAGAAAGAAGAAGAATTTGAAATCCGTTTTCTTAGTGCAATACAGAGTTGATAGATTATAGCTACTAATGCTGCAACTACTCATAGATTACAACTAATATGTATCCTTCTAGACTTTTTTCTAATGGCTCTATATCCTAAAAAATAAATTTGTGTATTTATTGAAGTATAACATAATACAGAGGAGTACACGAATCTTAAGTGTACAATTTGATGAAGATGAATTTTCACAAAATAAATACAGCCGGTAATACCACCCAGATCAAGAAATGAAACATTTAAAAAAATCTGGCCAGGCACGATGGCTCATGCATGTAATCCCAGCACTTTGGGAGGCTGAGGTGCGTGGATCACGAGGTCAGTAGTTCAAGACTAGCCTGGCCAACGTGGTGAAACCATGTCTCTACTAAAAGTATAAAAATTAGCTGGGCGTGGTGTGGCATGTGCCTGCTTAATCCCAGCTACTCCGGAGGCTGAGGCAGGAGAATTGCTTGAACTGGGACCCAGGAGGCAGAGGTTGCATTGAGCCGAGATCACACCACTGTGCTCCAGCCTTGGTTACAGAGCGAGACTTGTCTCAAGAAAAAAAAAGAAAAATCTTTGAAGGTCTTTCCTGCCTCTTTACTGTCACTACCTTCCCCCGGAGATAACCACTGTCCCAGCTTCTAAGACAAGAGAAAAATTTCACCTGGTTTCCTATTATGTAAGTGAAATCATATCCTATATACTCTTGCATCTGGCTTTCTTCGTGCCCCATTATGTTAGTAATGTTTATCCCTGTTGTTGTGTGCTATGATAGTTCATTCATTTTTGTTGTGTATTTTATTATATGAATTTGTCACAGTCATACATACCATGGGTCAGCAAACTTTTCCCTAAAGGTCCAGATAGTAAATATTTTACGGCCTATACGATGCCTTTCACAACGACCTAACTCTGCCATTGTAGTTCAAAAGCAGCCATAGACAATATGTAAGGAAATGGGCATGGCTGTCTTCCAGTAAAACTTTATTTACAAAAAATAGGGGCTAGTCTGGATTTGGCAGTAGCTTCCAACTACTGCTTTACTTTTTTTTTTTTTTTTTAAAGCAAAAGTCATACTATGTGATTACATTTCTTGAGATTTCATAATTAGCGGTTGCAGCTTATTTTTCTATGAAAGAGGAATTCCAGGAAGTAAACTAACAGCTGGGTACTCTTTCTTCTTTATTGTAGTCTCTGGCAAACATAGACGAAGTCGTGAACAAAATTAGGCTGAAAATAAGGTGAGTAACATTGTATGATTGTTAATAATTAATGAAAAGTGTTCCGTGTATGACTGTTAATAATTGATGAAAAGTGTTCCGTGAGAGCACTGAAATCTCAAGTTTGCCATAGGTGGTAATATAATTTAAAAAATTTTTATTTATATTTACTTATTTAGTTTTTTTGAGACGAAGTTTTGCTCATTGCCCAGGCTGGAGTGCAATGGTGTGATCTTGGCTCACTGCAACCTCAGCCTCCTGGGTTCAAGTGATTCTCCTGCCTCAGCCACCCAAGTAGCCGGGATTACAGGCGTGAGCCACCATGCCTGGCAAATTTTGTATTTTTAGTAGAGACTGGGTTTCATCATGTTGGCCAGGCTGGTCCCGAACTCCTGATCTCAGGTGATCCACCCACCTTGGCCTCCCAAGGTGCTGGGATTACAGGAGTGAGCCACCTCGCTTGGCCGTATAATTCTTTTATCTGTATGAACTTTGTGGCAAGGAACTCAATTCTTTGGCCAGTCTTCATTCAGTTATTCATACTGAAGGAAGGAAGGAAGGAAGGAAGGAAGGAAGGAAGGAAGGAAGGAAGGAAGCTAGCTGTGACAGAGTCTATTCAAAACAGCTTCTGTAATTATAGAAGAAGGCAAAAGCTTTTCTAATAGATTTTCTTCATGTTTTTGAAACAAGGTCTCACTTTGTGTCCCAGGCTGAAGTGTAGTGGTACAGTTACAGCTCAGTGTAGCCTCAAACTCTTGGGCTCAAGTGATCCTCCCACCTCAGCCTCCTGAATAGCTGGGACTACAGTTGTCCACGACCATACCCGGCTAATTTTTGTGTTTTTTGTAGAGATGGGGTTTTGCCTTGTTGGCTAGGCTGGTCTTGAACTTCTGAGCTCAAGTGATCTGCCTGCCTCAGTCTCCCACATCTACTAGATTTTTTTTTTTTTTTTTGAGATGGAGTCGGGCTCTGTCACCCGGGCTAGAGGGCAGTGGCATGATCTCGGCTCACTGTAACCTCCGCCTCCCAGGTTCAAGCAATTTTTGTGCCTCAGCCACCCAAGTAGCTGGAATTACAGGCATGTAGCACCATGCCCGGCTGATTTTTGTATTTTTAGTAGAGACAGGGTTTCATTGTGTTGGCCAGGCTGGTCTTGAGAACTCCTGGCCTCAAGTCATCTGCCTGCCTTGGCCTCCCAAAGTACTGGTTTTACAGACGTGAACCACCACGTCCGACCTTCTAGGTTTTCAATGGATTTATTTCCCTGTTTTTGTATTCCCAAGGCTTAGAGATGAAGATGGCTTTATGTGTGTATCCCTTGGTCACATAACAGCTAGCAATGTCAGGTCTGCTGGTGGGTTTGGTGGTGGCCCATGATTAAACATTGTGAGCCATGGGGGAAGAGAAGCTGGGAGCCATAGATCTGTCTCAGACATAGATTGCATGACCAGGGCCCAGAGCGGGAAGATTCCCTCTATCACCCTGGCTCTTTCTACCTTATGAGGACTGAGGAACGGATTTTGTGTGAGGTAATTTAAGTTCTCTGGCGTGTTCACGTAAAGGCTCAGGAACTTTGTAATTCCTGATTTACTCCATGAAAAATACTGCAAGTTTTATTAGTCCTTTCAGAGAGCTCTGAATAATAAGTAAAAGAAGCCATTTTTAGGCCGGGCGCGGTGGCTCAAGCCTGTAATCCCAGCACTTTGGGAGGCCGAGGCGGGTGGATCACGAGGTCAAGAGATCGAGACCATCCTGGTCAACAAGGTGAAACCCCGTCTCTACTAAAAATACAAAAAGTTAGCTGGGCATGGTGGCGTGTGCCTGTGATCCCAGCTACTCGGGAGGCTGAGGCAGGAGAATTGCCTGAACCCAGGAGGCGGAGGTTGCGGTGAGCTGAGATCGCGCCATTGCACTCCAGCCTGGGTAACAGGAGCGAAACTCCATCTCAAAAGAAAGGAAAAAAGAAAAAAAAAAAAAAAAAAGAAGAAGCCATTTTTTAAAAAAAAAAAAGGCGAAGCGGCTGGACATGGTGGCTCATGCCTGTAATCCCAGCACTTTGGGAGGCCGAGGCGGGCAGATCACGAGGTCAGCAGTTTAAGACTATCCTGGCTAACATGGTGAAAACCTGTCTCTACTAAAAATACAAAAAAATTAGCCAGGCGTGGTGGTGGGCGCCTGTAGTCCCAGCTACTCGGGAGGCTGAGGCAGGAGAATTGCTTGGACCCGGGAGGTGGAGGTTGCAAAAAAAACAAGCCGAAGCATTCGTCTGCGCTAGGCTTGGCTTCCCGCACTGCTTTTGCTGCCCTCCTCCTCCCTGATATCACTCACACATGTTTGGTTTTCGGGACAATTAGGTGCAGTCTACAGAAGCTGGTGGATAAATTCTGTTTTTTTTTTTTCTTTTGGTCAGCCTAGGGTAAAGATTATTTGAATGACTGTATCCTTGAACTTTTTTGCCAGGAGACTGGATGACAATATTCGAACTGTTGTAAGAGGTCAGACGAACGTGGGGCAGGATGGACGGCAAGTAAGTAACTTATTCCTCCGTATTACCTGTATTCTCCCAGCAGCCGGATGACCAAAATGTTGATGTGCCTTCTTGCAGTGCACTTTGTGATTGATGGTTTCACACACACGCGGCAGGACAGGACAGGCAAGCAGGCGCCCAGAGCAGCCCTTGTGCTGTCACTTAGTGTCCACTGGACCAGGGTCGTATACTGTGGCACAGCTCACTTGGGGCCAGAGGGCCTGCAGGCCAGATGAGAACCCTGGAGTTTCCTCGTCTTTCTCCTTAGTGCCAGATAGCTCCTTTATTTTGTGGTCTGTGGCTGAATGAGGTTGCTGCATTTGTCAGCTAAGTTGTTGGCATTTAGATACTACTATTGTGGCTGCAAAAGATAGTAACCCGACATAGTTATGATTCCTTGTACCTCACTTTGCCAGCAGGCAGTTAAGAATCATTTAAAAATTTTCCAAGTTGACCTGACACAGTGGCTCACTCCTGTAATCCCAGCACTTTGGGAGGCTGAAGCAGGTGGATCACTTGAGGCCAGGAGTTCGAGACCAGCCTGGCCGACATGGCAAAACCCTGTCTCTACTAAAAATACAAAAATTAGCCGGGTGTGGTTGTGCGCTCCTGTAATCCCGGCTACTTGGGAAGCTGAGGCGTGAGAGTCACTTGAACCTGGGTCAGGGAGGTTACAGTAAGCCAAGATCATACCACTGCACTCCAGCCTGGATGATAGAGTGAGACTCTGTCTCAAAAAAAAAAAAAAAAAGTTTTGTAAGTCTTACTGGATCTAGTTAAGGAGGGCTGTTTGAAGGGAAGCAAGTGTTTAGGGAGGAGATATTCTTCAGTCATTGAGGGGCCAGATGTTATCTGTCAACCATTTTCTTTTTTCCTTGATTCTGTTCTTCTGTGGAGGCATTGTATTTCAGAAATCGCCGTTGTCATAGAAACGCTGCTCATGCCTTTCTAGTCTTTTCCTCCCTTACCATGCATGTCCAGTCCTCCCTTTTCAGTGATAATTCAGTTAGGTCAGGAGCGTACCTTTACAGTCGCTTCAGTTCTGTTATTTCTCCTCTTGGACATTTTTTAGGACAGCTGATTTCTAAAAATACTCATGATGCTGCCCACATTTGGAGTGGGAGGATGGTATAATCCTCTGTTGAAATTTCCAGATCTCTGATATTTCTGTTTCCTCTGCTAGTGGCTTACAGATGTTAGTAGTCTCTTTTGCATTTTTAGTTTTACCCATCTGTCTGTTTTTGCTACGTTATAAGCACTTTCTTTTTCCACTTTATCGTCTCTTTCCATTTGGTAGCCAGTTTCCTTTGGCCTGTTGGTAAGGAGTTGGCCTTCTTGTCATCATCAGAATCTGTGTAGGCACATTAGGTTCCTGAAACTCTTCCTGTTTTCTGGACTCTGGCATGGGTTTTAGTTCTCATTTCCTCGTTTTTGTCTGTTGAGGTACGCTTCGCGAAGCTTGGCTTCTTTGGCAGATGAGCCCCATCTAATGGGACCTTCAGAGGGGTCATAATGAGTGAGAGGGTAGCCTCAGGCATTCCAGCTGCATTCTGCTGCTTCAGTTTCCTGATAGATGTTTGATTGTGTTGTCTGCCTCTGCAGACACCTCATCAGCTCTGGCTACCAAATGAAATCCAGGACCAGGCGTGGTGGCTCACGCCTGCAATCCCAACACTTTGAGAGGCCGAGGCAGGGAGATCACTTGATCCCAGGAGTTCAAGACCAGCCTGGGCAATGTGACAAAACCCTGCCTCTACAAAAAGTACAAAATTAGCTGGGCATGGTGGTGGTCTGTGCCTGTAGTCCCAGCTACTAGGAGACCGAGGCGGGAAGATCAACGGAATCAAGGAATTCGTGGCTGCAGTGAGCCATGATTGCACCATTGCACTCCAGCCTGGGAATCACAGTTGAGACCCCGTTTCAAAAAAAATAAAAGAAAAGAAAGAAATCCAGATTCCTTTGCTTGGCATTGAAAATTTTGGTCTCCATTTCCGGTTTTGTCTCCCGTTGTGTTCTGTCTATACTGAAGACGTCATGCTGTACCAGCATGCCTGTCCATTGTGTTCTGTCTGTGCTGAAGATGTCATGCTCTACCAGCATGCCTGTGCTCTCTGGGCCTGTGCTTCCATACTGCTTTGTGCTTGAAATGCTTTTTCTCCTATTTCTTTCAGCAGCTGCATTTCCAAATCTTACCCATCCAAGGGCCAGGTCAGATACTAGTTTCTTGATGACACTTTCTGTTTACCTCGTCTGAATGCACCAAGGAATGAGAATTTTGAACTAGAAAGGATTAGAAACTCATCTGGGCCACTCCCCTCGTTTTACAGAGGAGAAAATGGATTCCAGTATCACTTGATATTTTTTATCTCATAAATCCCACAGCCCTATTCTTGTACTTTTCATTTGGCTTTTGGGGTCTCCCTTGACTTGCTAAAGAACAAGTCTCATTCCTTTGATGTTTATAAGCTCCGTGATGGTGAGAACTATGCCTTTGTTGTCTTTATATTTCACTACACATGGTCCACGTGCAATAACATTCAACTGAGCTGGGTGCAATGGCTCACGCTTGTAACCCCAACACTTTGGGATGCCTAGGTGGGAGGATTGCTTGAGGTCAGAAGATTGAGACCAGCCTGGGCAACATAGTGATGCCCGTCTCTACAAAAAGGTAAAAGAATAAGCTGGGTATGGTGGTACAAGCTTCAGTGAGCTGAAATGGTGCCACTGTACTCTGACCCGGGTGACAGAGTGAGACCCCATCTCCAAAAGCAACAGCAAAACCCCACAACATTTTATTCAACTGTATTGAATGTTTTATCTGCTTAAGATTGTTTATTAATTATAAATAAACAACATTTTATTATAAAAACATTTTGATCAGCAACTGGGTGTTCCTTAAAAGTGATTTGAAATTTGTTTTTTTTTCCTGAATAGTCCCAACTTACTACTATTTGGAATAGCACCACTACTGTTCAGTGTGATTCAGCCTACATTTGGAATGGCTCACTAGAAATCTTAAAATACAGAAGTCTTAGATATTTAAAATTTCAAGAATGTGAAAATAGTGAATGATTCATCGGCATTTTTTGTTGGGTCATGCTGTGTATAATAGATGTATATCTTGTAGTTATTTATGTTTCAACCTGTGGTTCTGGACTCTTGCAAACTAGCAGTATTGCAGAGTCAGACCCAGAATTAGACAGCCTGCTGGACAGTCGGCATTCTCCACCATCCCGTGTTAATAGGTTACAGGTTGCTGCAGCCCAGCAGGTCATATTTCAGAGAGCAAAACCATATTTTCAAGAATGTTTAGATAGCATTTCAATCTGTGATGGAATTTTGTATTCGTCTCCTTAGAATCCAGACAGAAAGGAAGCCCAGAAGAAATAATTGCTTTTCCTGTCATACCTCCATCTGTCTTTTCCAGCAGTTTGTAATGCAAACTGAAGTAGAGGCTTTTTTTCCCCCCCTCCCAGGGAGTTCTTGGGTCCTGTCCTTGTCAACTCCTAGGGATGAAAGCCTTGCTCTCCAACCCTGGCTGGCTGGTGGTTTGCTAAAAGGAGTCTATTAGACTGCCACAGACTTGGTAGAATTACGGATGTTCCAAAATACTGAGTTTTATAGGTCAAGAGGCCCCACGTTCCCGTCCTCCCTGGAAAAGAAGAAAAGTTTGCTTTCAGAACTCGTTTCCTGAGCTTCTGAAGCACACTCAGAAGGGAATGGCAATATGGACAGAAGGAGTTTTCCTTTTACAGATTTAATCTTGGTTGTGTGTAATCAGAACTGATGTGCTGCTTTTAAATTTTATTATTATTTTTTTTAGGGACAGGGTCTTGCTCTGTTGCTCTGGAATGCAGTGGTGCAATCATTGTTCACTGTAACCTTGAACCCCTGGGCCCAAGCGATCCTCCCACCTTAGCCTCCCAGGTAGCTAGGACTACAGGTGTGTGCCACCACACAGTTATTTTTTATTTTTTGTAGAGATGGGTTCTTGCTGTGTTGCCCAGGCTGGTCTTGAACTTCTGGCCTCAAGTGATCCTCCTGCCTTGGCCTCCCAAAGTGCTGAGATATGAGCCACTGTGCCTCGCCTAGATGTGCTTCTTAATCTGTAAATAAGGGGAAAGTGTTTACTTCATATTCATGGTGTCTTACATGATACTTTTAGCAGAAAAGTTCTTTTGGAAAAGCAGTGTTTCTGACTCAAAAATTATTTGGAGATAAGGAATGATTTAAATATTGAAAACATAATTATATAGGTCACTTCTTGAGCTTCTTGAAGTTTCTGAAATACCAGCAGCTTGGTTAACATTCTGCTAAATGTCTGGAGAGTCGGTACTTTTTGACCACCTCCTGTGTGGACCAGCTTGAACTGGTCTAGTCTGTGACCTCTTGTAACCAGATGGTGATGCTCTTACAAAGTTTACATGACACTGAATCCTGTCCATTTTTCTCTGTTGAAATCATCAGTAAGAAGCTTTAATTAAATGCCCACATGTTTGAAATTTTGTGGGTGAGTCAGTTCAACAAGTACATGATGTGATATACTATGAAATTTATGCAGCTTCCCAAGAATTAAGTTGGATGGTTTGAATGTGGGTAGAAAGAGAGGTGAGTACAGGAGCGGGTTAGAGGAAGAAAAAGCTGGCAATATGAGATTTCAAGCATGGCCAAATGTTGACCAGTTGTCAGTAAGCTCTCAGAATCGTAGGAGAGGTCAGCTGCCGAGCCTCTGTCTCTTGAGTGGAGGGCTGCAGCATAACTGTTGCTTTGATCAGAACACGAGTAAGCTTTGGGTGAAGAGAATTATTACAGGTCATCTCCTCTTACCTGGGGGGATACATTCCAAAACCCCCGGTGGATGCCTGAAACCTAGAGAGGAACAAGCACTGTATATGCTATATTTTTTCCTATATGTCCATGCCTGTGATACGTTTTAGCATACACACCAGGCTCAGTAAGGGATTAACCACAATAACTAAAAGCAAAGTAGCACGATGATGACAGTATGCCAGCATCACCGCTCTTGCGATTGGAGCTGTATCCAGTAGCTGAGATTGGCGGCTGTATCCAGTAGCCGAGATGGCTGAGACTAATTGGGTTTTCTGTAGCTTTGGTTGTGAGACGGGTGCTGTATTCAGCATGGCCATACTGGGTGAAGGATGAGAATTGGGTAGTGCAAGATGTTATCACACTAGTCAGAATGGCGCATACTTTAATATTTACTAATTGTCTATTTCTGGAATTTTCCATTTAATATTTTTGGACCACAGGTAACTAAAACCTCAGAAAGTGAAACTGCTGATAAGGAGGGGGTGCTGTATTGCCATCTCCAGCTCTGCCCACTCCTTCAGTTTGAAAGAAGGTTTAGATAATTAGGGTAAAATCTTCCACCCAGTTCAGGAATCCTTTGTATTCCGTCTCTGACATTTCATTGTCCTGCAGAAGCTTGGATCTTTTCAGTGATGTGGAAGCTGACTATTGTGTTGGTCCACAGGACAGACTAATTGGGTTTTCTGTAGCTTTGGTTGTGAGAAACTTCTTTCTTAGACTGAACTGAAATGGCAAAATAGACTTCATTGTAACTTCTCGTTGGTCTTAGTTCTGCCAGCTGGAGGGGTGTAAACCTAATCCCTTTTCCTTACTACAGCTTCTGAAATTGAAAATGGATACTATATTCCTAAGTGTTCTTCCCTTTTCTAGGCTAACCATTCTTAGTTTCTTCATCTTTGTAATGTAATTTCCAGACCCATTGTCATCCTTGCTCTTGATAGCTGTTTGTCAGCATCCCTCTTGGAATGTGATTCCCAGGAGTAGACCTGTGTGAACATGCACTGAGACGGTTTACCTCCTTGTTCTGGGCGGAGGCCATTAACTTAGAGTCTGGGGTTCAGAGTGTCTGTCAACTCCCTGAAATTAACTGTAAATTTTTGTATGTCTAGACGTATTTCTGGGAGGAAAACTTACTGATTTTTCTAGATTTCCCAAGGAGTCTGTGACTCTTCCAAAGTTAAGGGCCACCGATTTTAGACACTGTTCTTCCATTACCTTATATTTGGTGAGATTTTTGGCAGCCATATTACATGGGTGGCTTCTATTGAGTTGGCAGTCAACTGAAACCCCCAGGTCAAAAGTTGCAAACAGATGGCCACAGAACTAAGAAAGTCACCTAAAAGGCTTAAGCAGGCTAGTATGCATCCAGATACATTTGCCAGGGAAATGAATGCCCTGTCGTAAGGGGATAGCCACAAATTAATTCTAACCAGTTGTCACGTCTGAATGCAGACCTGGAATTGCCAGATCTATCAGTTTTTCAAGAGAAGCCGGAAATCCAGATTTTTATGTGACTCTCACAATTTTTAACTGTTGGCTTAGTGTTTTTCACAAACACTGCAAAGGCCAAACAAAACACATCTGTGGGCCAGCGCTGTCCCAGGTCTCTTTTCATACGAACTTCATTTAAATGTTCTCCACCTCTATTTATGCAAGAGATTCTTTGAAATTGTCAGACTGTGTGTGTCTCGGCTTTCGTTTCACGTTACTAGTTCTGCTTGATTGTTTATATCGTCAAGACTTTTGGGAATTTTGATGACCTCCCCATTTTATCATGAGCAGATTTGCCGGACATGCTTTCTGTGTCTTCATTCAGGTTGTGATGAAAAGGCGGAATGGGGTGGATTCAGAGCCACATGACATGCCATCAGAGGCTTCCTGTTCTTCGTCCTCACTTCAGTGCATAGTGCCAGACCCAAAAAACAGAGATTTCTACTTGTCCTTGGGTGTCATCCGGGGCTGTATGTCTTAATCCTTTCATGTCTTGATTTTCACTGAAAAAGGAGATTCTTGGTACTTGCCTTCTTCACTTTTACTTAGAGATATCATAAAGATTTATGAACTAAAGAAGGGAAGTACATTGCCTTCCAAGGAGAAAGTGTTTCCTTGCTTTTGCCCCTCAAAATTAGCGTATTATCCAATTCAAGCATTAGAGCAAACATAGGCTGGGCTTGGTAACTTACGCCCGTAATCGAAGAACTTTGGGAGGCCAGGAGTTTAAGATAAGCCTGGGCAACATAGCAAGATTCCATCTGTGCTAAAAATTAAAAAAAAAATTAGTCCAGCCAGGCACATTGCCTCATGTCTGTAATCCCAGCACTTTGGAAGGCAGAGGAGGGCAGATCACCTGAGGTCAGGAGTTCAAGATCAGACTGGCCAACATGGTGAAACCTGGGCTCTACTAAAAATACAAAAATTAGCCAGATGTGGTGGCATGTGCCTGTAGTCCCAGATAGGAGGCTGAGGCTGGAGAATTGCTTGAACCTGGGAGGTGGAGGTTGCAGTGAGCTGAGATGGCGCCGCTGCACTCCAGCTTGTGTGACAGAGTGAGACTCCATCTCAAGAAAAAAAAAAAAAAAGAAGAAGAAGAAAAAAATTAGTCCTACGTGGTGGCACAAACCTATAGTCCTGGCTACTCAGGAGTTTGAGATAGGAGGATTGCGTGAACCCAGGAGTTTGAAGTTACAGTGATCTGTGACGGCACCTCTGCACTCCAGCCTGGGGACCCTGTCTCAAGTGAAAAAAACCAAAAAACAAAAATAACTGTGCTCTCCAAGACTTACGTGGTAGGACTTCACAGCATAGCATTGATCTTCGCATTGATCTACATTATGTGGAATTTTGAATTTGTCTTGTCGGCTCACTAGAAGGAGAGTTTATAATCTTACTCTCCACCATGTTAAATTTATCTCTTTTTTTTTTTTTGGAGACAGGGTCTTGCACTGTCACCCAGGCTGGAGAGCAGTGGCACGATCCCAGCTCACTGCAACCTCAGCCTCCTGGGTTCAAGTGATTCTCCTGCTTCAGCCTCCCATGTCCGACTAATTTTTGTATTTTTAGTAGAGATGGGGTTTCTCCACCTTGGCCAGGCTGGTCTCGATCTCCTGACCTTGAGATCTGCCCACCTCAGCCTCCCAAAGTGCTGGGATTACAGGTGTGAGCCACAGCGCCCAGCCTTACATTTATCCTTTCTCTCATTCTCTTTTGGGAGGAAAATGAAGCCCACTGATTGATAAAAATTGAAGAAAATAGATGGTATTAGTATTAAAGGGACCACAAATAGTTTGGGGAAAAGAAACGGCAATTGCTACTTGGTTCTTCCTACTAAAACATACTACAGCTAAAGCGGCTGAGCTTTTAAAGTATGGCCTCGAAGTTTCCCATTAGTGGCCAATTATGGCTGGACATTTTTTGTTTCTTTGTAGTTACTATTTTTTGCACTGTACTTTTCAGTGTATCTGCAAATAACGCTAAACTTCAGGAAGTGCAGAGGCCTGGGCATAACCTGGGAGTGCAGTCGGCACCGGGATCTGGGGGGCAGCCCTGGAGTCAGGTTGTTAGGTCAGCCTTTTCTAGGGGCAGAGTTTTGATTCCAGCTCACAGTTATTTCCCAACCAGGATTTCTTACATCTAGTGCAGAGGTCAAGGTTGGCTTGCCTTCCTCAAGTTGAATCCAATGACTGTTTGTTTTGCCTGCTTCTAGAGTGCTGTTGATTGTAGTTGAGGTGGGGACGCATCGAATGTCCATTAATTGTTTAACAATGTAGTGCCACTGGATTTAGTCTCACTACCATTCTTCATCCTGTTTATTGCACACAAGCCTTTTGTGTTAGTCTGCTCTCACGCTGCTGTGAAGAAATACCCGAGACTGGGTAATTTATAAAGGAAAGAGGCTTAATTGACTCACAGTTTTGCAGGCTTGGGGAGACCTGAAGAAACTTACAGTCATGGTGGAAGGGGAAGCAAACCCTTCCTTCTTCACAAGGTGACCAGTGAGAGAAGAATGAGAGCTGAGCGAAGGGTGAAGCCTCTTGTAAACCATCAGATCTTGTGAGAACTTACTGTCACGAGACTAGCATGGGAGAAACCACCCACGATTCAGTTGCTTCCCACCAGGTCCCTCCTATGACATGTGGGGGTTATGGGAACTACAATTCAAGATGAGATTCGGGTGGGGCACAGCCAAACCACATCACTGTGATGGCGCTTTTTTGGCAGGGAGATACGTCTGTGGCATATTTGGAACCCTTTGCCACGTGTCCTCTAAAATCCCTCATTTTTAGAAAACCTTTAAGGAATCCAAATAGCTATCTTTTCCCCCCTGTATGTACAATGAAGGACTGGCATTTTATTTGAATTCTCTAAGGATTGGGATAATTAGATGTTTTCAGTAATGTAAAACTGGATGGTAGCCTGGTCAAGTGAAAAAAACTTGAGTTCTGAATATAAATTTTGTCTCTGCTGTTGTCTGTGTGACCTTGGACAAGATACTTTTCATCTGTGACATGGAGATAATAATACCTACCTCAGGGTTGGTGGGGGGGGGGGGCGATTAGAATTAATGTACTTTATTTTATTTATCTACTTAATTATTTGTTTTCGAGACAGGGTATTATTTTGTTGTCCGGGCTAGAGTGCAGTGGTGCTATCACATCTCGCTGCAGCCTCAACCTCCTGGGCTCAAATGGTCCTCTCGCTTCAGCCTCCCAAGTAGCTGGGACCATAGGCACATGCCACCATGCCCGTCTAATTTTTTTTTTTTTTTTTGAGACAGAGTCTCGCTGTATCACCCAGGCTGAAGTGCAATGGCACGATCTCAGCTCAGTGCAACCTTCACCTCCTGGGGGTGCAAGCGATTCTCCTTGCCTCAGCCTCCTGAGTAGCTGGGATTACAGACACCCACTACCATGCCTGGCTAATTTTTATATTTTTAGTAGAGTTGGGGTTTCACCATTTTGGCCAGGTTGGTCTTGAACTCCTGACTTTAGGTGATCTGCCCACCTTCGCCTCCCAAAGTGCTGAGATTATAGGCATGAGTCACCGCACCCAGCCAATCTAATTTTTAAATGTTTATAGATGAGGTTTCGCTATGTTGCCCCGGCTAGTCTCAAACTCCTGGCCTCAAGCAATCCTTCTGCCTCAGCCTCCCAAAGTACTGGGATTTTAAAACACCTTGCACCATGTTGGGCTCACTCATGTTTAGTAAATGGCGTTAACGCCAGTGCTGCTGAGTATTGTATCATCCACCGGAATTGAGTGTTTGTTGGGCTCACTCATGTTTAGTGATGGCGGTGAGACCAGTGCTGCTATTGTATCATCCGCTGGAATTCAGTGTTCCTGGTTGTGCACATCTAGGTATTTGTCAGGTTCCTGTGGCTTTTCTGTCAGCTCCTTTCCATCCCCACTGCTCTGCTTTAAAGCAACTCCAGGTTTACTTGCTCTGGATTATCAGAGGCCCCTTGCTGCCTTCAGTGTGCCGTTCTCCATGAATAGAAATGGCAGCACAGCTTACCGACGGTCCAGAATATTTTTTGTGGCAATAGTGGTGGTAAAGGTTCAGTTCTCTTGTCCTGTCCTTAAGAACTCCATTAGACATTTGCCAGGCGTGACGTGGAGTATCACCCGAGTTAAACAAATATTCCACATGACAACAGAATTCATTATTTCGTTTTTGAAATTTGAGACTGCAGGGTTTTTTTTTTTTTTTTTTTTTTTTTGCATTTCCAGCTTTTATAATTTCCATGTTCTTTTTTTCTTCTTAGAGATGGGATCTCACTCTGTCATCCAGGCTGGAATGTAGTGGCGGGATCATAGCTCACTCTAGCCTTGAACTCCTGGGCTCACACAGTCTTTCCACCTCAGCCTCCGAAGTAGCTAGGACTTCAGCTGCACACCACTATGCCTGGCTGATTTAAAACATTTTTTGTAGCGATGGAATCTCACTGTGTTGCCCAGGCTGGTTTGGAACTCCTGGCTTCAAGTGATCCTCCCACCTCCGCTTCCCAGAGTGCTGGAATTACAGGCCTGAGTCGCTGTACCCAGCTATCTTGTCTCTCCCCTCCCCCTCCCCCTCCCCTCCCTTTTTTTTTTTTTTTTTTTTTGACACAGGGTCTCGTTCCAGGGTCATCCAGGCTGGCGTGTGGAGTGTGTAGCTCACTGCCTCAAACTCCTGGCCTCAGACGATCCTCCCACCTCATACTTCCAAGTGGCCAGGACTACAAGTGCATGTCACCATACCTGGCTGACTTTTAAATTAAATATGTATATATTTTTGTAGTGATAGGGTGTTCCTTCGTTGCTCCAGCTGGTCTTGAACTCTTTGCCTCAAGTGATCCTCCTGCCTCAGCCTCTTGAGTGGCTGGAATTACAGGTGCAAGCCACCGCACCTGTTTCCAAATTTTTCTCAATAATGGACATGCTTCTTAACTTACAATTAAGAATAAATTCGGGCCGGGCTCGGTGGCTCACGCCTATAATCCCAGCACTTTGGGAGGCCGAGGCGGGTGGATCACAAGGTCAAGAGATTGAGACCATCCTGGTCAACAAGGTGAAACCCCATCTCTACTAAAAATGCAAAAAAATTAGCTGGGCATGGTGGCGCGCGCCTGTAGTCCCAGCTGCCTGGAGGCTGAGGCAGGAGAATTGCTTGAACCCGCGATGCGGAGGTTGCGGTGAGCCGAGATCGTGCCATTGCACTCCAGCCTGGGTAACAAGAGCGAAACTCCGTCTCAAAAAAAAAGAATAAATTCTTATTCTGATAAACTCAGCATAAGGTGAAAATATGCTAAGTTGAAAATGTATTAATACATGTAATTTACTGAACACCTAGCTTAGCCTCCTGTGCCTTAAATGTGCTCAGAACACTTGCATTAGGCTGCAGTCAGGCAAATCCTCTAACACCGAGCCCGGTTTCTAATAAAGTGTTGATTAACTCATGTAACTTACTGAATATGGTACAGAAAGTGAAAAACAGATTGGATTTGTGGATACCCAAACTATGGTTTCCACAGACTGTGTCTCACCTTTGCACCATCGTATATGAGAAAATTCTAGGTTGAACAATCCCAAGTTGAGGGGCTGTCGGTATATTATTTTAAAAGAAAAGTGTGTTTTGGATGCCATGTTGTAATGAACAGAGGGAAGTGATCCCTGAGTCACTGCAGGGAGTTGTTGCTGCCTGTTCAGCTCTGGTTTCCAGACCCAGGCTCTTGGACCTTCAGTCTTCTTGGCTCTGAGACTCAAAGCCACACTCCCTTCTCCACTCCAGCTGTTGGTGATAAGCACATCTGTCTTTTTGTTTCCTCTGTCTCTCATCCCATCTCTAAAACAAGGCAGTTTTTACCCCAAGATCATCAGGCCCTCTCTGTTTATATACATATAGGTATTGGGATCTGTTTTCCTTTATTAGTCTTTTGTTTACCCTTTTTTTTTTTTTTTTCTTGAGAGACAGGGTCTCACTCTGTTGTCCAGGCTGGAGTGCGGTAGTGGGATCATAGCTCACTGCAGCCTCAAACTCCCAGGCCCAATCAGTCCTCCCACCTCACCCTCCCGAGGAGTTGGGACTATGGGTATGTGCCAGCGTACCCAACTATTTTTTTTTTGTTTTGTTTTTTTTGGTAGAGGCAGGGTCTCACTATGTTGCCCAAGCTAATCTCGAACTCATGGCCTCAGTGATCCTTCCACTGTGGACTCCCAAAGTGCTAGGATTACAGGTGTGTGCCGCCACTCTGGGCCTTCCCTTGTTATCCGTCTTTTCTTGAGAAATGGGTTAAGATGCAATAAATTTGGAAAGTATGCCGTCATTCACCCTTCTGATGGAGTGGAAGTTAGTATAGTGCTCATAATGTGTCAGATCCATATTTCGTAAATGTTTTCAGACAGTCTGTGGTTTGTCTTTTTATTTTTTAGCAGTCTCTTGAGCTGGTTTTTAACTTCAGTGAAGTATTGGTTAATTTTCCTTTATGATTTGTACTTTTGATGAAAATTCTTTGTCTAATCCAAGATCACAAAACCTTTTTTTTTTTTTTTTTTTTTGAGGTAGAGACTTGCTCTGTTGACCAGGCTGGAGTGCAGTGGCACGATCTCGGCTCACTGCAACCTCCTCCTCCCGGTTCAAGCGGTTCTCCTGCCTCAGCCTTCCAAGTAGCTGGGATTACAGGTGCCCGCCACCACGCCCAGACAAGTTTTACACTTGATCTTAGCCAAAAGGCCGAGAAGCGATACGCCCAGCTAATTTTTGTATTTTTAGTAGAGATGAGGTTTCACCAGGTTGGCCAGGCTGGTCTCAAACTCACGACCTCAGGTGATCTGCCCACCTTGGCCTGCCCAAGTGCTGGAATTACAGGCATGAGCCACCATGCCTAGCCACAAAACATTTGCTTCTGTGTTTTCTTTTAGAAGTTTTATTGTTTTAGGTTTTATGTTTATTTCTGTGATCCATTTCAAGTAGATTTTTTAATATGGTACAAAATATAAGTTGAGATTCTTGTTCCAGTCTCATATGTTGAAAACACAATCCTTTCCACCTTGAATTTTCTTGGCACCTTTGTGAAGAATCACTTAACCATAGCTAGCCATGGTGATACATGTCTATAATCCCAACACTTTGGGAGGCTTAGGTGGGAGGACCACTTGAGGCCAGGAGTTTGAGACCAGCCTGAACAACACAGTGAAACCCCATCTCTAAAAACAAAGTTTTAGAAATCAGCTAGGCATGGTGGCACATGCCTGTAGTCCTAGATACTGAGAGGCTGGGGATATATATGGTTCTCTTTCTGGGCTTTCTTTCCCATTTCATCGGTTCATGTGTTTATCCTTTGCCAATACCACATGGTCTTGACTGTTGTAGCTTTATAGTAAGTCTTGAAATCATGTAATTAGAGTCTTCTCTAAGATTGTCCTTTTTCAAAATTGTTTTGGATATTCTAATTTCTTTGCCTTTTCCATATAAAGCATAGGATCAACTTGTTGATTTTTATTTTGTTTGTGTTTATTTATTTAGATGGAGTTTTGCTCTTACCTGCCAGGCTGGAGTGTAGTGGTGTGGTCTCATCTCACTGCAACCTCTGCCTCCTGGGTTCAAGCAATTCTCCTGCCTCAGCCTCCTGAATGGCTGGGATTACAGGCACTCACCACCACGCCCAGCTAGTTTTTTGTATTTTTTAGTAGGGATGGGGTTTTACCATGTTGGCCAGGCTGGTCTGGGACTCCTGACCTCAGGTGATCTGCCCGCCTTGGCCTCCCAAAGTACTGGGATTACAGGCGTGGGCCACTGCGCCTGGCCAACTTGTTGATTTAAAGAAAAAAATCTCTGGGACTTTGATTGGGATTGCATTGAATCTGTAGATCAATTCAGGGAGAATTCACATCTTTACAATATTAAATCTTCCAGTCTGTGAACATGGTATCTTTGTTCATATATTTAAGTCTTTAGTTTCTTTCAACAGTGTGTTTTTGTTTTTAGTATATAGATCGTGCTCATATTTTGCTAGATTTATACTAAATATTTTATGGTTTTTGGTGTTATTATAAATAGTATCTCTTAAAAACTTAAATTTCTCATTTGTCGCTTGCTAGTTATAGAAATGTGATTGATATTTACTTACTTATTTTTATATTTTTGAGACGGAATCTTGCTCTTTTGTCAGGCTGGAGTACAGTGGCATGATCTCGGCTCACTGCATCCTCGATCTCCCGGATTCAAGCAATTCCCCTGCCTCAGCCTCTTGAGTAGCTGGGATTACAGGCATGTGCCTGGCTAATTTTTTGTATTGTTAGTAGGGACAGGGTTTTACCAGGGCCAGGATGGTCTCGATCTTCTGACCTCATGATCTGCCCGCCTCGGCCTCCCAAAGTGCTGGGGTTTCGGGTGTGAGCCCCGCACCCGGCCTGTTTTTATTTATTGACAATATATTGTGCAGCTTTGCTGAACTTACTTGTTAGCTTCAGGAATTTTTTTTGGTAGGCTTTTGGGATTTTTAAGAAGTAGATAATCATCTTACCTCTGAATAAAGACCGTTTTCGTTTTTGCCTTATTACTCTAGCTAGGACCTACAGTATGATATGGAATAAAATTGGCAAGAGTGACTGTTTTGCTTTGTTTCCATGATAGAGTTGTATTTAAAGCTACCATCTTGCTAATTTTCTGTTTGTCGTTGTACTTCCTTGTTAGGTTTTTCTGTTTTTTTAGTGGTCGTCTTAGGTTCACAGTATGCATCTTTATGACAGTGCTGTTGTCACTAATATCACAGTGACAAGGTTATGTCACTTCCCAGGTGAGAGTCTTAGAGTAGACTTCCAGTTCCTTCCTCACATGCTTTGTCTATTCTGCCACGTCCTGCGTCTTCTTTTTAGATATTATGAACACCATCACTCTTTCTAGTTTTGCTTTTTAGAGTAATTAAAAGTCAGAAAATTTTAATATTTACTTTTATTGTTTGTCATTTTTCAAAGTTCTAAATTTATTTTATATTTTTTAGAGATGGGGTCTTACTGTGTTGCCCAGGCTGGCCTCAAACTCCTTGGCTCAACGGATCTTCCTGCCTCAGCCTCCTGAGTGGCTGAGACTACTGGTGTGTGCCACCGCACCCAGCTATTTTATTTTATTTTTTAGGAAATAAATTGTATTGTGTATATTTAAGGTGTATCACTTATTATAGGATACGTATAGACAGTAAACTGGTCTACAGAGAAGCAAATTGATGTATTTGTTACCTCACATAGTTATTTTTATCTCCTTAGATCCCAAGTTCTTTTCTGTACCATATTCCTTCTGCCTGATGCACTTCCTTTAGTATTTCTTACAGCACAGGTCTGCTGGCAGTAAATGCTCTCAGCTTTTCTTTGCTTGAAAAGTTTTAATTTTGCTTTTATTTTTTAAAAATATTTTTGTTTTTTATAGGACTCTCGATTGGCAGTTTTGTTGTTTTATTATTTGTTTTTTAGTACTTAAAAAATGTCTGCCTTCTAGCTTGCATTGTTTCTGAGGAGACGTCAAGTCTGTAGTCATTTTTATTTCATTTTTTATTTATTTTTATGTATTCATTTCTTTTTTGAGACAGAGTCTTTCTCTGTCACCCACACTGGAGTCCAGTGGCAGGATCTCAGCTCACTCTCACCTGTGCTTCTGAGGTTCAAGCAATTCTCCTGCCTCAGCCTCCTGAGTAGCTGAGATTAAAGGCACACATCAATACACGCAGATAATTTTTTGTAATTTTAGTAGAGGTAGGGCTTCACCGTGTTGGCCAGGGTGGTCTCAGATGCCTGGCCTCAGGTGATCCACCCTCCTCGCTCTCCCAAAGTCTTCAGATTACAGGTGTGAGCCACCGGCCAGGCCCCAGTCTGTCGTCATTTTTATCTTTCTCCTCTGTGTTTAATGTGTGTCATTCCTACCCTGGCTGTTTTCAAGGCTGTATCTTTCATTTTGTTTCTAGCAATTTTACTATGATGTGTCTGGTACCTGGTGTTGTCGTCGGTTTTTTGAAGTTATTCTTCTTGGGATTCTGACTTGGGTCAGTGGTTTAATGCCTTTCGCTTAAAAAAAAAAATTATCAGCCATTGTCTCTTCAGATGTTTCTGCTCTGTTCTCCCTTGCTCCTGGAACTCTACTGACACATCTTTCAGAACTTGTAATTCTGTCCTGCAGGTGTTGGGGTTTCTTTTCTTTTTTTTCTCTTTATGTTTCAGTTGGGGACTTTCGATTGACCTTAAGTTCACTGATCCTTTTCTTTTTTTGCTGTGTCAAGTGTGATGAGGCTGTTGAAGGAATTCTTCAGCTCTGATGCTGTGTCCTTTTTTCTAGCATTTCCATTTGACTCTAAGAATTTCCTGCTCTCTGCTGCAATTCCTCCTCTGCTCATGCATGTAAAACACCTTTTCTGCCAGATTCTTTAACATATTATTCATTGTTACTCTAAAATCCCCTCCTCCATAACCTATCTAGTAGTTATAACAAATGGCTCTTCTTTGAGACAGGTTCTGTTGATTGCTTTGTCTCTTAACAGTGGGTTGTTTTTTTGGCATATATGTGTCTTAAAGTTTTTTATTGAATGCCAGACACTTTGTGTAGAAGAGGAGAGAGTGTCCCCATTTTTTTTCTCGTGTACATCCAGTGAAGGTCTTGGAAGAGGGCCTGAGAGTGGGTGCAGACTGCCTGTGTTTATGCTTCCCAGGGCTTCTACACTGTTGCCCTAGCCCGCACTGGGCCTTTGGTAACTTGTTAAACACTTCAGTGAAGCCCTTCTCACCGGCTCATGTGGCACCCCTGTCTTCCCTCTATACCCTTCTACTTGTGAGACAGTTCTCTATCCTCTCTTTCCTTGAGGAGCACATTCCTTCTTAGAATTCAGGATACTTGGTTGTCTTTAGCTCTCTGCTGGGTTCAAGAGTGCAATAGCACGATCTCGGCTCACGGCACCCTCCGCCTCTTGGGTTCAGGCAATTCTCCTGCCTCAGCCTCCCGAGTAGCTGGGATCACAGGCACGCACCACCATGCCCAGCTAATTTTTTTTTTTTTTTTTGTATTTTTAGTAGAGACGGGGTTTCACCATGTTGACCAAGATGGTCTCGATCTCTTGACCTCGTGATCCACCTGCCTCGGCCTCCCAAAGTGCTGGGATTACAGGCGTGAGCCACCGCGCCCGGCCCTGATCAGTGGGTTTTAATGCAGCTAGTATGACAAGTTCATTAAGGAAATTTCAAATTCTTCATTGCAACTAATCCTCAAGATCCTACCACTTTCTTAGTTTTAGTATATAGTTTAAAGAGGATTGATTATCAGCCATGTGCGGTGGCTCACGCCTGTAATCCCAGCACTTAGCGGGGGCCGAGGCAGGCGTATCATGAGGTCAGGAGATCAAGACCATCCTGGCCAACATGGTGAAAACCCCGTCTCTACAAAAAATACAAAAAAAATTAGCTGGGCGTGATGGTGCATGCCTGTAGTCCCAGCTACTCGGGCGGCTGAGGCGAGAGAATTGCTTAAACCCAGGAGGTGGAGAATGCAGTGAGCCGAGATTGCGTCACTGCACTACAGCCTGGGCGACAGAGCAAGTACCCGAAAAGGGCTGCCGTGTTTATTTTGTTATATTAATAGTGCCTGAATAGACTTAAGAGATGGGTATGAAAATATTTCTTCGTTTTCTAATTACATGTATCTATGTGAAGCCAGATTTTCTTCATATTTTCAACCAAAACAACACATCACCACATAGGACTTTGGGTGGATCACGAAGTCAAGAGATCGAGACCATCCTGGTCAACATGGTGAAACCCCATCTCTACTAAATATACAGAAAATTAGCTGGGCATGGTGGCACGTGCCTGTAATCCCAGCTACTCAGGAGGCTGATGCGGGAGAATTGCTTGAACCCAGGAGGTAGAGGTTGCCATGAGCCAAGATGGCGCCATTGCACTCCAGAATGGGTAACGAGAGCAAAACTCCATCTTAAAAAAAAAATATATATATATATATATATATATATATGACTTTACTGCATGTGATGAATATACATTGTTTGTTTATTTTCCCAGATGTCTCCAATGTGCCTGTGGTACTTTCAGGCTCATAAAATACAAATGCCTTTTTCTGAAAAGAAAAGGTAATTATAGCTACTACCGGTTAGGACATTTTTTCATTTAAAAAATTAAGATATTTACATACAGTAAAATTTACTCTTGCAATTTATGATGGAATGAGTTTTGATAAGTGCATATAACTGGCTGGATGCCCTGGCTCACACCTGTAATACCAGCACTTGGAGAAGCCGAAGCTGGCAGATCACTTGAAGTCAGGGGTTCAAGAGCAGCCTGGCCAACATGGTAAAACCTGTCTGTACTAAAAATATAAAAATTAGCTGGGCATGGTGGTGCACAGAATTGCTTGAACCCGGGAGGTGGAGGTTGTAGTGTGCCAAGATTGAGCCATTGCACTCCAGCCTGAGTGACAGAGGAAGACTCCATCTGTCTCAAATAAATGAAGGAATGAATGAATGCATGCATGCATATAACCATGTACCTACTACCACAATGTAGTTATAGGACAATTCCATTATTCCCCCAAATTCCCTCTTGCCCCACCCCATCCACTGTCAAACACTGACTTGGTTTCTGTATAGTTTTTTTTCCCTTGAGATGGAGTCTCGTTCTATTGCCAAGGCCGGAGTGCAGTGGCACAGTCTTGGCTCACTGCAACCTCCGCCTCCTGGGTTCAAGCAATTCTCCTGCCTCAGCCTCCTGAGTAGCTGGGATTACAGGTGTACAGCACCATGCCCAGCTAATTTTTGTATTTTTAGTAGAGACGGGGTTTCGCCATGCTGGCCAGGCTGGTCTCGAACTACTGACCTCAAGTGATCTGCCAGTATCAGCCTCCCAAAGTGCTGGGGTTACAGGAGTGAGCCACTGTGCCCAGCTGTTGTTATTTTTGAAATTGTCTTAAAAAAATTTTTTTTTGGCAGTGATGGAGTCTCACTATGTTGCTCAGGCTGGTCTCAAACTCTTGAGCTTAAGCAGTTCTCTTGCCTTGGCCTCCCAAAGTGTGGGGATTACAGGCATGAGCCACTGTGCCCAGCTTAAAATGGCCTTTGAACTAAGTTTTTATTTCACCTAAGGCCAAAGAGTTAATATTGTTTTTTTTTTTTTCTTTTTCTCTCTCTGTCTTTTTTTCCCCTTCCTCCCTCCCTCCCTTCCTTCTTTCCCCTCCCTCCCTCACTCCCTCCCTGCCTCTCTCCTCTCCCTCCCTCCCTCCCTCCCTCCCTCCCTCCCTTTCTTCCCTCCCTCCTTCTCTCTGTCTCTCTTTCTTTCTTTTACCCCTTCCTTTCCGTGTCTTCCCTGTCTCATCCCTTCCTGCTCCCACCTTTCTGCAGTGGCACAATCTTGGCTCACTGCAATCTCCGCCTCCCGGGTTCACGTGATTCTCCTCCCTCAGCCTCCCAAGTAGCTGGGATTACAGGTGTGTGCCACCTCACCCAGCTAATTTTTTTATTTTTAGTCGAGATGGGGTTTTGCTGTGTTGGCCAGGCTAGTCTCAAACTCCTTACCTCAGGTGATCAGCCTGTCTCATTCATCCTCTCAAAGTGCTGGGATTACAGGTATGAACCACTGCATCTGTTTTTTTTTTTCTTTTTTGAGACAGGGTCTCACTCTGTGACCTAGGCTTGAGTGCAGTGGAGAAATCATGGCTCACTGCAGCCTTGACCTCCCACGCTAAAGTAATCCTCCCACCTCAGTCTCTTGAGTATTTTGGACTACAGGGGCATGACACCACACCTGGCTAATTTTTTTTGCATTTTTTGTAGAAATGGGGTTTTGCTGTGTTGCCCTGGCTGGCCTCAGCGTTTGAAAAGTTGAGATTATACAGGTGTGAGCCACCATACCTGGCCTGTTTTTTCTTTTTTCTTGGCAAGTAGCTTGATGTAATTGATGATTCTTTTAAAAATTTTATTAAATTTCATTTTGGTAAATATAACCTTATTTGATTTTTTTATATAACTATATTTTAACAGCATTAGTGAGCTATAATTCACATATGATTCATTTGTTTAAGGTATATTGTTCAGTGGTTTTTGATACTATGTTTTTAAAAATTGTGTAACTATATATATATATATATAATGTAGACTTTATCATTTCATCTTTTTGTTTTTTTTTATTTTGAGATGGAGTCTTGCTCTGTCACCCAGGCTGGAGTACAGTGGCATGATCTTGGCTCACTGCAACCTTCGCCTCCCAGGTTCAAGTGATTATTCTGCCTCAGCCTCCCAAGTAGCTGGGACTACAGGCGCCCACCACCACACCCAGCTAATTTTTTGTATTTTTAGTAGAGACGGGGTTTCAACCTATTAAGCCAGGATGGTCTTGATCCCCTGACCTCATGATTCACCTACCTCGGCCTCCTAAAGTGCTCTAGTTACAGGCATGAGCCACCTTGCCTGGCCTATTTTATTATTTTTAAGTGTATAATTATTGGTATTAATTAAATTCATAATGTTGTACAACCACCACTATTGTTATAAATTTCTGAAATGTATTCATTACCCCAAATCGAAACTCTGTAACCATTAAGTAGTGACTTCCCTGCCCACTTTCCTCAACCTTCTTATAACCTGTATTTTACTTTCTGTCTCTGAATTTGCCTATTCTGGGTACTGTATCTGGTATTTCACTTGTGTTGTCTTCAGAGTTCATGTGTGTTGTGGCATGTATCAGAACTTTCTTCCCTTTTCCATCCGAGTAATACCCTGTGGTGTAGGGAGACCACGTTGTGTGTAACCATGGACACTTGGATTGTTTCCACCGTTTGGCCATTGTAAACAGTGCTGCTGTGAGTACTGGCATACAAATACCTGTTTTAGTTATCTGCTTCAGTTCCCGTTGGTGTGTCCCTAGGAGTGGAATTGCTGGGTCACATGGTAATTTCTAATCATTTGAATATTTAATTCTTTAGAAACATTTTTCCATATTGTTCTGAACTACGTAGATTCATTTTTTCCTTAGACTCAGGTGCATTAACTCAAGTGTTCTTTCTGTTTTGTGTTCATTTAATTAATATAGACAGTGTGTTTCTGATTAGCTAGTGCATCTTAAGCTTTTGTATGCAATGCCTAACAACGGAGATGTTCTCTCCTGCAGAAGTAAAGCCATCTATTTGGTTAACTAGTCCAGCATCTGGACTGCTTCCTTCCTGACCTTAGAAATGCCAGGTCCCACTTTTCTGCACCATGATTATTGAAAATAGTTTTAGGAAAATAATGTGCCAAGAAGGAACATTGAAGGTTATTCTTCTGAGCCATCTCTGTATAAATGGCCGTCTTCAGGAGCAAAGAAGGAAGGTCAAGCATAACTTGCCATCTGCTTATTTCCATGTTAGAGGTGGTCACAAGTTTAAACTAGACTCTCTACATCTCCAGAGGAAAATGCCATTTATCACTACTGTAACTGCTCTGGCTAATACCCAAGTCACTCTTGCTTTTGATTGCTGGTAGTTACAAATTGTATAAGGAAAATTCCAACCTCAGTTTGAGATTGTGCATTAGAAGAACTGCAGTATTACTGCCGACAGAGCAAAGCCTGCTATATCTCAGGGTCGTGATACAAGAAATCCCTCAGATATGTCTGTGCAGTGGATGGGAATTAGAAATTCTGTCTTCATGTAAGAATTTGACCTCCTTTTTTCTCTTCCCTCTTCCATCCATGGAAACAGTATATAGAAGAGCACAGATTCAGCGTGTGGTTGTTCCATCAGCATTTCCATGTGTAACTCTTTTTTTTTTCTAGAGTCTGTATTATAACTAGAAAGTTTCCTTTGCTCCAACTTGGACTCCAAAGTCTCCTCTAGAAGGAGATTAGTTTTGCAAAACTGAAGATAATACATCTGTCTTGGCTTGGTGTTTTGTTGTCATCTAGATTAAAGCTCTAAAAATACATAAGAAACTTGTTGTCCTCCATATATTATTGGATCCCATGCCAGGGTTTCTAATTTCCATTACCATATTGTATTGTAGACTCTCTGAACAGATGGTGGGTTCATTTCTAGGTATTGTATGTGATACCTGGAATATGGATGTTAGGCAAAATAATAGTGCCACTTTCATAATGACCCCCAATTTGGAGGGGGTCATTTCTTACGGAGATACACTTATTACCAAGTAAAGTTTTTCCTTTTTTTGGGATGGAGTCTCGCTCTGTTGCCCAAGATGGAGGTGCAATCTCAGCTCACGGCAACCTCCACCTCCCAGGTTCAAGTGATTCTGATGCCTCAGCCTCCTGAGTGGCTGGGATTACAGGTGCCCGCCATCACACCCAGCTAATTTTTGTATGTTTGATACAGAAAGGGTTTCACCAGGTTGGCCAGGCTGGTCTTGAACACCCAACCTGAGGTGATCCGTCTGGCTCGGCCTCCCAAAGTGCTGTAATTACAGGTGTGAGCTACTGTGCCCAGCCCCAAGTAAATTTGATGATTCAAATACTATCTTTAAAGCAGGAGAAGAGGTGAATTTGAGGGGTCTTTACCCCATCTCAGACCAAATTATCAACTCCTGTCTCCTTGTTGTACTTGAGAGCTTTTCTTGTTTCTAGTCACAAGGAAATGGTCAGGCAGACAGCTCCTCTTATTCCTGTGGAAACAGTGTTATTATGGGTTAGGCCGAGTGCTACTTCTTTTTGTTTGTTTGTTTGTTTTTTCTTGGCCAAGTGCTACTTCTAATAAGTCAGACATTTACACTTTTTTTCCATTGAGTACTTGGAGATTCTAGACTTTAGAGATTTCTGGTAACTGAATTAGTGTCTTGTGGGCAGGTTCTAGGACTGTTTGTCAGCCGTGAAATTTTCTAGATCTCTGTAATTAAGAATCTACTGTTGCAAGGATGATCTGTCTTTCTTGATCCGTTCACTATAAGCAAAGGCACATTTTGAGTTGCTTTTGCAGAACGTAACATTTTGAGTCATTTGTCTTGATCTGTTTAGTTTTATCACACTATGTTTACCTTGCAAAATAGTGCTGCATATATTGCTTTGCTTGATTCATGTCTTTACAAAGACATGTAAGTTGGACCATGTAGATGCTTTCTCCTCACTTGACAGATGAAGAGAGGGGCCCACGTAAGTTCTTGGCTTGCCCAGCATCACACCAAGTGAGTCAAACACCGATCCAGATGTTCTCATTTGCAGTGTGCTGCACACTTGTCCATGCTACATTCTCTTTCAACAGTGACATATACTTAAAAGCAGATTTGGGAGCCACTTGTTTTTCTGTGGAGCCTGGAAAGTTAACTGACTCATCAGGAAATCTGAATAATGGCAGTGACCATGTCGTCATTAGCCAGCTTGGTTCCTCTCAGTGTGATGAGGAAACCAGACTGAGAGAATAACTCAAGGTTGAAGAGAGCTCTGCATGTACTGCACCCGTGCTGCTGAAAATACAGAAACCAATGAGACCCTGAAGAGAAGAAGGGAACCAGGAAGAGAGAAAAATCAGGAAGATGAGTCCCCACAGCCTGAAGGGCATTTGGTATAGAAGGTATCTCAAAAAATCAGCTGAGGGAACAGCCAGATGTCATCGCAAAAGGCTGTTTTCTCCTGAATGAAGACTTATAATATAGATGAGCGTTATTAAGTGACTAAAATTAGAAGTAATAGTAAGATAGGGGAATTAGAATGAAGCCAGTAACCTCAGACTTGGCAACTGAAAGTCTTGACTATTTGGGAAAAGTAGTCCTTTGTTCAACTTGGACAAGCTGTTTCTTTTAATGTGCCCCATTTCCAAAAATATTGAAATACCTTTCATTCAGCAAAAGCAACAGAAACTTTTGCTTAAACATTTCCTTTTCTTTGGCCACTTGGAGTTGTTGCTTGAAATGTTCTCATCCTCAGGGGTTACCTTTCATTAGAGGAAGCTGTGCATGAACACATTTGCCTCTCAACTGTTTCAGGGCTAACTTGTTTTAAGTTAGGGGTGCTAGCAGATGTAGGCAGAACTTTAAAATTTAAATGTTTAGTCTTATTTGGGCACCGCTAAATTTGTTTTCCAGTCTCGTCTTGTGATTTTAACTTCTGGCTTGTCTCCTAAAAATAAAAATGAGCTCTTTAGTTCACGTTTTCAGTGGATCTGGTTTGCAGAAATCATAAATAAAAGTAACTTGCATGGAACAGAACACTTTAACAAATAAGGTGAGAATGACTCCCTTTGCTCTTTATAGTCCTTTGGTTTTGCTTCACAAACTTGGAAATAAATCTGTGCTTTAAATACAGCCTTTTTATCCTCAAGGTTTCTGAATGGACAGTGGAAGAATTTGTGTAAACATCAGTGATACTCATGTGATGGGTGCCATCTGGCGTTTGACCAGGGTGGTCCTGATTGTGTTCTCAGATGCGTAGGGAAGCACAGAGCCGTAGACATGCTGCCATCTGTGGCTGTGAGAGCCTGCAGCCTCTGCTACTGTTGAGCATTGTTGTGGGGAGCGGGCTGCACTGTGACTGTTGCTGAGGCTTCACAAGCATCTCTATTTCTGCTGGGAATTTCCTGTTTCCTTAGCAGCAACTCTCAGTGGTGGCAGATGGTCAGCAATAAGAGAAGAAGATACTTTCTCCAAACAGAGGCTACCTAACTCTTGGTGTCCACCTGCAGTGGATATCGTGAGGGCTTATGTTTAGGGCTTATCAGATGTGGCAGCACTCTTCAGTGTTCCTGCTCTCTAGAGGAGCCCCTTGCTTTTCAGATGATGCTGCCATTCTTTATTCTTCACTCTTTGTATCATTTTTATCTGACAGGTGTTTGTATTCCTCAAAAACTGTTGAAAGACATATCCCCTATCTAGTGACCTTTTTCCCCTCAATATCTAGCACAGTACATGTAATAGGCACTCACTTTTTAATTGACTGAATGAATAAAAGACAGTTTTTTCCTGGAGAATGTCTCATTTTCAACACGGTTTGAAGATTCCATCCTCTTAATCCGTGAGCCATTCTTCTGACATCTCTACCTGTAGTCCAGCCTCTTCCCCTTACTGGGGAACCTAGCTGCTCTCTAACTCAATTTCACATCTTGGGGCTCCCACAACCCACAAGAGATAAACTCTTTTTCCCCATTCTAATTCTGTAAAAATCACAGGAAAACTCTGGTTTAGTGAGGTCCCAGTCTGCTCCTTGGACAGCAGACTGTAGAAACAGGGTGAAAGAAGATCACACACGCAGAAGAGAAGAGTGTTGGGTAAATGATTCCAGAGATGTTTTTTTTTTTGAGACAGAGTTTCGCTATTGTTACCCAGGCTGGAGTGCAATGGCGCGATCTCGGCTCACCGCAACCTCCGCCTCCTGGGTTCAGGCAATTCTCCTGCCTCAGCCTCCTGAGTAGCTGGGATTACAGGCATGTGCCACCATACCCAGCTAATTTTTTGTATTTTTAGTAGAAACGGAGTTTCACCATGTTGACCAGGATGGTCTCAATCTCTTGATCTCGTGATCCACCCGCTTCGGCCTCCCAAAGTGCTGGAGTTTCAGGTGTGATCCACAGCGCCCAGCCTATTCCAGAGATATTTGCCACTGAGTTTCATATTCCTCGCTACCTGTCTTTCGGGTAGCTGATAGAATTTTCATTCTGGAGATTATGAAACTGTGTTTTCTAGAGAATAAGAGGCCTGATGGAAATCACACAGTAACTAGCACAGCCAAGATTTGAATTCCAGTCTGCTATTCCAAAAACCCTTTCTTTTAACTAATACAGTATGTTACTTTTCTGTTTTCTTCCTCTTTTTTGTTTTTGATACCGAGTCTCACTCTGTTACCCAGGCTGGAATGCAGTGGCACAATCTTGGTTGACTGCTACTTGCACCTCCTGGGTTCAAGCGATTCTCCTGCCTCAGCCTCCCAAGTAGCTGGGATTACAGGCATGTGCCTTGATGCCCGGCTAATTTTTGTATTTTTAGTAGGGATAGGGTTTCACCGTGTTGGCCCGGCTGGTCTCGAACTCCTGACCTCAAGTGATTTGCCTGCCTCGGCCTCCGAAAGTGCTGGGATTATAGGCATGAGCCACTGCACCCGGCCCCGTATGTTGCTTTTCCATTTAATAGAAGGGAAAAGGGAATCATCAGATAGATGTAAAGTTGGAAAACAGAAATGGTAGCAAAATAGTGGAAAAATGTAATTTTCTTCCCAGTAACCTTGAATATTAGCACCTTATTTTTTCACAGAACAGTCTAAAGCCACACCAGCTCTTCTGAAAATGAGCAACCTTTCCTCCTTCCTGCAGTGGGAACAGCAGGGGTCCCAGTTTAAAATCTCTGAAAGTCTGCCTGTGGACTCACATGATAAAGGCAACATAATTCTCTGATGGTGCAAACTGCAAAATTAGATACATCTCAGAGCCAGAGGGGATTTTTATTTCTTAAGGCATTCCCAGTGAATCAGAGCCCCTCTATCTACAAAGGTGGCAGACAGCAGCTCTGCAAAAAGGAAAAAAGAGAAAGAAGAAAGCAGTGACATTGTGCCAGGTTCCATACTGCTTGTCTTCTGTGCACTGGACCTCCTGTGGCTTTAAGAGCATGTTGAGAGCCTCCTCCAGGAGGCGAAGAAAATTAAGAGCAGCGGTTACAGTTATGATGCACAGAAATACACAGATACTGTAATTGGTTTTGCTGAGCCTTCTAGACTAATTCAATGGATTGCTTTGCATCTCCTGTTTACAGAATTTGAGTCCTAAGGAGAGCCGCAACAGTCTTAACACCTTCAGTTACAGGCTGCAGCTCCAGTGCTCTGTTCAGAAACTCTAGTGGGATCAGATTAAACACACTCCCTGCTTTAGAACACCTTCAGATACAGACTGCAGCTCCAGTGCTCCTTTCACCAGTGCTCAGCTCAGAAACTCTAGTGGGACCAGATGAAATGCAGTCATTGCTTTCTAACACCTTCAGATGCAGGCTGTATATTTACAGAATTTTAATTCCTAAGGAGGGTCATGACAGTTACTGCTTCATAACACCTTCAGATGTATGCTATAGCTCCAGTGCTCCATTCAGAAACTAGTGGGGCAGATTAAACACAGGCATCTTGGGAGTGATTAGTTCTGTTTTTAATCCATGTACAGCTTGAAATAGAAAAGTAACCACCTTTTTATTTTATTTTCTTCTTATTATTATTTTTTGAGATGGAGTCTTGCTCTCTTGCTCAGGCTGGAGTACAGTGGTGTGACCTCAGCTCACTGCAGCCTCCAGGTCCCGGGTTCAAGGGATTCTCCTGTTTCAGCCTCCTGAAGAGGTGGGATTACAGGCACGTGCCACCACACTCAGCTAGTTTTTTGTATTTTTAGTTGAGATGGGGATTCACCATGTTGGCCAGGATGGTCTTGATGTCCTGACCTCATGATTTGCCTGCATCGGCCTCCTGAAGTGTTGGGATTACTGCACATAGCCTACTATTTTTTTTTTTTTTTTTTGTGACAGAGCCTGTCTCTGTCACCCAGGCTGGAGTTCAGTGGCGCAGTCTCAGCTCACTGCAGCCTCCGCCTCCACCTCCAGGGCTCAAGTGATTCTTGTGCCTCACCCTCCTGAGTGAGGTGTACACTAGCACACCCAGCTAATTTTTTTGGTATTTTTAGTAGAGAGAGGGTTTCGCCATGTTTGTCAGACTGGCTCGAACTTTAGGCCTAAAGTGATCTGCCCTCAGTCTCCCAAAGTGCTGGGATTATAGGTGTTAGCTACTGCCTCCCTGTCAACCATCTTTTTATTTTAAAAAGTATCTAGGGACGGTGCCAGAATCATTCTTTTAGCACGTTTCTGATTAGCCAGGTAGTAAAGGTATTTTGGTATTTTTTTTAAAAACCTTAACTTCTTGTAGGTCTTATGATTCTTCCAGTTACAAAACAATCTTTTTTCTGTATGACTGATAATTGGAGGTTAGATGTTAAATATTAGGATATGTGTTGAGAATGGACTTGCTTGATAGCATGACAACTTCAGAGAAGCTTTTTTCTTTTTGGCGACGGAGTCTTGCTCTGTCACCAGACTGGAGTGCAGTAGCGCAGTCTCGGCTCACTGCAACCTATGCCTCCTGGGTTCAAGCGATTCTTCGTCCTCAGCCTCCCAAGTAGCTGGGACCACAGGCACGTGCCACCACGCCTGGCTAATTTTTCTATTTTTAGTAGAGACGGGGTTTCACTGTGTTGGCCAGGATGGTCTTGATCTCTTGACCTCATGATCTGCCCAACTTAGCCTTCCAAAGTGCTGGTATTAAAGGCATGAGCCACTGCGCCCAACCCAGAGAAGCTTTTTAAACTCTGCAAAATGACTTCTATTAACATTTTTCCAATTTTAGTACATTATTATGTACTAAAATAATACAAGCAAAAGTATTCCAGCCAGAAAAAAAATCTGGCAGATAGTTTTATCTTTCTTGTAGACTATGACAGGTAAGATTGTGTGAGTCTTATTTGGTTACTGGAAGAAAAAAGGGATACCTTCAGCAGAGACATTTCTGGTAGGATGCCAGGTTTTAAATAAGAGAGACATGGATAGAAACCCTTTCTTTGCAATAGGATCACGTGGACTTCTTCAGATGTGAGACCTAGGTGTATACCTTGGCCCCTTTTTGCCTTTCTTTGCTGAATGTCGTATGTTTAGGGTGTTTGGCTAGAATACCGTGGCTATCATCCCATTAGCACATCACCGTGCCGTGACATGGCCCACAGTATCACAGAATTCCATGCAGGCTGTGCCCAAAAAGATGAGTCCTTCTAGTGGTCATTTGCCTGCAGAGGCCTCAGTCACAATTTTTACTCCAGGATCCACCCTTTTTTAGAAGGCTTCAGTGGGGTTAGAATTTACTGATCCCATGTAGCATTTTGGACATTAGACTGTGTATAAGCCAAATATATAATAGTTACAGAAAGCATGAAGCTGTGATTTTTGAACCATTGCTCATGACTGTGCCTGAAGGTAGGGGAATGGTTATCAGCTGCTTCATTGAGAGCAGTGGCCTCAGCACTGGCACTCCTGCAGGTGCGCCGTGATACTTTGAATCATAGGCAGTATTTACCAGGTTCCCACTGTGCTGTAGCATCGGTTAGATGCTATAGATAAGGTGACCATATAATTTATCACCAGGGTCACTTTGAGAAGGAGAGGGAGCTCTTAATAATTATACCAGATCATAAACTCAGCCTGTCCCCAGTAAACCAAATGGAGGATTGGCTTAGCTATGGGACATAGAGGAATGCTGTTCATATCCTTAGTCCCCATTCTAGAAGATACTTATAACCCTGCTAAAGGGCTAGTACTTACACACTAAACCAGTGGTCCCCGACCTTTTTGGCACCAGATACCAGTTTTTTGGAAGACACTTTTTCATGGACCAGGGAGAGGGACAGTGTTTCAGGATGAAAATGTTCTAGCTCGGATAATCAGGCATTGGTTAGATTCTGTTAAGGAGCACACAACCCAGATCCCTTGTGTGTGCAGTTCACAGTAGGGTTCAGGCTCCCATGAGAATTGAATGCCACTGCTGACTGACAGGAGGCGGACCTCGGGCGGTCATGCTCACTCACTTGCCTGCCGCTCCTGCTCTGCTGCCCAGTTCCTACCACGCCAGGGACCTGCTGCTCACCTCCTGCTGTGTGGCCCCGTTCCTAACATGTGAGGGACCTGCTGCTCACCTCCTGCTGTGCGGCCCAGTTCCTACCACGCCAGGGGCCCGCTGCTCACCTCCTGCTCTGTGGCCTGGTTCCTAACACCCCAGGGACCTGTACTGGCTCACAGCCCAGGGCCTGGGGACCCTGCCCTAAACAATTCGAGAACATCATGTTTAAAAAAAATCCTCTCTGTAATTAACCTGTTACCCCCAAATAAATTTCCCTTCTGCCATATCATTCCCAAACAGATGTGTGCAAGCATTTCTCATCTTTAAAAATTGCTCCCTTTACCCCACCTATTGCCCCATTTTTCTTCTCTTCTTATAGAAAACATTTCCTGAAAACAGAGTCTATACCAAGATCAGCAAGCTTCCTGTTAGGGGCTGGATAATAAATATTTTAGCCTTTACTGAACGTATGGTCTCTGTTGCAACTATTTCTCTGCCATTGTATGGCAAAAGTCACCATAAACAATATTTAAACAAATGGGTTTGGCTGTGCTCCAAAACCACATTATTTACAAAACAGGTGGCAGACCGGCTTCAGCCCACAGGCCATCATTTGCTGGTGCCTCCTCTGTTACCATGGCCTCTCCTTCATCACGTCATCACTCCACTGAGACTGCTCTTGTCAAGGTCACCAACAACTTGCCCGTTGTCAAAATTGTAGCAGTTCTCTGTCTTCGTCTTATATGGTTTTTTATTTTTTATTTTTTTTGAGATGGAGCCTTACTCTGTCACCTAGGCTAGAGTGCAGTGGTGTGATTTTGGCTCACTCCAACCTCTGCCTCCCAGGTATAAGCTATTCTCCTGCCTTAGCCTTCTGAATAGCTCGGATTATAGGTACACACCACCACACCCAGCTAATTTTTGTATTTTTAGTAGAAACGGGGTTTCGCCATATTGGCCAGGCTGGTCTCAAACTCCTGACCTTGCCATCTGCTCACTTTGGCCTCTCAAAGTGCTGGGATTACAGGTGTGAGCTGCCATGCCCGGCCTTATATGAGTTTTTAACAACAGAAGACAATCATTCTTTTCCTCCTCCTCCTCCTCCAAACACTTTTGTTTGGCTTCTAAAACAGCCATAGTCCCTGATTTTTGCTCATGTCACTGATGGTTTTTCTCCGAATCTCTGCTTCTCTTTTTCATTTTAGCCTTCTGAATATTGGAGTGCCCAAGGGTTAGCCTCATGCTGTCTCTTCTCTGTCTATTCTCTCTTCCTATATGACTTCTTCTAATCTTACAGACTGAAATATCATCTCTAAAGTAATGACTTCTAAATTTAAACCCCAACCTATTACCTCTCTTCCAAGCTCCAGACTCTTATGTCCAATTTAATATCTCTACTTGATCTCAAGTAAGGTATCTTTTTGCAAGGGTGACAGAGTTTTGCTCTTGTTGTCCAGGCTGGAGTACAATGATGCTATCTCAGCTCAGTGCAGCCTCTGCCTCCCAGGTTCAAGCGATTCTCCTGCCTCAGCCTCCCAAGTAGCTGGGATTACAGGCGCCCGCCACCACACCCAGCTAATTTTTGTGTTTTTAGTAGAGATGGGGATTCACCTTTTTGGCCAGGTTGGTCTCGAACTCTTGACCTCAGTTGATCCACCCGCCTCAGCCTCCCAAAGTGCTGGGATTACAGGCGTGATCCGCCAGCCCAGCCTACTGTCTCTGTTTCTACCAACACTCTGTTCCCAACCACTAAGTAATTTCTAAGAAGTTCCAGACTTTCTCTCCGTTTCTTCTTCTGAGCCCTTTTTTAGAATCACCCTTAGCACTCTGTTTACAGCCGTACAGACTTTTCCAGCATTCACTTCAAAGCTCTTCCAGCATCTATTCATTACCCAGTTCCAAAACCACATTTTCAGGTATTTATTGTAGCAGTAGCCCACTTCTTGATACCAGTTTTCTTAGTCTGTGTTATGTCACCATCACAGAATGGTAAACACTGAATCATTTAAAAAGAAAATATTTGTTTCTTAGAATTCTGGAGGCTGGGAAGTCCAAGGTCAAGGGGCCCACATCTGGCAAGGGCCTTCTTACTATAGCATCCCATGGCAGAGGTGGAGGGGCAAGAAAGTGTGTACATGCTTGATAAAGTGGCTGAACAGGCCCTTCTGTCAAGAACTCACTCCTGAGATGATGCCATTCACTCACTCACCAGGGCAAACCCCTGTGACCTAATCACCTTGTAATAGCCCCCAGTCAACGCTGATGCATTGGGGATTAAGTTTTCAACACATGAATTTTTGGGACGCTTTCCAGCAGTAGCACAGGCCACGCACCCTTAACACATTGCAGACGGACTCTTCATTCCAGCTGTAGCACAGGTCACACACCCTTAACACATTACAGATGGACTCTTGTTTCCAGCTGTGCCACACACACCTGCCTGTCAAGCCCAACATCTCCTGTCTTCCCTTGTTCAGTCAGTGCACCCTGTCCCTGGCTTTTCAAACTAAACCCCAGGAATAGTGCCTGGTTCTTCCCTCTCCATCATCACCCACACGCAGTCCGTCAGTGAGTCCTGTGCATTATACCTTCCTGGAAACCCTGAATCCCTCCACATCTTTCCATCACCACTGGCTACCTCATCTAGACCTCCACTGGCTCATGTGGACAGCTGCAGCAGCTTTGTCACAGGTCTTTCCCTCCTGCCTCTGCACAGCCCCTTCGCCACAGAGCAGCCAGGACAGTCTTTCATACAAGTAAACTGTCCGTCCGCCCCTGTGTAAAACCTTCAGTGGCTTCTCATTTGCACTTAGACCAGAGGCACTCCATGCTCTGGCTGCTGCTTACCTCCCTCCAGATTGTTTCTAGACACTTCCCACTGCGATTTTACACTACCACCTGCTGTCTTCCTTTTTGGACCAGAATACTGAGGTCTTTTCTCTATCAGGGTCTTTGCATTTGCTGTTTTCTCTACTGAAAATTCTCTTACTCCAAAATCGACAAATTCTGACACCTCCTTGTCCTGCAGGTCCTGGTTCATGTGCCCTTTTTCAGGAGACCTTCCATGACCACCATCTCCCTTATTCTCATCACCTGTCACACATGGGAATTTTCTTGTTTCTTTGTTTTGCTGTTTTTCCAGGATGTCATCCCCCTTACTTACTTTTCAAAGTCAGTTCGTTCCTTGAAGACAGAGACACCATACTGTATTGTCTACCATTGGATTCCCAGTGGTTAGAGTCATGCCTGGTGTGTGGAAGGCATTCAGTAAATACTCACTGAATGATTGAAGAATGAATTAAGGAGATGCTGACTGGTGCCTCGTACTGTAACTGCTGCAGGAATTCAGAGTATCACTTTAGCTATAGGTAGTCTTTAGTCATGGGACAGTCAGGTACATGTGGTCTACACCTATGTGGCCTGCTAGCTCTCTCACAACTGGGCTCACTGCTTCCCCTCCTGGCAGAAGCTGCAGCAGGGTTGTAATACTTTTATTGTGTAGCATCCATCTTTGGAGGTTTTTATTTCAGTGGAAATACTGGGCTCACCGTTAGCTTTCTGTTCGTTTTTTGAGACAGGGTCTTGCTAGTCACCAGGCTGGAGTGCAGTGGCATGATCACGGTTCACTGCAGCCTTGACCTCCCAGGCTCAAGTAATCTTCCCACCTCAGCCTCCTAAGTAGTTGGGACTACAGACGTGCACAACCATGCCCGGCTAACTTTTTTTTTTTTTTTTGCAGAGACTTAGTCTCTCCATGTTGCCCAGGCTATTCTTGAACTCCTGGGTTCAAGTCATCCTCCATTATCAGCCTCTGAAGTGTTGGGATTATAGGTGTGAACCACTGTTAGTTTTAAACATTCCTTTCTAACTCCGTTGCATTGGTTTTCAAATGGGGTACTGTAAATGTCTTTAAGATTTGTTGCAGTCTGGAGTCCCCATTCACTGTCCAGGTGTTTTGAATGCCCAGTGTTCTGGAACTTCCAAGTTCAGAGCTTCCCCTCGCCCCAATTTAGAGCTATCTCTGTCCCTCCGTATGAGGCTTTGAAGGTAACTGCATATGTGTGCTTGCACACACCCATAGCCACACACAGAGATATGCATGTCCTATTATTGTCAACACCATGTACAGTAGTCACTGAGATAGAGGGCAATCATTTAGTTTTAAATTAAAACTTTGTGAGGCACATTGGTAAGAGTTCTGATTGCCTGTATGCGGGAAACATAATGTTGGAATAAGTAGGATGAATCAAGAGAGCTTTATGGAAATTTTCTTTTGTGCCTGGAATTCATTATGGTTCAGCTGTCTCAAGTTGGTTTTTGTTTTTCATGTATTTCTCTTACTGTAGGCACTTGAAGAGGCTCAGAAAGCTATCCAGCAACTCTTTGGCAAAATCAAAGATATCAAAGACAAAGCTGAAAAATCAGAGCAAATGGTGAGTTCTGGTTTCTTCCCAACTTTTTTGCAACAAAGAGTGAGGTGAGCTTCTCATCCAGGCATTCTAATAATGGGCTTTTTCTCCCACTCTGCAGCCACAGTCATTTGCATCTCTGAAGCAAGCACCTGTCAATTCATTCAGATCAATTCAGGGGGAGCTGCTTGCTGGACAGCAGACTCACCATCTCTCCTGCCCTGCCTTGGCAGCCTGTTTTGTTTGTTTGTTTGATTTTAGTTCAAAATTTTATTGTTTAATTTATTTTTAAATATTTTTATGCAATAAAAAGGAAAAGTCCTTGTCTAGCCATCCTCGTGGGGCATCTGTCGGTCTCTCACACAGGTCACTCAAATTAATAGGAAAGAAAGAACAGGGCCTGAAGTTATAAATAATAGAAAATAAAAGATCTTTTGTCTCCAGCGGGGGAATAGATGAGAGGATGGGAGGCCAAGACTGGGTGGGGACGGGCAGGGGCAGAGCAGGAACCCCCCACTCCTGCTGGACCCTGTCCCTGCCCTCTGTGAGGCCCCTCCCATTCAAGGTGCTTGGCAGGAATTCCCCATCTCCCCTGGGGAAAGGGGGGATGGGGGGGCTGGGAGTGGTCGGAGCTGCTGGGGGAAGAGACATAGATCACTCCTCCCTCCACTCACAGAGGTCTCAGGTCATGGCCAGGACAATCTTCAGTTCCCTGGGGGGTGGAAGGGGAGCTGCTGGGAGGGATGGGATTGAACTGGTTGGAGGGGAAAAGAGAAGAGAGCAGGAGCATTAGAACCCAAGCAGCTGTCCCTTCCTCCAATGCTGTCCAGTAGGGGTGTGGGGGTGTGTCTGGGAAGGAGCGGCCTCCTCAAGGTGTCTCAGGGGCTGTCAGAAGCACAGGTCTATCGCTGTGTTTCCCAGTAAGCCAGAGCCCTCACTTGTGTGCCCAGCTCAGCCCCCCAGACCCCAGTCTGACCCTCTCTGCTGCACTGACCTTACCTCGGCTAAGTCAGGAGACAGTCCGGGTCATTGAGAGTTGGTGAGAAAGTGGGGAGGGGGGCTGCTGGATCACAACTGAGTGAGGACGGAGGGAAGCAAAGGACAGAGCCAGGAGCAAGCCCCTGGCGGCGGCGACTGTGGCTTCTGCCCACCCTACATACCTCACAGACCGATGCAGGTTAGTGGGCGCCCTGTGGGACAGCCCTGCCTCCAAGACCCCTCACTCCCCACCCAGAACCCGTGCATCCTGCCCCACCTGCAGCCCCTCAGCTCTTCCATGCCAAATTCCCCCATCTAATGAGAACTCATGAATCCTGTCATCGGCTCCTCCTGGAAATCCAGGTGCCTGGCCAGGCTGCTCACCTTAGGGGTGTTCGATGTAGGGGTAGGGTGAGGGTATGGAAGCTGAGAGTGCAGGTACCCCACTCTGGGGCACCGTACCTTTGGGGGGGCCCCATGACTCTGGGGTGGTTGCAACAGCATCGCCTGGGGCAGGTGGGGAGCCCCAGGGTGAGGGGGCAGGGCTGCTGTGATTCCAGTTTGGACATGGGCCTGGGTAACATGGGCCATGTTGGTGAAGCCGTGGGGCAGCTGCAGGTGGTGGATGGCATACACAGCGGCTGGCTGGGGGAAGCTGCTCTGAGGGGACTGGGCAGAAGGCAGAGGGTGGTGTGCCTGTCAGGGCTTCTCTGGGTGGTACAGATTCTGCTGTGGCTGTCCACTGCCCAGGTGTGGGACCTGCCCTGCCTGATGCTGGACAGGACTGGGGGCTGCATGCTGGGACTGCGGCTGGCTCCTGGTAGGCGTGGTAGCTGGCTGCAGCTGGTTGGCATGGAGCTGCGTGGCATGGTGTGGGTAGGACTAGTGAACGGTGGCATAAAGGGCGTGGGGGGTAGGCTGCTCCGCAGAAGGGTACTGAGGGGTGGAGGATGACACGATGGCTTGGGATGGCTGCTCAACATCAGCATGCATGGGTTGCTTTGAAGCGTGGGGGCAGACACTGGCTGTGAGGGGTAGTGGGCCATGGGCTGCATCATGGCAGGCTGGCCTGGGAATTGCTGAGGGTTGTAGGGGATGTAGGAAGAATAGGGCGTGGCAGCCACCAGAGGCAGGCCAACAGCCCCGGCTGCCTACATCATCGGCAGGGCTGAGGCTGGCTGGTGTTGGTCCGAGTGCTGCGGGGGCAGGGAGCCTTTTGCTCCCTGGTACTTGCCCTGCTGCCCAGGCACTGAATTAGTTACAGGATATGGATACATCTGAGGTGCCTGCACAGCTGGTCCCATGTGGATCTGAGGTATGTAGGAGATGTACTGGGGGCTGTATAGCCCACTCTGGCCTGCTGTCAGCACGGGAATGGAGGGAGTTGAATGAGTCCGGGGTCCCGGAGAAGTTGGAGTACTAGTGGATTTATTCACAAACAGCAGAGGCTTTGTAGGTTTGAACTCCTTGGCATTGGGGTTCAACGTTGATTTCTTCACTTGTTCAGCAACAGGGCCCTCATCCTTTTCCTCCCCCTTGATAAGGCCCACCGGGGGGCTGCTGGTTTGGCTTGGGCAAGGTGGTGGGGGCTGCTCTGTCCCCTGAGTGCCTCCTGCTGGTTCCAGGGGTTGTTTGTCCTCCTTATCTGATACGGACTCCATCTTGGAGGAGACAGGAGACCCCATGGGCTCTGAAGTCAAGAGATCATCAACCTCCTTTTTTTTTTTTTTGAGACGGAGTTTCGCTCTTGTTACCCAGGCTGGAGTGCAATGGCGCGATCTCGGCTCACCACAACCTCTGCCTCCTGGGTTCAGGCAATTCTCCTGCCTCAACCTCCTAAGTAGCTGGGATTACAGGTGCGCACCACCATGCCCAGCTAATTTTTTTTTGTATTTTTAGTAGAGACAGGGTTTCACCATGTTGACCAGGATGATCTTGATCTCTTGACCTCGTGATCCACCCGCCTCGGCCTCCCAAAGTGCTGTGATTACAGGCTTGAGCCACTGTGCCTGGCCCCAACCTCCTTCTCTTTTCCTTTGGCCTCCTCCTTTAAGATCCGGGGAGGGAAAGAATCCAGGCTGTTCTCCAGTGAGCTACTGGGCTGAAGCTTAAACTGGGCCCCAAACTTTCTTAGTTCTTCCAATTTGAATTGTTTCTGTTCATTCTGAAGACCAGGGACTTTCCCAGCTATCTGATCCAGCTCCTGGGGCTCCAGAGTTCTCCCAGGTTCCTTGGTAGAGAGTTCCTTTACATCTGTGGGGGCCAGGGAGATCTTTGGAGAAGCTGGGGAAATGGAGCCCACTCCAGGATCTGAGACTGATGAGGTCACAGGGATGGAGGCTGAAGAGGTTGGCACTGCCGAGCCAATGGGAGGCTCAGGACAGGAAGCTGAGATTGGGGCAGGTGCAGCAGACTTGGGAGAATGCGGGGGATACATCCGGCCCACTGGAAGAAAAGGGGGAGCTGCAAGAGGTGGTGAAACAGAAGTTTCTCCAAAAGGCCTATTACTGGGTCAAGACAGAGTCTTGGCACCTCTCAGAGGCTGCCGTGCCTTTGGGGACATGCAGGAAGGGCCTCCATTGATACCACGGGCCTCAGAACCTGGGCCAGGGCTACTATTGTCCAGATGGTGAGGGCCACAAGTTGGCAAAGAGCTAAGGCCAGGCCGCCCGCCCCGAGAGCTGCTGCATCGAACTCCTCCCTGGGGGCCTTCCCGGACTCATTGAGGCAGAGGGATATACTTCCCCTCCCTGGATGCCAAACTGGGGCTCTCCCGCCCTAAACCCTGACGCTGCACTGCACTGTGCTTCTCCTCTTCAGTGCGCCCCTCATCATTCTCCATGGGGATCTGTAGGTGGTACTGGGGGCTTGATTCAATCTCTCGAGCTAGCTGGGCCGCACGTAGCTCTCGCTGATGAAACTCTTCTGAGTTGTCCTTTCCTAAGGGCACCGTATAAGAAGAAAGACTGCTATCATAGGTGGTCTTCACACCATAGTTCTCCTCATTGAACTTGAACATTTCATTGGGGTCCCATCCATTGGACATGTTGGACTCAAGGTCGTAGTTGTCGCTATTGCTGTCACCCCCCTCCCAGCACTGAAGCACCTTCTCTTTGTGTTCCCCATTCACTTTTGAGTTCTTGGCAATGGCTCAATCGGTGGACTTGTCTTTAGTAGCGTAGTTAAAGTCAACATTTCGGAAGTGAACGAGGATGACATCACTTGGCTTAAACACCGTGGTGTCCACGATGTCCTCCCAACGAGGGCCACCTGCTGGCTCAGATGCTTTCCAGTGCACAGCATTCACTGCTAGTTCAAACTTTGAGCTTAGCATCTTAAAGATAACCTTATAGGTGGTGCCATTTTTCACCTTTACATCACAAGTGGAGCCCACAACAGCTGTAAGGAAATGCAGCATTCTGGAATTGTAGACAGACGCCTTCAAACACAGGTGACGGTGGGGGTCCCTTTCCTGTGCTCTGTCCCCTGGTGCTGCCGATGGTGGTGGGCCCCTGGCCTCTCCTGGTGCTGCTGCTGCGGTGCCTGCGCCAAGATGCCTTCTGTTCCCTGCGCTCCTGACAGCGGCCACAGGCCCTAGGCAGTGGGAGGCGGCTGCTGAAGGCCCCGGGTGGAGCCGGAGATGGCCAGGGGCCTGGGAGCCCACTGTTGGAAGAGCTGGTGCCCCTGGGGGGCCGGCAGGCCATGGCCTGTTGTTGCATGGGGGGCGGCTGCTGGGGCTGGGAGGGCTGTTGTGGGGGCTGAGGCTTCAATGTGATGGTAGCGTCCTGAAGGGGAATCAGAGGGAAGGGAGGAAGAGAGGGGACTGGGACTGGGGCCCCGCCGGAGAGCGGGGGTAGCGAGGGGATAGGGCAGGCGGGGGGAGCCCCAACCCTGGTTTTAAATAGGCAACGTTTTGTTTTTTTCTCTCCTTTCTCAGAAATAGTTTTCTAGTCATTGTGGATTCCTTTCTCTCTCTTTTTTTTAATTTTCTTTTTTTTTTGAGATGGAGTTTCGCTCTTGTTACCCAGGCTGCAGTGCAATGGCGCGATCTCGGCTCACTGCAACCTCTGCCTCCTGGGTTTAGGCAATTCTCCTGCCTCAGCCTCCCAAGTAGCTGGGATTACAGGCGTGCGCCACCATGCCCAGCTAATTTTTGTATTTTTAGTAGAGATGGGGTTTCACCATGTTGACCTAGATGGTCTCGATCTCTTGACCTCGTCCTCCCAAAGTGCTGGGATTACAGGCTTGAGCCACCGCGCCCGGCCCTGTTTTTAATTTTCAAGCTATCCCTCTGAAGTGGATTCCTTTCTCTAACATTTGTTTGAATCATGTATTTCTCAGTCAAGGTGTACAGTATGTCACTTGGTAGCACACAGAGAGTGTGGTCCGGGATCTGTGAGGAAGGATGTCTCCTGCCCGTGATCGGTGTGTATAAACATGGAGAATATGCCCCTGGATCTGTGAGGAGGGATGTCTCCTGCCCGTGATCCGTGTGTGTGTAAACATGGAGAATATGCTCCTGGATCTGTGAAGAGGGATGTCTCCTGCCGGTGATCTGTGTGTGTAAACATGGAGAATATGCTCCTATATCTGGGAGGAGTGATGTCTCCTGTGATCCTCGTGTATGGTTTTGGTGGAATTCTCCCTTGAGAATTTGTGTCCCCCAGTGCTGTGCTCAAACACTTGCCTTGAATTCTGAGAACCCAGCATTCACCCTTTCCTCATCCATCGGAGGCACTGGGAAGCGCTGGATCCAGAGTTCACAATCTGACTAAATAATGTCCTGTCTCTCAGTTGTCTCAGAAGTCCAGTGTCTTCAACTGTAAAATGAGAATAATGGCACTTGCTTCACAGGGTTGTTGTGAGAATTAAAGGTATGGAGAGCACTTGTTACCCAGGCTGATTCTGTGGTCCTTCCCCAAGGATGCACTATACTCAGCAGCACCCAGGCGTCCTTGAAGCGTGTTTCAGTGACAGTGTCCAATGCTGCTTTCGCTGGAGTTTATTGCGTTTGCTGATGTCCTTATGATGCTAGTCTGTGTTCTGGACTTGCTTTCTCTTCCAGCCGAGGGGCTTTGCAGTGGCAGTTTGCTCCCTAGTTACTAGATGTCTTAAACTTTTAAGGCAGTTTGTTTTCCTGGACAGTGCTTTGCTGAAGGGAGGAGACGTTGGCATGAGGGGAGAAGTGATCTTTGCTGAGCTCTTTTAGTGTGCCAGCGCTGCGCTGGTTTCTTTGTACTGGCACGCTAAGGTAGCCCTCATAACAACCTTATGAACTAGGTTTTATGATCATTATTATCTTTGCAAGTACCCATTCTATAGATGAGAAAACAGACTGGGTGAGGCTGAGAAATCTGTCGTAGGATGCAGAGCTGGTGAGTGGTAGAGCTGGCACTCAGTCCCCATTCTGTCTGACTCTCAAACCTGCCACTTCATGTTCTGTCCTTTCTTGGCTGCTCATGGGCAACAGTTGAGGTGAATCAGCTATGGCATTCTGCTTTGCACATGGTCTCTTGTAGTTTGACCTGAGTACCCCTTGCGTGCCTTGCCTTTGAAGGCTTTGTTAAGGGAAAAATAAGTAGTTCGGTTTGCCTAAAGAAGCACAGGCTGTGGGACTGGGAGTGATGGGAAATCCTGGGAACAAAGAGACCAGTCAGCTGCAGTGCAGAGCAATGAGGGACTGAACAAGGAAGAGAAAGAAAGGCAATAGGAAATGACACAGAGGAAGAGTTTTTAGGACTCAATGACTCACTGATGTGGGGGCTAGGAAGAGTCATAGATGACTGTGACTTCTAACACAGTGGTTAAAGTCCCCCAATGCGGCCGGACATGGTGGCTCACGCCTGTCATTCCAGCACCTTGGGGAGGCAGAGGAGGGTGGATCACTTGAGACCAGGAGTTCAAGACCAGCCTGGCTAACATGGCAAAATCCAAATATTAATCAGGCATTGTGGTGCATGCCTGTAATCCCAGGTACTCTCGAGACTGAGGCAGAGAATTGCTTGCCTGGGAGGTGGAGGATGCAGTGAGCCTAGATCGCACCACTGCACTTCAACCTGGGTGACAGAGCGAGACTCCTTCTCAAAAAAGTAAATAAATAAAGACCCCCGATGTTAGGACTGAAGCTAAGAAACCCAGAAAGAGGTACAGAGATGTTTTCTTAGGAAATAGGATTATGATCTCAGAGTTGGAAGTGGGTGATGAGATTACAGGGCCAGTCTTCTGTCTTCTGTATCTAGTTTATTATACCACTCCTGGTTGTTTTTTTCCCCCCAAATTCAAGTATTTGGTAAAGTGGTGGGTTTCCCACTTGTCTGTTGAATATGCTTTCCTAGTGCCTGAAATACACTTGCATCCCCAGAGATAGTGTCTCTTCTCTTGGACCTGCTGAAACAACACTGTCAGGACCTTGTTCCCCAAATTGCCTTCTGACCCCTGAAGTCTGCTCTGCCCTCTTGGTACCTTACATATTAAGCATTAAGTGTGGCTCATTAGTTTCTTATGGAGCTACTTGCAAAAGTGTTTACATCTTTCTTAATCTTCTTCCTTTCTTGTGGTTTTCCAATGTTTAGGTGAAAGAAATCACCCGTGATATTAAGCAGTTAGATCATGCGAAACGCCACCTGACCACCTCGATCACAACACTGAACCACCTGCACATGTTGGCGGGAGGCGTCGATTCCCTCGAGTAAGCAATGCCAGCTTTCTCTATTGGGGTCACAGGAAATGTATCACATGGAGAGAATGTACTGTGGACTCACTGACTTCTCAGACAGGAAAGTCTCACCACTCTGCCCCACTTTCTGCAAATTGCCTTCAAGTGTTCAGTCACCATTTTTGCTTTCTGCCTTCTGGTGTTCAAAACCTAACAAAGGCTGGCAGCCAGTCTGAAGGGGACCCAGGAAGGCGTTCAGAATGACTCCAGGAGTGTGGCTCATCTTCAGATTCTTGCTCTGTTCCATCAGGGCAGACAGTGACTCAGGCCCGTCATCACTCCCTGCAGCTTCTGCCTCGGCAGGCTTCCTGCTTGTGTTGGGCTGAGTTGCGCTGTCATCGAAGAGATCATATGAGACAGAACTTTGAATTGTTCAAACCACTTCTTTTTTTCGATCTGCTTTTTGAAAAGTAGCTTTGTGTTTGGCTTGTAGAGGGAATGGTACATGAGAACAGTAGGAAGAGTTGGTTATTAGATTCTGCTACTCCAGCTCACCTCTGTGGCCTCAGGGTGATTCCATGTGTGTATGGGAAAGCATGTCTTTATAGAAACTGAGATACAGCATTCAATGTCCTGGGTGCGGGGAGTGGGAGAGTGCCTTGAGGGAAAGAGGAGGAGGGGCAGGCCCCTTCCTGACCTCTGCTAGGCATTGTATGAGTTCCAGGGACCCTGGTCCACCCTACTGTGAGCAGTGAGAACAGCAGCCAGAGGGAGACCAGGAGGGCGATCTCATTTGTTTCTTCCTCAAGTGGTCTGCATTGTCCACCAAACCATCGGACCAGGCAGTGGTAGTGCCCTAACACCTTGGCTCAAATTGGATCCTTTTTCAGTGCCTCTTAAGGAAAATAATAAATTGCAAATTTAATTAAATAGCCCAACCCTGATGAAAAATTTAGATCTGATAGTTTATACTTCCTCCCTTTGTGTTACTTGATTTTGTCAGCATCCTTTTATTTAAGCTTCATTAACCTTAGCAGTAGGGAAAGCAGAGGTCTCTGACACAGAGATGCTTCAGAACCTACAGACTGGAGTTAATAGGTAAAGGCCCTTTTTTTGTAGGGGGGGGGGCGGGTCTCACAGTGTCGACTAGGCTGGAGTGCAGTGGCGCTATCTAAGCTCGTTGCAGCCTCCGCCTCCTGAGTTCAAGTGATTCTCCCGCCACAGCCTCCTGAGAAGCTGGGATTACAGGCACGTGCCACGACGCCAAGCTAATTTTTCTATTTTATTAGAGATGGGGGTTTCACCATGTTTGCCAGGCTGGTCTTGAATTCCTGACCTCGTGATATGCCTGCCTCGGCCTCCCAAAGTGCTGGGATTACAGGCGTGAGCCACCGTGCCTGCCCAGATGGGTTTGATTTGCTCATAGGCTATAATCCTCAGATAGTAACATCCCTACCCCTCTTTGTCCAAAGCTTGCTAGTCCCATAATATCCAGCTCAAATTCTAAATCTATAGTCTTCCCAGATTCCCCTCCCCACAGTTAATGAGACTTCATCACTCATGCATTCCTTTGTATCCACCATAGCACATAATGTTACTCTGTTTAGAACATGGTTCATCCTATTTGATACTAGTTAGATGTGTACTTGACTCTCTGCCTTACTATGTGATGTCACCTTGAGGATTTGGACGAGATCCTATACTTTTCCTCCCCCAGCGCACAGCACCTTACGTATTCAGTTCTCAGTGAATGTTGATTAAACTGAGTTGATGTCTGTTTTAGAGCTAGAGTAAGTTGTTCTGTATCTATATCTTGTGTCCTTAGTGTTTTTCTAGACCTTTAAACGTATTATTTATTTCCTTGCAGAGCCATGACCAGGCGAAGACAGTATGGAGAAGTTGCTAATCTCCTTCAGGGTGTAATGAATGTCCTGGAGCACTTCCACAAGTACATGGGGATTCCACAGATCCGGCAGCTTTCTGAAAGGTAAACTGTCACTGGAGGAAATGATCTCACTGTCAGAAAAGGACCTGGAACTCTGAAGTGCTTAAGTACTTAGCTTCAGCATGTTCATTGCAGAATCTTACTGTATGAAGGAACCTCAGATGCTGCCTGATCTAACTCTGTGTGGTGCAGGTGTCCCCGGACAATACCCCTCACCATGTCTTCTGCAGCTGCCTAGGTTAGAGAGTTATGGTTGTCCCCATTTGTGAAAGAAACAGTTCCAGGTATCTATTTCTTTGTGACAAACCAGCACAAAACTTAGTAGCTTAAAACATTAATTGTTTTGCACATATAATTTGGCCTGGCTCAGGGAACCAGCTCATCTCTGCTCCATGCAGAGCTGAGGCAGCTCAAGAGGGGAACTGGAGAATGCACTGGCTGGCTCTCATGGCTGGCAGGTTGGTGCTTGCTCGCAGCTGGGAGCTCAGCCAGGCTGTGGGCTGGGATCCGTTGTTGTCTTCCATGGGCTGCTTATACTTCCTCACGGTAGGGTAGCTGGTTTCAAGAATGAGCATCCCAACAGAACCAAGCCTTGGAAATTTCATAGCATCATTTCTGCCATGGTCATAAGCTTGATAAGATTCAAGAGGAAGGAACATAGTCTTCTCCCACACCCCCAATGGGAGGGATGTCAAAGTCTTGTTGTTACAAAAAGCATGTGGGATGGGGTAGATTGCTGTGGCACTCTTTAGAAAGTACAGTGGCTCATGCCTGTAATCCTAGCACTTTGGGAGGCTGAGGCAGGTGGATCACCTGAGGTCTGGAGTTTGAGACCAGCCTGGCTAACATGGTGAAACCCCATCTCTACTAAAAATACAAAAAACTAGCTGTGCATGGTGGTGTGCCTGTAGTCCCAGCTACTCTGGAGGGAGGCTGAGGCAGGAGAATTGCTTGAACCTGGAGGCGGAGGTTGCAGTGAGCTGAGATTGCGCCATTGCACTCCAGCCTGGGTGGCAGAGCGATACTCCATCTCAAAAAAAAAAAAAAAGAGAGAAAATATGGTGAGCCACTGAAACTTCAGATACGATAAAAAAGATGACTTTCTCTCCAACCTTATTCTTTCCTTCTTATTGCTGTTGATTTTTAATCCCAGATTGAGATCCATGGAAAGGAATGTAGTTACTCAGAGAGAAGAAAGATGAGGATTCTAAAGGAGGATGAGTAGTTGACTCAGTGCCTTTTCTGTTGGAAGTAGGGACAGGTAGAACACTGAGAAGGCAGAGACCATCATGTTGCAGCTCACCTCCTTGCAGCAAAGAAGAAATGAAGGGGTTGTTACTTAGCAGCAGCCATCATTTTTGATGCCTTTTTAATGAGATCTGACCGCTACAGGCTTCTTTGTTTTCCTTAAGTTTCCCTATCTGTAATTATGTAAGTAATTCACATAAACTTTTTAAAAATAGAGACAGGGTCTCACTCTGTCACTCAGGTTGGAGTGTAGTGGCACAGTTATTGCTCACTGCAGCTTGGAGAGCTTCTGGGCTCAACTGATCCTCCCACCGCAGTTTCCCAAGTAGCTGGGACTACAGGCACACAGTACCACATCTGACTAATTCTTTTACCTTTTTGTAGAGACAGGGTCTTGCTCTGTGGCCCAGGCTGGTCTTGGGCTCCCAGAGCACTGGGATTACGGGCATGAGCCACTGCACCTGGCTCCACGTTTTCTCTTGTTAAAAAGGTCAAATTTATATATAGATGAATCCTAGTTCCGTTTAGCTAGACCTCAGAATCCCACTGTTCTCCCCAGGGGTTTTAAGTGTTACCAGTTTAATGGATATTGCTCCAAATTTTCATGTGTGTATTTACATAAATCTGTAGTTTCAGTTAATAGTTTAGTTTTGCTTTAAGTAAATGGTTTCTTACCTTATACTTTGTTCTATAAACTGCTTTTTGTTTTCAACCACATGTATTTTAGATGCTTTTTTTTTTCCACATCAGTAATGTTTAGACCTGCTTCATTCTCTGAAGCTGATGCACAGAATCCCATAGAATAACATACCACTAAATTTAAATGGACTAAATGCCCCAATCAAAAGACACAGACAGGCAATTTGGATAAAAAGCCAAACCGATCAGTATGCTGCATCCAGACCTACCTCACATGCAAGGATACACAAAGACTCAAAGTGGTGGAGGAAGATTTACCAACCAAATGGAGAGCAAAAAAAAAAAGCAGGATCTGCAATTCTCGCCTCTGATAAAATAGACTTTAAAGCAACAAAGACCAAAAGATACAAAGAAGGACATTACATAATGGTAAAAGGATCAATGCAACAAGAAGAGCTAATGATCCTAAATATCTATGTACCCAATACAGGAGCACCCAGATACATAAGGCAAGTTCTTAATGACTTACAAAGAGACTTAGACTCCCACATAATAATAGTGGGAGACTTTAACACTACATTGTCTGTATTAGACAGATCAATGAGACATAAAATTAACAAGGATATCCAGTTATTAATAGTAAACTTAATAAACATTTACAGAACTCTCCACCCCAAATACACAAAACATACATTTTTCTCAGTATCACATCACACCTATTCTAAAAGTGACCACAAAATTGGATGTAAATCACTCCTCAGCAATTGCATAGCATTTCACAGGTTCAAATGAAATATTGGTTGGCTGTTTATTTTGCCTCCCTTGTTCCTTCCTGTCTCCATTGTTAAGCACATTTATTGGCATAAAAGAGGTTTTTAATACCCATTTTTAGACTGCACTCTCTCCCTCTTTTTCTTCCTCTTTTTCTCTTTCATTCTTTTTTTCTTTCTTTCTTTAAAAAAAAAAAAGAATAACATACCACAGATTATTGAACCATTTTGATAGATAGAATCCCATAGAATAACATAGCACAGATTATTGAACCATTTTGATAGCATTGTGTTGTTTCTGATTTTTAAAATATGCCCCCTTTTGCACATATGCAAGTATTTCTCTAGGACAGATTCCAGGTTTATATACATTTAGAATTTTAGTAACTACTGCCCATTTGCCGTCCAGCAAAGCTTTATATACTTGTAGTATGAGAGTACCGTTTCCCCATACCCTCAACAATACTTGGTACTGTTCTTCATTTTTATCTATCTGATGGTTGAAAATGGTATCCAGTTCCTTTGATTTTCATCTCCCTTGTAGATTAGTAAAACTAGATTAGTAAGATCAGTTTTTTGGTTTTTTTTTGAGGGAGAGTCTTGCTCTGTTGCCCCAGCTGGAGTGCAGTGGCATGATCATAGCTCCCTGCAACCTGTAATTCCTGAGCTCCAGCAATCCTTCTGCCTTCACCTCCTGAGTAGCTGGGACCACAGGTGAATACCACCATGCCTGGCTAATTTTTAAAACTTTTTTGTAGAAGCGGGGTCTTCCTACATTGCCAAGGTCTTGAACTCCTGGGCTCAAGCATTCCTCCTGCCTCATCTTCCCAAAGTGCTGGGTTTAGGTGTGAGCCACTGTACCTAGCCCCACTTGTATTCTTTTTTTATTTTTTGAGACGGAGTTTCCTCTTGTTACCCAGGCTGGAGTGCAATGGCGCGATCTCAGCTCACCGCAACCTCCACCTCCTGGGTTCAAGCAATTCTCCTGCCTCAGCCTCCTGAGTAGGTGGGGCTATAGGCTCGCGTAACCATGCCCAGCTAATTTTTGTATTTTTAGTAGAGACGGGGTATCACCTTGTTGACCAGGATGGTCTCAATCTCTTGACCTCGTGATCCACTCACCTCGGTCTCCCAAAGTGCTGGGATTATAGTCATGCTCCACTGCGCCCATCCCCCAGTTGTATTCTTAAAGACTCATGAGTTTCTTATATTCTAAGAAACTATTCTCTCTTATTCCTTTGAGTAGTCTCTACAGCTTGGTCTGTGCATTCTCTCCTTATGGAATTCTTGTTACATGAACATTAGAACGTCTAGATCTGCTGCCATATCTCTTAATTTTTCTTTCATGCTTTCCATCTGTCCTTTTGAACTGCTTTCTAAAAGAATTCCTTGACCCAATCTTCCTTTTTTAATTTATTTTTCACTTGCGTCCATTCTGCTATTTGGCCCACCTGTTGAATTTTTATTTTGACAGTCCAGCCTTTTAATTTCTAGCATATCTAGCTGATTCTTTTTTCTTTTTTCTTGGGCATAATGTTCTCATATATCTCCCACGGAATAGAAATTATGTGTATATAGCTCTGGGTTGCCTGTTCCATTTGTCTGTCCTCCAGTGTAAGGTCTTCAGTTTCCTCAGCGTCAACTCTCTCTCTTTAATATTCCTCAAATGTTTGTTGATTCTTAGCTGAAAGCTTATTTATTTTTTAATTTATTTTTTGAGACCGAGTCTCATTCCATCGCCCAGGCTGGAGTGCAGTAGCGTGATCTTGGCTCACTGCAACCTCTGCCTACTGGGTTCAAGCGATTCTCCTGCCTTAGCCTCCTACTAGCTGGGATTACAGGTGCCCACCACCACACCCAGCTAATTTTTGTTTTTGTTTTTTTTTTTGGTGGGGGGGGAGGAAGGCAGGAAGGGAGGGAAGGAGGAAGGAAGGGATGAGGGAAGGAAGGAAGGGAGGAAGCAGGGGGAGGGAGGGAGGGGGGGAGGGAAGCGAAGGAAGGAAATCAAGCAGCAGTGAGAGAGACATTGCAGACCTGAATCTAGAGGTTTACAAGTTGATTTCTTTTTTTTTTTTTTTTCCTTTTTTTTTGAGAGAAGGAAAGAAAATAAAAATGAGTAAAGGAGAGGAAAGAGGAAGAGAAAGAGGGAGGGTGAACGGAAATATTGCTTTATTCTGAAAAAAAAATGGGTATTAATAATGGCCAATCAATGTTTCATTTAAACCTATGAGTAGGTGTGATGTGGTATTGACAAGAATGTATATTTTGTGTATTTGAAGTGGAGAGCTCTATAAATATTTATTAAGTTTACTTGTTCCGGATCTGAGTTCAAGTCCTTGATATCCTTATTAATTTTCTGTCTCATTGAATCTAAGTCTCTGTGTATCTGGGTGTTCGGATCGTTAGCTCTTGTTGTTGCATTGATCCTTTTACCACTATATCTTTGTTGCTTTAAAATCTATTTTATCTGATACAAGAATTGCAACTCCTGCTTTTTATTTATTTATTTATTTATTTTTGCTCTCCATTTGGTTGGTAAATCTTCTCCATCCCTTTGTTTTGAGTTCTTGTGTATCCTTGCCTGTGAAACAGCTCTGGATGTACCATGCCGTTGGGTTTTGGCTGTGTCTTTTGATTGGGGGATTTAGTCGATTTAAATTTAGGGTTACTGCCATTTGATGTTAACTGGCTGTTTTATCCATTCGTTGATGTAAATTCTTCTTTATGTTGGTGCTCTTTACTTTTTGGTATATTTTTAGAAAGGCTAATACTGGTTGTTTCTTTCGGTGTGTAATGCTTCTTTCAGAAGCTCTTGTAAAGCAGGCCTGGTGGTAATAAAATCTCTGAGTACTGGCTTGTTCATAAAAGATTTTATTTTTCTTTCAGTTGTGAAGCTTAGTTTGGCTGGATATGAAATTCTGGGCTGAAGGTTCTGTTCTTTGAGGATGTTGAATACTGGCCCCCACTCTCTTCTGGCTTGTAGAGTTTCTGCTGAGAGATCTGCTGTAAGTCTGATAGGCTTGCCTTTGTGGGTAACCTGACCTTTCTCTCTGGCTGCCCTTAGTATTTTCTCCTTCGTTTCAACCCTGGTGAATCTAACGATTATGTGCCTTGGGGTTGCCCTTCTTGAGGAATATCTTTGTGGTGTTCTCTGTATTACCTGGGGTTGAATATTGACCTGCTTTGCTAGTTTAGGAACATTTTCCTGAATAATATCCTGAAGGGTATTTTCCAGCTTGGATTCATTCTCTCCGTCGCATTCAGGTACACCTATCAAACGTAAATTTGGTCTTTTCACATAGTCCCACATTTCTTGGAGACTTTGCTCATTCCTTTTTATCCTTTTTTCTCTCATCTTGTCTTCTCGTTTTATTTCATTAAGTTGGACTTCAACCTCTGATATCCTTTCTTCTGCTTGAACAATTCAAGTGTTTAAACCTGTGCATACTTCTCAGAGTTCCTGTATTGTATTCTTCAGTTCCATTAATTCACTTATATTCCTCTCTAAATTGGCTATTCTCAATAGGATTTCATCAAACCTTTTTTCAAAGTTCTTAGTTTCTTTACGTTGGGCTACAACATGTTCTTTTAACTCACAGAAGTTTCTTATTATCCATTCCCTGAAGCGTGATTCTGTTATTGGGATGCGCTCGTTCTCCATCAAGCCTTGTTCCATTGTTGATGTGGAACTGTGATCATCTTTAGAGGGAGAGGCGTTCTGATTTTGAGTATTCTCAGCCTTTTTACGCTGGTTTCTTCCCATCATTGTAAATTTATCCTCCTGTCGTCTTTGAAATTACCAACTTTCAGATTAGGTCTCTTGAATGGACGTCCAAGTTGTTAGTTCCCAGGGCCAGAACAGCGGCATTAAGGCTGATGGTGCTTTTCTGCCCAGGATTCTCCTGTCTGGCTTCCTTCTTGTGTCCGTAATAGGTGACTCTGCCTTCCCGGGGCTCCAAACCTCTGTCAGAAGGGGAACCAGTCTCGTTTACTCTGCGCCGAGAGCTGCCGCGCCGAGGTGCCATCACAGCCGCTGTGCCAGCCTCAGGAGTCGTGCTGGGGACCCATGTGGGTCCTCCAAACCTCGGTCGGAAGGGGAGCCAGCCCTATTTACTCTGCTCGGAGAGCTGCCGCGTGGAGGTGCCGGCAAAACCGCTGCGCCGGCCACAAGAGTTGCGCTGGCGACCTGTGTGACTCCTCCACTGGGGTTCTTCTGCTCTGTGAGCGACCAGAGTTTGTCTGAAAGTGTGGCGTCCTCCAGTTCTCTGCGCTTTCACTGAGAGCTGCAATCCCGAGATGTTAGCGATCGGCCATCTTGGATTGTTCTCAATTTTTGTATTTTTAGTAGAGATGGGGTTTCACCATGTTGACCAGGCCAATCTGGAACTCCTGACGTCAAGTGATCCCCTCACCTCTGCCTCCCAAAGTGCTGGGATAACAGGTGTGAGCCACCATGCCCGGCCCCATTTTTATTTTTGACATTCTCTTTTAGTCTGGTCAAGAATGCTCTTTTGCTGCTACCTGCTGGTGGGCAAGCAGTGGGAAGTCCTGCTTGGCTAATTGTATCACAGACCGCTCTTCCCCGGTGACGGAGGCAAGACCTGGGGAAACCTGCCAGGTGCGTGTCCCAGCGACTGATCTAGGTTTCGAGGCTCCATGGTCTTCTTGAGTGTTGGCCACCCCTCTGGCGACTGCTGAAGTTTTCAGACCCCAAGGCCCACACCTGCCGCCTGACCTGAGCATTCACAGTGAGGACGCAGACACAGACGCTGCTGACTTATTCCTGCTGCAGGGGACAGTGTGCCCCACTGGCTGCCTCACCTGAACATTCACAGTGAGGACACACACACGCCGCTGACTTACTCCTGCTGCAGGAGACAGTGTGCCCATCTTGCTCCTGTATCTGCCACCATCATGTCTTTCATTTCTGAGAAGCATTTTTGGGCAGTGATTTTCTTTAATCCTTCATACCAGGAAGTGCTCAAGCTTCTAGTCTATCACTTTTCTTGCCTGGATTTGGATTTTAGTTTTATTGTTTCTAGGGCTCTGGGGTAGTAATAGAAGGTTGCAACATGTGTCGCATGTGCCATCTTTTAGTGGAAATACCAAAGAACTATTTGGGAATGTTGGAGCACAGCTTGCCAGAGTACTGGGGAAGTCATCACCCTTTCCTCATCCTTCCTGACCCTCACACCTAGAGCTGGCTGATCGCCTTATCAGGCCAGGCTGTGAAGCAGCTAAGAAGGCCGACGAGCAGGACTTCAGGAGCTGTGAGAAGGAAGGAGCTTGGATGGAGCAGGCAGATTTGCTGTCAGTGGATGGGGGAGGAGGAGGAGGAAGGCAATACCTCCTGCCCCTACTCTCAGGATGATTCAGAGTTGATCTCTTTTTCACATTCATTTGTTCTTTTTTCATTTACGTGATAGATATTTACTCTGTATATGTCCTAGGCCCTGTGCTAGGGCACCAAAGGCACAAAGATAAGAAATACACACTCTGCCTTCAGAGAGTTCAACATTTTTTGTATGGAGAAGAAAGACACTAAAGAAAGTTTCAGCGTTTGGGAGGCCGAGGCGGGTGGATCACGAGGTCAAGAGATCGAGACCATCCTGGTCAACAGGGTGAAACCCCGTCTCTACTAAAAATACAAAAAATTAGCTGGGCATGGTGGCGCGTGCCTGTAATCGCAGCTCCTCAGGAGGTTGAGGCAGGAGAATTGCCCAAACCCAGGAAGTGGAGGTTGCAGTGAGCCGAGATCGCGCCATTGCACTCCAGCCTGAGTAACAACAGCAAAACTCCGTCTCAAAAAAAAAAAAAAAAAGAAAGTTTCAGCATAACATAGATGCAACAAGAGTGGTGTATGCTGTGCAAGGTGTAGCAGGGTCTCAGAAGAGGAACTGATAGGCTGAAGCATGGGCTGAGGTAGGGGTAATGGACAAATTCACTTTCAATTTGAATGTTAAAAGAATGAGTGGGATCTCACCAGAGTGACAGTAAACGGGGAGAAGGAAGAGGGCATCTCATGAGTCTCACGGAGTTTGGAGGCAGCAGAGGGAGGTAAGACTGCACAGCTAGATAGGGTCGGGTTTACATGCCTTGCTAGGGAACTTAGTCTTTATTTTGTGGACAGTGAAAGATTTTAAGCAGGGAGGGGCATGATCTCACTTGTATTTTGTAAAAGTGTGGTGGATTATAGAGCTACAAGAGACTGGATATTAGGAGTATGTTCTGGATTAGAAAAGATGAGACTCTTATATGGCAGTGGCCATGCTGTCACAGTTGCGTGTGGGAGCTGGTCACTTGTCGCTGGCAAAGGAGAGTGTTATGCCTGGCAGGAAAATGACAGAACTCAATTTTATTTGTTAGAAACCAGTGTAGGGATTTGTTAATAATCTACTTGTGAAACCTAATTCTAAAACTCTTGGAAGAAAACAGAGCGAATCTTCACAGCACTGAACTTAGCAGCAGTTTCTTGGATATGACATCAAAGTCCTAGGCAACAAAAGAAAAAATAGATAAATTAGACTTTATGAAATATTGTGCATTAAAAGACACTATCAGCAGGGTAAAAGGGCAACACACAGAATGGGAAAATATTTCTAAATTATTTATCTGATGAGGGATTAATATCTAGACTATATAAATAATTGCTAAAAATAAACAACAAAAAGCCAAACAACTCAATTAAAAAATGAGCAAAGGACTTGAATAAGCATTTCTCCAAAGAAGGTACCTCAATGGCCAGTAAACATGGAAAGATACCTCGTGAGGGCATGAGGCGATACTGCCCCGTGAGGACTTGAGGTGATACTGCACTGTGGGTTTGACTTGGTTTCTCCAGTGGGCAGTTTAGTTTGATGTAGTCCCACTTGTTTATTTTCATTTTTGTTGCCTGTACTTTTGGTAGGCTCTTCACTTTTCAACATGTTTCCAAAGAGGTAGTTTTAAAAATTTGAAGGAACTTTATAATCACTGTTATAATCACATTCCCTTAAAAAGAGAAAATCCAACATTCTATGAATAGATTTTAGTGCTCCAAACATTCATTATTACGTAGGGTTGCTGCAAACACAAGAGGATTTACTTTGCTTTTAGTTCATTTCACAGTCTCTATTTGCAATACATTTCTGTAGGTTAATATAAAATATGTGTTGTTAGGTAACACTAAAAAGCCAGGATAGTGGTTCATGCCTGTAATCCCAGCACTTTGGGAGGCTGAGGCAGGTGGATAGCTTGAGCTCAGGAGTTCGAGACCACCCTGGGCAACGTGGTGAAACCCTGTCTCTAACAAAAATACAAAAAATGAGCGGGGCATGGTGGTATGTGCGTGTGGTTCTAGTTACTTGGGAGGCTGAAGTGGGACGATTGCTTGAACTCCAGAAGTGGAGGATGCAGTGAGCTGAGATTGCACCACTGCACTCTAGCCTGGGCAAGAGAGCAGACTCATCTCGGAAAAAAAAGCAGGGAGGACTCAAGATGGCACTGTGAGAACAACGCAGGATTGAAGCTCTCACTGGATGCGCGGAGAGGGTGAGTCGGGGATGCATTTCCAGACGGATCTTAGTTGCCCACAGAACAGGGAAATTCCCAGGTATAAAAGAGACGCGGGACGCCAGGCAGAGGTCTCGGCTGGTGTAGCCGGCAGCCGGTGCGGCTCCAGCCCGCACCGGAGCGCAGAGGCGCTCCACAGCGCTCCATACAAAAGCACACTGTTACAGGTGCCCTGTTGAACCGGCAAACTGAGACCTGGGAGGGCTAAACTTGAGACTGAACGGGACTTGGGCAGTGAGCCAGCCCAGGAAATCCCAGGGACAAAGCGTTTGGGCTAGCGCAGTGTGACAAACAAAACGGCGATTCCAAACCCTCCCAGTGAGGAGGTTTTCCTAAAGCGCAGTTCCGAGGGGGAGGGGCGTCCGCCATTACCGAGGCAGTCAGCCCCCACTGAGGTACACGCTCATTGCTGATGTAGCCTGCCATTGCCGAAGCAACCCAGTACAACAGAGAGACTCCGCTGCAGGGCGTAGCCCGTGGCAACAGGGCGGAGACCGCAGCAGAAGGGCAGAGCCTGCAGCAACAGGGCGAACCTCACACCAGCAGGGCGGAGCCTCGGCAGGCAAATAGTGACTTGACTGCCTCCTAGCTGGGCAGGACAGCGAGGCGGACACTCACAAGGAAAGCCTCAACCCCCCCCCACACACACAGAGCATCTGAGAAAAAAAGGGTTTTTTTCAGCCTATCAGCCCTGAATGAACAACAGAGCTCACAGCTCAGCAATTGAGCTCCTACAAAGTACAGACTGTCTCCTCAAGCCGCTCCCTGACCCCTCTATATCCAAAAGACTGACATTTAGCAGGCATCATTCTGGGACAAAGATAGCAGTAAAAGAAACTGGTAGCATCCCTCGCTTTTCCGTAGCTGCTATAGGTGCACCCCAGACAAGCAGGGCCTGGAGTGCACCTCAGCAGTCATACAGCGAAGGGGCTAGATTGGTAGAAGGAAAACCAAGTAACAGAATACTTCATCACCAACAATCTGGGTGTCCACTCAGAGACCCAATCGAAAAGTCAGCAACTACGCAGACGACAAGTGGATAAATCCACAAAGATGGGAAGAAACCAGCACAAAAAGGAGGAAAACACCCGAAACCAGAACACCTCGCCTCCTAGAAAGGACCAAAACTCCTCACCAGCAAGGGAACAAAGCTGGACGGAGAATGACTGTGACGAAATGACGGAATTAGACTTCAGAAGGTGGATAATGAGAAACTTTTGTGAGCTAAAAGAACATGTATTAAATCAATGCAAAGAAACTAAGAACCTTGAAAAAAGATTTGAGGAAATGATAACAAGAATGGATAACTTAGAGAGGAATATGAATGAATTAAAGGAGCTGAAAACATAATACCAGAACGTCGCGAAGCATGCACAAGTTTCAGTAGCCGAATTGACCAAGCAGAAGAAAGAATATCCGAAGTCGAAGATCAACTCAATGAAATAAAACGAGAAACCAAGATCAGAGAGAAAAGCGCAAAAAGGAATGAACAAAGTCTCCCAGAAATGTGGGACCATGTGAAAAGACCTATCCTACGTTTGATAGGTGGACCAGAAGGGGACGAAGAGAATGAATCCAAGCTGGAAAATACTCTTCAGGACATCATCCAGGAAAATTTCCCCCACCTAGCAAGACAGGCCAACACTCAAATGCAGGAAATACAGAGAACACCACAAAGATATTCCGCAAGAAGAGCAACCCCAAGGCACATAATCATCAGATTCAACAAGGTTGAAATAAAGGAGAAAATACTAAGGGCAGCCAGAGAGAAGGTCGGGTCACCCGCAAAGGGAAGCCCATCAGACTCACAGCAGATCTCTCGGCAGAAACCCTACAAGCCAGAAGAGAGTGGGGGCCAATATTCAACATTCTTGAAGAAAAGAACTTTCAACCCAGAATTTCATATCCAGCCAAACTGAGCTTCAGAAGTGAAGGAAAAATAAAATCCTTTGCGAACAAGCAAGTACTAAGAGATTTTGTCACCACCGGGCCTGCTTTACAAGAGCTCCTGAAAGAGGCACTACACATAGAAAGGATCAACCAGCACCAGCCATTCCAAAATCACACTAAATGCTAAAGAGCATCAACATAATGAAGAATCTACAACAACTAAAGGGCAAAACAGCCACTTAGCATCAAAATGGCAGTATCAAATTCACACATAACAATATTAACCCTAAATGTAAATGGACTAAATGCACCAATCAAAAGACACAGACTGGCAAATTGGATAAAAATCCAAAACCCATCAGTGTGCTGTATCCAGGAAACCCATCTCACATGCAAGGATACACAAAGGCTCAAAATAAAGGGATGGAGGAAAATTTAACAAGCAAATGGAGAGCAAAAAAAAGCAGGAGTTGCAATTCTCATCTCTGATAAAATAGACTTTAAAGGAACAAAGATCAAAAGAGACAAAGAAGGCCATTACATAATGGTAAAAGGATCGATACAACAAGAAGAGCTAACGATCCTAAACATATATGGGCCCAATGCAGGAGCACCCAGATACATAAGGCAAGTTCTTAATGACTTACAAAGAGCCTTAGACTCCCACACAATAATAATGGGAGACTTTAACACTCCACTGTCAATATTAGACAGATCAACCAGACAGAAAATCAACAAGGATATCCAGGGCTTGAACTCAGACCTGGCGCAGGCAAACCTGATAGACATTTACAGAACTCTCCACCCCAAATCCACAGAATACACATTCTTCTCAGCACCACATCACACCTACTCTAAAATTGATCACATAATTGGAAGTAAAGCACTGCTCAGCAAATGCAAAACAACTGAAATCATAACAAACAGCCTCTCAGACCATAGTGCAATCAAGTTAGAACTCAGAATTCAGAAACCGACCCAGAACCGCACAGCTTCATGGAAACTGAACAACTGGCTCTTGAATGTTGACTGGGTAAACAACGAAATGAAGGCAGAAATAAAGAAGTTCTTCGAAACCAATGAGAACGAAGACACAACGTGCCAGAACCTCTGGGACACATTTAAAGCAGTCTCTAGAGGAAAGTATATAGCAATAAGTGCCCATATGAGGAGAATGGAGAGATCCAAAATTGACACCCTATCGTCAAAATTGAAAGAGCTAGAGGAGCAAGATCAAAAAAACTCAAAGCCCAGCAGAAGACAAGAAATTACTAAGATCAGAGCTGAGCTGAAGGAGATTGAGACACGAAAAACCCTTCAAAAAATCAATAAATCCAAGAGCTGGTTTTTTGAAAAGATCAACAAAATAGACAGACCACTAGCCAGATTGATTAAAAATAAAAGAGAGAACAACCAAATAGATGCAATAAAAAATGATAAAGGAGAAATCACCACAGATTCCACAGAAATTCAAACCATCATCAGAGAATATTACAAACAACTCTATGCACATAAACTAGTAAACCTGGAAGAAATGGATAAATTCCTGGACTCCTGTGTCCTCCCAAGCCTAAAGCAGGAGGAAGCTGAAACTATGAATAGACCAATAACAAGGTCTGAAGTTGAGGCAGCAATTAAGAGCCTACCTCACAAAAAAAGCCCAGGTCCAGAGGGGTTCACAGCCGAATTCTACCAGACACACAAGGAGGAGCTGGTACCATTCCTTCTAAAACTATTTCAAACAATCCAAAAAGAGGGAATCCTTCCCAAATCATTTTATGAGACCAACATCATCCTGATACCAAAACCCGGCAGAGACCCAACGAGAAAAGAAAACTTCAGGCCAATATCCATGATGAACATAGATGCAAAAATCTTCAATAAAATATTGGCAAGCCGATTGCAACAGTAAATCACAAAACTTATTCATCATGATCAAGTAGGATTCATCCCAGGGATGCAAGGCTGGTTCAACATATGCAAGTCTATCAACGTAATTCACCACATAAACAGAACCAAAAACAAAAACCACATGATTATCTCAATTGATGCAGAGAAGGCATTTGACAAAATTCAACAGCCCTTTATGCTAAAAACCCTCAATAAACTCGGTATCAATTATACGTATCTCAAAGTAATAAAAGCTATTTATGACAAACCAACAGCCAATATCATACTGAATAGGCAAAACTGGAAGCATTCCCTTTGAAATCCGGCACTAGACAAGGATGCCCTCTTTCACCACTCCTATTCAATATAGTACTGGAAGTTCTAGCCAGAGCAATCAGGCAAGAAAAAGAAATAAAGGGTATTCAAATAGGAAAGGTGGAAGGCAAATTGTCTCTATTTGCAGACGACATGATAGTATACCTAGAAGACCCCATCACCTCAGCCCAAAAACTCCTGAAACTGATAAGCAACTTCAGCAAAGTCTCAGGATATAAAATCAATGGGCAAAAATCACAAGCATTCCTCTACACCAATAACGGACTTAAAGAAAGCCAAATCAAGAACGAACTGCCATTCACAATAGCTACAAAAAGAATAAAATACCTTGGAATACAACTCACAAGGAACGTAAGGGACCTCTTCAAGGAGAACTACAGACCACTGCTCAACGAAATCAGAGAGGACACAAACAGATGGAGAAACATTCCATGTTCATGGTTAGGAAGAATTAATATTGTGAAAATGGCTATACTGCCCAAAGTAATTTACAGAATCAACGCTATCCCCATCAAGCTACCATTGACTTTCTTCACAGAACTGGAAAAAACCACCATGAACTTCATATGGAACCAAAAGAGAGCTCGCATAGCCAAGTCAATTCTAAGCAAGAAGAACACAGCGGGGGGCATCACACTACCGGATTTCAAACTATACTACAAGGCTACAGTAATCAAAACAGCATGGTACTGGTACCAAAACAGAGATATAGACCAATGGAACAAAACCGCGGCACCGGAGGCAACACAACATATCTACAGCTATACAATCTTTGATAAACCTGACAAAAACAAGCAATGGGGAAAGGATTCCCTGTTTAACAAATGGTGTTGGGAAAACTGGCTAGCTATGTGCAGAAAGCAGAAACTGGACCCCTTCCTGACACCTTACACTAAAATTAACTCCAGATGGATTAAAGACTTAAACATAAGACCTGGCACGATAAAAACCCTAGAAGGAAATCTAGGCAAAACTATCCAGGACATAGGAGTAGGCAAGGACTTTATGAACAAAACACCAAAAGCATTGGCAACAAAAGTCAAAATAGACAAATGGGACCTAATGATACTCCACAGCTTCTGCACGGCAAAAGAAACAGTCACTAGAGTGGATCGGCAACCAACAGAATGGGAAAAAACTTTCTCAGTTTACCCATCTGACAAAGGGCTGATATCCAGAATTTACAAAGAACTCAAACAGATTTACAGGAAAAAAACAAACAAGCCCATTCAAAAGTGGGCAAAGGATATGAACAGACACTTTACGAAAGAAGACATATATGAGGCCAACAGTCATATGAAAAAATGCTCATCATCACTGGTCATCAGAGAGATGCAAATCAAAACCACATTGAGATACCATCTCACGCCAGTTAGAATGGCGATCATTAAAAAATCTGGAGACAACAGATGCTGGAGAGGATGTGGAGAAAAAGGAACACTTTTACACTGTTGGTGGGAGTGTAAATTAGTTCAACCATTGTGGAAGACAGTGTGGCGATTCCTCAAGGCCTTAGAAATAGAAATTCCATTTGACCCAGCAATCCCATTACTGGGTATATATCCAAAGGACTATAGATCGTTCTACTATAAGGACACATGTACACGAATGTTCATTGCAGTACTGTTTACAATAGCAAAGACCTGGAATCAACCCAAATGCCCATTGATAATAGACTGGATTGGAAAAATGTGGCACATATACACCATGGAATATTATGCAGCAATCAGAAATGATGAGTTTGTGTCGTTTTTAGGGACATGGATGAATCTGGAGAACATCATCCTCAGCAAACTGACACAAGAACAGAAAATGAAACACCGCATATTCTCACTCATAGGCGGGTGATGAAAAATGAGAACACATGGACACAGGGAGGGGAGTACTAAACACTGGGGTCTATTGGGGGGAAAAGGGGAGGGCCCATGGGAGGGGGAGGTGGGGAGGGATAACCTGGGGAGAAATGCCAAATGTGGGTGAAGGGGAGAAAGGAAGCAAAACACACTGCCATGTGTGTACCTACGCAACTGTCTTGCATGTTCTGCTCATGTACCCCAAAACCTAAAATGCAATAAAAAAATTAAAAAAAAAGCAACACTAAAAAGAGCGGAAGAGGAGACAGCTTCTTGTTTTCAGCGCTTGAGTATAATTATTTTTTCAAGAGATGCTAAAAGTTTGAGAAAAATCCAGACTTCCTATTTTTAGCGTTCTTTCTTGTGGATTTTAGCATCCTTCCCTTATGTTTACGTGGTGATGGTAGAACCATCTGGAAATGATAGAACTAGCTATTTGTTTTGAGGGGCAGGAGATGGCAGGTGAGTTACTATCTTCTGCATTGCTTCAGTTTCTCTGATTTACTGTCTTGCTCTCTATTGTAGACGTCACGGGAAAAGTTGTGTTCTGAAATCTTCTCCTGTCCATTTGAAATACAAAGTTCATGAGCCTTGATTTGAACATAGCTCGTTCTTCCAACTAGCCTTCTGGAAAATGCTTACTTGCTAAATGTAGCATTGAAGGAAAGATTTTTTTTCTTTAGTATCTTCATGTTTCATATTCTCCTGACCTAAGCATGTCCGTGAAAGTGAATGTTTTTAGTCATCAGTTAATATTTCCCAACAAAGAATGGAAGATAGTAACATTCTCTTGAAAACCATGAAACTCTTGAACTAAAATTTTAACATCTTGTAAATGTTACAAGCGTTTCTTGTAAACATGAGAAAGGCTTGGCAGGTCTCATGGTGCAGTGAAAAAAGAACTCCACCTTGGAATGGACAGGCTGCCGAGCTCAATGACTTGAGTGAGCTCTTTCTGGGCCTCCTCCTTTCTTGGTGGAACGCCGTGCCGTGCCTGATGATCTCAGTTTTCCAGTGTGATCGCTGTCCCTGGTGATCTCAGTTTCCCAGTGTGAGCACCGTCCCTGGTGATCTTCGTTTCCCAGCATGAGCGCCGTCCCTGGTGACCTCAGTTTCCAGTGTGAGCACCGTCCCTGGTGACCTCAGTTTCCCACCGTGAGTGCTGTTCCTGGTCATCTCAGTTTCCCAGTGTGAGTGCCGTCCCTGGTGATTCCACAGTGTCTCACTGGCTCACTGAAGATGCTAGGCTGAGATTCTTTATGGTGCCCTTGTAGAACTGTGGCAGCTTGCCTAATTAACCCTGCTGTTTAGAAGAGACTGTGTTTTTGGGAGGTCAGTATATTGATTTCGGAACTATTTGGGATGTTTTCTATGGGACTGTCACTCACAAGGTAACCAAAGTGTCAGGGTTACTTTATCCACAGATACCTAAACAATGTTGATAATTTGCTGTCTGTCTGCTGCTGCTTCTTGGGAAAAGCTGAGAACACCTTTAGGAAAAGGCACCTTTGAACAGCTCTGCAGTCGTGTGGCATGGAGGATACTAGAAGCCATTGGATTTACTTTCCTTCCTGGGCAGCACAGTGACTCTTTTGTTTTTGAAGAGTGACCAGTTTTGGGTTCCACTGTTCAAGAAGGCTGAACTTATTTGGATGCCAGGAGGAATCTTTGTTTCCCTGTTCTCTGTGAGTTGTAGGCTGACTTTCACAAGAATGACTAAGAAATCAGCTGGGAGTGGTGGCTCACGCCTATGATTCTAGCACTTTGGGAGGCCGAAATGGGCAGATTGCTTGAGTCCAGGAGTTTGAGACTAGCCTGGGCAACATGGCAAAAAACTCCATCTGTAGAAAAAACACAAGAATTAGCTGGGCATGGAGGTGCACACCAATAGTCCCAGCTACTCAGGAGGCTGAGAGAAGGGAGGATCGCTTGAGCCCTGGAGGTTGAGGCTGCACTGAGCCTTGATTGCACCACTGTACTCCAGTCTGCATATAGTGATGCCGTCAAGTCTCACTGCAGCCTCAACCTCTAGGTTCCTAGTCATTCCTTTATCTGTTTACTAGGAAATCTTGGTGGTTCAGCACATATATTTGCTCTGCTGACAGTTATCAGTTGAGCTATCTCTTTATAGTAGGAACTTTTCATGTTTAGAAGAGAGATGGAGTTTAAAGGAATGAAGCTAAAGATAGAGTCTTTTAAGTCTGTTGACTTCTTTCTATCGTCCTGTTTAAGCAATTGATTATAAGGACTACAATTCGTATCTCACCCTAAAAATGCATGGGATTGAGGTTTGGGTCTATAGAGACCATCAGTGATGTCTAAGGGAATGGTTGGATCTTTCATCCGGGTCATTGATAGGCACTTCAAAAACTGCTATTGGAAACATTGACATTTATATGCAGAGGCATATCCTTCTGCTCCAGGATTAAGCATGCCTCTAACCCAGTGCCACCTGTAAAGTCAGCTAACACTGTAAGATGGGTGTTGTGGAATAATTAGTACTGGTGAGGATACAGAATCATTTTGTATGGGCTGCCAGCCCCACCCTCTTATTTCACAGCTGTTGCAAGTTGTAACCCACGGAGAGGAAGTGACTTGGGATTACCTAGCTCACTGTAACGTAGCCGGGTCTAGCCTGTCTCAAGAGGTGACTTTGAAGATGAAGACCATGACAAGGAGGTCTACAAATCAGAGAGACTGGGAATTTTTCCTCTTTTTTTACTCTGGTGATACCAAGTGCCATCATAGGCTCTGGTTCTCCTTTCTGCCACTCTGGTTACTCCTTTCAGAGTCAGCAAGAATACGGAGTAGGGAATAGCTTGGGCCACAGGCAGGGCCAAGCCCATCAGTGTCACTGAGATGGTCAGTAGCCCTGAGAATGTGACTGAGTGCTCTGGCCAGATCGGGGAGGGGCGCCTTTTCCTCAGGAGTTTCTGTGGCTTAGCAGGGAACGGGGGCTGTCTGTGTGCTTCCGTGAAGAGGGCAGGAGCAAAGGGGCCTGAGCCTCTGTCTTGGGACCTGGCACCACAGGAGACTGTATGCTGGCTCATGACGTGGGAGTCACAGGATGCTCCAAGGTGCTGTTTTATTCTTTTCTCCCATGTCAAAGTTCACACTTGGGGAATGTTTCCCATTGCCTGGGTGGCAGCTCTAGATGAATGGCCCTTTTTCTGAATGGAGGTGGGGACAGTTCCAGTAATAGCCTCATCTGGGCCATTTCTGGCCCCCTTGAGAACTGACTAAAAAGGCTACAAACCCACCTGTAAGAGTGGTTTACAAAGTTCTGAAGATACTGGGAAAACCTTGGAAAGTATTTGGAATAAGGTGTAATTATAACCATGCCACAGAAAAACACTTTTTGGGGTCATGCCTATCCCCTCATTTGAAAAAAAACATCTCAGCAGTTGCCAGACACTCCTTAGTAGCCAAAGAAATTGTAGTTTTGAGCTGTTCACTCTTTCTAGAAACTTCATAACATTAATTCTGAAGGAACAGGGTAGAGACCAAGAATGGAAGTGTGCTCTTCTGTGGTACTTTTAGCAACCAGACAGTTATTTGCCTCAGGCTCAGGAAGTCCAGTGGGGCCTGAGAGTCTTGTGCCACTCCAGCTCTGCAAGGCTGGCCTGGTGGTACAGGGTGGTGACCTACGTTTGGCAGCTGGTGGGGGACGCAGAGAGGGTGGGATCAACTGCAGGGCGGAGTCGATGTGGGGCAGGATCCTGGCAGCTTCTTTCTGCTCTTGCATTCCAGTGAACAAACAGTTCTTGAGCTCCTAGTGTACACGCAGCCACTAGGCCTGAGCCTCCCCTTTCTAACTGCTTTTCCTTGCAGTTCTGTTTTCATATTTACAAACTTCTGAACCTGAATTGTCATTCAGTGGTTCTCACTTTCTTTGTTTTTGCTATGGAAAACATTCTTTTCACTCATTTGTTTAAAAACTTATGAGCTTGTAGGTTTCCAGGTTAACAAAAACCCCCAAACACTGCAACACTGTGGATGGAACTGGAGGACAGTGTATTGAGTGAAATAAGCCAGATACAAGAAGACAAATTTCTTCTCTTCTCACTTATCTGTGGGAGCCAAACATTGAAAAAGTCAGCTCATGGAGATAGACAGTGGAATGATGGTTGCCATGGCTGGGAGGCACAGCTGGGAGCAAGGGACACAGTGGGGATGGCTGGTGGGTACACATGCAGTTAGAATGATGAGAGCTGGGATTTTGTAGAACCAGTGGGGTGACTATAGTTAACAGTCATTTATCGTATATTTAAAAATAACTAAAATATTGGAATTGGAATGTTCCTAACACAGAGAAGTAACACATAACTTGGAGTGATGGATACCCATTACCCTGATTTGATCATTATATGTTTTATGCCTATATCAAAACTTCACAGGTATGCCATAAATATATACAGTGATTACATACCCATAATAATTTTTTTTGTCACTTAACATACCTCACACATAATGATTTTTTTAAAAACACCCTAAAATACCATGAAGCTCTCTTCCCATTCTGTACTCCAAGGAGTAGAAGAACAGTTATATCAGCAATCCAAAATGGATATATATTTTTTTGTCATTTGTTTGTGTTTTGTTTTGTTTTAGAGCCAAGGTCTTGCTCTGTCACCCAGGTTGGAGCGCTGTGGTATGATCATAGCTCAGTGTATCCTAAAAGTCCTGGACTCTAGATATCTCCCAACCTCAGCCTCCCAAGTACAGGTGTGTGCTGCCACACCTGGGTGCTTTTTATTTTTGTTTGTTTTTTTGTAGAGACTGATCTCTCTGTGTTGCCCAGGCTGGTCTTGAAGTCCTGGCCTCATTTCAGCCTCCCACATGTTGGGATTCCAGCCATGAGCCACTGCGCCCAGCTAGATTTATGTTCGATTTGGATGTGATTCTGTAACATTTTCCCACAGCATAACTAACCCCTAATAGAATTGTAGAAAAATTAACACAACCTCAGGTAAAGGGTTGGCCTAGAAGAATTTTGGGGATGTAGAAAATTCACCCTGAGAATACCTTGGAGAATACCTTGGATGCCTGAGTCTGCTCATCAACCTGCCACTCAGCTAGCGTGCGACCTCTCACCTCGTGCACATCTCTGTACGCTTCCTGGCCTCTCTTTAACCTCCCACTCAGCTAGCATGTGACCTCTCACCTCGTGCACATCTCTGTACCCTTCCTGGCATCTCTTTAACCTCCTACTCACCTACCGTGTGACCACTCACTTCGTGCACGTCTCTGTACCCTTCCTGGCCTTTCACTAACCTCCCACTCAGCTAGCGTGTGACCTCTCACCTCGTGCACGTCTCTGTACCCTTCCTGGCCTCTCTAAAGACTTTAGCTGTTCGACCCTGTGGATCGGTGCACAGTTACTTCAGGATATCATGCCAGATGATGATATGTTCTCTCTCCCTCACAGAGTGAAGGCTGCGCAGACTGAGTTAGGACAGCAAATCCTGGCTGATTTTGAAGAAGCATTTCCTTCCCAGGGCACTAAGGTACGGCCTTGCATTTCCCTCAGTCTTCAGAGGTGATCACTGCCCTTGCCATGTTCACACTCCCACAGTCACATGCGGTTTCATTCCCATCATGTTTGCTGGCAGCTGCAGAGCTTTCTGCTGCAGGTTCAGGACAATGAGACCATCCTTGATTTTAAATATCCCAAAGTGGTTCCTCGTCTGTTTCCTGCCATCATCAGAAAGTGAGGATTTGTTTGGGCTTAATTTAATGCACGTTAAACCTTCTATCATGTCTGCCCTGTCAGTTCCTTTTTCTCGTGGCTGTATTTTTTAGAAATCTTCGTGCCGCAATGTTTTTTAGGATTGTTACATAACTTACTGGTTTTGGTCTGGTGAAAAGACAACTGGGAGGAGCATCCACCGGCTTATGTAACTCTGGGAGTGACACTGTTAGGGGTCTCACTGTTAATGATCATGAGCCTGTCCTTTGGAATTAGTGCCCTTGAGCACTCCCTGGTAGCAGAGCTGTTTGCATGGTGTCTGCTGAGCCCACAGCATTTCACTTGTGAGTGCTTGGTTGCACTTCTCACGTACCCAGCTTTCTCTCACTTGGCTGTCATCATGCTTGGGTAACTGCTTTTAGCTCCACCTTTCTAACTGTAGCAGATGCCATCTTAATGCCTAGCATGTGTTAGACAGGTAAGAACCCATACAGGCATTCTTCTCTGTCATTTGAGCTATAGAGAGAGAATTGTTCAAGGCAGAAATAAACTGAAGCACACGGGCAAGGAACTTTCCTCGTCCTCCTTGGCAGGTGGAGATGGGGATATATGTTTATTTACTGATCCAAGGAATATTTCCCGCGTCTGCTCTGTAATTCAGTAACTGGAAATACTGAATCCTTTTTCCTTGGTGCTCCATGAAACAAACGTAGGAAGCAGATGGCAGTAGCTGTCTCAGCCTTTGCAGATCGCTTTCTCTAGGAGGCCTGCTCCTGATTTGAATGTCTTCACACTCTGCGGTTGTCTGCTGGTGATCAGATGCTTATTTGTAAAGCACTTTTCCTTGAGAACATGGTATACCTTAGTCATCTGATATAGCTGCAGGGAGGGAGTAGATCTCGGAAAGCCATTTATCCTATTTCCTACATGAGGAAAATGAAGGTCAAAGATGTAAAAAGGGATTGTGGGGATATTAACAGAAGTTCAACACCAGCCTTACCAACATGGAGAAACCCCATCTCTACTAAAAATACAAAATTAGCCAAGTGTGGTGGCACATATCTGTAATCCCAGCTACTTCGGAGGCTGAGGCAGAAGAATCGCTTGAAACTGGAAGGCGGAGGTTGCAGCGAGCCAAGATTGTGCCACTGCACTCCAGCCTGGGTGACAGAGCAAAACTCCATCTCAAAAAAGAGATGCAGGGGGCTTTTGTTAGGACAGGGTTAGCTTCACATGTACTCAGCTGTCCATTTCAGTGTTTTTTTTTTCCTTTGTGCAATGGAGTTTTACTCTTTCACCCAGGCTGGGGTGAAGTGGCACGATCTTGGTTCACTGACACCTCTGGTGGCCTACCCCTGTCCCGGTTTAATCGTTTCTCCTGCTCAGTCTCCCGAGTAGCTGGGATTATAGGTTCCTGCCACTATGCTTGAGTGGTTTTTTTTTTTGAGACAGAATCTTGCTTCTTTGCCAGGCTGGAGTGCAATGGTGTGATCCCGGCTCACTACAATCTCTGCTTCCCAGGTTCAAGTGATTCTTCTGTCTCAGCCTCCCGAGTAGCTGGGACTACAGGTGCTATAGGTCGATTATTTTTCAGATGAGGTCGAGTAAGTGTGCCAAAGCTACACGTATGGCTTTTTAGCCAGGCTAAGAGTAGGTTCCAAGTGTTTTTATTGTAGTCGACTTAGCTAGTTGCGGTCATTCAGTGATGTACCATAAAGAAAGTCTCAGCATAACTTTGGTCATTGAATTGCCTTTGGTAACAAAAACCTTCCCACCATGAAGTGTCAGTTTATCCCATGGTATCTTTTCAGTGTTCTTTCAGGTCAGGAGGCCAATGTCACAAGATTTGCTTTCTGGCTGCCCATTCACTATCAGTGAAACAAGTGTAGTAGCTTGGAACCTGGTTTTATATGTTAAAGGCGACCACACTATTTGGGGAAAATATAACACTTTAAGAACATGAATTCCAGAGTTTGGAATCAGGGAAAGGTGGTACATGTGGAATGAGACAGGGGCATTCCAGCTCTTAAGAGTAAGACTGGTGGCGTTCTAGCTCTTAAGCCTCTTCAGCGGCATCTTCCAGTGTCAGAGACTGGTGGCATTCTGACTTTTAGGTCTCTTTCAGTTTTGGCATGCAGAAAATGAAATTTCCCATGATCATTGCTAGTCCTGTTGTCTAAAATATCTCATTGCAGATTCACAGCGTAGTTTTATATTGGCTGCTGTAAATCTAGTGTAATGATTCCTTCATCGAGGAACAGGCAACTGACATACCATCCGCAGTAGAAAGAATGAGTGTGAGGGGAGTAGGAGTAAGACCAACAATATGTAGACACAGGAAGTAGCGATTGTGAGAAGCCATGAGGGTTAAAGGGTGTTTCTGGCTTTTAACCTGGCACATGTTGTTTGTTCTAGAGACCTGGAGGACCCAGCAATGTTCTACGAGATGCGTGTCTGGTTGCTAATATTTTGGACCCCAGAATCAAGCAGGAGATTATGAAAAAGTTTATTAAACAGCATCTGTCAGAGTATCTAGTACTTTTTCAGGAAAACCAAGATGTAAGTATTGACCAAATAAGATCAGATGTAATATTTGAGTTTTACTGAGAAATGAATGCTGTCAAGCCTACTGATTTAGACTTTATGTTAACATTCCTGTCTCACAGTGTTGATTGTTGAGCTGTGAGCCCTAGGGGCTGACTTGATAGTTCCTAATCATTTTGAGGTCACTGACCCTTTGGAGAAATTCAGAAACATGCGCCTGTGCATAAAACTCTGCAGATGGTGTTTGGAAATGTATAGACCCCTGAAGCCCAATCATGACCCTAGGTTAAAAACCTCTGGATTTTGAAGTTAAAAATCAAGTAAAAAAGGTAGCCCAGATTCTTTAAAGCCGTGAGAAATACGGAGATTGGTTCCCTTTTGCTTGGCTCTGTGCTTGTTTCCTTAAACTTTCAGTTTTGCTTCTAACTATGGGGTAGTTTCTGTTACCCACCTTCACCAGGTTGCCTGGCTGGACAAAATCGACAGACGCTACGCCTGGATAAAACGCCAGCTTGTGGACTATGAGGAGAAATACGGCTGCATGTTTCCACGTGAGTGGTACATGGCTGAGAGGATTGCAGTAGAATTTTGCCATGTGACAAGGTAGATGCCAATTCTCTACTGGTTCTGTTGTTAATGGAATTTTCACCATCAGTCCCCCAGACTCTTAATGGTTCCATGTTGTCCTGTGGATTCAGTGCCACTTCCAGACCCCACCAGATGATTGATACCATCCTCATACCCAACTGTGGCCCCTCGGTTGCTCCCCTCTGCTCCCATCTTTGCTCTGGGACTTTCCTTTGGTGTGGTTCGTGCCTCAGTCTACCTTCTACACCAACTGAAGGCTTATCAACTGGATCGACTTACAGTGATTCTTCTACCCCATGTTTTCCCCTAATTGGTTTCGCATATATCAGTGTACTGTGTATATATCCCATCATCGTTTTCATTTTCTGACTTGCTAGATAGATAGTTCCTTTGAGTCAGGGGTAGTATTTACTTTAATGATACAGCAGGCACTGAGGAAACATTTGTTGAATGAATTTCCTATTCCTAATACAGTGTGAATAGCCTCTGGATAGTTAATAGAGCTTTCTTTTGAGACAGAGTCTCACTCTATCATCCAGCCTGGAGTGCTGCTGTGGCACAATCCCAGCTCACTGCAACTGGGTTCAAGTGATTCTCATGCCTCGGCCTCCCAAGTGTCAAGGATTATAGGTGTGTGTAACCACATCTGGCTAGTTTTGTATTTTTAGTAGAGATGGAGTTTCACCATGTTGGCCAGGCTTGTCTTGAACTCCTGACCTCCAGTGATCTGCCCACCCATCTTGGCCTCCCAAAGTGTTGGGTTTATAGGCGTGAGCCACCGCACCTAGCCTGTGTCTGAGCTTTTCAAGCATTTTAATGACCTTCTTTCATTCGTCGTCTCTATGGTATCCATGAATATAGCCCCAAGAACAGATAGTCACTTTATGTTAAAAAAACTAAAGCCCAGGAAGATCAGATCCGTGTATCCATGACAAAGCTCAAAGCTAAAGCCAGAGTCAGACTTTTTTTCTTTGACCCTGGTCTCTGTCACCCAGACTGGAGTGCAGTGGCGTGATCATGTCTCACAGCAGCCTTGATGTCCCAGGCTCAAGTGATCTTCCCACCTCAGTCTCCCGAGTAGCTGAGATTACAGGTGTGTGCCACCACACTAGTTAATTTTTATGTGTGTATTTTTTGTAGAGACAGAGTTTTGCTATGTTGTTCAGGCTGGTCTTGAACTTTTTTATTCTTTATTTCTAGCTATACTACAACAGTGTTGGTAACTGGGTCTTACTAGTTATTTATTTCCTCCCAGTAGTACACAATTACATTTAACTCCAGGTTAATAAGAAAAAAAGCCCATATCTAAGCATAACTCAACCACCTTTCCACAATGGTGGTCTGTTATATTAAAATCGTGGAAAGTACAGTCAAATTGCATGTTGTAAACACATTGTTGAAACACATTTTGTTTCAAGGGATACTGGCTTTTTTAAAAGTAGATTTTATTTTTAGAGTGGTTTTAGGTTCACCGCAGAGTGGAGCAGCAGATAGAGAGTCCCATGTGTTCCTGCCCCTTGCCTAGTCCCTCTGTGGTTGGCACCTTTCACCAGAGTGGTACATCTATCACAGCTAGCAAAGCTTCACTGACATACCATCATCACCCAGAGTGATGGTCTGTAGTTCATGCCAGTGTTCACGCTTGGTGTCAGCACACAGTCTTCCCAGAGCAATGGTCTGCAGTTTGTGCCAGTGTTCACGCTTGGTGTTAGCATACAGTCTGTGGCTTTCAGACGGGCGTCTCGCAGTGTTGCCCACACTGGCGTACAGTGGCTGCTCACAGGCGTGGTAATTGTGCTCTACAGCCTTGAACTCCTGGGTTCAAGCAACCTGCCTGCTTCAGCCACCCGAGCAGCTGCAACTGCAGGTGCACTCAGCTCTGTTCTTTGTGGCTCTTGTTGTAAGAAACACATCGGGCCAGGTTCGGCAGTTAATGCCTATAATCCTAGTACTTTGGGAGGCCAAGGCGGGTGGATCATGTGAGTCTAGGAGTTTGAGACCAGCCTGGACAACATGGCAAAATCCCACCTCTAGAGAAAATACAAAAATTAGCTGTTCATGTTGCCAAGCACCTTTCATCCCAGCTACCAGAGAGGCTGAGATGGGAGGATTGCTTGAGTCCAGGAGGTCAAGGCTGCAGTAAGCCATGATCATGCCATTGCACTTGAGCTTGGGAGACCAAGTGAGACCCTTCTCAGAAAAAGAAAGCGGGGGTGGGGGCGGAAGGAGGGAAGGAAGGAAGGAAAAAGGAAAAGAAAAGAAAGAGAAAGAAAGAAAAAGAAACACATTGACTCCTGTAGATTTAGAGAACCTTTTAGCTCTGGTTTAGGATCAGTTGAGATTGTCACCTTCTGAATCCCAGTTAGCAAAATAAAGAGTGAGTTCCTTGAGAAACTGTTAGCTAATTCCTTTTTAGCCCACAGTTCAGCAGACTTGAAAAGCAGCTCTGTGAGGAATGAAGTTTGAAAGAGACTGGGCGTATGCTAGAGCCCACCGTCTCTGTGAGCACTGGTACCTGCTCTTGTTGTCTCAGCTAATGTAGTGTTGCTGCCAAGCTTCTACTGTTAGAATTTTGGATAAAATCCTACAGATACATCATTCTCAAACTCAGAGACCCTTGGTTTGATTTTGTCATGTATTTTTGTGGGAAGATGATGATAGCTTAGTCCTTACTAAGAACTCACATGTCGCTGTTCACTAGCAGCTGACCTTCTGAAACGTAGTACTTGAGAGAGCTGCACATGAGTGCCTCAGGCAGGGGCCAGCTAAGCCTGCTGGCACTTTCTCACGGGGATTCCTGTTCCTGGCGTGCATTTCCATGGCTCTTGCTTTCTAGTTGAAGAGATGATTATTGGGCCCTCAGGAGAAGGGAGGGCCTTGTTATTCAGTAATTCATGATTTATGAACTTACTAGGCTATACACACTAATAAAAAATTAGGTGCTCCCATATGTATTATTATCCAATTATTGAACAGATTAAAGATACGGGCAATGTAGTAACCATGGAAACAGATTAGCGGTGGCTCACACCTGTAATCCCAGTACTTTGGGAGGCCAAGCCAGGCCGATCGCTTGAGGTTAGGAGTTTGAGACCAGTCTAACCAACATGGTGAAACCCTGTCTCTACTAAAAATACAAAAAAAAAAAAAATAGTCAGGTGTGGTGTAATCCCAGCTACTTGGGAGGCTGAGACACGAGAATCGTTTGAACCCAGGAGGTAGAGATTGCAGTGATCATGCCACTTCACCCCAGCCTGGGCAACACAGGGAGACTCCATCTCAAAAAAAAAAAAAAAAAAAATAGCATTTATAAAACTGATTTGTTTGCCTGCTGGCTAATTTCACCTTAAAATTCTAATTGTTTAGAACACGTTATTTCTATTCCCCAGGTTTTAGACTAAGCTGGTAACAGACCTCAGGGTTCCAAATGACCACATACATTTTTTTCCTCTGAATATAAGCCAAGGCCATTTACTTTGTCTTATCGTGAATGAATGATTTGCTTATTTGATAGAATTCTTATCTCTTTGTTTTGAAGGACAGAACTTGCCAAGATTATGCGGACCAGAGCCAAGGAGATTGAAGTGAAGTTGCTGCTTTTTGCTATTCAGAGAACAACTAACTTTGAGGGGTTTCTTGCAAAACGCTTCTCCGGCTGTACCCTGACAGATGGGACCCTGGTAAGACCTTCCCAAGGGAGGCTGCGACATGAGGTCAGTGGGTCGGGTGGTTGGGATTCACGTCAGTGCTTCACTGTATGGCAGTTCTATCCATTGGCTTCAGTGCCTAATCCCTCATTCCAGTGATTTCACTGAATTGATAGGAAAAGTGATGGTACTGATCACTCTGAACAGATTTATTATTTGTTATGCAGTGCTTCATGTTTATAGAATACCTTGTCATCATTTTTTTCTAAGTATTGATCTCATTTTACAGACTAGTAGTTTTGTGAGTCAGATGCCTTACTCAGTCAGAAATACCTTATTGCTTTATTAGCTATCAGATTTGGTTACAATTCGGATATATTTTTACTTTAGGGTTTGCCTTTTATCATCTCTGGTGAGCAAACTAGGTCAGAGAGTCTCTGAAAACCAGGTCTGGGAACTGTGCGCCTCCATTGGAAAGGTGGATCATATTACTGCTGGTTAAATGTTTCATCTATCTCTGTGTTGTCAGAGACCAGGTCCAAAATTTCTCTCTGTAAACCTCCTCCTTTTGGCCCAATGCAGTGGCTCACACCTGTAATCCCAGCACTTTGGGGGCGCTGAGGCAGGATTGCTTGAGACCAGGAGTTCAAGACCAGCCTGGGCAATATAGCAACCTCATCTCTATAAAAAACTTAAAAAAAAAAATTAGTCAGGCATGTTGGCGCACACATGTAGTCCTAATTACTTGGAGGCTGAGGTGAGGACCACTTAAGCCTAGGAGTTGAGGCTGCTGTGAACTATTATGGGTGACGGAGTGATACTGTATGTCTAAAAAAAGAAAAGAAACAAAGGAACAAACCTCTTCTTGCTGGAGGCCCCGGATCCTTGCTAACACATCAATATGCTTTTTTTACGTTTCCTTTCCACAGGGAAACCAAGTGACTATTTTATAGTAATTTCTGTTTGCATCATTACGTATGCACAGGCTTTGAGTTCCTTGAATATAGGAATTGTAGCTGAGTCATGCAAAGTATACACAGAACCCATGCAGGCTGGAATGGAAAGGGAAAGAAGAAAGGAGGGAGGGAAGAAGAAATCCAAGTTGAGAGAATCATACCTTTGAATTTTCCTTAAAACTAGATTTGGGTTTCTTTAAAAACTGCTGGTAACAATAGAGAAACAGAGTGATTCAGTAGCAGAACCCTTAGACCAGCAGTCAAGAGAGAAGACTTGTGGTCTTGTCCCGATTCTGCTGTAACATGGTGAACTGCCTTCCCTGTTAGATTGTGGCATATCCCCGCCGTGAGATACTACTATACAGCAGTTTAAAGGTGACAGAATGGGGGCCAGACGCGGTGGCTCATGCCTATTATCCCAGCACTTTGGGAGATACAATTTCTTTTTTTTTTTTTTTTTTTTTTTTTAAGCATGATAAATTTATTCTGAAACATACAAGGCAAATGCTAAACTATGAAAAACCATAATAGCTAACCTTTAGTGGGGGCTTACTGTGTGCTAAAGGCTGACTACTATGTGCTCTTTACAAATATTAACATGTTTAATTTTCACAATCACCCCATGAGATTATTATTATTATTTTTTTTTTTTTAATTTTTTATTGGATTATAGGTTTTGGGGTACATGAGCAGAGCATGCAAGACAGTTGCGTAGGTACACACATGGCAGTGTGCTTTGCTTTTCTTCTCCCCTTCACCCACATTTGGCATTTCTCCCCAGGCTATCCCTCCCCACCTCCCCCTCCCACTGGCCCTCCCCTTTTCCCCCCAATAGACCCCAGTGTTTAGTACTCCCCTTTCTGTGTCCATGTGTTCTCATTTTTCATCACCCACCTATGAATGAGAATATGCGGTGTTTCATTTTCTGTTCTTGTGTCACTTTGCTGACGATGATGTTTTCCAGATTCATCCATGTCCCTACAAACGACACGAACTCATCATTTCTGATTGCTGCATAATATTCCATGGTGTATATGTGCCACATTTTTCCAATCCAGTCTATTATCAATGGGCATTTGGGTTGATTCCAGGTCTTTGCTATTGTAAACAGTGCTGCAATGAACATTCGTGTACATGTGTCCTTATAGTAGAACGATCTATAGTCTTTTGGATATATACCCAGTAATGGGATTGCTGGGTCAAATGGAATTTCTATTTCTAAGGCCTTGAGGAATCGCCACACTGTCTTCCACAATGGTTGAACTAATTTACACTCCCACCAACAGTGTAAAAGTGTTCCTTTTTCTCCACATCCTCTCCAGCATCTGTTGTCTCCAGATTTTTTAATGATCGCCATTCTAACTGGCGTGAGATGGTATCTCAATGTGGTTTTGATTTGCATCTCTCTGATGACCAGTGACGATGAGCATTTTTTCATATGATTGTTGGCCTCATATATGTCTTCTTTCGTAAAGTATCTGTTCATATCCTTTGCCCACTTTTGAATGGGCTTGTTTGTTTTTTTCCTGTAAATCTGCTTGAGTTGTTTGTAAATTCTGGATATCAGCCCTTTGTCAGATGGGTAGACTGCGAAAATTTTTTCCCATTCTGTTGGTTGCCGATCCACTCTAGTGACTGTTTCTTTTGCCGTGCAGAAGCTGTGGAGTTTCATTAGGTCCCATTTGTCTATTTTGGCTTTTGTTGCCAATGCTCTTGGTGTTTTGTTCATGAAGTCCTTGCCTATTCCTATGTCCTGGATAGTTTTGCCTAGATTTCCTTCTAGGGTTTTTATGGTGCCAGGTCTTATGTTTAAGTCTTTAATCCATCTGGAGTTAATTTTAGTGTAAGGTGTCAGGAAGGGGTCCAGTTTCTGCTTTCTGCACATGGCTAGCCAGTTTTCCCAACACCATTTGTTAAACATGGAATCCTTGCCCCATTGCTTGTTTTTGTCAGGTTTATCAAAGATATAGTTGTATGTATGTTGTGTTGCCTCCGGTGCCTCTGTTTTGTTCCATTGGTCTATATCTCTGTTTTGGTACCAGTACCATGCTGTTTTGATTACTGTAGCCTTGTAGTATACTTTGAAATCCGGTAGCGTGATGCCCCCCGCTGTGTTCTTTTTGCTTAGAATTGACTTGGCTATGCGGGCTCTCTTTTGGTTCCATATGAAGTTCATGGTGGTTTTTTCCAGTTCTGTGAAGAAAGTCAATGGTAGCTTGATGGGGATAGCGTTGATTCTGTAAATTACTTTGGGCAGTATAGCCATTTTCACGATATTAATTCTTCCTAACCATGAACATGGAATGTTTCTCCATCTGTTTGTGTCCTCTCTGATTTCGTTGAGCAGTGGTTTGTAGTTCTCCTTGAAGAGGTCCCTTACGTTCCTTGTGAGTTGTATTCCAAGGTATTTTATTCTTTTTGTAGCAATTGCGAATGGCAGTTCGCTCTTGATTTGGCTTTCTTTAAGTCTGTTATTGGTGTAGACGAATGCTTGTGATTTTTGCACATTGATTTTATATCCTGAGACTTTGCTGAAGTTGTTTATCAGTTTCAGGAGTTTTTGGGCTGAGGCGATGGGGTCTTCTAGGTATACTATCATGTCGTCTGCAAATAGAGACAATTTGGCTTCCACCTTTCCTATTTGAATACCCTTTATTTCTTTTTCTTGCCTGATTGCTCTGGCTAGAACTTCCAGTACTATATTGAATAGGAGTGGTGAGAGAGGGCATCCTTGTCTAGTACCAGATTTCAAAGGGAATGCTTCCAGTTTTTGCCCATTCAGTATGATATTGGCTGTTGGTTTGTCATAAATAGCTTTTATTACTTTGAGATACGTTCCATCGATACCGAGTTTATTGAGGGTTTTTAGCATAAAGGGCTGTTGAATTTTGTCAAATGCCTTCTCTGCGTCAATTGAGATAATCATGTGGTTTTTGTTTTTGGTTCTGTTTATGTGGTGAATTACGTTGATAGACTTGCGTATGTTGAACCAGCCTTGCATCCCTGGGATGAATCCTACTTGATCATGATGAATAAGTTTTTTGATTTGCTGTTGCAATCGGCTTGCCAATATTTTATTGAAGATTTTTGCATCTATGTTCATCATGGATATTGGCCTGAAGTTTTCTTTTCTCGTTGGGTCTCTGCCGGGTTTTGGTATCAGGATGATGTTGGTCTCATAAAATGATTTGGGAAGGATTCCCTCTTTTTGGATTGTTTGAAATAGTTTTAGAAGGAATGGTACCAGCTCCTCCTTGTGTGTCTGGTAGAATTCGGCTGTGAACCCCTCTGGACCTGGGCTTTTTTTGTGAGGTAGGCTCTTAATTGCTGCCTCAACTTCAGACCTTGTTATTGGTCTATTCATAGTTTCAGCTTCCTCCTGCTTTAGGCTTGGGAGGACACAGGAGTCCAGGAATTTATCCATTTCTTCCAGGTTTACTAGTTTATGTGCATAGAGTTGTTTGTAATATTCTCTGATGATGGTTTGAATTTCTGTGGAATCTGTGGTGATTTCTCCTTTATCATTTTTTATTGCATCTATTTGGTTGTTCTCTCTTTTATTTTTAATCAATCTGGCTAGTGGTCTGTCTATTTTGTTGATCTTTTCAAAAAACCAGCTCTTGGATTTATTGATTTTTTGAAGGGTTTTTCGTGTCTCAATCTCCTTCAGCTCAGCTCTGATCTTAGTAATTTCTTGTCTTCTGCTGGGCTTTGAGTTTTTTTGATCTTGCTCCTCTAGCTCTTTCAATTTTGACGATAGGGTGTCAATTTTGGATCTCTCCATTCTCCTCATATGGGCACTTATTGCTATATACTTTCCTCTAGAGACTGCTTTAAATGTGTCCCAGAGGTTCTGGCACGTTGTGTCTTCGTTCTCATTGGTTTCGAAGAACTTCTTTATTTCTGCCTTCATTTCGTTGTTTACCCAGTCAACATTCAAGAGCCAGTTGTTCAGTTTCCATGAAGCTGTGCGGTTCTGGGTCGGTTTCTGAATTCTGAGTTCTAACTTGATTGCACTATGGTCTGAGAGGCTGTTTGTTATGATTTCAGTTGTTTTGCATTTGTTGAGCAGTGCTTTACTTCCAATTATGTGGTCAATTTTAGAGTAGGTGTGATGTGGTGCTGAGAAGAATGTGTATTCTGTGGATTTGGGGTGGAGAGTTCTGTAAATGTCCACCAGGTTTGCTTGCTCCAGGTCTGAGTCCAAGCCCTGGGTATCCTTGTTGATTTTCTGTCTGGTTGATCTGTCTAGTATTGACAGTGGAGTGTTAAAGTCTCCCACTATTATTGTGTGGGAGTCTAAGTCCTTCTGTAAGTCATTAAGAACTTGCCTTATGTATCTGGGTGCTCCTGTGTTGGGTCCATATATGTTTAGGATCGTTAGCTCTTCTTGTTGTATCGATCCTTTTACCATTATGTAATGGCCTTCTTTGTCTCTTTTGATCTTTGTTGCTTTAAAGTCTATTTTATCAGAGATGAGAATTGCAACTCCTGCTTTTTTTTGCTTTCCATTAGCTTGGTAAATCTTCCTCCGTCCCTTTATTTTGAGCCTTTGTGTATCCTTGCATGTGAGATGGGTTTCCTGGATACAGCACACTGAAGGGTTTTGGATTTTTATCCAATTTGCCAGTCTGTGTCTTTTGATTGGTGCATTTAGTCCATTTACATTTAGGGTTAATATTGTTATGTGTGAATTTGATACTGCCATTTTGATTCTAAGTGGCTGTTTTGCCTGTTAGTTGTTGTAGATTCTTCATTATGTTGAAGCTCTTTAGCATTCAGTGTGATTTTGGAATGGCTGGTACTGATTGATCCTTTCTATGTGTAGTGCCTCTTTTAGGAGCTCTTGTAAAGCAGGCCTGGTGGTGACAAAAGCTCTGAGTACTTGCTTGTTCGCAAAGGATTTTATTCTTCCTTCACTTCTGAAGCTCAGTTTGGCTGGATATGAAATTCTGGGTTGAAAGTTCTTTTCTTTAAGAATGTTGAATATTGGCCCCCACTCTCTTCTGGCTTGTAGTGTTTCTGCCGAGAGATCTGCTGTGAGTCTGATGGGCTTCCCTTTGTGGGTAACCCGACCTTTCTCTCTGGCTGCCCTTAGTATTCTCTCCTTTATTTCAACCCTGTTGAATCTGATGATTATGTGCCTTGGGGTTGCTCTTCTTGCGGAATATCTTTGTGGTGTTCTCTGTATTTCCTGCAATTGAGTGTTGGCTTGTCTTGCTAGGTGGGGGAAATTTTCCTGGATGATGTCCTGAAGAGTATTTTCCAGCTGGGATTCATTCTCTTCGTCCCCTTCTGGTACACCTATCAAACGTAGGTTAGGTCTTTTCACATAGTCCCACATTTCTTGGAGACTTTGTTCATTCCTTTTTGCGCTTTTTTCTCTGATCTTGGTTTCTCGCTTTATTTCATTGAGTTGGTCTTCGACTTCAGATATTCTTTCTTCTGCTTGGTCAATTCGGTATTGAAACTTGCGTTTGCTTCGCGAAGTTCTCGTATTGTGTTTTTCAGCTCCTTTAATTCATTCATATTCCTCTCTAAGGTATCCATTCTTGTTATCATTTCCTCGAATCTTTTTTCAAATCTTTTTTCAAGGTTCTTAGTTTCTTTGCATTGATTTAATACATGATCTTTTAGCTCACAAAAGTTTCTCATTATCCATCTTCTGAAGTCTAATTCCGTCATTTCGTCACAGTCATTCTCCGTCCAGCTTTGTTCCCTTGCTGGTGAGGAGTTTTGGTCCTTTCTAGGAGGCGATGTGTTCTGGTTTCGGGTGTTTTCCTCCTTTTTGCGCTGGTTTCTTCCCATCTTTGTGGATTTGTCCGCTGGTCGTCTGCGTAGTTGCTGACTTTTCGTTTGGGTCTCTGAGTGGACACCCAGAATGTTGATGATGAAGTATTTCTGTTGCTTGGTTTTCCTTCTACCAGTCTAGCCCCTTCGCTGAACGACTGTTGAGGTCCGCTCCAGACCCTGCTTGTCTGGGGTGCACCTCTAGTAGCCGTGGCACAGCGAGGGATGCTACCAGTTTCTTTTTCTGCTCTCTTTGTCCCAGGATGATGCCTGCCTAATGACAGTCTTTTGGATATAGAGGGGTCAGGGAGCTGCTTGAGGAGACAGTTTGTACTTTATAGGGGTTTAATTGCTGAGCTGTGCACTCTGTTGTTCATTCAGGGCTGTTAGGCTGCTATGTTTGATTCTGCTGCAACACAGCTCATTAAACAACCCTTTTTTTTTTCTCAAATGCTCTGTGTTGAGGGGTTTGGGTTTTATTTTTGGATGTCCGATCAGGTGTCCTGCCCAGCTCGAAGGCAGACTAGCCACTGTTTGGCTGCCGAGGCTCCGCCCTGCTGTTGTGTGATTCGCGCTGTTCCTGTGGGCTCTGCTGTGGTCTCCGCCACGCCCTGCGGCGGAGTCTCTTCGTAGTAGCGTGTTGCCTCAGCAACGGGAGGCTGCGTCAGCAGTGGGCGTGTATCTCAGTAGGGACGGGTTGCCTCGGCAACGGCTGGCTGCGTCAGCAGTGGGCGTGTATCTCAGTTGCGGCGGGTTGCCTCGGCACCGGCTGGCTGCATCAGCAGTGGGCGTGTATCTCAGTTGGGGCAGGTTGCCTCCGTAGTGGTGGACGCCCCTCCCCCACAGAGCGTCTCGGACCTTCTGCCCGGGATGGTTTGAAATCGCGGTTTTGTTTGTCCCACTGGGTATCCCAAACGATCTGTCCCTGCAATCCCCTGGGCTGGGCTACTGTGCAAGTCTCGTTCAGTCTCAAGTCCAGCCCTCTCAAGTCTCAGGTTGCCGGTTCAACAAGGCACCCGGACAAGCGCGCCCTGTGGGGATTGCTGGGTAGGGCCGGCCGCCACCGCCCCGGCTGCCGGCTTCGCCAGGCAGACCTACTGCCTGGCGTCCCGTGTCTTTTTATACTTGGGAGTTTCCCCGTTCTGTGGGCAACAAAGATCAGTCTGGAAATGCAGCACTGACTCACCGTTTGCGAATTCAACGCGTGCTCCAATCCTGGGTTGTTCTCACAGCGCCATCTTGAGTCCCCTATCCATGAGATTCGATACAATTTCTTTTATGGTACATGTGGTATAATTTTTTTATGGGAAAAATGAAAAGCATGTTTATGTACATAAATGTGTCAGAAAGAGGTCCGGAAATAACAGTAGCGGTCTCTAGGAAGGAAGCTGGAGTGAGAGTAGGTAGAGAAGCATAGTTTTTTGGAAACGGTCTTATACAAATGCATTTACATACTTTTTGTGTACTTGAGCAAAGTTACTTTTCAATTGTTTTAAAAGAAGAAAGAGAGCCAAATCAATGATTTCCAAATCCTTTCTTCTGACAAAATCTAATACAGAGGCTGGGTGCGATGGCTCCTCTATAATGCCAGCACTTTGAGAGGCTGAGGTGGGAGGATCACTTGAGGTCAGGAGTTTGAGATCAGCCTGGCTATCATGGCAAAACCCTGTCACTACTAACAATATAAACAATTGGCCGAGTGTGCTTGTGGGTGCCTGCCGAGATTGTGCCACTGCACTCCAGCCTAGGCGACAGAGCGAGACTCCATCTCAAAGAGAAAGAAAATTGAATGTAGAATCCGAACACAACGATAGGTAACATGCTTTGAACATCCGCTCAGTGACCCTCACTGTAATGGGTGCGATTACCTACAGTCAGTCACTCTGCTTCATCAACCACAGGAAGTAGGTGCTATACTCATTTGAAATGTACGCGAGGTCACAGAGCTAATGTGTAAAAACATGAATCTGAGCTACTGTGACTGAAGTGGAGAGTCAGGCTGGGACTTGGACCTGGAATCTTGCTCACTTGTTCACACTACACCTCCACAACCTTCTCTGGCTCCTACCCTCCTGGTCCTAAAACCCTGATACTTCAATGGAATTCCCTCTTTGTCCCATGAGGTCAGCCTCAGAGTTAGTAAAGCAGGTGAATTGGGCTGGTCCTTCAAGCACTGTACTGCAGGGCGGTGGTGGTGCACCCCAATTTTGAGGCCAGACCACAAGATCCTGCCTACTTGGGCTCACTCACAACTTTACTAAAATAAAGGGCAACTGAAATCACAAAACACTCTTTTCCTACCTGGCAAATCAAAAGTATGTATACTCCTGCTTGCTAACTCATGTTCAATATTGATTTCTTTTTAGTAACAAGGGAAAAAACAGGCCACAAAACAGATAAAAATAGCCTTAAAGAAAGTACAAGTCAGAAAAGGAAAATAGTGGTGCATGCCTATAGTCCCAGCTACCCGCGAGGCTGAGGCAGGGGGATCGCTTGAGCCTGGGAGGCGGAGGTTGCAGTGAACTGTGATTGCACCACTGCACTCTGGCCTGGGTGACAAAGTAAGACCGTCTCAAAAAAAAAAAAAGAAATAGAAAAGGAAATAGGGAACAGAAATTCCACTGAAGGAATCAAGCGTTTCTCCTGAGAAGTATGAGGTTGGCTTTAGCAACCCCTGATTTCTCTTGCTGGCTCTCCTCTCTGAGCTTCCCAGGCCATTCTTCTGCATGGTTTCAAGCAGACATAGTGCAGTACTGGGTTCAACCCAATAGGGATCTGCCTGGGGGCGAGCATGAGCTTTCGCTTTGAGCACAGGCCCCACCCTGGAATAGCCCCCTGAGCTCCCATAGCGTCTGACTGGGCAGGGTCAGGAGAGCATTGGGACAGGCTCTGTGAGCTACTAAGCCAGCTAACTGGATGGGAAATAGGTCCCAGTGGAGGGTGCTTGAGGGACATGATTGCCAAGCCCTTGTTTTGAGCCATTCTTCACCCTTGCTGGCTAGGCCCTACATCCTGGTGATTTTTCTTTTACATTTTAGGGAGCTGGAGGATACAGAGGAACAAATGTCCCTGTTGTATCTGAGGACCAGGGTAGCCTGTGAAACTGGTACCTGTCCCAGGACACAATGGAGTTCTCACCTGTCCAGGGAAGGCCCTTCTGGACAAGCTGAGGCTGCTAGACTAGGTAACCACGTAGAGACCACGAAAAACTGTCAGGAGCTTTCTTAAGTTTGCAAAGACAGTGCTTGTTTGTAAAACGCAGGTATAGGACTGTCAGAGTGGCTGTTGGCCAACTGTCAGCACCTCTGTCCTGTGGAGGACAGGGCTGGAGGTCCTCGTTGCTCAGGGCAGCGCAGCCCCTTTCTGCCCTAACTCATAGCCTGGGCCGAGCTCCTGGACTGGAGCCCCTGTGTCTCCTGGCAGATGCTGCGCTCTGTGGTGGTGATTGGTGGTCAGCTAGGAATGCTTGAGCCTTTTTTCCCAGTTCCCTCCTTTTTGGTTTTCATATTTGAAATTTTGGGGCAGAACTGGTCTGTAAATCATCCCCTCTTAACTGTTCAGCTGTTGCTTTCCTCTCCTGTCAAGTTTGCAGAGAGTTTGAGATGGTTAGTCCTTGGCCAGAAAAGCCTGATGAACACCATGAGTTCTTTCTTTCCCTCTCTCTGTAGTCGGCTGTCTTCTCCACAGGCTTCTCTAAATCCTTCAGCTTCTTTAGTTCAGTCTTGGCCTCCAGACCCTATTCTTTGTGCCAGTTATCACGACCTGGCAGTTATTCTGCATTCCAAATCCTGACAATGGCTGTCTGATATCCTTCAAGGATTTTCCCTTAAAGATAAGTTTCTAGAAAGGCAACAGAGCCCCTATGGCCATGTCAACCAGGTAGGTGGGGTCTTGAAGAATCGGTCCACTGCAGCTCTGCTGTGGGAGACGTGAAGGCTCCGACTGTAGGTAGTGCTGGTCCCCACCATCACCTCACCGTAGGCCACATGAGGCCGGCCTTCTTTACCTTTAATCTGCAACCCTCAGTGGCAGGTGCTCACACTGAACTGGTCCCTGCCATCGCCTCATTGTGGGCCACCTGGGGCCTTCTTCACCTTTACTCTGCAACCCTCAGTGGCAGGGACGCTGGTGAATTCACCCTGGCTACCAACCTACTGACATGCCCCCAACACAGCACCGGGAAGGGCCTGCCTTGGCAAGGACAGGAGGTGCAGCTGTTCTGACCCCAGTCTAGCCGCTGGGTACCCTTCCCTGCCTGGGGATTTGCTGCTCCCTGGCCCCTGGCCACTTTCCCCATGCTGCCGTGCTTTCAGGATGCACTTTTGAAGTTCCTTTTTGGCTACTATTTTGTTTCAAAATACTAGAATAAATTGTGAAATGATTAAAAACAACAACAACAAAATAAAAAAAAAATAAAGAATAAAATAGATTGTGAAATGAACCAAGGTGTATCTTGATACTCTTTCATATATGCCAAATTTCATAGAAAGTCACTGCATTCCTCAGAAAGGTGTCATGAAACAGAGAAGATGTCAGTCAAGGACCAGTTCGTCCGGAGAGTCTCCCTTGCTACCCCTCCCTAGGCCCCACCTCATCCCCACCCTACCTGCCACCGCCTTCAGTATCATTCAGAACCTCTCAAGTCCTTGGTGACTGACAGTGAAATAGTGAAGGTGAGCTTGAGAGTGTGACTAGCTCGCCAGGAAGGCCTGCCACAGCTCAGCTCCTCCTGACCAATCAGCGGGATGCCCTATCCTTTGCTCTTTTCCAACATCCGATAAAACTTCAGACTGAAAGAACCTCAGGGACAGGGCTTGTTGCTTTTACCAGTGCTTATCCTAGTTTTACGATGCCCTGTGCTGTAACTGTTACTTGTCCTGCCAGTTTACGATGCCCTGTGCTGTAACTGTTACTTGTCCTGCCAGTTTACGATGCCCTGTGCTGTAACTGTTACTTGTCCTGCCAGTTTATGATGCCCTGTGCTGTAACTGTTACTTGTTCTGCCAGTTTATGATGTCCTGTGCTATAACTGTTGCTTATCCTACTAGTTTTAGTATGCCCTTTGCTGTAACTGTTACTTGAGTAGGTGAGCTACCCATGCTTTTTCCAGTTGTCTCAAATTCTGACCCTTTAGGAGGGATTCAAGATCCCTAGTATCTGTATGCATTACTAGTGACTTCATGATTAGATTCATGATTAGATTCAAGGTGAACAAATACGTTCAGGCTTCCGCTGAAAGCATAGTAGATTGGATTAGGTTTTTATAACTGCTTCACTGACTGGGAGGTTTTTCTTTCTTTAATAAAAAAAGTTCTGATTTTATGCAGCTGGATTTCACTTCTTCTTGACCATTGCGTAAGTTGCCTTTAGAAATAGAATTTTCCTTTGGCATATAGGGGTCATTTTAATATGCAGGTACACTGACCCAGTTTTTAGAATTACATTGTAAAGATAGAAGCAATATAGGTGTAATTGTCAACCCTGCAATTTGAACATAAGAGCGTTTGCAAAAGGCTCACTACTCGTGAAAGCCCACCCAGAATGCCACACTCTACACCTTGGTCTTCCAGCAGCGTAACACCTGCGTTAGGGAGACTGTGTAAGAGGAAGGGGTCCAGTTTCCAAGCTCTGCCACAGCATGAGGACTTCTGTCTTGAACGGGACATAGCTTTCCCTCACCTGATGAGCCCCCTTCAGCATTTGAAAATATTTTATGGATGCTTTCTTGGTGCTAAAGAAATGTATTTTTCTATTAGAATAATATCCCAAAGGATGATTAACTTTTGTTTCTGAGAAGAGAATAATACATGGTCAGGATAGAAAATTTACAAATTATAGGCAAGAATAGAGAAGCAGGAATAAAAAGTCACCTAAATCAGAGATGAGGATTTGGGTATGTTCTTTCTATACATTTTACACAGTTGAAATTGTTTTTTGTTTGTTTCTTTTTTGGGGGTTTTTTTGAGATGGAGTTTCACTTTGTCACCTGGACTGGAGTGCAATGGTACAATCTCAGCTCACTGTAACCTCTGCCTCCTGGGTTCAAGTGATTCTCCTTCCTCGAGTAGCTGGGATTACTGGGGTATGCCACCATGCCCAGCTAATTTTTTTTGAGACAGTCTCGCTCTTTTTGCCCAGGCTAGAGTGCAATGGCACAATCTCGGCTCACCGCAACCTCCGCCTCTTGGGTTCAAGCGATTCTCCTGCGTCAGCCTCTTGAGTAGCTGGGATTACAGGCACACGCCACCACGCCCAGCTAATTTTTTGTATTTTTAGTTGAGACGAGGTTTTTCACCATGTTGGCTGGGCTGATCTCAAACTCCTGACCTCCTGATTCACCTGCTTTGGCCTCCCAAAGTGCTGGGATTTCAGGCATGAGCCACCACGCCCAGCCGAAATTGTATATTTTAAATACATTTTTCTCTGCTCAATTTATTTTTAAAATTGAGATAAGACTCATGTAATGAAATTTCACATGAAAGTCATCATTTAAAGTATACAGTTCAGTTGTTTTTAATATATTCACAAGATTATGCCACTATTCCAACTGTGGAATTCTAGGACATTTCTGTTACCCAAGAAGAAATCCCACCTTAGCAGGCAATACCTTTAAGTTCTCTTTCCCCCAGCCCTGGACAATTAGGAATCTACTTTTTGTCTTTATGGATGCCTATTATGGACACTTCACTACAAGGAGTCTACTAGCGTCATGGTCTTTGTGTCTGCCTGCTCTCCCTGGGTCTGGACAGTGTTTGCGAAGCTCACCCAGGCAGAGCATGCACCAGTGCTTCAGTGCATGGCTGACTCACGCACCATTGTATGGGTGATGCTACGTGTTGTTTGTCTCTTCATCAGCGGGAGGACATTGGGGTCATTTTCCAGTTTTTAATTAGATGAATGGTGCTGCGAATCCTTGTGTACATGTCTTTGTGTCAACATGTTTTCTGTTCTTGTGAGGACATACCTGAGTGGAGTTGCTAGGTCACGTGATAACTGTTTAACTTTTTGAGGAACTGTGAACTGTTTTCCAGGCAACCACAGCATTTTACATTTCCACCTGCAACGTAGGAGGGTTCTGGTTTCTCCATGTCCTTTTCCTTCCAATTATAGCCATTCTCATGGGTGTAGAGGAGTATCTCATTGTGGTTTTCATTTGCTTTTTCCCCAATGACTAGTGATATTGCACAGCTTCTTTAAGCAAATGTCTCTTTGGCCGGGCACAGTGGCTGACGCCTGTAATCCCAGCACTTTGGGAGGCTGAGGCGGGTGGATCACTTGAGGTCAGGAGTTTGAGACCAGCATGGCCAACATGGTGAAACCCTGTCTCTACTAAAAATACAAAAATTAGCCAGGCATGGTGGCAGGTGTCTGTTATCCCAGCTACTCAGGAGGCCAAGAAAGGAGAATCACTTTAACCTGGAAGGCAGAGGTTGCAGTGAGCTGAGATCACGTCACTGCACTCCAGCCTGGGCAACAGAGTGAGACCCTGTCTAAATAAAAAAGAAAAAAAGAAACGTCTATTCACATTTTTTAGTTGGATTGTTTTTATTGTTGAGTCGTAAGAGTTCTTTACATATTCTAGATATATTCTGTAACTTTTTTTTTTTTTGAGACAGAGTTTTACTCTGGTGCCCAGGCTGGAGTGCATTGGCACAATCTTGGCTCAGTGCAACCTCTACCTCTTGGGTTCAAGTGATTCTTATACCTCAGTCTCCTGGGTAGCTTGGATCACAGGAGTGTGCCACCACGCCAGGCTAAGTTTTGTATTTTGTATTTTTATTTTTTTAATAGAGACGAGGTTTTGCCATGTTGGCCAGGCTTGTCTTGAACTTCTGGCCTTAACTCATCCACTCACCTTGGCCTCCCATAGTGCTGTGCTGGGATTATAGGCATGAGCCACCACACCTGGCCTTTATAACTTCTTTAAATATTCTAACATAGACAGATGATTTGCAAATATTTTCTTCCATCTGTGTGTTGTTTTCACTCTCTTTATAGTCATTTCACAGGATTTCAATTTTGATGAAGTTTAATGTATCTTTTTGTTCTTGCTTCTGGTTTAGTGTCATACCTAAGAAACTGTTATGTCATGCAAGGTTACAAAGACTTGCATATGTTTTCTCCTAAGAGTTGTACAGTTTTAGCTCATATGTTTATATCTCTGATCCATTTTGAGTTAATTTCTATATTAACTCAAATAAACATAGAAGGTGTGGTTCACATGTCACAGCTTAAGTTCTCTCTCAGTTTCTACAGAAAGATTTTATTCAGTAGCTACTCAGTGGTTTCCCCAATTATTCTTTTCTCGTAGGATACTTAGTTTTTTTCTTACTTTTATAAATAAGGCTATATGAACATTTTTATCTAATTTTGTATACATTTGAGATTGTTTTCTTCCTTTCCTTCCTTCTCTTCTCTTTTTCTTTGCTTTACTTTTCTCTGCTCTTTTGTTTCCTTTCTTAGCTGTCTCTTACCCAAAGGATTGAGGTCGTTTTCTTACTACACTAGTACAATTACAGGGTCAAATTGAGCATTTTCAAATTTCAGGGAGTCTCTGCCCTAAACTTCCTCCTGGCTTCCTTTCTGTTCTTTCAAATGCAGTTGAGACTTAGAAGTCCCTCCTTGTTTTAGTGCATCTCCCAGTATTAATGTGTCTGACATGAAGGTAACTCTGCCAAGTAGAAAAAGCACATGAATCTACATCTTTTCCTAATTACACATTTCTGTTCCTACGTATATGCCCAAGGGAATTAAAAACATATGTTCTTATGTCCTACACAAATGTTCATAACAGCACTATTCACATTAGCCAAAAGGTAGAAATATCAGTAGACAAGGAATAGCCAAGACATTGTCTGTCCCTGCAGTGGAATATTATCCAGTCATGAAAAGGAATGAAGTGCTGATATGTGCCAACATGTGGATGAACCTGGAAAACACTGAAGTGAAAGCAGCCAGACACAAATATCCAAAGTAGACAGATCCATAGAGACAAGTGGGATTAGGAAGGGGAAGACTGGGAAGTAACAGCTAGTGGGCAGGAGTTTCTTTTGGGGGTGAGAAAGTTCTGGAATAGTGGTGATGGTTGCACAACCTTGTGAATATACCAAACACCACTGAATAGTAAATCACTTTAAAATGTTGAATTTTATGTTATATAAATTACATCACAATTTAGAATTAAGGGCTTTAGAAAATAGTGTATGAGTTTAGTTATAAATTATCTCTACTCTTCAAATAAATATTCTGTCTAAAAAGAAAAAAAAAAGAACAGTGGACCGGGCATAGTCTCAGGCCTAAAATCCCAGCACATTGGGAGGCCAAGGCTGGAGGATCTCTTAGGGCCAGGAGTTTGAGACCAGCCTGAGTAACGAAGACCCTGTCTCTACCAAAAAAAAAAAAAAAAAAAAAAAAAGAGTAAAATGAGCTGGGCATGGTGGTGTGCACCTCTAGTCTTAGCTACTCGGGAGGTTGACGTGCGAGGGTCACCTAAGTCCAAGAGTTCAAGACTGCAGTGAGCTATGATTGCACCACTGCACTCCATGGATGCTGAGGTGAACAAGTGAAACTTTGTCTCAAAAAACAACAAAAAAGAAAAGAAAAAAAAGAGTTACACATGTCTCTATTAAAAACTTAAACAGAAAAAAATATTTTAAAAAAAAATCTCTTCTTAACTACTGTATATCCATCCCTCCCCCTTAGAGGTATTCACACTGTTTAATACTTTGGGGTATATTTTTTACTCTTTTACAGGCATGCTTGCACCCATATACCCAGGCTTTTTATTTTGTTTACAGAAAATAGAACTGTTGCCCATGTTTCTGAGTAAGATTTTATTGAGGGCTTTTCATCTGATCAGTATTTACCCACAGATAGTTTTCAAGCTCCCTGTTTCTACAGGGCTCTGAAAAGATGGGAAATGGAATCAGGAAGGCACTGATGATCTAGTAGGAGAAAGAAATCTGTACATCACTGTCACAATATGTGAAGTGAACATGGCGGTAGCAAGAGATGGTCCCAGAAACAATGAGCAACAGGTTTGTGCACCCTTGTGCTTGCAAGCTTGGCTGCCCATTGAAGCCCCCCAGCCACCTCTGTAAGGACATGTGAGGAATGGGCTGGAGTAAAGCATTCATGGGACGAGAAGTGTGGACACTGCGGAGCTTTCATCTCACAACCCAACGCTGTCTCCTCCAGGGAAAGGAAGAGAATCTTATGTTTCAGATTTCCTTCTTTGATAATTTGATGTGTCCAGCTGGGGCCTCACACAGGGATTTGTGTAGACAGACTGAGATATGGATGTACTGCTGACTGAAGCCAGGCTTTTTTTCCTGACAGCGATTGAGACAGTCTGACTGTCCTGTGGCCTGTATTGTTTTGAAAGTACTGGGAATCCCCTGTGATTTGATCAGTAGGAATTAACTTGTTCTATGAAGAATTTTGCCTTCATGTATTGGCTTGAAATCAGCTGTCATCCTTGCAAAAATAATGAGTTCTTTCAAAATTGGGAAGTCATTCACTTCTTGGAAGATTTTTGGCTTTATTTAGCAGCCTCAGAGTTCATGAAATATGTCATCTTGAGTTACTGAAAATCTAAACCCAAGGTTGTAGTTCTCTAAGGCCTGTGACAGCTGCAAAGCAAGACTGAGATGCGTGATCTGTATGGCTCTTAGCACAGAAGGCTACACCACGCCAGTGACCACTCCCCACAAAGACTTGTTCTTTCATCTTAGCAAGTTAATCTGAGCAGTAATGTAGCCCTCTCACTGGCAGGAATGCATAGCCACACCCCAGGGTTTCAGGACACTCATCAGCTGGGAGCTGGTGGATCTGAGTAGTACTTTGAGGGCTTCAGTGTAGATGGGGAAGGAAGGAGCAGCCCAGTGTCCTTTCTGCTTACAAAGTGCAAAGTCGATGGACTCTCTGCTTTCATTTCTTAGAGAGCTCTCAAAGAGACAAAATAGTTGGGACAAGGTTCTATTTATAGTTAACAGAAATCCTTTTGACAAGACTTTTAACCCCATGCGCCCACGTCTTTCCCTTTGGTGAGTTGCTTTATTAAGACAGGCACAACAGTTTTTCTGCGTTTGTAGCTCACCTCTATTAACTACGTCTGAAAGCTTCCCTTTACTGAGCCGTGCCCTCTGTGCCAGATAGCGTGTTAAGCTGTTTATATATGCAGTCACGCATTGCTTAAGGATAGGAATGTGCTCTAAGAAATGCATCATCAGTCAGTTTCATCATGTGCAAACATCACAGAGTGCACCTGCACAGATTTAGGTGCTAGAACCTACTCCAGCCGTCCCCAACCTTTTTGGCACCAGGGACTGGTTTCGTGGAACAGTTTTTCCATAGGTGGGGTGGAGGTGGGAGTGCGGGGAGTGATGTTAAGGGGATGGTTTCCAGATGAAACATCTACCTCAGATCCTCGAGCACTGGATTCTCATGGGAGTGTGCAACCTGGATCCCTCACGTGCACAAGATGAGACTGTTCTACCTCAGATCATCAGGCACTGGATTCTCATAGGACTATGCAGCCTAGATCCCTCATGTAAACAAGATGAGACTGTTATAACTGAGGTCATCAGGCACTGGATTCTCATAAGAGTGCACAGCCTAGATCCATCACGTGAACAGTTTGCAACAGGATTTGCCATCCTGTGAGACTGTAATGCAGAGCTCAGGTAGTCAGGCTCGCTCACCTGCTGCCCACCTCATGCTGTGCGGACTGGTGGCCCAGGGGTGGGGGACCCCGGCCTGCTCCATCATATGACTCCAGTATAATCTAGTGGAACCACCGCCGTACATGTGGCCCATCATGGATGAAAACATCATGATGTGGCACATGACTGCATGCCTCATGCCTGACGTGCATGCCATCATCTCATCCTCACGCCAGCCAGACCAGGAGAGCATTCCTGTTTCTTCAAATTGTAGACAGGAGAACTAAGGCACCCCTGTGGTAGAACCTGAACCCAGATCTGCCACATTCGGAGCTTGTGCCACTCCACGAGTATGCTTCATCTCAGTTCAGGGTGGACTCGAACCCGGGTCTGTCGTGTCTGGAGCCTGTCCCATTGCCGTTCCACAAGGGTGCTCCATCTCAGTTCAGGGCAACTTCAGCCACGCAGTTGCCTGGGCCATAGAGTGAGTGTTCCTTCACTCCTTTCATGCTTTTGCCCATGTTCGCAGTCTCTCATCAGACTCTCTTGGTGGCTCTTCCTCCTAACTCTGCCCCAAATCAGATAGACCCTTTTTTCTATCCTACACCACCAGCTTAGTCTGAGTCCCCATCAGCCCTTTCCTGGAAAGGGAGCAGCCACTGTAGCAGCCTCTTAAATTGGTTGTCTTCATTGTATTCCATTCTCCCACAGCAGTGTAATATTCTTAAAATCAAATTAGATCACATCACTTCCCTGTTTAAAACCACCAGTGATTATCAAGTTGGAATGAGAAGAAAATGGACCCTTACCATGGCCCACAAGAGGCAATGCAGTTGGGCTGCTGCCACCCCTCTTACCTCATGCCCCCACCTTCCCTTCTGTCTCTCAGACTCACCACGCTCTTTCTAGCATCCCGCCGGATCCTCCCATTGAGAACACTCTTCCTTGGGTTTTGCCTGAGCAGCTCCTTCAGCTCAGCCATCATCTCCTCAGAGGCCTTTTCTGACTACCCCATATGTAGAAGCACTTTCCCACCCTCTTCCCCAGCTCATCCTACTCCCTGAGTTTTCCTGTCACCACTGCAGTGCCTCCTCTCTAATCTGCCTTACTCACCTGCATCCCTGGTGCACCCAAGGGTGCCTAGAACAGAGTAGATGCTCAGAACATCATCACTGAGTGAGCACAGACACATGCTGTTCCCTGCACCTAGAGAGATCTATCCACCCTGTTCTCCTGCCCCCCTTACATGTTGAACTCAGAGGCATTCTTCAGCTCTCACTCACATTCTTTCTTTAGGGAAGTCTTCATGGCCCTCTCTTCCGTGTTTCTGTAACAACTACTTTTCCTCCCTGGCTTGTCTCACCTGTTTTTGTGATTTGGATTGAAGGCTGTCTCCCTAGCAGACTCTGATCTCCATGAGGCTGAGGCTGCCTGTCTTGCTCACTGCTCTGCTCCTGGGGCCCAGCACAGCCATTTGTTGAATCGATGAGTGGAGGAATGAATCACTTTTCCTGTACTAATTTGGTCCACACGTGGAATGTGTATGCCACAAATGAGTGAGCTAGGAGCTCCTTGAGGGTCCACGACTCCCCTCATTGCATCAGAATGTTAATAGAGGTTGGCATGGTGGCTCTTGCCTGTAATCCCAGTGTTTTGAGAGGCTGAGACAGATGGATTGCTTCAGGTCAGGAGTTTGAGACCAATCCCGGCAACATGGCAAAACCCATCTCTACAAAAAATACAAAAATTAGTTGGGTGTGGTGATGAGCCTGTAGTCCCAGCTACTCGGGGAGGCTGAGGTTGGCAGGATGCCTTGAGCCTGGGAGGTTAAAGCTGCAGTGAGCTGTGCTCACACTGTTGCACTTCAGGTTGGGCAACAGAGTGAGACTCTGTCTAAAAAACGAAACAAAAAATGTGAATAGAGACAGACTGTTGAAATAGGGAGGAGAGCTTGGGAGGCTTCTGGCCCTGTGACACTGAGTGAGCCCCGTGCTCCCACAGCCTCCGATGGTGCCCGATATGCTCCACTTCATCCTCTTGGCCTGTTTTCTTGATGCCTTGCACCAGCAGGAGTAGAGCCCAGGAACATCCTCAGCCCGCTTCACTGATACCTGCTTTCTGCCATGATTTCCAGTAACACGTTATTTTTTTTTTGAGATGGAGTTTCGCTGTTGTTACCCAGACTGGAGTGCAATGGCACGATCTCGGCTCACCGCAACCTCCGCCCTCTGGGTTCAAGCAATTCTCCTGCCTCAGCCTCCCAAGTAGCCAGGACTACAGGCACGCACCACCATGCCCAGCTAATTTTTGTATTTTTAGTAGAGACAGGGTTTCATCTTGTTGACCAGGATGGTCTCGATAACACATTATGTTTTATTATGTTTTAAAATGAGGCCCACCTTACGTGATTGTGAGGTGCTGTTATCAACCCAATAGACTCAGCAATAGATGAGGAAGATTTAGCTCAAAAATCCAAAATCTGTGTCTGCCACTGAATGATTTTGAACAAAGCTTTTAACTTCTGTTAGCTGACGTGCTTTTCACATCTACCAAGGACCAGAAAACTTAAGAGTCGTAGTGACTCAGCTCAACAGCATAATCCCAAAGCCCACTGTTAAGCCAGTGGAGTCAGGAATCTAATGCTATTAACTAATTTTTTTTTTATGGTTGTTGAAGATTGAGCTTGGTAGATTCCTTTTCTTACTATTCTTCTCTCTAAAATATCAGCAGCCCTTAAGAAGACAATTCAAGCTTAGAAATACTGTTTTCTAAAAAGAGCTGTAAGTTTATAAGGATGTTTTTTCTTTCATATCAGGTAAAGAAGCCAAAGCTTGGAGTGTGGAAATTTGAAATAATTGCTTGGGTGTTAGACCATATTGTTTCTCACCAGGATGCCACAACAGTCATCATCTTACTAATTATTACCTCGAGCTAATGCAGTCATTACAAGGCTCCATCAAGCACGGAGGCTGTTTCCATCCACATAAATTGCATCCAGGTGTTTTGGCCAACAAACAAGTAGTTTAAATGACTATACGCCGAATTGTTTTACAACCAAAACCAGATGCAGGTATAGTGTTTTCGTCTGAGGTTTTTTTTATTTATTTGCTTAATTTATTTATTTTTTGAGATGGAGTCTCACTCTATCACCCAGTCTGGAGTGCAGTGGTACCATCTCCACTCACTGCAACCTCCACCTCCCAGGTTCAAGTGATTCTCCTGTCTCAGCCTCCTGAGTAGCAAGGATTACAGGCACCCACCACCATGCTGCTAGTTTTGGTATTTTTAGTAGAGATGGGGTTTCACCATATTGGCCAGGCTGGTCTCAAACTCCTGACCTCAAGTGATCTGCCTGCCTTGGCCTCCCAAACTGCCTGGATTACAAGCAAGAGCCACCATGCCTGGCCTTTTTATAAGTTTTGTTTTTGTTTTTTTGTTTTTAATATCTTCAGATGATAACCTGGCACTTGGCAAAGTCATTCACACTGTAGTCCATCTGCTGTCTCTTTTGGCTTAGAGATTAATTCAGGTTGACCCACTGGTAATGGCTAAAATATCAAGTACATTTCAAAACTCCCTCTCCACTTAACTTCTTGTCTTTGGAGAGCCATGCCTTGCCCCATTCCCTCATCCCCAGCACCAGTAATTCCTCCTTTCTGTTTGTGCAGTTGGCCTCTTTTCTGCTAAAGCCGTTAGCTCCCAGGCATAAACAACATCTCTAGGTAAAAACGGTAAAGAAATTCCAAAGAGCTGCCTTGATTCTGTAGTTGTACTGGAGTTAACATCATCAGCGACCCTTGTGTGTATATCATGTGCTGCTTCTAGGGTTTCACATTTGAGCCTTCAGGTAGTCCTGCGACTACACCCTCAGATGAATTATCTGTGGCTCAGAGAAGCTGGGTGATATGGCTAGTGCAGCACAGTCGGAGCTACACCAAGGCCATGCCCATGTCTCCTCCTCCAGCTGTCCCATGAGCCTTGGTTCCACTCAGGGCCGTGTTTTCAAATAATGGTCGTATTTGGAAGCTGAGAAGTAGATTTTCTCAAGGAGTTGTGGTTGTGGTAATGGGGCTTACTTGGGAGGAGTCGTCTGTTAATCTAGAACGCATGAGATTAGCTTTGTAGTTTGTTCTTGCATTCAAATCCATCTGACACTTTGATTCATTTCTATTTATTGAAGACCTGCTACATGCTAGGCACCAGGATAGGATGGGGAACAAGATAGACATAATCTCTGCCATCATGGAGGCAGAAAGGAAAAGACAAATGGGCAACTGCAGTATTTTAATAAATGCCTGGGTAGGGGACATGTAGCATGGTTTGGGAACACGTCAGGGACATCTAACCCAAATGTGATAGATAGGAAAGGCTTCCCAGCAGAAGGGACTTCTAATTTGAAGACTGAATGATGCCTAAGATTAGAGTTGGGGCAGGGTAGTGAGGGAAGCTTCAGGAAGACAGAAGGACAGTGTGAAGGCCTGGGGGTAAGCATGTGGTCTATGTTGCTTCAGTTCTTTAGTGGATCAGAGTTTATGACTTAACTGTTGGAGACACCTGGAAAAAGTGGATCAATGGTGAAGGTTGTTCAATAGGCTCAGAAAATACTTCTGTTTCTTATATCTACCTAACAGAAAAAACTTGAGTCTCCACCCACTTCTACCAATCCCTTCCTGGAAGATGAGCCAACACCAGAGATGGAGGAACTGGCAACAGAGAAAGGAGATTTAGGTCAAGTAAGTCTGGTTTGCGTCACCATGGGTAACTTACCTGATGTGTGTTTCTGAAAATGGATCCACTTGCTCCAGATATGATCCTTTGGCTCCTGGCCACATTCAGAGATGACAGCTCTGGTGGTCTTTATAGAAGACCCTTATCTGAAAGTGCATTTAGAAAACTCTGTTAAAGGGCAGACTTTCCTGCCCCACAGCTCTGCTCCTGAAGAGCCCGCCACCAGGACACACACAGGCTTCATGAGCCACTGTGGTGGGGCCGGAAGAGTTCCGCTCTGCCTCATTCAGCGTCTCCTGAGCTTGTCAGCTTGGTTTTGCATTTTACTCTCATCTGGTATGGTTATGATGTGAGAGTCTGAGCGATTCCCAGGAAGCTAGCAGCACCATCGGCTGGGAGAGGCCTCCATGCAATGTAAGCAAATCACTTTAGGGTTGAAAATGCAAGGTGACCAGTGGCCTATTTGGAGAGCTACTTTTCAGAGCACACTAGCACTTTCATTTCCTTTCGATGTTTCTGTCCAAGTCTAAATTTCCTCTCCCTTCATCTACAGAATGGTGTTTTTGTTTCACTGCCATTTTATGACAAGGGAGGTTAGAGCAATAAATCAGAACTTTTCCTTTCTGGATTTGTGATCCCTCTTTTTAATTTTCTACACTTGGCTGCTGGAGGATTATTTTATGGTATTGTTTTGCTCCAGACACCACCAAAAGGGAGGCTGGCTGGGAGGACCAGCTCTGGGAAACCTGTACCCATACACTTAGCAGCTTGTCCCACATTCATTCCCAGCACGGTGAGGGCAAGAACCAGGAGAGCAGAACTCCAGGATCAGCTCTGAAATGATGCAATACAGTGTCTGGTCCATCAATTGAATGATTGCAATGAAAGGAATACCTCATGCTTTTATAGTGCTTTGCAGTTTTAAATTCTTTTACGTGCCTTATTTCATCTTCACAGTTCTTGCCTCTCACTTTATAGGTGATGAAACTGCAGCTCAGAGAGGTTAACTGATTGACCCAGGGTTGCATAGTTTGGAAGTGGAGGAGCTTAAACTGGAAGCCAGGCCTCAGTGTCAGAAACTCTAATTCCTTTCCCAGTGCTATTTTGTTTATGACTCATGTCTCATTCAAGAGTGGAGGATATAGAAATGAATCTCAGGAATAGAAGTAAATGAACAAAACTGATGGGACATCTTAAGGAGGCTTCATTCCAGAGATGTGTATATAGAAGTAGGTGCAGTTGATTTAAAGCCATCATAGTAGTGACTGGCATGGGAGAAAACAGCCATTTCCTCTAACTAATTAAATGCAGTTCTCACATTTCTGGGAGCAGGGACTAGGGTGGGAAGAAGGCTTTGGGTGTAGAGCTCATTCTTCTGCCATGTCCTCCTCCCACACTGGGCCAGCTGCACCTGTGAGCATTGTTTGTGCAGGAGAGCCGTTTGCAGAGCCCTGATGTCTCACCAGTGCTAGCAGCTGCCATGGTTGTGTCCAAAATGGTGCGTTTACACGCTCAGATACTTGCAGTGTTGCCAGGAAGAGTTACTCCTTTTGCTAGTCATCTCTGGATGTTATTAAATTGGATTAAGATAGAGAGGCCCCATTCCTTACAATCAGTTTTGCCAGGTGAAGTATGATTTTCCTTTTTCTTGTAACTTTTTCCTCATATGGAAGCTTGACATTACTGTTGTAAGGACCAAGACCTGCTCATTCTGAGAACACAGAAGCCTGACATCTGACAGATACATGGGGTAAAGCAGAGCCACGTGCTGGGAAAATGCCAGACTCTGGTCGGTTGTTAACTGACCGACCATGTGACTTCAGGCTGGTTATTTTCTCTCTTTAGACTTCCCTAGTTGGTCTTTAGTGAGAGCTCATGGTTTTCAAACTGTGTTCCTCGGTGCCCATCAGGTGTCGCTGTGAAGCTAGGAGACCAGGGACCTAGGTCCCTGCAATCAGAGCAGTTTTGTTTTGAGTCGTTTTGTATTGTGGGCTTTTGGATAAAATTTCTTTTCAATCAGGGGTTTTATGTCATTAAAAATAAAAATAAAAAACTGGCCTGGCCTGGTGGCTCACGCCCATAACCCCCAGTACTTTAGGAGGCCGAGGTAGGCAAATCACTTGAGATCAGGAGTTCGCGACCAGCCTGTCCAATGTGGTGAAACCCCATCTCTACTGAAAATACAAAATTAAGCGGGTGTGGTGGTGCATGTCTGTAATCCCAGCTACTCAAGAAGCTGAGGCAGGAGAATTGCTTGAACCCGGAAGGCAGAGGTTGCAGTGAGCCGAGATTGCGCCACTGCACTACAACCTAGGAGACAGAGTGAGACTCCATCTCAAAAAAAAAAACTAAACCCCTGATCTAGCTGATCCACCCACCATTTCATGGGCTATTACTCAATAGTAATAAAACTTACACACCAGTGACTAATGCCTCCACCCACGCCATCCCTGACCTCCTGCTGCCTCACCGGCCTGGCCTTGCTTGTGGCTGAGGTAGGGGCTCAGGGTCTCCCTCTTCTCAGAGTGGGGTGCACAACAAGAGCAAGAGCTCTGTGGGGTGGAGGAGGGACCCACCAGGTGTTAGTGGCAAAATCAGCCAGAAGGTGGTTAGAGGGAAGGTCCCTACTGGTTTGTGGGTGACCTGACCTGTTACATTGCTGCAGTCAGTAGCATTTGGCCTTCAAGGTAAGGGTCACTCCCTGCTCACCACTTGCAGTTTACGCCTGGCTCCTGAGAAGAGAGAGTGAACTTGAAAAAAGCTATTTAGTTTACAGAAGGTCCTGAGTAATCAGTTGCCAGGATATTCCCAGTGATAAAAAAATGACATCTGAAAGGGGACTGAGGGGTACTGAAAGTATAAAAGAAAGGAGAAGAAATAAGACATTTCTGGTTTTAAAAAGTACCTTTCTGGTGATCCACACAGTTAGATTTAATCTGTTTACATTGGGTAGCAATAAAAGGAAATGGGAGCAGCTGCAGACCTCCTCACTGTGACAACAGTAATCTTTTATTATTCCATCAAACTCCGGGAGGAAATAGCTTAAACATCTGCAGCTTTTGGACAGAATTCACACACACAGAAACGCGGCCTCAACCTGCTGCTAAACAACTTAGCGTTGTGTTGAAGCTGAGAATCAACCCTCTGGGGAGCTGCCTGGTGCAAAGAGAGATGCCAGTTTGAGCCAAAATTCCAGCACCTCCTATCTAAACTGAGCACATTTACAACGCAGCCGTAGGCAGGAGACAGCCCTGCAGGAAAAAAGTAAGAAGAAAGGAAACTTGAGGCAGTCCCTCCTGTTATTCCTCTCTTGCTTCAGCTCACACTAAAAATGCTGCAAGAGGATCCGGTTGCTGTGGTGGCAGGGCCAGGGTTCCGCTTCGCTGCAAAAGAGTGCTGTTAGTGGGCGGGGCAGGGCAGGGCAGGGTCGAGTCATCTGCAGGTAGGGGTGCAACCCTGGCGCTGCCTGGTCCTGCAGCCTGAATGTCTTTTGGAGCCTTATTGTGGCAGGACCTGTGGTAGACGGATCAGGATGAGTGCCGTGGAATTATATAGCTCTTTTCTTTTCTCACTTAGAATCTGTATTTTATACTTACCAAATGAGCTTTTGAGACTCATTCCAAATAGTTTCTTTCAAATCATACATCACTTTTCTGCATATGTAAAAGGAAAGTATAAGGAAAATAAATAGATGAAGATATTTCTAAAACTTCTTCACATGCAGGGGCCACATCTTCTGAACCACTTTTTTTTAAAACTTTATATTTTAAAATAATTATGGGCTTATAAATTGTAAACCTAGTACAGCGTACCAATCTCCCAGCTTTCTCCAGAGGGACAGCTAAGATACGATGGTGCATCATCAAAATGAGGAAATCAATCAATCTAGACCCCTTCCCGTCTCCCAGCTTCTTCCAGGAGGAAAGTTAACGTACTGTAGTGCATCACCAAACCAGGAAGTGGATCCAGACCCCTTCCCATCTCCCAGCTTCCTCCAGGGGACAGTTAATAATGTCAAATGAAGAGAAAAGTTACAAGGAGCTTGTAAATATCTTTCTTCTGGATTCAGCAATTGTTAACATTTTCCTACATAACTATAATTTCCTCCCTACTCCCCCACCTTTGGAACAATTTGTAAGTTCACTCATTTACCGTAGATCAAAATCGGAAAATTTAACATCAGTACAGTAGTATTATCTAGTCTATAGACTTTTTAAGTCTATATACTTATCTGTAGGCATTTTAAGTCTATAGATTAGATAGACTCATATAGATTATTAGATAAACTTACATAGATTAGATAGACTTATACATTAGATAATCTGTTGACTTAAGTAATTTTTCATATTGTAGCCATTTCACAGTGATAAAATATTGTCCAAAGTTGGGAAAGTATGCATAAATTAGTAAGTCAGTAAAGCTGAATACAAAATATCTCTTCAAAAATTAAAAAAAAGAAAAAACAAAAGCAGAAAATATTCATGTTGATTTTTTTTAAATGACAACATTCTGTGTTATGTAAATTTCCATGTGTAATTACCAGAAGTTACCCTGCAGAATGTGAAAGTTCTTCAAAAGAAGAAAAAAAATAACTATAATACCTATAATTATTGTTTAATTAATAAAAAGATATCTGGTTGTAGTAGTTATGTTTTCCAAATCTTAAACCATGATATCTAGTCTTACAGAGTCAGACAAATTAAATTACATTTTTCTATTCACTTAAATCATCTTTTGGAATCAAAAAGTAATAAAAAATAGATACTGACTTGGAAAAAAAATGACAAATGGGTGAGGACCACCCCTCATAGTCCTCATCCTCCATCATAGAGCCTTCATCTTAAAGTAATGGAAGTGCAGAAAAACTCCCAGGACATCTGCACTAGTGTGGAATTCTAGATCCAGCAGATGCAAGCCCAGTCAGCCAGTCTTGCATGGCCCCTAAGGCCCTGTGGGGGTCTTACTCTGAGGCTTGACTGTGGCAGTGGCTTCCAGATGATAAGAGTAAATGGTGGAGATGGTATTTATTCTTAGGAAGGACCAGAGTTTCTAGAAACCTTGCAAAAAATTAAAGACGTCGAATACTTGGAAGGTAGAAAGGGAGGAGGGCTAAGTACTACATTGAATGAGTGTGTCTAAAGTTGACATTTAATTTTTGGTGATCTTTTTTTATAGATCAGTTTTTACAGTTGTTTTTAGCTAATGCAGTGTGTTATTTTAAAAAACAGAAATAGGTGATTACCATCTTTGCCTGTCATTGGGGCTTAGCTCTTCCAGTATGTATTAAAATATATAAGCAGTTCAAGAGGGTAGATCTTATGTTAAGTATTCTTACCACAAGTAATAATAACAACAGCTACAGGGGTGGGAGGGAGCTTGGGGAGGTGGTAGATACACATGGCCTTGGTGGTGGTGAGGGGTTCATGGTGTTTACTTATTCTCAAACTCGTCAGGCTGTATACATTAAATATGTCGGCCTTTTAAAATGTCAGTCATACCTCAGTAAAGTGGGGTTAGAAAAATGAGATCTGAGTAGTTCAATTTAACCAGTATGTTGTAGGTGCAGTTTACGTACACACTGTATTCTAGTACCAGCCCCAGCAAGGCGTTTTTGCCTCAGGGTCATTTTGTGACCATTTGGCAATAGACAGAATTGACATTTTTTAGGAATAGAAAGTAACATGTAGGAAAATCTTTGCTTAATTTTTATTTGGAAAGGAATTAAGTAGCAAATACAGTTTTAAAATACTTTGCTGTCATATGGCTTCTTTATTAGTGGCTTCCAAGTAATGGTCTGGGAACCAGTGCTGATCTAGGGTTACAGTGGCCTAAAGCAAAAAAGATAGACAGTATAGTCTGCCTGCCTGCTTCCCTCCCTCTGTGTGTGTTTTTCTCTCTCTCTCCACGCCCCCCCCCCCGCCCCGTTCTGTCCTTTCTCAGAAAGTACTGCCTATATGCTGCTATTTTATTCTTATAAGATTTGGGGCATAAAATACTTTTTTCTGGCTAGGCATGGTGCCTCATGCCTGTAATCCCAGCACTTTGGGAGGCCAAGGCAGGTGGATCACTTGAGGCCAGGAGTTCGAGACCAGTCTGGCCAACATGGCAAAACCCATCCCTACTTAAAAGGCAAAAGTTAGCTAGCCATAGTGGCTCATACCTGTAATCCCAGCTACTTAGGAGGCTGAGACACAAGAATTATTTAAGTCCAGGAGGCACAGGTTGCAGTGAGCTGAGATGGCACCACTAGACTTTAGCCTGGGTGACAGAGGGAGACTCTGTCTCAAGAAAACAAACCTATATATTTTTTAGGAACTTGTGGTAAGAATAGAAAGTAGCAAAATAAGGGTAACAATCCTCTATTGGTTCTCCACCGTTCTTTTTGTTGCATTTTCTTACTGATGAAATTCAAAACCTTCTGGGAACCATTGCAGGAAAATGATGATACAATAGAAAGAATTGTATCATGGAAGAAAAGCAGACTTCTACATATGTCTCAGGGCAGGTTAGAGAGCCTCGGAGTCCTCATTTCTTGTGGTATAAGTAGTAGGGATACCTACATGAAGGGTTATTGTGAGGAACAGGTGACATATTTGTTGGTATCAAAGTGGTTGGCCCATAATAACAATCAGTAAATGGAGGTTGTCAAAAATTGGATTGTGTGAAAGCATTTTGTAAATTCTAAAGCAGTGTACAAGTACAAGGTGCTGTTATTAGCCAGGATGTAAATTCTGGAAAAAGCCAGTCAGATAGATGATGACTAGCTTCCAGATTCAAAACACATGTTTTTGTTTTTTGGGTTTGTTTTGAGATGGAGTTTCGCTCTTGTTACCCAGGCTGGAGTGCAATGGCGCGATCTCGGCTCACCGCAACCTCCACCTCCTGGGTTCAGGCAATTCTCCTGCCTCAGCCTCCTGAGTAGCTGGGATTACAGGCACACGCCACCATGCCCAGCTAATTAAAACCCGTATGTTATCAGAGTAACAGTAAGTCTTCCACCGTCCACAGCAAGCCAGTGATGCTAACAGAGCTGGTGTTTTGTTCACCTACTGGGGTGAATCGTGAAGCTGACGTTTTCCCACTTTAATTATGTCGAGTATTCTCGTATTGTGAACTTTGAAATGATGTTTTTTAAAAAAATTCTTGAACATTTGCAAAGACCACTCAAGTATAGGGTTTATTTTTCTTTGTTTTTACAGCCAAAGAAGCCCAAAGCCCCAGACAATCCATTTCATGGCATCGTTTCCAAGTGCTTTGAGCCTCATCTCTACGTGTACATCGAATCCCAAGACAAGTAAGTGAGGGACATGCGCTGTTTTCTACCTGCATTTCTCGCTCCCAGGTCATGACTGGGTCTTAGAAGTGCACAGCTCCTTCCAGAGGCTGAAGGAGGGGCATGGCATGCCTGTGACCCTCCCCAGAAACCTATTTGGGATATTTTTACATCTTTTGAAGGTTATCATGAATTGTGTCTATAAACCTCAGGGCCTGAGTTTGCCCCTGATAAGGTCCCTATGGGTCCCAACACCCTCTTCCCACAGCCTACAAAGCTTTACAGTGTCAGGCACTGGGTATTGGAAGAAAGCCTAATCCCTAATGTTTATGTTTTCAAGTGTAATTTAGCCTTAGAAAAAGTTACCAAAATAGGACAAAAAATTCTCATGTGCCCTCCGCAGAGAATGTTAACATCTTATATAACAACCACAGGTACCCAAATCAAGAAGGTAACACTGTCCCATTGAGGTCCCTTTTTCTGGTCCAGGACCCTGTAATCATGCGTTTAGTTGTCAGATCTCTTTGGTCTTATCTCCTTTAATCTTGAGTAGTTCCTCATTCCTCATCTTTTCTTTTATTTATTTCCTTTTCTCTCCCCCCCCCACCCCTTCCCTTTCCTTTTTCCTCTCTTCTTTTTTTTTTGAGACAGGGTCTCACTCTGTCCCCAAGGCTGGAGTGCAGTGGTGAGTGGTAAGATCATGACTTAGTGCATCCTCCATCTTCTGGACTAAAGCAGTCCTCCCACCTGTCTCCCAGGTAGCTGGGACTACAGTTGCACACTGCCACGCCTGGTTAATATTTCTATTTTTAGCAGAGTTGAGGTCTCCCTGTGTTGGCCAGGATGGTCTCGAATGATCCACCCACCTCAGCCTCCCAGAGTGCTGGGATTACAGGCATGAACCACCCTGCCTAGCCATTCCTTACCCTACCTCAGTACGTACTGGCCAGGTATTTTGTATAGTGTCCTCAGTTTTCGTTTTTTCTTGATTAAATCCATTTTGGTCAAGAATACCATGAAAGTGCCATTGTATTCTCAGTGCATTGTGTCAGGAGGCACATCACATTGATTTGTCCCATTGTTGCTTTCATTACTTGCTTTAGGTGGTACCTGCCAACTTTCTTCACTGTGAAGTTAGTTTTTCTCCTGGTAATTAGTAAGTATGTTATGGTATGATACTGTGTGAATATCCTGATCTCATCAAACTTTTGCCCACTCATTTGTATCCCTCGATGATTAAGTCCAGCCTGAAGCTTCGTTTCTGTGACATTTGCCAAATGTTGATTGTCTATTTTCATCATTTCTTGTACATTTACTAATTGTAGTTCTACTATATGGAAGAATTTTTCATCTTCCCCATTTGTTTATTATATCAGTATGAACTCGTGAATTCTGATTTTATTTTATGGATCAGCTATATAGTATTATATATTGTCTGTACTATATTGCTTTTCACATGGCTGGGTGCGGTGGGCCACATCTGTAATCCCAGCACTTTGGGAGGCCAAGGTAGGAGGAGCTCTTGAGCCCAGGATTTGGAGACCAGCCTGGGGAACGTAGTAAAACCCCATCTCTATAAATAACTTTTTAAATTAGCCAGGTGTGGTGGTGCATACCTGTAGTCCTAGCTACTTGAGAGGCTGAGGTGGGAAAAGCGCTGGAGCCCAGGAGGAGGAGGCTGCAATGAGCCATTACTGTACTACTGCACTCCAGCCTGGGGGACAGAGGCCTTGTCTCTAAATAAATAAATAGCAAAATATAGTGTATGCTTTTTACAAGCTCATAGCCTGCAAATATTTTCATGAAGCATTTCGCTGCAGCCAGGTTTCTTCCCTTCCACCCTCTTTTGTAAAAAATCCTAAAGACTCCGGACTAACAGCAGAAGAGTGTGTTTGTGTTCCGGTGTCCGTTGTTTGCCTGAGGGGCTTTCGCCAAGGAGGAAGAATCCTCCTCTTCCCTGAGTCTTTGTCCACAACCAGAGTCACTCTTGAAGGCCCTTCCATGTTGGAAGGCAGGTTTTGGAAAGGTCAGAATTCTGGAGCAGGCCAAGATGGCTGGAGACAGACTGGCATGGGCTCCCAGAGGAAGCCTCATAGTCTAAAGAATGCACTTGGGAGGTACCAGAAGGTGGCTCACCCGGGGAGCACCGCAGAGCTGTGGGAATGTCCTGAGGGAATTTCTCTGGGAATGCGTTTGGGTCCTGATTGCATTCCCCCCAACCTTTACAATGCTTCTATCATGGGTTAGCAGATTCTTATTTTCAAACATGTTTCAGGGGTAAACCATAAGATTAAGAGAATGTTTCAGGTAGAAACACCACATGGAACAATATGATTCACCTGCTTGATGCTTTTTATGCCCAGTTACAAAGTGCTTCATATTAAAATCTCAGAAAATGAACTTGCCCAGTAGCTTCTCCATCGTCAGATGCAAGTCTTCCCACCAGCCCCCCAGAAAAAGTTGCCTTGCCATCTTTTGCCTTGCAAAGGCCCAGTGGCGCCTTGCTCTCCACCCCGTGGGCCTGTGTCCTGCAGGCACACGGAGGGACAGAGGTGACTGCTGCCGCCGCTCTGTCCCTGAGAGCACCCTGCCCTCTGCACTTACAAAGTTTCCCTCCGGGAAGTTACTGAGACACCCCTGAGGAGCAGGAACAAGGACTGATTATTTGCCTGTTGGAGTCACAGGGCTTCAAGCAACACCCCCAGATGACTGTTTTCAGCCAAAGCCCCATTTCTCTTAACCCAAGTTTTTAGTTTTAAAAGCCTTAAAAGGCCGGGTGCATTGGCTCACTCCCGTAATCCCAGCACTTTGGGATTACAGGCCGAGGCAGACAGATTATGAAGTCAAGAAGTCGAGACCATCTTGGCTGATACGGTGAAACCCCATCTCTACTAAAAACACAAAAAATTAGCTGGGTGTGGTGGGGCACGCCCATAGTCCCAGCGACTTGGGAGGCTAAGGCAGGAAAATTACTTGAACCTGGGAGGCGGAGGTTGCAGTGAGCCGAGGTCGCACCACTGCACTCCAGACTGGGTGACAGAGAGAGACTCTGTCTCAAAAGAAAAAAAAAAGGCTTAAAAGTTACTGGGTCCAGGGTTTATTTATTTTTATTTATTTATTTTTGAGACAGGGTCTCACGCTGTCACCCAGGATGGAGTACAGAGAGGCATGATCAGGACTCATTGTAGCCTCAACCTCTCAGGTTTCAGCAATCCTTCCACCTCAGCCTCTCAAGTAGCTGGGACTACGGGCACACATTACCACACCCGGCTAATTTTTATATTTTTTGTAGAAATGCAGTTTCACCATGTTACCGAGGCTGGTCTTGAACTCCTAGGCTCAAGCAATCTGTCCACCTCCACCTCCCAATGTGCTGGGATTACAGGCGTTAGCCACCACATCCAGCCAAGGTCCAGGGTTTAAAGCATATGTCTGATATAGCCACTTTTTTCCCAAAACCTTCCTGGTCGAAAGGGTCATTTTTCTGAATCATTGTAATTCTGGCTTCCACTCTTCACATGGCCTTGATTTATATAAAATATACTCATTGTTCAGGATACTTTTGGCAAAGAACCAGACCTCCCTTCCTTGGGGACTCTCCATTTTCTTATGAAAAATGAAGTGCTGGCCACTTCTGCTGTTTGGCCTCACTAGGATGTTTCCGCAGCTCTAGGGAAGCAGCAGAAACTGCACAGGCTGTGCTGCTGCTACTCCAGAGTAAACAGCAAGGACTGGAAGTAGAAAATAGAGTTTGAAGAACTCCATGGGGGAGGAGGCAGGAAGTGGGGTGGTCACTAGCAGGTTTTGGGGGGAGGAGGCAGGAGGTGGGGTGACACTAGCAGGTTTTGGGGGGAGGAGAGAGGAGGTGGGGTGGTCACTAACAGGTTGGAGGGAGGCAGGAGCAGGTTGGGTGAAGCTGTCCTTACGTCCTGTAAATGGCTTTCTCTTGTTATTTATGCGAAAAGAGGAGGTTAGTCTGTCCTCTACTCTCTGGACGTAGTGATTTCCTTCAGCTGACGCTTGCAAAAGAGATGACTGCATAGGCACTTTCTGCACTCCACTCTGGCCCTCCATCAGGGAAGCTGCTGGTGATTCCCTATCTGCCCATTCTCCATTTTTTAGAGCCTAGCGTCTGTCTGTAAATGAGTTATCATTGTTTATTTTGAATTAATTTCAAGTTTACAGAAGAATTAAAAATTAAAAAAGAATTATAAGAATTATATATAGAGCCCTTGTATAGCCTTGATCCAGATTCCTCATTAATAGTTATCTCCCCTGACACCCGCATAATGTACAAACCCTACATGCTTTTTTTTAATTTTTTCTTCCTTTCCCTTTCCTTCCCCTTCCCTTTCCCTTTCTCATTCCCTTTTCCCTTCCCTTTCACTTTCCCTTCCCCTTCCCATTCCCCTTCCCTTCCCCTCTCCACCCCCTCCTCCTCCCCCTTTCCCCCTCCCCTTCCCTTCCCTTCCCCCTCCCCTTTCTTTCCCTTCCCCTTCCTCTTCTCCTTCCCTTCACTTGCCTTTCCCTTCCCTTCCCTTCCCCATCCCTTTCCTTTCCCTTCTTCCCCTTCCCTCTCCTCCCCTCCCCACCCATCCCCTCCACTCCCCTCCCCTCTCCTCCCCTCCCCTTCCCCTTCCCCTTCCCTTTCCCTCTCTTTTCTCTCTTTTCCCTCCACTCCCTCCCTTTCCCCTGCCCTCTGCAACCTTACCCTTTCCCCCTCCCCTTTTCCTTTGGACAGGGGTCTCACTGTGTTGCCCAGGCTGGAGTACAATGGCATGGTCTCAGTTCACTGTAGCCTCCACCTCCTGGGTTCAGGTGATCCTCCTCCTTCAGTCTCTAGAGTAACTGAGACTACAGGTGCACATTACCACATCTGGCTAATTTTTGTTTTTTGTAGAGACAGGGTCTCACCATGTTGCTTGGGCTGGTCTCATCTCCTGGGCTCAAGTGGCCTCCCAAAGTGTAGGAATTACAGACGCGAACCACTGCACCCAATCTGTACTTTTTCCTGAACCTTTGAATTCTCAAGTTGCAGACAAGATGCCCCACTACTCCTTAATACTTAAGTACATATTTCTTAGAAACAAGGTTTCTACATAACCCCAGTACACCTATCAACATCAGGAAATGAACATTGATGCAGTATTACTCCTTCATCCACGGCCTCCTCCTCATCATGTAACCACAGTACAATTGTTAGCATCCGTAAATCAACACTGATACAGTATTACTGCTTCATCCATGGCCTCCTCCTCATCTCATAACCACAGTACAACTGTCAGCATCCGGAAATCCACACTCATACAGTATTACTGCTTCATTCATGGTCTCTTGACATTTCACCAGTTGTCCCAATCTTCTTTGTTGGTTTGTTTGTTTGTTGGCATAGCTCTAGGATCACAGGTTGCATTTAGCTGTCATGTCTCTTTGGTCTCCTTCAACCCAGAAGACTAATTCAGTCTTTCTTTGTCTTTCGTGACCTTGACTTTTTTTTTTCTTTTTTCTTTTTTTTTTTTTTGTTTTTTTTTTTTTGAGACAGAGTCTTGCTCTGTCACCAGGCACCAGGCTGGAGTGCAGTGGCGCAATCTCTGCTCACCTCAACCTCCGCCTCCCAGGTTCAAGCAGTTCTTCTGCCTCAGTCTCCTGGGTAGCTGGGACTACAGGCATGCACCACCATGCCCAGCTAATTTCTTTTTGTATTTTTAGTAGAGATGGGGTTTCACCATGTTGGCCAGGATGCTCTCAATCTCTTGACCTCGTGATCCGCCCGCCTTGGCCTCCCAAAGTGTTGGGATTACAGGCTTGAGCCACCGCACCTGGCCGACCTTGACATTTTTTAAGAGTATTGGCCAATTACTTTGTAGGATTTCCCTCAGTTTGGGTTTGTTTGATGTTTTCTCGTGATTTGTGATTTATGCAGAAGTGGTCCTGTGCTTTTAGGAATTCATGTGAGGCACAGAATACCAGTTTGTCCCATAACTTGTGATGTTCTTTTTTTTTAAACAGTCTTGCTCTGTTGCCCAGGCTGGAGTGCAGCAGTGGCGCCATCTCCACTCACTGCAACCTCCACCTCCTAGGCTCAAGTGATTCTTTGCCTCAGCCTACTGAGTAGCTGGGATTACAGGTGCCCACCACCAGGCCTGGCTAATTTTTGTATTTTTTTTTTTTTTTTAGTAGAGATGGGATTTCACCATGTTGGTCTGGCCGGTCTTGAACTCCTGACCTCAGGTGATCCACCCGCCTTGGCCTCCCAAAGTGCTGGGATTACAGGCGTGAGTCACTGTGCCCGGCCTGTGATGTTCATTTTTATTACTTGGCGTAGATGTTGTCTCTAGTGGATATCTCTGTTTATTAGTAAGTGTTAAGAGAAACCTTGAAACTTTATTAGTGTCCTTTTTCTTATCTTTCACTTACTTTCCCATGCATCAACATCCTTGCCCCAATCGTTTATTATTAAGATGATTGACAAATGATTTTCCTTTCTTTTGTTTTTTTTTTTTTTTTGAGAGAGTTTTGTTCTGTTGCCCAAGCTGGTGTGCAGTGATACAATCTTGGCTCCCTGCAATCTCCGCCTCCCAGGTTCAAGTGATTCTCCTGCCTCAGCCTCCTGAGTTGCTGTTTCACCGTCACACCCAGCTAATTTTTTTATATTTTTAGTAGAGATCGGGTTTTACCATGTTGACCATGCTGGTTTCAAACTCCTGACCTCAAGTGATCCATCCACCTCAACCTCCCAAAGTGTTGGGATTACAGACATGAGCCACCACGACTGGCCAAATGGTGATTTTTCTAACTCCATCATTTCTTCTGCATTTATCGGTTGGCATTCTACTTTAAGAAAAGCTTTCACTTCTCCTTCACATATCTAAGTCAGCATGGACTCATGGATTTTTATATTTTATTCAGTAGGTTATAGGCATCACTGTCTCTTTTATTTTTACTTTACTTTGGAATAAGTGTACATCTACAGGAAAATTCCACAAATAGTACAGATTTCTCATGTTCGCTTCACCCAGCTTCCCTGATGTTAACATCTTATGTAGCTGCAGCAGAGCTGTCAGAACTAGCAAGTTAACATTGGTACGTACTGTTTAATCATCTGCACACTGTATTTGAATTTTGCCAGTTTTTTTCATTAGTGTCTGTTTTTCCTTACAGGATTTATCACTATTATTTTAGTGCTCAAATTGTTTCTGACTTGGCCAGTGGGAACCTCTTCAAGATGACTCTTTATCCTTTTCACCTGCTGCTATCATTTTTTTTTTTTTTTTTTTTTTTTGAGGCAGAGTCTCCCTCTGTCACCCAGGCTGATGTGCAATGGCATGATCTCCACTCACTGCAACCTCCGCTTCTGGGGTTCAAGTGATTCTCCTGCCTCAGCCTCCCGAGTAGCTGGGATTACAGGCATCTGCCATCATGCCTGGCTGATTTTTTGTAGTATGGACAGAGTTTCACCATGTTGGCCAGGCTGGTCCTGACTTCAGGTGATCCACCTGCCTCGGCCTCCCAAAGTGTTGGGCTTCCCAGCATGAGCCACTGTGTCTGGCTACCACTATCGTTTTTGGACACCTCCTTTCTTTCTGGCACAACAAACTATACTAGGCTTATCCTGTACATTCGTATCCCAGCCCTGGAGTCATCCATTTCCCCAGGGATTTCTTGTTCTTTTGGTGGAGAATGATATTTAAAAATCAAGTATGCACGTTGCTGCTCAGGGTCATTGCTTCCAGGTCCCCTTGGTGAGAGAGCTGAGAAATATATGTTTGTATAAACATACATGTATACACACATATATCTCTATCTGTATGCATACCTGTTTTTTTTTTTTGTTTTGTTTTTGTTTTGAGACAGAGTCTTGCTGTCACCAGGCGCTAGGTTGGAGTGCAGTGGTGCAAGCTCAGCTCACTGCAACCTCCGCCTCACGGGTTCAAGCAATTCTCCTGCCTCAGCCTCCCAAGTAGCTGGGACTACAGGCGCACGCCATCACACCCAGCTAATTATTATATTTTTTAGTAGAGACAGGGTTTCACTATGTTGGCCAGGATGGTCACAATCTCTTGACCTCATGATCCGCTCGCCTCAGCCTCACAAAGCGCTGGGATTACAAGCGTGAGCCACCGCGCCCGGCCACCTGTTTCTATATTAGAACCTGTGCATTTTATGCTGATACCTCCAAATCTAATCTAACACCACAGGGTTTATTTTAGCCTCTGCCTTTCAATGTTGGGAACTACCTTCTACACCAGTGAAAAATGTGGGTCCTTGCATGCTCGGTATGTTCACTTCCTTGTTCAATTTACCTGTGTGTAACCATCTCCCAGCTGTGCTTAGGCCACACCTTGGCTCCCCAGCTCCACCAGCCACACGAGAGCCATATCCTCAGCCCAACAGAAGGGAAGAGGAAGGGGTGCAAATTAGTGTGAGTACCCTTGAATTAACAAGTTCTAGGGCTGGGCGTAATTGCTCATGCCTGTAATCCCAGCACTTTGGGAGGCTGAGGCAGGTGGATGGTTTAAGCTCAGGAGTTTGAGACCAGCCTGGGTGACATGACAAAACCCTGTCTCTACAAAAAGAAAAGCCCACAAAAATTAGCCAGATGTGGTGGTGTGCACCTGTCGTCCCAGCTACTAAGGCTGAGGTGGGAGGATCATTGGAACCTGGGAGGCAGAGGTTGCAGTAAGCTATGGTTGTGCCCCTGCACTCCAGCCTGGGTGACCCTGTCTCCAAAGCAAAACAGAAGTGATCTCACTTTCTGGGGATCTTCAGCTGCTTTGGCCTTGCTCACCTGCCTTGCCCTTTTCAGGCTACTGTCTTTCTCTCCTTGTGTGTCACTCTTTACATTCCAGTTAGAATATTGTTTCTGTGAATGCCAACTGCACGTCCATCAGAGACAGTGCCTTGGTCATCCAGGGATAAACCTGGTCTGCAATGGTGTGTTTTTTCTTCTCACTTTAGTTTTTCCCTCTACTGATACCTCTCTGCAGCAGTCTTCTTTGCTAGGGCATGTAATTTATCAGTGGAACTCCCAGGAGTATTTAGGGAAAAATGCGTTTTTCTTTCCTTGTTTCCTTCCTTCCTCTCTCCCTCCTTCCATCCCTCCCTCCCTCCTCTCCCTCCCTTCCTTCTTCCCCCCTCCTTTCCCTTCCCTCTCTTCTTCCTTCACTCCCTTCCTTCCTTCCCGCCTTCCTTTCCTCCCTTCCTTCCCTTGTTTCCCTTCCCTCCTTTCCCTCCCTCCCTTCCTTTCCTCTCTTGCTTCCCTCCCTTCCTTCCTTCCCTCCCTTCTGTCTCTTCCTTCCCTCCCTCCCTCCCTTCCTTCCCTCCCTCCCTTGCCTCCATTCTTTTTCTTCTTTCCCTCCTTTCCTTCCCTTCCCTCCCTCCTTCCTTCCCTCCCTTCCTCCCTTCCTTCCCTCCTTCCCTTCCTTTCCTCCCTTCCCTCCCTTGCTTCCCTCCCTTCCCTCCCTCCCTTCCTTTCCTCCCTTGCTTCCCTCCCTCCCTTCCTTCCTTCCCTCCCTTTCTTCCCTCCCTTCTTTCTCTCCCTCCCTTCCCTCCCTTCCTTCCCTTCCTTTCTTCCCTCCCTTCCTTCCCTTCTTTCCCTCCCTTCCCTCCCTTCCAGCAGTGTCTTGCTCTGTTGTCCAGGGTGCAGTGCAGTGGTGACATTATAGCTCACTGTAACCTCAAACTCCTGGGCTCAAGTGATCCTCCTGCCTCAGCCTCCCAAGTAGCTGGGACTGCAAGCACATACACCATGCCTAACTGATTTGTTTCCTTTTTTTTAAGAGCTAGGGATCTCACTTTGTTGCCCACACTAGCCTCAAACCCCTGGCCTCCTCCTAGCCAGGCATGGTGATGCATGCCTGTTATCCCAGCTGCTTGGGAGGGTGAGACTGCACTCAGCCATGATCATGCTACTACAGTTTGTCCTGGGTAATAAAGCAATACCTTGTCTCAAAAAAAAAAAAAACAAAAAAATGTGATCAGATTGGATCATCTATTCAAAACTTATGAGCCTTACTCTTTCCCATTTGGGTAACTTATACTCTTCTCATGTGTGAAATACTGACTACTGATTTTCTAATGTCTCACATGGCATCAAAGCGTGCTGATGCAGAGTGAAAGATGGAAGGGAGGGGAGGCTTTCCCCAACTGATTTATTTCTCATCTCCTCCAAAGAACAATGTCAAAAGTAACCGAGTAGACATTCTGTAGACGTTCTACAGAGTATAGATCTTCAGAGGTTTTTTTGAGTGAAATTTTCTTTATGCTGTGTGATTATAATTAATTTATAATCTTACTCATTAGGTTGGGTCTGAAATAGGAAACAAGTAAGTAAGTGTCTTCTAGGAGAACAGGTGAATGATGAAAAGTAAAAGCACATCAGATGTGGGAGTACAGGTGTGGTGGCTCACGGCTGTCATCCCAGCACTTTGGGAGTCTTGAGGAGGGTGGATCAGGAGGTCTGGAGTTCAACACCAGCCTGGCCAATATGGTGAAAACCCTGCCTCTACTAAAAAAATTATAAAAATTAGCCAGGCATGGTGGCACATGCCTGTAGTCCCAGCTACTCTGAAAGCTGAGGCAGGAGAATCACTTGAACCTGGAAGGCGGAGGTTGTGGTGAGCCGACATTGCACCATTGCACTCCAGCCTGGGTGACAGAGTGAGACACTGTCTCAAAAACAAACAAAAAGCACGTCGGAGCACTGGTCCCTGATTTGGTTGGTGCCATCAGTTTATAGATTAGAATCTCTCATAAGAAGACCTCAGGGGACTCTTGCCTTCACTTCCATGCTGTCCTCCAGTGTGCCAATCTCCATCCCCATCCCCTAGGAACAGAGTGTGGAGGTTGATGAGCTAAGTCCGTGTCGAGCACCAGCATGAAGATTCACTCCACACATCAGCATGACTGGGGGCTGGGGCAGCATGCACTAGCATGCATGTCATCCCTCCTCTCACGGGGGGCACGACACAGGTGATTCTGCCTCCTTCACCTTTTGTGCCAACTTCAGTTTATAGAGGTGACTGGCTGGAGTGCCATCTCAAGAAGAATGTGGAATCACAAGAAAGATCAGTGGAAAGGGGGCTCCTTGTTGGCTAGCACTACCTGCTGTGGCCCACAATGGGAGAAGATAGGTTATTTCTTGAATATATGCGGCATCCTTACACTGTGGAGTGGTAAATAAAGTGCTAGTGGGTGACGGGTAATAGAAGTTGTAGCTGGTGTGAGTGAGACCTGGACTGAGGTTGAAGCGGGAGTAGACGGGTGGCGGGAGAGCGTGTTGGCTCAGCCGTCATGTAGGCACAGGCCCGGTGACCGGGGTGGGCAAGCAGGGGAGCCATGGCAAGGAATGGAGAGGTGGGAGATTAAATGGAAAGGTTGGGAAAGAGACATTGTGAGGAATGAGGGTGGTGGCCGTGAAGCTTTCCAAGGTCAGCTGATGAGATCCTTCCTGCCCTCTGACTGTCACCACAGACCTAGCCTAGCCTGAAGTTCCTTGAGGGCAGAGTGGATGCACCTGGATATCTTCAACTTTCAGTACCAAAAGCATTTGAGTAAAATGTCAGTTTTCTCCTATTCCTGTTAATTAATGGTATATCTGGTTATTGTCTTTTTCTTTCTGACCATTTTATAAATACATTTTAAAACACAGCTGGATTCCTATAGCCTTAAACAGCAACCTAAAAAGATGCAACCTGTCTGGAGAGGTGGGAACCCCTCCCATTCTTCACATAGCACAGCTGTGCAGCCAGCAGTTACTGAAGCTCTGCTGGATTTTCACTAGTGATGGCGCAATATGCCAGACAATTACAGGGATGTTTCAGTGGGCAATGGGAGAAAAATTGCAACTCTTCCCCATGTGGCCGGAGGCAAGTCTGGAGCTGCTCATGCCCTTTTTTTTTTTCCCAGAAAGAGTCTTGCTCTGTCGCCCAGGCTGGAGTACAGTTGTGTGATCTCGGCTCACTGCAACCTCTGCCTCTTGGGTTCAAGTGATTCTCCTGCCTCAGCCTTCCAAGTAGCTGAGATTATAGGTGCCTGCCACCACACCCAGCTAATTTTTGCATTTTTAGTAGAGCTGGGGTTTTGCCATGTTGGTCAGGCTAGTCTCGAATCCTGGCCTCAAGTGATCCACCTGCCTTGGCCTCCCAAAGTGCTGGGATTACAGGTGTGAGCTACCATGCTCTGCCTATATCCTTTGTTTTCCTAAGATTTTTTTTACACTTTTTATTCTGTAAGTTCTAAGAAAAAACTACATTGAAGGAGAAGGAAACCATTAGTATATATTTTATAGTTTCTCTTTGTTTAGGCATCTATCTCTTGGATACATTTAGGTTCATCATGTCTAAATATCTGCTGACCTCATAATATTTTTGTGTTTTAGGAAGTAGAATGCTTAGAGGCATGGAGCTTGGAGCCAGGCTGCTTAGTTTTGAATCCTGGCTGTCCTGTTTTCTTGCTCTATTAACGTGGACAAGGTGCTCTGCCTTTCTGTACTCAGCTCTTTGAAAATGAGGATAGTAATAATACATGCTATGTAAGCTTATTGTAAAAGGTAAATGAGCTGGGCATGGTGGCTTACACCTGTAATCCAAGCACTTTGGGAGGCCAAGGCAGATGGATCACTTGAGGTCAGGAGTTTGAGACCAGCCTGGCCAAACATGACGAAACCCCATCTCTACTAAAAATAAAAAAATTAGCTGGGCGTTGTGGCCTGCTCCTATAGTCCCAGCTACCTGGGAGGCTAAGGCAGGAGAATTGCTTAAACCCTGGAGGCAGAGGTTACAGTGAGCTGAGATTGCACTGCTGCACTCCAGCCTGGGCCAACAGAGCAAGACACTGTCTCAAAACAAAGAAAAAAAATGAAGTGAGATGATGCTTATAAAGCATGGACGTGATACTTGGTGCATCCTAAGTGTTGAGAAGATGATCACTGTCACTGTTAAGGGTTTTGTTTGTGGAAAGGGGAAACGGTACTGCTATGGTGGTAGGGTCTGTATTCTTACTTGAGTATTGGGGTCCAGGCTCAGCTCTGCACTAGATTCTAGGCCTTAATTTTGACAACTTTTAGAGGGACCAGTAATGCCCTGTCTTACTTAGATCAAATGTGAAAATGAAATGCCTTGAGAAGTGCAAAGCAACACACAGATGCTACATTGTATTACTGCTGTTATTATAGAAGTGGTGGTAGTGAATGATGATATTCATTAAAATTGATCCAATTTTAATTTTAAAAGCAGCAGGAATTATTACTTATGGTGGTAGTTTATGTACATTACAAGCAAGCACATTTACTTTTTCTTGAAGTAAAATAACATTTTAGTTTTTTTTTCCTCCTAGGAACCTCGGAGAGCTGATAGATCGGTTTGTGGCTGATTTCAAAGCCCAGGGGCCCCCTAAGCCCAACACTGATGAAGGGGGTGCTGTGCTCCCCAGCTGTGCCGACCTCTTTGTCTACTACAAGAAGTGCATGGTGCAGTGCTCCCAGCTCAGCACTGGGGAGCCGATGATCGCCCTGACCACCATTTTCCAGAAGTACCTCCGAGAATATGCCTGGAAAATCCTCTCTGGTAACCTGCCCAAGTGAGTCCTGTTCATCATAGTCTGAGTGGTGAAGTGAGATGCAAATATACCTAAATATGGGAATCTTTAAGGAAATCCACTCCAATGTTGTTTAGTGAACCACTGAGAGTGTCAAGGAAGAAAGCATTCTTACTGAGTTCCCGAGGGTCTGAAGCGATTTCTTCTCTGACATTACACAGCTGATGAAGACCATGAGAGGGAATGTCCACACTGGCTGCCCATGTGGGCCAGTCTTTCCCCGATGGGTGAAGGGGAACCAGTCCCATTGTACATGTATTTAATTTCCGTGGATTCAACTATAGATACTTGGCGCACACAGAAAAAGTGAGGTTGTGATGCAAATAACTGTTAAAAAGCATAAGTGGTTTCACTGAAACCTCCTTTGATGAGATTATGTCCTGGAGTGAGGGTGGGGGGAATGAACCTGCTCTTTTTTCTCATTCCAAGTAGGCTCCAAGTCCCTCTTGTGGTATGCAGTCCTTGCCATGTTGGATAGAGCCTAGTGTTTAAAGATAGGGTAGGATTGCGGGGCGGCTGGTGCGTAGCTTCTGGTTATGGTGACTGTTGTATCATCCTGGGGCTTAGAATATTGTCGTATTGCTTACTATTGAAATAAGTGGATCATTCAACTAGGATTTTAGAGATGTTTTGATTATATGGTAGGTTTCACTGTAATAGAATATGACTTAAAGTGTTGCTTCTGAATTTAGTATTTGCAAATCACCCCCATGGCTAAATTTAACAATTCTGGAATTAGTTTCTGTCATGATCACTAAAATGTGTCACAGATGAGAGTTTCATGTTACTTGGAAGAAAGAGAATAAAATCCCATGCTCTACAGGAGATGTGAAGTGACAGGTATGTTTTACTGGTGAGAACTTCTTTGACTATGACAAAAATCATTTTAAAATTTTAATAACTTTTATTTTGATTATCAAGATAACACAAGTTCATCCTAGCTTACAAAACATAGAAAAGCATGAAGAAAAAAACAAAAATTGGCCAGGTAATCCCAGCATTTTGGGAGGCTGAGGCAGGAGGATCACTTGACATCAGGAGTTTGAGACAAGCCTGGTTAACATGATGAAACCTTGTTTCCACTAAAAATGCAAAAATCAGCTGGGCCATGGTGGCTCGTACCTCTAAACCCAGCTACTCCTACTCAGAAGGCTGAGGCAGGAGAATTGCTTGAACCCAGGAGATAGAGGTTGCAGTGAGCCAAGATCGCATTATTGCCTTCCAACCTGGGCATCACAGGGAGACTTGTCTAAAGAAAAAAAAATTATATATAATCTCACTACCCAGAGAAACTTAACTTTCTGGTATATGTTCTTCCGTTCCTGATAGATACATAATGTGTGTGGTCTGCTGCTCTTGTTTGCTTGTTTGGCGCAATTAGGCTGTGCTGCTGGTAGCTTTGTTCCCTGCTGCTGCCATTTTTAACATCATCCTGGGAGCATTTTCCACGTCTCAACAGGAAGAAAATGGCATACTCAACTGGGATTTTGTCAGTACAGAGACTGTTCACAGAAGTGGGGGCAAGGTGAAAGGAACCCACAGAGGATTCTGAAGCATTCAGATATGAGTGGGTAGTTGTTACTACCATAGAACTCACTGAGGAGCCAGGGCTGCCCCAAAAACCTGTAGTCACAGAAGGATGTGAGATGGGTTTTGGCCTCTTTAGAAATTAGGGCCTTGGGCAGGAAGCACGTGTCTTTTAATTCACTTATGTACTCCTCCACAAGCACACATAAGTTCCAGTGAAGACTTTTTTTAACTGAAAGAGTCAGGGTGGGCAACCAGCTTTTGTGCTCCAGATGGTCCTAAGTCAGTTTTGCATATCAGGAGGTTCCAAGCTAAAGACAGTGGCAGCTGAGCAAGCAGACTTCCCTTTGAATATTAGACCATCTTAGTTAATATGACTGACAACTGGCTGATGGTTAACTAAGGTCAACTAAAATAGGAATCATCTCTTCTTCTTTCTGATGGTGAAAGAGTCTAAAAAGATGATAGTCAAGGTAAGGTTCAGTAGGAAAACAACTCATTGTATGTGGATTGATTTGGGCTGTGTCCAGCCTTTACTTCCCCCTTTTCTTTGTCTTAAAATATGCAGTTCCAGTTCAGGAAACAAATTAGAAATTCCAGGCTGACTAGTTCCTGTTCCTTTTCCTCAGAACCACAACCAGCAGTGGAGGGCTGACCATCAGCAGCCTCCTCAAGGAAAAGGAGGGCTCAGAAGTAGCCAAGTTCACTCTGGAGGAGCTCTGCCTCATCTGCAGCATCCTGAGCACAGCAGAGTATTGTCTGGCCACCACTCAGCAGGTGAGCTGTCCTGGCTGCCCACTCACCACCTCCTTTCCCTGAACTCTCTGGGCTGAGGAGCTCAGTGAATAAGAAGATAAGTGATGACAAGGCCACAGACAACCGTCCGTCAGACCAGTTGGCCTGCCACAGAGAAAAGTTCACTGTCCAGCCATGGCTGCTCAGGTAGCCGCCTTACAGAAGGGCATTGTGAAAAGGTGACTGGGCAAAAAAATATGGCTGGTCTCCTCCCTGGAGTTCTGTGAGCTGCTCAAAGGGCATGACCTGTTAAAAGTAGGTCAGTAGCACTGTCTCCCTATGAGAAAAGCAGTAACAGACTTGTCTGTAGGAGGACTCAGCCTTTGAGGATGAGTCACAGCCAGTTGTTCCATGCCCAGAAGTATTACTAAGCTAAGCAGAAGCCTTTGGGCTTTTATGTGTCTTCTGAAATTTACATAGCATTTTTAGTCTGCCTAAACAAACAACCATTGTTTGAGATGCTGACGTTCGGGAACTGGGAGGCAGGAAAGGGTGATGCCTCTCCTGCAGCCCCCAAATGGCAGTAGTTCAGCAAATTGATTTAGCAGAAGGAAGACCCAGAAGAACTTTTTATTCAGCCTTAACCACGGTATTAGAAATTTCTTTTCACATTTAGTCTGGGATTCCCCTAAGGCCAAGAGAGAGAAAATAATTTGGGGACGTTCTGCTCTTCTCCCCGCTTTGTGTTTATTATTTACTGATGTCTAGATCACAGGAAGACAGTTGTACATGGTAGTTCAGACAGTACAGTGGGGAGTTCATTGGAGCCAGAGCAAAAATACTGCAGGTCAAACAGGAAGTGTGTCCACAGTCTCCTGAGTTGTGCATCAGCCAGCCAGAGGCAGGGGTAGCTGCACCCTCTGCGTGGGACCCTGGTCATGTTGAGTTGCACAGGTGATCACCTGCTGAAGTTTGGCCTTGGAGCCTGAGAACAATCCGTTGAGCCCTGAGCCACTCCCAGCGTGAGATGGCACTGTCTGTAAGGACCTCCAAGGCAGGGGTTCCAGAGTTTTTTCATGATATACACGGTTTAACTATTATGTGTGTATGCAGAAAGAAATACATGCATGTAACTATGCAGTTTTGAAGGTAAAAATAACCATAGTATACATAAAAATGATCGCTCAATCCCATCATCCTCAAATAATCATATTTACAATTTGGGGTATTTTTTCAATCGGTTTTCATAGACATAGTTTTGTATGTTATAATCTTAATTCATTGTTATATCCTTTTATTGTTAGTGTTGTACATCGTATGAGCATTTCTTCTGTCATTACTGTTGTTAGAATGACATCATTAATCAGTATCACTATCATTATAGTGTCCTCGTGACCATCATTGTTTATGCTGCCTCAGATTTCACTTTTATAGATATCCCTGGCAGGGCACCGTGGCTCACGCCTGTAATCCTAGCATTGTGAGAGGCCAGGGCTGAAGGCTTTCTTGGAGTGAAGAGTCCAAGACCAGCCTGGGCAACAGACCAAGACCTGGTCTTTACAAAAAAGTTTAAATATTAGTTGAGTGTGGTGACAAGTGCCTGTCGTTTCAGCTACTTGAGAAGCTGAGGTGGGAGGATTGCTTGAACCTGGGAGGTCAAAGCTGCAGTGAGCCATGATCACACCACCGCACTCCAGCTTGAGTGACAGAGTGAGACCCTGTCTCTAATTTAAAAAAAAAAAAAGATAATCTTTACAAAGAGTGAGCTTTGATCACACCACTACATGCCTGGGTGACAGAGTGAGACCCTCTCTCTAATTGAAAAAAAAAAAAAAGATAATTCTTACAAAGAATGTCTTTCTGAATGTAGCATCTTAAATGTTTTACATTCGTTTTCTAGAATAGACTCTTGGAAGTTGAAGACTGTTTTGATGACTGATGATACAAGTAGCCAATTTTTATTTAGTGAAAATTGTTTTTATTGATTACAAAAGTAATACAGTCTTAGCATCTATGTTGTGATCTCTAAATACAATTTTCCACTAAAAGAAACCAGAGATTCCTGGAGAGACGACTACTTCCAGGTCAAGGGCAGGAAAGGTACGAGATGAACCTAGAACATCATGTTATACAAAAAGCAAGAAGAATATCAAACTATTATAGTGTCATCTCCCAAGGACTCAGGGAGCTACAGTGGGCTGAAATGTCCCTGTGACCCCAAAGTATGTCCAAGTCCTAGGCCTCGGGACCTGTAAATGTGGCCTTGGCTTTGTGAATGTAATTAAGTATCTCAAGATGAAATCATCCTGGATTAAGGGTTGTAGGAGGGCTTATCCAATGACTGTTGTCCTTAGGTGTGGGAGATTTAACATACAGAGACACAGGGAAGGAGACCACGTGAAGCAGGCAGAGGCTGGAGTCATGCTTCTACAAGCCAAGGGACATCAAGGATTGCCAGCAGACACCTGAAGCTAGAAGAGAGGTGTGGAACAGTTTCTTTCTCAGAACCTCCAGAAGAGGCAGGGCACAGTGGCTCATGCTTATCATCCCAGCTCTTTGGGAGGCCAAGGGGAATGGATCACTTGAGATCAGGAGTTTGAGACCGGCCTGGCCAACATGGCATAATCTTGTCTCTACTAAAAGAATACAAAAAACTGAGTTAGTCCCAGCTACTCAGGAGGCTGAGGCAGGAGAAGCACTTGAGCTGGACGTGGAAGTTGCAGTGAGCCAAGATGGCGCCATTGCACTCCAGCCTGGGCAACAAAGTGAGATACTGTCTCTTAAAACAACAAACCAGCCAACCCTGCCAACACCTTGATGTTGGACTTCTGGCCTCCAGAATTGTGAGAGAATGTTTTGGTTCTTTTTGACCATGAAGTTTGTGATGATTTGTTATAGCAGCCCTGGAAAGCTAATATAGGAGCCATCCTCAGTGTGCTGCACTGGCCAAAAATGGGACAAACAGGCTGGGCAGGGAGCTCAGCCTGTAATTTCAGCACTGTGGGGGTCGAGGAGGGCAGATCATGAGGTCAGGAGTTTGAGTGAGACCAGCCTGGCCAATGTGGTGAAACCTGTCTCTACTAAAAATACAAAATGGAGCCAGGCGTGAAGGCAGGCACCTGGAATCTCAGCTACTTGGGAGGCTGAGGCGGGAGAATCACTTGAACCCAAAAGATGGAGGTTGCAGTGAGCCAAGATTGTACCAGTCAACTCCAGCCTGAGTGACAGAGTGAGACTTGGTCTCAAAAAAAAAAAAAAGATGGCACACGTAAACATCAGTGTATATCAGTGAGAGTGTATATGAAAAGCACCAGTGTGTATCTACAGTGTATGGAAAATATCAGTGTGTGTCAGTGAGAGTGTTAGCCACAGTGTATAGAAAACACCAGTATCAGTGAGAGTGTTATGAAAACATCCATACAGTATATGGAAAACATCAGTGTATGTCAGTGAGAGTGTTAGCAACAGTATATTGAAAACACCAGTGTGTTTCAATGAGAGTGTTAGCTACAGTGTATGGAAAACACCAGTGTGTGTCCGTGAGAGTGTTAGCTACAGTGTATAGAAAACATCAGTGTGTGTCAGTGAGAGTGTTAGCTGCAGTGTATGGAAAACATCAGTGTGTGTCAGTAAGAGTGTTAGCTACAGTGTATTGAAAAATATCAGTTTATATTAATGCAAGTGTTAGCTACAGTGGATGGAAAACACCAAATGTGTTTAGATCCATTTGGTTGTAATGATTTTTCTTAATTCACTTACCACCTTTGAAAATGCTAAGGAATCACTAGTAGGAGTTGAATACTGGTAAATAAAAACCCTTTAGCTTGCCTTTCCTGTGTGACATGTCCCTCAGGAGAACCAAATCATCAACAATGGGAAGTATCTCTTTATAGCAGAAGTTTACCTAATAAATGAAGAAGAAAAGACAGATTTACAATTTTTTTTTTTTTTTTTGCCAATCAGTTTGAGCTTTATGAGGTTGCTCAGGTTAGCCTTGAACTGATGACCTCGCCTTCACAAGCGCCATGACCTCCGGCGGGTTTTTTTTTTTTTTTTTTTGAGATTGAGTTTTGCTCTGTCACCCAGGCTGGAGTGCAGTGGCATGATCTTGGCTCACTGGAACCTCCACCTCCAGGCTCAAGCGATTCTCCTGCCTCAGCCTCTTGAGTAGCTGGGATCATAGGTGCCCACCACCATGCCCAGATTTCTTTTCTTTCTTTCTTTTTTTTTTTTTTTTTGAGACGGAGGCTTACTCTGTCGCCCAGGCTGGAGTACAGTGGCATGATCTCAGCTCACTGCAACCTCCACCTCCCAGGTTCAAGTGATTCTCCTGCCTTACCTTCCTGAGGAGCTGGGATTACAGGCATGGCACGCCTGACTAATTTCATATTTTTAATAGAGACAGGGTTTCACCATGTTGACCAGGCTGGTCTCGAACTCCTGACCTCAGGTGATCTGCCTGCCTCAGCCTTCCAAAGTGCTGGGATTACAGGTGTAAGCCCCTGCACTCCCTAGAGTATCATTCTTTATACCTCTTAATGGAATAATGGGATCTGAGCTTTGAGCATCAGTGGCTCTTTGACATCACAAAGAGCAACCAAACATATATTTTGATGGTAGCCGAACATTACATCATTTCGAAGAGTAGTTTTCTGAAAAATAAAACAAACCTGAATCAGCTCAGGCTTCTACATCTAACTACCAATTTGTGGGAAATACAGGAGACAGGAAAATGTCCTTTGATACTTGTGGGTGCAATCAGCAAAATCTAAACCTTGGGAAAATCTACAGGGAGAACAACCCAGATTCTTTAAGAAAAGATTACAGAGGGGCAAAGAGAAATGGAAGAAGAAAACAGAAACAATATTATCTGAGCAGGCTGGGCACAGTGGCTTACACTTGTAATCCCAACACTTTGGGGGGCTGAGGCAGGAGGATCACTTGAGCCCAGGAGTTTAAGACCAGCCTGGGCAACATAGTGAGATCCCATCTCTACAAAAAATGAAAAATAGTAGCCAGGCATGGCGGCAGGTGCCTGTAGTCCCAGCCACTTGGGGGGCTGAGGTGGGAGGATCACTTTCGTTCTAGGTTGCAGTGAACTGTGATCATACCAGTGTACTCCAGCCTGGGCAACAGATTAAGACCCCATGCTAAACAAAGAATCTGAGCAACAGGGAATTGGAAAATAAAATTTAAAAACAATGCCAATAATACCTCATTATTGATTCATTAATTGTAACAAATATATTAATGTCAATAAAATGGGAAACTGGGTAAGTGGTATATGGGAGCCATGGAAACGATCTTCGCAATTTTCCTGTAAATCTAAAGCTGTCCTGAAAAGTGTAGTTTATTTTTAAAATACTATTTACAATAGCAGTTTATAACATCATTCTCTGGTTTGATTGTGTTCTCCAGAGTTTATGTGTTAGAAACGTAATCCCCATTACGTTAGAAACATAATGCAACAGTGTTGAGAGGTGGGACCTTTAAGAGGTATTAGGTGATGAGGGCTCTGTCCTCACGAATGGATTAATGCCATTATCTCAGGAGTGAGTTCGTCATAAGGGGAGTGGGTTCCTGATAGAAGAGTGAGTTTACCCCTCCCTCTCTCTTGCCCTCTCTCACCCTCTTGCCTTCTGCCAGCGGATGACATCATAAGAAGGCCTTCACCAGATGCTGGCACCTTCAGCCTCCGGATCTATGAGAAATAAGTTTCTGCAGTCTGTGGTATTCTGTTATAGCAATACAAAACTAAGACACATCAGATACCTAGAAATACTTCTAATGAAAGACATTACTATGGTTTGCCCCAGCAAATCTCATGCTAAGGCTTGTTCGCCAATGTAGCAATGTGGGAAGTGGTGCCTTTAAGAGGTGATTAGATTGTTAAGATGGATAAATGTTTTCCTTATGAGACTGGGTCAGAATGAAGTGAGGCTGCCTCTCATGTTTGCAGTTTCCATACACTCCTAATTCCCCTTCTGTTTCCCTACCATGTTTTGATGTGTCATAAAACATGAACTTGAACTTCTCAGAACCATGAGCTAAATAAACCTTTTTCTCTTTGTAAATTACCTAGTCTCAGGCATTCTGTTACAGCAGTACAGAATGGAGACCCTCCAAATCTCATGCCGAAATGTGATTCCCAGTGTTGGAGGTGGGGCCTGATGAGAGTGATTGGATCGGTGGGTCCCTCATGAATGGTTTAACACATTCTTGATGATAAATGAGTTCTTATGTAATCTGGGGGGGGGGGGGTTGTTTGTTATTTGTTTTTTTCAGATGGATTCTTGCTCTATCACCCAATCTGGAGTGCAGTGGCAAAATCTCAGCTCACTGTAGCCCCTACCTCCCAGGTTCAAACAATTCTCCTGCCTCAGCCTCCCGAGTAGCTGGAATTACAGGCATTTGCCACCACACCCGGCTTTTTTTTTTTTTTTTTTTTTTTTTAAACAGAGACAGGGTTTTACCATATTGCCCAGGCCGATCTTGAACTTCTGACCTCAGATGATCTGTACGCTTTGGCCAGCAAAAGTGCTGGGATTACAGGTGTGAGCTACTACACCTGGCCAGTGATCTGGTTAAGAGTCTGATAACTCCCCCTTGTCTCTCTGATGTGCTCCCTCACTTACCATATGATGTGCTGGCTTCCCCTTTGCCTTGTGCCATGATTGTAAACTTCCTGAAGCCCTCACCAGAAGCAGATGCTGGCCCCATGCTTTTTGTACAGCCTGCAGAACCGTGAGCCAGAATAACCCACTTTTCTCTATAAATTATGTCGCCTCAGATATTTCTAGGAATGCAAGAATGGACTAACAGAGTGGACTCAAGTAGGCATGAGAACGACATGAAAATGACACAGTGTTGCTGAGTGAAACCAAAGGCATGAATAAGTGAAGAGTTATGCCACGTTCGTAGATTGAATACTCTTTGTTAAGATGTTCCTTCTCTGTGAAATGATATATAGAGTCAACACAATTCTTTATCAAAATTCCAGCAGGCTATTTTGAAGAAAGAGGCAAGAAAAATTTACAGAGAAATTCAGAGGATCTAGTAAACAAACAATATTCAAAAAGAAGAAAAAGCTTGGATGATTTACACTACCTGATTTTAAAACTCACAGTAAAGCTGTAGTAATCACAGACAAATTAATGGAGTGAAAAGGAGTCTAGAAAAATGCCCACATGTATATGGTCGATTGATTTTTCCATAGAGATACCAAGCCAGTTAGAGAGAGAAAAGAAACCTAATGATCATGGCTGTACCAGCTGATTATACACATGGAAAACAGCCTCAACCCCTGACTCATATCATACACAAAAATGAATTCAAGGTAATCAGAGACTTAAATGTAAATCCCAGAGCCATAAAGCTTTTAGAAGAAAAACAGGAAAAGATCCTCATAACCTTTAGTAGACAGAGATTCCTTGGTCAAGATAGAAGTACTATCCATAAAAGGAAAAAATTTTCAACAAATTGGCCTTTATCAAAAGTAAAATTTTCTGTTCATCAGAAGACTCCATTAAGAAAATTGACAAGCTACAGACTGAGGAAAAATATTTGCATCGCATAAAACTGATACAGGACTTGTATCCAGGATACATAGGAACCCCTAATAATCCTAAAAAGGCAATCATTCCAACTGAAAATGGGCAAAAGGCTTGAACAGACATTTCACAAAAGTTGATACTCCATTAAGAAAATTGATAAGCTATAGACTGAGGAAAAATACTTGCATCGCATAAAACTGATAAAGGACTTATATCCAGGATACATAGGAACCCCTAATAATCCTAAAAAGGCAGTCATTCCAACTGAAAATGGGCAAAAGGCTTGAACAGGCATTTCACAAAAGGTGATAGACACATTTTGGGAGGCCAAGGCAGGAGGATCACTTGAGCCCAGGAGTTCAAAACCAGCCTGGGCAACACAAGGAGGCCCCATCTCTACCCGCTGCCCCCCCAAAAATGCTTAAATTCTTTAAATTAGCTGGGCATGGTGACACATGCCTATAATCCCAGCCACTTGGGAAGCTGAGCAGGAGAATTGCATGAGCCCAGGAGTTGGAGGTTGCAGTAAGCTATGATGGCACCACCACACTCCAGTCTGGGTGACAGAATGAGATCCTGCCTCAAAAAAATACGTATATAATCAGTGAAGGAAAAGGTGCTCATTATCATTAGTCACCAGAGAAATGTAAATTAACCTTGGGAGACAGGAATGGCTATTAAGTCAAAAGAATGACAGCATCAAATATCAGCAAGGGTGTGGAACATCTAGAATTCTGACATAAGAATTACAGAATCGTGTCGCAAGGATGTGGAACATCTGGAATTCTGACATAATGACAGCATTACGTATCAGTGAGGATGTGGAACATCTGGAAGTCTCACATGAATGATAGCAAGGATGTGGAACATATGGAATTCTGACAGAATGACATGTATTGGCGAGGATGTGGAACATTGGGAATTCTGACATAAGAATGACATCACATATTGGCAAGGATGTAGAACATCTGGAATTATGACAAGAATAACAGCATCACATTGATGAGGATGTGGAACGTCTGGAATTCTGACATGTATCGGCGAGGATGTGGAACATCTGGTATTCTCACATAATGACAACATGTATTGACGAGGATGTGGAACATCAGGAAGTCTAACGTAAAGAATGACACACAAAAAATCTAAAAAGAATGACAGCATTAAGTATCAGTGAGGATATGGAACATCTGGAATTCTGACAATGACGACATTGGCGAGGATGTGGAACATCAGGAGTTCTAACATAAGAATGACAGCATCATGTGTTGGTGAGGATGTGGAACATCTGGAATTCTGACAGAATTACAGTATCACATATTGGCAAAGATGTGGAACATCAGGAATTCTGACATAAGAATGACATCACGTATCGGCGAGGATATGGAACGTCGGGAATTCTGGCATAAGACTGACAGCCTCACGTATCAGTGAGGATGTGGAATAACTAGAATTCTGACATAAAGAACGACACACAAAAATGAAAACAAAAAAATGACAACATTAAGTATCAGTGAGAATGTGGAACATCTGGAATTCTGACAGGATGACAACGTGTATCCGTGACGATGTGGAACATCTGGAATGCTGACAATGACAAGGATCAGCAAGGATGTGGAACATCTAGAATTCTGACATATTGGTGATGAGAATATAAGCCAGGATACTTGTTTTCAAAAGCAGCTTGGCAGTTTCTTATAAAACCTTATGATCCAGCAATGGCAGGATCAAATTCCCAGGTATTTACCCAAGAAAAATGAAAACATAAGAGGTATACAAGGAAATTTATAGTAGCCCCATTCATAGTGGCCTAAAATTGGAAGCAACCTAAATATCCTTCAACAAGAGAATGGATGGCAAGTTGTGGTGTCCGTACAATGGACCACTACTTAGCAATAAAATGGATGAACTGCTTATACACACACCAATAGGATGAGTCTCAGAAATATGTTGAAAGAAACCTCACATCAAGAGTACATGCCATCTAATCCCATTTACGCTAGTCCCCTTATCTGTGGGAGATGCATTCCAAGCCCCAAAGTGGGTGCCTGAAAGCACAGATGGTACCAAACCCTGTACATGGTACACAGTTTCTCCTGTACGGTAACAGGTGAGGAGTGTAAACAACACAGATAGCTGGACACAGGGAGGATTCATCTCCCAAGCGGGACGGAGCAGGATGGCATAAGAGTTCATTGCGATACTCAGGGTGGCTTGCGATTGAACATGTATAGATTGCTTATTTCTAGAATTTTTCTATTTAATATATTTGGATTGTGGTTGACTGTACCTAACTGAAACTGTGCAAAGCAAAACTTTACATAAGGCAGGGGCTACTATATATAAAATTCAAGTACTATACAGACAAAACTAATCTGTGGTAATAGAAATCAGATGGTGAGGATGAGGGTAGGGTTGATTTGAAAGGGGCAGAGAAGCATGAGAGAACTTTCTGGGGGAATGGAAATGTTCAATATCTTGTTATTATTGATGAGTACATGGGTGTGTATGACTGTCAAACTTATCCAACTAAACACTAGAGATGTGTATGTTTTCCACGTGTTAATTGTTGGAAACTGAACATGAGTCTTGTCCAGCGAGAGGGTCCCAAACCTGGAAGAGGGCGTGCGCGGAAATAAAGGAGACAGAGAGAGGGGTCTGGAGGACTGATTAGGCAGTGCCCAAACAGCGATTTTATTTGTGCAGTAGATTCCATTATATACTTTTCTACTTAATGTTGTTCACGTCAGATTAAAGCTTTTCTCAAATAACAAAAGAAAGAAAACAATTCTGGGGAACTAGTAAAAGGAACAAATACTGATTTAAAAGATCAAGGGGGGAATGGGTGATGCTGATTATCAATATTGTCAACCAGTAACTCGGATAGCAATCTTCAATTATCTAGAAGTCACAAGCTCAGCAGTAAATCATGCATCTGCAAAAGACAAGGACTGCAGGGAAGGTCGACAGGCTGAAACAATGCCTGATAAACAAAGTCATAAAACAGGTTTAGATCAGGAGCCAGAAAGGGGAACACAATACCCAGTTAAATCACTTCAGCGTTCACTCAGCCGTTATCTCATCAGCCAAGAAGGCTGAAAAATAGTGTTCTGTTTAGTCATTCTTCTGCCGATTTTTCTTCCCCATAGCTCAACAGCCTCCAGCCAGGGAAAGTATGTAAGGAATCAAACGCACCTAATGGCGAAGGCCAAGTTGTTAGCCTCTCGCAGGGGCGATTCCCACAGTTAATCATATTATATATTTTTTTAAAAGAGACTTGAGAGGCAGGGCGTGGTGGCTGACACCTGTAATCCCAGCATGTTGGGGCTGAGGTGGGTGGATCACAAGGTCAGGAGTTCAGGACCAGCCTGGCCAACACAGTGAAACCTTGTCTCTGCTACAAATACAAAAATTTGCCAGGCGTGGTGGTGGGCACCTATAATTCCAGCTACTCAGGAGGTTGAGGCAAGAGAATTGCTTGAACCCAGGAGGGAAAGGTTGCAGTGAGCCAAGACTGTGCCGCTGCACTCCAGTCTGGGTAGCAGAGAGAGACTCCATCTCAAAAAAACAGAGAGTGACTTGAGAGATGTATTAGCCAATTGCTGTTTGTGATCTTTATTTGGATCTTGATGAAAACAGACTTTTTGAGATAGGGTCTCACTCAGTCATCCCGGCTGGAGTCCAGTGGTGTCGTTATAGCTCACTGTGGCCTTGATCCCCTGGGCTCAAGTGATCCTCCTGCCTCAGCCTCCACTGAGCCTAGCTAGTTTTGTTTGTTTGTGCATTTGCTTTTGTAAAGACAGGGTCTCAGTGTGTTGCCTAGTCTGGCCTCCAAACTTCTGGCCTCAGGCGATCTTCTCACCTTGACCTCCCAAAATTCTAGGACTATAGGCATGAGCCACTGCACCCAGCCAAAATAAACCATTTTTAAAATGGTAAGAGAATGAGGGAACTGTGGTTACTGACTGGATAGATATGTGATGACTGATAGATTTTTTTAGACGTGTTAATGGTTTTGAGGTTTTTTTTTTTTCAGGAGTGCTTATCTTTCAGAGATGCGTATTGAAACATTTACAGATGAAATGATAGAATTCTAGGATTTGCTTGAAAGTAATTGAAGGGATGGGAGAATATGTGAGGGTATAAATCAGACAAGACTGGCTGTGTCGTGACAGTTGGTGATGCTGGCCTTGGCACATGTTACTGTTCTCTGTATTTTTGTAGATGTTTGAAATTTTTCCTATTAAATAGTTTAAGTGATACGCACTTTTAAAAAGTTTCAAATGTCATAGGAACATACACATATGGGATGAAATTCCCCATCATCTCACCCTTCAGAGCAACCGCCATTTACCGTATAAGCTTTCAAGTAGTTTTTGGTTGTATCTTTTTAAATAAAATGGGCTGGTGCTCTGCATATGGTTCCATAACAAAGCAGCATTGTTTTGTTTTTACCTCAATCTGGACATCTCTCCATGTCAGTATTGCCTCAGCCTTGTAAACACCTGCAAGATTGTTCCATTCATTCTTTTTTTCCTGCAAGACATCTTCAGTAAGCACTTACTGTGCACCAAGCACCATATTTGGTGCTAATTAACAGAGGTGAACCGAGCAGTTTCTTTCTGGCATGGAACTTAAACCTAATGGGGGAACCAGGTAATAAAGAAGCCAGCCAGCTGAGATGTAACTTCAGTTTTGTGATATTAGGTAAGAAACATACTTGGCAGTGCTAGAATGAGGGAGTTGCCTACTGACGTGGGTAGTCACGGAGGGCCTCTCTGAGGAGGTGAGATTGAGGCAGGGACCCGGGGCCTAGGGAAGGAGACTGCCATGTGAGGAGCCTGCTGGGCTTGGAAAGGGGGCGGGGGTGCAGCAAAGCAGGGGAGCAGGTCAGCAGGGCCAAGCAGGGCGACGAAGAAGGAAGTATGACGTACAAAGGTCCTGAGGGCGAAGGACCCTGGTGTGTCTCAGAAGTTTAAAAGGCCAGCATAACTGAGGCCTAGCAGGGAAGGTAGAAAGTAGCAAGACGGGGCCAGACAACTGTCAGGACCCAGTTCACAATCAGGAGTTTGGATTTTATTTTCGGTGTCATAGGAAGAGGCTGCTGAAGAGTTGAAGCATTATACCCCTGTGCCATAATTTGTTTTATCAATCCCTTGCAAATATATACGTAGATTGTTTCCACCTTTTCAGTAATATAAAACCACACCAGAATGTAGGCTTTATGAGAACAGTATTGATCCGTTTGCTCACTGAGTAGCTCTCTTACTCTATTACACAGCCTGAAAAAGTGGGCTTTCAGTAAATATTGGTTGAATTAATGAATACTGCAAAAATACTTGCATATCTTTATATGTTATTCCCCTTATTTCATTGAAATGCATTTCTAGTTGTGAAATTGCTGGTTTAGACCGTGTATGTATTTACAATTTTGCTTTTTGAATAAATTGCCTTCGAAAAAGGTTACACTAATTTATGCTCCCCAACAGCATTTTCACATTTAAGACAAAACGTTAGTTATCCCGGCTGGGCACGGTGGCTCACACCTGTAATCCCAGCACTTGCAGAGGCCAAGGTGCGTGGATCACCTGAGGTCAGAAGTTTGAGACCAGCCTGACCAACATGATGAAACCCCATCTCTACTAAAAATACAAAGTTAGCCATGCATGGTGGTGCATGCCTGTAATACCAACTACTCAGGAGGCTGAGGCAGAAGAATGCTTGGACCTGGAAAGCAGAGGATGCAGTGAATCAAGATCATGCCACTGCACTGCAGCCTTTGCAACAAGATGGAAACTCGGTCTCAAAAAAAAAAAAGATAAAACATTAGCTATTCTTAGAGTTTGTGTAATAGGTTTACAGTGCTAGATTAATCAACTCCCAGGGTTGTTTTCAAGGATTTACAAGTCCAGGTCTGGTTGTATTTTCCTTTGAGCTCAGGAGCATGTTGACCGTTTCTGTCCCAGGCTGTAGGCTGATGACGGCAGGGGCCTCGTCTGTATCCCAGGCTGTAGGCTGATGACTGCAGGGGCCTCGTCTGTATCCCAGGCTGTAGGCTGATGACTGCAGGGGCCTCGTCTGTATCCCAGGCTGTAGGCTGATGACTGCAGGGACCGCGTCTCTGTCCCCGGCTGTAGACTGATGATAGCAGGGACCGCATCTCTGTCCCAGGCTGTAGGTTGATGACGGCAGGGACCACGTCTCTGTCCCCAGCTGTAGGCTGATGACGGCAGGGACCGTGTCACCATGCTGAAGGGCACGGGTTCTGGAGGAGGTTTGATTCCTGGCCCTCCCACTTCTGTCTTGGGTAGGCCCCTTCTCTATGTTCTCATCTGTGAAATGAGGATAATAGACTCTTCCTCATAAGATTGTAAGAATTAAAAGTTCCTGGAATTATGCCTGAATCATCAAACTCAGTTAACTATTAGAATTGTGATACTTCTTCCATTTTCCAACAGCTGGAAGAAAAACTCAAAGAAAAAGTGGATGTAAGTCTGATTGAGCGAATCAATCTGACTGGAGAGATGGACACATTTAGCACGTACGTACCTCTCAAACATATGTACCTTGCACATGTATTTCGCACACGTACATGTCTCACACATGTACCTCGCACACGTATGTATGTCGCACACGCTTGCTCACCACCTGCCCTCTCTCTGCTACCCAGCAGCTTGTCTAAGTCTGACTCAGTGAATCAATCTGACTGGAGAGATGGACACATTTAGCACATGCACACCTCGCACACATACGTACCTTGCACACGTATATACCTTGCACACACTTTGTTACACACACTTTCTCGCTGCCTGCCCTTTCTCCGCTACCTAGCGGCATGCCTCAGGCTGTTGGCTTCACTCACTGGAAAACCTAACAGCTTTCTATCAGGTAAGAATTTGTCCCTACAGGGCACTAAGAAGCAGCCTCAGAACTGGTGCCTCTCCCATGTGACTCCTCAAATGCAGTTGCACTTTTAGCTTATGGGGCCTTTATTATCTCACTGTGAAGAAGAACCTCAGAGAAGACATTCTTCCTTGGCCATCCCTGATCTGCTTCTGCCTAAACCCACAGAAGGACAGGTCTACCTTCAGTGTTTTAAAGTATAAAGTAGAAAGGGCTTGATTTTAGCCACTGATGGTGTGAGAATGTGGGGTGGCAGAGGCTCCATCCGGGAAGTTCAAGCACTACAGCCTCCTTTCCCTGTTAGGACCGTGTGGCATTTTCGTTGTGGTCATTTGCTGTTCCACTGCCATTAAACGAGACAGGCATGGGCCAAGCCTCAGCTTTCACACCAGCCACTTACTGAGGAAAATAAAAATTCTCTTCTTAGTTTATTTCTCCCGCTTCTCTTAACTTTTTATTTTCTTCAGTTCTTTTGGAGGAAGATGTGAGCAGGGATACTGGGGGTGGTGACTGGGGAGACTGGCCAGGGACCCTGTGTCATACCCAGGTAAAACCAGGACGTGAGGACATACCCAGATAAAACCAGGACGTGAAGAAAGAGCCAGACTATTCCCTCCACTGTCATTTATTAAAGCTCAGACTTCACTGATGAAATGATGAATCTGGGCCGGACGCGGTGGCTCACGCCTGTAATCCCAGCACCGTGTGAGGCCGAGGCGGGTCGATCACGAGGTCAAGAGATCGAGACCATCCTGGTCAACATGGTGAAACCCCGTCTCTACTAAAAATACAAAAAATTAGCTGGGCATGGTGGCGCGTGCCTGTAATCCCAGCTACTTGGGAAGCTGAGGCAGGAGAATCACCTGAACCCAGGAGGTGGAGGTTGTGGTGAGCCGAGAGCGCGCCATTGCACTCCAGCCTGGGTAACGAGTGAAACTCCGTCTCAAAAAAAAAAAAAAAAATGATGAATCTGATTTTTACACAGGCCCTAAAACATTTGGAAGGGATTGTGTCTGTCATTCAGACAACTGTTTGAAGGGTGACCACAGTGATTTGTTTGATTTGCAGCGTTATCTCCAGTAGTATTCAGCTGCTGGTTCAGGATCTGGATGCTGCCTGTGATCCTGCCCTGACCGCCATGAGCAAGGTAAGGTCTTGGGAAATGGCATCTTGAAAACTTAAGGAGCAGCCCAAGGTCTGTAGCTTCTCCAGGCTCATCAGAGCTTAACGGATTGGCCAGGAGGAGGATGGAAAGAGTCCACGAGTCCTTAAAGCACTCACTTTATGCTGTTCCCTGAGTGCGGTCAGTTGCTTGTCCTTTTAGATTGAGACAGAGCATCACAGTATTGGAAGATAGCTAAAAAAAAAGAGAGAGATGAAATGAATGTGTTTGATGAGTCTAAAGGAGATGCTGTCTGTGGTTTATTTTTATTTTTTAGAGACAGGGTCTCTGTCACTCAGGCTGGAGGGCAGTGGTGCCATCATAGCTCACTGCAGCCTCAACCCTAGAATCGTCAGTCCTCCTGCCTCAGCCTCCCAGGTAACTGAGACCACAGGGGCATGCCACTGTGTCCAGCTACTTTTTAAATTTTTTCTAGAGCTAAGAGTCTTGCTGTATTGCCCAAGCTGGTCTTGAGCTCCTGGCTTCAAGCATTCGTCCTGCCGAGGCCTCCCAAAGTGCTGGGATTATAGGCGTAAGCCACTGTGCCCAGCTGAGATGTCTTTGATTGGCATCTGACACATGCTGAAAACCTTGGTGTGGTCTCACCAGAATGGGTGTTTGCGGTAGTTTCCTTAGAGCAGTAACTTCTGACTCATTCATTCTTGCCCACTGAGAGGTTTTTCTGACTCTGAGTTCTGGTACCAATGCAAGATTATTTGATCAGGTTGTGAACTCTGGTTTTCTAATACCGTAGTGGCCCCATCAGTCAGCCTCTGGCCCTCAAAGTCCGCTCCTTTGACACTTACCAAGTGCTACCTCATGTTCCTATTTTTGGCTTTTATGTGCCTGTGCCTTTTCCCAAATAAATGTAAATTCCCTAAGTGCACAGACCATGTCTTTCTGTTTTCTTTCTTTTTTTTTTTTTTTTTTTTTTTTTTTCTGAGACATAGTTTCCCTCTTGTTGCCCAGGCTGGAGTACAGTGGCGTGATCTTGGTTCACTGCAACCTCGCCTCCTGTGTTCAAGCGATGCTCCCACCTCAGCCTCCTGAGTAGCTGGGATTACAGGCATGCGCCAACACCAGGCCCAGCTATTTTTTTTTTGTATTTTTAGTATAAACGGAATTTCTCCCTGTTAGCCAGGCGGGTCTCGAACTCCTGACCTCAGGTGATCTGCCTGCCTCGACCTCCCAAAGTGCTGGAATAACAGGCATGAGCCACCACACACTTGAATAGGGAGACTCACTTTTGTTGAAGTTGGAAATGGGCCTTTTTTATGGCAAACCCAAATCACAGGAAGCTGCTACTCTAGAACTTTGTAGGGGAGGGGTCGGCAGACTAGGGCCTGGGAACCCAATCTTGTGCACTGCTAATTTGTGAAAATAAAGTTTTATTGGGGTACAGCCATGTTCCTTTATTTACTTATGGCTGCCTTTTTGCAATACATTGGTAGAATTGAGTCATTGCAATGGAGACTGTATAGCCCATAAAGCTAAAAAGAAAAGTAAGATATTTACTTTCTGACCCTTTGTAGAAAGTGTTTGCCAATGTCTGCTCTAGAGTCATAGGCTCTTATAGCATTCTTGGAAATTCTGGAGAAGGAATTTTTTGGGGTTGTACTGGCCAGTAGCAGAGGGCAGTGGGAGGACAGACCTAACTCTTCCATGTTTCCTGTGTGCGTTGAGCAAATCACTTCACCTGTGTGGGCCAACATGACATCACCTGGGCCCACAGCCCTGTGTAGACTGTGGATTTCTGCATCCCAGAATCCCTGTGAGGACGGAACATGGATCAGATTGGCCCAACCCAGGGCACGTAGTGAGTGCTCATTCCTTGTCTAGCTCCAGGCACGTAGGGAGTGTTCATTCCTGGCATAGCCCCAGGCACGTAGTGTGTGCTCATTCCTGGTCTAGCCCCAGGCACATACTAAGTGCTGCTTCCTGGCCCAGCCCCAGGCACATACTGAGTTCTCATTAAATGCTAGCTCCCTCTCCCACTCATCAGGAGGCCTGACCATGTTACAAGGTTGTGTAAGCAGACATTTGGTCTGAATTTGGTTTTGCAGTAGATTGTAAATATTTAACCAAAATGTACGCTTTAGGGTTTTATGAACTGAAGTGGCAATCCTAAAATAGCTGATGTCACAGTTTTATTCCAAAAGCTGATCTTTTTACCAGTCCAGTCCTGACGGGTACGTCCAGTATTCTCAGTGTTCAGAGGAGGACACTCTGAGCAGGCAGATTGAGGCCAACCCTCTTTGAACGAACAGGCTCTGAGGATTCGTTTGCAGACTCTCATTGTCCCCTCGCTGCTGGTGAGCGCTCTCTGCATCCTGAGTGTGATCTGTTCCAGCTGCCATCTCCTGAACTGCCACACGCTTTAGATTGGAATGCAGCTGGTAAAAGAATTTTTACACTTACCAAAGGAAGAGTGGAATTTTTTTCTCAATAAAATCACAGTTGGAAGGGGTTTAACACTGCAGGTGTTGCTTATAGGAACTGTCAGTTCATTCGGTGGATTTCCCTCAAACCCTGCCCGGTCCCACCCTCCCCTCCTCTCCATACCCACACCAGCAAACAGTAACAGAGACTGTGTCTCCAGAGTCCTTTGTTTATATCACAGGAAAACCACAGACTTGGGAACGGCGCAGCTGGGAGGCCATTACTTTTTGTTTGAGTCTTCGGGGGTTCTAGCAAAATGAAACCCATGTGATAGAAATAAACAAGCCAAGTTGTCACAAATTGATTCAACACACTCTGTTATTTGTACCCGCATCCCGTTTTGTATAGTTTCTTCTCGGGTTTTTAGAAACTTTTGTGAGCATGGTTATTTCTGTCTCTGATTCTATCATTTTTGCTGCTGGTTGAACAGTTCAGTTCAGACTGCCCAGCACAGTGCTGGGATCTGCGAGGCTCAGAAAGGTGTAAACCTTTTGCAAGGTGTTTGGATTCCAGTAGGTGAGGGGCAAGGGATGTGTAAGATGAGAGCAGCGCCCAGTAACTTTAATAGAAGAGATGAGGAAATCAGTGCCAGAAGAAAAGTACAAAACACACCTTCTGAAAAGAAGGAGGAGTTCACATCCAGGTGGGTGGCAAGGAAGGCCTTCACAAGGAAGTGGTGTTTGAAACAGATCAGGGCGAAGTTTTGAATGAATCTGTGATTAGGAGGGCATTTCACACAGAGTGAAAACATGAGCAAAGTTCTGCGAAGTTAGGAAAGCGAAAGCGTTTGGTTGAAATTGCTATTCTCATAGGGGGTTCCTCAGGCTCTCATAGGGGTTCCTCAGGCTGTCCTCCTGTACTTGGACCGACACAGTTAAGATTGGAAACGAGGCTGCCCTCATGGAGTCTAGACCCTGCTGGGAAGAAAACTGAGAACAACCAATACTGTAAATAAATGTATCTTATAAATGTAAAAAGGACTGTTGGCTTGCCACTGTGGAGTGCAGTTGTTGGATGATTCTGAGTTGACAGAAGGAGGCTTCCCTAACAAGATGGATTGAGCCAGGTAACTTGGTGATATTCTCCTGGGAGGCTCATTCTCACGGAAGGCACCCCATGGCGTCCTCCTTGGCTGGCATATAGCACGTTCACTGTCTGCCTCTTCACTGCATTGCCAGGCCTATTTCTGCCACTCCTGAGTATATGCCTTCTTCTGCAGCTATAGCTATGTTCACTTCCCTGAATGTGCATTGCTCTTTTGTGGCTTCTGTGCCTTTCCTCATTTTATTCTTCCCAGAATTTCCTTCCTGCTATGGTCTACCCAACGAGCACATCCGTTAAGATTGAGTTCAAATGTCTGCCCCTGTTTAAAAACCACAGAATTCATCCTTTTGAAGTGTACAGTAGTTGGCCAGGTACAATAGCTCACGCCTATAATCCCAGCACTTTGGGAGGATGAGGAGGGCGAATCATTTGAGGTCAGGAGTTTGAGACCAGCCTGGCCAGCTTGGGGAGACCCTACCTCTACTAAAAGTACAAAAAAATTGCTGGGTTTGCGCTGAGCCGAAATTGCATCACTGCACTTCAACCTGGCGACAGAGCGAGACCTTGTCTCATAAATAAATAAATAAAAATGTACAGTGTAGTTGTTTTTAGTATATTCACAATGTCATGAAACTACCACCACCACCTAGTTTCAGAGCATCTTCATCACCCCAGAAAGAAACCCCATGCCTGTCAGCAGTCTTTCATTCCCCCTGCACCGTTAGTTTACTTGCTGTCTCCGGGTTTACCTCCTCCGGACATTTCACATCGTAGACTCACACGGCGTGTGGCGTCTTGTGCCTTGCTCGCTCCTCTCAGTGTTGTGTTTTCAGGGAACATTCATGGTGGAGCATGCGTCAGCACTTCATTCCTTTTGTCGCTGAATAACATGCTGTCGTAAGGATAGACCACATTTTGTTTATTTATTCATCTGTTGGACGTTTGAGTTACTTCTTTCTAATTTTGAATAATGCTGTGAACATTCATGTACAAGTTTTTGTGTGAACATGTTTTAAGTTCTCTTCAATATGTACCTAAAGGCCAGGTGTGCTGTCTCACGCCTGTAATCCCAGCACTTTGGGAGGCCTAGGTGGGCAGATCACCTGAGGTCAGGAGTTCAAGACCAGCCTAGCCAATATGGTGAAACTCTGTCTTAACTAAAAATACAAAAAATAGCCGGGCATGATAGTGCACACCTGTAATCCCAGCTACTTGGGAGGCTGAGACAGGAGAATTACTTGAACCCAGGAGGCAGAGGTTGCATTGAGCTGAGATCGTGCCACTATACTCCAGCCTGGGCAACAGAGGGAGACTCCGTCTCAAAGAAAACAAAAAAACCAACCAACAAAAAACATGTACATGAGGAATGGAACTGCAAGAGCCGTGTGGTCAATTTATGTTTAACAGTTTGAGAAACTGCCAAACGGTTTGCTTTTTTTTTTTTTTTTTTGAGACAGAGTTTCGCTTTTGTTACCCAGGCTGGAGTCCAATGGCGTGATCTCCGCTCATCGCAACCTCCGCCTCCTGGGTTCAGGCAGTTCTCCTGCCTCAGCCTCCTGAGTAGCTGGGATTACAGGTGCCAAACGGTTTTCTAAAATGACTATGCCATTGTACATTTCCACCAGCAAAGTGTAAGGGATTCAGTTTGTCTACATCTTCCCCAAAACTTATTTTCCTTTTTTTTTTTTTTTTTGTTATAGCCATATTTGTGGGTGTGAAGTGGTACCTCATTGTGGTTTCAGTTTGCATTTCTCTGATGACTAAGAGGTTGAGCATCTTCTCAGGTGCTCCTGGCGATTTGTATATTCTCTTTGAAGAAATGTTACATCTTTTGCCCATTTTAAAATTGGGTAGTCTTTCTGTTGTTGAATTATAAAAGTTCTTTTTATATTTTGATACTAGATCCCTTGTCAAATATGAAATTTGTAAATATTCTCTCCCATTCTATGGGTAGGTTGTCTTTTCACTTTCTCGATAATGTCCTTGATTTTCTGGAGTCGTGTGTGTGTGTGTGTGTGTGAGAGAGAGAGAGAGAGAGAGAGCAATATCTAAGATACCACTGCCTGACCCCAAATCATAAAGATTTACTGTGTGGTTTCTAATAAGAATTTAATTTTTGTTCTTAAATTTAGGTCTTCACAAATATATAGGGGAAAAAAAGGAAAACAATGTAGGTCTTCATTCCATGTTAATTTTTGTATGTAGTGTGAAGCAAAGATTTGGCAGCATTCTTTTGCTAAAAGGATACTCAGCTTTCCCAGCACCATTTGTTGAAAAGACTATTGTTTTCACATTAGATGATCTTGACACCCTTGTGAAAAATCAGTTAACCATAGATGTGTGGGATAATTTATGGACTCTCAGTTCTATTCTGTCAATCTATATGTCCATCCTCAGGCCAGTACTACACTATTTAGTTATAATAGCTTTGAAATCAAGAAGTATGAGTCTTCCACTGTGTTCTTTTTCTACATTGCTTTGGCTCTTCTACATCAGTGTTTCTTGCCTCAGCCAGAGCATTCCTCTTTCCCCTTCAAGATACCACAGTACCTAGACTACCTTTCTGCTTTGTTATGTAATCATTTTTTGGTCTTTGTCTTTCCTGTTAAACTTTGAGCAGCTTGAGGGCTGTGTCCAACACGTCTGTTTTGGAAACCCATGGCATACCACAGTATTTGCTGAACTGTCGTACACCCTGAGTGACTTTGAAGGTAAGGAAGCCAAGTGAGAGAAAGAACCGAAGGACCGCAAACACCCCTGTGACCAAAGATTGCTAAACAAGTAAGACGTAGACAGAGAGAACTCTGCCGAGCAGACAGAGCTGGGTGGAGCTGGTCTGTGCACAGCAGGAAACTTGGACATCTTTGCAGGAGATGGTGGGGTTACAGAATCCCTGAAATCTTTAGGTCATAACAAGCACTGTTGAGGAGCAAGTGCTGCTCCTCAGTGGTACCTCGCAGGGCTTCTTACTTCAGCAGGTGGCATCCTGGAGCTGACTGAAGAAACGGACTGAAGGAGTATGAGCTCCCATGGGTGTGGCCCAGAGCCCTGTTGCTAGACAAGGGGAGGGGATATCGGCAGAGTCTGGTAGAAATACCTGCAGGTGCAGCCTTCCCAGCCAGGCCCAAGAAGGGGAAGGAAAATACCATAGAAGTTGAGGGGTCCCTCCGAAATGCCGACTTTGAGATGAACCTAGTGTTGCTTATGAGTCACAGCAAAGTTAACTTTCAGACCACTTTTCTTCCCATATTGTTATTTTCTTTTATTAAAACATTTCTCACTCTGTTGCTCAGGCTGGTGTGCAATGGTGTGCAATCATAGCTCACTGCAGCCTTGATCTCCTGGGCTCCAGCGAGCCTCCTGCCCCAGCCTCCCAAGTAGCTGGTACTACTGGTGCACAGCACCACACCTGGCTAGTTTTCTTGATTTTTAGTAGAGATGAGGTCTTGCTGTGTTGCCCAGGCGAGTCTCAAGCTCCTGAGCTGTAGTGATCCTCCCACCTTGGCCTCCCAGAGTGCTGGGATTACAGGTGTGTGAGCCTCCACGCCCGGCCTGCACCAGGACTTCTCTACAGGGAAGAAAATGTATTGAGCACCCAACCCATATATTCCAATCTGTTTTGTATATTTTTCCCTGAAAACTAGTGAACTTTTCTTCTGGCATATTTGTTTTTTTCTTTCTTTTTCATATTATGCCCAAAGCCATGTAGCTTATAATAGTGAAAATAGAAGTAAAACCAATTCTCCTGATTCTGGAAAAGGTTATTTGGAGTGTTTTGGTGGAAATACAAAGGGTTCTATCTGTTAGATTTAAATCCCACAAATCCTTAGAAATGAGTATGTCTGAATATGCCTCTGTATATTGGCTAAAGAACTGTGGATCCTGAGTGGGGCTGCTGGTCCCATGGCTACCTCCTCACCACGTGCTTTTTCCTAAGCTGCTCACATCCCTCAGTTGAAAGAATAAGTCTCTGTTCAGAAGCAAACACACTTAGTTTTTTGCCCATTAATGGTAGTTTTAGGAAAAAACAAATGGAATAAATTAGATTTTCTTACCATCTGGCACGTAATTATATTAGGTTTCAGGATTGTGAACATGTATTCATTTAGGAGGCTGCATTACGATCCCCTAAAGACATTTGGAAACAGAACAGTTCTCAAGTCTGTTCTCATTTTCCTCAGTCATTAAAATGCAGATATGTTTCAGAAGATCCAGGGAAAGACACAGCTTTTTCATAAAATAGGTGTTTTTCCATTATGATAAAACTAAATCACTTTCATTTTAGAAAATACAGGGTATTTTGTTTTGTTTTGTTTCGTTTTTTTTGAGACGGAGTTTTGCTCTTGTTACCCAGGCTGGAGTGCAATGGCGCGATCTCGGCTCACTGCAACCTCCGCCTCCTGGGTTCAGGCAATTCTCCTGCCACAGCCTCCTGAGTAGCTGGGATTACAGGCACGTGCCACCGTGCCCAGCTAATTTTTTTTTTTTGTATTTTTAGTAGAGACAGGGTTTCACCATGTTGACCAGGATGGTCTCTATCTCTTGACCTCGTGATCCACCCGCCTCGGCCTCCCAAGGTGCTGGGATTACAGGCGTGAGCCACCGCGCCTGGCTGGGGTTTTTTTTTTTTTTTTTTTTGAGACAGAGTCTCACTCTGTCACCCAGACTGCAGTGCGGTGGCGCAATCTCTGCTAACTGCAACTTCTGGCTCCTGGGTTCAAGCGATTCTCCTGCCTCAGCTTCCTGAGTAGCTGGGATTACAGGCACCTGCCACCACGCCTGGCTAATTTTTGTATTTTTAGTAGAGATAGGGTTTCACCATGTTGGCCAAACTGGTCTTGAACTCTTGACCTCAAGTGATCCACCTGGTTTGGCCTCCCAAAGTGCTTAGATTACAGGCGAAAGCCGCCACACCCCACCAGATTTTTTTTTGAAAAAAAATTTAAATCACCATAATTTCAATTAATTGATAAATTTCTGAATTGATAATTTTCAGTTATCCAAATTTAGTGATTTTTAGTGCTAGTGCAAGTATTCTTAAAATTATAACAGTATGTAGAATTTACTATGGAATTAATATGTGTGAGACCTTGTGTTAAGAGCATTCTATGCATTATCTTTCAGTAATCGATTATAGATGTTATCATCATCCCCGTTTTATAGATGAGGAAACTGAGGCTCAGAGCAATCAGGTGGCTTGTCCAAGTCACACATGAGAAGGTTGCCCAGTGTCATAGCAGACTGGCTGACTCAATTTCAGCCTCTTAAATACCGTCCTAATTACCTTTCCTGCTGGCTTAGCAGTTAACGCTTCGTTAGGCGGGTCGCTCACTGTCCTCAATCCTGTCTCGTCATCATTTATTGTCACTCATAAAGCAGGAGTAGTAACACCTCCCAGTTCATGTGAAAATGTCAGGCACAGTGCCTGGTGTATGGTAGGTTCTTGATAAGCGTTCCTGCACCTCTGGGTTCCCCACCCGATGCTCGGTGCCCTGCTGCATTGCAGAAAGCACCTATAAACACAGCAGATGCTGTGTGAGTGGAGCCCCCAAGCCTCAGAGTGAGAGCGAGCATTTGCCTGCATGCCTGAGTAAGTACTGCTTGAGATTAACACCCCAGCAGCCAGAATTACCACGTGAGACTGGAGTTGTCTGAAATGCTTCCAGAGCCCAGTGTCAGTCTGTGCTATGTCTCTCTAACCCAGTGAAGAAGTAGGAATTTTAGTATTCAGTTTTTCAAGAATCCTCTTCCAAGCTTCCTATAGCAACAGGAAGAAACAGGATCTATTGGCGCTAGTTGTGGAGTGCTGTTCTCTGATCCACGTTCCCTGCTTCTGCAGCCTCTGTCTAGAAAGAGTGCTGGCCCCCCAACCCTGCTGTGGAGTGTCAGGGCACAGGCTTCCTGCCCAGGCCATGGAACCAAGGCACTGGCATACTCTGGGCCCCGCAGCCTTTTCCTGTGGAGGTTAGACTTCGTCCGGGAGGCCCTCATCAATCATTCTTATTATCTTCAAACCGGGTCTTGTTTAGATAGTACCAGTTGACATTGGTATTCAACTCTACCCAAGCCCCCAGAACAAAAAGCACAACAAGGAACAATGGTTAAGTATGGAGGGGTAACTCCTAAATGTGTAATGAAAAGTTCACCTGGAAGAGTTGAAGTCCCATTTCTGCTGATGGCTTTTCATGATGTTTCTCTTCCAATGCAAGGCACTGTTTCTTTCCTTTTTCGAGAATTCTTTGGGCCAGGTGCGGTCACTCATGCCTGTAATCCCAGCACTTTGGGAGGCTGAGGTAGGAGGATTGCTTGAACCCAGGAGTTTAAGACAAGTCAGGGCAACATGGTGAGGTCCCATCTCTTCAAAAAGTAAAAAAAAAAAAAAAAAAAAAAAGTTTTTTAATTAACTGGGCATGGTAGTGTACACCTGTGGTCCCAGCTACTTGGGAGGCTGAGCTGGGATGATCGCTGGAGCCCAGGAGGTCAAGGCTGCAGTGAGCTTTGATTGCACCACTGCACTCCAGCCCAGGCAACAGAGTGAGACTCTGTCTCAAAAAATATATATAAAGAGTCCTTTGCTTGATCACTGTATGTTTCATTAGCTTCTCCTTGAGAAACAAGGCTTCCCCTGAACCAAGGCATAGTTAAGTGATTTTATTATTTTCGTGTGTTGGGGTGGGGGAGTCCGGGGGGAAATTGTCTACCAAGCACCTTGATATAGTGTTTCGGCTTCAGATAGACCTGGTCGTCCCATCTCTGTCATTACCAGCTATGAAATGTTGTGCAAGATACCTAATCTCTGAGCTTTTGAACTTCCTCATCTCATTGTTGAGAGAACTAAGTGAGATCATGTGTGAATAGTGAATGAGATGATACATGCTTAGGGCCAGGCAAAGTGACCAGCTAAATTAGGCCTTAATATAGATATCTTGGGCAATTCAGGATATGACCCAAACCTTCACACATCTGTGGTGGATGCTGGCAAGCATTAGCCATCTGAGGCTGGAGGGCAGTGGTATAATCATAGCTCCCAGCCACCTCAACCTTCGGGCTCCAGTGATCCTCCTGCCTCAGCCTCACTCAGCTGAAACTATGAGTGTGCCACATTTTTAAAAAATACTCCAGGCAAGGTCAACTTTTACTGTTTTGTAGTACTTAAATCATTTTCTTAGTTCACTAAGCTGACTTAAATTTAAAATCATGACTCCACTTAGCGTTTGCTAATTGCTTCTTTTAACTTGACCAATGGAGTTGTGCCCAGCCAGTGTATTCAAGCATATCAGTTCTTTTCACATATATTCCAAATGTGGACGCATAGTGACTTGGCCAGTGATTCTCAGAAGGAGTTAGGTGACAGGCATATGGAATAACAAGTGATTCTCAGGAAGGATTAGGTGACGCGCATGTGTAATAACCAGTGATTCTCAGGAAGGGTTAGGTGACACGCGTGTGTAATAACCATTGATTCTCAGGAGGAGTTAGGTGACAGGTATATGGAATAACCAGTGATTTACAGGAGGGGTTAGGTGATGCGAATGTGTAATAACCAGTGATTCTCAGGAAGGGTTAGGTGACATGCGTGTGTAATAACCAGTGATTCTCAGAAGGGATTAGGTGACGCATGTGTGTAATAAACAGTGATTCTCAGGAGGGGTTAGGTGACATGCGTGTGTAATGACCAGTGATTCTCGGGAGGGGTTAGGTGACGCGCGTGTGTAATAACCAGTGATTCTCAGGAGGAGTTAGGTGACAGGTATATGGAATAACCAGTGATTTACAGGAGGGGATAGGTGATGCACATGTGTAATAACCAGTGCTTCTCAGGAGAGGTTAGGTGACGCGCATGTGTAATAAACAGTGATTCTCAGGAGGGGTTAGGTGATGCGCGTGTGTAATAACCAGTGATTCTCAGGCGGGGTTAGGTGACGTGCGGAATAACCAGTGGGAATGTGAGGAAATCCCAGGCCCTTTGCTCAGTCTTGCTTTGAGCTGCTTTGTAACTGGTGACAGGGCATATCACCGCCTCTTTCTATGGCTTCCTTCTTTAATGGAGAGTTGTCACTTTGAGATAATTGCTTATAAGCTGTTTTGAGATTATGAAATATACAAAGCTGCCAGTTTGGAAAGTAATAGTCATCACCATGGAAGAGCTTCATGTCGATTGGCACTGGGGGCATCAAGCCCTGCCTGGTTCGCAGTGTCTACCCAGAACATTCTGCTCCAAATCTTGCTGCAGAGCTGAGGAATAGCTGATGACTTAACAGCACCTGTTTAGTTTGGCCTCATCCGATGAGCTCATTGAAAGTCACCTAGGATGCTCATTGTATGAGTCACATCTTCCAAATCATATGGAGAAAGAAGCCTCTTAAATAAGATAAAAGGTAATGCGGAAAACATTTCACATAACCAGAGCATTAGAGTATCAAGTCAGTCCATATTAGACCTCTCTACTGTTTCTTTCTGGTTTGTTTTTGGGTTTTCCTGGTAATAAATTAGAGTTCTTTTTCCTGTGTGGAGCCTGGTCAGGAAACCTTGCGTGGGAGTCTTCATGTCATTGGTTTTCTTATCTCTTAAATGAAGATGCAGGTCCCTTCCTGCTATTCTGTGTGTGCACATTCCTCAAGCATTTAACATATACTATCTGCTGATTTGAAGAAACATTAGGAGTCATTTGAGCTTCCCATGGCTCAGGAATCATCCCCGTACAGTGTGATTATTTTAAACAAGTTCTCTAGGTATTGAATTTTTCCTTTCCCCAAGAGCTCTATAAAAATAGTGGTTTCTCGCCAGAGACAGCAAGACCTCAGAACTACTGACCTCTTTCTATGAACATATTATATGGCTTGTGTTTGGCTTAGGATCTTTTTAATAGACCATCCAGCTCTGCTGTGAGAGGCTGACTCAGCAGAACCCCTCCAGCTCTTCAGGGTTAGAGATTAGAGTGCCCTTCCCTGTGGCCCCGCGACAGGCTGGGAGCTGGTACTGTGCTTCCTTCCTGCCATGCCCTTGAGGGATGTCACACTCCAGCATTGCCACCTAAGTTCCCACGAGTCAGTGCTGCCGACTGCCACATAGTCCAGGAATCCAGCTACTTTACTGAGGTGTCTTCCAGAGTGTGTGGTTAGAGCCACGTAGTCCAGAAATCCAGCTGCTTTACTGAGGCATCCTCTAGAGCATGTGGTTAGAGCCACATAGTCCAGGAATCCAGCTGCTTTACTGAGGCATCTTCAGAGCGTGTGGTTAGTGCCACGTAGTCCAGGAATCCAGCCACTTTACTGAGGTGTCTTCAGACTGTGTGTGGTTAGTGCCTGGGTTGAAGCAGCTCTGTCACTTGTTCACTGCCTGGCCAGGGACCACATTGGTGCCCTCAACAACATTCTCTCCCTGTACCCGGCTCAGGCCCTGTTGCCCATGTCTTCGTTTTACCCTCTCTCTACCCTACCAGAGATTCTCTTTGCCTTCCCTTTATTAAAATCCTGACACAATCCCAAAGGTTTTTAGGATTGTAAGATTCTACATGCCTACCTCTTTAAATGTTTTATTATGAAAATATTTAGATATATTCAAAAGTAGAGGAAACAGTATGGTCAGCCTCACATACCTGTCTCTTAGCTTCATGATCTTATTTCATCTACATCTCTTCCCAGTAATCTCATATGATTCTGAAGCAACATCCCCACATACCCTATCATTTCCAGTTTTCTGTTTTAAAGAATCCCAGACTCCTCCCAGTTACTGGGAGTGTCTTAATTCCTCTCCAGGCTTCTCGTCAGCTACTAGCCACCATTCTGCTCTCCCAGGCTGCCGGTCAGCTCAGGAGTCCAGGTTCCTCCCCGCTCCGCTGCAGTCCCTGCGGCGGGCACTTGGCAGGGCAGCAGGATCCGTCACAGGAGGGCAGCTTTGCTGGGGAGGGAGGCTGTATCAGGCATGCTGGGGACAAGGCAGGAAAAGGAGAGGGCCTCAGTGCACTTCACTCTGTCCTAGGTTCACTTCACTGTCGGGGTCAGCTGGGCACACTCATCTTTGTCCTGAGTATCAGTTCCTACAGAATGTTAAGACAAATTCTCAAGACAAAAGGGTCTGATTGCTGTGATATGGAGCTGTGACCTGATTTCCACTGAAACCTTTCCCGTCCCCAGTAACAGGTGACACTGTCCTGTGAAGATCTAACACGTTGTCCTGTCTCCATTTCAGATGCAGTGGCAGAATGTGGAGCATGTCGGTGACCAGAGCCCCTACGTCACCTCTGTCATCCTTCACATCAAGCAGAATGTGCCCATCATCCGTGACAACCTGGCTTCCACACGGAAGTACTTCACTCAGTTCTGCATTAAATTTGCAAAGTAAGTCCTGAGATCTTCTTATCTCTGGGTTTTTTAAAAATAGACTTTATGTTTTAGAACAGTTTCATCATTCACAGCCAAATGGGGTAGAGGACAGAGATTTCCTGTGTACCCAACCCCACACATGCACAGTCTTCCATTACTGATACCTCCCCCCCACACACACACACAAAGCAGTACCCGACCCCACACATGCACAGTCTTCCATTACCGATACTGCCCCCACACACACATACGCAAAACGATGCCCAACCCCACACACGCACAGTCTTGTATTACCAATACCTTCTCACACACACACACACACACACACACACACAGTGGGTACCCAACCCCACACATGCACAGTCTTCCATTACCGACACACACACAGACACACACACAAAGCAGTGTCCAACCCCACACATGCAGTCTTGCATTACTGATACCCCCCTGACACACACACACACACACACACACACCGTGTTACAGCTGATAAGCCTGCACTGTAAGCTTATCACTTACAGCTTATCACAAGTGATAAGCATTATCACTGGACTCCATGGTTTACCCAGGTCATTCTTAGTGCTGTACACTCTGTGAGTTTGGACAAACATAGAATGACTTGCAGCCACCACTCCAGTGTCACACTCAGCTGCATTGTTTTTAAAACCATAGTTCCCACCAGCATCCCCACAGTTTGGGTGTCCCAAGCATCCAGCTGGGGTTCATTCTGGTGCCTGCAGTACTAATTTTAACTTGTATGCAAAAGAAGCATCATAATAAAACCAAATCTTCCACGTAAAGTCATAGGCAACAGTAACAGCAGTGCAGCCCCAGCCAAGTCATGACACACGGAAATGAATGGGGCCTACTGTTTGAAATGTGCAGGCGTCACCCTCCTTGCCTGAGTTTGGATAATTACAGTGCCTTTTCAGGGATTTCGTAGCTGCATTTTGTCTCTGGCTGGCTTATAAGCCTTTCAAGGGTAGGAGCCATCAGTTCTGTTTCTTTCCAGCCTTCTTGTCCTCCCTCCCCTGGTATTTTTTATCGTGGCTGCTAGAATTTATCTATTAATACTTGTACACATGCTTGGTCCAGGGAAGGTACTAGAAATTGGGACGAGCAAGTCATGGAGCTCTATGGCCAAGGCGGGCAGAGTGCACCTGAGCCAGTGTCTTCCTGCCATGGCCAAGGCAGGTGGAGCGCACCTGAGCCAGCGTCTTCCTGCCATGGCCAAGGTGGGCGGAGTGCACCTGAGCCAGTGTCATGCTGCCATGCCCAAGGTGAGTGGAGTGCACCTGATCCAGTGTCTTCCTGCTGTGTCCTCTTGAGTGGCCATTTCTGGCCTGAGTTTTGAGGCAAGGGAAATAGTTTGGTCTTCTGCCAATTGCCACCTGGCCGTAGCCCCATTTCCTGTGATAGCAGGCAGTATTGAGGGTCAGCATCTCCCCTGACCAGTTATCAAGCAAGCATTTTGGCAAACTTCTCCAGGAAGGGCTTCAGGAGGGTCAGCCCAGTCCAAGCTACTGTATTTGGGTTGTTCTCGTCCAGGCTCCAGATGGTGAGTCAGGACTCCTTTTCTGCCTTCCCCAAATCTACTTCACAAACAATTCCCTCAGGACTAACAATTATGGAGCAGCTTGTGGTGTCAGCGTTACTCTCTAGTTTATCAAGAAAGGATAGAGTGGACTCTGCAGGGAGGCATTCCTGTTTGCAGTAAGCAGATGGACCAGGAGTTGAAATTCCCTCCCTCCCTGGGTGCTCATTAGTGTGTTAAAAGCACTGCTGATAAATCACACTGTGACACTCCCCATAACTGCTGGTAGAAGCAGCGCCTCTGTAAAAATGTACTGTAACTGAAAATCTCCAGGCTGGCTGCTCAGGGGTCTGATTGAGCTTTTGTTAAAGTGAATATGGAGCCCACTGACTTAGCCAGTCCCAGCACCTCCCAGCACCAGCCTCACATTCTCTCAGAGAGCTTGAATTCCATGTCTAAGCCCAGGTTGAATGCACTGGGGATTGGATGCCCATCCTCTCATCTGGAATTGCTCAGCCTGGGATCTAGAAAGCCGTGTTTTGCGTTTTCATCCATGGTGCCTTCTCATTCTTATAAAATCCTGCTTAACAGAGGTGGGCGTTGTGAGGAGACCCTTCCCTGGCCAAGGGCAACAGCCACCACCCCCCTGAAGGCAGAAGAGCCCTTGGCAGTTACCCAGCACATTGCTTGGTCTTCTCAAAGGATGTGTGTCTGCTCCTTTTATTCCCCCTACCCCCACCTGTAGACTGGTATAGAGAGAGCCAGTTCAAGGGCACAGCCAAAACTGTCTTTTATTATTATTGTTATTTATTTATTTATTTTTGATAGAGGGTCTCACTCCGTTACCCAGGCTGGAGCGCAGTGGTGTAGTCACAGTTCACTGCAGCCCCATTCTCCTGGGCTTAGGTCATTCTCCCACCTCAGCCTCCTAAATAGCGGGATTATAGGCACATGTCACCACACCTAGCTAATTTTTGTATTTTTTATAGAGATGAGATTTCGTCATGATAGGACCAGGCAGTTTGAGACTCCTGGGCTCCAGCAGTCCGCCTGCCTCGGCCTCTCAAAGTGCTGGGATTATAGACATGAGCCACTGTGCCCAGCCCAAAGCTCATTCTAATGTGAAACAACTTAGGTTACCAGCCAGTTGCAGTTGGTCATGGATTCAGTCTCACATTACCTGCCTGACTCTGATTTACAGCACTAAAGAATCTCTTCCAAATAGGCCCTTGTTTGCTCTCCTTTCTGATCAGCAAGCCATCTCCCAGATCTGATTTCTGGACCCCAATTTCCTTTCCTGTAACTTCCTTTCTACCCCACCAATGCAAACCCATAGGTGTTTCCTCTGACCTCTGTTACTGTCTTGAGCAATAGCCACCTTTCCTATTGAGACATCAGAGTCCACAGCCTGGTGAAGCTGCAGTTGAACCACAAGCGCACTGGGCTGATTCTCCTCCATTCAGACAGCTCTCATAATAGTGCTTGGGAGGATGAAAGGAGAAGTCACATAGTAACTTCCTGGTAAAGTGCTGTTACCAAGCTGACATTCAAAAAGTGGAAGATGGCCAGATGCTGTGGGTCATGCCTGTACAATCCCAGCGCTTTGTGGGGCCGAGGTGAGTGGATCACTTGAGGCCAGAAATTTGAGACCAGCCTTGCCAACAGGCTTTACTGAAAATTAAAAAATATAAAAATATAAAATCTAGCTGGGTGTGAAGTATGCACATGCGTATAATCCCAGCTACTCAGGAGGCTGAGACATGAGAATTGCTTGAACCAGGGAGGCAGAGGTTGCAGTGAGCCAAGATTACACCATTGCATTCCAGCCTGGGCAACAGAGCGAGACTCTGTCTGAAAAAAAAAAACAACCAATTTCTTCAATGTACATTCACTTGAGCATCTCCTGTGTCTCAGACCCAGAATTCAGTGCTTTGGCTTGGTAAACATGGCCCCATCTTCATATGTTCTAATAGTCAGGTGAAGCAAAATAGACACATAAGCAAATAAATGTAATGAAGTGAGTTAGCTGTTAGGATAGAGGCCTGTGGACTCCACGTAGAGTATGGCAAAGGCGCAATGGAAGAAAGGCTTTCTGGAGATGTTAAACGGGATCTGAGAGATGCGTGTGTACTGACCCAAGTTCCATCTAGGAAAGGCACTCTACGAGAGAACAGTGGAGGCACAGAGCATTGAGCTTGCAGAATCATGGGATCCTCAAGGAGCTCAGTTGGGTTGAAGCACTGGGAGGCCAGGACTTAGCAGGATGAGGCTGGGGAAAGAGGATAGAGCATCGGGGAAGCCCGGCCAGGCGCAGTGGATGAGGCCGGGGACAGAGGATGGAGCGTCTGGGAAGCCTGGCCTGGCCGGGCGCAATAGCTCATGCCTGTAATCCCAGTACTTTGGGAGGCCGAGGCAGGTGGATCACGAGGTCAAGAGATCAAGACCATCCTGCCCAACATGGTGAAACCCTATCTCTACTAAAAATACAAAAATTAGCCAGTATGGTGGTGGGCACCTGTAATCCCAGCTATTCAGGAGGCTGAGACAGGAGAATCGCTTGAACTTGGGAGGCAGAGGTTACAGTGAGCCGAGATTGTGCCACTGCACTCCAAAGTGAAACTTTGTCTCAAAGAGAGAGAATAAGCCTAATTTGTCACTTCTTTTTTATCCACAGCTCCTTCATTCCCAAATTCATCACCCACCTCTTCAAGTGCAAGCCGATTAGCATGGTGGGAGCAGAACAGGTGAGATGGATTTGGTGTCGGCATTTGCTGAACAGCTTTTGTTGAAGATCAAACACGTATCTGTCTAGGACAGATCTCCTTGGGAGGAATGATGATTCCCCTGTCTGGGGACAGTATGATGACTGACCTGGAAGGTTTCTTAATTATTCTTCCGTTTATTTTTAAAAATTGTGTTTGAATGCCTACTAAGGTCTGGGTGCAAGGTATAACACAACAAGCACCACAGAAAGGTCCCTGCTTTCTAGTGCTCACACTCCAGTAAGTAAAGGTGGCTGGGCATGGGGGCAGCTCACGCTGTAACCCCAGTACTTCAGGAGGCTGAGGTGGGCAGATCACCTGAGGTCAGGAATTCCAGACCAGCCTGGCCAACGTGATAAAACCCCATTTCTATTAAACATACAAAAATTAGCCAGGCGTGGTTTGGAGGCCAAGGCAGGTCCATCGCTTGAGGTTGGGAGTTTGAGAGCAGCCTGGCCAACATGGTGAAATCCCGTCTCTATTAAAAATACAAAAATTAGCCAGGCATGATGGTACATGCCTATAGTCCCAGCTACTCAGGAGGCTGAGACAGAATTGCTTGAACCTGGGAGGCAGAGGTTGTGGTGAGCTGAGATCGTGACACTGCACTCTAGCCTGGACAACTAAGTAAGACTCCATCTTAAAAAAAAAAAAAAGTAAAGTAAATAAATAAATATCAGTGACAGGAGGCTGAGATGAGGGAGGATCATTTGAGGCCACGAGTTCAAGACCAGCCTGGGCAACATAGTGAAACCCTTATCTCAAAAAAATAAAATATTAGCTAGGCACAGTAATAGTACACTCTTAAAATCCTAGCTGCTCAGGAGGCTGAGGTTGGAGGATTCTTTGAACCTAGGAGGTGGAGGTTACAGTGAGCTGTGATTGTGCCACTGCACTGAAGCCTGAATGACAGAGGAAGACTCTTATCTCCCCTGCAAAAAAAAGAATATTTTAATAACGATAATAAACTCAGACCTAAAGCCAATATCTTCAGAAAAATATCAATTCATTCAGTGTTTACTTCCATCATTTTTTTTTTAACAAACCACAGATCATATGTTTACTTCCATTTTGAGGTGTGGATGAAAAAACCATCTGCAGGAACTGAAGTTTACTTAGTCAGACCCCAGGCCAGTACAAGTGGGCAGTCGGGGAGTGTGGATCTTGACAGGCCCAGACTGGGGAGGTCATGGGTGGGAACTGCAGGGCAGTGTGTCCCCTGTGGGATTCTCACATGAGTGCAGGTTTAGCCCGGCCTGTTTGCCCTGATGTCTGGGCCTTAAAGCTGTGGGCACGTTCACTTAGGCAGCAGAACCGTCAGAGTCCAGTTAACTCAGCAGTGTTCACAGACGGAAACAGACACGGCCTTGAGTCACGGAGCAGCTGCCATCCGAACTGGAACAAGAGCCGGGCATTGGAAGCTAAGGTTCCGCCCAACCTCAGCCGTGTCTGCCTTGCTGCCAGGGTGCTATATCCTAAATTTAGGTTGTGCTTTAATATGGGACAGGAAATGTTTTCTGCTCTTTATTCTCTTCTGAGTACTGTATAAAGTGAGTTATTTATCTTTGGGCCCCAGAGTCCTCTTGAGCAATTGCAAGGGCATGAGGAACTGACCCTTGCCGATATTTATAATGCTTCTTGCTAGTCTGTGATTCTCACATAATCTTGTGGGATTCGCAGGGTCATTAATTAGTCTTACAGCTGTGGTCACCTATGAAAGCTTTTTTCTCCCTTGAGATGAGGGATAAGACAAGAATGTCCATCGTCACTGTTTCTATCCCATGTTGTCGTTGAAGTCCTGGCTAGGACAACAAGGCAAAAAATAAAATATTTTTAAAAGAAACAAAATATATACAGATTAGAAAGGAGAAAACTAAACTCATTTTTCATGGCAAATGTAATTGTGATAAATCCAAAAGAATCTACCGATAAACTATTGGAATATAAATTTAGCAGGGTTGCTGGCTATAAGGTCAGTATTTTAAAATATATTTCGTTTCTTTTCTTTTCTTTTTTGAGATGGAGTTTTGCTCTGTCATCAGACTGGAGTTCAGTGGCGCGATCTCGGCTCACTGCAACCTCCACCTCCTGGGTTCAAGTGATTCTCCTGCCTCAGTCTCCCAAGTAGCTGGGACTACAGGCATCCGCCACCACGCCTGGCTAATTTTTTTGTCTTTTACTAGAGATGGCGTTTCACCATGTTGGCCAGGATGGTCTCAATCTCCTGACCTCGTGATCCACTTACCTTGGTCTCCTGAAGTGCTGGGATTACAGGCTTGAGCCACCGCGCTGGCCTAAACTACATTTTTGTATACCAGCAGCAAACAATTTAAAAATGAACCTCTTGAATGAAATACTTGTTTGTTTTTTTGCTCTGTTGCCCAGGCTGGAGTGAGTATAACTGTGAACACAATCATAGTTCACTGCAGTCTTAACTCCTGGGCTCAAGCAGTCCTCCTGCCTCAAATTCCCAAGTAGCTGGGACTACAGGAATGTACTACTATGCCAGGCTTATTTTTTTCCCTGTAGATGTAGTTTCTCTCTCCCTGTGTCACCCAGGCTTATCTCAAACTTCTAGCCTTAGGCAATCCACCCTCCTAAGCCTCCCCAAATCCTGCTTACAGGCATGAGCCATGGCTCCCAGCCTTAAATGACATCATTTACAGTAGCATCAGGAAACTAAATATCTGGGAATAAATCTGTCAAAAATGTACAAGTCTTCTATACAGAAAACTGTACAATATTAAGACACAGAATCCGAAAAGACCTTTAAAATGACAGGATAGCTCATGTTCATTGATACGAAAGACTCATAAAGAAATAAATGTGGAGTCTTCTGAGCCTACTTTGGCTGAGGAGGCTGCCCAATAAGAAATAAATAAAAATTTTTAAAGTGGTAAATTTTCCAAAATTAATCTATAGATACAATTCAATCCTAATTACTGTATCTATTAATCTATAGATACAGTTGAATCCCAGCAGGGGTGTGTGTGTGTATGTTTGTGTGAGAATTGATAAGCTGATTTTAAAAGTTAGATGAAAATACAGAAAACAACAGCTAAAATAATCTTAAACAATAGAACTGGAGGAGGTAAAGCTCAGGATATCAAGACTTGTTGTAATAGTATTGTAATTAGAGCGGTGCGGCACTGGCCCCAGGGACAGATAGGCTGACAGAACAGATTTGAGTTCAGAAATAGACCCGCACATGTGTAGACATTTGATTTATGACAAAAGTGGCATAATTCAGTTTGGGAAAGAGAGTCTTTTCAGTAAATATTGCTGGATAATTGGATATCCATATTGGAAAAAAAAAAAAAATCTTGACCTTTACCACACATCATGTATACAAATCAATTCCAAAGAGGATTTGGTGAAAGGAGGACATGTGTACATTGCTGGTGGTAATGCAAAAGTGGTGCAGCCATTTAGGAAAAGAGTTTGGCATTTACATAGTTACCACATGCCCCAGCAATTATACTCCTAGATACATACCCGAAAGAGTTGAAAAAGGCTGGGCGCAGTGAGTGGCTCACACCTGTAATCCCAGCACTTTTGGAGGCTGAGGCGGTCAGATCACCTGAGATCAGGAGTTCAAGACCAGCCTGGCTAAGATGGTGAAACCCTGTTTCTACTAAAAGTACAAAAATTAGCCTGTAGTCCTAGCTACTTGGTGGCGTGTGCCTGTAATCCCAACTACCTGGGAGGCTGAGGCAGGAGCATCACTTGAACCTGGGAGGCAGAGGTTGCAGTGAGTGAGATTGCACCACTGTACTCCAGGTTGGGTGACAGAGTGAGACTGTCTCAAAGAAAAAAAAAGAATTGAAAAAAATGTGTTCACCCAAAAATTTGTACACAAATGTTCACAGCAGCACTATTCATAATAGCCAGAAAGTAGAAACAACTGAAATGTCCATCAGCTGATGAACAGATAAACAAAATGTGGTCTATCCATACAACGGACTATTATTCAGCCATTAAAAGGAATAAAATACTCATTCATGCTACAACGTGGATGAACCTTGAAACCATGTTAAGTGCAAGAAGCCAGACACGAAAAGCCACATGTTATGTGACTTGACTTTTATGAAATGTCCAGAAAATACATTCATAAAACAAAGTAGATTAATGGTTGGCAAAGGGTGAGTGGGGTGGGGGAAATGGGTAAGCGTTTCTTTATGGGGTGGTGATGTTGTCTGGGACCAGGTAATGCTGACAGCTGCACAACCTTGTGAATATACTTTAAAAACCAGTGAATTCTACACTTCGAAAAGGTAAATTTTATGGTTTTTGAATTATATTTCAATTTTAGAAAATTAATTCCAGGTGGATTATGGCTCTAAAAAATAAGACAGTAGGGCCGGGCATGGTGGCTCATGCCTGTAATCCCAGCACTTCGGGAGGCCGAGGCGGGTGGATCACAAGGTCAAGAGATTGAGACCATCCAGGTCAACATGGTGAAACCCCGTCTCTACTAAAAATACAAAAAATTAGCTAGGCATGGTGGTGCGTGCCTGTAATCCCAGCTACTTAGGAGGCTGAGGCAGGAGAATTGCCTGAGCCCAGGAGGCGGAGGTTGCGGTGAGCCGAGATGGCGCCATTGCACTCCAGCCTGGGTAACAAGAGTGAAACTCCGTCTCAAAAAAAAATAATAATAATAAGACAGTAAAGCTTCTGGAAGATAATATAGAGAATATGACCCTGGGTGAGGCAGAGGTACCATAAACAAAACATTAAAAGCACTAACCATAAAAGAAAGGATTGGTTATTTAGAGTACTTAAAATACCTTGGCCAAGTGAGGTAGCTTGTGCCTGTAATCCCAAGACTTTGGGAGGCTATGACAGGAAGATTGTTTGAACCTAGCAGTTTGAGATCAGCCTGGGCAACACAGCGAGACCCCATCTCTACAAAATAATTTAAAAATTAGCCAGGTATGGTGGCACATGCCTGTAGTCCTAGCTACTTGGGACACAGGAGGATCAGTTAAGCCCAGGAATTTGAGGGTTCAGTGAGCTCTGATTGTACCACTGCACTCCAGCCCAGGCGACAGAGTAAGACCCTGTTTCTAAAAATAATAATAATTTTAAAAGAGTGATGATACCAAGTGCTGGTAAGGATGTGGAGCATTGGAACTTTCATAGGTGCTGGTAGAAATGGAAGTTAGCATAGCCCCATGGGAAAACTCCTAGGCAGTTGGCCAGACAATCCCTGCCCAGCGATTCAGCAGTCCTCTTGAGTAGCTTCCATCCCAGAGAAACGAGGACCTTTTGACCACCAGACATGTGGACAAATGTTCGCAGCAGGTTATGAGCAGGAAAGTAAGCTTCAGTGATGGAGAGCAGGAGAGTGGTTGCCTTTGCTTGGAGGGAAAGGAGTACATTGACTGGACGAGAGGTGAGGGAGACTTCAGGGGTGCCAGAGATGCCCTCTGTCTTCCGTTAGGCACCACGTCTGGATGTGGCCCAGCTGCACACGTGGCACTTGTGTACTTATGAAAGTCATGCCGAAATTTTCGAAAGAAGCAGAACATGTCCCCACCTTGGTCCACCCTCCTCATACCCTGAGCTGTCTGCTTGGTGCCACCTCACTGAAGAACTTTATACTGTTGGGTCAGTATGGTTCAGTATATGATTTTGTTCACATGGTTGTCTTCTAGGGCCTATATCTAATTTATTCAGAAGTTTCATCACTACTGATAGTCATCATGTCCCCAAGAATTGTGGGAGGCTCTTTAGGAAATAAAGGGCCCCTCAGAGATTTCCATTGCTGAGTGACAAGCGTTCACAGGCATAGCATACTGGCTGTGCTGGCACCCCCATTCCTTCAACTACCTTAGCCAGCCCACACCCTCCAGAAATTATCACTGAGGCAGAAACAAAGTTGGCAATAGTCACTTCTTGCCCAATGTCTCATGCCTAGGAAGATGAATTACCAACTGTTTCAAAGATGAGAACTAGCAGATCTTCGTGATACATGGGACCTTTCTACCTTCACTTCCCACAGACAGCTGCCAAATCTGTCAGATGCATTCCTGCCTTTTCAGACCGCATGGCTTGCTGTAAAACCTGAGATCCAGGTTTTCACCTCTCAGCTGTCTGGTAAAGACAGAATTTTATGGTGTCTGGCCAGGGAATGCAAGAGTGGTATCTCCCTGTATGTGAGGGACCCTAGAGAATTAGATCTGATTCATTCAAACCTCTCCTGTCACTTCAGATTATACAATTATTTATGCATATAACATATCTCTGGGAAGTAGAAAAAGTAGGAAATAACTCCATATGCTTTAAAATATAATGACTGATTTTCTTTTTCCTACCAGCAAATGAATGCTAAGACATGGCTTTGATTTTGACAAGGCTCTCAAAATCTGTTACATGGAAGACAGAGTTGAGTCCTTGTCAGGCCTCAAATGGTATTCTTTAAACAAAAATTCCAGTTAATCAATGTACAGAAAATAATGTATAGAACACTAACTAGCTAACCACTTAGCTCAGCAAAATATGTAACATGTTTACATCTTTGCTATACATCTTTTTTTTTTTTAAGACGGTGTCTCACTCTATTGCCCATTCTGGAGCACAATGGCACGATCAGGGCTCACTGCAACCTCCACTTCCTGGGTTGAAGCGATTCTTGTGCCTCAGCCTCCCAAGTAGCTGGGATTACAGGTGTGCAGCACCACGCCTGGCTAATTTTTGTATTTTTAGTAGAGATGGGGATCTCACCATGTTAGCCAGGCTGGTCTCTCCACCCACCTCAGCCTCCCAAAGTGTTGGGAGTATAGGCGTGAGCTACCGTGCCCGGTCTGTATTTTCTTAAAGTTTTTCTTTTTATATCGAAGAGTTTAATCCACCTGGAATCAAGCATGTGTATTTTTTTTTTTTTTTTTTTTTTTTTGAGATAGAGTCTCGAAAAAAGTGTAGTGTGCTGTAGCCAGACTGTAGTGCAGTAGTGTGATCTGGGCTCATTGCAGTCTGTACCTCCTGGGTTCAAGCAATTTTCCTGCCTCAGCCTCCCTAGTATCTGGGACTGCAGGGTGTGCACCACCACACCCAGCTAATTTTTTGTATTTTTAGTAGACACAGGGTTTTGCCATGTTGGCCAGGATGGTCTCGGTCTCCTGAACTCGTGATCTGCCTGCCTCGGCCTCCCAAAGTTCTGGGATGACAGGCGTGAGCTACCGCGCCTGACCGACCATGTGTGTTCTTGAGGGGCTCATGCTGGGTTCCTCCAAGGAAGAGCAGTAGTCATTTCCACCGGAGCTCCGGGAAGTGTGCCAGTGCCGGGCTGTTCCTGCAGGCCTTGGGCAGCCTGTGCCATTCCCCCTCCAGGAGGCTTGTGTACCCTTTCCTCTGAGCAGAGAGGAAGAATATTCACTTCTGGAAATCTAGAAAGGTACAGAATGCCCTGGCATTTTACTGGCTACAGTAGAGCGAGCTTCAGGCATAGGCCTTTTACTAGCTACAGAACCACAGGAAACTACTCTGACCTTAGCGTCATTTCTTACATCTGAATTATTCCAAATAAAACACTGACGTCTCCCCACATGCTACTACTGTTGTCAAAATTATGATCGCCATAACCCTTAAGTTAATAGTGTCTCTCCTTATGTAGTTAATCTCTAGTCATTAATTCTTCTGTCCAAAGCAAAGTAAGTGGGAAATTAGAGGATGCAAAGTGTGGCTGGGCCTGAAGGGATCCCATTTCTCACCTGCTTGATGGAATTACAGAAGGCTTTCCAAAGGAAGCAGGCAGTGGCAGATGGAGCAGGCCTTGTCCTGAACAAAAGTCTGACTATCATCAACCAAGTCTAGTGGGGGCATTGGGGGATGTTGCTCCACTCCTGCCCTTGTCTGTGTGGTGGCCATGTGGTTCCACTCTCCAAGCCATCTCAGCAGGCCAGAGTATACCCGTCTGGCTTCAGCCATTTTTCTGCTCCCTGGTTGCCAAGAGCAGTGGCAGCAGGAGCCGGTGTGAGCCCTACGCCAAAACCACCCAGGGACATTGACCTGGGCAGTCGGAAATGGGACTCCAGCTTCCTGGCCACCTTTTGTCTAAACCCATCCCATTGCATGAGATGAGTTGAGCGGGCTGGTAAGCTTTTTCTAGAACTTTTTCTCATCTGTCCAATGGGAACGATAAACAATCCCCAGAGCAAACGGGCCTTATGCAGACGGAATGTGACAGACCTTCCTCAGGTCATTCCCCGCAGGCGCTGGGCCATCAGGACTACAGGTGTCCTAGATGATTGGCATCCCAGAGAACCAGAACAAACAAAGAGGAAAAGGTAGATTGTTGCCAAGATACAGTGTTTACATTTGGGTAAATCCACATCCTCACTAAATCCAGATGAATTAAAAACAACAGTAATGAGTTAACTGATTTTTGCCTAATGGAAAGCAGGATTTTAGGAGTTTTCAGTGCCAATAAAGGTGCAGTCTGCGCTGCTGGTAGAGGTGTACATGGGTCCATTCCGTTGGAAAGATCCTGATGTTTGCATGGCCCCACATCACAGAGTATTGCAGGGACTTTAAAAGTCACGGTGCTGCTGCTTTAGAGGATGGCGTCTCACCATGTGGCCCACGTTGGAGTGCAGCTAAAAATCATGACCGCAGAGATGGGAATACACAATACAAAAATTTTACATAGTAAGTGAGAAGACCAGGTTATAAAATTATGTATACAGGGCGTGGTGGCTCACGCCTGTAATCCACTTTGGAGGCCAAGGTGAGCGGATCACCTATAAAATTATGTATACATACAGTATATTTCTGACTTCGTTTCATGGCAGTGGTTGTGGTTTGTTTTTGAGACAGGGTCTCACTCTGTCACCCAGGCTGGACAGTGCCGTGGCATGATGTTGACTCACTGCAGCCTCAGCCTCCCAGACTTAAGTGACCCTCCCACCTCAGTCCGCCCCAGTAGCTGAGACCCCAGGTGTGCACCACCATGCCTGGCTGATTTTTGTGTTTTTCCATGTTGCCCAGGGTGACCTCAAACCCCTGAGCCCTACAGAGCCTGCTGCCTGGGCCTCCTAAAGTGCTGGGAGCACAGGCGTGAGCCGCTGCTCCTGGCCCACAGGTTATTATATGTATTTTTTACTTACATACACATAAGCTGGCTTCTCGATGTTCTTAGTAGGTGATGGGAATTATATATAACTTTTTTCTTTTATATTTCTGTTTATTTCCCAAGTTTTTCTGCAACAAGAATGTATTATGTGCATAATCAAAAAAATGTTACTCCTGGGCGTGGGTCCGCTCAGTGCTGGGAGGCTAGAAGGGGCCGGTCACACTCTGCCTTGCTCCACAGCTGCTGCTGGACACCCACTCCCTGAAGATGGTCCTGCTTGATCTCCCCTCCATCGGATCACAGGTGGTGAGGAAGGCGCCCGCCAGCTACACTAAGATTGTTGTCAAAGGCATGACCCGGGCGGAGATGATCCTCAAGGTGACAGCTTGTGCCTTTCTCGGGGATTCTGTGTAAAGGGGTCCGTTGTTTATTTCATCTCTGTTTCCAAGAAGCTTTGGTTTTGAAGGCACAGGGTAGGTCCTGTCGCCAGCGCTCTCAAAGCAGGTCCACATTCTTGGGCTGGACTGAATTTTTTGCCTCATCAGATGTTGTTGAAAGTCTGTGGGTAGTTATTGGGGGTCAGTAATTCCTCCTGACAAATGAATTTTTTTGTTGTCGTCATGGGATTCTCTTGTAATCGGATGTTGCAAAGCTTGGACGTTCAGTGGAGTTGTCGCTGTGAGTCAGTCAGGTCAGGTATCTCTGCTGCTCAGCAGGAATTCCAGGCCCAGGTCTCAGTTACTCCCTTCCGCATCAGCCTTCTTGGCTTTCTGTGCTCTGTCTCCACTTTACATGAACTCTGAACAGATGTTGTAGTAACTGAATCTCATTGGCAAATGGATTTTTTAAAGCCCCATTTAACAAAGGATTGTACTTCGGGTGATGAAGGTCTGAACCCTAAGCATCTGCCTCTGATTTCTACCATTTGGGAGAGCGGGGATGAGGGCTGGAGAAGAAATAATCCTGTCGTGATGTGTCTGAAAAGCCCAGGGCCTCTAAGCTCTTCAGGCCGTTCCTATCCCAGATGACTCAGAGACGGCAGGAGTAGGAAGCAGCAGCAGGGCCTCAGACACCTGGGATGGGTGAAGACCCTGCCTGAACCTGGAGCTGTGGCCTGAGGACATCAGAAGCAGCCTGTTCATTTCCCTCTGCTGCTGGTTACTGGCTGTGGAGGAGAGCGTGCAGTCCGGGAGTTATCTGCAGAGGATTCCTGAGTGAACCACTTGCCATGCTTTGGGGCAGTCTGGGGAATGCAGGAAGAAAGTCAGATACTGCATTCCAGAGCCAAATAGAAACCAATGTGAGGATTGCCGTGCCCTTCCTTTCCTTTGTGTGTTAACTGATACTTTCAGTTAGTAGTTACACGAAGTCCGCGTTTTAAGTCTTCAGAAAAGTGAGGCAGCTTTGGCATTTTTATTTTTGTAGAAATCCACTAACACCAGTGCCTTTTGCCACCCATTTCTCAGAAATAATAGTATGTTGGGGCAGAAGGAGTGGGTACCGTGTACATAGGAAACGTCTAACAGGAGACCCTCTTATACAGTGTTTCCCAAAGGGTCCCAATGTTTTGACAGTCACCTGGGACCCCACCAGGGCTGCTGAAATAGACTATTTAGAGGAAGGGCTCAGGAACCCGTGCTTTACAAAGCCGTGCAGGTGATATTTGGGATTCAGCAAATTGAGGGCACGCTGCTTTAGTTGAATGTGAAGATGAGATGGGGCATGAAGATGAAAAAGAGACCTCGCAGGATGCATTTTGCGCTCAGCAGGCAGTGAGGGAGAGCCCTGCGCTGCTGTGAGTTTTCCTCACGGCCTGCCCATCCCCTCCTGGCAGGTGGTGATGGCCCCTCATGAACCGCTGGTGGTGTTCGTTGACAACTACATCAAACTCCTCACAGACTGCAACACAGAAACCTTCCAGAAGATCCTGGACATGAAGGTGAGTGCAGGCTCCAGATTTGTCCACACTTGCCATCCTCCTCACACTTGGTTCTTAACTGGGGGTTTTCTCAAAATGCTTTTCCTGGCTCCGGGGAGCTAACCGGGTTGGGAGAAGCCTTTGGAGGAGGTGGTTGTGGGCGTGTGCTCTCAAGGATTGATAGGCCCCTGCGCAGGGGCGGAGGGCAGAGGATGAGGACAGGAGGGTTTCCTCCCCCATCTCCTGAACCTGCCCTTCTCTCTCAGCCCCTTCTTTCTCTTCCATGGCCCTTTCTTCCCCTCTGTTTTCCTCCCAGGCTACTACTCAGGCCTGGCGATTAATTTTCTGAGGAAAGCGTCATCCTCAGCCTGGAGTGACTCTGCTGTCTGCAGTCTCTGCTGACCCAGTGCTATGCTCTCCCCATGGGCCATTCTGGCCCAGCCTTCCTGACAGTTCTCCTTCTCTCTCAACCCCAGGGGCTGAAGAGGAGCGAGCAGAGCAGCATGCTGGAACTCCTGCGCCAGCGGCTCCCTGTGCCGCCCTCGGGGGTGGAAAGCGCCGGCTCCCTGTCCTTGATGGCTCCAACGCCAGAGCAGGAGTCGTCTCGCATCCGCAAACTTGAGAAACTCATTAAAAAGAGACTGTAGCAGCAGCAACGGGCACTTTGCTCCTGGCCAGCCCCTTAGCACCCTGTTCCCCGGAAGCCCCTGATGTCTCCTGTCCTCCCCGGGACACTCATCATCAGTTTCCAGGCTTTCTGGGACATCTGGGTTGTTACTGAGTCTCTCCCATGCCCGTTCTTACTTCCTGCCCTCATCAGACATGCTGAGTAAGGGCTGGGTTCTGAGAAGGCCATTTAGATGATCTCTGGTTCCTGAAGCAGAGGCAGCAGCAGGGGAAGGTCCCTGGGGTTCACTTGTCATCCCTGAGCTGCCCCTGACTAGCAGAATTGCTGTTGACTCATGTAGCCTCAGCAGGACTGTCATACCCTCTGACTCTGGGTCCACCGTGTACCTCCCCATCCGGGCAACTTGAATGAGGAAGCCTGGATCTCACCCCTCCCTCCTTCCTTCCCTCCCTCCCTCCCTCCCTCCTCGCCTCCTCCTCTCCCTCCCTCCCTCCCTCCTCGCCTCCTCCTCTCCCTCCCTCCATCCCTCCTCGCCTCCTCCTCTCCCTCTCCCTCCTTCCCCCTCTCCTCTTCTCCCTCCCTCCCCCATCCTCCTCTCCCTTCCTCCTCCTCCTCTCCCTCCCTCCCCCCTCCTCTCCCTCCCTTCCCCTCTCCTCTCCTTCTCTTCCTTCCTCCCTCCCGCCTTCCCTCCTTCCGTGGCTGTTTAAGGTTTCCCCTTAAGCCAGAGCTCAGTTTCCTTTCCTATCTCTGGGTTTGTCCCTACAGCCAGAGTGGCAGATTACAGGTTCTTTACGGAGGCAGTGGAAGCAGGTATATTCCCACGGAAATCCCAGTTTCCTGGCCCATATTTTGTTTCTGGTACTTGTTATGACCTTCCTTGACTAAGTTATCCCTGTGTTCCCCCATTTCTCAGTCATCTCCAAAGGAGAAGTGTCCTCTGTCACTGGGAAGGTCGCATGTGCCAGGCCTTCAAGCAGGTGTCCTATCTGCCCTGGGGCTCCTGACCAGGGTGTGGGCAGACCCAGATCTGACAGAAGGCTCTTGTCTGGCACACTCGCCAGGTTGTGCGAGCAGATTCTTCTCCATTTCTTTGTTTTTTTGTTAAATTGAGATGTAGTCTTACTCTGTCACCCAGTCTGGAGTGCAGTGGTGTGATCTCAGCTCACTGCAACCTCTGCCTCCCTGGGTTCAAGTGATTCTCCTGCCTCAGGCTCCCGAGTCGCTGGGACTACAGGCACTCGCCACCGCACCTGGCTAATTTTTTGTATTTTTAGTAGGGATGGGGTTTTACCATGTTGGCCAGGCTGGTATTGAACTCCTGGCCTCAAGCAGTCCACCCTTCTCAGGCTCCCAAAGTGCTGGGATTACAGGTGTGAGCCACCGCACCCGCGCTTTTCCTTCATTTCTTTACTCCCACTCTGCTCCTGGTTTTTAAGGAAGGGAAACCAGGGAGTTTACTTGGAAAACGTTTCCTAGGTTTTCTCATCAGATGAAGCCGTGGGAACATCCAGGAAGCCCGTACCCTCGAGTCCCTTTCTGCCCGCTCATCTTCAGGTCCATAGTACTTTCCAGTGTCGTCTGAAATAGCAAGGGTAGTGTGCAGTGTCCCAGTGACCTGTTCCTGTATGATGAGAAGGAGCCGGGGGCTCAGGATGCCTCAGGAACAGAATGTTGACCTTACACACCAGGCTGAGAGCCTGGCCTGGCCTGGAAGGCAGCTGCCCCTGCCTGCCTTTCCTGTCCCCCATGGGCTCTCTGTGGCCAGTCTTCTGGCCTCTGTCACCCTCCTGCATTTGGAGAGCAGGCAGCCCCTGATGCCCTCAGCTCCCCTAAAACCACGCATCAGTTAGCCATGACCACAGCTCAGGCAAACCGCTGTTGTTCTGTTTCTGTTCAAGAATGGTATCTTGCCAGGCACAGTGACTCGTACCTGTAGCCCCAACACTTTGGGAGGCCAAGGCAGGAGGATCGCTTGAGCTGGGGAGTTCAAGACCAGCCTGGGCAACATAGAGACGTCTACAAAAATAAAAATTTGCAAGGCATGGTCGCATGCACCTGTAGTCTCAACTGCTTGGGAGGCTGAGTTGGGCAGAGCTTGAGCTCAGGAGTTTGAGACCAGTCTGGGCAACATGTTGAAACAAAAAATACAGAAAATCGGCCAGGCACAGTGGCCCACGCCTGGAATCCCAGCACTTTGGGAGGTTGACGTGGGTGGATCACCTGAGGTCAGGAGTTCGAGACCAGCCTGGCCAACAGGGTGAAACCTCGTCTCTACTAAAAAGACAAAAATTATTTGGGTGTGGTGGCGCATACCTGTAATCCCAGCTACTTCGGAGGCTGAGGCGGGAGAATCGCTTGAATCTGGGAGGTGGAGGTTGCAGTAAGCCAAGATCACACCACTGCACTCCAGCCTGGGCAACAGAGACATGACCCTGTCTCAGAAAGTTTTCACGAGAGGGGATTTCCTAAGAATCCATAAAACTTGTAACAGCCATACAACAGGAAACCGGCCTGGAAACCTGATTTCCTCGTTCCCACCTTGGTTCCCAATATAACCACCTGCTTTGCGCCCTGCGTCTCTGCCGACCTTTCTCCTGACGCCGTCCAGCTCTGATCCTGAGCCTCATTTCTTCATTAGCTTCCAGGCTTCCCTGCTAGTCGGTATGACTTGTGCATCGAGTGTCTGAAATTGGAGAACAGGGAGAAGACAATGAGTGGTCAAGGAGGTGTGGCCTTTAGCTAAGGTCTATTAGGAAAAGATTCCAAAGAAGACAAGGGCGAGGAGGGGGTTAGGAGAGCCCCCGGAAGCCCAGTAGATGCCACCCAGCCCCTGGGGTTGCTCTGGTGAGGTTGTGCAGCCTGAGCTGTATAGTTGAAAAGGGTCGGTGAGCCCATCTCCAGATGGTACAGCTGGTTCAGCCGTCTGTCCTCGACCTGGGAGTGCTGGGAAGCCAGGGACTGCCGCAGCCGATTCTTGTCATTCCTATTGTGTGTTCACAGATCCCCATTCTTCTTTTTGGCTGGTTGGGGAGGAGTCGTTTTCCGGACAGACCGTCACAGCATTGAGATGTCAAGCTGCTGTGTTTCACCTTTGGTGGTCACAGGCAGAGAAGCTGCTTTCTTGATTTATGGCATTGTCAGTAATCCCCAGGGAGCCCACAGATGTTGGCAGGAGTTATGTTAAATGTCTCCTTGACAGGATGGAGGGCTGCGTTCCCTACTGGGGGTGTGCATCAGAACCACCCTTGGCCTTTAAAAAAGTACAAATGCGGCCAGGTGCGGTGGCTCATGCCTGTCATCCCAGCACTTTGGGAGACTGAGGCAGGCGGATCACGAGGTCAAGAGATCATGACCAGCCTGGCCAACCTGGTGAAACCCCATCTCTACTAAAAATACAAAAGTTAGCTGGGTGTGGTGGCGGGTGCCTGTAGTCCCAGCTGCTTCGGAGTCTGAGGCAGGAGAATCACCTGAACCTGGGAGGTGGAAGTGGCAGTGAGCTGAGATCATGCCATTCTACTCCAGCCTGGGTGACAGAGCAAGATTCCATCTCAAAAAATAGTAAATACTAATAATAAAGTAAAAGGAGCACCCCTGGATAAAAGCAGCAGCTGACAGCTCTGTGATTCAGCTAAGCCAAGATGTGCCCATTCCTTCCCCTCAGTCCCTGTTCTCTAGCCCCTTTAAGAAGGAAAAAACAAGTAACTTTGAAGTCACTTTGGTCATTTATATTATCAGTAAAGCATTCACTGTGCTCTTCTTGCAGAGACCTCTCTGATAACTGGGTGAGAGGTGCGCAGGCTAAAGAACATTCTGTGTGGACTGAGGAGCCGCAGTGGGCAAGGTGTTCCGATCTTCAAATCCAGCTCAGGATCAACGCTAACTACCGCCACTCCTTCCTCCAGAACAAAGAACCAGCACCCAGGACTCTGCCCACCCCGAGAAGGGTGCCTAGTTTCTCATGTCTAGGGTTGCTCCTTTCAGCAGACAAGCTAGCGGTTACAGGGCATGCGTAGCCATGGGGCAAGTCTGAGGCTACTGCCTGGAGCAGGGGACAGCACAATGAGACTTTCTGAACTGCCATCAGATGAGGAGACCTGGTTCCCTGTTTGTGGAAGGTCAGGGGAAATGCTGAAGAGCACTCGTAATAACCTGCCTGCTTGAGGGTGACAGCAAGTGTTTCACACTCTTGTCTACTCCAAGTCAGATTCCTAAAAATAAAATAGCCTTAGAAACATGGACACGTGAAACGCTGGCCTACATGAAGAGTACAGTTGCATTTTATCTGTTGAATAAGAATTCCCAGAATAGCCTCTTGGACCCTCAGAGTTCTACACCTTTGGGAGAGATAAATTTCCTTAAAATAAAGGGATTGCTTTTTTGTGTAAATAACTTTCATTTTCCCCATCTGGAAGTATTTCTCCCTGCGTGGTGGAGTACAGAAGGCTGCAGTTAATTAAAGCCTGACTGGATATCATTTGCTCGATGTATTTCCTTACTGCTGACAGAAAACAGAGCAGACTCTAAAAAAGAATTAGCAAGCCTGTGACCCTGGCCCCCAGCGGCTGCCCTTCTCCCTGGAGGATGTGCCCTTTCCTGGGCAGTCTCAGAGCAACGTGTGGGAGCCGAATGTGGCCGGCCCAGCCCGGGCTTGCCTGTCCAGTCATGGTGAAGCCCCTGAGACGTGTGTAGCATCTGCTGCTGACCTGGAACCCTTCTTGCACTGTGAATTTCTATCCTGTTACCGTTCCCTTCTTCATCCTTACCATTGCAACCACAGCCTGCCTTTCCAGTGACTGCCGAGCAATGTCTCTCCTGCACGTTGTCAGTCCTGTTTCCTTCATAGCTGGATGGGCGTTTTGAAGTGAATACTCTTTGGGAATTCCAAAGTTCCCTTCAGCAGTGGAAGATCTGCCGTGGCACTTCCATCACTCTGGCTTCAGGATCATTACCTTGTTTCTGTTACATTTTCAACAGCTCCCACTTTATTAGGGAAGCCAAGGGCTCCACCTAATGAGAAAGGAAACGCTCCCTGTAGTCCACCTGGAAAGGCGTTGCCTGCCAGCTCTTTCTCACCTGCATCAACAGGTGGGAAGAGGCTGGCAAGGTGTGGATCCATGGGATGTGAGGGCTGTGTCCATTTGCAGTGAAAGCAGCCTGGGATTGGAGGCATCTGCAGAAGACCTGATCTGCCTGTCTGGATCTGGACCGGCACCAAGGTGCTGGGCAGGCGTCAGTTCTCAATACTGGTAAAGGGGGTTTTCATGAACGTAGGCTGTGCAGGCCACACAAGACCAGGTTATATGCCCTTGCTCTGCAGGCCCTGGGCAGTGTGAAGTGTGTTCATGGACACTTGCAGGAGCCTGTGGCCACCCCGACTGGCCTGGCTGTGTTAAACATGGCTGAGTGGTGACATACTCTGGCCGTGTGCAGGCTGCTTCCGCAGCAGACTCAGCATATCTGGTCTTTGCTTTTTTAAGTCATGACTGTGATACTCAGCTTACATGAGAGTTTTAAAAGATGGAGCCGTATTCCCTTCCCCTGGCAGCTGCTGTTTCTGTAGCATTTCGGGATAAACCTGCAGATGCTGGAGAGAGCTTCCTCCCTCCTGGGGCTGGTGGCGAGGCTGCCTGTTGTGGAAAATAGGGCACGTTTCCTCTGAATGAAAACTAAGGGTTGCTGAAGGCTCCATTCCAGAAACCTGTATGTGTCCACAGGTCAGGCTCTTCTCCCGACAGGGATAAACATTCTTGCCTGCCTGCCTTTTCTTTTACTTATTCTTGCCTTTTTTTTTTTTTTTTTTTTTTTTTTTTTTGCTGTGATGCCCAAAAAACTAAGCAAGATTCACCTGGGATGGGCAGTTATAACTGGGAAGCCTGAGCCTCACAGGCTGGTGGGGTTACTTTGCAATGTTTCAAAGGCGATTAGACATTTCCCAAGGCCAGCCAGTCCCTGTATTCTCTGGCTCTCTCAGTCCCCTTTGGGGTGTTGACTCAGAGGACCTGGGGCAATACGAGATGTTAGCCAGTGCCTCGCCCCTGGTAAACTTCCCACTTCATAGAGGCTCTGTGAGTGTCTGCTCAGCCGTCACATGGAATTTGCACGACAAACTTCCCTCTACCCCCATGGCCAAGAAAGGTATTTGCCTAGTGGGCTGCCGCGTTCAGGGGTCTTGAGTGAAATGGGGGCAAGAAATCCTCGCAGCTTCCACGTGTGTGCTTTGTGCTGATGGAAAATGAAGGCCCGTCTCGGCCACCAAAGAGACCACATTCCACAGGGTGCTTCGTGAAGTCAAGCACTGCATGGACTGACCAGAGCAGCCACTGAAGTGGCAGGCAAATGGGAAAAATCGGTCTGCTATGTAGAGAAGACATCAGTTTACTCACACAGAGTTCCCCCACAGCCTCATACCCGTGCCTGTCACAGTCTCACACTGCCCTTCAGGAGCTGGCTAGCTCAGAGGTTGAGGAGGTGCTGAAGGGAGGAAGGTCCCAGTCAGGGCAGCCTTGGGCCTTGGCTGCGCAGCCGGGCTGCCATCTGGCCCGCATATAGATAGCACCTTTGGTCACGAGAGAGTCTGGGTGATTGAGTGCTGTCTGTACATGTTGGTGGGGTGGGAAGGTAACTGTGCTGAGTACCTACTGTGTCCTGGATACGTTATGATGTCTCACCGGATCAAATCCCTGCTCAATTTAGTTCTGTTTAGTGGATGGGACTTGGAGGCTGAGGGTGGGGTGAGGGACGGGCCCAGGGAAATATGGCCGGTATGGATGGGGCCAGCCAGAATTTGGCTCCAGCCTTCATCCCAGCATCCATGCCCTTGTACTTCACCAGTAGTTTTCAAATGTATGGGACAAATTTACACTGGTGTCCCACTATACAAAACAGATGGAAGTACTTTATGAGTATATGTTATGAGTTCAAATATTTTTCAGAGGAAATCAGTAAAAGCATTGAAACAATTCAAGTAAATAGAAATCAGTAAAAGCATTGAAACAATTCAAACCAAGTTTATGGATGAAAATTTATATATGTCTACCTCAGCATCCAGTTTACTTGTGTGTTTTGCTTGGTTGCACAGAACAGAGAACTCTTGATTTAATCCAGCCAAGAATTTGCAAATAGTATCTGTTTTGTTTTGTTTGAAAAGCCCTTCTTCAAGTGGTAGAGACTCTTCAGTTAAACAGGTGGCACGGGGCTCTTTCTCCCACGTCTCCACAGCAGCAAGAGGGCACCGCACACCAGGGCCTCTGCCATCTCATATCTGCACAGGATGCGCCTTGTGGTATTACCATTTTTGATGTTTAGCTTGTAGAACTGACATTAAGTGCACAGGTTCTCACCCCACCTAACATCACAGAAGATCTCAGGGTTCTGCAGGTGTCCATCTGGAAGCTGCTGCCTCCCTACACTACTGATTGTTTCTCTGCCCTTAGAGGGGAGGGGCTTGGCGCTGTCACTGAGTGCAGGAAAGAGCCCGTTTCACTTAGAGGTGGCCATCCCTTCAACAGCAGCACCTGAACTGTCTCCCAAATTCTGTGCAAATACAGGTTGAGTAACCCTTATCTGACAGGCCTGGGCCCAGAAGTGTTTTGGATTTTGGAATATGTGTATTATATACATACCAGTTCAGCCTCCCTAATCGGAAAATCCCAAATCCAGACTGCATCAGTGAGCAGTTCCTTTGAGGGTCGTGTTGGCATTCAAAATATTTTGGATTTGGGAGCATTTTGGATTTTGGATTTCAGATGCTGGACCTGTTAGCCTGTAGGGCACCGTGGAGCTGAGGCCTCGTGGCCTTTGGAGAGAACATCTGAGGGGCCTCTGAGTAACCTCCTGGTGCAAGGCACCCGTGTTCTAAAAGCAAGACAGCGTAATGGGGTGGAGTAGGGGCTTGGTCAGAGGGAGGTGGGTAGCACCTGAAAGGACCTGGTCCTCCCCAAAGCCCCAGATCTTGTACTTGAGACCCGCCCATGACCATGTAGGCAGTGCTCCCCCACCTTTTCAGGACTTGAAACAAATGACAAGTATTCCTGCTGCCTCCGGCTCCAGCAGCCACTCCAGGGCAAGTCAACAGAGGAGGAAGTGCCTGGCCAGGGACCCTGGCTGCTTCAGGACCCTCCCTTCCGCCCTCCCTCCATAGTGATCAGTGTATGGGCATTTGCTGGGTACCACTGCAGTGGGACTGGAGCATGGAGGTTGGAATTAGAGCATCAGTGTTGGGTGGTGTGTTTGTTTACTTGTTCTGGGCTTTGTCACAGTCCCTCTGTTTGTAGATGGGATACTGAGATCTGGAGAGTTTCAATCACTGGCTTACTCCTGCCATGGAAGAGGAGTGGCAGAATCTCTGCCACATGGGTACCTGCCGCTCAGTACCCAGCTCACAACTCGCCATGCCACTCTCCCAAGCTGTCCAGCGCTGGGGCTGTCCCACCTGCACCCTCCGCTTGCAGAAGTGAACAGGGGTCCCCCTGCTTTTCCTGATCCCACTGCCCCTGCAGTCTGTCGACTTTATTACCACTTTGCAGGGAGTCCACGGCCCCCATCCTTGCATGCCTTCCCACTTAGCAAGCCAGCTTACGTCTCAAACACTTTCCTGGAACTCCTTTTGACGGCACCGCTGCTCTTCCAGCCCAGCTCACAGCCTTCATTCTCCGTGTGCGGATGGTCCCGGCGAACGATGGTCCTGCCTAACGATTTTTCTACTTTATGGTGGTGCAGAAGTAAGATGCGGTCCATGCACCCACACAGCCAGTGTTTTCACCTTCAGTAGAAACAGATAAGCTGAATCACATGAGCTAGTCAACACTTCCTTGTAAAATCAGCCTCGGCTGCATGATGCTGCAACTGCAGGCTCATGTAAGTGTCCTGAGCGTGTTTAAGGTAAGCTGTGACACAGGGCGGGTCAGGTGTGTTACATGCAGTTGTGACTTAACAATTTGTCTAGCTTACAGTGGGGTTATTGGGATGTAGCCCATTGTAAGTGGATTAGCATTTATGGGTGAGTCCTCTCCCCTGGGATTCTCCCCTAACCCCTTCAACACCTTCTTGCTTTACTGGCTCTGGGACCTCTTGGTCCCCTTTACCAGCTCCCCTCTCCTTCTGAGCCTTGACAGTGGCCAGGTCTTAAGGTCTTGGCCCCCTGTTTCATGCCAGTCCCCTTCAGAAGACTCAACTGCCATCACAGATGCAAACTCTAGCCACACCTTCAGAGCATGCTCCCTGACTCTTAGCTTGTGTCTTCCAGCTACTCCGTCTTTAGCTTATATGCAGCATCTCGATTAAGCTCAGCTCCCTTCCCAAATCTCCCACTTTTCTTTCCTTTTTATTTTTATTTACTTATATATTTTTTTTGAGACAGGGTCTTATTCTGTTGCCCAGGCTGGTCCTAAAGTCCTGGGCTCAAGCAGCCTCCCACCTCAGCCTCCCAAAGTGCTGGGATCACAGGTGTGAGCCACAGCACCCCACTGAATTCCCCATTTCTAAATGAGGCCGCCTTCCTTTCCTAGCAATCTCAATCCTTAGTCACCCCTAGCAACTTTCACTGTCAGCCAACGTAGTTATTTTATTATAGAATGTTTTCTTAATTATTACATAGACAACAGCCACAGAAATCAGAAGAAAATCTTGCCCCAACAAGTGAAGAATGGAAGTCCCAGGAAGCCATGCAAGGTGGGTCTCTGTGTGTGGACACCATTCTCCCTGGTCTCCTGGCGGGCCTGCCGAATGCTGCTTTCCCAAGGGTTTCTCAGAAGGAGCAGAGAAGAGCCTGGCTCCAGCCTGTCTCCTCCCAAAACTGAGGACACGGATGCCTCAGAGTGTGCCCTGTGCTGTTATTTACCCTGAAAAATACCGCAATAGTAATACTCATTTGTAAAGTACAATGGACCGGGCACAGTAGCTCACGCCTGTAATCCCAGCACTTTGGGAGGCCAAGGTGGGCAGATCACCTGAGGTCCGGAGTTTGAGATCAGCCTGGCCAACATGGCAAAAACCCATCTCTACTAAAAATACAAAATTAGCCAAGCATGGTGGCACGCGCCTGTAATCCCAGCTACTCGGGAGGCTGAGGCAGAAATCGCTTGAACCTGGGAGGTAGAGGCTGCAGTGAGCTGAGATTGTGCCACTGCACTTCAGCCTGGGTGACAGAGGGAGACTGTCTCAAAAAGAAAAAAACCCTATATGTAAATATATCAAAAGCCCTACTCTCCTTTGAAGGTTTATCTATATGGGGGAAGAGGAAGGGGACACTTTGCCAAAAAAAAATCAATCAAGCATATTTTTCTACAGCTTAACAATACCCTTGTCCCTCAGTATCCACAGGGGATTGGCTTCAGGACCTCCCCACACCTGCCAGATAACAAAATCCTGGGTGCTTAGGTCCCAGAGCTCAAGTCCGCCTGTGGAACCCGTAGATGCAAAAATGTGGCTGTTGACTCCTTAGCACCCTGGGAATTCTGTCTTTTCAGTTGCAGTTGGTTGAATCTGTAGCTGCAGAACTGGCAGGTGCGGAGGCTGCCTGTGCATCTTGGCCTTTCCCTGGCCATGTGCATATCTACTCATTCTTTTTAGAGGCTGTGCGGTATTTTATAGCTCAGCTACACCATCATTTTCTTCCTTTTTTTTTTTTTAAAGACAGTCTTGCTCTGTCACCCAGGCTGGAGTGCAGTGGTGTAATCTCAGCTCACTACAACCCCCGCCTCCCAGGTTCAAGCGATTCTCCTGCCTCAGCCTCCCGAGTAGCTGGGATTGTAGGTGCCCGTTACCATGCCATGCTAATTTTTGTATTTTTCGTAGAGACGGGGTTTCACCATGCAGGCCAGGATGGTCTCGAACTCCCAATCCCAAATGACCTGCCCACCTCAGCTTCCCAAAGTGCTGGGATTACAGGCGTGAGCCACCATGCCCAGCCCCATTGTTTATTTCATCAGTGCTACGGTTTGAATGTCTATGTCCCCCCAAAATTCTTATGTTGAAACTGAATCCCCAGTGTGATAGTATTAAGAAGCGGGACTTTAGGAAGTGATTCAGTCATGAAGGAGGAGCCCTCACAAACAGAGTTATGACCTTATAAGACAGGTGCAGGGGAGCTGCTTGACTCCTGGTGGGTTTCCACCTGCTGTGTAGCAAGCAACATGGCGCCATCTTGGAACAAAGAGCAGCCCTCACTGGGCACTAAGTGTCACACCTGGTCTTGGACTTCCAGAGGGACAGCTCTATTATTTATAAATTAGTCTGTGTGGACTTCCAGCCTCCACAGCTGTAAGGGACAGCTTTATAATTTCGTCCGTGGCATTTTATTACAGCAGCGTGAACAGACTGAGACAGCCAGTCTTCTAGCAATAGAGCCAACAGGCTGTGTTTAGTTCTTTTGGCTATTAGGATTGCATCATCTGTGAAAATCTTTCTGTAAATGTCCTTGCTTGCTTGTACTCACATTTTTGTAGGACATTATCCTAAAAAGGGTTACATTTCTAATTAAAATGATTAAGGCGAGGGATAGTGGTTCATGCCTATAATCCCAGCACTTTGGAAGACCAAGGCAGGCAGATCATTTGAGCCCAGGAGTTTGAGGCTGACCTGGGCAATATGGTGAGACCCTGTCTCTATTTTCTGGGTATGGTGGTGCATTCCTGTAGTCCCAGCTACTTGAGAGGCTGATGCGAGAGGATCCCTTGAACCCCGGGATGTTAAGGTTGCAGTGAGCTGTGACTGCACTGCTGCACTCCAGCCTGGTGACAGAGGGAGGCCCTGTTTCAAAAAAGAAAAGGAATCTGGTTAAAGGAAATGTACATATGTCACCAGCTCTTGCCAGAAAGCCTGCTGCAGTTTGTGCACACTCCCCTGGGCGGTGTGGGGCCCAGCGCACAGCCTCACTTACCCACGGTGTTTTCCTGCTTCCTGAGTTGGAGGATGTAGTTTTCGTCTCTATCTGAAGAAACCCAGTAAGAAGTTCCCCTCTGGTTTTCATTGCACAAGACCAGCTGTGACCCAACTGTGTCTTGCAAGAAAGTGTTTGTGTTCAAGGTCCATTGAGTGAAGCCCTTGTGCCTCCCTCCCTCGTGACTTATGGGTTTGCTTTGCACACCAGTGAGCGTCCTTTGTGCAGGTAGTGAGGTCACGTTTTGCTGTTAAGTGGTTGTTTTATGTTCTTTGACCCTTTCTGCAGCAGCAGCAGGTGGGCGTCTGCTATGCACTGTGCTCAGGTGCAGACAGCATCTGGAGAGTACCTTGAATTTTTGTACAGACCTCTGTTACTCTGCAGTACAGACAAAAGTCTTGGAATCCATGCTATCCATGCAAGAATGTTGGAATGCTGTTTTCATTTGGTTTCTTATTCTGAAAGTGTGCCTTTAAATGTTAAGAATCAGAATCCTAGAGGATTTTGCACACAATCCACACTCATCATGGGGAAGGGGCATCTGGACACCAACATTTGTTTCCATCTCAAAAGAAAGAAAGTGGATTTTGCCCCACAGGTGACAGAAGCCAGAGTGGTTTAAAGGCTGGTGGGTCCCCAAGAAGAAAGCTGGAGCCCAGCACGCTGGGCTGAGCCCCAGTAGGAGGGGAACCCCCATCCGTTTGAGGAGGAGCCACTGCCTAGCTTCCAGCAATTACCCTGGAGACCCCCATGGAGAAGCTCTGTGTTCAGTAAGGCACCAGGAGGCATAGAACGAGGGCCTGAGGGTGCTGCCAGCCAGAAAGGCCTAAGGTGGAGGCTTCTGTGTACCACACAGAGTCCCTCCCACCCCATCATGGGCAGGTGATGGCTGCTAAGACCTCCCAAGCTCCCAGAAGTAGTGAAAGGACCAGCACCTTGGAAGAGACCTTGATTTGGGACAACCAGAATGCAGTGGACACCAGAGCAGAGAGTGCAGCCAGGTATGTTGGCTCACTCCTATAGTCCCAGCACTGTGGCAGGTCGAGGCAGGTGGATCACCTGAGGTCAGGATTTCAAAACCAATCCAGCCAACATGACAAAACCCTGTCTCTACTAAATAAATTAGCCGGTTGTGGTGGTGCACGTCTGTAATCCCAGCTTCTTGGAAGGCTGAGGCAGGAGAATCACTTGCAGTGAGCTGAGATCATGCCACTGTACTCCAGGTTGGGTGACAGAACAACACTATGTCTCAAAATTAAATTACATTGCTGGGAATGACCGGGCATGGTGGTTCATGCCAGTAATCCCAACACTTTGGGAGGCTGAGGTGAGCAGATCACCTGAGGTCAGGAATTAGAGACCAGCCTGGCCAACAGGGTGAAACCCCATCTCTACTGAAAATATAAAACTTAGCTGGGCGTGGTGGTGGGCACCTGTAATCCGAACTACTCTGGAGGCTGAGACAGGAGAATTTCTTGAATCTGGGAGTCAGAGGCTGCAGTGAGCTGACATGGCACCATTGCACTCCAGCCTGAGCCACAGAGACTCTATCTCAAATAACAAGAGCAGAGAGTCACTCAATGGCCAAGCAGAACAAGTTGGACCTCAGTAGAGGCCAGGGAGATGGGGTGGTGACCATGGCCGGGCCCTCACCGCCAGCCTCCCAGCCTCGCCGCCGTGATGCTCGATGAGCCTCCCAGGTGCCCCCAGGCAAACGGGAAGGACAGAAAGCCAGAGCCAGGGAGTCATCTGGAAGATAAGCCACGGAGCTAGAAGACAGTCTTTCAATCTTGAGAGAAACTGGGGGTCTGGGAGCTGAAGCGAGCTCATTTTTAAAAACTAAAAATAAGTTAAACTTTTTTCTGCCAGGATATATAGTCAGCAAACAATACCCATTGCGGTGTGAAAGGAGACTCACGAGCTCGCGCCTGTGTGCCTGGCATGGCGTTTCCCGTCATTCCACTCCCACCTGCCCTCATCACTGACGCAGGACCTTCGCAGCTTGCATGTCCAGGAATGGAGCTGACAGGCCCCAGAAGGGACTGGGCTTGGGCCTCTGGTCAAGTCTGCAGTGCTCTCTACCCAGGGAAGCTAAGTCAGGGGGAAAAGATGACCTCACAAGCTCTGCCATGAGGGTTCCTTTACGGTCCGACCCAAGAGTGTTCGGTGAACTCAAGGAAACATGCCTGAATTCCACCCTGCCTTTATTCCGATGGGTTAGGCAGGCAGAGGCGGTCCATGTGCAGGTGCCAGAGAGCTCCCGAGGTTGACCAGGAAGCAGGTGGTATTTGGTATGGAGAACGCGTGGTCTGCTCCTCAGTGATGAGCCAAGGGGCCAGCAGAGCTCCCACGCCTGGTGTGCAGTGCCTCCCGCCTGGGCCAAGCTCCCCTCCCCTCTTTGCCTGCCTTTCTCTCTGCCTCTCTTTCTCTTCCTGCCTCTTTTTATTTTCTTTTTCTTTTTTTTTTTTGTTTGAGACAGGGTCTCTCTGCCACCTAGGCTGGAGTGCAGTGATGCCATCTTGGTTCACTGCAGCCTCCACCTCCCAGCCTCCAGCGATCCTCCCACCTCAGCCTCCTGAGCAGCTTGAACTATAGGCGCTCTCCAGCATACCAGGCTAGCTTTTGTATTTTTTGTAGGGATGGTGTTTCACCATGTTGCCTACTCTGGTCTCCCCTGAGCTCAAGCAATCCTCCCGCCTCAGCCTCCCGAGTAGCTGGGCCTACAGGCACGTGCCACCATGCCAGGCTAATATTTGTATGTTTACTAGAGACAAGGTTTCACTGTGTTTGCCAGGATGGTCTCAGACTCCTGACCTCAGGTGATTCTTCCACCTCAACCTCCCAAAGTGCTGGGATTACAGGCATGAGCCACCACGCCCAGCCCTCCAAGGGGTGTTTTTAAAAATCAATCTTTGTGTCTTGGTCTAGGCCTGCAGGGCTCAAGTTTGTGGTGACTCCTACAGCAGAAGGCAGACCATAAAGGAAGCCACGGTGCTTCAGGACCCCCCCTCCCTTTTAACCTGGAGGGGCAAGAAGCACTTTGCAGCAGAACACCCACACCCTGTGCCTGTGAGCTACGGGGCCTCCACCACCACCAGCACTGGTCACAGTGCCAGGGCTCTGTGTGCTGCCTGGCGAGGGGCTGCTGCCTCTAGCAGCCGGAGGGGCTGATGGTGCTCTCAGCAGGGCACCCTACTGGAGGCTGGTGGAGGTCCACTGTCACACACTTTAACAGAACCAGAGGCCAGGCAGGGAGGGCTAGAAAGAGAAAACTAACAGCAGGCATTCCATGTGTGTGACCAGGTTGATTCATGAGCATGTGAAGGCACCTTCAGGGACTTCCAGAAGTACTTGTCAACAGTTGGGGGCGGGGTGGGGTCCGACAGGGGAGTGGGGAGAGAGGCATCCATGCAGGCCCAGTTGACCACAGGCCGATGTGGCTGGGTAAGAGAGAAGACCCTCCCCTCACCCAAAGTTCTTTCCCACCCCTGGCTGATTCTCAGTAAAGACTCAAAACCGAAACATGTTTCTTCAAAGCGTGTAAATGCCCACAGCAAGTAGCGGGCTGCAAACCACAGCTGCCTCCAGCCTGTGTGTACCGTGCACTGAACTGGGGCTGGGAGAGGGATGTGTTAAGCCCTGTGGCTCCCGGGAAGGGCACAGCTGGTCACTGGTCATTGTGTGGAGCAAACTGGCTGCCTCCAAAGGCCCTTGGTCTCCATCCTTCCCAGGCAGCCCTCGCAGACCGGAACCCTCAAGGCGTCCTAAAGTATCGTGGAGACCTGCACCTGCCCGTGGAGTGTGTCCACACAGGCCAACATTTACTCCTAGAGATGTTGACAGCACACCTTCTAGCACGTCTCAGCCCAGGAGCCAAGGGTCGTCCCTTTAGTTGCTCACCAAGGGCTGTTGTTCTGGCCTGCAAGTCCTCATCCGCTGTGAATATGCAGAATGGAGCCAGGAGCACAAGTGCATTGGTGCAGTTCCAAGGAGGCCATGTGCTTGGCTCATTGCAGAATCCCATCTGGATTTTATTTTGCCGAAGACAAGGAAGGTCCTTTTCTGTGTAACTAGGGAGCATTTGGAGAATCCGCTCCTAGCTCACAAAGAGGAGGCCTCCAGAGTGGAGCCGCCTTTGACTGGCATCGGGGACACCCACACAGGGCATGCTGGGCTGATGCCAGCTACACTTGCCATCTGGGTTTGTGTCCTCATCTGGGCTTGGCCAGACCCCATGTCTCCAACAAACTAGTGGTCTCCCAACTGAGAGATCCGGGAAGAAGCCAGCCAGGGGCTCACACCTACAATCCCAGCACTCTGGGAGGCCAGAGCAGGTGGATCACCTGAGGTCAGGTGTTGGAGACCAGCCTGGCCAACATGGTGAAAACCTGTCTCCACTAAAAATACAAAACGTAGCTGGGCATGCTGGTGGCAGGCGCCTGTAATCTCAGCTACTCAGGAGGCTGAGGTGAGAGAATTGCTTGAACCTACGAGACAGAAGTTGCAGTGAGCTAAGACCACACCACTTTACTCCAGCCTGGGCAACAGAGTGAGACCCCATCTCAGAAAAGAAACAAAAACCCAAACAAACCAGAAAAGAGAGAGAGACAGAGAGAGAGAGAGAGCGTAAGCAAGGCTGTTCCTTCAGACCCGACTGCCCTGAAAGCAGGAACTCTGGCAGCCCTTTGCCTCTGTCTGGCTCAGGCCATGTTTTCGGGGCCCAGGGGCTCAGGGCTATTTGTCAGCCTCACCAGCACATGTGCAGACACCCAAACGGGCTGCATTGTATCTGACTGTGTCTTTTCAATTCAATTTGCTTCTTTACTGAATATGACAGGTCCCTTTCAATGCTCTTTGAAAACTGTAACCTTAATCTGAAATAAGGTACAAAAAAGCTATTTGTTAAAACCTTTTTTAGGACAGGGTCTCACTCTCCTGCCCAGGCTGAAGTGCAGTGGCATGGCCACAGTTCACTGCAGCCTTGACCTGGGCTTAAGTGATTCTCCCACCTCAGCCTCCAGAGTACCTGAGACTACAGGAACATGCCACCATAACAGGCTAATTTTTTTTTTTGAGACAGAGTCTTTCCCTGTTGCCAGGCTGGAGTGCAGTGGCGTGATCTCAGCTCACTGCAACCTCCACCTCCTGGGTTCAAGCAATTCCCCTGCCTCAGCCTCTCGAGTAGCTGGAACTACAGGCACAAGCCACCACACCCAGCTAATTTTTTGTGCGTTAGTAGAGACGGGTTTTACCAGGTTGGCCAGGATGATCTCGAGCTCCTGATTTCGTGATCTGCCCACCTTGGCCTCCCAAAGTGCTAGGATTACAGGAATGAGCCACCGTGACCAGATGACAGGCTAAATTTTCTTTTTTGAGACGGAGTCTTGCTTTGTTGCCCAGGCTGTAGTGCAGTGGCACGATCTTGGCTCATGGCATCCACCACCGCCCAGTTTAAGCAATTCCCCTGCCTCAGCCTCCTGAGTAGCTTGGACTACAGGTGGGCGCCACCACACCTAATTTTTTTGTATTTTAGTAGAGATGGGGTTTTACCATGTTGGCCAGGATGGTCTCAACCTCTTGACCTTGTGATTCACCTGCCTCGGCCTTCCAAAGTTCTGAGATTACAGGCGTGAGCCACCGTACATGGTCAACAAGCTAATTTTTAAAAAATGTTTGTAGATGGCTGGGCATGGTGGCTCACACCTGTAATCCCAGCACTTTGGGAGGCCGAGGTGGGAGGATGGCTTGAGCCCAGGAGGTGAAGTCCAGCCTACTCAAGATGGTAAGACCCTGCCTGTCTCTACAAAAATAGAAATAAATGTTAAAATTATAAATTATGAAAATAGAGCAATAAAAATACAAACACAAATTATAGATCACAAAAGTAGAAGTTTACAGCTCCAGTGGCCCCAGCATCTCAGGAGGCAGAAGTGGGAGGCTTGCTTGAGCCCAGGAGTTCAAGGCTGCAGTGAGCTATGATCGCGCCACTGCACTCTAGCCTGTATGACAGAGCGAGACCCTATCTATTTAAAAACAAACAAACAAAAACAAAAAAGTCGAGATGAGGACTCACTGTGTTGCCCAGGCTGGTTTCAAACTCCTGGGGTCAAGCAATCCCAAAGTTCTGAGATGACGGGCGTGAGCCACCGTGCCCAGCCGTAAAGTTCTATTTTTTAAAAAGCATCTTGGTTGACAGGGGTGCCTATGAAAGAAAAAGAGGACCCGGTTCAACAGCAAATCCACACATCCTGAGCCACAGAACAACCCAAGACTAGTTGCAGCCAGCACGCGGGGGCACAGGTGTTTTTTAATCCACGGTCTGGCGGGGCTCACTGAAGACAGGCATGGGGCACAGCCATCATGTGGGGCCGGCGTGTTTGATCCACTGTCTGACTGAAGACAGGCTATTCTAACTGAAGAACGCGCAGCAGCAGTGTGGGGGCCTGCGCTGTTCCGGTCTGGCTTACCTCCCATTCGGGCATAGGCTTCATTTAGGGCAGAAAAGACAAAGCTGTGGGATTGACATTCCTTGTGCGGCTCCGTTTGTTTCTCAGACCCTGCGGGGACAGGGCTCCAACCAGAAGCCAAGTCCTCTGAGGACACTGCGTCTCTGGGACCCAGGTGGGGGTGGGGGCTGGTGCCCCGCTCTGGAAAGACAGCTTTGAGAAGAGGCCTGCCTGGCTCAAGCCTCTGGTCTCCTTGGGCCTGCTCCTTCCTCCCGATTCACCCCTGCTTTCTAGGTGCACCTCAGCTGTCATTCAAGAGAAGTCCTGTCTTCACAGCTGGTAAAGGTAGATTAGATGGGACCTTTCCCAGGATTTGATTTAAGTTTCTTTCTTTCTTTTTTTTTTTTTTTAAAGACAAGGTTTCACCATGTTGGTCAGGCTGGTCTTGAACTCCCGACCTCAGGTGACCCGCCCGCCTCGGCCTCCCAGAATGCTGGGATTACAGGCATTAGCCACTGCACCAGGCCTTGAGTTTCTTTAAGCAATTTCCTTTGGAAAACATCCAGATAAGACGCAGGATGGGCCCAGGAGCAAGGCTGTTCAGAAAATCCAAAGTAGATGAGCTGTGTGAACTCACGGCTGAGGACTGTGGACACAGTCCTGGCTTCCAGAGTCTGAGCTGCACGGTTCTTACGTAGGGACAAAAAGCATCACCGTCCCTCCCACCCAGAAGGGCTCAGGTGGGCTGAAATTCCGTGAGTTCAAGGAGGTGCCTTGGCCAGGCCATAGGTGCTCTCTGGGTTCCCCTCGGCACCATGTGGTCCCCAGTCGGAGAGGCTGGACAAGAGCGGACAAACCTGACGTCCCTCCTCATTATGTGTATATATATTTTTGAGATAGTCTCACTCTTGTTGCTCATACTGGAGTGCAGTGGCTGGATCTCTGCTCACTGCAACCTCTGCCTCCCAGGTTCAAGTGATTCTCCTGCCTCAGCCTCCGGAGTAGCTGGGACTACAGGTGTGTGCCACCACGCCTGGCTAAGTTTTATATTTTTAGTAGAGACAGTTTCACACACATTGGCCAGGCTGGTCTTGAACTCCTGACCTCAAGTGATTCACCTGCCTCGGCCTCCCAAAGTGCTGGGATTATAGGCATGAGCCACTGTGCCTGGCTCCCTCCTCATTGTAGTTTGACAGTAAAGAAGCTGGCTAAAACCCACCAAAACCAAGATGGAAACGAGAGTGACCTCTGGTCATCCTCACTGCTACATTGCCACAGCACCGTGACAGTTACAAATGCCATGGCAATCAATGTCAGGAAGTTACCCTCTATGCTCTAAAAAAAGGGAGGCATAAATAACCCACTCCTCGGGGTTGCTGGATCTATTAGCCATTATTTTGTTCCTTTACCTTCCTAATAAACTTGCTTTCACTTTATGGACTTGCCCTGAATTCTTTCTTGCTAGTCCAAGAATCCTCTCGGGGTCTGGATCAGGACCCCTTCCTGGTAACACTTGCACGGACAGTTTAACCAGGACAGTGCATTATTGATTTTGTCATCTATCTCGCGGGCCCTGAATGAACCACCTCCCAGCACCCAGGCAGGTGCCAGGTTTTTCCTTCGTGGAGGGATGATGCTGGCTTTCTGTTTGCAGCAAGCTGTCTTGGATCACCTGTGTGACTTGGGACAAGTGAAGTCCCTGTTTCCTTATGTGAAAGTGACAGTAAGGGAGGTAAGAGGACGGAACTTTGCCAGCCAGTCTCTAAGATCTACCTGCTCTGAGTCTCTGAATTTAAGCAGGACAAATATCCCTTATCTTTGCAAGGATGTGGACTGGGCTTCCACTGTCAGCCAGGGACGTCCAGGGCGTGCCGTCTCCTCGGATCTGCCCTGTGGGTCTGGATGAGGCTCCAGCTCCAGGCCCTCAGCTTACGCCCATCAGAACCCCAGAGGAGCGTGGCCGGTGGGAGTGGGGCCTCCCTGCACTTGCTGCAGACCTCGGAGATCTGCTAGAAAACGTACAGTCCTACACCTGCAGCTACTGAGAAGAGTTCCCACTGGGAATGAGGCTTCGGTCAGACAGAAGGGGAGGGAAGAAGTCCTGTCTCTTTTTCAGAAGGGATTCTCCTGGGGACCGGGGAGGCAGAGCGGTTGGCGGGTGAGTGAAAAGCTGTGGCCCCGCTGGGCGGCCCGTGGCCCTAAAGGCAGCCCGCAGTCAACCTGCTGGCTTGTCCACATGCAGGTGGACACTGGAGGCGTGTCCACTGGAGGAGTGTCCATTTGTCCACTGGAGGCGGGGTCTGTGCCAGCCTCAGGGTGTCCAGCTGAGCGCCCAGGCCAGCGGATGACCGGGGCCTGCGGAGCCCCTGAGGACCTGCGAAGGCCCCCTTCCTCCGGACAGGCATGAGCGCCAGAACCCGCCCTGCTGAGCCAACAGGCGGCTGGGCCATACGAACCGCATTAACGATTAATAGTTTCCAGTTGTTGCTTCGCGGGCTCCCCGGGGCCTCTGCACCTCCGCAGGCTCCTGCTCCACCCGCTCCCTGACCGCCGGGTCTGAAGCTGTTAGCGCCTCCTGGGTCCCGCTGGGACAGGGCGAGGGGTCAACGCGCCCCCAGGGCCCCGGCGCGAGCGGGTCCCCGCGTCCACCTGTAGCGGGTCGGGGGCCAGGCCGGGCTGGGGTCTTTCCCGCCCACCGGTGAGGGCGGGGGACAGGGGGCGGGAGGGGCGGGGCCGGGGGCGGGAGCCGAGCCGAAGGGGCGGGGCGGGGCCGAGCACGGGGCGGGGGCGGGGGCGGGGGCGGGGGCGGGGGCGAGGGCGGGGCGCGCAGTGGCGCGCGGGCGGGAGGGCGGCGGGGCGGGTAGCAGCCCCGGCCGGCGTCTGCGCCCCTAGCTCCTCCAAGACCGGCTTCGGTGCCTTGGGCCCCGTCGCGCGCCGCCATGGTGGGCCGGCTGAGCCTGCAGGATGTGCCGGAGCTCGTGGACGCGAAGAAGAAGGGCGACGGCGTCCTGGACAGCCCGGACTCGGGGCTCCCCCCCAGCCCCAGCCCCAGCCACTGGGGGCTCGCGGCGGCCGCGGGCGGCGGAGGCGGCGGGGAGCGCCCTCCGGCCCCGGAGGCGCTGGAGCCCGACGCGGCGGCGACCCCCACAGCTCCGGTGAGTGGTCCCCGCAGGCTCCTGCTCCGCGAACGCGGCAGCTGTCGGCCCCGGGATCCCCGGTCTCGGAGCTCTGTGGGTCCCGGGAACCCCGGTCTCGGAGCTCTGTGGGTCCCGGGAACCCCGGTCTCGGAGCTCTGTGGGGCCCTGAATCCCCGGTCTCGTAGCTTTGTGGGTCCCAGGATCCCCGGTCTCGGAGCTCTGTCGGGAGCGCGTTCCTCACAGGGAGCCCAGGGCGGGAGCCAGGTGGAGCCGGTGGCTGGAAAGTTGTCGCCCGAGAGGCACGGGAGCCCCGGGAGCGCAGAGCCGTCTCCTCACTTCGGTGGAGGCCCCCGGGCTGCCGGGCTGCGGGGGGTGCCTGGAGGGAATCCTGGCCCGCCCGGACCCTGGCCGACACCCCGCGGTTTGGGCTCCTGGGGCTCCTGCCTCCTCCCCGCCTCCCCGCAGCGCCTGCGCCCCGCGATCCCCACCCCAGAGCGAAGGCCGCCTCCCCGACCTTCCCAGAAAGGTCCCGCCCCAGCTGCGGCCTCGAGGCCCCTCTTTGCCTGAACCCTGAGAACTTGCTGGCTGGGAGGCCTCTGGGCGGTGGAACCTTTTATTTTACTTTCAAGTTTTCACGGAAGGAAAAAGCTCGGCCTTATCTGTAGCCCTGGGAGTCTTTCGGACACCGGTGTCGCTGCAGAACCCGGGGAACCCACATCTGCCCGCGGTCTCAGCGACGCCCCAAGGGGGCTGCAGCTACGGGTGGGATGTCAGCCCTCCCCGAGTGAGGTCGGCGGCGCGCCACTGTTCCTGGGGACCCGGTGGGGGCTCCGCTGGGCTGGTGGTGTCGCGCTCCACCATGACTCTGGGTGGACATCAGGGCGGGGTCCTCACGTCCATCCCCAGGCGGGGCTGCTTCATCTCGGCCTTCAGTGCCCTCCCGTCCCGTCCCGTCTGGCCTCCTCATCCACCTGCCCCGGCCACAGGACTCACACCCCTCGCGTTTCCGCTGCGCCCTCCGCCCGCGCGCCCAGGGCCTCTCGCCTCCCCGGAGGAGTTGTGCTGGTCCCTCAGTGCCCCGCTCGCGTCACCTCCGCCTTCCTTGATGCTCCCCGGGGCCTCGCCAGCGTCCACGGCTGAGTCCCCCTCCCACAGTGGCTGTTCGTTCATATGTCTGCAGCCTCCTCTCCGCACCCACGCCCTGTCACCCCAGCCCCAGCCTGGAGCAAAGGCGGTGCTCAGGGTGGGCAGGGGTGGAAGCAGAGAAGGCGAGAACCGAGCGTCCTGGCAATGCCTGGAAGGCGGTGCGGGGTTCACAGAAGCACCCACCTTCTCATGAGGACACCTGGGAAGTGCCCGCTTCTGTTGGGGAGGGTCTGGCAGCCAGAGAGCTGGCGGGGATGCAGGGCCTACTGTGACTATGTGGGGACTGTTTGTAGAAGCTAATGCCCACACCTTATGTATCCCCCACAATTCATGCTCCACACAATTCACCCCCCTACAATTCAACCCCACACGATTCACCCTCCTACAATTCACCCCCCACACGATTCATCCCCTACAATTCACCCCCACACACGATTCACCCCCTACAATTCACCCCCACACGATTCACCCCCCACAATTCACCCCCGACAGGATTCACCCCCTACAATTCACCCCCTACAATTCACCCCCACACGATTCACCCCCCTACAATTCACCCCATACACAATTTACCCCCACACATGATTCACCCCCCTACAATTCACCCCACACACAATTCACCCACACACGATTCACCCCCTACAATTCACCCCCACACGATTCACCCCCACACACAATTCGCCCCCCTACAATTCACCCCCACACACGATTCACCTCCCTATAATTCACCCACACACAATTCACCCCCACACACGATTCACCCCTCTACAATTCACCCCACACACGATTCATCCCCACACACAATTCACCCCACACACACGATTCACCCCACACAAATTCACCCCCCACACACGATTCACCCACACACACACAATTCACCCCCCACACACAGGATTCATCCCCACACACACACGATTCACACACACACACACGATTCACCCACACACACACGATTCACCCCACACACACACGGTTCACCGTTAGACACACGATTCACCCCACACACACGATTCACCCCCACACACGATTCACCCCCACACGATTCACCCACACACACACGATTCACCCATACACACACGATTCACCCCCACACACGATTCACCCACACACACACACACGATTCACCCCACACACACGATTCACCCACACACACACACACGATTCATCCCACACACACGATTTACCCCACACACGATTCACCCCACACACGATTCACCCACACACACGATTCACCCCCAGACGATTCACCCACACACACACGATTCACCCACACAATTCACCCCCCACACACGATTCACCCACACACACACACGATTCACCCTCACACACACGATTCACCCCACACACACACGATTCACGCCTTCACACAGTTCACCCCCACACAATTCACCCCCCATACACAATTCATCCCCCTACACACAGGATTCACCCCCCACACACAATTCACTTTTCCAGACAGGATTCACCCCCACACACACAATTCACCCTTCCACACGGGATTCACCCCCCCCCACAATTCACACCCACACACACAATTCACTGACCTTGGTTCCCACCCACAGCCCCTCCTTCACCCTGGCCTTGCTGAGCCTCCACCCAGGCCCAGGACCTGGACCCTCAGGACCCTCTGCCTCTCCCATCCTGGGCCCTCTTGGCTTTCGCATTCCCACCCCCCTATTGACACCTAGTCCTGGTCTCAGAACTAACCTTCTAGCCTTCTAGAAACGTTTGCCTCCTTCTCTGTCCTGGGAGATGTGGGGGTGGGGCTGCCAACTCCATACCTTGGCCCAAATGCACATCCTTCTCTCAAATTAGGTAAAGAAAATGGGAGATCCCTGGTAAACAAAGGGCTTCTGGGCTCAGACTCTGCACCGTGTTTAACTTTGCCCGCTTAACACAAAGGCCTGGATTCCGGCAACCTGGTGAAAGCCAGCACCGAGTTCTAGAACCTTCCTGGTTAATCAGAGTCCCACGCAGTGACCCGGCCGGAAGTGCTGCTGTGCTCTGCTTTGCTGAGCATGCTGGATGGTGGAGGGCAACAGGGAGAATATTTGGTGTCTGTCTTTCTTCTTTTTTGACACAGTCTTGGTTACCCAGGCTGGAGAACAGGGGCACGATCTAGGCTTACTGCAACCTCTGCATCCTGGGTTCAAGCAATGCTCGTGCCTCAGCCTCCCTGGCAGCTGGGACTTCAGTCACCCGCCACCACACCTGGCTAATTTTTGTATTTTTAGTGGAGACGAGGTTTCACCATGTTGGCCAGGCTGGTCTCAAACTCCTGGGCTCAAGGGATCCTCCCACCTCCGCCTCCCAAAATGCTGAGATTACAGGTGTGAGCCACTGCACTTGGCCAGATTGAATCTTTAGTTGAAAAACAAAAAGTCCCCTGGTGGCATATTTTTTGTTTTGACCTTTCCTAGAGTGTTGCTGAGACGGAGCACTACGGAATGGAGGGTTCTGGCAAGGTGAGCCTTAGCTCACCAAGGTTTCCCACCGCATGGCCAGGGGCAGCGGCTGGCTGAAGCTCCTTTCCCACAACCTCACCAGGGGAAGGGGGCGTTGCCTTGCTGTGCTGATACGTCACAGGGCATGCGATGTGACTCCTCTGAGGCACATGGCACAGTCGTGGTCAGCCTGGTATTTGAAGCCAGACCTCTCGGCTCCCTGCCCAGTGCTTCTCTGGTGTGCCCAGCAGGGGGGACACAGATCCCAGCCAGGCCCATCAGCTGGAGGCTCAGAGCCACAGCCTCCTGTTGGCCATGCTTCGAAATGGCCTGCAGGGGCCAGGCCCAGTGGCTCATGCCTGTAATCCTAGCACTTTGGGAGGCTGAGGTGGCCGGGTCACCTGAGGTCAGGAATTTGAGACCAGCCGGGCCAACATGACAAAACCCCGTCTCCACTAAAAATACAAAAAAATTGGCCAAGCATGGTGATGCATGCCTGTAATGCCAGCTACTCAGGAGGCTGAGGCAGGAGAATCATTTGGATCTGGGTGGCAGAGGCTGCAGTGAGCTGAGATCATACCACTGCACTCCAGCCTGGGTTATGGAGTGAGACTCCATCTCAAGAAAAAGAAAGAAAGAAATGGCCCACAAGAGCTCTAACTGTGTTTTTCTCTGTCCTTAAGAATCCAGCGTCTCTGCCTCTGCCTCCCGGCTGTGCACTGAGGCTGTGCCCCCTGTCCTTTGGCGAAGGAGTGGAGTTTGACCCCTTACCACCAAAGGAAATAAGGTAAATATAGAAATGCAGCAGGCCCCACTTTTACTCTGTTCTTAACAGTTCATTTTTCATTTGAGATATTAATACTTATTATTAAAAACATTAGTTAATTGCAGAAGTGTGCCAAAGGTGATTAATAGTTTGGTGGGCCCTCTTTTTTCCCTGCATTCTGACCAGCGCACTATATAGACATGCTTTTTTTTTTTTTTGAGACGGAGTTTCGCTCTTGTTACCCAGGCTGGAGTGCAATGGCGCTATCTCAGCTCACCGTAACCTCCGCCTCCTGGGTTCAGGCAATTCTCCTGCCTCAGCCTCCCGAGTAGCTGGGATTACAGGCACGCGCCACCGTGCCCAGCTAATTTTTTGTATTTTTAGTAGAGACTGGGTTTCACCATGTTGACCAGGATGGTCTCGATCTCTCGACCTCGTGATCCACCCACCTCGGCCTCCCAAAGTGCTGGGATTACAGGCGTGAGCCACCGCGCCTGGCCCAGATTCATCATTTCATCAGCGAAGTCTGAGCTTTAATGAATGACAGTGGAGGAACAGTCCTGGCCATAGACATGCTTTTTACAGTAGGAATGAGATCGTGTCATGTGTAAAGCTCTGCAGCTTCTATTCTGCACGTCACATACCGTGGCTGTTGGAAGCTTTCATTTCTGTCAGAAATTAATTCTTCTTTCCAGAAGCTGCTGCCCCCGACTCCCTGACCTGCAAGCCCCTCTGTGAGGTAGTTCAACCTTATCCTATGGTACAGTTTCACTAGGCAAGTGCTGGTCTTTCCCTGGGAATCATCTCATTCAGGACTACCTGGAGGCAAAGATGCATTCAGAGGCTCAGTTAAGGACAGGCCTCTTCAGAGACAGGAGTTTTACTCTTAGTACCTGGTGGTTTCATAGCTGGAGTTTCGGTTGCATTAACACAAAGGCCCTTTGACATGGAACAAAGCAGAGGTTCGTCCACTTGGAGGTGATCGGCCGAGGCTTCTGTGCCTGTGAGACTTGAATTCTGAACAAAATGGGACCGTGACTTCGTGACGTCTGCTCCCACCGGCCCTTCACTACTTACCTGAGGAGGCGAGATTTTTCCATCTGACTTACAAAAGAATTCTGATTCTTACTTACCTGGCCATGGGTAGGGGCTGCTTGGGGGCAGTGCTGTTAGATGTATCTGTATGTGACACTTGTACACAGTTCAGTATCTACAAAGCCATAATAATTCAGTAAAATGCATGAAAGCTTTGCTTCTCTAAGAAAACTAACTTCCCGCCAGGTGCAGCAGCTCACTCCTGTAATCCAGCACTTTGGGAGGTTGAGGCAGGCAGATCACGAGGTCTGGAGATTGAGGCCATCCTGGCCAACATGGTGAAACCCTGTTTCTAGTAAAAATACAAAAATTAGCCAGCTGTGGTGGCGCACGCCTGTAGTCCCAGCTACTCAGGAGATTGATGCAGGAGAATCGCTTGAACTCGGGAGGTGGGGGTTGCAGTGAGCTTAGACTGCACCACTGCACTCCAGCCTGGGTGACAGAGTGAGACTCCAGCTCAAAGAAAAAAAAGAAAACTAACTTCTGGGCCAGGCACGGTGGCTCATGCCCGTAACCCCAGCATTCTGGGGGACTGTAGCAGGAGAATGGTTCGAGACCAGCCCAGACTACAATAGTAAAACCTGTCTCTACACAAAATACAAGAATTACCTGGGTGGCACACGCCTGTAGTCCCAGCTACTCAGGAGGCTGAGGTGGGAAGATCACTTGAGCCTGGGAGGTTGAGGCTACAGTGAATTGATTATGCCACCACACTCCAACCTGGGCAACAGAGTGAGAACTCTCTTTTTTAAAAAAAGAAAAAATTTAGCAGCATTACCTACAACAACAAAAAAGAAAACGAAAAAATAAGGCCGGTCACAGTGGCTCACGCCTGTAATCCCAGCACTTTGGGAGGCTGAGGTGGGGGGATCGCCTAAGGCTAGGAGTTCAAGACCATCCTGGCCAAGATGGTGAAACTCCATCTCTACTTAAAAAAAAAATACAAGAATTAGCTGGGTGTGGTGGTGTGTACCTGTAGTCCCCAGCCACTTGGGAGGCTGAGGCAGGAGAATTGCTTGAACCCGGGAGGCGGAGGTTGCAGTGAGCCAAGATCACACCACTGCACTCCGGCCAGAGCTGGACTCCATCTCAAAAAATAGATGATAGATAGATAGATAAGAGCTGATTGATCCCTGGAGGAGACAGAGAAACTGGTCCCCACCCTGTGGAGCAGTGGAATCCACCTCATTACATAATTACAATGACAGCGCTTGCCTTGCTCTGTGGAACGCTCCACCCATTTATTATCAAGCCTCCTTTACGGAAAGGAAACGGAGGCTGGGGGAGTGAAGTGACTTGGTGACGGTCTTAGCTCATGTGAGTGGGAGCAGGACCCAGGGCTGCCACCCACAGTGGCTGAAGGGATGCGGGGTGGGCTTTGGAAGCCTGCACCCTGCGTTTGAATCCTGACTCCACCACTCAGTGGCACCGTGACCTGCACCTCAGCACCTCGGTTCCTCTCTCAGGCTTGTTGGGAAGATTAAATTGGAAAGCACTTGAAGGAGTTCCTGGCACACAGTAAGTGTTTTCTAGACCCTACGACCCTGTGCTGCTGTTCCATGGAGCGGCCATGTTTCTGCATGTGCAACCAGAGATGACTCCAGGTCACGGTAGGGACCCCGAGCCCCTGGCTAGAGGAGCAGCTTCACGCAGCCTTGTGTCTCCCACCAGGTACACGTCCTCGGTCACATACGACTCGGAGCGACACTTCATGGACGGCGTGCAGCTGCCCCTGGGCCTGGCCGTGGCCTCCTGCAGCCAGACAGTCACTTGCCTCCCCAACTGCACGTGGCGCAACTACAAGGCTGAGGTGCGGCTGGAGCTGCGCCACAAGCCCTCACGCTTCCTCAGCACCACCATCGTCTACGGCAAGTACCCCAAGACCGTCTACACCACCACCCTGGATTACAACTGCCGCAAGACGCTGAGGCGGTTTCTATCCAGCGTGGAGCTCGAAGCCGCGGAGCTCCTGGGCAGCGACGACCTCTCGGATGAATGCTGACTCGGCAGGCTGGGCTGGGGCTGGGCGGCTCTTCCTCTGCCCTGCCCCCGACCTCTCCAGGCTGGGTGGGGTTAGGGTTAGGGTTGGGGGGACCGGCTCTTCCACTGCTCCTGACCTGACAGATGACTGGGCAGGCTGGGCTGGGGTCAGGGTTAGGGTTGGGGGACTGGCTCTTCCGCTGCCCTGCCCCCGACCTCTCGCATGACTTGGCAGGCTGCACTGGGGTCAGACGGCTTTTCCACTGCCCCCAGCTACCGTGGCCAAGCCCGGCAGCCTTGTCCTTCATGTCATTCTAGCCCCAGAGGAGTCTAACCTAGAGATACCTCCAAGTCTGGGGAAGAAACAAAATCACTGCATCCCATAATGACTGGGATCTTTGTGTTTTAATTTCAAGCTGTTTTTGAAAGGAGTGTTTGTCCTGCTTTGCTGCTGTAGTGTTTCCCCAAAGTCTCCATCTGATGAGGCGATAAAAAAGCCATGAGGACGGCCAGAAAGCAGCAGTGGTCTGGGATGGGAGGGAGGGAAGCTCCCCGTCCACTGGTCAGTTCCTCAGAAGAAGAGCATGGAAATGTCCCGGGATGGAAAGTGAGATTTAAGGAATTTCAGCTGCTGGGTTTTCACTGCACAAAAGTGGTGCTAATTCAGTAACCGGTGGCGCGTGGGGTCTAATCCGTGGAGAGCTGAGCTCTGTCCTGTGTGTTTAAATTCCCACCTCCTTTTGTTTCCTGTTACCTGAACTCCTGTAATTCCCTAAATCTTTTTCAATATAACAACAACAGCAAAAAAAAAACAAACCCAAACCACAATATAAGATGCCTTAAAAAAAATTAAAGGTTGGCCATGCTGTCGCCTGCTCCGGGAGGGCCAGGCCGATGGGCGGCAGGTTTGGGAGCGGAGGCTCTGGTTCCGGTCAGTTCCCAGCGCAGGCTTTGGCAGAACGCCTGGAACCCTTGGCCTCTGGTGACGGTCTCCGCAGGCTTCCGAGGCTCTCCTGATGTTTTGGGGCTTCAGAATACTTTCCAATTTTCTCACCAGGCACAACGGAGAGGAGGGCTCCTTTTTTTTTTTTTTTTTTTTTTTTTTAAGAGAAACAGCGTTCTAAGAGTATGCTTGAAAAACACACCTTTTGGGAGTCCATGAGGGGAGAGGACACTTGGGGCAGGAACCGGCGGCTCTGACCGGAGAGGCCCAGGCGAGGCTGATGATGACCACATTATCTTGAGAGGGGCCGGGCTTGACTCATTCTTAGGACTTCAATGGCTTCAGAATTGGCGGGATTCTGCCAGTGCCTTAGGACTAATGCAAAAAGCAGTGAAGGCCCCTGTGGTGGCTCGTGCCTGTAGTCCCAGCTACTTGGGGAAACTGAGGCAGGGGGAGCTCTTGAGCCTGAGAATTCGAGACCAGTCTGAGCAATAGAGTGAGCTTCCATCTCTAAAAGAAAAAAGGGCGACGACATCTGTGCCCCTGACACCAGCCAAGCTAAGCTGAATTGAAGTAGGGAATGGCGCCAAAACCTGGCCGCTGTCACGATGGCCTGTGTCCCTCTTATGCCACTGTTCGAGTCGAAGCGACAGTCAACTGAAGCTGGAGTCAACTGAAGATGTTCCCGAGGTCGGTGTGAATTCGGCTGACCTGGCCCAGCGGTGGGGCCGGGACCAGGGTTCGAGACCCCAGCCCTGCCTCCCGCTGCCCGCGCCCCCGGCCCCTGCTCCTTAGAACCTTCCACCTATCCCTGCGGTGTTTGAGTAAAGAAAGCGGCGGACGGTTTTTTTTCTTCCAATATTGGAAAGAACAAACTAGATACTTCCTTTGAATCCACCCAGATTATGTCAAGCTCCCGAGGCCTGCTGAGCGCCGTGAGCTCCTCGTCCGCCGTGGCTCCGGTTTCCGTGGACGCTTTCCATCTGCCCGGACGCAGTGCCCGGAACCAAGGCGGGGACTCTGCGGGGATAATGCCTCTTCTGCGTCTGCGGTGGTGGAGGTGGAGAGTCACGCTGTCCTCTGCGGACAGCAGCGTTCGATCTGCTGTGCCCCTAACGGACGCGACGGCGCCGTGGACAAGGCCTGCGGTCACTTTGGTGGCTCCAGCTTCCGGGTGAAGCTCAGCTGGGACCCAGTGAGGGGCACTCGGGGCCCCAGTGGCTCCTCATAGTCACGTGCAGAGTGAAAAATGCTTCCTGTGGTTGATGGAGCAAGTGCCACGATAACAATGGATTTTTCTGTCTGATTTCATGTTGTGAAGTGGTCAGTGTAATTTTTAGGTAATGTTAGGGGGTCCTCAAGGCCTTGCTCTGCCCCCTGTTTCCACTTAGTGGAAACAGGACCCGCTGTGTGGCAGGCGTGGGAGTCACGTGTTCTCCGGTGTCCTTAGGAGACTCTCTTTTGTCTTAGGGGACTGTTAAGTTCAGGCAAATCACCTAGGTGTGGAGAGAGTCTGAAATTCATCAGTAAAGTAAGTGGGAGTGAGCGATTGTGAATGTGTAATGCAAATGGAAAGCCTGGTGTTATTGTGTTAAAGTTATTCACTAGGGAGCAGCTGTAGTTATTTCCAACCCTCCTTCTCTCCAAACCTGCTTTGCTGACAGCTGCAGAAAAGGAAGCGTGTGAGGAAAATGGAACCTGTCAGGGTGGGTCGGAGGCGTCTGTCCATTGTTCGTTTGCAGGGTGGAAGCAGTGAGGTTTCAGACCCACTGATTAAAAACACACATTCCCAAGTGTATGTGAGAGACACTGTTTATTTGTTAATTAAAAAGCGTTTTTCTCTGTCTCTTAAATCATGGCTTTCAGGTAATAAGGATACTTTTAGCGAAAAGTTGTTTTCCTTTCAAACCACAGACCTTTTAAAAAGACTTTAATTTGAGCGAATACCTTTCTATTTGACACTTTCCCTGTTTCTGACCTTAGGAAACCAGAAAACGTTTGACAGACGCAATGTTTTCAATTGACCTTTGATACCTGTTGTGCTCCCTTTCGCTTTGTGACTTCTCCATTTAACAATAAATTATCTGAAAAACAAAACTTCGAGAGATGTTTATTTTTAAGTAAAATTATGTTTCATTAAGCAAAATGAGAAAAACAGCTCCTCATCTTGAGAAATTTTAAGACGTAATTATATTTAACAATCTAAATCTACAAGTACAAGATTTTCCAAGGGTGGCTGAGCATGGGGGCTCACACCTATAATCCCAGCGCTTCACAAGGCCAAGGCTGGAGGCCAGGAGTTCGAGATCAGCCTTGGCAATGTAGCATGACCTCACCTTTACAAAAATTAAAGAGGAAAGTGGCCGGTTGTGGTGGCTCACGTCTGTAACCCCAGCACTTTGGGAGGCCAGAGGCAGGTGGATTGCCTGAGGTAAAGAGTTCGAGACCAACCTGACCAATATGGTGAAACCCCGTCTCTACTGCAAATACCAAAATTAGGCAGCGCAGTGGCAGGTGCCTTTAATACCAGCTACTTGGGAGGCTGAGGCAGGAGAATCGCTTGAACCCGGCAGGTGGAGGTTTCAGTGAGCCGAGATTGTACCACTGCACTCCAGCCTGGGCAATGGAGTGAGACTCCATCTCAAAAATAAATAAATAAATAAAATAATAAAAATAAATAATTTCTGTGGCTTGCTTCAGGGGAGGAAAGGGTGAGGGAAGGCCAGAGAGCCCTTTGCCTCTGCCGTTTTCTCAATTTCTTGGAGCTTAAAACAGCATGCCAAGGTACCAGATTTTGGGGTGGCATTTCCTGCACACCGTCAGTCCCTTTGGGCAAAGCAGAGAGTCAACAAGAAACATTGAAAATGGAAGGAGGCCCCATATTTCATTCAAGCATCCAATTCATGGCAAGGCTCTGTGTGTATCTGTCTTTGAGTGATGACTGGGAAGTAATTATGTCCCAGACATGCCGCTCCATCCAAGACTGAGGCCATCTTAGATGCTGGAGGCCACCATCTTGGATGCTGGAGGCCACCATCTTGGATGCTGATCTGCCATGCTGACCTGTGATTCACCCCAGTTCCGGGCTGCCTCTAAGATTTCTATGTTATCTATGGTTCCTTGTCCAAGAACACGTGCTCACCACAGATCTCACAGAGACAGGTTCACTGGGATTCTTGCCTTTCCCTGTAGGAGTCCCACACAATGCTTCCCTGTGGTGGACAAGGCCTGGGTCTGGGGGTGAGGGCACAGGGATCCATCATCTCCTCCTGCTGCTGTTTGGGACATCACGGCTTCTGCCCATGAGTCTCTATTAGATGTTTCTTTGTGTTTTGTTTTGTTTTATTGAGACAGGGTCTCCCTCTGTCTCCCAGACTGGGGTGCAGTGGCACAATCATAGCTCCCTGCTGCCCAAGAACCCCCTGGACACAGCGACCTGCCCATCTCAGCCTCCCAAGTAGCTGGGACTACAGGCATGCGCCACCACATCGGCTAATTTTTAAATTTTTTTTGTAGAGACAGGGTTTCGCCACGTTGCCCAGGCTGGTTTTGAACGCTTGTGCTCAATCTTCCTGTCTCTCAGCCTTCCAAAGTTTTGGTATTACAAGCGAGAGCCACTGTCCCAGCTTCAGTGTTTCTTTCTGAGGAACTAAATTTGTCAGCCTCTTTCTTCAGCCTCTCAGCTTCTCTGAACCTCCAGAGTGGTTTCATATGGCTTGCCTGTCGCAAAACAAACGCAGAGTGTAATTTCTATAATTTCTTCTAGCTTTTAATAGAAATTATGTCTGATTTGGCTGATTAGGGTAACAACCGGGGCTAATTTTGCCAATTAGACATGGTGTAAATGTTCCATAAAATGAATTGGCTAATCAGCAGTTCCAAGGTTTTGAGGGGAAAATATTTAAAACACAAAAGATTAAGTCTATAGGGGTGTGTGGGTGTGGGTATGTGTAGAGGAATAGTCAAAAGGGTGTTGAAACTAAGAATGTCCCCAGCCTTTCTAAGTATCTCAGATTAAGCTGGTGCTCCCAAGAGGAAAAGTAGTAAATATAATTAACAATAATAATAATAATAATTAATAATATGAATCTCAAGCCTTTTTGGTATAGTCTGGAAATTAAGGAAGTGAATGACCGGGCATGGTGGCTCATGCCTGTAATCTAAGCACTTTGGGAGGCCGAGGTGGGTAGATCATGAGGTCAGGAGTTCGAGATCAGCCTGGCCAACATGGTGAAACCCCATCTCTACTAAAAGTACAAAAATTAGCCGGGCATGGTGGTGGGTGCCTGTCATTTCAGCTACTTAGGAGGCTGAGGCACGATAATTTTTTTTTTTTTTTTTTTGAGGTGGAGTATTGCTCTGTCACCCAGGCTGGAGTGCAGTGGCACGATTTTGTCTCAGTGCAACCTCCGCCTCCTAGGTTCAAGCAATTCTTCTGCCCCAGCCTCCCGAGTAACTGGGATTACAAGCATGTGCCACCACACCCAGCTAAGTTTTGTATTTTTACTAAAGACGGGTTTTACTATGTTGGTCAGGCTGGTTTTGAACTCCTGACCTCGTGAACCACCTGCCTCAGAGGATAATTGTTTAAACCCGGGAGGCAGAGGTTGCAGTGAGCCAAGATCACGCCATTGTACTCCAGCCTAGGTGACAGGGCGAGACTCTGTCTCAAAAAAAAAAAAAACAAAGAGGAAGAAGCAAATGACTCTATTGATTAGGTAACAAATCCCATTGAGAAGCATACCACTTTTAAAAATTAAATTCTGATAATTTTGAGAATAATCACTATCAAGTGGTTTGTTTTTACTACTATTTCCAGATTGCTTCCAAATACAGGTTTGGGGAAATGAAAAGCTGAACAAGCTAAATGTGTTTATTGCAGGGCTTCTTGGGATGTTTGTACTAGTCAGCTCGTGCTGTATAACAACCACCACAAAAATCGCACCACTGCATACAACAGTAAGCATTTATTTCTTGTATACTAATCCGATACAGTTCTGTCCCTGGCTAGGTGTTGAATTCAGATCTGTTCCACTCAGCCGTGAAGCAGGGTAGAGAGGTGGCTTGGGCACTTCCTTCTCAGGGCAGAAGCCATGTAATTCCTCTGAAGGTCTACATGGGGACCTGGCTTGCTGTTACTTCCACCACATTCTGTTAGCCAAAGCAAGTTACATGGATGGCTACACCAAACATCAGAGGTCAGGAAACCATCACACTTCCTCCACAGATGTGGGAAAAGCAGTGAATATTTGCTCTATAATCATCTACCCCAGCCGTTAATATGGTAACGTGCATTGGGAGTCTTCAAAAGAGGAAATCTAGTAGATAGCACTTTCCAAACTCAATGGACCACAGAACCCACGAACATTTCAAGGGACTAATGTTTGCAGAATTAACTTTAAGAAATGCTAGTTTATATGTATAACATTCAGAGACCAGTCAGGGAACCAAAACGGTACTAGACTACAGAGAGCTGCTGATACAGATGCTGGAAGGCATCACTAACTGCAAGAGGCAGCTCCCACCACAGCACCCCTCTGATGGCAATTTCCACCTGCAGCAGCTAGAAAAAGATGAGCAAATTAAACTCTGAGTAAGAAGAAGGAATTGGCCAGGTATGGTGGTTTATGCCTGTAATCCTGCTGAGGCAGGAGAATCACTTGAACCCGGGAGGCAGAGGTTGAGGTGAACTGAAATTGCACCATTGCACTCCAGCCTGGGCAACAAGAGCAAAACTCCATCTCAAAAAGGAGGTGGAGGTGGGCAGATCACCTGAGGTTGTGAGTTAAAGACCAGCCTGACCAACATGGAGAAAACCTGTCTCTACTAAAAATACAAAATCAGCCAGGTGTGGTGGTGCATGCCTGCGATCCCAGCTACTTGGGAGGCCGAGGCAGGAGAATTGCTTGAGCCCGGGAGGCAGAGGTTGTGGTGAGCTGAGATGGCGCCATTGCATTCCAGCCTGGGCAACAAGAGGGAAACTCCAACTCAAAAAAAAAAAAAAATGGCCAAGCACGGTGGCTCACGCCTGTAATCCCAGAACTTTGGGAGGCCAAGGCAAATAGATCATGAAGTGAAGAGATTGAGACCATCCTGGCCAGTATGGTGAAACTCCATCTCTACTAAAATACAAAAAAAAAAAAAAAAATTAACCGGGTATAGTGGCGCGCACCTGTAGTCCCACCTACTTGGGACACTAAGGGAGGGGAATTGCTTGAACCTGGGAGGTGGATGTTGCAGTGAGCCAAGATGGCACCACTGCATGCCAGCCTGGAAACAGAGTGAGACTCCATCTCAAAAAAAAAAAAAAGGACTCCATTAAGAAAATGTAAGTCAGAGACAGGGAGAAAATATAGCTGACAAAGGACTTGTATCAAGAATATGTAAAGAGCTCTTTAGTCAACATTTTTTTTTTTTGAGACAAGGTCTCACTCTGTCACCTGGGCTGGAGTGTAATGGTGCAATTATGGATGACAGCAGCTTCAACTTCTTCCTGGGCCCAAGCCATCCTCCCACCTCAGTCTCCTGAGTAGCTGGGACTATAGGCACTTGCCGCCATGCCTGGCTAATTTTTTGTACTTTTGTAGAGATGGAGTTTCACTATGTTGCCCAGGCTGGTCTTGAACTCCTGGGTTCAAACGATCCTCCCACCTGAGCCTCCCAGAATGCTAGGATTACAGGCATGAGAACAGCCCTAATAAAAATGAGCAAAAGACCTGAAAAGACAGTTCACAAAAGAAGATATATGGATGGAAAATAAGCCCATGAAAAAGTGTTCAAAGTCATTAGATATCAGGGATATGCAGATTAAAGCTATGATTAAATATAATTCGATACTTATCTTGAGGAATGAAAACATATGTCTACCAAAATGCTTGTACACAGAATGTTACTGGCCATTTTGTTGATAGTCATATGCTGAAGAAACCAAAATGTCCATTCATTAACAGAATACTTGATAAACAAAACTCTACTGTATATTATTAGAATACTGTTCAGGCTGGGCTCGGTGGCTCATGCCTGTAATCCCAACACTTTGGGAGGCCGAGGCAGGCAGATCACCTGAGGTCAGAGATCGAGACCAACCTGGCCAACATGGTGAAACCCCGTCTCTACTAAAAATACAAAATTAGCCAGGTGTGGTGGTGTGCACTTGTAATCCCAGCTACTTGGAGGCTGAGGCAGGAGAATCACTTGAACCCAGGAGGTGGAGGATGCAGTGAGCTTAGATCACACCATTGCACTCCAGCCTGTGCAACAAGAGCAAAACTCCATCTCAAAAATATATATATGTATAATAGCATAGTACTTAACAATGAAAAGGAACAAATTGCTGATTCATGTAATATTGCGGATGACTCTCCTAGACACGATGCTCATGGCACGGAATGATATATGTAGTGTGATTCCACTTAGGACGTTCTAAAACAGGCAAAGGTTAAACAAATTAAAATGATTGCTGAGATCTGGATGATGGCTCATGACGCTGGGAAGGAACATGAGGATATCTTCCATGGAAACGGAAATGTTTTAGAACGATAGGGGTGTGTCCGTGGGTAGAGGTTAAGCTACATACAGGAGGAATTCGGTTGATGCAAAGATGTTAACAATCTGGTATGGTTAGGCTTCTCTCCACCCAAATCTTTTTTTTTTTTTTTGAGACGGAGTTTCGCTCTTGTTACCCAGACTGGAGTGCAATGGCGTGATCTCGGCTCACCGCAACCTCCGCCTCCTGGGTTCAGGCAATTCTCCTGCCTCAGCCTCCCGAGTAGCTGGGATTACAGGCACGCGCCACCATGCCCAGCTAATTTTTTTGTATTTTTAGTAGAGGCGGGGTTTCACCTTGTTGACCAGGATGGTCTCCATCTCTTGACCTCGTGTTCCACCCGCCTCGGCCTCCCAAAGTGCTGGGTGGGATTACAGGCTTGAGCCACCGCGCCCGTGTCGTCTCCACCCAAATCTTATCTTGAATTGTGACCCCCACAATCCGACGTGTCAAGGGACAGACCAGGTGGCGTGATAGGATCGTGGGGGCAGTGCCCCAGGTTGCTCTCGCAATGATGAGAGAGTTCTCGCAAGATCGATGAGCTTTTAAGGGGCTTTCCCTCTAGCTTCCGCACTCGTCCTTCCGGTTGCTCCTGGTGGAGGTGGCTGTTTTCCCTTTGCGTACTGCCGTGACTGTACCTTTCCTGAGGCCTCCCCGGCCGTGGGGGACTGTGAGTCAGTTACACTCATTCCTTTATAAATTACTCGTCTCGGCAGTTCTTCACAGCGGTGTGAAAACTTTCCAAAACACACCCCTTCGGCTGTTGACAGAAGATGTGAAATCCCTGTTTTTGTTGAGACAGAGTCTCGCTCTGTCACCCAGGCTGGGGTGCAGTGGCGCAGTGGCGCAGTCTCGGCTCCCGGCAACCTCCGCCTCCCGGGTTCGAGTGATGCTTCAGCCTTCCGAGTAGCTGGGATGACAGGCATGCGCCACCACGCCCAGCTAATTTTGTACTTTTAGCAGGGACAAGATTTCTCCATGTTGTTCAGACTGGTCTTGAACTCCCAACCTCAGGGGATCTGCTTGCCTCGGCCTCCCAAAGGGCTGAGATTACAGGCGTGAGCCACTGCACCTGGCCGAATGCCTGTATTTCTAAAGTGAAGTTGCTGATAGAAAATATGGAATTTAGTGGTTTGTCCGGGTGAGGGGCTGTCCGCATCTTTGCTGCATTGTTTGCTTGTTTGTTTGAGACAGGGTCTTGGTCTGTTCCCCAGGCTAGAGTGCAGTATCTCAATCTCAGCTTACTGGACCCACTGCTTCCTGAGTAGCTGGGCCTATAGGTGCACACCACCACACCTGGGTCATTTCAGTATTTTTTTTGTAAAGACAGGGTTTTACTATGTTGCCCAGGCTGGTCTTGAACTCTTGGGCTCAAATGATTCATTGGCCTCGGTCTCCAGAGTGTTGGGATTATAGGTGTGAGCCACGATGCCCAGCCTGAAAGTGCTCATTTTAAAAAACAAAAAAAATTCGGCTGGGCATGGTGGCTCACGCCTGTCATTCCAGCACTTTGGGAGGCCCAGGTGGGCGGATCACCTGAAGTCCGGAGACGGAGACTATCCTGGCTAACACGGTGAAACCCAGTCTCTACCTAAAATACAAAAAATTAGCCGGATGTGGTGGCATGTGCCTGTAGTCCCAGCTACTCGGGAGGCTGGGATGGGAGAATCACTTGAACCCAGGAGGTGGAAGCTGCAGTGAGCTGAGATCACACTACTGAACTCCAGCCTGGGTGACAGAATTAGACTCTGTCTCAAAAAATAAAAAATAAATAAAAAAAATAAATTCATATTAGCAAAAATAAAAAGCATTCACATCGTCCCCAGCCATTGGTAATTTTTTGGAGAGCTGCAGGCTTTGGTGGTGGTGAGAATGGCCATGTGAGGGAACATGTGGCTGTTAGACTAAGCACTGTTTTCAAGATCACAATGGTGTAGTTGTTGGATCAAGTCATTAGAGCGTGAAGGGCTTTTTTTAAGTGGGAGGTTTTTGTTTTTTATGTTTGCTGGCCTCCTTTTCAGAATGAGAACAGGGGCCTTGGGTGTGTCAAACCAATTGCTGGTAATTACAAATTACTACTTTCCTCCAAAAGCCTTTGGGTTTTGTTTAGGTAATTAAGCTGGCAAGACAATTCACAGGGTGTTCCCGATGCCAGCACACCACCTTCCCGAACCCAAGAGTTCTTACAAAGCAAGAAGGGTCCAAAAAGCTAGTGTAAATGTTTCCTTCATTTTATTCCTGTGTTAATTTATATCCACTTACTTTCAGAAGGAGACAGGTAATTACAACACATGCGTGTAATTCCAGCTACTTGGGAGGCTGGGGCAGGAGAATCATTTGAACCTGGGAGGTGGAGGTTTCAGTGAGCCAAGATGGCGCCACTGCACTCCAGCCAGGGCAACAAGAACAAAACTCCATTTCAAAACAAAAAAGACGGGTTTTTTTCTCAGCACTAAACTGCAATAGGACTTTACTACCACTTGTATCTACATAGGGGACACAAAATCAAAGATCCTAACATTGTCACAGTGCCATTTCTTTCTTCTTTTTCTTTTTAATTGAGACAGAGTCTTGCTCTGTCACCCAGGCTGGAGAGCAGTGGCATGATCTTGGCTCATTGCAACCTCCACCTCCCAGGTTCAAATGATTCTCCTGCCCCAGCCTCCCAAGTAGCTGGAATTACACGCATGTGCCACCACGCCCGGCTCATTTTTGTATTTTTAGTAGAGATAGGGTTTCACCATGTTAGCCAGCTTGGTCTCAAACTCCTGACTTCAAGTGATCTGCTTGCCTCAGCCTCCCAAAGTGCTGGGGTTACAGACATGAGCCGCTGTGCCCGGCCCCGATACCATTTGGCTCTTAGGAAAGGCACAGAGGGCATTTAAACTGGGAGTAACCCACAGTAGAGTGAGTACACACAGACTTTGAGCCAGAATACCTGATTCAAATCCCAGCTTCACCACTTCCTGACTGTGTGACCTTGGGCAAGCCCCTTAAACTCCTTGTAGAATGGGATGAGGAGAGTTTGTTTCTCTGCAGATGTTGTGACGATTAAATGAGTTGCTATATGCAAAGTGCCTCAAACAGCACCTGGCTTGAGTTAAAGCTATGTGAGTGTTTATTGTTTTAATTGTCTTTTGGCTTATAATTTCACTTCTCGAAACATATATGAAACACTAGAAAATTGCACTAAAATGTGCATATAAGGATATTCATTGCAAAGTTGTTTAGAATGATCAAAAAAGAAAAAAGAAATTAGATGTCCACAGATAGGGAATACATAGTTCATACAAACATTACAGAGTATGATGTGGATGTCAGTTTAGTGATCTGGAAAGATGTCCATGCCATATATATATATGTTTTTATTTTATTTTATTTTTCTTTGAGATGGAGTCTCGCTCTGTGGCCCAGGCTGGAGTATAGTGTTGTGATCTCAGCTCACTGCAACTTCTGCCTCCCAGGTTCAAGCAATTCTCCTGCCTCAGCCTCCTGAGTAGCTGGGATTACAGGTGTCCGCCACCACGCCCCACTAATTTTTGTATTTTTAGTAGAGATGGGGTTTCACCATGTTGGCCAGGCTGGTCTCGAACTCCTGACCTCAGGTGATCTGCCCACCTTGGCCTCCCAAAGTGCTGGGATTACAGGCGTGAGCCACCACACCCAGCTGCCTGCCCCAATTTCATGAATGTTAGCTAAAGACGGGAGACTCTGGGACCGGAGAAAAAGGATGTTTACTAGTCACAGCAGCAGCAGTACCAGGTGTTTGCAATTGTGCTAGTTTCCTCAGAATCATTTCCCACAAGGTGACACGAAGAGGCTCTAGGTAATGTCAGGACATAAGGGCTTAGATTACAGCAGAGGAGCCAGAATCTTCTGTAAAAATTGGAGCAAATCTGCCTTTTGCTCTGAAGGGAGATGCGATCTCTGTCTTCCAAGGCTATTCATGGAGTAAAGGAGAGTTGGAATCACAGGGAGTCCTTGGTGATGGAAATGGAGTAGGGCGAGAATTCCAAGTGGGGAATTGTCTCCCAGTAACTGGAGCCCTCACCTTTCATGTGCATGGAGTTCCCTGGGGACTTTGTTAAACCACAGGTTCTCTTGCAGTAGATCTGGTCCGCAGGGAGGACCTGAGAATCCACTAACAAGGGAGTTTCTTTTTTTTTTTTTTTTTGAGATGGAGTCTTACTCTGTCACCAGGCTGGAGTGCAGAGGCACTCTCTTGGCTCACTGCAACCTCTGCCTCCTGGGTTCAAGTGATTCTCCTGCCTCAGCCTCCTGAGTAGCTTGGACTACAGACACACACCACTACGCCTGGCAAATTGTTGTATTTTTAGGAGAGATGGGGTTTCACCGTATTGGTCAGGATGGTATCGAACTCCTGACCTTGTGATCTGCTCGCCTTGGCCTCCCAAAGTGCTGGGATTACAGGTGTGAGCCACTGCAACCCACCTCTTTTTTAAAAATTTTGTTGATTTTATTTATTTTTTTGAGAGAGTCTTGCTCTGTTGCCCAAGCTGGAGTGCAGTGGCGTGATCCTGGCTCACTGCAGCCTTGACTTCCCAGGCTCAAGCCGTACTCACACCTTAGCCGCCCAAGTAGCTAAGACCATAGGATGCACCACCACACCTGGCTGATTTTATTTTTTGTAGAGACAGGGTCTCACTATGTTGCCCAGGCCAGTTTTGAACTTCTGGACTCAAGGGATCCACCCACTTTGGCCTCCCAAAGTGCTGGGATTATAGGTATGAGCCACCATGCCCAGCCTCTTTTAAAAAGATGTTAATTGGGACTGCAGGCACACACTTCCATGCACAACTAATTTTTGTATTTTTTGTAGAGACAGGATCTCACTATGTTGCCCAGGCTGGTCTTGAACTCCTGGGCTCAAGTGATCCTCATGCCTCAGTCTCCCGAAGTGTTGGGATGACAGGCGTGAGCCACCGCGCCTGGCCTTGGTACCTTATTATCAACTCAGTGGTTCCCGCCTGTAATTCCAGCACTTTGGGAGGCCAAAGTGGGTGGATCACCTGAGGTCAGGAGTTTGAGACCAGCCTGGTGACATGGTGAAACCCTGTCTCTACTGAAAATATAAAAATTAGCTGTGCATGGTGGCGTGCACCTGTAATCCCAGCTACTCGGAGGCTGAGGCAGAAGAATTGCTTCAACCGGGAGGTGGAGGTTGCAGTGAGCCAGGATCACTCCACTGCACTCCAGCCTGGGTGACAGAGAGGGAGTCCATCTGAAAAACAAAAACAAGAAAACATTTGTTATTTTTTAGAAACAGGGTCTCTCTCTGTCACCTAGGCTGGAGTGCAGTTGTGTGATCCTGGCTCACTGCAACCTTGAACTCCTGGGCTCAGTTGATCCTCCTGCCTTAACCTCCTGAGTAGCTGGGAGGTCCAACTAATTTTTTTTTTTTTTTTTTTTGTAGAGTTAGGTTCTTGCTGTATTGCCCAGGCTGCTCTCTAACTCATGGCCTCAAGTGATCCTCCCTTTCAGCCTTCCAGTGTGCTGGGACTACAGGCCTGAGCCACCATGCCCAGCCTGACCAGGGAGTTTCTAACCAGCCCCGGTTGTGCGGGCTCTTCTGGTCCCAGGCCCACATCTTGTGCAGCACAGCCTTCAGCTCCCGTCCTCAATGGCAGACCCAGCAGGAGCTGCAGGCTGAGGCTGTGCAGCAGAGCCTGGGAGCATGGCTCCGGGACAGTGCAGCGGGGTACAGGCCTGTCTAGTGGTGGTCAGAGGGGGTGTTACTGATGTCACAGGCCAGCTTAGAGCATGGACACACGCACACAGTGTGGCCAGGAGGTCTGAGAGAACGTTCCCCATCACTCTGGGGGCCTCGGGAGCCGGCACGATGGAGGTTTCTATGGCCCCAGGTCCCACATCCCTTTCCAGCCACAGTTCCCAGGAACAGTTCCCAGGTTCCCAGGAACACCACTGCTTTGGTTCCTGTGACCCCACTGATGAGCCACAGTGCTGCTGCAGTCTCTTTCCCCCCGTTGCTGTTGACCCCTGTGGTGGGGGTTGTGCGGCTTGGCTCTCACCTGCTGTGGTCTGAGACACCACAGTGCAGTCATTAAGAGCAGGAACTTTGGAACTAGCTGCCTGGGTGTGACACCCCAGCTCCTCCTCTTCCTGCTGGTGGCCCTGGGCAAGGCACTCCCCAGTCTGTGCCCATTTCCTTGGTGTGACGGGAATCACAGCATCTTGCACGTCCAGCATTGTCATGGGGCTGAGATAAAGTCGTGTGTTCAGCGGCCAGCGCCAGGCCTGGGCAGGGGAGGTACCACACACACAGGAGCCACTCTGGTCAGTGTTTTGGCAGCAACCAGCAGAGAACAGCATATTTAGCAGCTGCTTGATATGTATTTCCTAAAAGAGAACCGGAGACCTTAGAGCAATTCAGCTGTGTAATTCCAGCAATCACCTCCTTCCTAAGCCTCAGCTGTGAAATGGAAATAACAATTCCTACTGCAAAGGGAGCAAATGAGATACAAGAACTTATAAACTATAAAATGCCATAAAATATCATAGCTACAATTAAAGGTGGGGGCAAGACACAGAACACATGCCATAAAAACATAACACAGGTTGGGCGCGGTGGCTCACGCCTGTAATTTCAGCACTTTGGGAGGCCCAGGCAGGTGGATCACCTGAGGTCAGGAGTTGGAGACCATCCTGGCCAACATGGTGAAACCCCATCTCTACTAATAATTCAAAAGTTAACCAGGTGTGTTGGCAGGCGCCCGTAATCCCAGCTACTTGGGAGGCTGAGGTAGGAGAATCACTTGAACCCAGGAGGTGGAGGTTGCACTGAACCAAGACCACACTATTGAACTCCAGCCAGAGCAACAGAGTGAGACTCCATCTCAAAAACAAAAACAAACAAACAAAAAAACAACCCATAATACAAATAGCTACACACGACTCTGGGTATGAGCATAACAAGTGGACCCCATCATTATTCCCCCACCATCTTTACTGACGTGTCATTGACAAAAATAACGAAGCTAAAGGGGCCATTCAGTGCTTTTTTTTTTTTTTTTTGAGATTGAGTCTTGCTCTATCACCTAGGCTGGAGTGCAGTGTCAGCTCTGCCTCCTGGGTTCAAGCAATTCTTCTTTCTCAGCCTCCCAAGCAGCTGGGATCACAGGTGTGCACCAGCACACCTGGCTAATTTTGTATTTTTAGTAGAGATGGGGTTTCACCATGTTGGCTCTTGGCCAAGCTGGTCTCGAACTTCTGACCTCAAGTGATCCTTCCGCCTCAGCCTCCCAAAATGCTGGGATTACGGGCATGAGCCACTGTGCCTGGCCAGGGCCATTCCGTCTTACCTGGCTCTTAACTCCCGCAGCAGTGACCTCACCCCTGTGGGACACAGCATCGTTTTTGAGCATTGGCAGTGGGAGTCTTTGGGTGCCAAAGTAACACACTGTTTCTTACGACAATGTTGGGTTTTGGGCTTTCCAGCCCTCAGCTTAAGGGCGAGACAACTCACTGAGAATCATGACTGATGGAGGAGCCCAACTGTATAGTTACTGCTGTGTAACAGGATTACCTCCAAATGCAGTGGCTTTAAACAACGTTATTATCTCAGTTTCTGTGGGGCAGGAATCTGGGTGCCTCTTGACTGGCTTGGCTGCCTCTGGCTCAGGGTCTCTCACAGAAGCAGGCACCTCAAGACTCAGCTCGGCTCCAGCGGCTTGCAGGTGGCTCCTGTGGCCTCAGGCCCACTACGCTGCTGGGTGGAGACCTTGTGTCTTTCCATGGGGGCACCTTTCCTCAGGCTGCCTACAGCACCACAGCTGGCTTTCCCCAGGGCAAGAACCCTGAGAGAAGGAAGGAGATAGTGTGTGTCAGGCTGGGCATGGTCTGTAAATCCCAGCACTTTGGGAGGCTGAGGCAGGAGGATTGCCTGAGCCCAGGAGTTTGAGACCAGTTTGGGCAGCATGGTGAGACCATGTCTGTACCAAAAATACAAAACTTAGACAGGTGTGGTGGTGTGTGTCTGTGGCCCCAGCTACTCTGGAGGCTGAGGTGGGAGGATCACATGAGCCTGGGGAAGTTGAGGCCACAGGGAACTGTGATTGTGCCACTGAAATCCATCCTGGGCAACAGAGCGAGACCATGTCTCAAAAAGAAAAAAATGCGTCACATGGGAACCAGAGCTTCCCATTCCCTCTTTCTCTTTCTGTCTCTTGCTAATAAATAGACTTTATTTTTGTATTTTTGAGACAGAGTTTCACTCTGTTGCCCAGGCTGGAGAGCAGTGGCGGGATCACGGCTCACTGCAGCCTTGACCTACAGGCTCAGATAATCCTCCCACCTCAGCCTCCCGAGTAATTGGGACTCCAGGCACACACCGCCATGCACAACTATTTTTTGTAGAGACAGGGTCTCACTATGTTGCCCAGGCTGGTCTTGAACTCCTGGTTCAAGTGATCCTCACACCTCAGCCTCCTGAAGTGTTGGGATTACAGGCGTGAGCCATCGCACCTGGCCTTGGTTCCTTATTATAAACTCAAGTCCATAGTTTACCTGAAGGTTTAAGGATCTGAACAACTGCATAATGACACCCCCCCATGATACCATGATGTAACTCCCATCATGGTATCATGTGGAATAGTCTCAGAGCCCTAAAGTCTTGCGCTGCACCCACCCATTGCTCCTCTTCCTCCTAAACACAACCTTTTTGTAACTTCCTCTTGGAAGTGACATCCCATCACTTTTACCATATTCTGTTCGCTAGAAAGAGCCAATAGTTTCAACCCACATTCAAGAGATGAGCATGAAATCCAGGAGGCAGAGATCCCTGGGGGCCATTTTCCATGCCAGCCCACAGAAAGACAGTCACGTCCCCATGTGTGTCTTCCTGTGGGACCCACGTGGATGTTCCTTAGCTTACACAGGAGCACTTCATTCCTGAGTCTCAAAGTGCTACCTGTGTGTGTGTGTGAAGCATCTCCGTCCCAGAACATGCAGAAGCTTCTCGTGCTGGGAGAAGCATGTGGGCACATTCTGGCTACATGACTAGTGTTAACGGGGAAACTCAGGTGCAATTCATAAACCCGGATGCTATAACTGAACAGTTCTGACGGGCTGACACATTCTGCTTCAAAACAGCTCATGGGCCCACAGTTACAGAATGCTCTTTATAGAGTCCCTAGCATGGGCCAAGGGCTGTAGCTTGGAGATAAGCATGTAGGGAATCCAGATCAATCGAGAAGGACTCATGCTACACAAACTACTCCCATGACCCTTAGTCAGAGGCTTTTAAAAATACATCTTTTTTCAATCTCAGCTCACTGCAACCTCTGTCTCCCAGGCTTAAGTGATCCTCCTACCACAGGCTCCCAAGTAGCTGGGACTACAGGTGTGTGCCACCATGTCCTGCTAATTTTTGTGTGTTTTGTAGAAATGGGGTTTTGCTGTGTCACCCATCTGGTCTCAAACTCCTGGACTTGAGCAATCCACTTGCCTCGGCCTCCCCAGGTGCTGGGATTCCAGGCGTGAGCCACAGCGCCTCACCAAAAACAAATCATTCTTGGTAGGTTACTGGATGGGGCATAAAAAAAGAAAATAAATAAATAAAAATGAATCATTCTTGATAGGTCATTGGATGGGTTATAAAAAATTAAAAAGTAAAAATAATCATTCTTCATTCGGAAGGCAATGTACAAGTCTCTTCTAGTTGTCATTTCTCCGGGGAATCACTCCATTTCTTTTTTCCTGGGATGGAGTTTCACTCTGGTTGCTGAGGCTGGAGAAATCACTCTGTATTCTATACAGACTCTGGATTGGACAGGCGTGGGGGCTCATGCCTGTAATCCCAGCACTTTGGAAGGCCGATTGCTTGAGCTCAGGAGTTTGAGACTAGCCTTGGAAACATGGCAAAATCCAATGTCTACCAAAAAATACAAAAATTAACCAGGCATAGTGTTGTGTACCTGTAGTCCCAGCTCCTTAGGAGGCTGAGGTGGGAAGATCACTTGAGTTTAGGAGGTGGAGGTTGCAGTAAGGCTAGATCGTGCCACTGCACTCCGGCCTGTGTGACAGAACCATACCCTATCTCAAAGAGAGGAGAGAGAGGGACAGAGACATTCTGAATAGATTCATTTTTTTTTTTTTTTTTGGTGATAGAATCTCGCTCTGTTGCCCAGGCTGGAGTGTAGTGGCGCAATCACTCACTGCAGCCTCTGCCTCCCAAGTTAAGCGATTCTCCCACCTCAGCCTCCCAAGTAGCTGAGACTACAGGTATGTGCCACTGCGCCTGGCTAATTTTTATATTTTTAGTAGGATGGTGTTTTGTCATGTTGGCCAGGCTGGTTTTGAACATTTGACCTCAAGTGATCTGCCTGCCTCAGCCTCCCAAGGTGCTGGGATTACAGGCGTGACCCACAGTGCCTGGCTTGGTTCAGAATAGCTTCTGTAACAATCTATTTAGCTGACGCTTCCCGTTGGGCTGCCTTGCCCCGCTCCACATTTGAGGTCTCAGTAGCCATCACACACTGCATTCACCTGGCTGTTGTGATTAGTCCAGTGATGGACATATGACCTCTGCCAGGCCAGAGACCTTGGGATTGATATGGACACTGGATAGGGACAGAGGAGTAACTCTCTTTTTGTTACAAAATTGTAAGGATGTGAGTGGCGGTCTTTGCCATCCTGTGATGAGAACCTGCCTGAACATAAAGCTGATATGGAGGAGGCAGGGGTGAAATACGGAGAGAGAGAGACATTTTGATGACATAGTGTGACCTCCTGGATCTAGCCATGCCTGAAGCTACAGCCAACCCTGGACTGTTGGCTTTATAGATCAACCATTCCACCGGGGTTGGACCCCTTGAGGTCAGGAGTTGGAGACCAGCCTGGCCAACATGGTGAAATCCCATCTCTACTAAAAATACAAAATTTGGCCAGGCGTGGTGGGTCACGCCTGTAATCCCAGCACTTTGGGAGGCCGAGGCAGGCGGATCATGAGGTCAGAGGATTGAGACCATTCCTGGCTAACATGGTGAAACCTTGTCTCTACTAAAAATACAAAAAATTAGCTGGGAGTGGTGGTGGGCGCTTGTAGTCCCAGATACTCGGGAGGCTAAGGCAGGAGAATGGTTTGAACCTGGGAGGTGGAGGTTGCAGTGAGTCGAGATTGCACCACTGCACTCCAGCCTGGGCAACGGAGTAAGACTCTGTCTCACAAAAAAAAAGTCAATGAGTCCCCTTGGTCTGTAAGGCAGTTTTCACTGTGTTTTTTGTTTCTTGCCCTGAAGGAGTCCTCACTGCCACAGCCTGGGTGTGAGAAAGAGTGAAAACTTCTAACCTCAGGTGTTTTGAGTTGAAGCGGCTTCTGTGCTCCCAGGAGCCTCCGTCCCAGCTGCATTCTAGCTTTACACACTAAGCGCCAGCCTTTGGTCCTGCTCCTTCCTGCTCCACGTTCTCCTGCTCCGGACTCTTCATTCTTCCTGTGGTTTGTGTGAATTCTATCTCTTGCCAGCCTCTGAAGCCACATTGCTCTCATGAAGCTCACCCTTCCAGGAGGATGGTCTCCACCATGACATGGGGCAGTCTCCCTAGCAGCCATGCGGCCACACCGACCTGAAATACCACTGATGAAAACTCTTACAGTTGTTTCCTGCATCCCAGGCGCCGGGTGCGATGCTTCCCTGTATTTGATTCTCACAGCACTAAGACAGGTATTTGCGTTCCTCTTTTGAGATGAGGAAACTAAGGCTCTGAGAGATGAAGCTGCTGCCTGGGGCACAACGCCAGCAGGTGATGGGAAAGAGATTAATTCAGCTCTGATTAATTCAAAGCTCACCATCTTAGCTACCTTCCTAGAATGTTACTTCCTGGCTGGGAGACGACCACAGACCCCGTCCCTGCCTCTCACCATGATGGAAGGTGCTGCTAAGCGACCATCTGAGCCCAGGGCGCCCTCATGCTCCTTCGTGGCCTGTGCTCCAGATGCTATGGTGGAACTGGGGGGCACACGAGATGCCTGCCCCAGGGCTGCCCCCTGTTCTCTCTCTGCCTTTACCCTAACACCCTGGGGCACCAGTGAGGTCCTGTGGCTGGTTTCCTGTCCCCTCCTCTCTGTGGACAGCAGGGAAAACAGGCCTGGCTTGAGCACAGGGGAGAGCTGTTCCTGTTTGCTAACCCTTCTTCATGGCAGGAGAGGACTCTTCCAAACATCTCTTCAGTGTATTTGGACAGGTCACGAGGGCAAATGTGGAAACTCTGTAACTGGCCTTTTAAGGAAGGGTGAGAAGAGGGCTGCTCCACCAGCCCAGGGCCAGCAAGGACCGAGATGCCCTCTTTGACTTAACTATTTTCTTTTTTTTTTTTTAGACAGAGTCGCTCTGTTGTCTAGGCTGGAGTGCAGTGGTGAGATCTTGGCTCACTGCAAGTTCTGCCTCCTGGGTTCAAGGGATTCTCCTGCCTCAGCCTCCCTAGTAGCTGGGACCATGCAGTAGCATAGGCATCTGCAACCATACCCAGCTAATTTTGTACTTTTAGCAGACAGGGTTTCACCACATTAGCTAGGCTGGTCTCAAACTTCTGACCTCAGGTGCTCATGTGCCCCAGCCTCCCAGTGTTGGGATTACAAGCCTGAGCCACTGTGCCTGGTCATTTTCACTTAACTTTCAAATGAGCATTCTGTGACATTTATATCAGCTTTTAACTTCTCCTGTGTATACTGTACACTCATTTGTTGTCTACCCCCAAACACTAACCTCTTGAAGTTTAGGGATCTCATCTTAGCTCTCCATGTTGTCCCTTTCAGACCCATGGTGCTGCTGAAGTAGCTGAGACTTCCCCAGAGACCATGCTCTTTCTTTGGACATTTCAGCTAGAAATGCCAGGAGATCTCTCTCTCTCTCTCTCTCTCTCTCTCTCTCTCTCACACACACACACACACACACACACACACACACGACCAGCCCTCAGCCAATGCCTTAGGGGGAGTATAAATACTCCAGCTTCCTCACCCTCAGGTGGGATAATTCTAGAAGTGGGTTTCCCTATGGAATTAAGCTCTATTTGCCCAGTATGAAAGCTGGCCTCATAGTCCCTGGAAGTGGGGCTAGGCACAGTGGCTCATGCCTGTAATCCCAGTATTTTGGAAGGCCAAGGTGGGAGGATTGCTTGAGGCCAGGATTTGAGACCAGCCTGGGCAACAGTGAGACAGCCTTTACCATCTCTACAAAAAAAATTGTAAAAATTAGCTGTGTTGGTACTTGCCTGTAGTCCTTGCTACTCAGGGGGCTGAGATGGGAGGATCGCCTGAGCCCAGGAGGCTGACTGCAGTGGGAGCTGTGATCACACCACTGCACTCCAGTAAAGGCAGCAGAGTGGGATCCTGTCTAAAAAGAAAAGTCCCTGGATTGGCCGTCTCCCTTCTCTCTCTCACCCTCTCATCTTTTCTTCACCTCTGGGATAATCTGCTTACATTTGAATCCTCATCTCCGGGTCTGCTTCTGAGAGAACACAAACTAAGACAACACACAGCCCTCCGTCACTGGGTATTTGTGGCAGGAGGAATGTGTATTTAGGAGAAGCAGGGTAGTGAGGCTTTTTATAATGGGGGTTAGGAGAGGACCATGTTTATAAGACAAGCGGTATTCCTTTTGGGACTTCCCGTGGTAACTTTCCAGGGATGAGGTTCTGGAACCCACTTATTTTGAGGCCAAATAAAGCCAGGCCATGTATTTAATTAAAACAGAAAAAGGCTCCAAGAGATTCAGGGCATTGTCTTGGGCCTATGGAAACAGGCGCCGTGTGAGTTTCACCGTGAGTTTGAGACTTAAGATGTAAATAATCTACACACTTTCTTGTCTTTTTGGGGCAGATGATACACATCCAGCTGTGGTGAGGAATTAAACAACAGATGTCAGCTTATTTAAGAAAAGGGGAATTCTGGAAAGGACTCTGTTCACTAAGCTGCTTTTGTTCTCAAGGAAAGGCGGCTTCCCTGGGCACCCAAGGGCATCTTGGTGACGGGAGAGTCGGCCTCATCCGCACACCAAATGTCGGCTTCCTTCAGATACAGGTCTCATTTCCTCTTAGGATGACTTTTTTTTTTACATATAAACTTGTGGTAAGGGGAAATTACAAGCTTGTCAGGGTCATGGGTGGAGTTTCACTCCAGCAGAGTGGGAGCTGAAGAGAGTATAGAAGCTGTGGGGTAACGTGTCCTTCGAAGTGGAGCTTGGGGGCTCGGCTTTCAGCGCGGGCCGCTGGCCGCTAGACCTGCCGTCTCTGTTGGAGAGGTGGGGCAGGGTCTCGGGGGTCTCCTCGGCGTTGGGGTTAGAGTGGAAGCCCTTGGCCAGACACTGGTAGCGCTTTCTCCTGTTGAGCTTATAGATGCGAATCCTCTCTTTCTCTGCCTCCGGGTCGGCAAGAATTCCGTCCCAGCGCAGACTCTCATTGATCCGGTTCGAAAGGTTCTCCGCTACTTCGGCGAAGTCGGGGAGGCTGACGGTGGAGGAGTTGGAAGGCAGGTGCCTGCTTTCCACCTTGCTCTGTCTGTGCTCTGGTCTCCGGCCACGGTCTTCGCCGGGACTTAAGATGTCGTGAAAGGATGGGGAGAGCGGCCGGCTCTTCAGGCTCTGGCTCTGATGTTTGTCTGCTGAGGAGACGAGGAGTTTAGTGGTGGGGCGAGGTCTGCTCTTGGCCTGCTGGGGATGGTGCCCAAATCACCAAAGATGGAAGGGAGGGCCTCTGTACCCAGGGCTCAGGCTGCCAAGCCCACCGGCCTCGTGCCCACCCATTTCCTGTGTGCTTCTGCTCAAGTCATTCTGGGGCGGGAGGAACCGTTCTCTGAGCAGACACCGAGCCACGCCCTCTGGGTAAAGGCTCTTAGGCCCTGTTGCTAGGGTGAGGAAACTCCAGGAACCTGCCAACGTCCTGAGCGAGCGGCAGAGCTGGGAATCAGTGCAGGCTGGCCCCAGTGCCCTCTTTTTCCACCAGCCGTGCTGCCTCCACCCACCCTCACCGCGTGCTCCTCACGGCCGTTTCCCAGGTCTGGGAGTCTGGGACTGTGCCCTGTCTAGACAGTCTAAGATGGGAGAAACGGAGAACAGAAAAGCCTCCTAAATTTGACTGATGAAAGCAACACTATGCCAAGCCAGAAATGCTTCCGCCGTATGGCTTGTACTGTTATTATTATTATTTTACATCAATAGCACAACAGAATTATTTAACATGCACATAAAATGCTACAAATTGTGGTTCTTTCATCAGCTCATCCTTGTATTTTAGGGGAGAGAGAAATATCTCCTTCCCTAAGAAAAAAAGAAAAGAAAAACAATGATCTTTTGATGTCTCCCTACCTTTCTACTCCCTAAAAACTATCTAGTGTCCCCTGCTGACAGCATGAGGTACATGCCACTGTAATTTATTTATTTATTTATTTATTATTTATTTATTTTGAGATGCGATCTTGCTCTGTGGCCCAGGCTGGAGTGCAGTTGTACAACCTCAGCTCACTGCAACCTTTGCCTCCCAGGTTCAAACGATTCTCCCACCTCAGCCTCCTGAGTAGCTGGGACTACAGGTGCCCACCACCACATCCAGCTAATTTTTGTATTTTTAGTAGAGACCGGGTTTCACCATGTTGGCGGGGATGGTCTCAATCTCCTAACACTGTGATCTGCCCACCTCAGCCTCCCTAAATGCTGGGATTACTGGTGTGAGCCATGCCACTGTAATTTCTACAGTGAAAAGCTACACCAGAAGGACACTGAACCGCCAAATTTCTTTTTGCAGATATACATGGGACTTTTTTTTTTTTTTGAGATGGAATCTTGCTCTGTCTCCCAGGCTAGAGTGCAGTGGCATGATCTCGGCTCACTGCAATCTCCACTTCCCAGGTTCAAGCGATTCTCCTTCCTCAGCCTCCCAAGTAGCTGGGATTACAGATGCGCACTACCACACCCAGCTAATTTTTGTATTTTTAGTAGAGACAGAGGTTCACCATGTTGGCTGGGCTGGTCCTGAACTCCTGACCTCATGATCCACCTGCCTCAGCCTCCCAAAGTGCTGGGATTACAGGCCTGAGTCACCACGCCCGGCCTAGGGCTTCTTTTTTTTTTTTTGAGACAGAGTCTCACTCTGCCACCCAGGCTGGAGTGCAGTGGCACAATCTTGCAACCTCTGCTTCTCAAGTTCGAGCAATTCTAGGTGGCTGCCACCATGCCCAACTAATTTTTGTGTTTTCAGTGGAGATGGGGTTTCATCATGTTGGCCAGGCTGGTCTCCAATTCCCAAAGTGCTGGGATTACAGGCATGAGCCACTGTGCCCAGCCACATAGGGCTTCTTGACCTAAACTGCAGAATTTTCTTCCTGAGAACTACTTATCTTCCTATTGCTCCCTTCTCACACTGCATGGTTGATGTGGGCAAGGCTTCCACTCCTGCCTCCTGCTTATCTTGGTGCCAGCTCTGCCACAGAGGGCCAGGCCAGAACTGAAGCTTAGGGCCATCTCCTTGACAGCCAAAGCCACTGAGGTGGAACAGATGGGTAACAGTGGACTCATAGCACTCACGAGCACCTGCATTCTCTGTCACTGCTGCACTCTCTCTCCTCAAAGTTGGTGCTCAGTTCCTTTGTCAAGAAATCTAGGGGTTCTACAAGAAGACCTTGGTGAGATGTAGGGATGGGGGGTTTGTAGCAGGTGCTGTGTGTTTGCGAAGGTGTTTCTGAGAGACACTGCAGTTCCTGCCTGCACATGACTGTGCATGTGAATGCATAACATATGAACTGTGTGTGTGTGTGTGTAGACTGTAGAATGTGAATGTGTGTGCGTGACAGGGTGAATGCATAACACATGAGCAGTCTGTGTGTGTGTAGACTGTAGTGTGAATGTGTGTGCACGACAGGGTGAATGCGTAACAGAACAGTCTGTGTGTAGACTGTAGAGTGTGAATGTGTGTGCATGATGGTGAATACATAACCTATGAACAGTCTGTGTGTGTGTAGACTGTAGAGTGAATGTGTGTGCATGACAGGGTGAATGTGTAACGTATGAACGGTCTGTGTATGTGTGTGTGTAGACTGTAGAATGTCAATGTGTGTGCCTGACAGGGTGAATGTGTAACAGAACAGTCTGTGTGCGTGTGTGTAGACTGCAGAGTGAGTGTGAATGTGTGTGCATGACAGGGTGAATACATAACACATGAGCAATCTGTGTGTGTAGACTAGAGTGTGAATGGGTGTGCCTTGCGGTGAATGCATAACATGAACGGTCTGTGTGTGTGTGTAGGCTGTAGAGTGTAAATATGTGTACCAGACAGGGTGAATGTGTAACATATGAACAGTCTGTTTGTGTGTAGACTGTAGAATGTGAATGTGTGTGCATGACGGTGAATGCAAAACACATGAACAGTCTGTGTGTGTGTGTAGACTGTAGAGTGTGAATGTGCATGACAGGGTGAATGCATGATGTATGAACAGTCTGTGTGTGTAGACTGTAGAGTGTGAATGTGTGTGCATGACAGGGTGAATGCGTAACATATGAACAGTCTGTGTGTTTGTAGTGTAGAGTGTGAATGTGTGTACATGACAGGGACTCATGCTTTAGTTTTTCTTGTTTTTGTTTGTTTAGAGAGAGAGGGTCTCGATTGTTGCCCAGGCTGGAGTGCGGGGGTGTAATCATAGCTCACTGCAGCCTGGAGGTCCTGGCTTCAAGTGATCCTCCCACCTCAGCCTCCCAAAGTACCCCACCCTTTAGTTTCCTCTGATGGTGTTACATTGATATGAACAGGGGCGTTGCGGAGGGTTTCGGCAGTATAGGAGGATGTCACAATGACTGATATAACGGGGTCTGTGCAGTCCCTTGGTGGGTGTGGAGTGGAATCCGTGCATGAGGACATTTTATACACACGTCTGTGGGTGTGGGGGTCTACAGCACATCCAGAGGCAGTAGCCTTCACGCACTAGGTGTGAGGAGGAGAGGCAGGAGTCTGCGTTTCTCTGTGCACTAGAGTGAGGTTCTTTCATGTAACCTCAGTGTCTTTGGGTTGGGAAAGTGTCTTGTGAGGAGGGCCTCTGTGGGGAAGGTACAGACGTTTAAGATTGCCAGTTTTGGCTGAGGGATTAGGTAGTTGAGAGGGTGTCTTTGTGTGGGGCTAGCAGGCTCTTAGGAATAGTGTGTCTGTGGGGGTCTCTGTGTGGGGCTAAGGGACCGCAAAGTTGGTGGATGGTCTCCATGGGTGCAGCTGGGACATCACTGTGCTGCTGACAGGCATGTGTGGAGAGCAGGAGGACCTCTGTCTGGGACCGCTGAGCTTCTGTTTCTGGTCTGAAGGGTCTCCAGATAAACAGGGGTCCCTGGGACTGGCGGGAGTGGAGGGTCCAGGAATAATCTCCAGTACCAGAGCTGATGGAGCGGTACTAGCTGCTCCTCTTACCGTCCTCCTTGCCGGAACCCTTGGTCTTCTTCTTTCTCCTCTTCTTTTTCACCTTCCGTTTGGCCAGCTCGGAGGCACCGCCTGTGATGGGGGGCAGTCTAGACCCCCGGGGTTCCGCAGCGCCGCCCTCCCGCTCCTCCTCCTCCCCATCGTTATCCTCTCCGTCTTCATACCCCGACGCCCCCACCCCACCGTGGCGGTCCATCAGCCCGCTGGGCCGCGACCTGCCTGGGGTACTCCTGAAACCCCCTGCCGATGAGTGGGCGGCTCTGCATTCAGACGGCGAGGCTAGGCCCACGCGTCTCCATGGCGACCGCCCCCGCTGCGCCTGCGCAGTCAGGACACTTATGCCTGGAACCCCACAGACCGGGGTGTGCGCCTGCCTACGTGTTTCTTTTGGTGCCCTCAGCACGCAGAGGCGTGCACATGCGTGCTTCTGTTGGCGCTCTCGGCACCTAGAGGTGTGCACATGGGTGCTTCTGTTGGAGACTCCGGCACACAGCGATTTGCGCATGCGTGCTTCTGTGTTGGCAACCTTGGCACACCGTGGTGTGTATATGTGTGCTGTCGGAGACCTCGGCACATAGCATTGTGCGCACGTGTGCTTCTGTCAGAGACCTTGGCACATAGCAGTGTGTGCATGCTGCTGCTGTGTGGGAGTCCTCGGCACACAGCGGTGTGCGCGTGCGTGCTTCTGTCTGTTGGAAACCTCGGCCGCAGCAGTGTGCGCATGCGTGCTTTGTTGGAGCCCTCAGCACCTAGTGGTATGCGCGTCTGTACCTCTGCACCTCAGCCACAGTGGTGTGCGATTGCGTGCTTGTTAATCACCTCGGCACACAGTGGTGTGCGCATGAGTGCTTCTGTCTGTTGGAAACCTCGCACAGTTGAATGTGTGGAGGGGAGGTGGGCAGGGAGATTTTAAATCTTGGGGCGACATGCCTGTGGTCTAGTACTGTGCCTTTTCAACATTTTATTTTTAATTGTTATTTTTTGAGACAGCGTCCTGCTCGGTCGCCTAGGCTAGAATGCGGTAGTGCAGTTGCGGCTCATGGCAGCTTCCGCCTCTGGGTTCAGGCAATTCCCAGCTAATCTTTGTATTTTTAGTAGAGATGGGATTTCACCATGTTGGCCAGGCTGGTCTCGAACACCTCAACTTATCCGTCCGTCTCGGCCTCCCAAAGTCCCAAAGTGCTAGGATTATGGGTGTGAGCTGCCACACCTGCCTTTAAAAATTTGTATTTTTAATTGTTAGTTTTTGAGCCAGGGTCCTGCTTGGTTGCCCAGGCTGGAGTGCAGTGGTGCTATCATGGCTCACAGGAGTGTCCACCTCCCGGGCTTCAACGATCCTCCCGCCTGGGCCTCCCACCCCCAAGCCTGGCTAAGAATTTTGGTGTTTGGTTTCAGGCTGGTCTCGACCTCGTGGGCTCTGTCGATTTTCCCACCTTGGCCTCCCAGAGCCCTGGGATCACAAGCATGAGCCCCTGTGCCCAGCCTCCTGTACCTTTGTAAATGCTATGTATTCTCACCTCAATTTTCATCACCTAAGTTTCAGTCTCATGCATCTACCCTGGACTCTCAAAGCCAGTGTGTCCCAAACAGACTTATTTCTCCATGGTTTTCCATCTCAGTGAGCAAAACTGCTGGGCTGGCTGGAAACATGGTGGCCTTCCATGTCCCCCACCCTCTCCCTTGTCCTTTACCGTTGGGAGTAAGTGCTTATCTTCCGATGTTGCAGGGAAGAATCGGCATTCAGAAAAAAGGCTTCTCAGCCAGGCTTTCTTTTACTTTCTGCAGAAAGGGCACTGCTTACCAGCAGTCTGGCCATGAGAGTGCACCCAACAAAGAAGACAGCACTATTTGTAACCTGATGCGTCCTCCCTACTACTGTATCCGGCCTCCACTGGCTGGAGCAGGACCTCACATTCTATACTTTATCCAACTGGCTAATAACTTAAAACTTTCCTAAATAGACAAAGTGGGAGAGAACAAAGAGAAGAGGAAGATGCTCACCAGAAGGTAAAGGAAACGACTCCAAATAAGAAATGGCATGAGCCGTGGACTTGCATGCCCAAGAGAGTCAGAACAGCTAGCTGGACTGGAATACAGGGGCTAATCATGGATAGGGACTTTAGAGTAAGAATTTGTTACTCTTTCAGGCCTAAGATAAAAACTTTGAAGAACTTCTCTATTCCTTACACTTACCCAGGCTGAGGCCAACCGCCAGTTCTGGCCCTGGGTTTTCTGGGTCCTCTCCTGAATGGTCTGTGCTTTCAAAGCCTCCCCACAAACTCTATCCACACAGCTGCTAGAACAGACCCCTCCCTATGAACTCCATCCACACGGCTGCTAGAACTGACCCCTCCCCATGAACTCTGTCCACACAGCTGCTAGAACTGACCCGTCCCCATGAACTCTGTCCACATGGCTGCTAGAACTGACCCGTCCCCATGAACTCTGTCCACATGGCTGCTAGAACAGACCCCTCCCCATGAACTCTGTCCACACAGCTGCGAGAACAGACCCCTCCCCACGAACTCCATCCACACTACTGCTAGAACAAACTTTTAAAGACAACCAAACAATTCACTCTCTTGCTTAAAACTCTCCAGTGATGAAAAACAAAACATAAAACGTCCTCCAGTGGTTCCTCATCACAGTTCATATCAATATCTAAATTTATGTGGCTCCCGCCCATAATCCCAGCCCCTGGGGAGGCCAAGATGGGTGCATAGCCTGAGCCCAGCCTGAGCAACATAGTGAGACCACATCTCTGCAAATATTAACCAGCCATGCTGAGGCACACCTGTGGAGGAATTCGAGACTGTAGTGAGCCATGATTGCACCACTGCTCTCCAGCCTAGGTAACAAAGCAAGACTCTCTCTCTTAGAAAAAAAAAGTGTGGTTTACAGGTCCTGGCATGATGTGTCACCTGCTTTTCTTTCCAGGTTTATCCTCCACAGATTGTATTATTTGAAAATGGCTACAGAGGCTGGGCACAGTGGCTCACGTCTGTAATCCCAGCACTTTGTGAGGCCGAGACAGGTGGATCACTTGAGGTCAGGAGTTTGAGACCAGTGTAGCCAACATGGTGAAACCCTGTCTCTACTAAAAAATACAAAAATTAGCTGGGCATTGTGGCGTGCACCTGTAATTCCAGCTACTTGGGAGGCTGAGGCAGGAGAATTGCTTGAACCCGGGAGGCTGAGGATGCAGTGAACCAAAATTGCACCACTGCACTCCACCCTGGGTGACAAAGAAAGACTCCATCTCAAAATACTAACATAAAAATGACTGCAGTAATATAATATCTCTTGTCCCACATACTCTGCAGAATCTTGCCATTCCCACAGCAAGACACAGCATCTAATTCCACTCTCCTGCAATCTAACGGGCTTGTTGACTCACTTGTAACCAATAGTCTGTGGCAGAAGTGCCCCAGTATGACTTCTCAGGCTAGGTCATAAAGGAAAGGCGGCATCAATCCACCTTGTTAGCCCATGACTTGCTTTCTGTAGGAGTCCTGAGCCTCCCAGTGAGACATCTGAGTACCCCGAGGCTGCCAAACCTTGAGAAATCCCCAACTAGACCATGTGGAGGGTCTCTAAGATGTGTGAAGGGAGAGGGCAACGCCTCACCTCTTCTAGCCCCCACTTTTCTTATCCAGCTGTAGTCGCAGAGCAGCAGCAGGAGAGAACCCAGGCCAGACCCATGCAGACAAGCCTTTCCTGAATTCCTGACCCAAAGAAGCTGTGAGATAATACCATGGTTGTAGTTATTTAAGTTACAAAGGTTTGCAGTGATATGTTATACAGCAGAAGATAACTGAGATGTGTGTGTGTTTTTTTTAAAGATATGGAATGGTACTTATTTTATCTTTTATATAATTTCAACTTTTAGATTCCAGGGGTACATGTGCAAGTTTGTTACATGGGTATGATGCATGATGCTGAAGGTTTGGGGAATGGGTGATTCCATCACCCAGGTAGTGAGCACAGCACCCAGCAGGGAGTTTCTAAGGCCACACCTCCCAGCCCCTTCTCCCTCCAGTAAGTACCCATTGAAAAATCAGTCTTTGATTTTAGCCATTCTAGTGGGTACAAAGTTGTATTTCTCTGTGGTTTTAAGTTGAATTTCCTTGGTGTGAATGAAGTTAAACACTCTTTAATGTGCTTTCTGGTCATTTGTATCTTTTTTTTTTTTTTTTGAGACGGAGTTTTGCTCTTGTTACCCAGGCTGGAGTACAATGGCGCGATCTCGGCTCACCGCAACCTCTACCTCCTGGGTTCAGGCAATTCTCCTGCCTCAGCCTCCTGAGTAGCTGGGATTACAGGCATGCGCCACCATGCCCAGCTCATTTTTTTTTTTTGTATCTTTAGTATAGACGGGGTTTCACTATTTTGACCCGGATGGGCTCGATCATTTGACCTCGTGATCCACCCGCCTTGGCCTCCCAAAGTACTGGGATTACAGACTTGAGCCACTGCGCCCGGCCTGTATCTTTTTTTTCTTTTGAGATGGAGTCTTGCTCTGTCACCCAGGCTCAAGTGCAGTGGCGCAATCTTCAGTCACCGCAGCCTCTGCCTCCCACGTTTAAGTGATTCTCTTGCCTCAGCCTCCTGAGTAGCTGGGATCACAGGTGTGCACCACCATATCCGACTAATTTTTGTATTTTTAGTAAGATGGGGTTTCTCCATGTGTTGGCCAGGCTGCTCTCGAACTCCTGACCTCAGATGAGCCACCTGCCTCAGCTTCCCAAAGTGCTGGCATTGTAGGCGTGAGCCACCACGACCAGACTGTCATTTGCATATCTTTTAGGAGTCTTTTGAAGTCTTTCAGCCATTTTGTAATGTGGTTGTTTACTGTCGATTTGTTGTTGATGTCTTTGTATAACTTGGATACAAGTGCACATATATAACTGCAAAGATGTGTTTCCAGGTACGTAACTTATTTATTTTCTGAATGGTATCATTGGATAAGCAGAAATCTAAAATTCTGATAAAGAATTTTCTCAATTTTCTATTCATTTTACTAATTTTTTTTTTTGGATACTGTCCAAGGAATATTTGCCTACCCCATATTGCAAAGGCAGTGTGCTATGCTGTCTACTAGAAGCTTTTATTCTTCTGGTTTTATGTTAGGTTCATCATCTACCTCAAATTAATTTTTTTTTTGAGATGCGGTTTTGTTCTTGTCACCCATGCTGGAGTGCAGTGGTGCAGTCTCAGCTCACTGCAACCTCCACCTGCCAGCTTCAAGCGATTCTCCTGCCTCAGCCTCCTGAGTAGCTGGGACTACAGGTGCATACCAACACGCCCAGCTATTTTTTTTTTTTTTTGTATTTTTAGTAGACATGAGGCTTTACCATGTTGGCCAGGCTGGTCTTGAACTCAAGTGATCCACCGGCCTCGGTCTCCCAGAGTGCTGGGATTACAGTCATGAGCAACATACCCAGCCTGACTTTATACTTTTGTAGAAAATCAGTTAACTTTATGTTTGTGAATGTATTTCTGGACTCTGTTTTGTTCTATTGTTCTGTCTATCCTTTGACCTATATCACATTATCTTGACTTATTGTTTTGTAGTTTTATGGTAAATCTTTTTTAAAAAATAAAAATAAAAAATAGACCAGCCAGTGTTGCCCAGGCTGGTCTCAAACTCCTGAGCTCAAGTTACCTCCTGTCTTTGCCTTCCAAAGTGCTGGGGTTACAGGTGTGAGCCACCACACCCAGCCTATGGTGAATCTTGGTATCACATAGTGTAAGTCTTCCGGCTGTGTTCTTTTTGAAGATAGTTTGAACTATTCGAGAGCCTTTGCTTTTCCATGTACATTTTCAAATCTTGTTGTTTATTTCTTAAAATCGCCTTTGAGATTTTGATGGGGATTGCATCAAATCTACATGTCTCAGTCAGTACTGAGTAAATGACAGTGGTCGGTGTATGTCGACACCTTACTTTATCAGGGGCTCTTCTGTGAGTTTGGATGTGTGTCCTCAGTCTTCCTGTCTCCTGCCAAGCTCCCTGACATGTCCAGCTCAGCTCAGCATGCAGCAACTGTGCAGTGTCTGCCTCTGGCCTGTCTGCTTTCGTTCTTAGGAGCGAAGTGAAAGATCTATGGCATAAGTCCTTTGTGCGGGTGACCAGCTGCCTTGGGGTGTCTGGGGTTTGCATTCCAGATGCTCTTTTATACTCACCCTGGTACTTGCAGACAGGTGGCTGGAAAGGCTGGCTGCCCTCCTGCCCATCTTTGCTTTCAGCTGGTCCTTCTTGCCTGAATGTTTAGCTGGCAGGAGACAGTGGGATCATTTCTCATCTGAGTTGAGTGAAGGTTGTATCGAGGCTGTGTTGAGCCAGCTAGTGAGCTATAAAAGAGAAAAGTCACCTCAAGCAAAGAGAGGCATTTTATGAATGCATTTTATTTATAAATAATCATAAACCGCCCATGCGAGGAAAGCTAATGTAAATGTTTACAGGGGTTTTAACCGTACCTGATTCCATCTGGTCTCCTTTGCTGTCTCTGCCTTCCAACTGACCCGTCCCTCCTCAGCCCACTACAATTGTAGTTCTTGCACCATTGCGCTACCAGTGCCACTTTACAATGTCACCACTGTTCTTCCAAGTCACCGAGTCCAATGGACAGCATTTGTCCTTGTGGTACCTGACCTGCCAGCAACATTTGACACTCCTGACCACTGCTTCACCTTGAAATGTTGCCTCTGCTTGGCTTTTGGGACACCATACTCATGACTCTCTGGCCATTCCATCGCCTTTGCAGGTAAATCCTCCCTTCTCAGCCACGGAACGTTGGGCTTCTTCTGAGCTGGCCTAAGGACTCTGTTCTTGAAGCTCTGTCTGTATATTTTCTTAAGGTATTCTCATCTACACTCACTGCTGCAATCACATCCTATACCCAACGTCTTCCAACATCCAACCCAGACTCCCATCTTGCTCAGACACACCTGATGCAGAGACTGCTGGCTACTATGTGGGTTGTTGTGTTTGTTCAGGTTCCCTCAAATGCACACTCTAAGACTAGGAATTGAGTGTGAAGAGTTTATTTGGGAGAGGATCTTAGGAACGTGGGTGGAGGAGTGGATATGTGAGGTGGGGAAGGCAGGACAGTTAATACAGTTTTCATGATTTTGCCAGCTCCCTCTGTGTGCAGCCACAGCTCAGTCCTCTGGGAGAACTCTGGGAGATGGTGAAGAACATGTCAGTGATCCCAAGGGAGAGGTGCTGAAGCTGGTGTTATCCACCACCTCTCAGAAAAGGTGCCTTCTGGAGGCACTGACTCTGTGGCGCTTCTGACTTGTTTTACCTGGGCCAAAAATGCAACCGGAGTAAAGCGTCAGGCAGAGTCACAGGTGTTTGCAGGCGGAAGCTCTCTGCATGAGGAGATGAATGCAGAGTCACAGGTGTTTGCAGGAGGAAGCTCTCTGCATGTGGAGGTGAATGCAGTCACAGGTGTTTGCAGGAGGAAGCTCTCTGCATGAGGATATGAATGCAGAGTCACAGGTGTTTGCAGGAGGAAGCTCTCTGCATGTGGAGGTGAATGGCAGAGTCACAGGTGTTTGCAGGAGGAAGCTCTCTGCATGTGGAGGTGAATGCAGTCACAGGTGTTTGCAGGAGGAAGCTCTCTGCATGTGGAGGTAAATGGCAGAGTCACAGGTGTTTGCAGGAGGAAGCTCTCTGCATGTGGAGGTGAATGCAGTCACAGGTGTTTGCAGGAGGAAGCTCTCTGCATGTGGAGGTGAATGGCAGAGTCACAGGTGTTTGCAGGAGGAAGCTCTATGCATGTGGAGGTGAATGCAGTCACAGGTGTTTGCAGGAGGAAGCTCTCTGCATGTGGAGGTGAATGCAGTCACAGGTGTTTGCAGGAGGAAGCTCTCTGCATGTGGAGGTGAATGGCAGAGTCACAGGTGTTTGCAGGAGGAAGCTCTCTGCGTGAGGAGATGAATGCAGAGTCACAGGTGTTTGCAGGAGGAAGCTCTCTGCATGTGGAGGTGAATGGCAGAGTCACAGGTGTTTGCAGGAGGAAGCTCTCTGCATGTGGAGGTGAATGGCAGAGTCACAGGTGTTTGCAGGAGGAAGCTCTCTGCATGTGGAGGTGAATGCAGTCACAGGTGTTTGCAGGAGGAAGCTCTCTGCATGTGGAGGTGAATGGCAGAGTCACAGGTGTTTGCAGGAGGAAGCTCTCTGCATGTGGAGGTGAATGCAGTCACAGGTGTTTGCAGGAGGAAGCTCTCTGCATGAGGAGATGAATGCAGAGTCACAGGTGTTTGCAGAAGGAAGCTCTCTGCATGTGGAGGTGAATGGCAGAGTCACAGGTGTTTGCAGGAGGAAGCTCTCTGCATGTGGAGGTGAATGGCAGAGTCACAGGTGTTTGCAGGAGGAAGCTCTCTGCATGTGGAGGTGAATGCAGTCACAGGTGTTTGCAGGAGGAAGCTCTCTGCATGTGGAGGTGAATGGCAGAGTCACAGGTGTTTGCAGGAGGAAGCTCTCTGCATGTGGAGGTGAATGCAGTCACAGGTGTTTGCAGGAGGAAGCTCTCTGCATGTGGAGGTGAATGCAGTCACAGGTGTTTGCAGAAGGAAGCTCTCTGCATGTGGAGGTGAATGCAGTCACAGGTGTTTGCAGGAGGAAGCTCTCTGCATGTGGAGGTGAATGGCAGAGTCACAGGTGTTTGCAGGAGGAAGCTCTCTGCATGTGGAGGTGAATGCAGTCACAGGTGTTTGCAGGAGGAAGCTCTCTGCATGTGGAGGTGAATGGCAGAGTCACAGGTGTTTGCAGGAGGAAGCTCTCTGCATGTGGAGGTGAATGCAGTCACAGGTGTTTGCAGGAGGAAGCTCTCTGCATGTGGAGGTGAATGCAGTCACAGGTGTTTGCAGGAGGAAGCTCTCTGCATGTGGAGGTGAATGGCAGAGTCACAGGTGTTTGCAGGAGGAAGCTCTCTGCATGAGGAGATGAATGCAAAGTCACAGGTGTTTGCAGGAGGAAGCTCTCTGCATGTGGAGGTGAATGGCAGAGTCACAGGTGTTTGCAGGAGGAAGCTCTCTGCATGTGGAAGTGAATGGCAGAGTCACAGGTGTTTGCAGGAGGAAGCTCTCTGCATGTGGAGGTGAATGCAGTCACAGGTGTTTGCAGGAGGAAGCTCTCTGCATGTGGAGGTGAATGGCAGAGTCACAGGTGTTTGCAGGAGGAAGCTCTCTGCATGTGGAGGTGAATGCAGTCACAGGTGTTTGCAGGAGGAAGCTCTCTGCATGTGGAGGTGAATGGCAGAGTCACAGGTGTTTGCAGGAGGAAGCTCTCTGCATGTGGACGTGAATGGCAGAGTCACAGGTGTTTGTAGGAGGAAGCTCTCTGCATGTGGAGGTGAATGCACTCACAGGTGTTTGCAGGAGAAAGCTCTCTGCATGAGGAGATGAATGCAGAGTCACAGGTGTTTGCAGGAGGAAGCTCTCTGCATGTGGAGGTGAATGGCAGAGTCACAGGTGTTTGCAGGAGGAAGCTCTCTGCATGTGGAGGTGAATGGCAGAGTCACAGGTGTTTGCAGGAGGAAGCTCTCTGCATGTGGAGGTGAATGCAGTCACAGGTGTTTGCAGGAGGAAGCTCTCTGCATGTGGAGGTGAATGGCAGAGTCACAGGTGTTTGCAGGAGGAAGCTCTCTGCATGTGGAGGTGAATGCAGTCACAGGTGTTTGCAGGAGGAAGCTCTCTGCATGTGGAGGTGAATGGCAGAGACACAGGTGTTTGCAGGAGGAAGCTCTCTGCATGTTGAGGTGAATGCAGTCACAGGTGTTTGCAGGAGGAAGCTCTCTGCATGTGGAGGTGAATGGCAGAGTCACAGGTGTTTGCAGGAGGAAGCTCTCTGCATGTGGAGGTGAATGCAGTCACAGGTGTTTGCAGGAGGAAGCTCTCTGCATGTGGAGGTGAATGGCAGAGTCACAGGTGTTTGCAGGAGGAAGCTCTCTGCATGTGGAGGTGAATGCAGTCACAGGTGTTTGCAGGAGGAAGCTCTCTGCATGTGGAGGTGAATGCAGTCACAGGTGTTTGCAGGAGGAAGCTCTCTGCATGTGGAGGTGAATGGCAGAGTCACAGGTGTTTGCAGGAGGAAGCTCTCTGCATGTGGAGGTGAATGCAGTCACAGGTGTTTGCAGGAGGAAGCTCTCTGCATGTGGAGGTGAATGCAGTCACAGGTGTTTGCAGGAGGAAGCTCTCTGCATGAGGAGATGAATGCAGAGTCACAGGTGTTTGCAGGAGGAAGCTCGATGCATGTGGAGGTGAATGCAGTCACAGGTGTTTTCAGGAGGAAGCTCTCTGCATGTGGAGGTGAATGGCAGAGTCACAGGTGTTTGCAGGAGGAAGCTCTCTGCATGTGGAGGTGAATGCAGTCACAGGTGTTTGCAGGAGGAAGCTCTCTGCATGTGAAGGTGACTGCAGTCACAGGTGTTTGCAGGAGGAAGCTCTCCGCATGAGGAGATGAATGCAGAGTCACAGGTGTTTGCAGGAGGAAGCTCTCCGCATGTGGAGGTGAATGCAGTCACAGGTGTTTGCAAAAGGAAGCTCTCTGCATGTGGAGGTGAATGGCAGAGTCACAGGTGTTTGCAGTAGGAAGCTCTCTGCATGAGGAGATGAATGCAGAGTCACAGGTGTTTGCAGGAGGAAGCTCTCTGCATGTGACGGTGAATGGCAGAGCCACAGGTGTTTGCAGGAGGAAGCTCTCTGCATGTGGAGGTGAATGGCAGAGTCACAGGTGTTTGCAGGAGGAAGCTCTCTGCATGAGGAGATGAATGCCGAGTCACAGGTGTTTGCAGGAGGAAGCTCTCTGCATGTGGAGGTGAATGCAGTCACAGGTGTTTGCAGGAGGAAGCTCTCTGCATGTGGAGGTGAATGGCAGAGTCACAGGTGTTTGCAGGAGGAAGCTCTCTGCATGTGGAGGTGAATGCAGTCACAGGTGTTTGCAGGAGGAAGCTCTCTGCATGTGGAGGTGAATGCAGTCACAGGTGTTTGCAGGAGGAAGCTCTCTGCATGTGGAGGTGAATGGCAGAGTCACAGGTGTTTGCAGGAGGAAGCTCTCTGCATGTGGAGGTGAATGCAGTCACAGGTGTTTGCAGGAGGAAGCTCTCTGCATGTGGAGGTGAATGGCAGAGTCACAGGTGTTAGCAGGAGGAAGCTCTCTGCATGTGGACGTGAATGCAGTCACAGGTGTTTGCAGGAGGAAGCTCTCTGCATGTGGAGGTGAATGGCAGAGTCACAGGTGTTTGCAGGAGGAAGCTCTCTGCATGTGGAGGTGAATGCAGTCACAGGTGTTTGCAGGAGGAAGCTCTCTGCATGTGGAGGTGAATGCAGTCACAGGTGTTTGCAGGAGGAAGCTCTCTGCATGTGGAGGTGAATGGCAGAGTCACAGGTGTTTGCAGGAGGAAGCTCTCTGCATGAGGAGATGAATGCAGAGTCACAGGTGTTTGCAGGAGGAAGCTCTCTGCATGTGGAGGTGAATCGCAGAGCCACAGGTGTTTGCAGGAGGAAGCTCTCTGCATGTGGAGGTGAATGGCAGAGTCACAGGTGTTTGCAGGAGGAAGCACTCTGCATGTGGAGGTGAATGCAGTCACAGGTGTTTGCAGGAGGAAGCTCTCTGCATGTGGAGGTGAAAGGCAGAGTCACAGGTGTTTGCAGGAGGAAGCTCTCTGCATGTGGAGGTGAATGTAGTCACAGGTGTTTGCAGGAGGAAGCTCTCAGCATGAGGAGATGAATGCAGAGTCACAGGTGTTTGCAGGAGGAAGCTCTCTGCATGTGGAGGTGAATGGCAGAGTCACAGGTGTTTGCAGGAGGAAGCTGTCTGCATGTGGAGGTGAATGGCAGAGTCACAGGTGTTTGCAGGAGGAAGCTCTCTGCATGTGGAGGTGAATGCAGTCACAGGTGTTTGCAGGAGGAAGCTCTCTGCATGTGGAGGTGAATGGCAAAGTCACAGGTGTTTGCAGGAGGAAGCTCTCTGCATGTGTAGGTGAATGCAGTCACAGGTGTTTGCAGGAGGAAGCTCTCTGCATGTGGAGGTGAATGCAGTCACAGGTGTTTGCAGGAGGAAGCTCTCTGCATGTGGAGGTGAATGCAGTCACAGGTGTTTGCAGGAGGAAGCTCTCTGCATGTGGAGGTAAATGGCAGAGTCACAGGTGTTTGCAGGAGGAAGCTCTCTGCATGTGGAGGTGAATGCAGTCACAGGTGTTTGCAGGAGGAAGCTCTCTGCATGTGGAGGTGAATGGCAGAGTCACAGGTGTTTGCAGGAGGAAGCTCTCTGCATGTGGAGGTGAATGCATTCACAGGTGTTTGCAGGAGAAAGCTCTCTGCATGTGGAGGTGAATGCAGTCACAGGTGTTTGCAGGAGGAAGCTCTCTCCATGTGGAGGTGAATGGCAGAGTCACAGGTGTTTGCAGGAGGAAGCTCTCTGCATGAGAAGATGAATGCAGAGTCACAGGTGTTTGCAGGAGGAAGCTCTCTGCATGTGGAGGTGAATGGCAGAGTCACAGGTGTTTGCAGGAGGATGCTCTCTGCATGTGGAGGTGAATGGCAGAGTCACAGGTGTTTGCAGGAGGATGCTCTCTGCATGTGGAGGTGAATGGCAGAGTCACAGGTGTTTGCAGGAGGAAGCTCTCTGCATGTGGAGGTGAATGCAGTCACAGGTGTTTGCAGGAGGAAGCTCTCTGCATGTGGAGGTGAATGCAGTCACAGGTGTTTGCAGGAGGAAGCTCTCTGCATGTGGAGGTGAATGCAGTCACAGGTGTTTGCAGGAGGAAGCTCTCTGCATGTGGAGGTGAATGGCAGAGTCACAGGTGTTTGCAGGAGGAAGCTCTCTGCATGTGGAGGTGAATGCAGTCACAGGTGTTTGCAGGAGGAAGCTCTCTGCATGTGGAGGTGAATGGCAGAGTCACAGGTGTTTGCAGGAGGAAGCTCTCTGCATGTGGAGGTGAATGCATTCACAGGTGTTTGCAGGAGGAAGCTCTCTGCATGTGGAGGTGAATGGCAGAGTCACAGGTGTTTGCAGGAGGAAGCTCTCTGCATGTGGAGGTGAATGCAGTCACAGGTGTTTGCAGGAGGAAGCTCTCTGCATGTGGAGGTGAATGGCAGAGTCACAGGTGTTTGCAGGAGGAAGCTCTCTGCATGTGGAGGTGAGTGCAGTCACAGGTGTTTGCAGGAGGAAGCTCTCTGCATGTGGAGGTGAATGCAGTCACAGGTGTTTGCAGGAGGAAGCTCTCTGCATGAGGAGATGAATGCCGAGTCACAGGTGTTTGCAGGAGGAAGCTCTCTGCATGTGGAGGTGAATGCAGTCACAGGTGTTTGCAGGAGGAAGCTCTCTGCATGTGGAGGTGAATGGCAGAGTCACATGTGTTTGCAGGAGGAAGCTCTCTGCATGTGGAGGTGAATGCAGTCACAGGTGTTTGCAGGAGGAAGCTCTCTGCATGTGGAGGTGAATGCAGTCACAGGTGTTTGCAGGAGGAAGCTCTCTGCATGAGGAGATGAATGCAGAGTCACAGGTGTTTGCAGGAGGAAGCTCTCTGCATGTGGAGGTGAATGCAGTCACAGGTGTTTGCAGGAGGAAGCTCTCTGCATGTGGAGGTGAATGGCAGAGTCACAGGTGTTTGCAGGAGGAAGCTCTCTGCATGTGGAGGTGAATGCAGTCACAGGTGTTTGCAGGAGGATGCTCTCTGCATGAGGAGATGAATGCAGAGTGACAGGTGTTTGCAGGAGGAAGCTCTCTGCATGTGGAGGTGAATGCAGTCACAGGTGTTTGCAGGAGGAAGCTCTCTGCATGTGGAGGTGAATGCAGTCACAGGTGTTTGCAGGAGGAAGCTCTCTGCATGTGGAGGTGAATGGCAGAGTCACAGGTATTTGGAGGAGGAAGCTTTCTGCATGAGGAGATGAATGCAGAGTCACAGGTGTTTTCAGGAGGAAGCTCTCTGCATGTGGAGGTGAATGCAGTCACAGGTGTTTGCAGGAGGAAGCTCTCTGCATGTGGAGGTGAATGGCAGAGTCACAGGTGTTTGCAGGAGGAAGCTCTCTGCATGTGGAGGTGAATGCAGTCACAGGTGTTTGCAGGAGGAAGTTCTCTGCATGTGGAGGTGAATGCAGTCACAGGTGTTTGCAGGAGGAAGCTCTCTGCATGTGGAGGTGAATGCAGTCACAGGTGTTTGCAGGAGGAAGCTCTCTGCATGTGGAGGTGAATGCAGTCACAGGTGTTTGCAGGAGGAAGCTCTCTGCATGTGGAGGTGAATGGCAGAGTCACATGTATTTGGAGGAGGAATCTTTCTGCATGAGGAGATGAATGCAGAGTCACAGGTGTTTGCAGGAGGAAGCTCTCTGCATGTGGAGGTGAATGCAGTCACAGGTGTTTGCAGGAGGAAGCTCTCTGCATGTGGAGGTGAATGGCAGAGTCACAGGTGTTTGCAGGAGGAAGCTCTCTGCATGTGGAGGTGAATGCAGTCACAGGTGTTTGCAGGAGGAAGCTCTCTGCATGTGGAGGTGAATGCAGTCACAGGTGTTTGCAGGAGGAAGCTCTCTGCATGTGGAGGTGAATGGCAGAGTCACAGGTGATTACAGAAGGAAGTTCTCTGCATGAGGAGGTGAATGCAGGGTCACAGGTGTTTGCAGGAAAAAGGTTTCTGCATGCGGATGTGAATGGCGGGGCATGAAGATGGAGCAGACACCAGTGGCTGCAGGTGCTCACCCACTTTTTGCCCCCTTCCTGCAGAGCTCTGGTCTTGTTCTGGTCACCTGCAGCCTGCCTGGTGACCTCTCGAGAGAATCCCTATTGGTCTGAGCCATTACAGTCATCCCATCTCTGTATCAGTGATGTGTTTGAGAAGGAACCTGTTACCTACTCCTGGCCAACAAGGGTTCAAGAACATCTCCTGGCACCTCCTGGGGAAGGTTTGCTCTGTGGTAAAGGAAAGAGGAGACATTTTCCTCTCCTGCTGCTGGGCACCATTGCATTCGGATGCTGCTGGGGTCTGCGGCAAACATCCTGCTACAGTGACAGGAGCTGATTGGAAGGCAAGGCCAAGGTACTGAGGATGGGAGAATCTTTGGGACTTCTAGTCCTTAAGATATACCGAAGCTTGGTACCAACTGAATGTTTAAGAAAAAATACACACACACACATACACACGTGAAATTCTCGCATATGGACATGAGAAGCTGACAAGAATGTTCATATCAGCAAAGCTCATAGTAGCAAAAAGCCAGAACCACTCAGTGATGTAGTCACATGTGGAATATTATACATCAGGGAAAGGATGGACTATGCTGCCACAACATGGATGACCTTGGAAGAAATATTACATTTAAAAAAGGGCCAGGCGCAGTGGCTCAGCCTGTAATCCCAGCACTTTGGGAGGTTGAGGTGGGTGAATTGCCGGAGCTCAGGAGTTCAAGACCAGCCTGGGCAACACAGTGAAACCCCATCTCTACTAAAATACAAAAATTTAGCCAGGCAGGGCAGCGTGTGCCTGTAATCCCAGCTATTCGGGAGGCTAAGGCAGGAGGATTGCTTGAACCTGGGAAGTGAAGGTTGCAATGAGCAGAGATTGTGCCACTGCACTCTAGCCTGGGTGCCAAAGCGAAACTCTGTCTCCAGAAAAAAAAAAAAAAAAGGAAGTCTGTTTAACATACATGTATTTATGATACTGCAATATTTTACAATATGATAAAAAGTGCAAACTTTAGGATGGGGACAGTGGAGACCTCTTGGTGGGGGCCAGGGAATGGGGGAAGGGGGAAGGGAGGGGCACACAGGACGATGAGGTGGTTGGTTTTGTTCAACGTCTTGGTTTGGATAGTGGGTTCATGCTTGTTTAAGGAAAGATGAAAGAAAGAAAAAAAATCCTGGATTTTTTTTTTTTTTGAGGCCCAGGCTGGAGTGAAGTGGTGTGATCTTGGCTCACTGCAATCTCTACCTACCAGATTCAAGCGAGTCTCCTGTCTCCTGAGTAGCTGGGATTACAGGTGGAGGCCATCGCACCTGGCTAATTTTTGTATTTTTGGTAGAGATGGGGTTTCACCACGTTGTCCAAGCCCGGTCTTAAACTCCTGCCCTCAGGTGATCCACCTGCCTCGGCCTCCCAAAGTGCTGAGATTACAGGCATGAGCCACTGTGCTGGCTGACTTTGTCAGTTTCTGTGTTTTACCAACTGAACATCTCAGGCATCCGCTCTGTTTCCTCCACATCCACAGCGGTCTGCCAGGGTGGCACTACTGTGAGCTCTCACCCGTGTAGCCGCAGTGAGCTGTAGTGTTGTCTCTAAGCCCTCTCCTCCGGCTCCCTCCAAACCAGTCTGTGTAGCTGATGAGATGAGCTTTTCCAAATGGGAATTCCTACTTCTGCTAGAGAGAGGCAAGAACTGGGCTCAGTTTGCTTCCTGTTCCAGTGCCTGCTTGCATGGGCGATACTCCCTTCTAATTAATTTTCATTAAGTCCTATTTATTCTTTTCTTTCTTTCTTTCTTTTTTTTTTAGATGCTCTGTTGCGGAGGCTGGATTGCAGTGGCACAGTCTCAGCTCACTGCAACCTCCGCCTCCTGGGTTCAAGCAATTCTCCTGCCTCAGCCTCCCAAGTAGCTGGGACTACAGGTGGGTGCCAGTGTGCCCCGCTATTTTTTTGTGTTTTTACTAGAGATAGGGTTTCACTGTGTTAGCCAGGATGGCCTCCATCTCCTGACCTCAGGTGATCCACGTGCCTCGGCCCCCCAAAGTGCTGGGATGACAGGCGTGAGCCACCACACCCAGCCTCATTCCTATTCATTCTTTAGCTCTCAGTTTTCCATGAAAGCCTTCTCTCACATGAGGATTCCCTTTGACTCATGCATGCCCCAGCCGTTTTCTAGAACATTTTAACAGGGACGGAGGAGGGGAGTGACGGTCAGTCTCACTGACCTCATGATTTACTTCTCTGATCTGAACTGTTTCATTTTCTGCAGGGAGTCCTTGGTCTGATAGCTCTGGGCCTGCCTTGCTGTAGCACCACCATCTATAGGCTAAAAAAAAAAAAATTATCTGTAGGAGCAACGCATTTGAATCCCTAGGCCTTAGGCTGAGCTCATGTTTGTTACCATCGATCTGTCCAGCCTCAGAAGCACGAGAATTCCTTTCCTTTCTGGAAGAATCCATGATCCAAGTCAGAGAAGGTGATGCCCGAGCTGAGCGTGGAGGATGAATGGGAGATGCATTAAAGAGGATGGTGATCTAGGAACCAGACTGAAAGCTGAAAAAGATTCAGAGACCCTTCAGCGACCAAACGAAGTGTAGTCAGAAGGGGTGACGTTCCCTCAGCAGTGAACAAAAATATGAATCCTGCCAGAGAGCAGGAGGTTACAGATAGAGCTTCAGAGGGTTACAGATAGAGCCAGACTTGATGGCTCATGCCTATTACCCCAGCCTTTTGGGAGTTAAAAACTTGAGCCCAGGAGTTCGAGACCAGCCTGGACAACATAGTGAGATCCTGTCTCTACAAAAATAAAATAAAATTAACTCAGCCGGTCGTGGTGGCTCACACCTGTAATCCCTGCTCTTTGGGAGTCTGAGGCGGACAGATCACCTGAGGTCAGGAGTTCAAGCAAGCCTGACCAATATGGTGAAACCCCATCTCTACTAAAAATACATAAATAAGTGTGGTGTTGTGGTACGTGCCTGTAGTCCCAGCTACTCAGGAGGCTGAGGCAGGAGAATGGCTTGAACCCAGGAGGTGGAGGTTACAGTGAGCCGAGATTGCACCACGGCACTCCAGACTGGTTGACAGAGGCAAGGCTCCATCGTTAAAAAAAAAAAATACCAAAATCCCACAGATAAGCTGGGAGTCATGGCATGTGCCTCTGGTCCCAGCTGCTTGGGAGGTTGAGGTGGGAAGATGGCCTGACCACAGGAGGTGGAGGCTGCAGTAAGCCGTGACTGCACCACTGCACTCCAGCCTGAGTGACAGAGTGAGATTCGTCTCCAAAGAAACGAAAAAAGAAGTTCACCAACACAGTCAAGGGCAATATTGTCCAAGGTTTGGAAATGGGCAAAAGAAAATGCTGTGTGTCCTTTCTGTGGAACGCCAGGTGCCATCCTCCTGACCCCTGGGGATTATGATTCTATGGGGTGCACTTTTACTTATCTTTTTAATAACTAGGCTATTTTACAACTCCATAGGGATAAAAGCTAAGCTGTAAAAAGCTTGCAGTAATGCAAGTGACTCTTACCTACAAGAATACAAATGAATTTTGTCTGGCAAAGATACAATTGATTTCTATCCCAAAGAAAAGATAATCTAAAACATTAGATTTTATTGCATTGTAGGCTACTAAGGGTATTAACCACCTTTGCATTTATTAGCAACTTAATTTCAGCATTTATGGAACATATTTGACCTAAAACAACATGGGTTGGAAGTGTTTGGGTCCACTTATATGTGGATTTTTTTCAACACATATATTGGAAGATTCTTTGGAGATTTGTAACAATTTGAAAAAACTAGAAGATGAACTGCATAGCCTGGAAATATTCAAATAAATTAAAAAGGTAGGTCATGAATGCATAAAATATATGTAGTACTAGTCTATTATTTTTAGAGATAGGGCCTTGCTCTGTTGCCCCACACCTGGCTAATTTTTACATCTTTTATTTTATTTTTGTAGAGACAGGGTCTTACTATGTTAAGACTTCATCTCAAAAAAAAAAAGGGGGGGAATAAGCAATATATTCACATGTAGGGTATCAAACATCAGTGAAAGAATGAACTGTGCTCCCACAGCATGGGCACCAGGAGCTGTCAAGAATGTTCATATCAAGGAAAATTCTAGAAATTTTTCTCAAGAAGAGACAGTCTTGCTATGTTTCCCAGGCTGTTCTTGAACACTCCTGCCTCGGCCTCCCCAGCCACTAGGATTATGAGCATGAACCACTGCACCTAGCCCAATGCTAGTTTTTAAAAATAACTTACCACCATGAAATATACACAAATCTACCTTAAAAAGTTAAAATGTGTAAAAACTTATCTACACACTTACAGACCATGTATGCAGTCAAGAGAAATGTAAATGGATTTAAGGATGAGTGTTAAATCTGACTGTATAAAGTTAACTGTGACCCATACTGCACTCCTGTGATAATTTAAAGATGCAGTGTGAAATCTATCTGTATAAAGTTAACTGTAAGGCCCGGTGGCTCATGCCTGTAATCCCAGCACTTTAGGAGGCCGAGGCAGCTGGATCATGTGAGGTCAGGAGTTTGAGACCAGCCTGGCCAACATGGTAGAACCCTGTCTCTACTAAAAATACAAAAAAAAAAAAAAAAAAAAATTGACCAGGTGTGGTGGTAGGCACCTGTAATGCCAGATACTTGGGAAGCTGAGGCATGAGAATTGCTTGAACCAGGGAGGCAGAGGTTGCAGTGACCCGAGGTTGCACCATTGCACTCCAGCCTGGGCGACAGAGTAAGTCTCCGTCTCAAAACAAACAAGAAAACATACACACACACAAAACTTAACTGTAATACATACTGTGCTACTGTGATAATTTAAAGGTGTAGTGTTAACTCTAACCATATAAAGTGAACTATAATCATACTGCGCTACTGTAATCATTTTGTAGCCTTCTCCTGCTGCTACTTTAGTGAGCCCAAGTGTTGCAGGTATCCCTTTAAAATGCCATGTGGCAAGGTAAATTATCTAGGCAATGGCTCGTGCCTGAGGAAGGAGGATCACTTGAGGTCGGGAGTTTGAAACCAGGAATTTTTTCTACAAAAGAAAAATTAAAAAATTAGCCAGGCATGATGGCAGCTGCCTGTGGTTCTGGCTACCCAGGAGGCTGAAGCAGAGGATCACTTGAGCCAGGAGTTTGAGGCTGCAGTGAGCTATGACCATGCCACTGCACTCCAGCCTGGGCGACAGAGCAAGACTCTGTCTCAAAAACAGAAAACAAACCTGCTGTGCGATGCTATCTTCATGTGAGCAGTTTGTCTGCCTGGTAAGTTATGGACAGCAATGAAAAGTGATCTGTTGGCCAGGCGCGGTGGTTCAAGCCTGTAATCCCAGCACTTTGGGATGCTGAGGCGGGTGGATCACAAGGTCAGGAGATCGAGACCATCCTGGCCAACATAGTGAAACTCTGTCTCTACTAAAAATACAAGAAAAACTATCTGGGCGTTGTGGCAGGCACCTGTATTCCCAGCTACTCAGGAGGGCTGAGGCAGGAGAATTAATTGCTTGAATCCAGGAGGTGGAGGTTCCAGTGAGCTGAGATCATGCCACTGCACTCTAGCTTGGGTGACAGAGCAAGACTCCGTCTCAAAATAAACAAATTGATCTATTGCAGTTGTCTAGCATCCATCTTTGTGTTCGGTGCAATACTCTAAACCTTGAATAACACCATAGGACTCAAATGCAGTGCTGCTAATGACGCTGGAAGCGCTCCCAGAAAGCAAAGCCAAGTCACGACATTACGGGAACACTGAATTGCTTGAAAGGTACCACAGGTGGAGGTCTGCAGCCACGCTGCCTGCCATTTCAGACACACGATTCTTCTTGTAAACAGATGACATAAACTTTCAGTAATCAATAAATGTCATTACAGTACTTTATATGTTTATGATTTTCTTAACATTTCATTGTTGTATGATACATATACAAAAATGTGTTAATCGACTGTTGATGTTATTGGTAAGGCTTCTGGTTGATAGTAGGCCATTATCACTTTTGTTTTAGGGGAGTAAAAAGTTATACATGGATTTTTGACTGCAGGGGGACTGGCGTCCCTAGGCTCCATGTTGTTCAAAGGTCAACTGTGTTTGTGTGGGTTATGTTTATATATAAACACACATATAATACACACCATAAAATACAAAATGTATAAAAGTATATAGATGTTTATATGGTTTATGTGTACTATAGATGTTTATATACATGTTCCCCGCCTTCAAATTATTTGAACCAGTTTTAACATCTTACTGGTTTCTTCATAAAGCACTGAATAGTTTTACATCAAAAGCATGATTTGACCATTTTGAAAACCATAATTTAGCATAGAAATAAAATGCTTTCCCCCTTTTAAAAAAAACACATTCTTTTTTATTTTTTTCTTTATTTTTTATACTCATTTCTGTTCTGTAAAAAGAACAACATTCTATCTCAACTTCTTTTTTTTTTCCTTTGAGACAGAGTCTTGCTTGTTGCCCAGGCTGGAGTGCAATAGTGCCATCTTGGCTCATTGCAACCTCCACCTCCTGGGTTTAAGCAATTCTCCTGCTTCAGCCTCCTGAGTAGCTAGGAGTACAATGGTGCACCACCATGCCCGGCTAATTTTTAAATTTTTTGTAGAGAGGGAGTTTCACCCTGTTGGCCGGGCTCGTCTTGAACTCCTGGCCTCAAGTGATCTGCCTGCCTCAGCCTCTCAAAGTGCTGGCATTACAGGCATGAGCCACCGGGCCCGGCCCACGCCCCACCTTATTCTATCTTAACTTCTATTTATTTATCTGGAAAATGCTTCTAACCCTGCAACAGCACATGGAATGGCAGCTCTTGGAGCACAGCTCTTTGCCTCCTTAGTCGGACCAAGTTCCTTGAGGTCAGAAGGTGTGATGTGTTCATCTCTGCTCTCACAGCCCTGCCCGGCTCTTGGCACAGAGCTGACATTCTGTGAGTGGCTACATAAGCAAAGCCAGGAGAATAGAACCAATTCTTGTAACTCTGAAAGAGACTGTGCAAGGGTGTTCTATCCGCTAGATGAGGGAGCTGATACACAGAGCTGTAATGTGATTCGCTCAACCTCACGGTGCTAATTAGTCAGCAAATTGGGCCTGGAATCCCCATTCCCAGTTCCACGGATCTGGCAAGAAAGTGGTAGCCTCAACTGGGAATGGGGATTCCAGGCCCCACTGGTGACTAACTCGGACTGATGTTCGTTGACCGACAGGAGAGAAGGTGGCCCCTCACGCTGGCCTCGGCTTCCTTGTTTATACTTTCTCCTTGTGGTCTCAGCAGCTGTTATTGTTATGAGCTCTTCAAGCATTCTCGAGAGTGGAACTTTCTTTTCCAAGAAAGATCAGGTTTTCCCCTTTGGCCAGCGCTGATGTGGGCGAGCCCTAGGGAGGGCCTGGGTCTCACGCCTCTCCTGCTGGGGAGGACTTGGCTCTCATGCCTCTCCTGCTGGGGAGGGCTTGGGTCTCATGCTTCTCCGGCTGTGTGCTGAGCCTGGGTTCCTCCAGCTGGCCCAGCTGCTGATTCCAGCTTTGTCTTCCCCAGGGCAGACAAGTAGTGTCCACACTTCCACAGCACCAGCCTTCCATGTGGGCTAGAGGAGTCCCTGCCCTGAGTCTTGTGCTCCACCGGACTCTGCTCTGACTCCACTCCAGCTGCACCCTCCCTGGGAGGCAGGAATCACGTGGAATTGAGGGGTCTCACCCACCTAGAGCCTATCCCGCCTCCCTCCTTCCAGCCCACAGTCCAAGTACCTGGGACCTTAGAGTTTCTTGCCCAAATAGCCTAGCCTGCTTGTAGGGCCTGTGTGGGCCACTTGCCTGAGCCTTTCCTCCTGAGCAGCCCCTGGCCCAAGGGCAGTGTGGATGGAGACTTTGCGGGCGGGCTGAGGCGCCCATACCATGTGCTCACGGGACCATCTCAGAGCTGGAGCTGGAAGCAGGAGGGGAGGTGCAGGCCAGGGGGCCGCAGAAGCCTGAGGAATCTGACATTCTAAATTTAAATCTGATCTTCCAGGTTGTCAGGAAGGTCTATTCGTCAGGGTAGGAGAACAGTACATATTTTATGTAACAGTTTTATTAAAAGTTACTGAACGGGTAACTTAATATTTAGACTTGAGGTGCATGGCCAGCGACGTCTGCTCTGGTCCCAGGCTTTGCAGCTGTGACCAGCAGACCTGCACTTCCCTTTTCCTCCTTTGAGAACTCACTCCCGCTTCCTGATTTTCACTTCATACCTTAAAAAAAAGGAAAAGAAAGACTCTGCGACTAGTTAGTAAATTGCACTACATCCATATGGCGGACTCCTTGGCCACATCTAAGGAAGAACGAGGCAGCTCACTTGAGCCTGATAGGGAACAAAGGCCCAATGGCTCCCGGAGAGGAAGTGCAGCCAGCAGGCGCAGCGTGGGGTTTGCTGACATCTGCACCCCCACCCCCACCGGTGCTGCACCCCAACCTGGGACCACCTTGCTCTTCTCCGGCACCTGCTGCTCCCTGGTGCTGGAACACTCTTGCCCTGGCGGTCCTCGATTTGTTCGCATGTCACCTCATCAGAGAAGCCTTTCCTGACCATCCCCCACATCCCTTTGCTGTCCTTATTCGCCTCCACAGCACATATCACCATGTGACTGTGCAGCTGGTTGCTTATTTGTGTATTGTATTTATCATTCTACTAAAAACCGTAAAGCTGGAAACTTTGTTCACGGCTATACCCCAACACCTAAAGTAGTCCCTGGCATACAGCAGGCACTCAGTACCAAATAAACACGTGTATAAAAACATGTGCCATCTCTGCATATATGTATGTGTCTGGAATACTGCTAAAAGATACATAAGAAATGGGCAAAATGATTGTCTGTTTGAAAGGTGAGGAAAAGACACTTAGTTTTCACTACACGTTCTTTCCTGATGCGTGGCTTTGTTGCCACATGCATGTAACACTTATTTAGAATTTTTTTTTTTTTTTGAGACAGAATCTTGCTGCCATGCCAGGCTGGAGTGCAGTGGTGCAATCACAGCTCACTGCAACCACCACCTCCCGGGTTCAAGCGATTGCCTGCCTCTGCCTCACTGCAACTGCTGCCTCCCAGGTTCAAGCCAAGTAGCTGGGGTGACAGGTGTATGCCACCACACTTGACTCATATTTGTATTTTAGTAGAGTCAGATTTCACTATATTGGCCAGGCTAGTCTTGAGCTCCTGACCTCAAGTGACCCACCCACCTCAACCTCCCAAAGTGCTGGGATTACAGATGTGAGCCACCACACCCAGCCTGAATTTTTTTTTTTAAGTTTCACAGATTCATCAACAGAAGGAAAAATTTTTAAAAGGGGTTGAGGGCTGACTGACGGTGGCTCAAACCTGTAATGCCAGCTCCTAGGGATGGGAGCTGGTCACAAAAGACCAAGCGGTGATGAGAGGGGGTGCGACTTTCAGCTCCTCCCCAACCTCTAGGGAGGGAACAGGGCAGAAGGTCAGGTTGATCGCCAGTGGCAAATGGTTTAATCAATCACGGCTATGTAATGAAGTTTCAGCCCCCTCCCCCAACTCCAGGGCAGGATCAGGGCGAAAGGTCTGGTTAATCACCAAAGGCCAATGGTTTAATCAATCATGCCTGTGTAATGACGTTTTCATAAAAATCCAAAAGGACAGGGCTTGGAGAGCTTCTAGATAGCGGAGCATATGGAGGTTCCTGGAGAAAGGTGCCCCCAGAGAGGACGAAAGCTCTGCCCCATCTCCCGTACCTCACCCTGTCCACCTTTGGTATCCTTTGTAATGTCCTTCATGATAAATGGGCAGATGTAGGTGCTTCCCTAAGTTCTCTGAGCCACTCTTTCTAATTAACTGAACCCCCATTTACAGCCAGTCGTCAGACGTACAGGTGGAACAGGCTTGTGATTGGTGTCTGAAGTGGGGGAAAGGCTTGGAGACAGCACTCAGCCTCTGGGATCTGATTCCCTCTCCAGATAGTGTCAGAATTGAACCTGTCAATCATTCATCTGCTGCAGAAATCATTCATCAGTGTGTGTGTGGAAATGTGCCTGCCACAGCTGTGCCCCGCCCTGCCCTGCCAACATTTGGTCCCCATAGTCTTCTGTGTTGTTGATTGTTCAGTGAGCCTATAGATGATAAAGCAGTCTGTGGCCAGGTATGGTGGCTCATGCCTGTAGTCCCAGCACTTTGGGAAGCAGAGGCGGGTAGATCACTTGAGGCCAGGAGTTCAAGACCAGCCTGGCCAACATAGCAAAACCCCGTCTCTATTAAAATACAAAAATTAGCCAGGCATAGTGGCATGTGCTTGTAATCCCAGCTACTTGGGAGGCTGAGGCAAGAGAATCACTTGAACCCGGGGGGCAGAGGTTGCAGTGAGCCAAGATCGCTCCATTGCACTCCAGCCTGGGTAACAAGAGTGAAACTCCATCTCACAAAATAAATAAATAAATAAATAAAGTGTCAGAATGAAAAGTAGAGTCTGTTGAAGACTGTCTCCACTCTAGAGCAAATTCTAGCTTCCTATTGCCTTCCTTTCCTGGGGCTGCTGCCCTAGTAAATTACTACAAACTGGTTGATTTAAAACAAAATAAATGTATTCTTTCACAGTTCTGGCAGCCAGAATGCTGAAATCAAGGTGTCAGCAGAGCGGTGCACCCACTGGAGACTCCAGGGGAGCACCCTTCCTTTCTTCCTCCAGCTCCTGGGGCCTCCAAGGGAGAACCTTCCTTTCTTCCTCCAGCTCCTGGGGCCTCCAAGGGAGAAACTTCCTTTCTTCCTCCAGCTCCTGGGGCCTCCAGGGGAGAACCTTCCTTTCTTCCTTCAGTTCCTGGGGGCTCCAGGTGTCCTGGGCTTGTAGCTGCGTCACTCCAATCCCTGCTACATCCATCTTCCCAGGGCCACCTTCTAATCTCTATACATCTTACAACGATGCATGCCATGGATTTAGGGCCTGCTAGATGTCCAGGATGAGCTCATCATGAGAGCTTCAATTATATCTGCAAAGACCCTTTCCAAATAAAGGCACAGTCACAGGCTCTGAGAGTTAGGATGTGGGCATGTATTTTTCAGGCCATCATTCAACGTACGAGGTGTATAAATCCGACTTACTTTCTCTCTCCCTCCTTCCCTTCCATCTTTCTCTATCTCCACTTAACACATTTTCTTTTTCTCTCTTTTTTTCTTTCTCTCTCTTTTTCCTTCTTTCCTTTTTTTTTCCTGAGCCAAATTCTGCTGTGTCCCCCAGGCTGCAGTGGAGTGTCACAATCAAGGCTCACTGCAGCTTCCACGTCCCAAGTTCAAGCGATCTTCCCACCTCAGCCCCCAGCCTGCCCGGCCCAGGAGTACAGGCATGCACCACCACACCCTGCTAACGTTTTTATTTTTGGTAGAGACAGGGGTCTCAGCATGTTGTCCAGGCTGGTCTCAAATGCATGGACTCACGAGAGCTTTGAGCTTCCTGCTTTGGCTTCTCAAAGTGCTGGGATTACAAGCGTGAGCCACTGTGCCGGATCTAAATCCAACTTTCGTTCTTTTTTCCAATTCCACCCTCTCCATTCCCTGCAGCACAGGTGCTGGCAGGTGGAAGGAGGGCTCTCTTCTCTGTCCTTCATCCTTCGGCTTTGATCCTCTCAAGATGTGGGCCTTGGAGGGTTTCCCAGGAGAGCCTTTGTAATACACCCTCAGCCGACCACTGATCCACTGAGTGTCTGGTCCAGAGGTGCATCTCAGCCTCTACTGGTGGGTTCCCTTGCCCCCGGTGTCTGTTTACGGCTTCCTGAACTCTGCTTTCTACCAGTGTCTGCTTGGCTTTTGGGAATCTCCCCTGGAGAAAGGGTGGGAAGGCAGGCCTGCTCTGCCCCTCCCCATCTTAGCCCACTACAGCGAGCACTGAGCAGTTTCCCCCTCCCCTAATTCTCTAGGCTAGAGAATTAGGTTCAGGGCACATGGTTTGGGCTAAGGGTGGGGTGGGTGTGGGAGGGTGGCGGTGGGAGGGTGACCCCAGGGGACATTTGGCCATGCCTGAAGACATTTATTATTGTCACAGCTGGGGGTTGGATCTGTGCTACTAGGATTTAGGGGTAGAGGCCAGGGATGCTGCTAAATATCCTGCGGTACACAGGACAGACCCCGAACCCACCAGAGCCTACCTGGCTGAAAGTGTCAGTCGTGCTGTGGCTGAGTGCCCTGCTCAGGGCTCCTGCTCCCAAACTCCAGAGCCCCACACACTGCTCCTGGAGCTACGGCTGTTAGCCAGCGTGCTGCCCGGGAGAGAGAGGCCATCTTGCAGGCAGCCTCCATTTCTTGGAAGGGTCTTCTGGGTGGGGGTGGGGTGTGAAGGGGGAAACACAGATGGAGTTAAAGACAAGCTTGTCTTCTCATAACCTGTTGACCTATCACCTGGGCAGCTCCCCTCCCAAGGAATACGGTGTCTGCTATCAGTGAGGGGGAGGGGCAAAGGACCAGCTTGGATTCCCTCTTGGAAGGTCTTGAAGGGTGTCTGGCAGCTCCTCTTTAGAGGCAAAGGTCCTCGTTGCCTCTTCATCTCAGTGGAGGCTGCCAGGGTTTCAATGTGTCCCCAAAGGCTTATGTGTTGGTTAACTGAATGCAACAGTGGTGGGGGATGAACAAGGTCAATAAGAGCCTGAGCAGAGGTGACTCTGTCATGAGGACAGAGCCTTTTCGAATGGATTAATGTTGTTTTGGCAGGAGTTGTGGGTAACCCCCCATCTAGGCACCAAGGAAGGAGAGCTAAGTAGATTCCCAGCACAGTTAGTGCCTGAGGAATATCTTAAAGTGTTCCTGCTCAGTTTTCCCTTTTATCCTTTATATATAATCATAGTTTATAGAATTAGTGCCTGAAGAATATCTTACCACTCAGTTATTTCCATATATATATATATATATATATATATATATATAATTATATCTTAGTTCATAGTCGGAGAAATGCTTAGAGCAGACACTGTGAAGCATGAATTAAGGGATAAACAGCTACACATATATAAGCGCATCTTGCTTATAATCGGAGGAATGTCTAGAGCAGACATGGTGCAGAGCATGACTTAAGGGAAAAGCAGTTACACCAGGACAAGAATATTTGGCCCAGGTGGCAGCGTTTGGTATCGTAAAGATACCCGCTGTGTGGCAGGGTTGGGGCAAGAGCCACTCCTCCTGATAAAGGAGTTGTAGGACCTTGCATCCATTTCTTGTGGAGGGCTGCCCTCAGACCAGCAAACCCGCCAGCGTCCGAGGGCTTAAAACCCCTCCAATATAATCATGCCTTGGTGACTATATAACTTGTCAGCTTTCTACCTACTGTGCTGATTCAGAGCATCCTCCTATAGAAATCACTGGAAGCTGCCGGCAGGTGGCTGTAGACCTGGTCAGCTCTGTTGCTGCTCAAAGCATCTCCTATAGAATTCCTAAGAAGTAGCCTGTCCCTAGATAAGAGATATTGCACACTGCACTCTTCACTGTGCACCACCTCCTAGCCTCAGTGACCTAATGGGGTGGACCCCTTGCTTATCGCTCATGTGAATGTCTTGACCCTATTAGTCCTTAAAGACGACCTCACTCACTACCCTTCCCCCTGACCTCTACCTAATAAATTCAGAGGCTTCTGGACATTCAGGGGCCTCACCTGTCTCTGCTCCTAGGTGGCATGGCCCCCCCAAGCCCAGCTGTTTTTTCCAGTCCTTCTATGTCCTGTCTCTCTACTTGGATCCAGCGCCTCAGCACAGCGACAGGGGACACCCCACAACCCTGTAGGGCTGTGACCCTACATCAGTGAATGTGGTCTCCTGAGAGCATGTTGTGAAGTGAGTCTGTGGTGACTCACCCTCTGTCGGACACACTTGCTTTTGCCGTCTAACTTCCGCCGAGATGACCCGCCCTCACCAAACACGGGCACCCCACTCTTGGACTTCCAGCCTCCAGAACTGTGAACTGAAAATACTTTATAATTTACTCGGTTGGTGGCGTCTGAGACAACAGGGAGTGCCCAGAAGCGTTCGTTTATTCGTTTGAAATCTGCCCCCCTCTCTAGACAGCAAGCTCTTTAGAGGCAGAGGAGTCTGTTACGTAAATGAAGACTTCACCTTATTTAGAGAATCGCTGGGTTTGCAGCTAGCAAGATCTCTCTGTCTCTGTTTGTCTGTCTGTCTATTAGTAATCCCTGTAATTAATTTGAAGAAAGAAGATATGAGCTTGTTTGGACCAAGGAGCAAAAACAAAAGAGAGGAGACCATTTTGAATGTTGTTGAGTAGACAGAGAATGAGGCTCTTGCCTAGACTATGGGAAGAGGAGGTAGTAAGAGTAAAAGGGCTGCATCACGAGCCCTCCCCATGACACTGGCATGAGGGGCTGTGCGGCCTGGTGCCTGGTCTAGGATGGGGCACACACGTGTGATGAGAGAGGCTGTGCAGCCTGGTGCCAGGTCTCTGGTGGGGTACACACATGTGGGGGGAGGGGCTGTGCGGCCTAGTGACAGGTCTCAGATGGGGTACACATGTGTGGCGAGAGAGGCTGTGCAGCCTGGTGCCAGGTCTCAGGTGGGGTACACACATGTGGGGCGAGGGGCTGTGGGGCCTAGTGACAGGTCTCAGATGGGGTACACATGTGGCGAGAGAGGCTGTGCGTCCTGGTGCCAGGTCTTGGGTGGGGAGCTCACCTCTGCAGTGAGCATGCAGGAGTTTCCAGGAGAGGATGAGGCCGTCTCACACTGGGTCTGTGGGAGGGGAGTGAACAGTCCAGAGTGTGCTGCTTTGTGGTACAAGGGGACAAACGCTGGAGCAGGAGAGAAGGGACTGGCTTCTTGACTAGCCAGGAAGCTGCACCTGTGTTCTCCGGTTAGACAGCCCCAGGACACAGACAGATAAAGGTGGTTTTGTTCCTGTCATTGGGACCTCATGTGGTAAGACCTGGGAAAATGAGGGTTAAGTGACGAATGTGCCAATTGTGTCTGGCCAGAGCTGGCACACAGCAGAGGTGCAGCACGTGTTCCTTGAAAGCTTTAATCGTGGAGCTAGGGGCATGGGGTTTGTGGGGCCCCACAGGTCAGCCTGTGTGTCTTTTTCAGGTGGCCGGCAGTCCCCAGGGAGGTCGAGTCACCTCAGAGACACGGAGTGCACCGCCCTGTCTATGCAAGTGGTGGTGTGAGCACTCCTGGGGGCTGGATGCGTGGGTGTGGCCAGTGAAATCCCTGCACCCTTGAGGCTTTAGGGTTAGGGAGGTGAGGAGGGAATACTGACATTAATAATGCTCACCAGGCCGGGCTAGGCGGCTCACGCCTGTCATCCCATCACTTTGGGAGGCCTAAGCGGGCGGATCACCTGAGGTTAGGAGTTTGAGACCAGCGTGGCCAACATGGTGAAACTGTCTCTATTAAAAGTACAAAAATTAGTTGGACATGATGGGAGGTGCCTGTAATCCCAGCTTCTCGGGAAGCTGAGGCAGGAGAATCGCTTGAATCTGGGAGGAGGAGGTTGATGTGAGCGGAGATCACACCGCTGCACTCCAGCCTGGGCGACAGAGCAAGACTCTGGCTCAAAAAAAAAAATAAAATAAAATAAAAACAATAATCTGCTCACTAATTGAGGGCCTGTAGCGAGCCGCTCACAATCTCATTCAGACATTACCGGACTCCTGTTTTCTCTGTTTTGCACATAAAGAAACTGCGGCTTGAAGTTCGAGACCAGCCCAGCCCCGGTAACGTGGTGAGACCTCGTCTCTACAAAATACAGGAATAAGCCGGGCGTGGGGCGGCGCCTGCGGTCCCGGCGACTCGGGAGGCTGAGGCAAAGAGGTCGTTGGAGCCCCGGACCATGGAGCCTCTTCCCGCGCGAGCCTGGCGGCGCCGGGGCCTCGGGCACGCTCTGCCGGGCGCCACAGGTCCGGCCGGAGGGGGCGGGGCGGCGGCGGGGCCCGCGGTGGCCGCCAGGGGGCAGTGCGCGCGCGCGCGCGCGCGCGGGCCGCGGCGGACCAGGTGAGCTGGGAAGTAGGGCCGCGCGTCCGGGCCGGGTCTGAGGCAGGAGCGCTGCTGAGCGCGGGCGGCCTGGGTGAGGTGGGGGGCGCCGGGGCCTGGGGGGCTCAGCCCGGGCGGGGCGCGTCCCGGGAATGGCGGGTGGGTGGGGCCGCGCCCGAGTGACGCTCCGCCCCAGCGGCCCGGACCCCCCCAGCTCGGGGGTGGGGGTGGGAGGAAGGGGGAGGGGGGGAGGGGCGGGCGGCGCGGGGCGAGTTCCGGGGCGAGTTCACCCGCTGCGTTTCCCGGCGCCCGCCCCGGCTCGCACGTGCTGGGGAGAGCCAGTTCACGGAGTTGGGCGGGCGGCGTCTGGGAAGCGCCTCAGCCGTCCGGACGCCCCAGCAGAGGCGCAGACACCGCCCTTCTCCCTCTCTAACCCTCCCCCTCCCCTTTCTTTCCCCTCCCTCCTTCCCCTCCCCTTCCCCCGCCTTTCCCTTCTTCTCTTCCCTTCCCGCGCTGAGAAGACCCTGCCGGCGTTTAGAGTTTGGCTCCTGCCCCGCTGCTCTGAGGGCGGAGCGGCCTGAGGGTCCACCGGGTGGTCCTGACACCCCGGGGCTTGTCCTGTAGGGAGGGGGCGGCGAGAGCGATGGAGATTCCAGGGAATGTCGGGTCACCAGCGTCTGTGCGCAGGAGCCTGGGATCCTCCAGGGAGCCTGAAGGGTCGAGGGGAGTCTGGGGAGGCCCCTGGCGCGGGGCAGAGCCCCCTGCAGCCCCGTCGTCCCTGCCCCGCACCCGCCGAGGTCGCGCCCCCAGCCCGCGCCTTTGTCCTCCACGTGGCCTCCTGAAAAAGCAAAACGGCGCGTCTGAGCCGCCAGCTTCCTCTCTTCTCCGTCACATTTTCCCGAAGAGCGCAGCCCCTGCTGCCGCCTCCGGGCCGCCCTCCGTCCTCTGCACCGGCGGCCACTTCCCCGAAACCGCTCGGCCCGAAAGTCATTTTGTTTCCAGACACGCTCTCACCGGGAAGGAAGAGGCCCCGGCCCGGGGTCCAGCCCGCAGCCTCCCGCCATGGTTCCCGGGCCTCTCCGGGATCCTTCTGTGCTGGGCCTTCCTCCCTCTCTCCAGGACCTTTCCCAGGTCTGCGCTGCGCTGCCCGCGGGCTGGCTCAGGAGTCCTCTGGGAACGCCCCCTCTGACTTCTGGCCTGTCCGGTCCTGCTCTCTGGGTGCCCGGGTTCCCCTCACAGCGCACCCAAGACAGGACTCCTCCTCCTCCTCCTCCTCCTCCCCCAGCCCGCGGCTGCCCTCACTCACTTCCCGCCGGTGCGTTTCCCTCATCCTGTCATCTACACTTGTCCCGAAATGTGCCCACCTGTCGTCCCCTCTCCTTTGTGACTGATTCCTACAGGCCTTGAACATCTCAGTCCAGGGTGCAACAGGCCTCTTAGCTGGGAATCCCCTCCAGCCGCCCATGCGGCAGGCCACCTCCAGACTAGGGTCCCTCAGCCCCCCCCACCCCCGCCCCGCTCCTCCCTCACCCCCCCACCCCCGCCCCACTCCTCCCTCACTCCCCCCCACCCCCGCCCCACTCCTCCCTCACTCCCCCACTTCCACTCCCCCGCCCCGGCCCCCACTCCCCTGGCCTCGCCCAGGCAGAGCTCAGAGCTCCCCTGCCGGGATCTGAAGGCCCTCAATCACAGGGCCTCATTCTCAAAGCAGTTTCCAGTCCTGCCCCTTCTTCCCTCCTGCCCCTGGTTCGACCCTCTCACCTCTACCCTCTGGTACTTGGCTCGGGTGTGGTTTCCTTGGGAACGCGTTGTTCACCTCCCTGTCGGCACTGGGGCCCTTTCCTGGCTGCGCCCTCCGCGTGCCCTCAGGCACCAGCTGCAGCTGTCTGCTGACCTCACAGCCCCTTAAGTCCTGGACAGCAGCGGGAAGCTTATTCCCCTTCTCCCTGGATCTCCGGGACTGGGCACCCTGTACGCGCTGGATAAAGCCGTTCCCACCCGCAGACCTCCCAGAACGCCTCTCGGGCGTGCTTCAGAGTGCAGTTAAGAAGCCCTCCCTCCTGGACCGTTCTGTTCTTCCGGCCTGTCTGCGCTTCTGCCTGCGTATTGATGGATCCGTGTGCCACACACTTTATAAAGCACTTTATTCTCTGCTGTTAGCCTCCGGTGGTATCCTGAGTGCGATATACACTTTTCCATGAGGACACAAACTCAGGGCCAGAGAGCTGCCTAAATCACAGCATATAGGTGGGCAAGGCTGGAACTCAAGTGTGCCTGACTCCCAAGGCTGTTTTTAGATGCTAGGATTTGCCGTGTGTCCGGGAAGGCATATTTTTCAGTCCGGGGAGTGTGTGTTACACATCTTCCGTGCCTTCTCTGCCCTGGCCCAGGTGTGCAGGACTTCCTGGTGGCTTGGGTGGTTGGTTGGTTGCTTGGGACTCTGGTGGTCTCCAGGAAAGGACTTTGTAACAGACGGATGGTTCATGATAGGACCCATGATCCAGGGAGGCTGTGGTATCAGCCGCAGGAGGCCTTGGAAACGGGCCGTTTTTTTCTGTCTTGCCTTAAGTAAGAGTTGTGAATAGAGAGAACCTCGTGAGGGCCCCGGGATCATTTCTGCCCCTTTTAAAATGCCGTGTTTTTGGTAAACAAGATTAAACCCCCTCACCCCAAATAGGAAAACCTTCAACTGTCTTTAGGAGATGGTCTTCCCCCTTCCCTTCTCTCTGCAGGTCACTGTCATATGAAAATTAGCTCCTGCTGTGAAGTGCGGTTGCCATGGCGACTGGTAGGGAGGCTGGAATCTTGCTCCTGGGTCTCTGGCACTGTAAGCTTTGAGAGGGCTTTTTCCATCTTTGTCATCTAAAATAAAATACCCCTTTTCATTCTTCTTTTGCATCAACATTGAGAAACATTTTTCTCCAGGCAGTGATTTTTGGGTACTTTTGGTGCCAAAGCAGGTTGTCAGCAGGCTGCTGGCACACCGTTAATATGACCCCAGCACGGTGACCCTGGCTGAGGTCCCGTTTTGAGTGACATCCAGTGCCCCATGCATAAAAGGACAGTCGCTGCGAGCAGTGTGCATCTCTGATGATGCCTGGAGAGGCTGAGGGATGGGAGTGATCTGGCGTGGAGGGGAGGCCTTGCTGGTGGAGCTCTGCTCCGGCTGGAGGTGGTAATTTTGCTTGTTCTCAGTTGCTGACTCCTTTCCTTTTTTTTTTTTTTTTTTTTTGAGAGGGAGTTTTGCTCCAGTTGCACAGGCTGGGAGCACAGGCTGGGAGCACAGGCTGGGATTACAGGTGCCTGTGACCACGCCCAGCTAATTTTGTGTTTTTAGTACAGATGAGGTTTCTCCATTTTGCTCAGGCTTGTCTCGAACTCCCGACCTCAGGTGATCTATCTGCCTCAGACTCCCAAAGTGTCGGGATTACAGGTGTGAGCCACTGCACCCGGCCCTGCTATCTCCTTTTCTTTGAGGACCTTGCTCACAGATATCCGGGCAGGGGCCACCCAGAGCACGGTACCTACTGCAGGGGTGTTGAGAAAGACAGGGTACCTCCAGCAGGAATCATTGCCATTCACACTGATGGGAGCTCACTTTGTGCAGATGCTGTTCCCTTGTTTAAACCTCAGCCAAATGATGTTAGAGTACTATTACTAATGCTAAGGTAAGGTAAGGAAGCTGGTGCACAGAGAGATTGAGTGTTTGTCCAAAGACACACAACAAGTAGGGGACTTTAGTCCTAGAAAGTTCCACTCCTTTGGCCAGTAGTCTTCTTTTTAATTAAAAAAAAAATTTTTTTTAATACCCGGACTTTAAGGAGATGGCCAATACTCTTTACATGGTGCTCTGTAGACAATGGAAGGACCACATTTAAAGAGTGAAAGGGTAGGCCCAGCATAGTGGCTCACGCCTGTAATACCAGCCCTCTGGGAGGCCAAGGTGGATCACGAGGTCAGGAGTTCAAGAGCAGTCTGGCCAAGATGGTGAAACCCTGTCTCTTCTAAAAATACAAAAATTAGCTGGACTTGGTGGTGGGCACCTGTAATCCCAGCTACTTGGTAGGCTGAGGCAGAGAATTGCTTGAACCCAGGAAGTGGAGGTTGCAGTGAGCCAAGTCCATCCTGGGCAACAGAGCGAGACTCCATCTCCAAAAAAAAAAGAGTGAAAGGGTAAATAGGAGAGGTGGGGCACTTGGCTTTCCCAAGACTTGAGGCTGAAAGCAGTAGTTTTCAGTGAGGCATTTTAGGATGTTTGCAGTGAAAAGGCATGCACTGGAATGTTCATAGCAGTATATGATGGCTAGAAAAACCCCGCTGGAAGCCTCCGGTGTTTATCAGCGGCAGAATGGACACACAAATTGGGGTGAAGACAGACAATAGAGCGCTGCACCGTGGTGAAAAGGAACCATCTGTGCCCACACAGCACAGCAAGGATGAATCACACAGACACAATGTTCAGCACAAGGAATGAGCCATAAAGGAGCCTGTCCTGCCTGATTCCACGTCTAGAAAGTACAGCAAGGGCAGAATGCATAGCAGGTGCTAGAAGTCAGGGGCATGGCTTCCGGGAGGCATGAGGGAGGCTCCTGGGAGGCTGATGCTGCCTGGTTTCTTTATCTGGGCATCCGTCACATTAACCTGTTCCGTGTGTGTGCTCCTCGGTGTGGGTGTAGTCAATACAATAGAGAGGAATGGGAAGAAAGGCTAAACCCAGCACATGAATACAGACACACGTTCCCTGCTCAGAGAAGCCATACCTGTGACTTCACTGTACCTGCAGCCCTGCAGCCCTGGGTTTCTTTGTGGCTTTTTTTTTTTTTTTTGAGACAGTTTCATCTTGTTGCCAGGCTGGAGTGCAGTGGCGCAATCTCGGCACACCGCAACCTCCACTTCTTGGGTTCAAGCAATTCTCCTGCCTCAGCCTCCTGAGTAGCTGGGATTACAGGCATGCACCACCACGCCCAGCTAATTTTGTATTTTTAGCAGAGATGGGGTTTTTCCATGTTGATCAGGCTGGTCTTGAACTCCCGACCTCAGGTGATCTGCCTGCCTCAGCCTCCAAAGTGCTGGGATTACAGGCGTGAGCCACTGTACCCGGTCTGTAGCCCTGGGTTTCTTGTGACAGGTGGGAGGTGACATGAGGGTGACCACGCTGGTTCCCATGGGGTTGGCTCTGGGAACTAGGGAGCTGAGCCTGGGCCGGCTCTGGTTTCTTCTTGCCTCCCTCCACCCGGCTGGGTCTGGGGAGAGCTCTCTTAGCTAGAAGGTGGCTGCTTGGGTTGGGCGAGCCCCTGGAGTGGCCATTTTCTTGCTGTTGGGATGCTGGGGGGGTATAGGCGCAGTGGTGTCACCCCAGCTGGCTGTGGGGAGTCCTGCCGGCCTGCAGGACCTGCAGAACACGGGTGGAGCTGCAGCCCTGGCGTAGACATCCTCACCACCTGATAGCAGCAAGCTGCCTGCAAAACACTGACATTTCAAGGCCTGTGCCAGCCCATAAAGTCAGCAATGTTCACGGGAGGGCAGTGCCTCCATTCACATGTCAGTTACGTGCTGCTAAAAATACCCGAGCACCTTATTTAAGACCGAAATAACATCATTAGTGCCACGTTCGAAAGCACTTATCTTACCATGGGCACCTAATCATCTGCATGTGGATACTGATGATCGGTCCCATCTCCATCACCCAGCTGTGCTCATGCCTAAATTTGCATTCTGGTGCATTTTCATCTTTGGGTCTGGCCCATCCAAGCTGTTGGGTGACACCAGGGTTTAGTCTTCTTTTGCTCAGCCCCTTCTCACTTATGGGTGGTGTATCCCCTGACTCACTCACAGAGGGGCAGCATCTCAGAGTTAGAAGGCCTGTCTTCCTCATCCAAGAGTCCCTGCCGTCAGTAGCTGGATGGGTGACCATTTGGCCTGTACATCAAGGCCGCTGGCAATGAGGGGCAGCACAGCCTGTCTGAGGGTTGGGTGATGGTTTTCACAGTAAGGAGGAACTGTGGAACTACGTGGAGGCCTGGAGCATCCAGGGAGGCTGAAACTGACGAGGAGACATGTAATAGAGATGGGACCTGTAAAACTCTGGGATCCCAGGCTTGGAAAGGAACATGATGGTAGGTGCAGTCTGGTAGGACCTGTTCTGATAAACGCAGCTGCCCTGTGAAATGGTGATTCAGTGATTGCGCTTCTCAGGACCTGGCTCTAAAGAAACTGTGAGATAGTGATTCAGTGATGCCACTTCTTAGGACCTGCCCTAAAGAAACGCTGGCACCTGTGCCACAGGTGACAACTTCTGGGACAGCCTTTATGACAGTTTGTGATGGTGAAAAATCGTATACAGTCTGAATGTTTGTTGGTGGTGAGAAAACTACATAAGCTTGTATTTTCATACCTTGGACTGCTGTGCAACTTTGAAAAAGAATTAGATCTTTATATAAGAACATGAATGTCAAGGTGGGCGGATCACCTGAGATCAGGAATTGGAGACCAGCCTGGGCAACATAGTGAAACCCTGTCTCTACTAAAAATGTAAAAATTAGCCGGGGGTGGCAGCACATATATGCCTGTAGTCCTAGCTAATAGGGAGGCTGAGGCAGGAGAATCATTTGAATCCTGGAGGTGGAGGTTGCAGTGAGCCAGGATTACACCACTGCACTCCAGCCTAGGTGACAGAGCTAGACTCTGTCTGAAAAAAAAAATTAAAAAAAATTAATGTCTAGTCTCAACCCCTTCCTGAGGGGAGAATTCTTCCCCACATCGGTCCCTGAGTCCTAGGTGGATGGAGACAGAGAGCGTCACTGCATGATGCTTTGCATTTAGGGGCAGCCCAGGAGGTGAAAATTCTTCCCTCTTTTGAGCTGAAATCTGCCTCTGTTGTCCATTTGGAGACATCTCATCAGGATCTGCCCTAAAGAAACTGTGATTCAGTGATTCACCTTCCCTTTTCCAAAGGCAGAGTTTCATGGTTTAAGTTCCCTCTCATGCCTCCTCCTCCGGGCACCTCCAGGGCTTCCTGCCATCTCTAGGGTAATACGGCCCGTGTGCTCCCAGGCCTGCAGTGCCGGGCTCCTGCTTACGCTCTGCCAGGCTCACCAGCCATCCCCCCAAAATCTCTGTAGAACTGTCCGCCTGGATGTTGCTTGACCTTGACATAACAGTTCTTAAAAAAAAAATGTCAGTTGGGTGAGGTGGCTCACGCCTGTAATCCCAGCACTTTGGGAGGCAGAGGCAGGGAGATCACCTGAGGTCAGGAGTTCGAGACCATCCTGGCCAACATGGCGAAACCCTGTCTCTACTAAAAATTAAAAAATTAGCCTAGTATGGTGGTGCAGGCCTGCAATTCCAGTTACTCAGGAGGCTGAGGCAGGAGAATTGCTTGAACCCAGGAGGCGGAAGTTGCAGTGAGCCAAAATGGCACCACTGCACTTCAGCCTGGGTGACAGAGCGAGGCTCCGGCTCAAAAAAAAAAAAGTATTTTTTTTGAATTATAAATGTAATTCATGTCATTGTGGAAAATTTAGAGCACAAAGAAGAATATAAAAATCTGTGATTTTCAACCTCCAGAGATAACCAGTGTTTACCTTTTAAAAATGCAGATGATAACAGACATGATTGGATAACCTGCATTTATTTCCCTTTATTGACTGAGATCTGTAATGAACATTTTCCCTCCTTTTTGCATCTTTCTTTTTTGAGATCTTGTTGCATACAAAATATCATTTTTAAACACAGAGAAGTTTTAAATGTTTATGTGGTATTACAGACTGAACGTTTGTGTTCCCTCAGCATTCCTGGGTTGTAGTGCTCACCCCTAGTGTAGCTGTGTGTGGAGTCAGGAAGTAATTAAGAATAAACGAGGTCAGAAAGTTGGGGCCCTGACCCATCAGATTCAGATTTGTGTCCCTATAAACAGATGCTGGAGAGCTCTGGCCCCTCCCCCTTCCTTCTCCCCCCTGCCACTACCCGCATTCTCTTTCTCAACCTCTCTGTCAATCTCTCTCTCTTTTAAATTAAAAATATTTTTTTATAGCAGAGATGGAGTTTTGTCATGTTGCCCAGGCTGGCCTCTTCCTCCAGGGCTCAGGCAAGCCTCCCACCTCAGCCTCCCAAAGTGTTGGGATTACAGGCATGAGCCACTGCTCCCTGCCTCTGTCTCCCTTTCTCAGCCTCCCACTCTTTCTCAACCTCTGTCTCTCTCTTTCTCCTTTACTCTCTTTCTCAGTCTCTCTCTCTCCCCCCCCATCCCTCTCTCTCTCCCTCTCCCCGCCGCCATTTCTTCCCCCCTGACTCTCTCTGTCTCTCCCTCTCCCTGGGCCTGGTGCTCAAAGGAAAGGCCATGTCCACAGCCAGGGGGAGAGCCCTCAACAGAACCAGAGCCAGCTGGCACCTTGATCTTGGAATCTACAAGCCTCTAGGACTGTGAGGAAGGAATGGCAGTTGTTGACGCTGCCCTGTCTGTGGTATTTTATGGCAGCCTGAGCTGACCAGTGCATTTGATGAGGTATATCAGTCTTTCCATTTTATGATTTTTCAAAAACTCTCTGTTTTTGGGTTTGAAAGTCTTTCTCACGCCAAGGTGAGATAAATAAATATTCAGCTCTGTTCAGGTTCTTTTTTGGTTCCAGCCTTTCCATTCAGCTTTCTCTTTGACTTTCAATGCTAATTCAATCAATATTTATTTTGTTTTATGATGGAAGGGAAGACCTTCATTTTCTTTCTTTCCAAGTTGTTGACCTGTTCTTTCAGTTCACTTTCTTTGCCCACAAACTGTATTTTAAACTTAAATTTATTTTTGGAAGATACATTATAATCATGTCATTTAAGGGGCCGGATGCAGTGGCTCATACCTGACATCCCAGCACTTTGGGAGACGGAGGCGGGTGAATCACTTGAGGTCAGGAGTTCAAGACCAGCCTGACCAACATGGTGAAACCCTGTCTCTACTAAAAATACAAAAGTTAGCTGGGTGTGGTGGGGCACACCTGTAATCTCAGCTACTCTGGAGGCTAACGCAGGAGAATCGCTTGAGCCTGGGAGATGCAGGTTTCACTGAGCTGAGCTTGCACCACTGCACTCCAGCCTGGGCAACAGAGCGAGACTCTGTATCAAAAAAAAATTATGTCATTTAAAATTCTAAAGGTACGAAGAGACAAATGGGAAGAGTCTTCCTCCTTTATTTCTCAGCCTTTCGGGTCCAGGAACTGGTGTTTCTAGATTTGGGTATCCTTCCCTCTTTCCCTAAGTGACTTGAAATATTAGCCCATTTGCACACTGCAGTTTTCTTTACCCATTTTTTCTTTATTAGATTATTACTGATTCATGGGAGATCGCCATATGTTCACGTATTAGCCCTAATCTCACACCTATTAAGCTGCAAATACTTCTCTCAGTTTGTGGCTTGCTTTCTAACTGTCTTAATGCATCTTTTGAACAAAATAGTCAAATACTTCAGTAAACTTACCATGAACTAAAGTTCAGTATTTGTTGATGATATTTTTCTTTCATACCTGTTCCTCTGATAAACTCAGATAAATGTGCAGGCTTTGAAACCCAGGTTCCTGTCAACATAGAGAACATGACCATCCCACAGCACTCCCCACCCCCCCACCCCGACTTTCCCGTCACTTCCTGTCCCACCCCCTGCAGGCAGCCACTCCGGAGTTTTTTCACCAGAGGGTAATTTTTTTTTTTTTTTTTTTTTTTTGAGATGGAGCTTTGCTCTTGTTGTCCAGGCTGGAGTGCTGTGGCATGATCTTGGCTTACTGAAACCTCTGTCTCCTGGGTTCAAGCGATTCTCCTACTTCAGCCTCCCAAGTAGTTGGGATTACAGGTGCGCACCACCACGCCTGGCGAATTTTTGTATTTTTCTTAGAGACGGGGTTTCACCATGTTGGCCAGGCTGGTCTTGAACTCCTGACCTCAGGTGATCAGCTGGCTTCAGTCTCCCAAAGTGCTGGGATTACAGGTGTGAGCCACCATGCCTGGACACCATAGGGTAATTTTGCCTGTACTAGAACTTCATGTAAATGGGATCATGCGACATGTTCTTTTGTCAAAGGCTCCCTCACTTTCGTTTGGCATCGTGTTGTCGAGATTTGTCCCTGTTGTTGTTTGGGTCTGTACTTGCTTCCTTTTCATTGGTCAGTAATAATTCCTTGGTGTGAATATGTATGACTTGCTTACCTATTCACCTCGTGATGGACCCTTGGGCTGTTTTTGTTTTTGGCAGTTATCAGTGGAGTGGCCATGAGTATTCTTGTTGATATACGTTTTCATTCCCCTTCATATACTTTATTTCTCTTACATGTTTTACTTCTTTTAAGAGTGAAATTGCTGGGTCATGGGCTAGGTGAACATTTTTTCTTAAAATATTGAAGTATAGTGCTGTGCATGGTGGCTTATGCCTATAATTCCAGCAATTTGGGAGGCCCAGGTGGGCAGATTTCTTGAGCCTGGGAGTTTGAGGCCAGCCTGGGCAACATGACAAAAACCCATCTCTACAAAAAACAGAAAAATTGGCCAGGTGTGGTGGCATGCACAGGTAGTCCCAGCTACTTGGGAGGCTAAGGTGGGAGGTTCAGGCTGCAGTGAGCCTTGTACCACTGCACTTCAGCTTAGGTGACAGAGCAAGACCCTGTCTCAAAAAAAAAAAAAGCATAGCATCTATTCAGAAAACTGTACACATCAGAAGTGTACTGTTTAAGGCAGCTCACATCGGAAGTGCACTGTGTGTTTAATGCGGCACACGTCGGAAGTGCCCCATATGTTTAATGCAGCACACATCAGAAGAATTCTGCATTTTTACAAAGTGGACACACCCCACATAGTTATCTCCCAGCTCAAGGGGTGGGATCTCAGCCCACATGGGGCTGCTGTGCTGGGCTGTCCACTCTGGCATCTGAAACTTTCTGGAGTGAAGCAAGGAGAGGAAGGATTTTGGAGGCACTTGTTCCCGTCGTGAAGGTGGGTGAGACTGAAGACCTGTACTGTTGCAGCCAGCAGGGCGCCTGCTTTCTTCCCCACTGGGGTCTTCAGCCCTCTGGTTCTGAGCTACTAGGTAGTCCTCCAGCAAATTCCTCTCCACTTAACTCACACAGACTTGATTTCTGTTGCTTATGACCAAAGAACCCCGATGGACACAGTGTGCCCAGCCAACTATGAGAACCAAAAATTTGTTGGAGTGTATCCCTCCTATTGCTAAAACTTAGGGAGTAAATGACCTTTCACTAGCCCCTGAGTTTGTACATGACCCTATTTGGATGGTTGGATTCCTGAACTCTCAAACAGGCAGTCGCCATAGATCTCACTTTAAAGTTCGTAACAAACTACTTCGAACATTTGGGAGTTATGAAGTGTTATTTTTTTCTGCCCATCTTTAAATTTAGTTCACAGCTTTGAAACAATTTTCTTTCAGTCCCCAGTGGGAAGTTAATGGAGCGCACTGGCTTAATTTAGAAGGTGAAATGTAGGCATGAGTGTTATTTTCTGGACTTAATTTTTGGAAACCAGCTTCATTCCTCTTGCTACTTGATGTAGCGTGTGAGGCATTAGGTGAGGGTTTTGGTGTGGTGATCAGAATACGAGGGTTGGAGCCAGTGTTTTTTACACCATCCCTTGGGGACTGCTTGCTTTAAGAAGGCCCAACACCTAAACTGTTCTGCTTTAAGTGGGGCCTCATTTAAAAGCAAAAAAGGAAATGAATTCTCCTCTGGTTTCTTTTTTTAATGCCATCCAATCACATAGATTAGTGATAGGAAATGGCCCAATTTCACCTGGTCTCTGAATGGTCACAGGGCATGCCCTGTTAATCAAGGAGAAGGTGCCATGGGTGAGGCTCTCCAAAAAAAGGTCAGAGATGAAATTATCTCTAACCCCAGATGGTAAAGATCAGCCCAGCTGGGTCTGGAAGCAGCCATTCAGTTGCCTGTATCTTCTGTGTTCCTCCCCACCTCCACGGCCTGCTCTGAGAGCTGACTCCTGCAGTGACCTTTCTCTACTGCCGCATCTAATCCTGTGGGGGGCTTTCCTCATTTGCAGAAGCCACTTTTCAGGGGCTAGTGACTCCCACCTCCATGTGAAGACTTTTCTCACACCATCCTGGCTTGTTATGACCTTACACTTCCGACGTGAGCTGAGCAGAAACAAGATGTGGTTATTTACTGGGAAGTCTCTTAGCCCATTCAGACTGCTATGCTGAAATACCATCATCTGAGTGAGTTATAAACCACAGACATTAATTTCTTATGGTTTTGGAAGCCGGGAATTTCAAGATCAAGGTGTGGGCAGATTCTGTGTCTGCCGAGGGCCCATTTTCCGGTTCCTAGATGGCGCTTTCTTCCTACGTGGCAGGAGGGCCAACAGGCTTCCTTACATGCCTGTTTTATTTATTATTATTATTATTTTTGGCAAGAAACTGGAGTTTTATTATTGCTTAAATCAGTCTCCCCGAGCCTTTGGGAGCAGAGTTTTTAAGGATAACTTGGTGGGTAGGGGGAGCCAGTGAGCCAGGAGTGCTGATTGCTCTGGGATGAAGTCATAGGGAGTCAGAGCTGTCTTTTTTCACTGTCAGTTCCTGGGTGGGGACCACAAGCTCAGATGAGCCGGTTGATCTGGGGGTGCCATCTGGTCCATGAAGTGCAGGGTCTGCAAAACATCTGTTTGTACTGATCTTAGGAGCAGTTTAGGGAGGGTCAGACTCTTGGGGCCTCCAGCTGTGTGACTCCCAGAGCATCACTTCCAGTCTTGTGGCTAACGCTTATCCTACCAAGGCTGTCTAGTCCCCAGTCAGGGAGGTCTGCCGTGGGAAAGGGCGTTACTGTCTTTGTTTAAACTATAAATTATAAATGATAAACTAGGTTTCTCTCAAAGTTCAGCCCACACCCAGGAATGACCAAGGACACCTTGGAGGTGAGGAGCAAGATGGAGTCAGTTAAGTTAGTGCTTTCATGGTTCCAGTCATAATTTTGCAAAGGTGATTTCAGTCCCTCCCTCTGGGTTTTATAGCACCTTAGTGTTAGGTTTTATAGCACCCTTTTACAAGAACACTGACCCATTTATGAGGGCCTTGCCCCTAGGATCTAAACACCTCCCAGAGGCCCCACCTCTAATTCCTTGGGGGTGTTAGGGTTTCAGTACCGGAGTTTTTGGGGCATCGCAAGCATTCCAACCATAGCGGTCTGTCTCAGTCGCTGCTGAGCAGGGGATGCCTTGAGTGTCGTGCTCGGTGGATGTGGTGGCTCTGCCAGGCTCATTTCTGCATGCTGAGGGTCCCACGAGGACACCGCATGGAAGGAGTTTTGTGGCATTCGTTGGCAGCTTTCTGACGAATGCATGAGGCATCTTGTTTTGACGTGATTGGTTTATGGCAGTGCTCTTTAACCAGGTGAAAGACCAGTGCCTCCATGAGGGGCACCTCTTCTGACCTGGCACAGAAGCACCATGTGGGCTGGGCTGGCCTCAGACTCCCCACAAATCCCTCTTCAGGTGTCAGTGTCAGATGGTGAGAGTGAAAAGGTTCTATATCGAATCACAGTTTCCTTATGGAATTGAAAATTTCCATCAAGGTCATGCTTCAAGGTCAGAGTAGAATGGACAGGCCGAGGGGGAAGCCAGGACTCCACCATGGGATGACCTCGCTTGGTGTCCAGAGCACAGGCTCAGTAGCAGCTGGGTAGGTGAAGTTTGCACTGTGGGTTGGTAGCTTTGGGGACGTTCGCTTTGGGATATTCTCAGTGGCAGGCTCTGCTTGCAGAGCTGGACGTAGACTCTAGAGTGTTGGTGCTGGGCTCTAGGGCAATGTGGGAGGAGCTGGAAGCAGAGGCTCGGGGAGGGCTAGGGTGGCAAGAGGAATGTGTTGGGGGTGCAAGTTTGGTGGTAGGTAGGACGGCAAGGCATGTCCCTTCAGGTTGGCAGGTGGGAATTCAGCTATGCCACCTGCACAGGGCTCTCTGGGAGGTAGCAGGGTCCTGACGTGCAGGCAAGGCCAGTGATGGGCAGTCTCAGGACAGGAGTTTTTTTTTTTTTTTAGGCAGGGTCTTCTCATTCTGGTGCCCAGGCTGGAGTGCAGTGGTGTAATCATACCTCACCACAGTCTTGACCTCCTTGGCTCAATCGACTCTCCTGTACCAGCCTTCTGGCTGGCCACTTTTGCTTTCTTTCTGAGAGAGGGTCTCTCTTTGGTGCTCAGGCTAGAGTGCAGTGGCACACTCACAGTTCATGAAGCCTCAACCTCCCAGGCTCAAGTGGTCCTCCTGCGTCAGCCTGTCAGGTAGTAGAGGCCACAGGCGTGTGCTACCACACCCAGCTAACTTTTAATGTTTTTATAGAGACAGAGTCTCACTATGTTGTCCAGGCTCGTCTCAAACCTCCACCATGCCCTGTCCAGGACAAGAGATCATTTAGAAGTGTTGGGAATGAAGCCTCAGCAAGGAAAAGGATCTGTCTATAGCTGACCCAGAGCCAGAGGCCTGGTGCTCAGGGTCTAGGGTGTGTAGGTGACTCCAGCATAAGCCAAGCAGAAGCTCGATGCTTGGAGGTTAAGGGCTCCAAGGCTCTGGGTTCAGACTTGCTGGGTTTTCATCTTGGTACCACTCCTTCCTTATGCTCTGGCCTTCAGAAGTTGCTTTGCCTTTGTGGGCCTTAGTTTTCTCATCTGTAAAGTGGGAGTAATAGTAGTGTCTGCCACATTGTTGGTGAGGATTAAATGATAAGTCATATGCAAAGCAGTCAGAATGTTCCTTGGCTGTGGATGCTGGTTATGACTGTTGTTAGGACTGAGGACTCCACAACTTGGCCTGAGGATGCCCTTTTGGACTTGGAGCTGCCTGTGAATGGGGCTCCCTTTCAGCCTCAAGCTGCTGCTTCCATTGATTTGATATTTTGTTTCTAGCCCCCGTGTTTGCCTTGTTTCTGTGGCTGCTGGAAGGCCTGGAGTCAGATGCCTTGCTCTGTTTAATCACCTGATTTCTGGTGACATCGTCTCTTCCTGCTCTCTGCCTGGCCTCTCTTTGATCCTTAAGTTGTTTATTCTTTATTGTGTTTAGCCCTTATGCTGCCTCAAGCCCTCCTTGAAACAGACAGTTATACATTTTGAATGAATGAATAAGATTTTAGGTCATACACTGACTCAGAGTTACAGTGTAAGCAAGGAAGCTCTGCCTGCCCTTGCCCCTGTCCTCACCTGTCACCTGAGTCTGAAGTGTCATTGAGGCATAAAGAAGGGTCAGCTCCTGTGGCAGGTGAGGGTGCACCCCCTCCTCAGCCCCACAGCAGAGGAAGAACTGCAGGTTTTCGGCTGTGCAGATGAACTCAGGTCCAGTGGTGGAATTGGTGAGGGGGAAGGTGGAGAAGGACAAAGCCTGACTCAGCAAGCACCTGCTGTGTGCCTGGCACTGTACTCAGTGCTTAGTACCCACTGGGCTACTCTGTAGCCGGCACCGGAGATGAATCGTGGGACTGTAGGATTCTGGGAAGTTTATTTTTTAAGTGTGGAGGAGGCAGGTGTATCTGCCCACAGAATTAATCTGGATGCAGTGTGGGCCACATGAAGGACCACATGTAAGACCTTCCCCAGGACTCAGTCCAAGCCTTGGACTCACAAGGGCCTGTGTCTTAGTTGTCAATTGCCACCATATTGTGGTGTAACAAACCACCCCAAACCCACTGGCATATGGCAGTGAGCATTTACTTCACTCTCTCGTACCTGGGAGTTGGGTGAGGTTGGCTGGTCTAGGCCGCCCTCAGTAGGATGTGGGTGGCCTCAAGCTTCAAGTTGGATTTATGTCTGTTCTATGTGTTCCGATCCCACTTGGACCAGTGGCCACCCAAGGCCTGCTTTGTCTCATGGTGATAGGCAGGTACACAGGAGAGCCAGCTCGATGGTACTCGCACATTTCAAGCCTTTCCTCACACCATGTTCCCTCACATCCCATTAGCTATCCCCAGTCACACGACCAAGCTCAAGTCACAGGGCAGGGACGCATGCTGCCCACTTGCAGGGAGTGGCAGGGGTGGCTGTTTAATACTGTTACAGGAGTGAGAAGCTGAGACTGGGCACGTAGCCTGCTTCAGAACACATTTCCTTCATTTACTCCATAGGTATTTATTGAGAGTTTACAGGGCACCTGTGTTAGGATGAGTTTCATTCATTCACTCTGTAAATGTTTATTTAGCGTTTACAGGGTGCCTGTGTTAGGATGAGTTTCATTCATTCACTCTGCAGGTATTTATTGAGAGTTTACCGGGCACCTCTGTTAGGATGAGTTTCATTCATTCACTCTGTAAATGTTTATTTAGAGTTTACAGGGTGCCTGTGTTAGGATGAGTTTCATTCATTCACTCCGCAGGTATTTATTGAGAGCATACAGGGCACCTGTGTTAGGATGAGTTTCATTCATTCACTCTGTAAATGTTTATTGAGAGTTTACAGGGCGCCCGTGTTAGGATGAGTTTCATTCATTCACTCTGTAAATATTTATTTAGAGTTTACAGGGTGCCTGTGTTAGGATGAGTTTCATTCATTTACTCTGTAAATGTTTATTGAGAGTTTACAGGGCGCCTGTGTTAGGATGAGTTTCATTCATTCACTCTGTAAATGTTTATTGAGAGTTTACAGGGCGCCCGTGTTAGGATGAGTTTCATTCATTCACTCTGTAAATATTTATTTAGAGTTTACAGGGTGCCTGTGTTAGGATGAGTTTCATTCATTCACTCTGTAAATATTTATTAAGAGTTTACAGGGTACCAGGCACTGGGTGGCTTCTGGGGACAGAGTGGTGAGCAAGACAGGCCTGGTTCTTGCCTTATGGAACTTATATTCTGGTGATGGGAAAATGCAGGGAAGAGCTTTGTCCATAATTAATAGTTTAATTACAACTGTGATAGTCACTACAAAGGGGAATTATAAAGGAATGGAGTGCAGATACCAAAGGGCCTGGCCTAGGCCAGGGTGGAAGATGTGGTTGAACTCAGGATTGAAGGGTGAGCGTTAATAAGGCAGGAACGCTTATGAATATTGACAGCACAGCTGACTTCTCTGAATACTGGAAGGCAGGAGGCAGTGGGTGACACAATCAGCGTGCTGAGAGGCTTCTACCTTTACAGAACTCTATATTCAGAAAAAACTATCATTCAAAAATGAAGGAGAAATTAAGATATCCTAGATAGATACAATAAAAACAGAGAGAATTTGTCAGTGGCAGGCATGGCCTATAAGAAATACTAAAGAAATTCCTTCAGGCTGAGATGAAAGGGCAGTGAACAGTGATGAAATCCACCTGACAATATAAGGAGCATCTTTATGGTGTAAATATTTTCTGCTTGTAATTCTTCTATCTGATTAAAAAGATAACTGTGTAAAGCAGCGCTTGGTAAAACTTTGTTGATGGGCTTATAATGTACAAAGATGTAATTCATATAACAACAATGGCCCAAAGGGGTTGGGGGGAACAGAGCAATATTAGAGCAAAGTTTCTGTGAGCTGTTGAAATTACGTCATTATTAATCCAAGTTAGATTGTTTTAAATTAAAATTATAATCATCTCCAAGTCAACCATTAAGAAAATAACTTTTAAAAATGTGATAAAAGAGAATTAAGAGTTATGCTAGAGAATACCTCTTCAACACAAAAGAAGGCAGAAATGGAAAAATATGGGAACAAAAAGACATATGGACAGCAAAGAGCAAAATGGCATAAATCCTATCTTATCAATGATTACATTACATGCAAATGGACTAAATTCCCCAATAAAAAGATAGAGCATGGCAGAATGGATTTTAAAAACCATGATACAGCCCGGCTAACATGGTGAAACCCCGGCTGTACAAACTACAAAAATTAGCTGGTGGCATGTGTCTGTTGTCACAGCTACTCAGCAGGCTGAGGTAGGAGGATCGCTTGAGCCTGGGAGGTCGAGGCTGCAGGGAGCTGTATTCATGCCACTGCACTCCAGTTTGGGTGACACAGCATGATCCTGTCTCAAAAATAAGTGAATAAATAATTAAAAATTTAACAACACAATACAGCTATTATATATGCTGTCTGCAAGAGACACATTTAGATTCAAAGACACAAATGGATGGAAAGTAACAGGACAGGAAGAGATATGCCATGCAAGCAGTCACTGAAAGAGGTGAGGTGGCTGCACAAACCTCAGACAAATAGACTTTAAGGCAAAAATGGTTACTAGGGACGAACAAGGACATTTATCATGACAAAGGAGTCAACCTGTCAGGAAAACCTAATAATTATAACCCTCTGTGCACCTAACAAGAGATCCCCAAAATACATTAACTAAACCAATAGAAATGAAGGGAGAAACACATAATCCAACGATGATAGTAGTTGGAGACTTCAGTGATGGGTAGACCAAGAAGGCAGAGAACCAGCAATGAAACAGACTTGAAAACACTGCAGATGAGCTAGCCCTAACACTCCACCTAACACTGCAGAATGCACATTCTTTACATTCTTTTTTTCCTATTTTTTTTTTTTTGAGATGGTGTCTTGCTCTGTCACCAGGCTGGAGTGCAGTGGTGTGATCTGGGCCTCACTGCAACTGCCGCCTCCCGGGTTCAAGCAATTCTGCCTCAGCCTCCCAAGTAGCTGGGATTACAGGCGCCTGACGCCATGCCCAGCAAATTTTTTGTATTTTTAGCAGAGATGGGGTTTCACCATGTTGGCTAGGATGGTCTTGATCTCCTGACCCCACGATCCACCCGCCTTGGCCTCCCACAGTGCTGGGATGACAGGTATGAGCCACTGCACCCCACCAGAATCATTCTTCTCAAGTGCCCCTGAGGCGTTCTCTGGGAGAGGCCATATGTTAGGCCATAAAACAAGCAAGACTCAGTAATTTTTCTGGTCTTGCTATGTTGTCAAGGGTGGAGTGCAGTGGCATGATCACGGCTCACTGCAGCCTCAACCTTCCAGGCTTCGGTAGTCCTCCCACCTGTCTCCTGAGCAGCTTGGACTACAGGTATGTGCCTTCATGCCTGACTGATTTTCTTTTTGAGGCAGAGTCTTGTACTGTTACCCAGATTGGAGTGCAGTGGCGTGATCTTGGCTCATTGCAACCTCTGCCTTGTGGGATCAAGTGATTCTTGTGCCTTAGACTCGTGAAAGTAGCTGGGATTACAGGTGTATGCCACCAGGTTCGGCTAAGTTTTCTATTTTTGTTAGAGATAGGGTTTTGCTATGTTGGCCAGGCTGGTCTTGAATTCCTGACCTCAAGTGATCTGCCTGCCTCGGCCTTTCAAAATGTTAGGATTACAGGCATGAACCACTGTACCTGGCCTTAATAAACTGAAAGGATTCAAGTCATTCAAAGTATGTTCTCTGACTATAGTTGAATGAAGTTAGAAATCAGTAAAGGAAATTTGGGAATTCATATATGTCAAAAGTAAACACACTCTTAAATAACCAATGGCTCAAAGAAGAAATTAGGCCAGGTGTGGTACTTCATGCTTGTAATCTCAACACTTTGGGAGGCCAAGGTGGGAGGACTGCTTGAGCCTGGGAGTTTGAGACCTGGGCAATATAGCAAGACCTCATCTCTAAAAAGAAGAAATCACGGAGAAATTAGCAAATACTTTGAGATGAATGAAAATGAAAATACAACCTACCAAAACTTATAAAATGTATAGCTGCAAGAACTATGTTAAAAAAGAAGAAAGACCTCAAATAAATCTTCCACTAAGGTGGAAGAAAAAAACAGCAAACTAAACCCAAAGCAAGCAAAAGGGAAGAAATAACTGAAAAAATGAACTCGTGAATAAAAAAGACCACTTATTCTGTGATTCCGTTTATAGGCAATGTCCAGAATATGCAAATTAATAAGACAGAAAATGGATACGTGGCTTCCGAGGATTGTGGAGAAGGAAGGAATGGGAGGGAGCTGCTGCTAATTGGCTTCTTTTTTTTTTCCTTGAGATGGAATCTTGCTCTGTCACCCAGCTGGAGTGCAGTGGTGTGATCTCAGCCACAACCTCCTTCTTCAGGATTCAGGTGATTCTCCTGCCTTAGCCTTCGGAGTAGCTGGGACTACAAGTGTGTGCCACCACTACCGGCTAATTTTTTTTGTAGTTTTTTTTTTAGTAGAGATGGGGTTTCACCACCTTGGCCAGGCTGGTCTACAACTCCTGACCTCAGGTGGTCAGCCCGCCTCGGCCTCCCACAGTGCTGGGATGACAGGCGCGAGGCACTGTGCCTGGCTGCTAATGGGTTTCTTTGTGGAGTGATGAACATGTTCTAGAATTAGGTAGTGGTGATAATGGTGACACAACTCTGTGAATGTACAAAAACCACCAAATTGTAAACTTTGAAAGGGTACATTTTATGGTTTGTGAATTATCTCAAGAATGTTAACAAAATGAATCTTAAGAAGAGTTAATTAGGCCAAAGGGGCTGTGGGGAGAGGGTTAGGGGAAGCGTTTCCCAGGCAGAAGAATCAGGGAAAGAACAAGGCTTGGCGAGGAAAGCTCAGGCCCCAGGTGGGCCCGGGGAGGGTTTCCTTTTATCATCAAGGTAGGAGGAAGCCACTGGAGCAGATTCAGGCTGGAATTTCCATGATAAGCCTGAATTTTTTTATTTTTATTTCTTTTTAAAATGTGAGTTACCTGGTGAGGGCTGACATTTTGAAGAGCTCACTGTGACGATAGTGAAGAGAACAGACCAGGGAGGGCCAGGAGTGGGTTTGGGGAGGTATCGGCAGTAGCCCAGATGAGAGGAAATTACATTTTGGGGAGATTTATTCAAGGTCACTGTGCTAGATGGAGCCAGACCTAGGTCCCTCTGGCACGGAAACCTTTGCTTTCCCTGGCCACCCATTTGAAGACCCTCAGGTGTTCTCAGTCAGCTCCAAGGGGCACAAGGTGGCCTTGCTGGACGGAAGGGTGGCGGGCCAGTGGACGTGATATTTATTAATCAGGCACGTGATACTGATCAGGCTAGCTGGGACTCGAGGCCTGTGGGGCTGGTTGAAAACAGTAGAGCTTGAAGGAAAGGGAAGTGTACTGCCAGGAAGCTGGAGGGTCTCACAGAAGCTGAGGAAGATTCCAATGTCCAGGCTCCTGGAGGTCCGAGTGGAGACAAATGCTGAGGGAGGGGCTACTCACTGCCTCACTTCACTCTGTGTCAGCTCCTCTCTTCTCTGCCTCACTGGAGGCTACCTTTCTGCTTCTGTTAACTGGGCATTTCCATGAGGGAAAACAACCCCTCTGTCAGCCTAAGTGTGCATCTTACTGCAAAAGACAGTTGAGTTGAGACTCTCTCTTACTCCATGTCCCAGATTCTTTTTATCTGTCTGTCTGTCTATCTATGACTCATCTATCTTTCTGTCTGTCTGTCTGTCTCTTCATCTGAGTGAATCTCTCTCTCTCTCTCTTTCTCTCTCTGGGTGAAACTCTGTGTATCTATCTATTTGAGACTCTGTGTCTATCTATCTATCTATGAAAACTATCAATCTGTGAAACTCAACCTGTGTATCTATCTATCTGAGTGAAACTCTGTCATCTATCATCTCTCTATCTATCTATCTATCCATCCATCCATCCATCCATCCATCTATCATCTATGTATATCTATGAGACTCATTGCAGCCTCGACCTCCCAGGCTAAAGCGATTCTCCTACTTCAGTCTCCAGGGTAGCTGGGACTACAGGTGCATGACACCACACCTGGCTATTTTTTCTTTAATTTTTAGTAGAGACAAGGCTCTGCTGTGTCTCACTGTGTTGCTCAGGCTCGTCTCGAACTCCTGGGCTCAAGTGATCCTCCTATCTTAGCCTCCCAAAGTGCTAGGGTTACAGGTATGAGCCACCACTCCTGGCCTTATTTTTTTTTAATTTATTAAAATTTTTTTTCACTCTCTTACTTAGGCTGGAGTGCAGTGAGGTGATCTCAGCTCACTGCAGCCTCCACTTCCTGGGTTCAAGCAATTCTCCTGCCTCAGCCTTCGCGTAGCTGGGACTACAGTCACGCACCACCACGCCCAGATAATTTTTTGTATTTTTAGTAGAGACAGTGTTTCACCGTGTTGCCCAGGCTGGTCGCAAATTCCTGAGCTCGGGCAATCCACCTGCCTCCCACAGTGTTGGGATTACAGGCGTGAGCCACCTGTAATTTTAAGTGACTGGCCTTAAAATTAAAAAAAAAATTTTAGAGACAGAGCCTTGCTCAGTTGTGCAGGCTGGAGTGCAGTGGTATGATTATAGCTCACTGCAGCCCCAAACTCCTGGACTCAAATGATCCTTCCATGTCAGCTTCCCAAAGCACTGGGATTATAGGCATGAGCCACCATGCCTGCCCAATGTTTATATTTTTGTAGAAATGAGGTTTCATGATGTTGCCCAGGCTAGTCTTGAACTCCTAGCCTCCAAGCAATCCTCCTGCCTCGTCCTCCCAAAGTGTTGTGATCACAGGAGTGAGCCACTGTGCCCAGCCTTATTTCCCAGATTCTTTTTTTTTTTTTTTTTTTTTTGAGATGGAGTCTCGCCCTGTTACCCAGGCTGAAGTGCAGTGGTGAATTCTCAGCTCACTGCAACCTCCGCCTCCCAGGTTCAAGCGATTCTCCTGCCTCAGCCTCCCGAGCAGCTGGAATTATGGGTGCCCGCCACCATGCCCAGCTAACTTTTTGTATTTCTAGAATAGACTGGGTTTTACTGTGTTAGGATGGTCTCAATCTCCTGACCTCATGATCTGCCGGCCTCAGCCTCCCAAAGTGCTGGGATTATAGGAGTCAGCCACCGTGCCCGGCCATTTCCCAGATTCTCTCTCTCTCTTTTTAATTTTAAAATTCATTTATTTTCATTTTTGGAGGTTATTTCATTGCCATGATCAACTTTCTTTTTGGAATCAGTTTTGAGAAATGGGCTAGAATTTTTTTTTAAACTTATTTTACTTTAGGTGCATACTATATCTGGCATTTCTCCCCATGTTATTCTTCCCCATCCTCCCCTCCCTCCCCACCCCCCTCCCTCTTCACCTCCCGTTGTCTCTCCCCTACCCCTGCAACTGTCCCCTTTGTGTGATGCTCCTCTCCCTGAGTCCACGTGTTCTCATTGTCCAACACCCACCTATGAGTGTGAACATATGGTGTTTGGCTTTCTGTTCTTGGGTCAGTTTGCTGAGAATGATGGTTTTCAGATTCATCCAAGTCCCTACAAAGGACACGAACTCATTGTTTTTTATGGCTGTGTAGTGTTCCATGGTGTATATGTACAACATTTTCTTTGTCCAGTCTATCATTGATGGGCATTTGGGTTGGTTCCACGTCTTTGCTATTGTACACAGGGCTGCAATGAACATATGTGTGCATGTGTCTTTATAATAGAATGATTTATAGTTATTTGGGTATATACCCCATAGTGGGATTGCTGAGTCAAATGGAATTTCTATTTCTAGATCCTTGAGAAATCGCCACACTGTCTTCCACAATGGTTGAACTAATTTACACTCCCACCAACTGTGTAAGAGTGTTCCTATTTCTCCACATCCTGTCCAGCGTTTGTTGTCCCCAGATTTTTTAGTGATCGCCATTCTAACTTGTGTGAGATGATATCTCAGTGTGGTTTTGATTTGCATTTCTCTAATGACCAGTGATGATGAGCATTTTTTCATATGTTTGTTGGCCTCACATATGTCCTCTTTTGAAAAGTGTCTCTTCATATCCTTCGCCCACTTTTGAGTGGGTTTGTTTGTTTTTTTCTTGTATCTGTTTTAGTTCTTTGTAGATTTTGGATATTAACCCTTTGTCAGATGGGTAGATTGCAAAATTTTTTTCCCATTCTGTTGGTTGCCGATTCACTCTAATGATGGTTTCTTTTGCTGTACAGAAGCTCTGAAGTTTAATTAGATCCTGTTTGTCTATCCTGGTTTTTATTGCCATTGCTTTTGGTGTTTTAGTCATGAAGTCCTTGCCTATGCCTATGTCCTGGATAGTTTTGCCTACATTTTCTTCTAGTGTTTTTATAGTGTTAGGTTTTATATTTAAATCTTTGATCCATCTGGAGTTAATTTTAGTGTAAGTGACAGGTAGGGGTTCAGTTTTTGCTTTCTGCACATTGCTGGCCAGTTTTCCCAACACCATTTATTAAACATGGAGTCCTTTCCGCATTGCTTGTTTTTGCTAGGTTTGTCAAAGATCAGATGGTTGTAGATGTGTGGTGTTTATTCTGGGGTCTCTGTTCTGTTCCGTTGGTCTATGTCTCTGTTTTGGTACCAGTACCATGCTGTTTTGATTACCATGGCCTTGTAGTAGAGTTTGAAGTCTGTCAGTGTGATGCCTCTGGCTTTGTTCTTTTTGCTTAGGATTGTCTTGGCTATGGGGGGTCTTTTGTGATTCCATATGAAGTTTAAAGTGTTTTTTTTCCAGTTCTGTGAAGAAGGTCATTGGTAGCTTGATGGGGATATCATTGAATCTATAGATTACTTTGGGCAGTATGGCCATTTTCACAATATTAATTCTTCCTAACCATGAACGTGGAATGTTTCTCCATCTGTTTGTGTCCTCTCATTTCATTGAGCAGTGGTTTGTAGTTCTCCTTGAAGAGGTCCTTTACATCCTTTGTTAGTTGTATTCCTAAGCATTTTTTTCTCTTTGTAGCAATTGTGAATGGGAGTTCACTCTTGATTTGGCTCTCTGTTTGTCTGTTATTGGTGTATAGGAATGCCTGTGATTTTTGCACATTTATTTTGTATCCTGAGACTTTGCTGAAGTTGCTTATGAGTTTCAGGAGATTTTGGGCTGAGTTGATGGGGTCTTCTAGATATACAATCATGTCATCTGCAAATAGAGACAGTTTGACTTCCTCCTCTCCTAATCGAATACCCTTTATTTCTTCTTCTTGCCTGATTGCTCTGGCTAGAACTTCTAATACTATGTTGAATAGGAGTGGTGAGAGAGGGCATGCTTGTCTAGTGCCTGATTTCAAAGGGAATTCTTCCAGCTTTTGCCTGTTCAGTATGATGTTGGCTGTAGGTTTGTCACATATAGCTTTCATCATTTTATGATACATTCTGTCAATACCTAATTTATTGAGAGTTTTTAGCATGAAGGGCTGTTGAATTTTATTGAAGGCCTTCTCTGCATCTATTGAGATAATCATGTGGTTTTTGTCTTTGGTTCCGTTTATGTGATGGATTACATTTATGGATTTGCATATGTTGAACCAGCCTTGCATCCCCAGGACAAAGCCTACATGTTCATGATGGAAAAGCTTCTTGCATGCTGTTGCAATCTGTTTGCCAGTATTTTATTGAAGATTTTTGTGTTGATGTTCATCATGGATATTGGCCTGAGGTTTTCTTTTTTAGTTGAGTCTCTGCCTGGTTTTGGTATCAGGATGATGTTGGTCTCATAAAATGAGTTAGGGAGGATCCCCTCCTTTTGTATTCTTTGATACAGTTTCAGAAGGAATGGAACCAGCTCCTCTTTGTACATCTGGTAGAATTTGGCTGTGAATCTGTCTGGACCTGGACTTTTTTTGGTTGGTAGGCTATTAATTGCTGCCTCTACTTCAGCCCTTGTTATTGGTCTATTCATGGTTTCAGCTTCCTCCTGGTTTAGTTTTGGTAGAGTATACGTGTCTAGGAATTTATCCATTTCTTCCTGGTTTACTGGTTTATGTGAGTAGAGCTGTTTGTAGTAATCTCTGTTGGTAGTTTGTATTTCTGTGGGATCGGTGGTGATATCCCCTTCATCGTTTTTTATTGCATCTATTTGATTCTTCTCCCTTTTCTTTTTTATTAATCTGGCTAGTGGTCTGTCTATCTTGTTGATCTTTTCAAAAAACCAGCTCCTGGATTTATTGATTTTTGAAGGTTTTTTTTGTGTCTCTATCTCCTTCAGTTCTGCTCTGATCTTAGTTATCTCTTGTCTTCTGCTAGCTTTTGAGTTTCTTTGATCTTGCTCTTCTAGTTCTTTCAATTTTGATGATAGGGTGTTGATTTTAGATCTTTCCTCTCTTCTCTGGTGGGCATTTATTGCTATAAATTTCCCTCTCAATATTGCTTTAAATGTGTCCCAGAGATTCTGGTAAGTTGTGTCTTTATTCTGGTTGGTTTTGAAGAACATATTTATTTCTGCCTTCATTTCATTGTTTATCCAGTCGACATTCAGAAGCAAGTTGTTCAGTTTCCAAGTGGTTGTGCTGGTTTGAGTGAGTTTCTTGATCCTGAGTTCTAGTTTGATTGTGCTGTGGTCTGATAGACTGTTTGTTATGATTTCTGTTTTTTTGCATTTGCTGAGGAGTGATTTGTTTCCAATGATGTGGTCAATTTTAGAGTAGGTGCAATGTGGTGCTGAGAAAAATGTATGTTCTGTGGGTTTGGGATGGAGCATTCTGTATATGTCTTTTAGATCCGCTTGGTCCAGCTCTGCATTCAAGTCCTGGGTATCCTTGTTAATTTTCTGTCTCGTTGATCTGTCTAATATTGACAGTGGAGCATTGAAGTCTCCTGCTATTATCGTGTGGGAGTATATCTCATTTTAGGTCATTAAGAACTTGCTTTATGTATATGGGTGCTCCTGTATTGGGGGCAAATATATTTAGAATAGTTAGCTCTTCCTGTTGGATTGATCCTTTTACCATTATATAGTGCCCTTCTTTGTCTCTTTTGATCTTTGTTGGTTTGAAGTCCATGTTATCAGAGATTAGGATTGCAACCCCTACTTCTTTTTGTTCTCCATTTGCTTGGTAAATCTTCTTCCATCCCTTTATTTGAGTCATTGTGTGTCTTTGTATGTGAGATGGGTTTCCTGAATACAGCATAGCAATGGGTTCTGACTTTTTATCCAATTTGCCAGTCTGTGTCTTTTGATTGGAGTGTTTAGGCCATTTACATTCAATGTTAATATTGTTATGTGTGAATTTGATCCTGCCATTTTGTTACTGGCTGGTTTTCTTTCCTGTTAGTTGACACATTTTCTTCATTGCATTTTTGGTCTTTGCCACTGCTTTGCTTTTGCAGTGACTAGTACTTGTTCCTTTCCATGCTTAGTATTTCTTTCAGGAGCTCTTGTAGGGCAGGTCTGGTGGTGACAAAATCTCTTAATAATTGCTTGTTCATAAAGGATTTTATTTCTCCTTCACTTATGAAGCTTAGTCTGGCTGGATGTGAGATTCTGGGTTGAAATTTCTTTTCTTTAAGGATGTCGACTATTGGCCCCCACTCTCTTCTGGCTTGTAGGGTTTCTGCTGAGATATCTGCTGTGAGTCTGATTGGCTTCCCTCTGTGGGTGACCTGACCTTTCTCTCTGGCTGCCCTTAGCATTTTTTCCTTCACTTCGACCCTGGTGAATCTGGCGATTATGTGCCTTGGGGTTGCTCTTCTTGGGGAATATCTTTGTGGAGTTCTCTGTATTTCTTGAATTTGAAATTTGGACTGCCTTGCTAGGCTTGGGAAGTTCTCCTGGATAATATCCTGGAGTGTGTCTTCCAGCTTGGATTCATTCTCCCCATCACATTCAGGTACACTGATCAAGCGTAGATTAGGTTTTTTCACATAATCCCATATTTCTTGGAGGCTTTGTTTATTTCTTTTCACTGTTTTTTCTCTTGTCTTGCCTTCTCTTTTTATTTCATTGAGTTGATCTTCAATCTCTGATATCCTTTCTTCTGTTTGATCGATTCGGCTGTTAAAACTTGTGTTTGCTTCACGTAGTTCTTGTGCTGTGTTTTTCAACTCCATCAAGTCATTTATGTTCTTCTCTAAGCTGGTTATTCGAGTTAGCATTTTGTCTAATCTTTTTTCAAGGTTTTTGGTTTCTTTTCATTGAGTTAGAATCTGTTCCTTTAGCTCTGAAAAGTTTGTTATTATCCACTTTCTGAATCCTGTTTCTGTCAATTCTCCGCACTTATTCTCGGTCAAGTTGTGATCTTGTGTTGTTGAGGAGTTGTGATCCCTTGAAGGAGAAGAGGTGTTCTGGTCTTTGGTGGTTTCACCTTTTTTGTGCTGGTTTTTTCCCATCTTTGTGGATTTACCTGGCTGTGGTGTCAGAGAGCTGCTTGATGAGGTTGCTTGTCTGCCTGTGGGGGGCGCTACTGGGTTTCTAGGGACTCCTTCAGGTTACTAGGGAAGCTTCTGGTGTCTTTTTTGTTTATGCTGGGAGATTAGGCCTGCCTCTTCCGCTGACCTGTAGGCGCTGCTGGGTTGTCAAAAACGCCGTCCCATTGCTACATAGGCTTCCTGTGTTTTTTGCGAAAACATGTAGCCCAGTCCCACCCCTTTAATGGTGCAATCTAATGAGCCTTTCTCCACTGGGCTGGATCATTCAGGGTTCATCTCAGACAGTGGCACTGGCTATGCAACCCACTAGAGTCAGAGCTTCAGCCCTCTGGAGTTTGTGGGGTGGGAGGGGTAGGGACCCATCTTCCCCCTTTCAGCTTTGTCTCTCTCCGGTTATGGGGTAGGAGCCACCCAGCTGCTCCTGTTAACAGCTCCCTCTCTCTCTGGGCTGGGAGAGGGGGCAATAGCTCAGTCCACAGGCTCTTATTAAACTCTGTACTTGTAATTCCCAGCACTTGACTGGCAAAGATCCCCTGTTCCATGTATTGCTGAGGCTTTGGGGGAAGTGCTGTATCTGGACCGGAGTGCCAGAGGAGGAGCCTCTGAGTCGCCAGTCAGATGCACTTTCTGGGTGAAGCAGCACTCCTTCCCACTTTGGTCTGCCCTGAGTGGGCTTTGCTCACCTTCGGACCAGACCCGTTGAAATGCATCTGGTACCTCGGTTGAAGCTAGGAGTTCTCTGGGTTTCTGCGTCTCTCTTGCTCGGTGTTGTGCGCTGGAGTTGTGTCTAATCTGCCATCTTGGATCCTCCCACCATTTCTCAGATTCTTAAGGGAGGGACCATGATGTGCCAATGTGGCTTAGGTGTCCCTGGAAAAGCCAGCTGGGGCCAGGGGACTGGCCACAGTGTAAACCCGGGGCTTCTGGAGCCCACCCCTGAAGGTGGCTAGAGAGTGACAGGGAGGCCAGGCAGGGAAAGGGGCATCAGCTGACAGGCAGGGGGCTGGGTGACCTGTATCCGAAGTCCCTTCCCACTCCCCTTGGGTAACTCGCTGCCTGGGATCCGTCAGCCTCTAGGAATAAACCACACGAGACCCCATTTTTTTTGCTTGCACTGATTTGCAAACCCAGCTCTTTGTGTTCTGCCCTCCTTTTTTCGCCTTCACTTCAGCCCTTGACTGGGCAGGGAACGTTCCAGAATTTAGAGGTCATCTTACTGTCTTTGTGAATTCTCTCACTTCCCCAGAAGAGAAAGGACGGTCCGTGCCTGCCTGAGCAGCTTGCTGGAAAGGGCCCTAGTTACTGTCATCGACTCATTTCTCCTGCTGTTCAAAGCCCAGTGGTGTGGATCTGGGTGCCTGGAAGCCCCGGAGATTGTGGATGGGCTTGTGAGGAGGGAAGGAGGTGTCTGTGAGGTCTGGTGGGAGGCGTGAGCAGGACTCAGTCACCCCAGGGCCCTTCAGTTTCCAGCCTCAGCTGCCCTCTTTCACCTGGCCCACAGATCACGTGTGCTGTGCTGGCCTTTCTGCAGGGGATAGTGTAATCAGTCGACGGTGTGGTCAGGGGATGGTGTGGTCAGGGGACAGTGGGGTCAGGGGACGACGTGGTCAGGGGACGCTGGGGGTGGTCAGAGCTGCAGCCCTTTGCTCCGTACCCTGGCGGCGTTTCCAGTCCTGAGGATTGCCATGGATCTTGGCTAGGGCTTGCCCTCTTGCTGGGAGAAGCCAGGGTTTGGAGCGCTTCAGCCAGACGCTGCTCTCAGCAGAGGGGCAGGGCACTCTGAATGCAGATGTGGTTCTGAGGGCGTCTTTCTCTTTGAATTCCTGTGGCGTTTAGAAGGAGGCCATGAGGCTTGGTGTCTCCTTATGCATGGCCGAATGCTGGCTTCCTAGAATGTCGTCTGCAATACTAATAATGAGGCCAGGTCGCGCTTGAAGCTGGTGTTGATGGCACAGCCACGAACCTCCCATGGAATTTCTGTTACCACCTGGTGAAGTAAACAGTACAGATTAGATGATAGGCTTTTAATGGCTGATAAAGCCTCAGATTGGCTGGGTTAAGGAGGGGTGTGTGTGTGTGCAACGTTTTTCTCTTCACAGTCAGGTAGCTGGGCCGAGTTGGGACTGAGTCTGCTTCTGATCTCTAATTCTATACGCTGCTCACGGCAGAGTGCAACTAACTGTATTCTGAATTCTTTCCGCAAAGATTGTCTTATCTGTCCTTGGTATTTTCTGTTCATTTATTCATTTCTCCCTCTATCTTGTTCCATAAATGAATTGAGGATGCTTACAAGAATACGTGTTTATCTCTCTATTTTATTTATGTAAGAAATACGAAGGCTGGGTGTGGTGGTTCATGCCCATAATCCCAGCACTTTCGGAAGCTGGGGCGAGAGGATGGCTTGAGCTCATAAGTTCAAGACCAGCCCAGGCAATATGGTGAGACCCTGTCTCTGAGAAAAAAAAGTCTTTGAGAAGAAATATAAAAAAGAAATATACAAAGATGTGTTTATGGCTGGGCATGGCGGCTCACGCCCGTGATTCCAGCACTTTGGGAGGCCAGGCAGGCAGAGCACTCAGTCCAGGAGTTTCAGCCAAACCTGGGCAACATAGTAAGACTCTGTCTCTATTTTTTAAAAACATATTTATAATATATCTACATGTCTAAAAGATATATTCATAGTAGAAAGGTTAAGTAGATATTCCATACCGGACCTATATGTAGATATTTTATATATGCAGGTATGTCTGTCTATATGTCTATACATATATGTGTGTATGTATGTGTACATGTAACTAAATAGAAATTATAAAAATAAGATTGGGAAAAACTGATTAGCTAGAAGGTTGAGACCGGGGGAGAGCCAGGTCACCTACCTCTTCAGGCCGAAGAGCTGTGTACACTTTGCTGTATTTGAAGCACACATTGAGCTCTGAGCTAATGAGCAGTGAAGGCAGGGAGATGAGAGTTGGCAACACGGTCCAGTGGCCCATGAGGAAAGGGTCCCAGATGCTGAATGCTGGTGCAGGTAGTTAGACCTGGAGGAAGTGTCATTTGTGGGCCCCTGGGTGACAAGGAAAAGATGTGGCAATGTGGCTCTCTGTCTTTTGCTGTCCCGTGGCAGACACCGGCAATCAAGCAGGATCGGGGCTGTTTCCCACCGAGCCCAGAGGCCGTCTCACCGAAGTTCTGCTCTGGGTGCTCTGGGCTCAATCACCACGATTGAGTCTGCAGGTGAGACAGACCCACTTGCTCTCCGGCCGAGGGCTGCTGGCGGGCTCAGCCAGGCCATGAGGGTTTCTGAGTGGAGATCCCCTCCAGTCCCAGCAAGCGGCTCTGCAAGGTGACAAGGTGGGCACTGAAGGAGCCATGTGGGCTGGAAAACTCGCCTGGGTGCCAGTCGGAGGGGCCCCTCAGGCTGACAGGGGTGGGTTGTTGTGTCTGGAGGGACCCAGGGCACACACTTGGGATTCCGGCTTGTTAGTCACTCATTTGTTCCACACGTTTAGCAAACACCAGCTGTGTGCCTGGATAAGCGTGCCCGACTCGCTCTGCTCACCCTACTGGCCCCAGTTCAGTGTCACTTTCTCAGAGTCTCCTCCCCCAGCTCCTCCATCTGCACTGACGCTCACCTGCCGCATCAGTCTACGCCTTTCTATCCCAGCCTTTATCACAGCATGTCCTGACATAGTTATTTGTGTTTATTTGCTTAGTGTTTTTTCTCTCCAGGTTGGGAGTTCCAGGATGGCAGGGACGGTGTCTGTCCCTGGACAGGTGTCCTGGCCCCTCAGGACAGATATCCCTGAGGACATCATTGTGTCCTCAGTCCTAGCATGGGCTCTGGCACATAGTAGGTGCTCAGTTAATATTGGTGGAATGAATGAATAAAAGAATAAAGAGGGCCGGGCTCGGTGGCTCACGCCTGTAATCCCAGCACTTTGGGAGGCCAAGGCAGATGGATCACTTGAAATTAGGAGTTCAAGACCAGCCTGGCCAATGGGGTGAAACCCCATCTCTACTGAAAATACAAAAATTAGCCAGGTGTGGTGGTGCACACCTGTAGTGCCAGCTACTTCAGTGGCTGAGACATGAGACTCGCTTGAACCTGGGAGGTGGAGGTTGCAGTCAGGCAAGATTGCACCGCTGCACTCCAGCCTGAGCAACACAGCAAGACTTGGTCTCAAAAATAAATATAAATAAAGAGGATAAAGAGGATGCAGAGATGAGCCAGGAGAAGATAAGCACATAAATAGATGCAGCATAGGCTCAGTGTGAGGGAAAGGGACAGGCACGTGGGGAAGGGCCTGTCGGGTGGGAGAGGCTCTTCCAGGAGGATGGGGACGTCCAGAAAGGCCCCCTGGTGGGGACAGGTGCTAGGTCTGGAAGGATAAGATGAGGAACGGCACCTGGGGCCCTGGGGATGTCAGGAGCAAAGGCAGAGGCAGAACTGGAGAGGAGCAAAGCCAGGGTTCATTTGGGGTGCTCCTGGGGTGGCGGCGGGGAGGAGTGGCCACTCAGGAAGGGCAGATCTGAGCCGGCTGCAGGAGCTCTGCATAGCAGGCCAACTGGGCAGGAGTGGGAGAAGCAGATATGAGTGGAGCACGGGCCGAGAGGGCCTTCGGGCAGGCAGGGCAGACAGAGAGGAACACGGGAGGCAGGCAGGCCCAAGTGTAGCCGGCGGTGGTGGGGGCAGTGTCCTGGGAGGGTGCACAGATTTTACTCCCTGACGTGGTGTATATCCTGCCTCTCCCATGCCTGTTGGCCCTTGGGGACTGCCCTCCCACAAGCCCTGGCCCCAGGACCCCACACTGGCGCCAGCCATGCCAGCTGCCCTCCCACGGGCCCAGCCCAGCCTCCAGAAAGGCTTCATGCAGCCAGTTCTCCAGGTAGCACTACTGCCCACACATTACTAATGTTAAAACATGAATTTATCACATTTGTCGCATTTTATCTCAAACACAGCTTCTTTTATGCTTTTATTTTGCAATTATAGGTTTATTTTATTCGTTTCTGCCCTCTCGGGCTTTTTAAGGTGTTTTCTGTCACTTAGCTGGGGACTTTTAATTTGCTATTTATATTAATTTTCAGATTATTTTGTGTATCAGTCATTCAGCTTATTTCTTTCTGGCTCCTTCTTTTGACTCTTACCTACCTGTGGATTTATTAAGCATTTCAGCACCTACATTCACATTCAGACTCAGCTGGTGATATTCTGACTGGAGGGTGAGGAGGTGCCGGATCTGTGGGGGGAGATTTTGGTGGAGGGGGAGGAGGGGCCATGTCTGTTGGGGGGAGATTTTGATGGAGAGGGAGGAGGTGCCATGTCTGTGGGGGTAGATTTTGATGGAGGGGGAGGAGGTGTGTCTGTGAGGTGAGATTTTGATGGAGAGGGAGGAGGGGCCGTGTCTGTGGGGGGAGATTTTGATGGAGGGGGAGGAGGTGCTGTGTCTGTGGGGTGAGATTTTGATGGAGAGGGAGGAGGGGCCGTGGCCACTGGGCCTGGTGTCCGCAGTTAGTGGATCAGAGGATGGTGCCTGGTGGTTGGGTGCTAATAATGCACCCACCGCCCTCGAGTTAGCACCCAAGGTTCTCGTGTCAGACGTGAGGCTTCCTTCCTGTGTTCTTTCTGGTTGCATTGGTACCCCAAAGACCAGCAGACCTGAGGTGTTCAGAGGTAGTTGGTTAATGGAGCCTGAATGGAGAGCCTGGGATATGAGTCAGGGTTTGGGATACCCTGGGACAGAGTTAGAGGTCCCGGCAGACATGAATGAGTGGTGAAGACCGAGGGAGCAGGTCACACATGGTGACAGGAGAGGCTGCCCTGCCATACAGGGGCCGTGGAGGGAGCCCCAATGGAGAGGCTCCTTTGGGCCATGTGGCTGCTGCAGAGGAGCCAGGGTCAGCGCTGTGCCTGGAGGGAGAGCAGTGCTGGCCTAGGGTCTCTGGGCCCAACTGCTGCTGGCACAGGCCTCCCAAGGGGCAGTCAGGAGCAGGAGTGGTGGCAGAAAGCTCACGCCCGGCTCCTGCTGTGTCTGGGAAGACATCGGCACATCTGTTTACTGTGTGTGCTGCATGGTCACTCCCTCCTACACACTGCAGGTGACTTACTCAGGGCTCCTGATGGCAAACAACAAGCACCCAATTCAAACTAGCTTAAGCAAAACGGGGGCTCTGTGGGCCTGGCAAGCTGGGGATCAGAATAGCGGTTCAGGCATGGCTGGATCCAGCCATTGACAATGGGCGTGGGATGATACACCGTCAACTCTCAGCTCTGTTTAGCTGCACTTGCAGACAGGCTGTTCTAGATGCAGCCAGATAGCTACTGGCCATCTCAAGCCCCAGACACTGGGTTTCTTTCTCAGGAACTCTGGTGAGACCCCAGGGAGGACATGTACGGCTTGGCCCAAGTCACATGCCCTGAGCCAGTTACTCTGCCTAGGGGGCGGGGATATTCTAATTTATTATCCTCATCACATTCACCCAGGAAGAGGAGCAAGGAGGGGCTGTGTCTCTTTCCCAGAAGCACTGGGCATGATTACTTTGACCTGAAGACTGATTCTCAAAGAAAGGAAAGGAATGCTGGGTAGACAAAACATATGCCCATTGCATAAGGCCAGCAGAGTCCCCGGCCTTTGCTTTGCTAAAGGTGGGAGGGGCACAGCTGTCTGGACTCTGGGGCTCAGTGTGAGGGTGTAGGGGGTGTAGAGGGTGCCGTCTACACAGCTTTCTGGACTCTGGGGCTCAGTGTGAAGGTGTAGAGTGTGTATAGGGTGCCGTTTTCATGGCTGTCTGGACTTTGGGGCTCAGTGTGAGGGTGTAGAGGGTGCTATCTATGCAGCTGTCTGGACTCGAGCTCAGTGTGAGGGTGCAGAGTGTGTATAGGTGCCATCTACACAGCTGTCTGGACTCTGCAGCTCAGCGTGTGTGGGTAGAGGGTGTTGAGGGTGTCGTCTACACGGCTGTCTGGACTCTGGAGCTCAGCGCGTGTGTGTAGAAAGTGTAGAGGGTGCCGTCTACGCGGCTTTTGGGACTCTGGTGCTCAGTGTGAGGTTGTGTAGAGTGTGTAGAGGGTGCCGTCTACATGGCTGTCTGGACTCTGGGGCTCAGTGTAAGGGTGTAGAATCTGTAGAGGGTGCCGTCTACACGGCTTTCTGGACTCTGGAGCTCAGTGTGAGGGTGTAGAGTGTGTATAGGGTGCTGTCTACAGGGCTGGACTCTGCAGCTCACCGTGTGTGTGTGTGTAGAGGGTGTTGAGGGTGCCATCTACACGGCTGTCTAGACTCTGGGGCTCAGTGTAAGGGTGTAAAGTGTGTATACGGTGCCATCTACGTGGCTTTGGGGACTCTGGAGCTCAGTGTGAGGGTGTAGAGTATGTATAGGGTGCCGTCTACACAGCTTTCTGGACTCTGGAGCTCAGTGTGAGGGTGTAGAGTGTGTAGAGGGTGCCGTCTACACGGCTGTCTGGACTCTGGGGCTCAGTGTGAGGGTGCATAGAGTGTGTAGAGGGTGCCGTCTACACAGCTGTCTGGACTCTGGGGCTCAGTGTGAGGGTGCATAGAGTGTGTAGAGGGTGCCGTCTACACGGCTGTCTGGACTCTGGGGCTCAGTGTGAGGGTGCATAGAGTGTGTAGAGGGTGCCGTCTACACGGCTGTCTGGACTCTGGGGCTCAGTGTGAGGGTGTGTAGAGTGTGTAGAGGGTGCCGTCTACACGGTTGTCTGGACTCTGGAGCTCAGTGTGAGGGTGAGGGTGTAGAAGGTGCTGTCTACACAGCTGTCTGGATTCTGTGGCTCTGCTGTCTGCAAAGCACTGTGGCAGCCTCCTGCAGCTCTCAGCTGTATGGATGGCGAACACTCGCCTCTTTATAGCTTGGTGACTGGTCCACCCTGGACCTTCCCACAGACGTGGCCTTTCTGTGAAGTGACCTCTGGGCACAGGTGAAACTAGCCTGTAGCCACCATGCCTGCCCCAGTGACTGACCCAGATCAGCTCCCGTCATGGACAGGGTCTCTCACATACCTTTGGCCTCTGGGCTGTGTGCATACATCTGGCTCTGATGCCAACGTCGGCCCCTGCCCTGCTGGGGCTCAAGTCTCTTTTCCAAATGCTTGACTTGGCTCAAGACTCAGCTTCAGTTGGTGTCCCCTGTGTTTGTGGACTTGGTCCTCCTGGCCTGTGGTCCTGCCAGGGGACGGGGAGAGTGGTCAGGCAGGACCCTGTGAAGGGTCGCATCTCCCCTGCATTGCTTTTCAACATGGAGCACATGAGCAGAATGAATACCAGCTGATTTCCTGCACACTGGGATGTGTGGTGCTGCACATTCAGAGACAGCTTCTAGCACATTCCACCCTTTTCTTTTCTTTCTTTCTTTTTTTTTTGAGACAGTCTTGCTCTTTTGCGTGGGCTGGAGTGTATTGGTGCAATATTGGCTCACTGCAACCTCCACCTTTCAGGTTCAGGCAAATCTCCTGCCTCAGCCTCCCAGGTAGCTGAGACTGCAGACACCCATGGCCATGCCCCAGTCATTTTTGGATTTTTGTTAGAGGCAGGTTTTGCCGTGTTGGACAGGCTGGTCTCGAACTCCTGACCTCAAGTGATCTGCCCACAGCCTCCCAAAGTACTGGGGTTATAGGTGTGAGCCACTATGCCTGGTCAACCAAGGAATTTTATTTTATTTTTCTAATTTTAAGACAAGGTCTCACTCTCTTACCTCAGCTGGAGTATGGTGGCTAGATCATGACTTACAGCAGCCTCAGACTCCTGGGCTCAAGCCATCCTCCCACCTCAGCCTCCTGAATGGCTGGGACTATAGATGTTTGCCACCACACCTGGCTAATTTTTGTATTTTTAGTAGAGACGGAGTTTTGCCATGTTGGCCAGGCTGGTCTCAAATTCCTGGCCTCAGGTGATCCACCTGCCTCGGCCTCCCAAGTAGCTGAGGTTAGAGGCATGACATGCCTGGCCTCCTTCCACACTTTCATATAACATATCAGCACCTCTCAACATTTTTACGGCAGGATCTTTTCTTCAAATCAAATCTTACCTGATAGATGAAGGGGACACAAGCTGAGTTGCTTTGGGTTGGGTTGGAAAAGCCCACCTTGTTCCCAGCCCCTGCTTCTACCTGCACAGTTCTAAGGAGACACTGGGCACCCCTGGCTCATTGGAAGCCAGTGTGAGAGCCTCTTGGTGATTATACCATCTGTCTGCCTCTCTCTCATTCATTCTCTCTCTTTCTCTCTCTCTCTAGCACCTGCCATTATTCCTCATGGGGATAGGTTACGGATGGTGGGTTTTTTTTTTTTGCACCAAAACACATTTTTTCCAGTAGCTTGTTTGCACTATGAGAAGGTCAGCGAGGAGCTCCTTGTCATCTTCCTTCTCTCTGCAGCAGATGTCAGGGCATAAGCGCTCCCTGGCACGTGAGGGTTGTTTCATTGCCCTTGCCCTCCGGAAGTGCCTCTTGGAAGAGGATCGTTGACAGCATCGGTCATTATCTGTGCTTGAGTTTGCCTTCCTCCTGAAGAGCCACACCCCAAAGGGGCCCCGCTCCCGGCCGCTGGGACTTCAGGAAGTTATGAGATGCTGACGTCCCATGCACCACCCACCACTGACCGTAATGAATATTTTGGATACCTTTTCAGAAAATGTGCTCTTTCTAACCAAAAATTGTTTGATGTGACATATGTAAAAGCAGCCAGACGAACATTCCGTAAGAGGGCTGCCCTCTAAGAGAAAGTGTCCTGAATCCCTCAGTTTCAGGAGGCTGTGTCACCAGGGGCCATGGGGACCTTGCCAGGCTCGCATCCACGAGGAGAGTCCAGGCCTTGGTTTGGCTCCAGCTGGGCTGCCTGGTGGCTGCCACTTATTGACAAGTCCAGTGATTCAGATCCTCTGGGAACACCTGTGTCTCCTGACGCCGCTGGTGGGAGGAGGGTGGCCTCCGCAGGTGGAGCGTCCTCTGGGTGAAGCCCCTTGTTCCTGGTAGGTGTTTCTGGGCCTCCTGGCTCCAGAGACGTTGGAAGATACCTCCTCGGTCTTTCCAGAGTCCGGGCGGTTCTGCAGGGGTTTTTCCAGAACTTTGCTCACTTCTGGGGAAAGGATTGGTCTGTCTGGGGAGTCTGGTTAATCGTTGACTGGAAGCCTGCTTTTCCGGGCTGCGAGGGGTCCTGCAGCTTCCACAGCAGAGGTGCCAGGGTTGCAGGACGGCCATGGGCCCGTGGGTGCCTCAGCTGCTGCTCTGCGTTGTCCTTTCAAACACCCCAGTGGATGGAGATGGATTTGGGGGTGCAGGGCAGAGGGGCTGTGTGCTAGCAGCAGGTGGCCTGGGTCCTGTGGGGGCAGGGCGCCCTGAGCAGACTGGAGCCTGCTGCTGGGGAGCCCTTTGTATTGTGGGTCATGCCGCGTGCAGGGGCTGAGGCTCTGCTCCCTCCCCGGGGTCCCACATTTGGTGACAAGTCCCCCAGATAACTGTTAGACGGGGCCAAAGGCCCAAGGGCCACAAGGAAGGCAAAAATAAAGTGCTTAGGCTGCGTGTCTCAGAGCGGGATGGGATTTGTGAGGGCTTTGAAGGCCGTGGTCAGCTGATCCGCTCAGGATGTCAGGGCTCCCTACAGGCAGGGGCCATCTCAGGACCCACCCGCTCGAGAGGGTGTACATTTACAAGCTGTGTAGTACAGGTTTACCTCATCGGGATACAGACTAGCACTCAAACATGTTTTCACTATTACTTATTTTCACGTGTATTGAAGAGTAACTTTGTCTTTTTCAGTTGCCTTCTATTTATGGCACGTGGGATGGTTTTTCTATTTATGGTGGAGATACAAAGTTTCTGTTGGAATAACTTTGTTCACATAAAAGAGTAGGTTGATTCAAAGGGAGATATTAAGTGAAGTCATCCGGGGGCCACATGGGGCTGGCAGGTGGCATGTGGATATCTGAGTTTGGAAGTAGCATGCTGGAGGAATTCAGAGATGAGAAAAATGAAAAGCTCATGGCAGAGTCAGGCGGGTGCGGGAGTGGGACCCTGCTGGGTGGAGGTAGGAGGGGAGTCTGTGCTTACAGGTCCAGAAGCATGGGTATGATTCCCGGTTTATTTCACTTTGGTGCAGCAGGTGAGTCCTGTATGGAACAGAGGGTGAGTTTGGACTGTGTTGTGGAGGACCATCAGGTGTGGCCTCTGAACTTTTGAGGAGGCAGTGGGAGCCATCGAGGATGGCTGAGGAGGGAAGTGTTTCTGGATAGTCCTTGACGAGTCTTGTTTATTTGTAGTGGATCCCAGGACTGGGGGCAGATGACCAGTCCAGGGCCCAAGTAAAGAGAAATTAAGAAGCCAAACTAGGGCCATAGTCAAGGACGAGCCCCTCAGCCCCCCAGGACATCTCTCTCCAGCCTAGATATGCTGGAGAGAGTCGGGTTGTAGGTGGGCGAGCTGACCCTTTGCCCTCTGTGGGGAGGGCAGGGGGGAAGGTCACAAGATGTGCATGGAGTCCTGGAAGGGAGGGGTGTCTTCTCCCGGCTGCTGGGAGGAGGTGGTAAGAGCTACTTCCTGGAGTTTCATGGCCTAGCATGGAATATTCTGAAATGTTCTCAGGGAAATGGGTGTGGTCAGCTGAAGGAATGTCCTCTCTGGGCCAGAGTTCTTGCAGGAGCAGGAGGAAGAAGGCTGCTGTTTCCTGCCCTGTGGTTTGGCCCAGATGGCCTTGGCTGACAGCCCCAGGCCAAGATTTCATTCATCATCAGGGTCTGTGGGTGGGGGTAGGGGAGAAGGGGAGGGCACAGTTTTTTAAAACCCCCATTTCATCCTTTTAGTGTGGAGAAGTTCACCAGCATTCAGGGACCAGCTTGGTTTAAAAAAGAAGTTTGGTTTTGTTTTTTAAGGGCCTGCTATGTACCACATGCTGTGTTTGGAACTTTTTTTTTTTTTGAGACGGAATCTCTGTCGCCCAGGCTGGAGTGTAGTGGTGCAGTCTCGGCTCACTGCAACCCCCACCTCCTGGGTTCAAGCAGTTCTCCTGCCTCAGCCTCCCAAGTAGCTGGGACTACAGGTGTGTGCCACCATGCCCAGCTAATTTTTGTATTTGTAGTAGAGACGTGCTTTTACCATGTTGGCCAGGATGGTCTCGATCTCTTGACCTGGTGATCTTCCCGCTTTGGCCTCCCGAAGCACTGGGATTACAGGTGTGAGCCACCTTGCCCAGCCTGGAACTTTTACTCTGTTATCACAATTCACTATGGACAAAACCTGTTGAGGAATGCATTATTCATTACTTCTGTTGTGCAAAGGAAGAAAGAAGTATAGGGAAATTTAACAAGCCCCAAATTATACCACTGCTTAGCTTTGGAGTCCAGTTGCAAACTTACCCCTCTGAAAGCGAGACTGTGTCTGTAGCAGTGAGACTGTGGACAGAACTTTTACCTTAGAGGAAGTATCCCGTTTGTGCTCCTCTGTATGGGTGCATCTGAACATGGGGGTGCTGCTGGAACTCGATGGCATTGCAGCGGGGATTGGGACTTGTGATACAGATAAGGTGTTACAGAAATGTCAGCTACTGCTGCTGTTATTACATAAAATTAGGGTTGCACAATCCTGGACTCGATTTTACTGGAAGACATTCTTGGAAGGGGGTGGAGGAGAAGCATTATTTTAATTCAACTGAATTAATGAATTTGTTAATTTTTAACATTTAGTTTTATTTAAAAGAATTTATTATATAGATAGGGTCTTGCTATGTTGCCCAGGTTGGTCTCAAATTCCTGGCCTCAAGCAATCTTCTCACCTCGGCCTCCCAAAGAGTTGGGATTAGAGGCGTGGTCCACTGTGCCCAGTCACTTTAATTTTTAAGATAATCATTATATGTGGGGATAGAATGTGAATTTAACCTTAGAGCCATTTTGAGTTTGGGCTGGTGATTTCTACACATACTCCTGGCCCCTGGATGTTCGGAGGTGTGGGTGAAATGCGGAAGGGCAGGGTCTGTTCACTTTCCTTTCTCAGCCTTACTTCAGTGAAAGCTGGAGGTGCACTTTGCGATATCTTTTTAAATTTTTATTTATTATACTTCAAGTTCTGGGGTACATGTGCAGAGTGTGCAGGTTTGTTACATAATTATACACGTGCCATGGTGGTTTGCTGCATTCATCACCCCATCATCCACATTAGGTATTTCTCCTAATGTTATCCCTCCCCATCCCCCTACCCCCTGCTATCCCTCCTCTAGCTCCCCACCCCCTGCTGTCCCTCTCCTAGCTCCCCACTCCCCGACAGGCCTCGGTGTATGCTGTTCCCCTCCCTGTGTCCATGTGTTCTCATTGTTCAACACCCCTTATGAGTGAGACCATGTGGTGTTTGGTTTTCTGTTCTTGTGTCAGTTTGCTGAGAATGGTGGTTTCCAGATTCATCCATGTCCCAGCAAAGGACATGAACTCATCTTTTTTTCAGGCTGCATAGTATTCCATGGTGTATATATGCCACATTTTCTTTATGCACTCTATCATTGATGAGCATTTGGGTTGGTTCCAAGTCTTTGCTATTGTGAACAGTGCCACAATGAACATATGTGTGCATGTGTCTTTATAATATAATGATTTATAATCCTTTGGGTATATACCCAGTAATGGGATTGCTGAGTCAAATGGTATTTCTATTTCTCGATCTTTCAGGAATTGCCACACTGTCTTGCACCATGGTTGAACTAATTTACACTCCCACCAACTGTGTAAAAGTGTTTCTATTTCTTCACATCCTCTCCAGCATCTGTTGTCTCCAGATTTTTTAATAATCACCATTCTAACTGCTGTGAGGTGGTATCTCAATGCAGTTTTGATTTGCATTTCTCTAATGACCAGTGATGATGAGCTTTTTTTCATGTGTTTGTTGGCTGCATAAATGTCATCTTTAGAGAAGTGTCTGTTCATATCCTTTGCCCACTTTTTGCTGGGGTTGTTTTTTTCTTGTAAATTTGTTTAAGTTCTTTGTTGATTCTGGATATAAGCCCTTTGTCAGATGGGTAAATTGCAAAATTTTTTTCTCATTCTGTTGGTTTCTGGTTCACTCTAATGATAGTTTCTTTTGCTGTGCAGAAGCTCTTTAGTTTAATTAGATCCCATTTGTCTATTTTGGCTTTTGTTGCCATTGCTTTTAGTGTTTTAGTCATGAAGTCTTTGCCCATGCCTATGTCCTAAATGCTGCTGCCTAGGTTTTCTTCTATGGCTTTTATGGTGTTAGGTCTTATGTTTAGGTCTTTAATACATCTGGAGTTAATTTTTGTATAAGGTGCAAGGAAGGGATGCAGTTTCAGCTTTCTACATATAGCTAGTTTTCCCAACACCGTTTATTAAATAGTGAGTCCTTTCCCCGTTGCTTGTTTTTGTCATTTGTCAAAGATCAGATGGTTGTAGTTGGGTGATGTTATTTCTGAGGCCTCTGTTCTGTTCCATTGTCTATATCTGTGTTTTGGTACCAGTGCCATGCTGTTTTGATTACTGTAGCTTTGTATTATAGTTTGAAGTTAGGTTGCTTGATACCTCCAGCTTTTTTTTTTTTTCCTTAGGATTGTCTTGGCTGTGTGGGCTCTTTTTTGGTTCCATATGAAGTTTAAGGTGCTTTTTTCCAATTCTGTGAAGAAACTCAGTGGTAGCTTGATGGGGATAGCATTAAATCTATAAATTACTTTGTGCACTTTTCTATTTCTACAGCTTCAGAGTTCCCAGCTCTGCCCAAGTTGGTGCCAGCAGGCTGTGACCTTGGGGCAGTCGCTAACCTGCCCAGGCCAGTTTCCCTTCTGCCCAGCTACCCTAGTTCTTGGAGTGAGCTTCCTCTTCCTTTTGGGTGCTTCTGGGAGGATAGTTCTCTCCCTGGAATGCCGCTGTCTGCTTGCCAAGTCCCTCCTTTTCCACTGAAGCCCTGCACCACACTCTCCTCTTGGAAGCCGTCCAGACTGATCTCCACTCGCCTTCTCTCTACTCCCAGTGCTCTTCGTATGGCCCCGGCGTTCACTGGGGCCACCGTCTGATTCATTTGGATTCATCTCATGCACTGTGCAGTGTGCACTGGCTCTTCAGAGCCAGCACAACAGAAGTGGCCCTTCTCCCACTGAACCTTCCAGAGACTAATAAGCAAATGAAGAAATAGGCACAGATTCCAGCTGTGATGCATGTGATGAAGAAAAAGAATTGGACCCAGTCTTTGTGGACCATTCACTCTTCCACACTCCCAAGGGAGGGCCACATGGTGGGGAGGGAGGCCATGAGGTGGGTATGGAGGTAGTGAGTGTGGATATGGGAGGTCTGGGTCTGGGGTCGTGAGTGTGGATGTGGGAGGTCTGGGTCTGGGGTTGTGAGTGTGGATGTGGGAGGTCTGGATCTGGGGTTGTGAGTGTGGATGTGGGGACGTCTGAGTCTGGGGTTGTGAGTGTGGATGTGGGACGTCTGGGGTAGTGAGTGTCGATTTGGGGAGGTCGGGGTCTGGGGTTGTGAGTGTGAATATGGGGGCGCCTGTGTCTGGGCACAAGCTATGATGCCAAGTGTTTTTGTTTGAAGACAGATTTTGGAAGGCAACGCAGAGCCTGCAGTTTGCCATCAACTCCCAGGTGGAGACCCTGGGCTTGATTTGGAGGTGTCTGGGCGGAACGGGGCCTTTGGAGTGTCTGTCTGGTATCAGCATTGGCGGGGTCTGAGCTGGGGAGCCTGGAGCCAGGGGGACACCTTAGGGCTGTGGGGTGACTGGGAGGTCTGGGCGATTCCCTGGTTCGGCCGGTGGGTATGGTGGGCAGCAGGGCTGTCTTTGGGAATGCCCCAGGCCTCAGACAGCAGTTCCTTTGTGCCTCTGTGCTCTGCAGGCCTAGGGAGGGGCCAAAGGGGCACTGGAGGCTGGTGACCGAGGCCTCACAGGCCCTACCCCTCTGAGATCCTGGCTCCTGCCTGCTCTCAGAATCCTGCCGGTCTCCTCTGCAACACCCTCCAGGCTGCCCCGGCCCAGTTCTTCTCAGAACTCCTGTGTGGCCAATCACTGCACGACTCAGTTTCTGGGAACTCCTTGGATGCTGTGTTCCCGGCTGCTGGGTGCATGGCAGGTGCTTGGAGAATACCCCTGGCTTGTTGCTGTCATTAGGCACCATGCCTGCAGCTGGGGTGCCTGGGAGGCAGAGGGGAATGGAAAGCACCTGGGCTCAGCCCAGCTTGGCTGGGCCAAACAGGGCACCTGGTGCCAGCTTTTGGGGCCTTGAGCAGGTGGCTGCCCCTCTCAAGCTGGTTTCTTCTCTTTGCTTCTGGAAGGAGTGATGGTCGCCTCATCCTCTTGGGCTTGTGATGATTCCAGTTGGTCAGCCAGTGGTGGGCACCTGGCAGGCGGGCAGCACCCATGAAGGCGGCTTCTTCCTCTCCTGGTTTGGGAGTGCAGGGTCAGGCTGAGCAAGTGCAGGGACATTTGTTAATTTGTGAGCTCTTCCTAGAAGCTCTGAAAACTCCCAGCTCAGTGCCAGGGGTTCTGTCTGAGCCTTTCCCCTGCCACTCTTCTCTGTACCAGGCTGTGTTCTGGGGTGGCCTCCCATGTTGGCTGAGCCCTCAGGTGACCCCTTTATGGGCACCCCCACTTGTTTGGGGTCTTAGCCTCTGCCAGGAGAAGGGGGAGTGTGCAGAGACCTGGACAGCTGGTTCCCAGGAAGGCTGGTGCCTCACCCTGGGGTTGCAACAGAGAAACGTCTGTTTGTGTTTCTGTGAGCAAGAGGGGACATCTGGCCCACAGATAGCAGGTGAGGTCAGCTGGGGATTGCCTTGGCTACCAGCTGTAAGCAAACCCTGGCTCCGGTGAGGTGGGCGGAGAAAGGGTGGAGAAGAGCCTGGCAGGGCCGGTGGAGAGCCACCTGGGGCTGGAGCCTGGTCTGGGCCGCACGGAAGCCACTGGGGGAGGCAGCGGTGCGGGAGGCCGCCCCCGAGACCTGGAGCACTACCTTCTGTACACCCGAGGCCTGGGACTTTTCCCAGCAGGTGAGGAGGGGTGGGCCTTCTTTCCCCAGAAGCTTCTCTACCTCATGGAGAGGTTTCTTCTGGGTTCCTTCAACAAGCAGCTCCCAGGTGGGAGCTGAAATCAGGTTTCCTCTGCAAAGATTCTGCCTGCCTGGGACTTTCCAGACCCACATAACTCGTGTAAATGGAAGCAGGCCTGCATCTCTGCATTATAAGACAAATAGTATTAACGCTGGACATGGCTCGTCCCAAGCCAGGTGCCTGGCAGTCCTGGGAGGACTGAGGTGTTTTCTGAGCAGAGAGCCCAGGGGCCACAGGCGCCTATGTGTTATTCTGGTCACCTTTGTGCCAAGTTAGAATTCCATTTCCTCTTTTTTTCCCTGTGTGTGCGTGTGTGTGGCGGGGGTAACCCTGTACATTTTTTTTGAGACGGGGTCTTGCTCTGTTGCCCAGGCTGGAGTGTGGTGGTGCCATCATGGCTCCCTGCAGCCTCCATCTCCTGGGCTCAAGTGATTCTTCTGCCTCAGCCTCCTGAGTAGCTGGAACTACAGTTGCGTGCCACCACACCTGGCTAAATTTTAAATTTTTTTGTAGAGATGGGGTCTTGCTGTGTTGCCCAGGCTGGTCTTGAACTCCGGGCTCAAACAATCCTCACACCTCAGCTTCCCAAAGTGCTAGGATACAGGTGTGAGCCTCTGCGCCCAGCCAGGTTACTGTGCTGTTGCTGCCATCAGCTCTGTGATTGCCGATACAAGAGTTCTGCCTGCCCTGTGTCAGGCCTTTCAGAAAAGACACAAGCAAGCTGTGGCTGTTAAATCCGAGGGTTGGCACTTGAGATGCTGGGGGAGAAGTAGGTAATTTCACATCTCATTTGGATTGGAGGCTTTGCAGAGCATATCTGCCTGAGACTGAGAGAACAGTATGTTAGATGAAAAGACGGGCAGGGATTTGGGGGCCACTGGAGTGGGAGGTTTTGGTCATTAAAGATGTCCAAGGATTTACTTTCCTAGGCTAAAAAAGATCCACAGGAGTAAGTGACACTTCCTACATGGGCCCCACGAGAGGCCATGTGAGGGTACAAAGAAAAACACCCCTGCCCAGGCAGTAAGACGGAGCTGCTGGGTGTGGGCCTGGTGCCTCGTCAGTACCCAGCACGTGTGCTTTGGAGGGGTCCTGGGTGGCGTGGGCCCAGGGTTGCTGCTCCTCAAGGTCACAGACAAGCGAGGCTGCAGGAGTCTTAGCAGGGACTGGGGGTCCTCAGAGAGTCCATGTGTGGCGGGGGAAAAAGGAGCAGTTTCAGGAAGTGAGGGCTTCACACTGTTGGCCCTTGAATTCCAGACCAGCGAGGCAGGGCGTTATTCTGTGAGGCGCTTTTTGAAACAAAATGTTACTGGTAGGCTGGGTGTGGTGGGGCACTCTTGTAGTCCTAGCTACTTGGAGGCTGAGGCAGGAGGATCATTTGAGCCCAGGAGTTCAAGACCTACCTGGACAACAGAGTGAGACCCTGTCTCTACCAAAAAATTAAAACATTCACCAGATGTGATGGCACAAGCCTGTAGTCCTAGCGACCTGAGAGGCTGATGCAAGGATCAGTTGAGCCCAGGAAGGAGTTGGAGGCTGCAGTGAGCTGTGATAGCGCCACTGCACTCCAGCCTGGGCAACAGAGCAAGACCCTGTCTCAAAAAACATTATTGGTGCATAATGGATGTACATAGTTCCAGCGAGTGGCAGACTCTTCAATGGTTAACATTAGTTCCTGAAGGTGCACTGGACACCCACCACATCTGGGCATTGGGGTAACAGGGGAAGAACCCCTGGGAGGCCGGCAGAGTGAAATGCTGATGGGAGGGAGGTGGGTTCCATCTGAATGGCAGCCAGATGGGAGGAGCCAGAGAATCCCCAAGGGAGGTGATACTGGGCTCTGGCCATCTGAGTGAGAGGGTGCAGGAGGCGAGGCTGGGCCGCTGGGATGCGCCAAGGTCCTGGTGGCCGGAGCCGCAGTTGTGCAGAGGATGAGGTGGCTGCAGAGCGGAAGGGTGGTCTGTGCCAGGTCATCCCCGGCCTGGAGGGCAGCTCGGGCTTTTCTCCTTAGTAGTGGGAGCTGCTGAAGGTTTTTGAGCAGCAGACTCACACAGCCCGACCTAGGCTGTCAGGGTGACCTCTGGCTGCACATGATGGCTCAAGAGGGAGCCCCAGCAGGTTCTGAGGCAGGTGAGCTGGGAGGAGGGGCAATCCCAAGCAGGCACACCTGGTAGGTGTCAGGGACATGGCGTTTGGGAGATGTGTGTCAAGACACTGGCTTCCCTGGGCTCTGGCTTCAACTCTGGAATCCACTCTCGCCCTCTTGGTGCGTGATCAGCCTGCGAAGCTTCCAGCAAGTGGCTCCCTTGGGTTCAGACAGGCCTTTGAGGCTCCCTCTCTGAGTCTTGTATCCTCCCGGCAGCCTGACAGGTGGAGGACGTTGATGTCTGGCTCACCTTATCTTGTTGTTCTCCTCGTGTTTCCGGTATCATAGTAACAGAGCAGATGTCAGTGCCGTTGCTAAGGGTTCCCTGGGATGTTAATTCCCTGGTGTTGAGCGGTGGGCCCCTGCACGGTGTCCTCGAGGCCTGGGGAGTTCCGGCTGCTTTTCCCTCCTTTAAACCCCATCTCCCCCCACCCCGGCCTCCCTGGCCTAGGCACAGTGCCACATCTGGGGATGGCAAATGTGCAGCCGCTCTCCTTCCACGCCTGGGACAGATCCGACAGATGGATCACAGCGTCCCTTTCTATGGAGGCTGGGGTGGGCCCCAACCCCTTTTCCACCCAGCCCTCTGGACGCCAGCTCAGATTTGGCACTTGGGATGAAGCCTCTCTTCCAGCCCTGCAGAGGCCACCTGCAACACCTCCTGCCCTCCCTGCCCTCCCAGCCCTCTCTGCAGGTACTTCCTCTGGCACCTGGGAGTGGAGGGGAAGGGAGGGGTGGGTTTTGCTTGCCTCTCCTGTCTCCTGTTTGCCTCCCTTGTCTGGTCTTTTGGCCTTGCCACCACAAGTGGAAAATCAAACTCTGAATAATTCTGGAAAGGGGTTTGTCTGGACATTGAGGTCAGGCTTCGGATTTTATCTGCCAGTTGCCATTTGTGTGGGTTAGATATTGCTATGATAACATGCATGACAGGCACACCTACCCAAACATGGGGGCTTACGACCACCGTTTATTACCCCTCCCAAGTTCACGGCCAGCTGGGATGTTCTGCCACTCTTGGCTGGGTGATGCGTTTCATTTTCAGCATGGTGGTTCGGTGGTCAGAGGACACCCACTGCCCCTCTCGTGGAAGACACACCTGGGCCCTCTCTCTGCGGCTGACAGGACCTGGTTTCCTGCAGCTGCTGGTGGCATATTGGCTTTGTGTGTGGGCATCCCTCTCGGGCACAGCAGCCTCCTCCAGCCCTGTGTCCGCCGTCTCTTTCCCACCGTTCTCCCTGATCATTTATTCTCCCCATAGAGTTGGTCTGTTCTGGACGCCTGCACCCTTGTACCTGGGCTTTCATTGTCACAGGCACCCTGGGGGTCACAGTGTGGTCATTCTCTTGCAAATGCGTTTCTCTGGGGGTCTCTCATGGGGTCACGCTCGTGACTTCAAGGCAGACCCCACCCAAGCAAATCTGCTGGTCTCAGGAGCTGGGGTCTGCTGGCCGCTCTCACCATGGGTCGAACCCCGGGCTGGATGAAAGCACGCTCATTCACGCCACACCCTAGGGAGTCTGAAGACCCAGTTCTATCATGAATGTGTCCTTGAAATAAGATCAAGGAGGTAAAAGTGCCAGGGCATGAGGTTGGGAGCCATCACGGCCCTGGGGAGAAGGTGTGGGAAGGAGCTGCCCCTGCTGGGGTAGTGGTTTTGTCCTCGTCCCACCGAGGTGGTGGGTTGGAGACTCCATGGGCGTTTGCCCGGCTTCTCTAAGGGCAGGTGGTTTTGCTCTCAGACGTGATTTTCAAAGTGTGATACGTGGTAGAGACAGACAGGGCAGGCGGCTGCCGTTTCTTATACTGTGCTGTGGCCGTTGTGAGTTTTGGAAGGTCATGGTCAAGCAGCAGTTTTCCTGGAGTGACGACTATCTGTGCTGCTTTCTAGCACTTATGGGAGTGAGCTCCAAGTTTCTGGGACCCGCATTCGCAGTTGGGGCGGAGAAGAGCATTCTGCTGGAGGGGGCACCATGTGACCAGCCCCAGCCATGGGGTAACTCAGGGCCCTACAGCCAGTGCTGACTTTACCCACTTCTGAGCCCACAAAGGCTGTGAAGGAGTTAGATGCCTTCAAGGAGATGCAACTATCTGTTTGCAAAGAAAAGGCACCCCCCCCCTTTTTTTTTTTTTGCGGATAGAGGATCATCTACATTATTGAAACCGTCTAATTGGAGATCTACAGATAGGTTTTTCCATCTTTGAGTTCTGAGTTTGAAAATACCAAATCCGCCGGGCATGGTGGCTCATGCCCGTAATCCCAGCACTTTGGGAGGCCGAGGCAGGTGGATCACGAGGTCAAGAGATCGAGACCATCCTGGTCAACATGGTGAAACCCAGTCTCTACTAAAAATACAAAAAATTAGCTGGGCACGGTGGTGCGTGCCTGTAATCCCAGCTACTCAGGAGGCTGAGGCAGAAGAATTGCCTGAACCCAGGAGGCGGAGGTTGCAGTGAGCTGAGACCGTGCCATTGCACTCCAGCCTGGGTAACAAGAGCAAAACTCCATCTCAAAAAAAAAAAAAAAAAAAAAAAATACCAAATCCACATTAGGCTGCCAAGACACAGCTGCCTCTGGCAGAATTTTTGTGGTGGACAATTTTAGGTGGAGGGAGCAGGTGTGAGACACGCATCTGACAGCTCTGAGCGGCTGTAAGCATATGACTATGAAAACGAACCCCAAAAAATGCACTGCATTTCTCTCTTGGGGGTTCATCCTGAGGAAGTCATCAGAGGTTTATCTCCCAGGATATCCTTCTTAGTGTTGCATATAATAGAGCAAAACTGGAGACAGTCTCTGTGCTCCCAAACAGGAAAACGGTGACATATAGTACATTCAGAATACGAAGTTACAGTTCAAAATTGTATTTGTAAATAACTTGAATAATGTGGAAAAGTACAATGTGGTTAAGAAGCCAGCAAGCAGTGTATGTGGTACAAACCCACTTGTATTTAAAATGTGTACACAAATACCTGGAAAAACTGGAAGGTGCTGCGTTAAGACATTCAGAGTCGCCATGGGGGGTGGCTGGCAGCGAACGTAAGGTGTGTTTTCATTTTCTCTCTATGATGCAATATCCTACAGCACCTGGGAAGACTGCGTGAGGGTGCGTAATGACTGTGGCTGCGGCATTTGTCTCCCGTGACTAACACCCAGGGTGAGCTTTTGACTTTAGAGAGAGAAGTGGACCCCTGGAAGAAGGGGCTGCTTTTATACATCTGTCTCAGAAAGTTGTCTGGGGCTGACGAACCTCTGGCCCTTAGGAATTTTCTCAGGAAATTATCACCAGGCAACTCCATTTCCCTCCCCTACTCTCCTGGGGTCCCCTGGTCCCTGAACTGTGGGGTTTTAGGAAGGGCTGGGAGCATCTGCCTGCCAGGCGGCCAAACTGAGTGCAGCCTCTGCTCAGCTTGTGTCGCCTGGCGGGTCCAGGCAGCTCCCGGAGGTCTCGGCTTCCCAGAGGAGGCTCCTGGGGGCACCAGCCTCTCAGCAGAGAGTGGTCTTGGCTCTTAGATGGTGGAGCTGCCGCCAGGCTGACTACCCCATGGGGAACCTGAAGGAACAAACTGCCTCTGAGTCAACAAGTCGCAGAGCGTGGTTAGAGCCTTGCTGTTGGTTCAGAGCACATCTGCGTTGTCTTCTGAATTCTGCCTTGTCTGGGAAGGGCCATCTCTGATGAAATGCAGTTGAATTAAATGGATATTCCGAGCACCTGCTTTGCAGCAGGCCCTGTGCTAGGCATCAGGGAGGGAGGGCAGGAGGAGGATGTAGGGAATCTCCAGGCAGCCCACAGTCCAGCGGGGAAGAAGAAATGGAAATTTCATGTTGACAGAACTGAGGACTTCTGGTTCCTGGGTGGAATGCCTGCTCTCCCCATAAGGGGCCTGCCTTTCCTGTGTGTGCTCATTGAACATGCTCAGGTACACGTACATGCACACACACACCACACACACACACAACCCTTCATGTACACACACCCCCCCTTCATGTACACACACATACCGCTTCTTCAGCCTCTTACCTGTTGCGTGCATGCACGCCACACATACATGCAACCCCTCATGTGCACATACACCCCCCTTCATGTACACACACACACACACCCTTCTCCTTCAACCTTTTACCTGTTGCGCGCATGTGCGCGCGCACACACACACACACAACCCTTCATGTGCACAGACAACCCCCTTCAGCTGCTTACCTGTCACGCCCACATGTATACACACACACACACACACATACACAACCCTTCTCTAACCTCTTACCTGTCCCAGCTGGAGAACCTCAGAGACAGACATGGCCCTGGGGATCACTTCTCTAGTTTACTGAGGAAGTGGCTGGGGCTCCACCAGCCCTGTCCGCACAACCTCCTGCCTCTGCTCCCTGCAGGCCAACTCCATCCTCCCCTCCTGAATTTGGGGGTTTGCTACCCTGCTGTTCCTCTCACCTTCTGTAAGGTCCTATTGTGTTCCCTCATCAGTCTGATTTTTGCCCGGGACAAGTGGCCACATAGGAGCACAAGGGCGCAGTCTGTTTTCAGCACGTGGCGCTGCTCTTTGGGGTTTTCAGGACTCTGCTCTTAAGAGAGAATGGGCCAGACTCCCTGCCCTCTGAGCCCAGGTGAGTGCTGGGTGGTGGGAGCACATTTTACCCATGGGTAAAGGGGGTGCCGGGCCAGGGGGTCAGCTGGGGAGGCCCTCCCTGCTGCCGAGTCGGGGAGCTGGTAGCCAGTCAGGCTGAAGAGTTTTGGAGAACCGCATGTTCCTAAAACATGCCTCTCGAGTCTCCCTTCCTCTCCACCCTCAGTCCCGAGTTGCTCTGTGCGAGTGAAGGACAGCTGTGCCTTCTGGGGTGCCAGCCACGGCCAGGGTGAGGTTATCATGGCCGTCCCAGAGCCGGGGCTTGAATCATCCAGGTTCTCATCTCTGACCTTTGCTCAGGTTAGCTACAAACTTGCCATTCGTGATGAACCTGCCCTGCCATTGCCCACGGCCCCTGCCCCGGAGGCGACACCCTTCCACCTCCCTTGACCTCTCTGCAGCTCGTGGCTCTGTGGTACCTCTGTCCTGAAGCTACAGCAGTGAGAAAGGCGGGGACATGGGGGACGCAGTTCCTGTGGCCTCTTCCTGTCTGTCCTGTGGACTGGGCTGGGAGGGGTTCAGTTTCCGCCTCCCATGTGAGAGCAGCCGGCAGCCTCCCTGTCCTCACATAACTCAGCAGAGTCAGAACCAGGCTATGGAATTGCACGAGGCAGTCGATCCAACCTGTCTGACAGCTCTGTGGGGTGCCAGTGAGGAACCTGAGGCCCAGGAGACAGTTGGCTTGTTCTTGGACTGTTAGTAAGTTTACGGAGGAGCTAAATTTTCACAGATCTTTTTTTGTTGTTGTTTTGATTTGGAGTCTCAGTCTGTCGCTAGGCTGGAGTGCAGCAGCATTATCTTGGCTCACTGCAGCTTCCACCTCCTGGGTTCAAGCAATTCTCCTGCCTCAGCCTCCCACGTAGCTGGGACTACAGGCATGCACAACCACACCCAGATAATTTTTGTATTTTTAGTGGAGACGGGGATTCACCATGTTGCCCAGGCTGGTCTCAAACTCCTGAGCTCAAGTGACGCACCCACCTCAGCCTCCCAAAGTGTTGGGATTACAGGCATGAGCCACCACGTTTGGCCTGTAGTATATTTTAAATGTTTATTTTGAACAGAATAATGCTTTTCACACCCATATGGAATGGTGTGACTGCTATGCACAAGATAACTGAAGATTTAAAAAAACAAAGCAAAGCAAAGCATTGTGCACTGAAAGGCTGAGAGAGGCCTGCTTAAAGTTGTTTGAGGAGTGTGCCATGCCTGACCTTGTCTTTCCTTGCTCGCCCATCAGCCTCATTCAGGAGGAGATTGAGCCTGCCTCTGAGGAGGTCCTGGTGATTGGACACCTCAGGCCTCCCCAGGTCTGGGCCTGGCCGTGGGGTTTACACACTTGGCTATTTGGGGCCTGGGGCTGCCAGGGTCCCATCCCCGAGGCAGCCCCCTGGGGAGTGTCGGGTCTAATCTGGAAGAGCAGGTGGGTGGAGGGACCGTGTGGTAGAGGTGGTGGCCTGAGTCCCCTTATGGCCAGGTACTGGCGGTCTGCCCACTGTGCCTGCTGGTTGTGTTGGAAACGGCTAACACTGGCCTAGAAAGGCGGTTCTCAAAGCTGGCCTCAATGCCCCTCCAGAGACCACAGGGTCAAAAGTGTTTTCATAAGAAGAAGAATAGGACTCTTGTTTCATCCTCTCACAAATAAAAGGAGAAGTTCATTGATGTGGTTTCAGATGCCATGCTGGAACTAATGTTTAAGAAATTAATATCTATAGAGTTTTGGTACAATATCAAAGAAAAATATTTACAATTTCCTGGAAAGTAAAAAAAAGGCCTCCTTTCCTCAGCCATCATACATGTTTGTGAGGGTCTGGATATCCTGGATTGCTTCAACGAACAACCCATCGCAAACACTGGAATGCAAAGTCACATGTGAATATCCAGCCGTTCTATTGTGAAGCCAAACATTAAAAAGAGTTGTAAAAATGTAAAACAATGTCATTTGTCTAATTGTTTTTAAGTGTAGTTTTTTCATAAGCTGTAAATTATGTGATCTTCTAATGGGTGTATCATTTTTAGTGAATTAACAAAATTTTAAAGATTTTCTCAGTTTTAATTTCAGTATGATGACTATCAATGGTCATAGCCCACGTATTTTGGAGTCCTCAAGAATCTTTTTTTTTGGACTGAGTCTAGCTGTTGTTGCCCAGGCTGGAGTGCAGTGCTTCCATCTCGGCTCACTGCAGCCTTCGCCTCCCAGGTTCAAGTGATTCTCCTGCCTCAGCCTCCTGAGCAACTGGGATTACAGGCGCCCAGCACCCTGCCCAGCTGGTTCTTTTCTATTTTTAATAGAGGCAGAGTTTGACCACATTGGTCAGGCTGGTCTTGAACTCCTGACCCCAAGCAATCCTCCCACCTTGGCCTCCCAAAATGCTGGGATTATAGGCCTGAGCCACTGTGTCTGGCCTCAGTAATTTTTTTTTGTTTTCGAGTCGGAGTTTCGCTGTTGTTACCCAGACTGTAGTGCAATGGCACGATCTTGGCTCACCACAGCCTCCACCTTCTGGGTTCAAGCAATTCTCCTGCCTCAGCCTCCCGAGTAGCTGGGACTACAGGCGCGCACCACCATGCCCAGCTAATTTTTGTATTTTTAGTAGAGACGGGGTTTCACCTTGTTGACCAGGATGGTCTCGATCTCTTGACCTTGTGATCCACCCACCTCGGCCTCCCAAAGTGCTGGGATTACAGGCTGGAGCCACCATGCCCGGCCAATTTTTTATAGCATTTTGTTGTTGTTGTTGTTTTGAGATAGAGTCTTGCTCTGTCACCTAGGCTGGATTATAGTGGCGAAATTGTGGCTCACTGCAGCCTTGACCTCCTGGGCTTAGACCATCTCCTGCCTCAGCTTCTGGAGTAGCTGGCACCACAGGCATGAACCACACCCAGCTAATTTTTGTTCTTTTTGTTGAGACAGCGTTTCACCATCTTGCCCAGGCTGGTCTCAAACTCCTGGGCTCAAGTAATCTGCCTACTTTGGCCTCCCAAGATGCTGGGATTGATTATAGGTATGAGCCACCATGTCTGGGCTATGAATGAGTTGTAATTCATTTTTATTTTCATGGTCTGTATTCATGCTGAAGTTGTAATTCATAGACCATAACATTCACACTTTAAAAGGGTACAGTTGAGTGGTTTTTGTATATTCACAGAATTGTGTAATCACCACTGTCTAATGCCAGGACATTTTATCAGCCCAAAAAGAAGTCCTGAGCCCGTGGGCATTCTCTTTCCCTCTTCCGGCAATCCAACAACCACTTATCACTTTCTGCCTCTAGATTTGTGATTCTGGACCTGTCATATATAAATGGATTCACACAGTTCATGGTCTTTTGTGACTGGCTTTTCTTAGCATGTTTTAAAGCTCATCCAGTTTCAGCTGATATGAGCACTTCATTCCTTTTTATGGCCAGTTCATATTCCATTGTATGGATACGGCACATTCTTCTCATTCATCAGTTGATGGGTATTTTGGTTGTTTCTGCTTTTTGGCTGTTATGAATCATGCTGTTAAGAACATCTGTGTCCAGGTTTTGGTGAGGACATGTGTTTTCGGTACTCTTGTGTATGTGATTAGGAGTAGAGTTTCTGGGTTATATGACAAGTCTGTGTTCAACATTTTGAGGAAGTGTCAAATGGATTTTGAACCTGGATACTTTTTAAGAGTGTAAAGGGGTCCTGAGTTTGAGAAGCACTGGTCTAGCTGGGATTAGACCCGGGGAGTGTGGATGACTCAGGAGAGCCCCTCATCCTTGCCCTGGCATTGAGATACCCCAGCCCCATCGCACACTCCCTCTGGAATGCATGTGTGGTGTCCTCAGAGCAGAGAACCAAAGGAGATCCTGCCTTGGAGGCGAGGAGAAAGCAGCTGTGCCAGGCGGTACATGGGGGAAGCTGTCGGGTTCTGGGGCAGGGTTGCCTCCCTATGGGGTCTTCAGGCTGCCATGCTCATGACAGTGTCTGTGGACAGCACCACTTGGCACGGTGCTGGCTGGTGATTGTGGCTGCAGCTGCCAACACCTAGTATCTTCCCTGCCCTAGAGAGCTTTGTGATTGTCAGTGTGGACCTTTGGGAAGGAGCACCGGGTCCCCAGGTTTGGGAGTGGGGTAGGGCTTCCCAGGTAGCCCTCCTGCTGGGTGATGTGCTTGGTGTGGCCCCTGCTGTACTGGGAGGGGCAGGGAGGAGGGGGCCTCCAGGGGTGGCCAGCTGAGTTGAAAACTACTAAGGATGTGTCTGTTCTCTCATCTCTGATGCTGATGCTTTGGTGTCCTGCCAGTCACATTCACTCTGGTCATTCAGCCACAGGATCCACCTGGTCACCCTTCCCAGAACCACGAGATTTCTGAAAAGGAGGCTTGAGGGAACAGTGGTTTGCCCGAGAGATGATTCTCACAGTGAGAGTCCAGGCATTGGTGGGAGAGTGTGTGGAGCGGGTAGAAGGGCCAAGCATCTCGTGCCTGGGTTTGCAGGGATCCTGTCTGCCGTCCGTACCCCAGCCAGTGATGCTCACTCTTTCTTTTCCCTCTCCTCATCCCAGATGTGACTCCCCACCCCCCCGCTGGGTGCCCTGAGCATGGCTGACACCATCTTCAGCAGTGGGAATGACCAATGGGTCTGCCCCAACGATCGGCAGCTGGCCCTGCGTGCCAAGTGAGTACCTCGGGCCCCAGGGCTTCCCTCATCCTGCCTCCCTGCTTCTCTCCTGCCTGCAGCAAGATGCATTCCCAGGGGCTCAGAAAGACAGGTTTGGAGAGAAGTGCCTGCTGGACACACACCACAGTCCTGGCCCTGAGCTGGACACTTATAATGGCCATTCACTCATTCAACTGCCATGCAGAATTTATCCCCATTTCCCAGATGAGGAAGGTGAGGCTGAGCTCCCTGCCCACGCCACTTAGCTTGTGCGTGGCAGGGCTGCGACCCACACCTCGGTCCAGCTGACTCCTAATCCTGTGTTCTTTCTCTCACATCAGGCTGCAGGGCCTAACCCATACCACCTCATTGCCTTCTCTCTTGTCACTAAGCCTTAGGACTGCAAGTCCCTTAAGGCAGGCAAGGAGCCTTTGATCTCTGGATGCCCACTCCATAGCCACACACTTGGCACTGTCAGATGGTGGGGACAGAGGTCTGTTGAACGAATGAGGCGCTGCCCCTCAGGCTGAAGCACCAGTCAGCTCCGATGTTCCCGGGTCTTCCCCACACGCTCCTGAGAATCTCACTAGTTCCTGGCTTCTGGCTTCTTCCCTTGGGGGTCCTGGCTTTTTTTTTTTTTTGAGATGGAGTCTCACTCTTTTGCCCAGGCTGGAGTACAGTGGTGTGATCTCAGCTCACAGCAACCTCTGCCTCCTGGGTTCAAGCGATTCTCCTGCCTCAGTCTCCTGAGTAGCTGGGATTACAGGCGCCTGCTACCACAGTGGTATTGTGTATTTTAAGTACATGGGGTTTCACCATGTTGGCCAGGCTGGTCTTGATCTATTGACTTCAGTCTGCCTCCCTTGGCCTCCCAAAGTGCTGGGATGACAGGTGTGAGCCACTGCGCCCAGCCCTGGTTTTCCTGCTGTCCCTCAGCCTAGTGACCTCTCAGCTCCGGGTAGGGTAGGTCATCTCCGAAGATTGTCCACCATGGCTGGAGATGGGGGCTCTCGGGCCTCGCCTGCCTTCCAGTCCCTCCCTGTCCCTCTGAGTGGCTGGGGGCGGGGGTCTCTGCGTCTGGTAAGTCCAAAAGGGCCCCTTCATTCGTCAGCCCATGCCAATGATGGGAGCCAGCATTTCCCAAATGGGACCAGGTTCAAAAAATTTGCAATTAGATGTTATGAGCCTACAGGGGACAGGGTGGAGATATCAGAGACGGATAGAGAACTTAATTCAAAATGCCAAGGAAGAGTGGAGTGATGCGTGATTTGCAGGAGGCTTTGCACCACAGTTAATTTGTCCCCTTTGCCAGGAGGGCTCAGCTCCTTCGTGCAGCCCTGCAGGGGATGAGGTTGGCCCCTCTCCGTCTCTGTGCTCTGATGCCAGGCAGCTGAAGCGTCCCCCCGGGCCGGGTTGGGGCTTCTAAGGAGAGCTCCACTACCCATGTTCTCATCCAGGGCCCAATAGGGTCCTGACCCCTCCAGGGTTTTCTTAAGCTCTCACTGACCTTGTCTTGCTCAGCAGCAGCCAGAAGCTGTTGTAGCACCTTTAGAGGGGAGAGTGCACTGCCTCAGAATGCCTGGCAGTCTCTGGACATGAGCAGTGTATGAATCTCTGGCTGCAGAGCTGGGAGCTGTGCCCTGTGGGGCCCTTGTGGAAGTCTGGGCTGTGGCTCGGGGCTCCCCTCAGTCCTCCAGCTGCCATCAGACATTTTCAAACCCGCCACTCCGTACCAGGCATTGACTGCACAGAAGTGAAAAGGACCAACACAGTCCCCTAGTTTTAAAGCATAGGTGGGCAGAGGTGAGTGTTATTTCAGTAGTTACCCAGGTAGGTGGCTTTGACGATGATAACAGGCAGTGGGGATGTAGAGTGAAGGTGCTAACCTAGTCTGGGGATCAGGAGGGGCTTCCCTGAGACTGTGCTGCCTACACTGAGACCCAGAAGATGGGTGAATGTTAGATGGGAGTGGGAGGGAAGCACTTCCAGGCAGAAGGAGTGGCACGTGCAAGGGCCCCGAGGCAGAAGAAACAGCACGTGCAAGGGCCCCAAGGTAGAAGGAGCAGCACGTGCAAGGGCCCCAAGGTAGAGGGAACAGCATGTGCAGAGGTCCTGAGGTGGCAGAAACAGCATGTGCAAAGGCCCTGAGGCAGAAGGGTAGGGTGTGTGGAGGCCCTGGCAGGAGGTCAGTGCATTTTCAGTGCAGAGTAAAGGGTGGACAGTATGAAAGCAAGATAGAGAGGTAGTCAGGGAGATGAGGGCTCCATATGGGGAATGTGTCGGGGAATGGCAGGTGGGGCTTCTGGGTGTGTAGGGACTGCAAGTTCTTCTTGGAGGCTGCAGCTCATCAATGTCAGGCGGCCTCAGGTCACCTCCTTGGGCTGTGTGAAGGGGGCGTTGCAGCTGGGGTGGGGGCATCGTGCTCAGTGGAGGGTTGGGGCCTGCCTCGTGGGGTGACTATGAGGATCCAGGCCTGCCTTGTGGGGTGACTAAGGATCTGGGTCTACCTTGTGGGGTAACTGTGGGTCTAGGTCGGACTCATGGGGTGACTGTGGGTCTGGATCGGCTTTGTGGGGAGACTAAGGGTCTGGGTCTGCCTTGTGGGGTGACTGAGGGTCTGGGCCTGCCTCGTGGGGAGACTGAGGATCTGGGCTTGCCTCATGAGTTGACTGAGGGTCCGGGCCTGCCTCGTGGGGTGACTGAGGGACTGGGTCTGACTTGTGGAGTGACTGTGAGGGTTCAATGGAAGATATCTGGTGACCTGTGCTAGCACAGTGCTAGAATGAGCTCATGGGACCTGCACCCCTCAGTACAGGTGGGGTGGAGCTGATGCCTATGCCCGTCAGGACAGGTGGGGTAGAGCTGATGCCTGTGCCCGTCAGGACAGGTGGGGTGGAGCTGATGCCTGTGCCCGTCAGGACAGGTGGGGTGGAGCTGATGCCTGTGCCTGTCAGGACAGGTGGGGTGGAGCTGATGCCTGTGCCCGTCAGGACAGGTGGGGTGGAGCTGATGCCTGTGCCCGTCAGGACAGGTGGTGATGGTGGAGCTGATGCCTGTGCCCGTCAGGACAGGTGGTGATGGTGGAGCTGATGCCTGTGCCCGTCAGGACAGGTGGTGATGGTGGAGCTGATGCCTGTGCCCGTCAGGACAGGTGGGGTGGAGCTGATTTCTGTGCCCATCAGGGCAGGTGGTGATGGAGCTGATGCCTGTGCCCGTCAGGACAGGTGGTGTGGAGCTGATGCCTGTGCCCGTCAGGACAGGTGGGGTGGAGCTGATGCCTGTGCCCGTCAGGACAGGTGGTGGTGATGGAGCTGACGTCTGTGCCCGTCAGGACAGGTGGGGTGGAGCTGATTTCTGTGCCCTTCAGGGCAGGTGGTGATGGAGCTGGTGCCTGTGCCCATCAGGACAGGTGGTGATGGTGGAGCTGATGCCTGTGCCCATCAGGACAGGTGGGATGGAGCTGATTCCTGTGCCCATCAGGGCAGGTGGTGATGGAGCTGATGCCTGTGCCCGTCAGGACAGGTGGTGTGGAGCTGATGCCTGTGCCCGTCAGGACAGGTGGGGTGGAGCTGATGCCTGTGCCCGTCAGGACAGGTGGTGTGGAGCTGACGCCTGTGCTCGTCAGGACAGGTGGTGGTGATGGAGCTGACGTCTGTGCCCGTCAGGACAGGTGGGGTGGAGCTGACGCCTGTGCCCGTCAGGACAGCTGGGGTGGAGCTGATGCCTGTGCCCATCAGGACACCTGGGGTGGAGCTGATGCCTGTGCCCGTCAGGACAGGTGGTGATGGTGGAGCTGATGCCTGTGCCCGTCAGGACAGGTGGGGTGGAGCTGATTTCTGTGCCCTTCAGGGCAGGTGGTGATGGAGCTGGTGCCTGTGCCCATCAGGACAGGTGGTGATGGTGGAGCTGATGCCTGTGCCCATCAGGACAGGTGGGATGGAGCTGATTCCTGTGCCCATCAGGGCAGGTGGTGATGGAGCTGATGCCTGTGCCCGTCAGGACAGGTGGTGTGGAGCTGATGCCTGTGCCCGTCAGGACAGGTGGGGTGGAGCTGATGCCTGTGCCCGTCAGGACAGGTGGTGTGGAGCTGACGCCTGTGCTCGTCAGGACAGGTGGTGGTGATGGAGCTGACGTCTGTGCCCGTCAGGACAGGTGGGGTGGAGCTGACGCCTGTGCCCGTCAGGACAGCTGGGGTGGAGCTGATGCCTGTGCCCATCAGGACACCTGGGGTGGAGCTGATGCCTGTGCCCGTCAGGACAGGTGGTGATGGTGGAGCTGATGCCTGTGCCCGTCAGGACAGGTGGGGTGGAGCTGATTTCTGTGCCCTTCAGGGCAGGTGGTGATGGAGCTGGTGCCTGTGCCCATCAGGACAGGTGGTGATGGTGGAGCTGATGCCTGTGCCCATCAGGACAGGTGGGATGGAGCTGATTCCTGTGCCCATCAGGGCAGGTGGTGATGGAGCTGATGCCTTTGCCCGTCAGGACAGGTGGTGATGGTGGAGCTGATGCCTGTGCCTGTCGGGACAGGTGGGATGGAGCTGATGCCTGTGCCCGCCCTTCTGTGTGTTCCTGGGACCCTTCCTTTCTGTCTGTTAGTTGGAGGGTGGAGGGAGTGGGGATTCGCTGAACTTGGGGGCCCTGGCTTCCACCTCCTTTCCCCTGGCCTGGGGGCCACATGACTGTGTCCTGGCCCACCACTGATGCCTTGAGCTTCTGAGATGCTCAGATGGAGCAAAGCAATAGGTGAGGTGGGGGAGGGGATGTTTCTTTTTGGGGCCTGTACCCTGAATGTGTCCAGCTCATAGGAGCAAGGCAGGTGGTCCAGGCAGAGGCAGGCCTTGCCTCCCTTCCAGCCCTGCCCTGTTGCCCATCATTTGCCTTCCCCAGCCCCTTGAAGACGGCTTCAATAGTGTCAGTCTAGGGCAATGTATTTTTTTTTTTTTTTGGAAAAACTGGCAGTGTAGAAGTATGGACCCTAAGGCACTGCACCCTACCCCCAACACCCCTGCCTTTGTGTGTGATCTCCTCTGCCTGAACCTGCCTCCTTCCCACACATGCTGTCTCTTTGGCGAAGCCATGCCTGACGCCCCACCCATGATAATTGTAGTTACCACCATTAACTGCCATTTGTAGACAATTGGGCATTTGAGTGAAAGCACCTTGTCTACCCTCCTCATGTAATCCTCATGGCATCCCTTAAAGAGATCAGAAAACCAAGGGTGAGAACCTCATCTTAGGTGTCCCATCTGGGCAGGGATGGGAGCAGCGGACTCCAAAGCCTGCATCTTCACAGTCATCAGTCCCCAGCCCCTCCTTACAGAGCAGGGAGATGCTTATTCACTCTCCAAACTCCTACCGTGTGGGCCACTGAGAATCCATAGCTGCAATAGCCGGGACCCGGCAGGACATGAGACCCCAGGGCCGGTCTTGTGTCAGGGTTCCCAGGAAAGTCTCCGCCTCCCTCAGCTGCCTGCCCTAGGTCCTGCTTCCAGGACTTCGGCTTCTGACGCGTCCCTGAAGAAGGGAAGCCTTGCAAGAGCCCCATCCCCTCCCTATGGGCCATTGTCTCATGTATCCGCTTCCTGACGTCGCCTGCACATCCCACCGAGCGGCCTGTCTCTGGTACCAGGAGGCCAGGCATCCCAGCGGGCACCTGCTAATGCACTGAGACCTGTTCATTAAATGAGTGTTTGTCATTGACTTGGCAGCTGCCTCCCCACCATAGTGTAGCTCTTCAGGTTCAGTGACTTTCCATCTTGTTCATTCCCTACTTACAGCAGTGTCACAGGTACAAACCGTTTCAGGGAAGCTGGGACCCACCCAGGGCAGGGGGTTTGGGGCTTGATCTGCTGCCATTCTCTCCCTTTCCAGAAAAACAGGACAGTTCCCCGCAGTTACGATCTCAGGAGGGGTCACTCCTGGAGAGCAGTGGAGCAGAGACAGCTAAGCCTCCGAGCTCCTCCCAGCCCCATGCCTCGAGGTTACCTGCCCTCACCACACCTCACTACGCCTCACCACGGCCCTCACCACGCCTCACCACTGCCCTCACCACGCCGCCTCTTGTGAAACTTGCTTTCCCCTCCTGCCCTGAACCTGCCAGTTCTCACAACATCTATTGGCAGGTGTGTGTCTGTCCTGATCACACTGCTTTCCTGTCCCCTGGGAAGCTCTATCTTCCTCCCTCATGGCCTCAGGGCTCACCTTTTCTCCTGACCATCTTTCATGCTCCTCCCTTGATGCCTCACGTGCCATGACGTTGGCCTTCTCTGTATGTGTGAGGGTCATGTTCTGGGCTTCAGCCTCCCCGGCTAAGTTGCTGCCGTCTTTGCCAAGGCCGAGGAGTGGGCAGATGGCAGGGCCGGCGCTTGGAGCTCCTCTCTGGCCCGCATGCCTCAGCCCAGCACACGGCACCTGCACTGCCTGCTGGCTGCTGTCAGGCCTGGTGGATGTGGGAGAGCTGCCTGCTGGCTGCTGTTAGGCCTGGTGGATGTGGGGGGGCTGCCTGCTGGCCGCTCTCAGGCCTGGTGGATGTGGGGGACTGCCCACTGTCTGCTCTCAGGCCTGGTGGATGTGGGGGGCTGCCTGCTGGTTGCTGTCAGGCCTGGTGGATGTGGAGGGGCTGCCCACTGGCTGCTGTTGGGCCTGGTGGATGGGAGGTGCTGCCCGCTGCTGCTGTCGGGCCTGGTGGATGTGGGGAGGGGGCTGCCCGCTGGCTGCTGTTGGGCCTGGTGAATGTAGGGGGGCTGTCCGCTGGCTGCTCTCAGGCCTGGTGGATGTTGGGGTGCTGCTCGCTGGCTGCTGTCGGGCCTGGTGGATGTTGGGGTGCTGCTTGCTGGCTGCTGTCGGGCCTGGTGGATGTGAGGGGGCTGCCCGCTGGCTGCTGTCACAGGACTGGTGGATGTAGGGGGCTGTCTGCTGGCTGCTCTCAGATCTGGTGGATGTGAGGGGGCTGCGGCCTGGTGGATGTAGGGGGCTGTCTGCTGGCTGCTCTCAGATCTGGTGGATGTGAGGGGGCTGCCCTCTGGCTGTCTCAGGCCTGGTGGATGGGGGTGCTGCCCACTTGCTACTATTGGGCCTGGTGGATGTGAGGGGCTGCTGGCTGGCTGCTGTCAGGCCTAGTGGATGTGGGAGTGCTGCCTGCTGGCTGCTGTCGGGCCTGGTAGATGTGGGTGGGGGGCTGCCTGCTAGCTGCTCTCGGGCCTGGTGGATGTGTGGGGGCTGCCTGCCAGCTGCTCTCAGGCTTGGTGGATGTGGGGGTGCTGCCTGCTGGCTGCTCTCGGGTCTGGTGGATGTGCGGGGCTGCCTGCTGGCTGCTCTCAGGCCTGGTGGATGTGTGGGGGCTGCTGTCGGGCCTGGTGGATGTAGGGGGCTGCCCGCTGGCTGCTGTCACAGGCCTGGTGGATGTAGGGGGCTGCCCGCTGGCTGCTGTCACAGGCCTGGTGGATGTAGGGGGCTGTCTGCTGGCTGCTCTCAGATCTGGTGGATGTGAGGGGGCTGCCCTCTGGCTGTCTCAGGCCTGGTGGATGGGGGTGCTGCCTACTTGCTACTATTGGGCCTGGTGGATGTGAGGGGCTGCTGGCTGGCTACTGTCAGGCCTGGTGGATATGGGGGGCTGCCTGCTGGCTGTCTGGGGCCTGGTGGATGTGGGGGGGCTGCCCTCTGGCTGCTGTTGGGCCTGGTGGATATAGGGGGCTACCTGCTGGCTGTCTCGGGCCTGGTGGATGTGGGGGGGCTGCCCTCTGGCTGCTGTCAGGCCTGGTGGATGTGAGGGGGCTGTCAGCTGGCTACTGTCAGGCCTGGTGGATATGGGGGGGCTGCCTGCTGGCTGTCTCGGGCCTGGTGGATTTGGGGTGGCTGCCCTCTGGCTGCTGTCGGGCCTGGTGGATGTAGGGGGCTGCCCACTGGCTGTCTTGGGCCTGATGGATGTGGCAGGGGCTGCTGGGGTTTGCGCTGCCTCAGCCTCAGCGTCATCTGTGCTGTTCCCTCTCCAGGCTGCACACGGGCTGGTCTGTGCACACCTACCAGACGGAGAAGCAGAGGAGGGACCAGCACCTCAGCCCCGCAGAGGTGGAGGCCATCCTGCAGGTCATCCAGAGGGCCGAGCGGCTGGACGTCCTGGAGCAACAGAGAATCGGGTGAGCCATGGGAGCCAGCTCAGCCGGAGGGCAGCAGGGGCTCTGGTGCCAATCCCGGGGACTGGGAGGCTGGCCCTCTGGCTCCTGCTGCTGCTTTTCATCTCTGGGAGTGAGTCTGAATGTCACGGACTCCAGCCTGTCCTGAAGGGTGCTCTTCCTGCACAGCCCCGGAGCCTCAGGATACCCCTGTCGGATGAGGCCAGAGGCTGGATGTGCGCCTGGGTGTGGGCAGGAATGCTCACGTGGCAAAGTGCCCCAGAGCTGTTGAGCTCTGCACACCTGCAGCTGTGCCAGGGTCAGCCAAGGGAGGGAGGGAGGTTCAGCTGCAGGCTGAGCCAGGGTCGCCCCTCCTGGCCATCTGCGTGCACTTCTCCAGCCTACAGCGTCCAGCCCCAACCACAGCTCCTCTTCCAGCACTTTCACTGTGACCTGTGTTTAGTGACAAAGCAATGCCTGTTTCCTAGAAACTCTGGAAACACAGAAAAGCAGGAGTAGGGAATACAGATGCAGGGCCTTGATTGGAATCGATTTCATTCTGGTCTCCTGCATGGCTTGTATCTTTCTTTTTTTACTTTTGAGACAGGTCTAACTCTGTCGTCTAGGCCGGAGAGCAGTGACGATCACAGATCTTGGCAGCCTCAGCTTCCTGGGCTCCAGCCATCCCCTTACCTCAGCCTCAAGTAGCCAGGACTATGATGTGACCACATACAGCTCTTTTTTTTTTTTTGTAAGACACGGGTTCTCACTATGTTACCAGGGCTGGTCTCTAACTCCTGGGCTCACACAATCCACCTGCCTCAACTCACAAAGAGCTGGGATAACAGGCAAGAGCCACCCCGCCCAGCCTTCTTATCTTTGCCATGGGAGAAACAGGCCTCTTGGAGTGGCTCATTCTTCAGCTGTGAGTCCACGAGTTCTCCCAGAGCATTCACTGGTCCCTATGGGGCATTTCCCTGCCCTTCAATCTCCATCTCCCTCCCTCCCCTCCATCTCCCTTCTCTTCCACCCTTCTTCTCCCTCTCCCTCCCTCCCCCTCCATCTCCCTCTCCCTCCCTCCCCTGTCTCCCTCTCCCTCCCTCCCCTGTCTCCCTCTCCCTCCCTCCCCTGTCTCCCTCTCCCTCCCTCCCCTCCATCTCCCTATCCCTCCCTCCCCTCCATCTCCCTCCCCTCCCCCTCTATCTCCCTCCCTCTTCCTCCCTCCCCTCCATCTCCCTCCCTCTCCCTCCCTCCCCTCCATCTCCCTCCCTCTCCCTCCCTCCCCTCCATCTCCCTCACCCTCCCTCCCCATCCATCTCCTGCCCTCCCTCCCCTCCATCTCCCTCTCCTTCCCTCCCCTCCAACTCCCTCTCCCTCCCTGCCCCACTATTTCCATTTCACAGCGCTGCTCTCTCTCTGAAATCAGTCTTCTTTTTGACTTGCTCATGAATTTTCTTCCTTACTGAAGGTACATTCCAGGAGAACAGGGACCTTGTTTGTCTGGCTGGTTTGCTGCCATTTCCCCAGCATCTGATGGATCTTAGGTGCTAGGTGAATAGTTGGCAAGTGAATGAAAGATTCACAGTTAGCCTGGGGAAGGGCAGGGCGAAGAAAGACACCCTCGTGAGGGAACAGCTGCATGGCATGGTTCAGCTCTGGGCCTCGGTGGCAGCTGTGCCAGGCAGTGGTTGGGCTGGAGTGGGAGGCGCATTTCCTCTGACTCTGTGTCCTGGCCGCAGGCGACTGGTGGAGCGGCTGGAGACCCTGCGGGGGAACGTGATGGGGAACGGCCTGTCCCAGTGTCTGCTCTGCGGGGAGGTGCTGGGCTTCCTGGGCAGCTCCTCGGTGTTCTGCAAAGACTGCAGGAAGGTAAGACCCTGCTCCTGCTCCGTCCTGTCCTTCCGCCTTCCCAGCTGCGATTCTGGACAAGCCCTGCTGCTCTGTGGCTTGTGTGCTGGGTTGTCATACCCTCAGCCTCTTGGCAAGGATGAAGGAAAACCAAACGTCCTGATGTCTAGGGCTGGCTCTGGGTCGCATAGCTTGGGTGTATCTTCTGGCTCTCCCACTGGATTCACACCGAGCTTCAAGACCCAGCGCTGCTGTTAGAAGTCAGGGTGTGAATCTAGCTCTTCTTCTGTGACCTCAGAAAACCTAATGACTATCTCAGACCTGAGGTTCCTCATCTGTAAAATATGGTCATGATACCATGCACCTCACTGTGCTCTGAGGGTTACATATCATTAAAGGCGAAGCTCTTACAACCTTGCCTGGCATATAGGCACTCAAATGGTATCGTCTTTAGAATATATTAAGGCAACAAGAAAAACATGTTTTTAGTTGTTATTGGATAAATCCTGTTTTCCTCAAGGCCAGGTTGTGTGCTGGGAGGGACTGTGTATTCTGTTGGTCTGCTGTGCTCTTCATCCCTGGTTACTCAAAGGAGAATGATCTTTGCAGGAGAGCAAATCGATTTTCTCCTTATACTAAACTGTGCCACATGTTAAATTGTTTTATAATGATTCTGGGACTTTTTAAGTATGACTTTTAGTTTCTTCTGGAGTTTCAACTTGCCTTTCTTTTTCTTATTGCTGAGAGAATAATGCACCTTCCAATCCTCACGATTAGTCAGCATCTCAAGTTTACTATCATATGGAGCCTCTTTTTTTTTTTTTTCCTGGAATAAACCCTTCTAGATTCTCCCTCCTGCTCCCTTCTAGGCTGGTAACTGCACAGCTGTTATAATGGGACTCCCCTTTGCTACCCTCCTCGGTTAGACACACTGTTCTCTTTTTTATTTTCATCTTAGTTTTGCTGGAACTCATCCTCAAGTAACTTCCATGTGCTAGTCATGGTTTTTGTTGTTGTTTTTTAAGACAGAGTCTCACTCTGTCGCCCAGGCTGGAGTGCAAATGGCATGTGATCTCAGCCCACTGCAACCTCCACCTCCTGGGTTCAAGTGATTCTCCTGCCTCAGCCTCCTGAGTAGCTGGGATTACAGGCATGCACCACCACACGCAGCTAATTTTTGTATTTTAGTAGAGAAGGGGTTTCGCCATGTTGACCAGGATGGTCTTCAACTCCTAACCTCAGCTGATCCACTGGCCTCAGCCTTCCAAAGTGCTAGGATTACAGGCGTGAGCCACTGCCTGGCTGCTGGTCATGGTTTTAAGACTGGAGTTATTATACTGAAGAAGACAGAGGAGGAAATTTCTTGAGATAATAGTGGGCAAGGGAACTTAAAAACAAGTAACGATCAAGTGAACAAGACGGTTTCAGGACACAGTAAGCTCTGGGAAGAAATAACGGGGGCTGGGGGCTGGGAAGTGCTGAGAGGACCAGGAGAGATGGAGAAGTCAGGATAAATAAACATGGACGTGGAAGATGGCGGCCATTGGCAACTTGGTAAGGGCATTTTCAGTGGCATTCAAAAGGTCGATGAGAAAATCAAAGGTACAGTGAGGTTAATGTGCCCAATTAACAAATGGGAAAGGCAGGATTTCAGCTGCGGTCATTTGTTTTCCTGCTCTGTCATATGTGGTAAACTGGGCTGAGGAATGTGGATTAATTGGTCCAAGAATACTGGAGGGGAGGTGGAGGCTGCTGTCGGGCTGTGCTGGCTCCTCCTCCAGCCCTGCAAAGGCCTGGGACTATGGGTCAATGTAGGTGGGGGCGCCGGGACTTGGGAAGGTCCAGCTTCCAGGGCTTTGGTGGTGAGGTTATGTTTTATGACTCCTGCTGGGAGAACGGGACCTGGCAGCCTGTTTCCTCCTCTGCCTCTCAACCTCACAGCTGCTGTGAATATTCCAGATATAGGGGATCATAAAGAGGTGCAGAGCCGGCCTGCTTCCCCTGGGACAGTCCAGGGCCTGGGCCACAGAGGCAGCTGCTGGCCTGGCTGTGCAGCAGCTAACACAACTGCTCCCTAGGGCCACGTCTTAGGCAACAATGGCCGTCCCGGGGAGGACCTCAGCTGGCAGTGGGTCCCCAGGCCACTCTGAAGCTCTGGGCTGCTCCAGGCATTTCCGTTGAAATGGTTCTTATCGTTCAGCAGGCTGAGGACTCAGTCCTGGTGTGGGTGGTGAGGCTGGGGAGCTCTGAGCTTCTGAGGGTCGTGTTCCAGGTTGGAGGCGGGAGGAGAGGGTGTTAGGAAACACAGCTGGATGGTGGGCATTTGGGGGGTTGAAGAGTTCACACTTCCTTCTTGGAGGAGATTATGTGCATTCATTCTTTGATTAATAGCCCACTGTGTGAAGGCCCTGTTCTGGGTTCATGGCGATGCCGTGAACAAGACGGACAGAGTCCTCACTCTCACGGAGATGACTTTCCAGGGGTGGGGTAATAGAGAAGACAAATGGAGCTCAGAGAGGGTCCCCAGAGCCTCTCCCTAGGTGCTCTGTGTCGTGCTCTGCTTCATGTTATAGCATTCATGAGGCAGCACTCAGTACACTGAGGAACAGAGAAGACAAATGAATACAAACGAAGTAGCAGTTGGACACCGAGAATTAATGCGGAGTGCATGGGAGAGGCTTCGGTGCCCTCTCTGACCTCACGCCCACATGGAGCACTTAGGGAGAGGCTTCGGCGTCCTCCCTGACCTTGGGGCATGTTCAAGGGACAGATGCTGGCGTCTGGGACAGAGTGAGCGGCGGGTTGGCCCATCACACACAGTTTGCCAGCAAGGCCAGGAGTTGGGATTTCACCGGGAGTTTAATGGGATGTCAGTGGAGAGTTTTAAGCTGGGGTGTGATGGGACCTGATTTTAAGAGATGACCCTGGTGCTGGAGACAAGTCAGGTGGTGATGGCCGTCCCTGGGGGACAAGCTGGAAAGTCAGGTAGTGATGGCCATCCCTGGGAGACGAGCTGGAGACAAGTCAGGTGGTGATGGCCGTCCCTGGGGGATGATAGGGTCGGGACAAGGCCACGAAGGGACTGAGGCCATTTGCTGAGACACAGCGCCAGCCTCTTTGGCGTATTCTGAGCAGATGGGGAGGAGTTAGAGGGGGTGAATAAGGGTTATAGGAAGGAAAGAGCCCTGGACTGTAGGGGCCAGCCAGGGTGAAAGGCCACTTGGTCTACCTGAGCACAAGGGGGCAGCAGGTGCTACTGAACTGGCTGGTGAGTTCTGTACCCACACAGACACAACACGATGCTGAGGGCTCATGACCGGATGGGAGGGGCTCATCCATACTTTGAGAAGTGACTCCATGTTCCCACAAGGGTCTGGCAGGGCAGCTTCCCTCCTCCCTGGCCCCAAGATTGTGAGGTGGCTGTGCCCTGAGCTGCTGAGCCCGACAGACTTGGGTTGAGGTCCCCGCGTGGCCCTGGTGGAGCAGTCATGGTCAAATCACTTCACATCTCTGGGCCTCTGTTTTGCCATCTGTAAAATGGAGTCGTCTGTAAAATGGCATCATCAAGCTTCTCTCATCTTGATGGACGAGTGAGTGGTGATGCCCAGCCCATCACCAGCCGGCAGTGAAAGCGCCTGTGACTGCTGCTCACCCTCTCAGGGTCCTGCCTGAGGAGGCTGCACGCGTGTTATGAGGATGGAGCAGGTCCAGGATGTCTCCAAAGAGGCTGAGTGACTCCCTGGGTCATGACCCAGGTCACCACAACAAAACACCATGGACTGAACTGGGCGCCCTCAGCAGTGGACATGTTTCATTGGAGGCACGAAACTGAGACCCAGGTGCTGGCAGATTCTGTGTCTGGTGAGGGTGCTCTTCCTGGTGTGCAGACAGCCATCTTCTTGTGGCCCATGTGGCGAGAGGAGAGGGCTCTAGTCTGTCCTCCTCCTCTTGCTTCTTATTTTTTGACAGGGTCTCACTGTCACCCAGCCTGGCGTGTGTGGCGTGGTCATTGCTCACTGCAGCCTCCAACTCCTGGGCTCAAGCAATCTTCCCGCCCCAGCTTCCCGGGTAGCTGAGACAACAGATGTGTGCCACCACGCCTGCCTAATTTTATGTATTTTGTAGACATAGAGCATTGGTCTTTTGCCCAGGCTGGTCTCAAACTGGCCCTCAAGCAATCCTCCACCTCAGCTTCTCACAGTGCTGGGATGACAGACCTGAGCCACACCCCCAACCTCTTCCTTTTCTTATGAAGACACTAGTTCTGTTGGATTAGGGCCCCACCCTTGTGACCTCATTTTACCTAAATTACCTCCTAACAACCCTCTCTTCAAATACAGCCCCTTGGGGACACAGTTCAGTCCCCAGCACTGCAATTATCTTTGTCTTAAACTTAGAAACAGAGCTCCCACAATAGTCCCGTAGTTTACATGAAAGCCCAGAAGCCTTTGTAGCTTCAGCACTGGATTCCTGAGCCGGCAGGGAAGCCCTCAGTTTCTGTGCAGGTTAAGCACGTAAATGTCTCACTCAGTCGCTTAGCCTGCTGTGTGCCAGTCCTGGGTTAGGGGTATCCAAAAAGAGAGGTGTTCAGAACGATCTCTTCCCGCATGGCCTCAAGGTCATGATGGGCAGATGGGATTCTCTAGAGTGACGTGCACCATGGCTGGGACTGGAGTTTCCAGGACTCAGAGCAGCCAGGAGGGCTGCCTGGAGGAGGGGGCCCCTGAAGGCCAGGCAGGCTTCTGCAAGGCTGAGGGCAGAGGGAAGGGCATCTGCGGAGGGGAAGAACACATAGGCCAAGGCTGGAAGCTGGAAACTGGCTGAGCTGGGCAAGCGCCTGATTGCGAGGGAGGTGCCCGCGAGGCAGAGGCGTGTGCTGGAGGAAAAAGCAACACAGGATCTGACTGGGGAATAGTGACCTTGGAGGAGGGAGGGGCGTGCTCCAGCTGCCTCCAAGGCTGAGCACCCCCAGTCCTGAAAACGCAGGGCAGAACTGGAATCTTTGGAACGCTGAGCTGTAGGGGACTTGGGAGTCTTTCAGGGGACAAGCTGCATTTAAGCAGTGAACGGGCAGATGTATTGGGCCTGGGACTCCAGGGAGAGAATTGCAGTCACTGACCCCCCGGGATCCCTGCTGTGAGGGGTGGTTACCTAGAACCTGAGCCACCGCAGAATCAGGGAGGCCCAGACATGACCCCTGCAGGGCTCTCTGGCATCTGGGAGGAGAGACGATGCCATCCATTTCTCGTCCAACTGTGGTATCAGGCACTGGGGACCTGGCATCGGGAGCCATGCAGATCCCAGTGCTCCGGAGAGAGGTGTTAAACCAGGATGGGGGTGGTTCATTATAGTTGGGGTTGGGGCTAGGGGGGCTCTCACATGGTGTGGGACATCAGGGGCCCTCCACATGGGGCCTGCTAGCTTCAGGGCACCTCCCTATTTATCTCCATCACCACGCTGCACCTCCTCACCCTCTGCAGGGGGCTGCAGTGAGGGCTCAGGCAGGCTGGAGAAGGGGTGCTGGGGAGATCCCCACCATAGGAAGTGTCCAGGCCCAGGCAAGGTCGGGGGACAGAGCCTCCAGTGCTCCTGGGTGTATAGAGGCGTCCCCAGCGAGAGGCCTGGCAGCCGTCAGCTAATGAGCTCGAGAGTGGAAGTCGCTGCTGTGTTGCTCCTCACTGTGTCCCCTCTGTAATTGGGCCTGCGGCCTCGGCTGCCTGCCCTCTTTATCTGAGGGCTGTGGTGGGAAGGGAGAGGGGCTGCATGCTTAATTAGAGAGGCCTGGTGCCTCTGATTGCTTGGGATCAGAGTCAGCCCGCTTTCAGCATCATCCAGAGTCCAGCCAGCACTGGGAGGCTGAGCAAGGCCCGCCGGAGCCTGGGAGGAATCATCACCCTTTGAGGGAAGCAGTTGGGTTTTTTTCTGGTCTTGGCCAAATGTGCCCCGCAATGTGGGTGCAGGGGAGCCTGCCCATGAAAGATCACCTGGGTCCTAATGAAGGAAGATGGGACAGTCTCATGTTTTGCCCAAATCCCTCAGAGGAAGTCCAGCTCAGGTGGGTCAGGTGGGGGTGGGCGTCAGCCAGCCCAGCTTGGAGGGAAGGGGCTGGGCCAGAACCTGACCCTCCCTCCAGCCTGGCTTGAGCCCACTTGGCTCTGAGGAGGGTGTGTATCCTGCTGAGTCATCTTGGGCCCCTGGCCAGGGGGCTGGCAGGAGCCCTGGGCTGGGTGGGGGACACGCCGTTTTCCTAAAGCTTCGGTTTCCCTCTGTTCAGTTTCTGGGACTCCAGGCCGTGAAGCCACGGGAGGAGCAGGAGTGTCTGTTCACTCTGCTGCCTGCCCACTGCAGAGCTCTGCCCTCTCTGGCAGCATTTTAAGAGACGAGGTCTTGGCCTGCCACCCAGGCTGCAGTGCAGTGGTTGATGGCTCACTGCAGCCGTAAACTCCTCAGCTCCATCGATCCTCCTACCTCACCTCCCTAGGAGCTAGGTCTACAGGCATGCACTGCCTTGCCTGGATAATTTTTTATTTTTTGTAGAGACAGGGTCTTGCTCTGTTGCCCAGGCTAGTCTCAAACTCCTGGCTCAGATGACCCTCCTGCCTCGGTCTGTCAAAGTGCTGGGATGAAGGCGTGAGCCCCGGTGTCCGGCCTCGTCACTGTTTCATTCCCAGCACCTGCCCTCCGCTCGTGGAGGTGGCAGTGACCCCTGACGTGCCTGCAGCAGCACTCGAGAGAGAGTCTGCTCACCTGAGAAGTCGTTTCCTGTCTGGGGAAGCTGTGGGGGTCCTGGCCCCATCCAGTTTACAGAGAGCTCCTCCTGGAGGTGGAGGCATAAGGGCCAGGAGAGGATTCAGGTGCTGCCCGGGTCCTTGCTGCTCAAAGTGTGGGCCGAGGACCAGTGATGTGGTTGTCGCCTGGGTGTTCATTAAAAATGCAGAATCTCAGCCCCCCAGACCTCCCAGGCTAGAAGCTGCAGTTTAACCAGGCCCCTTTGCATAAGGTTTCAAGGTTCATCTGTGACATTGCAGGCGTCAGGATTTCCGTCCTTTCTAAGGCTGAGGGCATTTCACGGTGCACATCCGTGTTTTGTTTATCCACTCATCTGTGACGGCCATCTGGGTTCCTTCCGTGTTCTAGCTGTTGTGAGTAACGTTGTGGTGACCTCAAGTGTGCACCTCTCTGTGATCCTGCCTTCCAGTCTCTCGGGAACTGCTGGATCCTATGGCGATTCTGTTTAATTGAGAAGCTTCCATCCTGTTTTCCGTGGCAGCTGCACCATTTTATGTTCCCACAAGTGTAAGGGTTTGGAGAAGTCAGCTTTTTGCAGAGCCTCCTCCTGGATGGGTGTGGGGTGAAAGTCCTCTGTCAGCCCGTTCCCTACTCCCTTTTCAAACCTCACCCTCAGCCTGTCCCTCCGTGGAGTGGAGAAGCAGCAGCTCCCGGAGCCATTTCATCCCAGTGGCCTGCAAATTGGTCCTTTCTCCTCTCAACCTAATTTGTATGTGGAAGACGTGTGTTTATGCCTCATTACGGAGATGGATTTTTTCATTCAGTGGCTGATGTTTCCTAAATACCCGGAAGCAGTCACTTAATTTGTCTGCCCCAGGGGCCTGCTCCAGCTGCTCCTACCTCTCCGAGGTTGCTTGGCAGGAACCAGCTTGGCTGGATCGGAGGATTGGACCAGACACCACGCTGCCTCTCGGAACATCCGCCTTGCTCTGGAGTCTGACGGCAGAGCATCTCCACTACGGCCTGCTTTTCTCTTGCTGTTGGGAGGTCTGCAGCATGACTTTTCTGCTTCTGAAGGGAGAGCAAGCAGCTGCCTTGTGCAGTGCTGAGCCCATTCTTCTCACACCACATGCCACCAGCATGCTGCTGACCTCCAGCTTAGGGCTATCAGCACAAAGGCAGCCAGGGGGCTGCAGGGACCCAGGGTGGGCTTGGGGAACTGCTCGGATCCCTGGCAAGGCCCAGAGCTTTCTGGATGGAACTTTGTGTGATGTGTCCCACGCCAGTTCCTGTGTGCACTCAGTCACCTTCACGCCAGGCCCCAAGGCCTAGGAGGCGGAGAGCCAGCCTCTGCCCTCCAGGAGCTCACAGTTGGTGTCAGATATGGCAGTGCAGCGTGAGAAGTGCTGTAGGAGTAGAAGGCAGGCAGGAGCATGGGGCGGACCTGCCATGGGCAAATGGTGGCACCCAGGGAGGTGGGGGAGGCCTCTGGGCTGCAGAGGGGGGTGGGTGTTGCAGCGGGCCGGGAGGATGGGTGACCAGGTTCCCGAAGAGGGCACTTCAGGAGCAGCCGCAGCTCTGCAGAGGAGGGTGCCGGGGAAATGTGGTGCAGCGGAGCGCAAGTGTGGTGCCAAGTAAGTATGGGGGCGTTTGGTGTAGCTGAGGGTCTGGTTATGCCAGGGAGTGAGAAGGAGAGGGAGGGAGGAAAAGGGAAGAAGAAGAGGGCGGTGGGGAGAGGAAAAGAGCCAGTGAGGGGAAAGAAGCAGGTGGGGAGGAGAGAGACAGGAGGATCAGTAGGGCTCTGGGTGGCAGGCCGGGGCTTGCTCTGTGGCAGGTGGAGAACTTACAGGCGTCAGACCCATCGAAGGGTGCTAGGCAGGGAAAAGCCAGTCACATGGGCCTGTGGGGAGGGTACATCTAGATGCAGATTTGCAGAGACTCCGTGGATACTGAATCCAATTCGCTGTAGTGAGGGCCTGAGTTAAGGCAGGAGCAGCCAGGATGGAGACTGAAGACAAGAGTTAGCCGTGACAGAAGCAGCCGGCGATGGAGAGCTCACTCTAGAGGTGCCAAGGCTGCACCTGCCTCATTAGCAAAGCCACCTGGAGGTCCTGGTCAGTGCGTTGTGGGTGAAGAGATGGAGGCCAAGTGGAGTCACATGGCGGCCAGTGCTGAGTCTGACTACCTCACCAGCCAGGCGGGGCGTGTGCACAGGGACTGCATGGAGGGCTGGTCTGGCGTGGGAGCCGACATGGGGAAGGGCTTGAGGGCATGTTGGTAGTGGGGCTGGGGGTCCAGGGGAGCTGTGTATGTGTACCAGGTGGTCCAGGCTGGCTCCCAGGCCATGGGTCAGAAAGGGGCTGGGGAATTCAGGCGCAGTGGCTCACACCTATAATCCCAGCACTTTGGGAAGTTGAGGTGAGAGAATTACCTGAGCCCAGGAGTCTGAGACCAGCCTGGGCAATGTAGTGAGACCCCGTCTCTACCAAAAAAAAAAAAAAAAACTGGGCATGGTGGTGTGCACTTACGGTTCCAACTACTTGGGAGGCTGAGATGGGAGGATGAGCCTGGAAGGCTTGAGCCCCAGAGGTGGGACTCGAAGTGAGTCAAGACTGTGTGACCTAGCACTTCTACGTGGGTGTTCTGCTGTTGAGATGCTGAAGCTGGGGCATCCCTGGGCACCTGCTGTGTGTGGTCAGGTCACCCACGTGGGAGGAATCTAGGTGAGGAGGAGCCGGCCTGTAACCTGGTGGAGCTGCCCCGTGGGATGTCAGGGGCAGAGGAGGCTGGTGTGAGCTGGGCCTGTAGGGTGGAGTGTTCCTTCCCTGCCAAGCCCCTCAGCTGTGAGGCAGGCACCACCCTGTCCTCCTGGACTCTCCTGGGTTTCACATTTGTAAATGGCTCAGGGGTGGGAGGGAACCAAAAGAAGGAGAATATCTGTGACCCAAAAACTATGTGAATGTAAATCTCAGTGTCCCTAAAGGTTTGCTGAGCACAGCCACACTCTTGTTCTCCTGTGGCCTCAGCTGGCTCAGTGCTGCCCTGGCCGGGTTGAATGGTTGTGATAGAGCCTAAGATGCTAACTCTCTGGCCCTTCACCAATCAGCATCCCAGACGTGAGCCCCAGCCAGGCACTCGCTGCTCAGAATCGAGAAGGGGCCTGACCTCCTTCCCCTCCAGTTATGTGGGGGCAGTGTTGGGTACCAGCCTCAGCTATTTGAGCCTCTGCAGATTCCAGAATTTAACGAGCTGGCTTCTCTTGGTCTTACTAGTTTTCTTTTCCCAGAATTTTAAAAAGTAACTTACACTACTGTGCAGACATTAGAGCACTGGACTCTGGCCCCTGGGTTCTCCTGGCTCAGGCTCATCCTCTTCCTCCTCTCTGCCTCTGCTTTCTCACCTGGAAGTTGGGAATAATAATCGTGCCTATCTCGGAAGGTGGCTGTAAGGATTGCATTGAGGAAAGTATGTGATATGCTCTTAGACACAGGCCCTGAATCATGGGAACTGCTCACTAATTATTAAAAAGTCAAACAATGCAGCCTTTCTCCTTGCCCCTCCACCTGTTTCTTATAACTGCTGGGGGATCTAATTCATTCCTTAGTTGTTAAATCTTTTTTGTTTTGTTTTGTTTTTGTTTTTTTTGAGATGGGATCTCGCTCTGCTGTCCAGGCTGGAGTGCAGTGGTGGGATCTTAGCTCATGGCAGCCTCAACCTTCTGGGCTCGTGTGATCTTCCCATCTCAGTCCCCCGAGTGGCTGGGACTAGAGGCGCATGCCACCACTCCTGGATAAATTTTTATTTTCTGTTTTTTGTAGAGACTGGGTCTTGTTATGTTGCCCAGGCTGACCTCAAAACTCCTCAAGTGATCCCCCTGCTCAGCTTCCCTAAGTACTGGGAAACAGGTGTGAGCCGCCAACCTTGACGGTAAAGTTAAGTCGTTAGTTCTTAAAAGCCTCAGATTTTATCTCCAAGAGATAAAGTCCTACAGAGGACTGTCAAGTTATTTTCTGACTTGGATGCCTTGTAGACATGACATATGAAGGATAATCCAACCCTAAAAAAATACGTGAAACGCTGCAGATGTATGTGAAATGTTAAGCTCTTACCCGTGATCTTAGCAGTCGGGGTGTGTGTCCTCCCACCTTCTCTGTGTCTCCCCACACTCACATGGGTGTACACAGGGTCGAGGTGTATGTATGCTCTTCATGGGACCAAACTACATTACTTATTCTGGAATTTCCTTTTTTCATCTTTTCCCACTTAATAAGATACCAAAAACATCCTCCCATGACTATACGTGTAAATCTAATTCCAGTTGTAGGAGCGGTGCTGTATAGGGGAGTTTTCACACTCCCCTCCAGCCCCCTTACATCCCTGTTGGTCAGGCCTGGGTGAGTGTGGATGGCAGCCAGGGCAGGGGAGAGGGGAGAGCCATGCCTGAACCCACCCTCACTGACAGCAGATGCCTCCATCCTGTTTCGGTTAAGCTCAGCCTCTTTCTGGGGTCCGAGTCTCTCCTGCGCCTGGCCCTGTCTGCTGCCTTCCTCTGCCCTCCACTCCCTGCACTGCACATAGACACACCCACACACGTCCGAACTCTCGTTGAAGGCATGGTTCAAGTTCATCCCTGCAACGGCTCCTGGGATCTTGGGTAAATGAAAGGACAGATGTGGTGGGTGGGCTGGGGCAGGTGGGGTGAGGCACTGCGGTGTAAATGCACAGGCAGAACCCATCTGAACCTCAGTTACCTGCCTGTCCTGCTGCACCCACACCTGGAAGGGCTGGGAGACAGCCGTGCTCTGAACCTCCCGCATGACCTCAGGTGAAAATCTGTTCCTCTCTCTGACCTTCCAGTGAAAGGCAAAGGCTGGAAGGGAGAATCTCTCGGCCTCCCTGCGGTTTCCTCCCATTTATCGGTTTCCTCCCACACAGTGCAGCTCTGTCCCAGCCGTGAAGCCTCACTGTGCACAGGTGCCAGAGCAGCAATTACAGGGCTGGGTGCTGAAGCTCCCGTCTCTCTCTGGAGCACAGCTTGGTTGGTGGTGGTTTTAAAGCCATGGCAGGTTTGCTGCTCAGTTCACTTTGGCCCGGGCCCTAGTGAGTTCTGCGCAGGAGGAGTCAGTGTGGGGGTGCTTCTGAGAACCCCCGTGCCTCTGACGTTCCTGTGATGTCATGTGTCACTCATGTCCCCCAGGAGATGGGCAGGGAAAAGGCAGTGTTCATACTCATTTTCCAGATAGAGAAACTGAGGCTCAGAGGAATGACTCCCTCTCGGTGGCACTGCCAGTGCATTGCAACGACTCTTACAGCTCTATTCAGAACTTTGCCCACAGGCTGGGTGAGGTGGCTCACACCTGTAATTCCAGCACTTTGGGAGGCCGAGGTAGGAGGATCCCTGGATGCCAGGAGTTTGATACAGCCTGAGCAACAAAGCAAGACCGTGTTTTAACAAAAAATGAGAAAATCAAGTAGTCCCAGCTACTTGGGAGGCTGAGGCAGGAGGATCACTTGAGTCCAGGAGTTCAAGATCAGCCTGGGCAAATGGCAAAACCCCATCTCTACACAAAATACAAAAATTAGCCAGGCATGGTGGCGCATTAGCCAGGCATGGTGGCACATACCTATAGTCTCAACTACTGGGTAGGCTGACATGGGAGGATTGCTTGAGCCAGGGAGGTTAAGGCTACAATGAGCCGTTGGTCTGGTCACTGCAGTCCAGCCTGGGTGACAGAGTGAGACCTTATCTCAAGAGAAAAACAAAAACCCAGAGAACTTTGCCTGTATACCTTTTAAAATGTAAAGAGATCTAAAGATGTGCAGGAGACTCCCAAAGAAAGAAGGTGATATCTGGTCACACTTGCAAACAAGGTGGCAAGGCTGATGGCTTCATGCCCCTGACACTGGGGGAGGAATTTTAGCTCCAGAGGGTGAGGGAGCATCCAGCCTAGGAGCATCCAGAGTCAGAGGGAGCATCCAGCTCTAGGGAATCCAGAGTCAGAGAGAGCACCCAACTCCGGAGCATCCAGAGTTGGTGGGAGCACCCAGCCCAGGATCATCCAGAGTTGGAGGGAGCACCCAGCCCTGGAGCATCTAGAGTCAGAGGGAGCACCCAGCCCCAGGGAATCCAGAGTCAGAGGGAACACCCAACTTCAGAGCATCCAGAGTCAGAGGGAGCACCCAGCCCTGGAGCATCCAGAATCAGAGGGATCACCCAGCCCCAGGGAATCCAGAGTCAGAGGGAGCACCCAACTCCAGAGCATCCAGAGTCAGAGGGAGCACCCAGCCCTGGAGCTTCCAGAGTGGAGGGAGGACCCAGCCCTGGAGTGTCCAGAGTCGGAGAGAGCACCCAGCTCTGGAGCGTCCAGTGTCAGAGGGAGCACCCAGCCCTGGAGCGTCCAGAGTTGGAGGGAGCATCCACAGAGGGAGCACCCAGCCCCAGGGCATCTGGAGTCTGAGGGAGCACCCAGCCCTGGGGCAGCCAGAGTGGGAGGGAGCACTAGCCCTGGAGCATCCAGAGTTCGAGAAAGCACCCAGAGCAGGAGGAGCACCCAGCCCTGGAATATTCAGAGTTGGAGGGAGCACCCAGCCCTGGGTACCCTGAGGCAGTGCCCCTTACAGAGTAAACCTGAGCCTGACCTTGGTTTGTCCCACCCCTGAGGTGGCTGGACGATGGCTGTACATATGGAGGAGTTGTGGCCCAGCCTCACCGTGAGGCCAGCCCCATGTAGAGTGGGTAAGAGCTTCTGTGGGCCTGGCTGGGGTATCTGGGACACTGGTCAGGGCTGTCCTGCAGTGACATCTTCTCCCCCAAGATACTTGCCACGCGAGCTCAGCAGCCATCTTTCCCGGGTCTGGTCAGTGAGCTCAGTGTTGTTTTCCCCGGGGCTGGTCAGTGAGCTCAGTGTGTGGCCAGTGAGCTCTGTGGCCGTCTTCCCCAGGGCTGGTCAGTGAGCTTCGTGTCCATCCTCCCCGAGGCTGGGCAGTGAACTCTGTGGCCATCTTCCCCGGGGCTGGTCAGTGAACTCAGTGTGTGGTCAGTGACCTCCGTGGCTGTCTTCCCCGGGGCTGGTCAGTGAACTCAGTGTGTGGTCAGTGAGCTCTGTGGCCGTCTTCCCCAGGGCTGGTCAGTGAGCTCCATGTCCATCATCTTCCCTGGGGCTGGTCAGTGAGCTCAGTGTGTGGTCAGTGAGCTCTGTGGCCATCTTCTTCAAGGCTGGTCAGTGAGCTCCGTGTCCATCTTCCCGGGGGCTAGTCAGTGAGCTCAGTGTGTGGTCAGTGAGCTCTGGCCATCTTCCCCAAGGCTGGTCAGTGAGCTCCGTGTCCATCTTCCCCGGGGCTGGTCAGTGAGCTCCATGTCCATCTTCCCTGGGGCTGGTCAGTGAACTCAGTGTGTGGTCAGTGAGCTCTGTGGTCGTCTTCCCCAGGGCTGGGCAGTGAGCTCCGTGTCCATATTCCCTGGGGCTGGTCAGTGAACTCAGTGTGTGGTCAGTGAGCTCCATGGCTGTCATCCCCGGGGCTGGTCAGTGAGCTCTGTGGCCATCTTCCCCAAGGCTGGTCAATGAGCTCTGTGGCCATCTTCCCTGGGGGCTGGTCAGTGAACTGAGTGTGTGGTCAGTGAGCTCTGTGGCTGTCTTCCCCAGTGCTGGTCAGTGAGCTCCATGTCCATCTTCCCTGGGGCTGGTCAGTGAACTCAGTGTGTGGTCAGTGAGCTCCGTGGCCGTCTTCCCCGGGGCTGGTCAGTGAGCTCCATGGCCATCTTTTCTGGGGCTGGTCAGTGAGCTCAGTGTGTGGTCAGTGAGCTCCATGGCCATCTTCCCCGGGGCTGGTCAGTGAGCTTTGTAGCCATCTTCCCGGGGCTGGTCAGTGAGCTTCATGGCTGTCTTCCCCTGGACTGGTCAGTGAACTCAGTGTGTGGTCAGTGAGCTCTGTGGCCGTCTTCCCCGGGGTTGGTCAGTGAGCTCCGTGGCCGTCTTCCCTGAGGCTGGTCAGTCAGCTTAGTGTCCATCTTCCCTGGGGCCCGTCAGTGCAACCTTGGGAGAGCCTCGGCCCCAGGAAGAAGCATCGTTGGCAAATCCATTTAGCAGCCATTACCAGGAGCAGTAATTTCACACAGCCTCTTGTCTCTGTTGAGGTAAATAACAGTGACATTTGCAGTCCAGCGAAGCCCCATGCCATACACCTCAGCGCTGTGCCCTCGAGCTGCTGCACTTGTGGAGGCCTGTGGTGCCTCACCCCTCTCCACTCACCCCTGCGGTTCCTCACCACTCCCTACTCAGCCCTGTGACTCCTCATCCCTCTCCACTCACCCCTGCAATTCCTCACCCCTCTCCACTCACCCCTGCAGTTCCTCAGCCCTCTCCACTCACCCCTATTACTCCTCACCCCTCTCCACTCGCCCCTCCACTCACCCCTGCAGTTCCTCACCCCTCTCCACTTGCCTCTGCAGTTCCTCAGCCCTTTCCATTCATCTCTGCGGTTCTTCAGCCCTCTCCACTCGCCCCTGCAGTTCCTCAGCCCTTTCCACTCACCCCTTCACTCACCCCTGCAGTTTCTCATCCCTCTCCACTCGCCCCTGCGACTCTTCACCCCTCTCTACTCGCCCCTGCGGCTCCTCAACCCTCTCCACTCGCCCCTGTGACTCCCCACCCCTCGCCACTCGCCCCTGCAATTCCTCACCCCTCACCACATGCCCCTGCGACTCCTCACCCCTCTCCACTCGCCCCTGCAACTCCTCAACCCTCTCCATTCGCCCCTGCGGTTCCTCACCCCTCTCCACTCGCCCCTGTGGTTCCTCACCCCTCTCCACTCGCCCCTGCTACTCCTCATCCCTCTCCACTCGCCCCTGTGACTCCACCCTTCTCCACTCACCCCTGTGACTCCTCACCACTCTCTAGTTGCCCCTGTAATTTCTGCTGTGACATTTCCCTACAGCTCTTTGCTGTTCATGGACCTTAACTCACGATGGACTGAGCCCATCTAGTTCCCTGTGGGAGGACATGGCGGGCAGCTCCTCTGCTGATGGGGGAGCCAAGGGGAAAAGGGGGAGCAGGTTCATTTCCCTGCAGCTCCTTTTAGCCTGGGCCTCAAAACTGCGAATCCGGCCTTCATCAGAGGCCTCTTTAGCTCTCTCCTTCAAGGCTCTCTTCTTACCCTTGTTGTCCTGCTTTCCATGGGAGGGAGGATTCTGCTCCAGGTCACAGATGGATAAACTGAGGCTGAGAAGGGGTGAGAAGGGCTGAGAAGGCTGAGACTCTTCTGCCCAGGAATGGTGTTGAGGCTCAGACAGCAGTGGTATTCAGGCCTGCAGGGAGTGTGGCCTGAGCACCTGAGTTGCCAATCGGGGGAGGGCTGCTGGGCTGTTGCTGGGTGGAGGAGACTCATTTGCTTTCCAGCCCATCCTCCACTCCTCTGCTTGTTCAAATGCAGCTCTGATTAGGTCACTGTCTCCTTCCTCTCCCCTGAAGTCTTCAGTGGCTCCCTACTGCCCATAGCGTAAACTCTAAAACACCCCCCCATGGTATCCAGGGCCCTCAGTTCATTCCCTGACTGCAGCCTGCTGACTTAGCAGCACAGGTGAAACTCCCAGCTGGGAGTTCTAAGGCCCAGGGCCAGGCCTGATTCCCCTAGCCCCGACCTGCCGACCTGTTCCCTCCTTGGAGCTCCTCCATGCATCTCCAGGGTCTACAAGGGAGCGTTAGTGCTGTTGCTGTTGGAATGTTAAGAAATCCTACAATCTGTCTAGTCTGCTGTATTTTTCAAAGGAAAAATAAGTTCCAATGACAGGTATTTGCTGGCTGGATTTTTTGGTTTTGTTTTTGAGATGGAGTCTCCCTCTGTCACCAGGTTGGCGTGCAGTGGCCTGATATCAGCCTACTGCAACCTCTGCCTCCCGGGTTCAAGCAGTTCTCCTGACTCAGCCTCCCGAATAGCTGGGACTACAGGTGCATGCCACCATGCCTGGCTAATTTTTTTTTGGGTATTTTTAGTAGAGATGGGGTTTTGCTATATTGGCCAGGCTGGTCTCACACTTCTGACCTCAAGTGATCGGCCCACCTCAGCCTCCTAAAATGCTGTGATTATAGGCATGAGCCACCATGCCCAGCCTGGCTTGGAGAATAGTGACTGTATCCTAGGCATGGGAAAGAACACAGGGAAGGGAGAGGGCAGTTTTACAGACTGAGCTTTTAAAAGTTATGATAATTCTGCAACGTCAGAGAGGCTGGTGCTCTACCCCTGAGAGTGGGGTGGGGAGGGCTGCTGAGCGGCCCCAGTGTCCCACGCTGAGCTGGTCAGGGCAAAGCTGGAGGACGTGGAGAGTCTCCCAACTTTGCCCAGGTGGTCTGTGCTGACTCCATTTCTGATGGATCCTGGCCTGGCCTTGGGCTGTCACCCCCAGCCTCCCCCACTCCGCACTGTACTTGGGAGTGTGGGTGGTAGGCTGTGTGCCATCCAGCTTCCGGCCCTGGTTGCACTCTGGGTCCCTCCTGCCTCCTCCAGGCCCCAGGCCCAGTGGTGGCTGCATCCCTGGGTCTCATCGAGCCCAAAGCCCTTCCTGCCCCAGTGCTCTCCTCACCCCACACCTCAAGCGGGGCTGCCCTCCTGTCTTCCCTGCTCCCTGTCACCTGGCTCCCTGCCCCCAGCAGCCTCTGCCCTCCCTGGCCTTCGTTGCCTGGTTCCCTGCCTCAGCCGCCTCTGCTGCCTCGGAATGAAATTGGTGTAGCCCAGGGTCTGCCCCTGGCTGCTGGCACTTCTTTCATTCCGTTGCTTGACAGATGCATCCTGAGTGCCCACCGTGTATCATGCAGCAGCCCAGGTTCTGGAACCACGTCGGGGATCAGGCAGGAAAAGCCTCCATCCTCCTGAAGCATCTGTTCTGGGTGGTGAAATCACAGGAAGCAGTGGGCAAATGAATCTCAGGCATTTTCTCAGCTGCAAGGCCTGTCTGTCTCTGGGGTTCTTAAGCTTCAGCCAGTGCTGGGTGTGGTTCCTCCGTCTTCTGTGTCCGTGGCCCTGACCTTTCTCCCAAGCTCCAGTCCCGAGTGTTGACGGCTCGTGGGAGGGAGGCCTGGACCCCCACTGTCCATCAGTGCCTGCCTCTGGCCCCCTTGTTCATGCGACCCCTGTCCACCCTGTGGGCTGGGCCAGCAGCCCCAGATCACCCTGGAGTCCTTCCTTTTCCCCCACTTTCCACACCAGCTAGGAGTTGGGATTTCATTTGCATCTGGGAATGGTCTCGAAAGAGTCTTTGCTGATTCTGGAGGATAGATTGGTGGGAGAGCGACAGGATCCCACAGTCTCAGCAAAGGCCTTTCTGAAACCCCAGTTGGATCATGTTCTTTCCCTCCTTGAGAGCTGCCATGGGCTGTATGTCCAGGGAGCTCCAGCCCCTGCAGCACCACGTGCTTGTCACTCAGCCTCTCTGCCTCCCTCCCTAGACAGCTGCCATGTGCCAGGTGCCTGCCCAACTCGGGATTTAAACATCAACAATGATGCCCTTTTCCTCAGGAGTTAGTCTTCAAAGAGGCACGGTCATGGGAGAGGCAGTTTCCATATAACGCAATCAATGCAACCCTAGAATGTCAGCTCATCGAGGGAGCACGGGAGGGAGCCACTGGTGCCTCCCGGGTGAAATCAAAAGAAGGCATCATGGAGGAGGAGATGCTGGAGTTCCTGCAGGATGTATAGAAGTTTGCCAGGCATGAGGCACAGAGGATGGAGACAGGAAGTAGCTAGAGGGTTGGGAGCAGACAGCCAAGTGTGGGGCCGGCGTGCTGAGCTTGGCAAGGCCGGGCGGGGGACGAGATGAGAGAGAGGTGGGGGCCAGGGAGGGAGGAAGGTTTGCGTGTGTGTCCGTGTGTCATTTTCTCTCCTCTCCCCATCTGCTCACGAAGCCTCCCTGACGTCTGCCTAGTTCAGCTTGGTAGTCACAGGCACTTAGAAGTGTCTGTAGAAGGCTACTGGCAGCATTGGCCCTGACCCGTGACCACCTTTGCTCTTCACCAAATTCTAGGGTCCGGGGTGGTGGCAGGAGAGCCTCAGCTGCTGCCTCACCCTACTGGGAGGTTTTAAGCCTTCCCGGAGCACAGAACTTAAGTGTCTTGGGGATCAGGCCCTAAAAATGGAGGAAAACGCCAACCAAAGTGTTTTTTCCTGTTCCCCTGCAGTCACTCACTACAGCACACTTCCACGACCTCTGTCCTACCCTCTCCTGATCCGTTCCATGGCATATTCTCCAGTGGGCCACACACCAGTTCAGACCCCATCCACCCACAGGTGGCCTCAGATCCTGCAGACGAGGGTGTGATCCCAGGCGACCGTCCTCGCCTCGGATGCCAGTCACACGGCCAGGCCTCTGGAACTTCTCAGCAGTCTCTGTAAATCAGGGTTCCCACACCCCATTCTTTGTGTTCAGTTAATTTGCTAGAGCAACTCACAGAACTCTCAGAGAAACACTCTGCTTGTGTGTACTGGTGTATGATGTAGGTTTTAAGCCTTCCCGTATTAGAAAGTATGTGGATGAACAAGGCAGCCTCCCGGGTGCGGCGTGTGGGGGCGGGTGAAGGGCTCTGGGCCCTCTCTGGTGCCTCCCGCAGGAACCTCCATGCGTTCAGCTGTCTGGAATCTCCCAACCTCTGCCCTCCTGGCTTTTGTGGAGTCTTCATTACGAAGTTATGGTTGATTAAACCACTGGCCATTGGTGATCGACTCAGCCTTTATAGCCCCTCCCCCTTTGAAAGTGACAACCCCTCATCATGCCTTGGCCTTTCCTGTGCCCCCAGCCTGAAGCCACCTAGAGGTGCCCAAGCTGCAGCTCACCCATTGGCATACAAAAGACGTTCATTGCTCTGGGTATTCCCAGAGTCTAAGGAACTCTGTGTCAGGATGAATACCAAATATATTTCACAGTATCACAGCCCCACAGGCTGGTCACATGCCCTGCAGCTGCAGAATTTCTGAGCAGGGACCTGCTCTGCCAACCTGGCCTCAGCGGCATCCTCCCTCCCAGGTAGGCTTCCAGGAGCCCTCGAGGAGGCAGACTCACTTGTGGCCGGCACGGGGTGTTTTCAGGATGCAGAACATGGGATGAAAAATGAAAGGGGCCAGGCGAGGGGGCTCACACCTGTCATCCCAGCACTGGGCAGGGGGTGCTGAGGTAGGCAGATCACAAGGTCAGGAGTGAAAACCCTGACCCCATCTCTACTAAAAATGCAAAAATTAGCTGGGTGTGGTGGTGGGTGCCTGTAATGCCAGCTATTCGGGAGGCTGAGGCAGAGAATTGCTTGAACCTGGGAGGTGGAGGTATCGGTGAGCCTAGATCACACGACTGCACTCCAGCCTGGGAGACAGAGCGAGACTTCGTCTCAAAAAATAAAAAAGAGATTTTTAACAGAGTCTGGGTCAGGTGACTCCCAGGCAGCAGTGCAGGCCCTTCATTTCTCCATGAGAAGCTGTCAGCGGGAGGCCCTGCCCAGGTTTCTGGAAAGCAGACGTGGGTTTTGCAGGCAGGGCAAGGTGGGTCCCTACCCTGCTCTGGGTATTCCCAGACAACCCCTCATCATGGCTGGGGTGGGGGGGCTGGGGCTGGGTAGGGGAGGCCAGGGCCAGGTTGTGGGGGCTATGGGTGGGGAGGAGCCAGGGCCAGGTTGGGGAGGGGCCACGGCCGGGTCAGGGAGGCTCCACAGCCAGGTTGGGGAGGCCAGGGCTGGCTCCATCTGGGCTTTTGCTTCCCCATGTTCATGTTCCCTGCATGGCCAACGTATGTCTGTAGAGCGGGCTGTCATGGACCCCCACCGTCCACAGAACAACTCTGTTCTCTTTCTCCTGAGCTCCTTTGTAACCAGTGATATCCGTTTCGGGGCCCGGTAAGGATCCTTTCCAGCAGGTGTGGGGTCAGAGGGAGCGTGGGTGAAAGGCCAGGTCAGGAGGAGGGTCCTGGCCCAGCGTCCACCTGGTGACCTCGTGTGGCTGTGACAGGTGACCCAGGCTATGTGTGCCTTCATTCACTGCGTCTTCCCCAGAGGTCATCACCCACGTCAGCACAAAGCATGCATCACTTGAGCTCTTGATTTCGTTATTATGTTGTCACAGGCCTGGGTCCCAATTCTGACTCTAATACCACCTCCTGATGTGAACTCGGCCAAGCAGTGCCACACCTCTGGGCCTTTAGATCTTCATCCAGGATGGTCAGGCCTTGAAGCCTCCCTCGCAGGGCTGTTGAGTCACCAAGATTAAAGGTGATGATGATGATATGAGCTGGACACCAACAGCAGTGCTAGGGCTGGAGTAGGCACTCCATTATTATTGATAATAGTTAACTGTATTATGTATCATTAATAACACATGATTAAGTGCCCTTTTAATAACTGTGGCCCATCCTCCCTTCTGATAGACGTGGAGTCCTTCCACATGATTGCTTCAGATGTGATTTGAAATTTCGAAACAATGTTGTGTGTTTGGAGACAGTGGGCCTGAAACCGAACAGCCGGCTTCTGGGCCCTGCAGCTTCTGACCGCCCCCTCCCCGAGCCCCTCAGAGGAGAGGGTGCTGAGCGGTGGTGGCCGTGATGAGCCACAGTGGGACGAGCATGCAAGGGACTCCCTGGCCTCTGGGCTTGATGTCCTTGGCCTTGTGCCCAAGGTGGAGCTGGTGCAGGAGCTGCTCCTGGTGGCGTCCTCCCGCCCCTTGGGGATGGCTCCTCTGTCCCTCCCACACTGATATGTGATCCCTTGGCCCATGATTTCTACACAGCTGCTCTTCAGTCCTGCTCAGATGTCATACTGTGTCCACTCAGGTCGGCCTCGCTCTACCACCCAGGCTGGAGTGCACAGTCATAGCTCACTGCAGCCTCGACCTTCTGGGCTCAAATGATTCTTCCAAGTAGCTGGGACTACAGGTGTGCACCACCATGCCCGGCTAATTTTTGTAATTTTCCCAGAGACGGGGTCTTGCTGTGCTGCCCAGGCTAGTCTCGAACTCCTGGGCTCAAGTGACCCATCTCATGCTGGCATCTGTACGTCTCTTTACCCCACCAGTACTCCTCACACCTTCCACTGACTGGGCTTATACCTGGCACCCTCTGTGTCCTCCACAGATGCTGAATGAACAAGCTCACTCCTGGAGACCAGCACCATGTCCTGTGCTTCCCCCGTGATTGTATGCTATTAGGTTTGCTGTGTTTTATTTTTATTTATTTATTTATTTTGAGACAGAGTTTCACTCTTGTTACCCAGGTTTGAGTGCAATGGCGCAATCTCAGCTCACTGCAACCTCTGCCTCCTGGATTCAAGCAATTCTCCTGCCTCAGCCTCCCGAGTAGCTGGGACCACAGGCGTGCACCACCACGCCCAGCTAATTTTTGTATTTTTAGTAGAGACGGGGTTTCACCATGTTGACCAGGATGGTCTTGATCTCTTGACCTCATGATTCGGCCACCTTGGCCTCCCCAAGTGCTGGGATTACAGGTGTGAGCTACCATGCTCAGTCAGATTTGCTGGTTTTTAAAAACCAACCTCTCACTTTCCAGTTGAGCCACCCCATCCACCCCTTGGCCCAAGCTCATGTGGAATGCACTGTACCTGCATCCCCCATGCTGCACAATCCTTGGCCCAGTTCAGGATGGCTCAGGCCTCCTTTGTTTCCTGTGTCCTGCTGGGAAAGATGCAGAAAACTCTCTGGGACTGAGGGGGATGCAGAAGTTAACCAGGACCAGGAAGGGGTTAACTGAGGCCTGTGGGGTAGACAGGTGAGGTGCTGGCCCTGCTGCCTCCCCAGACCTCCTGCTCCCAGCCAGCCCGGCAGCTTCATCTTGTCTGAACACCCCGATTTCCCTGTGTCTGACACGCGCAGAGGCACGAGTGCAGAGAGGATCTGAAGCCCTGTCCAAGTCATGATTTCTTATTATGTGCTCTGTGAATGTTAATAACCAACAGCTGGTGCTGTTGCCTTTTTTTAACCCTCCTCTCCACTCAGGATGCGGTGGTAACTCTGCTTGAGTGGCAGGTGGAGGGAGGAGGTGTTTTGGAAGCTGAGCTTGGAATCAGTAGGGCGTGATGGTGGCTGCTTTCGGCTGGGAGAGGTGGCTGGGGTGGGTGCAGGCCTGGAGCGTGCAGGCCGTGTCAGACGCTCTTCTGATGGAGGGCAAGGGCCTGCCCGGTGGTGCTGCAGCCTGCCGAAGCCCTGGTATAGAGAGGTGGCATGGCCCTGTGTGGCTGGTCCCCTGAGCCGCCCGCAGCCAGGATGGAGGAGGCCGGTGCTCCCTTTGCAGGACATGGGTGGAAGCACAGAGAGACGTGCCTTCCTCCTGAAATGCTTCTCCCGTTGCCTCTGGCTTCTGCGTCATCCCAAGCAGCAGGTGGCTGGCATGAAGGCTGTGGGGGGCCTTCTGTGATTGGGTGTTTGCAGGTGGTCAAGCTGTGTCCTAATGTACGGGAAGAGGGGACTGGCTGTGCCTTCTCCCACTTGAGGCTTGACCTCATCTGTTGTTCTGAAAGCAGAGCCAGGGCCCAGGGAGCCAGCCCTGCCTTACCGTGGGTGGGGAGGGTGAAGTTGGGTCCAGGCAGGAGGATGAGGTTTGCGAGATTGTGCTGGCCAGGCAACTAGGCTTGGTTGGGGCAGCAGGAGCCCAGGTCCGAAGCTCAGACTGAACAGGATTCACATCCCCGGTCCCCGCGTCAGGTTACTTAAACTCAAGCCTCAGAGCCCTTGCTCGTAAAACAGGGACAGTCATACCCACCTTATAGGGCCACTGTGAAAATTAAATGAAATTCTGCATAAAGCAGCTAGCTTGGTGCCTGGTGTAAGCATAAATACCTGAGAAAGTATATACATATTTATAATTATATATATATATACACACATACATATATGTATATATATATACACATATATACACATATATATACATATATATATATATATATATATACACATATATATAGCAATATCTGAATTGTATATACATTTAAAGTCATTTGGCCGCAGGGCCTGGGTTCCAGACGGGTCTATGGCAACAGAGTTGTATCCAGCCTTTCTGCTGCTGGCCCACTGGGGCAGGTAATGCTTCTCTAAGGCTGGCTGGTGGCGCTTCAGTGCCAAGCAGGGCTGAGCTTACGATCGGAGGGGCTGGTGACCCAGGTGGACCGTCTGGGACCCACTGAGGGGTGCAAAGGCCTGATGACAGCTGAGCCACAGTCACCCACGGTGTATGTGTCTCCTGCCCATCTGCCTGGGCACCGTCAGCTTCTTTAATCCATCCCGACCTGCAAAAATCCAGACCTGGTCAAAAAATGAAGTTGGGGCAAGTGACTTCCCAAAGTGGTTAGCATAAGCGTCCTTTAAATAGGAATTCTGCTTATCCATTTAAAATAGATTTTGACTTTGCCCAGTTTGATTTCAGTTTGGGCTGATATCCTTCTAGTTTGTTTTCTGTGTATATATAGATGCTCGTAGATACAGGCATATCTGTGTGTTTATGTGGTAGGGTGCCCTATGGGCAGCCTGTCCCATCATGCTGTTTTTATTGTGACAGTTTACAGTGAGTATTGCCTGTTCGCTCCATCATTATGTTGTCACTTTTTCTGTTGGGTCATCCTGGTTTCTATGCTGCATAGCTTTCCCCTAAGCCCAGTAAGGTTTTCCCTCTCGCAGGTTTGATTTCTAGCATCAGGAGCATATTTTGGGGCACAGAACATGCTTGGAGGCTCTCCCTTGGTGCAGCTGTCATGCACCGCGGTTGTGGCCACTCAGACATCGCTGTGTCTTTCCCTGTGTTATCGGGGTCTGGGGACGATCTCTCTGTAAACATCATCTGTAGCACGGTTCCCGACGAGAAGCCGGCTCGCCTGTCAATTCCAATGCACTGGAACGCTCAGGAAAGTCATTTTCCAGATGAAAGTTTGCCATTTTATTTTATTACTTTTGAAATAAGATGGGGGTCTCACTATGTTGTGCAGGCTGGTCTTGAACTTCTGGCATCAAGCAATCTTCCCACCTTGGCCTCCCAAAGCACTGGGATTAAGGCATGATCCACCGTGCCTGGCCCTAAGTTTTGCTGGTTGATAAACTACTCCCTTCTATGGGACACTCTGAGGACAAAGGGCTGTGGCTTGTTCATTTTCAGAATTCCTAGAATAATGCCTTATATGCAGTGTGGAATACACGTTTATGAACTGTAGCTCTAAACACTGGAACTAACCATCTTCAGGGTTCATTTCTGCAGCATGGTGTGTGTTTTTCTGGCCTCCTTATACAGAACCCCTGAGCACAATTGCACCCTTTTGGTTGAGGGAACCTCGTGAGCAGCACTCTTGGTGCGATGGGTGACAGCGCTGTGAAGTTTGCCCAGTGACTGAGTGGTCGCAGCCACGGACACTGTAAGATGGTGACGTCTGCTTTCAGAGCAGTTTCATTCCCTCCCCCGACACTGGCACTAAGCCCCTCCCATCTTCTAATCTGTGGGAGCTTGGGAGAGCTCCCACAGATTAAAGAGAGCTCCCACAGAATCCACCGCACCACAGAGCCTCGTGGATTCTGCATTGTGAAATGGATCGGTTAGGACTCACAGGCCAGCCTGGGTGTGAAGCACCTAAACTTTGGAGTGTGTGGCCTGGCAGACCTTTCTGTCATACTTTGACTCTTAGGAGCTGTCTGGGAAGGCAAAGGGGTGGGGTGGGGAGTTCCAGGAAGCAGAAGCATCACTGAAGTGGCACGCACCCGGGGAAGCAGGCAGGAGCCATTGTGGGAAGGGGGGTTAAACATGCCCGCTCCCCACCCTTAGTGAAGGATTCTTGGGTCATTTCTTTCTGGCCGAGCCAGCTGGGTTCATGCTCCATATCCTGAGAATGAGGCCCACCTGGCCACCCCCCCACCCCCCTGGACACTTGTCCTGTGTGCGGCTCTCCCTGGTTTGGGCTCCCACAGTGCTCCTGGTCAGCATCATTCAGTGTGGATGTGATCGGACCCTGCCTCATGCTGTGGAGCAAGCATGTCTTGCCTTTTCAATTGTGATATCTTAAGTAGCTTCCATTGTTCATTCAGTTCTGCAAATGGCCATTGTGCTGGGCACTGGGAACAGGAAGGTGAACAGAAACAGACGTGGCCTCTGCCCCTCAGGAGCGGCCAGCCCAGCCAGGGATGTGACAGGAGCCCCACAGCCACCAGTGCAAGGTAAAATCACAGATCTTGAGATGAGGCAAGAGCCCATTCTGGAAGCTCTTATGGTGGAAGTGGTTTCAGAAGGCTTCCTTGAAGACGTGGTGCTTCTGCTGAGGTCTGAGGGCTACATAGGTTAATGAGGAGATGGTGTAGCCCCAGACAGAGAGGGCAACACATGCAAAGGTTTTGTGGCAGAAGGACCAGGGGCTGATGAAACTCCACACAGCTGGAGCTCGGAGGTGGAGGACGAGGAAATGGAACAGGGAAGGTAGGTGTGAGCTGAGGTCCAGAGGAGGCAAGGCCAGCCCGAGTGCCTTATCAAGTGGGGCGGTGGTCGTCCCAGCAGAGCAGGAAGCCTCTGTTGGCTTTTAAGTTGGGAGGGATGGGAGAAGTGATGTGATTAGATTTGCATCTTGAAAAGATCAGCCTGGCTGCAGTGTTGGGAACCAGTTAGAAGACGGTCACAGTGGGGCAGGGAGATTTGCCGGGCAGCCTTGGTGTGGGCATGGGCAGTGGCAGCAGAGATCAGGGACGGGGCTAGAGGGGAACTGACCAGGCTGGAGAGAGAGCTGGAGTTCTTGGAGACAGATTATTTGGGCAGGAGGGAGGAATGATGGGGGCCCAGGATGTGTGCTGGGTTGCAGCTTTTGTGACTGATGGATGCTGGCTGCCTTCCCTGAAACAGGAGTGGCGATAAAGGTCTGAGATTGCCGCCCGCCTGAACTTTTATTGTGCTAAGCACGTTCATGAACATCTCCCTTGATCTCCTCTTCTGCAACCTTGGAGGGCTGTTACCACCAACTGGCAGATGAGGAAATGAGGCTCAGAGAAGGTAGGTACCAAGTCTGAGGTCACCTCTGAATGCCACACCCTGTTCCCTCCTGCCCCAAAACCTGTGTCCTGTGGGCAGGTTCCTGGGGAACCCCCTTCCCTGTGTTCTTGGGCGTAGGAAGGGTGGTGAGTCTGAGACAGGAGCAGGGAGAGAGGGTGTGCAGTCTGAAGGCCTGGAGTTGTGTCGCTTCTGCCCGGGGTTAGGTGCCTGAGCAAGTCTTCACCAGTTTAACCCTCGGACATAGCTCCAGGCTGCAGGGTGCGTGAGGCAGCCAAGCCCGGAAGCCAGGACTCCCTTGCCCAGGGCAGTTCCACTCCAAGGAAGCCCAGCTCAGGCAAGGAAGTGAGTGGGCGTCCCTGCACCCCAGGACTGTCCTTGACACAGAGGGTGAAGGGCCGTGTTTGCACCAAGGTGATGTAGAAGCCAGCTTGCCCTCTTGCTCATGGGTTTCTAAAAACACCACCAGTTTAGTTTTCTTTATCAGAACCTAGGAACAAAGAACATAAAAAGAAGAGGTTCGGCCAGGCGAAGTTGCTCACACCTGTAATCCCAGCACTTCGGGAGGTCGAGGCGGGTGGATCATGAGATGAAGAGATCAAGACCATCCTGGCCAATGTGATGAAACCCCCATCTCTACTAAAAATGTAAAAATTAGCCAGGAGTGGTTGCGTGCACCTATAGTCCCAGTACTCAGGAGGCTGAGGCAGGAGGATCACTTGAACCTGGGAGGTGGAGGTTATAGTGAGCCGAGATTGTGCCACTGAACTCCAGCCTGGGCGACAGAGTGAGACTCTGTATCAAAAAACAAAACAAAACACAAAGAAGAAGAGGAGGCTCATGACTGTCTTACTGTTCTGAGATTTGCTAGAACAGCAATTGTGTGTCATTTCAATGGGAGCATGTCAGTCATCTTTTCGTGGCCCCAGCCTCTTAGGAGACCCCCAGGCCCCCTGCCAGCCAGAGGCACTGAAGGAACATAGAGACGTCTGAGAGATGGCAAGAACTGACTGTGGCCACCACCAGTGATGGCTGGTAGCCTGAAACAGGTGGCCCAAGGTAGGGTGGGAGCATTTTTCTCTCCACCTGGCCAGCCACGAGCTCTTGCTGGAGTCTGGGGAACAGGCAGCACTGGACCCTGTGGTGAAGGCGGAGGTTCCTAAGCTCAGTGGGGACAGGCCTCGACCTGACCTCTGGAGGGTGACCAGTCCCTTCTGCTCCTGTCCCAGATTGGTGGGCTCTGTTTTCATGGTCCATGAGCAGGGGACACGGCTGGGTTCCATGGATACCCTCCTGGTTTGTCTCCCTGCCCTCGTGGCCTGTGAGCAGAGGACAGGACTCAGTTCCATGGACACTCTTCTGGTTTCTCTCCTGGCCCCCAGCAGCACATGGTTTTATCAGTGAGACAGTGCCCATGGGCGTGTGCCCACACGTCCTTCAAAACCTCCCACTGGGCAGCTGAGCACCCCCAGCAGGGGCCTCTGGATGAGCTGAGAGCAATGTTTCAGGAACAGGAAGTCAGTGACAGAGCAGGATGGTGTGAGGTGCAGGCTAGGGAGGACCGAGGGCTCCAGACGACTCCAGGGCCGAGAGAGATGATGAGCCCCCACTTCTTGGGCTCCCGAGCACAAAAGCAGAGAGAGGGTCCCAGTCCTGCCTGGGGGCGGCTGTGGACTGAATGTTTATATCGCCCCAAAAATCCCAATGTTGAAGCCCTTACCCCGATGTGATATTTGGAGGTGGGGATGTTGGGAGGCAATTAGATGAGGTCCTAGCGATGGAAGCCTTGTGATGGGATTGGCATCCTTATAGGACAAGGAGGTGGCGGCCAGGCCTCACTCTACCGTGGGAGGATACAGCAAGAAGCTGCCATCTGCACACCAGGAAGAGCCCTCCCCAGAACCCCACCAGGGCCTTCAGGCCTCTGTAGCTATGATAAACAAGCTGTGTGGTTTCAGCCACTTGTCTATGGCATTTTTGTCACAGCAACCTGAGCTAAGATGGGCAGAGGCTGTCCCCTCCCCCTTGGCTGTGTCTGTAAGGGAGGGCAGCCCCAGGGAGAGGCCAGGCTGTGGGGAGGCTGCTGGGCTTCCTGCTCACAGCTGAACACCTCTCTCCTCCCTCCTGGGAGACAGCACGGGGGCTGCCGGGCCAGACTCCCCAGCCTGGGCCGATGCTCCTAGAGTCAGGTTCAGGGCCACACCCACGACCCCAGCAAAGCTTTGTCCCGTGGCCAGCCCCAGCACCTTCTCTGCCTATTCCTATGAGAGCCATCAGCCACATCCCCAGGGACCCGCCTGAGCAGAAGCAGCTCTCTGGAGAGCCGTGCGCACCAGCCTGGCACCATGGCAGGGAGGGTGTGACCGAGTCTCCTGCGGTCTGGACCAAGGCCCTGCTTTACCACTAATGAGCTGTGCGACTCAGGTAGCCAGAGCCGTCTCTGAGCCTTGGTTTCTTTGTCTGTATAGTGGGGATCATAACACCCGCCTCTTTCACACTCAGTGGCCTGGGCTGTGGCACCTGGTCACATAACTGTTCACCAAATGTGCCGGAGGGGGCGGGAATTGATTCCCTCCTGTTCCGGCATCCTTCTCTCCCTCAGCAGCTTGCATGGGGCAGAGCGCTCTGGGTGTTTATAAGGTGAGCTGCCCTCAACCTACATGTGTGTGGAGGGTGCAGAAGGAAAAGCTCACGTCTCTGGGGCCACACTGGTTTCCACCTGTGCGCCATGTCCACAGGAATGGTGGGGATTTGCGAGGAAACCAGAGCTAACCAGCACCGGCACTTCCTTTCTCTCTCCTTTGCCCACATTGTGTTTCTGGAGCCTGCCTCATGGGCAGACGGGGACCCTGTTGTTGAGGTAGAAGAATTGGAAGCAAATGGTGGGAGGGGTGGAGAGAGGCAGCTCTCTTGGAGAAGGGGAGGGTCACCAGACTATGTGAGGGATAGTGGCCTAGGGCTCCAGGGGACAGGCTACTGGTCTCTGGAGAGGCTGGAAGCCAGTCTAGCAACGATCCAAACCCAAGACAGACACAAGGATGGTCAAGTGCTCCCACTGCCTTTCGAGGGTCCATGAGAGCTTGGGAAGCAGCAGGCCAGCAGTGAGGAGTGTGGACGACTCAGTGGACCCTCTGCAGATGTGTTGGGCCTCAGAGAGCTTGGGAAGCAGCAGGCCAGCAGTGAGGAGTGTGGATGGCTCACGGTACCCTCTGCAGATGTGCTGGGCCATCAGAGACCCCAAGCCTAGGACCTTCTTAAGAGCCGGAAAGGGGCCCCAATTATGGCTGATTTTCCTTCCAACCCAGAGGGACAGGAGCTTGGAGCAGATTGCATTTTATTCGGAGAAATAAAAGCGAGGCAACATTTCTCATATTGGAGGATTGGATGGTAGCAAATCCATCCCCTCATCCCCCGGAATGTATCATAGCTTCCCTCCCCTGTGAGCTTGCCCCCCGCCACCCCAGGAGCACTGAGTTCAGTCACCAAATCAGGCCAGTGACGACATGCTTTGGGAAGCCAAGTTGGTGACATTTTCCTCTCCATGGAGAGGTGTGCTCCTTCCTCAGTTGGCAGCCTGTGAAAAGGCCAAGCCACAGATCCAGCCTTTCCTTGGCGGGGGGCTGCAGAGAGCCCCCACTCATGCAGGGACCAGGTGGCTTCCATGTGGCAGAAAGATGGATGAGCTGGGGCATGGGTCCTGAGGAGTCGCCAGCTATCGCTGAATCAGACTCTCCCAGGTTTGCCTGCAGCCAGTCTCAGCCCCAGCAGTCTGCCTCTGCCTCGCAGCATGCTGCTTTCATACCTCTGCTTGTTGCTGTGCATTTAGGGGAAGGAAGGTAAGTACAGTCATGCATCACGTAACAACATTGCACTCAGCTAATGTGGTCCCCTGCCATTCTAACACTGGGTTTTTACTGTACTATTTCTATGATATATTTAGAGACAGAAATACTTTGTGTTGTTACAGTTGCCTTCAGCATTCGGTACAGTAACATGTCATACAGGGTTGTAGCCTGGGAAGCAGAGTATACCAGCTAGCCTAGTGCAGCCAGCTACCCCACTGAGGTTTGTGTAAGTGCAAATACTTTATATGGTGTTTGCACAGCGATGCAGTCACCTCACAAGGCATTTTCTCGAGACATATTCTTGTTTTTAAGCGACAGTAATGGTAAGTTATGAGTTTAAAGCAAAGCTCCTTTCCAGCTCCCAGAAGCTCCTGGGCTTGGGATCTGATGGCCCAGCACACCAGCAGACTGTAGAATCCAGTTTTTGGCTATTTCTGTGTCCAGAGAATATGATAAAATGTCTCTAGAATCAGACCTGAATCCAGTACGTGCTTGCCACGTGAACCTGAGCAAATCCTCAAACTCTGCCAAGCCCCAGGTTCCCACCTATAAAATGGGCCTCAAGTTTATGGAATGGGGGTGCGAGGATCATTAAATGGAGCTTGGCATATAGGAGGTGCCTTGAGTTTACAGAATGGAACGGGGTACAGGGATCATTAAATGGGGCTTGGCATATATAGGAAGTGCCTCAAGTTGACGGGGTGCAGGGATCATTAAATGGGGCCTGGCATAAAGGAAGTGCCTCGGGTTTATGGAACGGGGTGCGGGGATCATTAAATGGGGCTTGGCGTATAGGAAGTGCCTTGGGTTTATGGAACGGGGGTGCGGGGATCATTAAATGGGGCTTGGCGTATAGGAAGTGCCTTGGGTTTATGGAACGGGGGTGTGGGGATCATTAAATGGGGCTTGGCATAAAGGATGTGCCTCAAGTTTACGGGGTGTGGGAATCATTAAATGGGGCCTGGCATAAAGGAAGTGCCTCAAGTTTGCAGAATGGGGGTACGAGGATCATTAAATGGGGCCTGGCATAAAGGAAGTGCCTCAGGTTTATGGAACGGGGTGCAGGGATCATTAAATGGGGATTGGTGTAAAGGAAGTCCTCAGGTTGCTAGCAGCATCTCACGAGTCTGAAGTCGGACGCACAGGCGGGCTCTGGGTATGCTCATGTGTAAATGTGTGTCTCTTTGTTGAATCACACCATTTCCTGCCCCCTTTCCAGGTAGCACCATGATCTGCTCGTGGAGACCAGATCACAGGCTGCTGTGTTTGCCTGGACCCTCCCCTGGCACTGGGCGTTTGGGTTATTTCCAGTTCTTTGCTGTTGAAAATGATGCCGTTGTCAATGTCAGCAAGCTTAGTTTTCTGCACAATTCTAACAGAACCTAACTGTGGAGAGAATCTGTGGATGGGGCCAGCCATTATGTCCACAGCCAACTAAGGGTTTTGGGATTATCTGTGCCTTTGGGGTGATTGGTTCCTTCTGTCCTGAAGCACGAGCCACTCCTTGGGAGATGCCAAGTGTCCCTCAGTTGTAGTGGACGAAGCCCCTCTGTCCGCTGCAGCTGGAGGAGGAGGCGGCTGCAAGTCTTTACAACCCTGTGTCCTCTCTCTTGTAGAAAGTCTGCACCAAGTGTGGGATCGAGGCCTCCCCTGGCCAGAAGCGGCCACTGTGGCTGTGTAAGATCTGCAGTGAGCAAAGAGAGGTAGGGTGTCCTGGCGGACAGGAGGGGTGATGGGTGGGGCGGGGCGCTCCCAGAGGGGATGGGCAGACGGTCACTGGGAGGGGTGTCTTGGAGGGCACGAAGAGTTGAGTACTGGGGAGGAAACACAGCCACAGCCTGCTGGCCAGCCGCCTCCATGCAGGGGTGGCCGTTCTAGCTGGGAGAGGCAGAGGCTTCAGTGGGAAGCGCCTGGCACGGAGTGTGTGGGGTGGTTTACACAGTCAAAGTTGCAGCTACCCAGGGTGAGTGCTGGCCCTGTGCCTCACCCTGCGGTAAGTTCCCTGCTATGTGAATCCGTTTCATCCCTACATGGCCCCTGGTGGTGCTACTCCTCCTCCTTTCCCTGATGGGGAGATAAAACACACAAGGTTGAATAATCAGAACTGAGTGGGAACAGAGCTAGAACAGCTTGGGGGAAGTGCCCTGGGGAGGCGGGTGGGGACGCCAGCGTCTGCTCTTCAGACAGGGATTTATTAACTTTTTACATCTCGCTGGCCACTTGGGATGTGCTTATCATCTGCAGGTAAGCAGACAGCTTCAGTTCTGGAAAACTCAGCTGTGATGTGCCATTCCCTGCCCCCGGAAATCCCACTGGTGCATTCAGTGCCTTAACCACCCTCTGCAGCCCCAGCTGCTCTCATTCTTGTCTTCACGTCCCGCCATGCTTTCTGGGTGGATTCCTCGGTTCTGCCTTCCACGTCACTCAGTCTTTCCTTGAGGTCCCCTCCCCCGGGGTTGTGGGTCATCTTTCTTAGGGTTAGTTTTCCTCGGATGTTTTGGAATTTTGGTTTGTGCGCTCATCCTGTGTGATGGTCCATTTCTCTCTCCTTCCCACCCAGCTCTTCTGGCCAGATGGTTTTGTAGCTGCCTCCATCTGGGCCCTGGGCCACCAGCGTGGAGCCAGGCATCCTGGGTTTGTGGTGAGCTGCCCATTCATGCTGATAACAGGGCACGAGCGTCGCGGAGGTCTGCCATGGAGGTGCGAACTGGATCTGGTTATTCCCAGATCCTCGTCCCAGCTGTGACAGCTGGGCCAGGCCCTGTGGCTGCTGCCTTGCTTTCCTCTGAGCTCATGTCCTTGTACGTGCTCTAGTCTTGGAGCGGGAGCCTGCCGTTTTCTTTCCCCGATGGAAAATCCCCTCACCAGCCTGATCTTAGTGACTCTGCTCTGGTCCCCCACCTCCCAAGGGACACTTTTAGTCCCCGAACCCTGGAAGACCAGTCTCCCAGCTGCCTCTCTCTACTTCTGGACCCAGAGCTTTGCAGGCTGTGGCTTCACCACTCTAAATGGCAAATACTTTAAATTTCTGATCCATTGAGATATAGATCTTGTTTTTGCACACGTTTACTTGCTGCCGTTGTTGTTAAAATATTTTCCTCTATTACAGCTTTATCTTTGGAATAGGGAAAGCTGCAGGTAGGGCCTCAAAGTGTCTGCTAGCATTCTGTCTTGCTGGGAGTACCTGACTCCTCTTCTCCAGATGGAGTTAGTAATACCCACTTCACAGAGTTGCTGTGAGAATTCAGTATGATTGCTAAAGTGGGCAGAATGTCCAGTGAAGAGTAGATGTTCCATAACTGTTAGAGGCTTCCCTTCCTCCTCAGCCAGACATCTCCCCTTTGAACTTGGGGTCCTTCTTATCTCCAGGTGACCTCTTCGAAGTTGCAGATGTCCATGGAAAAGGAAATTCCTTAGAACATTATCTTGTGGGCAGACACTTAGTGGGATGAAATGATGGTCATAGCTGAGCTGTGGGAGGGCAGAAGTGAAGGAGCTTTGAAGGAAAAAAAGGTGAATGGAAGGAAAGACAAATTCAGCAAACTTAATGATTTAGTCAAGGGCTGCTCCCTATGAGTCACCCTCACACTCCTTAGCAGTCTCGAGACACCACCAGCCTGTCCTAATCTCCAGCGCACTGCAGTGCCCAGAAAAGACCGAAATGGCTTAGGATGAATTTTCTTATCTTTCCTAAGGCAGAGAATATGAGGCTGTGCGTTACACTATCACCTTGTCCTTGAATTTTTAGAGGCTAAAACTCAACCTCTAAAGGATCAAGAATGTTCCCCTCTGCAGCACCAGTGTAACAGTGGCCATTTGTTAGGAACGGATGGGGCCGGGAGCACAGTCATGGTATCTGAGCCTGGGTACTATGTGCTGGATCTTTCTGTCTGCGTTTGGGATGTAAAAAGACTGGCGGGTTTCCTAGTGCCCTTTCTTCTTAGAAAAGTGTCTAATCATAAGGCTATTTAAAATGTCAGATTTTAAGCTGGTTCTGAGTCTGTGATGAAAGTTCAAAGTTCTGTCTCCCCGCAAAAGCCAGATCCTAATGGGAGAACTTGGGTTTTCTGATGAAAGCTCTTGTAGCACTCTGCCCAAGCCCTCTTATCTTCCTTTCCCTTTGGTGCTTCACTTCCATCATCTCTGGCTGTAATTGTTAAGTACTTTTTCTGGAGTGAGTCAAGTGCTGGTGAGACATTTTTGGGGCTGTCAGGGGGATGTTGCTGCCTGTTGTATACACTTTCACCGAGTGGCAATGTGAGTCTCAGCCCCTCTGCTCTGGGGGAGCCTGCAGTCTAATGCATTTATTCACATAGGCAGGTGACAAATTTATTGAGCATCTCCTATATGCCAGGCAAAGTAGCTCTTCCAGTGGGAGAGGGAGACCACAAACCCAGTAAATTCTGCAATGTCACAAGTGGTGAGCAAGTCCTTAGGGCAAAGGGGAGAAGGGATGCAGGGACATTGCTATTTTATATGGGGATCAGGGAGGGGCTCACTGACAAATGACTTCTGAGTGGAGATCTGAAGCACCTTCTGTGGCTGTGTGGAGAGAAAGCATTCCAAGCAGGGGTAGAGCAGGTGCAAAGACCCTGAGGCAGATGTGTGCGCTTGGTAGGTTTGAGGCACAGCGAGGAGACCAGTGTGACTGGGGTTTAGTTGTGGCTGGGGAGAGGTTGTCAGATGTATTAGTCTGTTCTTAGGCTGCTAATCAAGACATACCTGTGACTGGGTGATTATAAAGGGCAAAGGTTTAATGGACTCACAGTTCCACATGGCTGGGGAGGCTTCACAATCATGGCAGAATGTGAAAGGCATGTCTTCCATGGTGGCAGGCAAAGAAAGAATGTGACCAAGTGAAAGTTTCTCCTTATGAAACCAGCAGACCTCAGAGACTTACCCATTATCATGAGAATAGTCTGGGGGCACCCACCCCTGTGATTCAATTGTCTCCCACCAGGTTCCTCCGACAACACCTGGGAATTATGGGAGAACAATTTAAGATAAGATTTGGGTTAGGACACAGCCAAGCTGTATCAGCAGAGATATGACAGGGTGCTCTGACCATGCTGGTGCTTCGAGACCTTTGGAAGGACTATGTCACTCAGGCTGTAGTGCAATGACACGATCTCAGCTCACTGCAACCTCTGCCTTCAGGGCTCAAACAACCCTCCCACTTCAGCCTCCCAAATAGCTGGGGCTACAGGTGGGCGCCACCACACCCAGCTAATTTTTTGTATTTTTGTAGAGGTGGGGTTTTGCCATTTTGCCCAGGCTGGTCTCAAACTACTGAGCTCAAGCAATCCACCTGCCCCAGTTTCCCAAAGTGCTGGGATTACAGATATGAGCCACCATACTTGGCCAGAATTTTAAAATTTTTTTTGAGATAGAGTCTCACTCTGTTGCCCAGGCTGGAGTGCAGTGGTATGATCTTGGCTCACTGCAACCTCCGCCTCCCACGTTCAAGTGATTCTCCTTCCTCAGCCTCCCTGAGTGGGTGGGACTACAGGCATGTACCACCACACCCAGCTGATTTTTTGTATTTTTGTAGAGACGGGGTTTTGCCATGTTGCTCAGGCAGGTCTCAAACTCCTGAGCTCAAGCAATCCACCTGTCCCAGTCACCAAAAGTGCTGGGGTTACAGGCATGAGCCACCACACTTGGCCAAGACTCTGGTTTTATACTCAGTAAAATGAGGCACAGAATCTGACCCCCCTCTTCTAAGGGTACTCTGACTGCTGTGCTGAGAGTAATTCGCAGACTATCTCAAGGCCAGCAACACAGTATTTTACTTTTCTTATTTAATATTGTCTTGATATATAAGTTCTTCTCTGTTGTTACCTTTGGAAGTTTTCATTTTTTAACATATATACACTTTTCTCTTTTCTGGTTATAAAATTAATATGGTCATTGAGGAACATTTACAATTATAGACAAGCATAAAGAAATACACACCTTCTAAAAATCTGGAATCCAAAACAACCACTGTTAATATTTCATGTATTCCATTTTTCTATGTTCTTTATGTTATTGAACCTACGTTCTTAAATGCATATTTTAAGTCTTTCCCAGTGTAATGAAGAACTCTTTGTAAACACCTCATTAGATATTCTAATTGAGGACATTTAAATTGTTTCCATTTTTTCTCTTTTTACTGTGTGCATAGCTCTTTGTCTGCATTTTAGATTGTATCCTCAGAATGGATTTCTAGAAGGAAAATGATTATTTTCTTGGAGACTCTTGAGTTATTATTTTTATTTATTTAATAATTAGCTGGTGTATAATTTTATGTAATTAAAAAATGCGCACAGATGATACATTTTCTGAGTCCTTGGTTATCTGATAAATTTTGCCTTTATATAAGAAAGACCACTTTACTGATAATGTAGTTAATCTGGGAGAAATGGAAAATGTAACAGGAGAATTGGTACCCAGAAAATGAGAGAGAATAGTGAAACTGTGAAAGAGCTGATACGTGTGTTTTTTAAAAATTAACTAATTCAAAGATATAAGAGAGGCTGGGTATGGTGGCTCACACCTGTAATCCCAACACTTTGGGAAGCTGAGGTGGGAAGATCATTTGAGCCTAGGAGTTTGAGACCAGCCAGCCTGGGAAACATGGTGAGGCGTTGTCTCTGCAAAATAAAAAATATAAAACTTAGCTGGGCATTGTGGTGCATGCCTGTAGTCCCTGCTACTTGGGAGGTTGAGGTGGGAGGATTGCTTTTTTCTGGGAGATGGAGGTGGAGGTGGAGGTGAGCTGAGATCGTGTCACTGCACTCCAGCCTTTGTGAGCAAGCAAGGCTCACTGAGGTCTTTAGAGCAAGACCCTGTCTCTAAAATAAAACAAAATATCTAAGAGAAAGAATAGAAACCAAGTTGAACAAACTAGTCCTCTGAGAAAAGTACAAGCAAATTTGAAAAAGAACCCCGGAACCATTCTCATTCCTAAAAATGAAAGATCTCACTAATGAATTTTAAAACTCAATTGAACTGTATTTTAGTTATTTCTTAGTGCGACAAACCTTGTCATTCCTCTTAACAGCCACATATGTTTCCTTATCGTTTGCTTCTCATTGATTGTTTTTTATTTTCGATTCCTGATTGGTGCTCCCAACTGTCTGGTCCCCAATTTCCTCTATACCACTGTCATGGAGACGAGGTTCCGGAGACCATACAGAACCAGGACATTTTCCTGATGAGCTGCTTGCCTTTGTAAACTAGCTGCTTAGCTCAGCGCTCCATTCCACACCTCTTGACTCTCCGCTCCATTCCCGCTGTGGACTGCTACACTCTAGTCCATTGCCTGGTTTTCTTGCTGGTGAATTAGTAAATTCTGACATGTGTTCAAGATTTAAAGAAACAAAAAAGGGAAGAAGCCTGGGTGTGGTGGCTCACACCTGTAATCCCAGCAATTCAGGAGGCAAGGGTGGGTAGATTGCTTGAGCCCAGAAGTTTGACACCAGCCTGGGGAACATGGTAAAACCCTGTCTCTACAAAAAATACCAAAATTAGCTAGGTATAGTGGCACATGCCTGTAGTCCCAGCTAGTCAGGAGGCAGAGGTGGGAGGATTGCTTAAGCCCTGGAGGTCGAGACTGCAGTGAGCTGTAATTGCACCAGTGCACTCAAGCCTGGGCAGTTTACAATTCTAAACTGTGCTCAAAAACAGTTCTGCACAGTGTTGGGGATCGTAATAAGGTTGCAGTGAGCCTCCAGAGGTCGGGTTGAGGAGTGTCCCCACTGGGCCTGGGAACTTCCACCTTCTCTGCAGGGCCCAGTGCTGCTTGCTCCCCAAACTCGCCGGACTCCAGTCTTACATGGTTTTTTGGTGTTTGGTTTGGTTTGGTTTGGTTTTTGTGTGGATGGCATCTTGCTAAGTCATGGCTAGTCTCAAACTCCTGAGCTTAACCAGTCCTCCTGCCTCTGCTGCCCTAAGGGCTGGGATTACAGGCATGAGCCACCATGCCTGGCAGGATTGGTCTTTAAATAATCTCCAACTCTCATATCCTGGAGGTGACCAGGAGCCCGCTGGGGTCTTCCAACGAGGAGACTCCTCCTCAGTCTGGGCCTCACAGACTTCTGGAAGATCAGGATCATTGGGGGCTCCCAGACTCCGCAGCCAGCTTAGCAGCCGGTGGGGACTGGCCGTGCTTGCCAAGCCCAAGCCCCTCATCCTTGTGGCACCTGCTCCCCGGGCAGGCAGCTTGTGCTCACTGCAAGCTGCCATCTGCTTCTCCATGTGGTCTCTCTCCTGCTTCTGCTGTTACTTGCAGTTTGGATTTTTGCTGCAAACAGCTTTGCCGGGGGCCCCCTCCGGAGGTCTGTGAGTGCATTCAGGAGTGGGTGGCTGGTGCCGGGGCAGGTGGCTGCCTGAACACCCCTCCATCTGTGCCCAGCTCATTCTGGGCTGCTGTCACAACGTCCCCGGGGGACCCGGATGGTCACACTTCCTCAGTGTGTTGGTCTGACAACTCTGTTCACTGAATCACTTATTCATCTAGTATTCATTGAGAATTTGCCATGTGCCAGGCCCTGTCCAACACCCTTGGAAAACAGCAGTGAGTAAAATAGCCAAAGAGCTCTGCCTTGAGATTGCATTCTATCAGGGGCCAGGGCTGGGTGGTGGGGAGCAGACAGTGAAACATAAACAAATAAGCAAATCAAATCATATATGAGATGCTGAATCAGGAAAATAATATGTAGGTCAGGCACAGTGGCTCACACCCAGCACTTTGGGAGGCCGAGGCAGGAGGACTGCTTGAGGCCAGAAGTTTAAGACCAGCCTGGGCAACATGGCGATACCTCATCTCTAAAAAATAAAAACTCCAGGCGTGGTGGCATGAACCTGTAGTCCCAGCTACTCAGGAGGCTGAGGCAGGATGATTGCTCAAGCCCCAGAGTTTTAAGCTGTAATGAGCTATGATCACACCACTTCATTCCAGCCTGGCAACAGAGCAAGACCCTATCTCTAAAAAGAAAGAAAGAGTGAAAGAAAAAGTGGAAGCGCATAAAGGAATGAGGAGTGCTGGGAATGCAGGGTGCGGGGAGGTTTCAGTGTTACAGTAGACCGGCCAGGTACCCACTACATGCCATTAGGATGCCTGTTTCTTAAAAAGCAGAAGCAAGCGCCGGTGAGGATGTTGTGAGGTTAGGGCTTGTGCACCGCTCTTGGGAAGGCAAAGCGGCACAGCCACTTTGGAGAGCCGCGTGGCAGTTCCTCGAGAAGTTGCACAGTCACCACTGGGCCCAGCGATCCCGCTCCTTGGACAACGCGCAAGAAAGCTCCAAGCAGGGACTGAAATAGACGTTTGCACCCCTGTGTTCACCGCCACGTTGTTCACAGGAGGCCAGACACAGAAGCTACCCGAGTGTATATCGTCAGATGAACAAAGAAACACAACGTGGTGTATGTGTGATATGATTCCTGCCCTTCAGCCTCACAGAGGAAGGGAGCCCTAACTCTTGCCACATCATAGGTGAACCTGGAGGACACAGAGGTGCAGAAGGACAATGACCGCAGGCTTCTGTTTATAGGAGGGCCTGGAACAGTCACGTTCATAGCAGCAGAAGGCTGAGTGGCGGCTCTGGGTCCGGCAGGGGAGGCGGGTGAGGGGAGCATGGAAGCAGCAGAGCTGCTGTCTGGGACGAAAACATCCAGAAGATAGACAGTGGTGATGGTTGCACAACCAGGTGAATTGGCTCAGTTTCACTGAACTGTATACCTAAAATGGCTAGAATGGTAAATTTTATATTTTGTACATTTTACCACAGTTTAAAAAAGTAGGCTGGCCAAGGCGGCTTCTTTGAAAAGGTTCATTTTCACAACCTTGAAGGAGTTGTACGGGGGGGCCAGTGGCTGTCCATCTGGAGGAAGAGTGTCCAGGGCAGGCAGGGGAGACTCTCTTGTGCCCTGGGTGTTCATAGCAAAGCCAGGGGGCCAGTGGGGATCCCCACTTAACAAATCCCTGGACTCTGGTTCCTGGAAGGCTCCCTGTTGTGGAGAGTAGGGAGGTGGGTTGATGTGAGTGGTTCTCTGTGAAACACCCTGGCCCACCAGAAATGCGGCTCACAGCTCCTAGCATGTTGGCTCTGTGGACCCCTGGGAGCCCTCACTTTCTCAACCGTAGCAGGTGAGCTCTGAGTGGGCAGAGGTGAGAGCCCTGCTGTCCACAGCCAGCCTGGACTGGGGGGCAGGACACCAGTCTACTCCGTGGTTGGCTGCTGTGACAACATCCAGACGCGGCAGCCACCCAGCGCACTTCCTTCTCCCTGCTGGGCCTCCTGCTTCCTGCTTTTCCCCAGTGCGATGCCCTCCTGTGCCTGCCTCGGGAAGTGGGTGAAAAGCTAAGGAGAAAGCATCTGAATTTGGTCTTCCTCTTGCATTCATTTGAATAAAAATTTGGATGAGCCAATTTTCCTGCCCGTTTTTCAGATGCCAAGTGACACTGTCTGGCACCGTGGTGCCCCTCCCCCAGACAGCTGTCTCGCAGATGGAGACTGGGGAAGAGAGGGGGGCACCCTCCCTCAGGAAGTATTTAATAAGCTCCTAGGTGGTGCCCAGCCTGGAAAAACACACCCATCCCCTCTCCCCAAGAAATAATTTAAGATGCGTGTTCTACTGAGGTGCCAGAAAATTCTGCTGATGAAAAACAGAAACAGAAGAGAACTGGCCCTTGCTGAGATCCTCCTCTGGGCGTGGTGTGAGGCATGGGGAGGTAGGCATTAACATTCCCATTTTCCAGCTAAATGGAAGCCCAGGCCTTTAAGTGACAAGTCCAGGACAATAGAGCCAGGATTCAACCGTGGGCTGTCGGATTGACTTCCTACCAGATCAGCCCCTCCCCTGCCTTCTGACCCCTCCTGTTCTAAGCTGAGGCTGCAGGTTAGAGGACAGGTGGGCAGAGGTGGCCTTTCATCCCTGTCTTCACCTCAGTTGCCAACGTGGTGACTCCCGACTGTTATATCTGGGGGGTTCCTGAGTCCCTGCTTCTTATCTCCTTGCCCTGGCTCTGTAAATTGTTACTTCCCAGACTGGGTTCATGCTCCCACAAAAAGCCCAGTCCACAGTCTGGCCCCAACTGTTTTCTAACAGTCTGCATCTCTGAACTTGGGTTTGGGTCCCGGGACCTTGTTGTTCCCTAACCCCTGGAACTTTGGGTCCCGGGACCTGGCTGTCCCCTAACACCTGGAACTTTGCCACCCCACATGACTTGAGGGTCAGTGTCACAGCCATAGGCTGGCTCCTAATTTGCCCTGTTCGCAGATTAAATCAGAGAAGTCCTGTCAGCAGGAGTCTCAGCTGGTTCATCACGTTGCACCTGACACCTCGTAAGTTCTTTCCAAGTACCGTCTCCATGACATTGGACCCAGAAACCCACTCCGAGGTGTGCTTCACAGACTGTTCCCCGGGAAACATGCCACAGAGGCTTATATGAGTGTTCTTGTAATAGCAAAGAAGCCCTGGAAATAACCTGTTACACCTGTCCCTTCGCAGTAGAATGGATAGATACATTTTGGCTATGAAGTAACAGGCAACAGTGAAAAAAATCACTGCAGCTAAGCTCACCAAAGGATGCATCAGAAACACAGTGCGGCCAGGTGCGCTGACTCACACCTGTAGCCCAGCACTTTGGGAGACCGAGGTGGGAAGATTTCTTGAGTCCAGGAGTTTGAAATCAGTCTGAGTAACATGGCAAAACCCCGTATCTATAAAAACTTTAAAAAAAAGGTTAGTCTGATGTAGTGGCACCTGCCTGGTGACCCCAGCTTCTTGGGTGGCTGAGGGAGGAGCAGTGTGTGGAATCTGGGAGTCGGAGGCTGCAGTGAGCCAAGATTGTGCCGCTGTACTTCAGCCTGGGCAACAGCATGAGACACTGCTTCAAAAAACAACAAAAACAGGCTTAAAATCTTAACATAATGATTAGCTCTCTGAAACTTAACTAATAGCCTACTGTTGATTGGAAGACTTGCCAGTAAAAAACATTCAGTTACCACATATTTTGTATATGTATTATATACTATATTTTCTCTCTCTCTCTATTTTTTTTTTTGAGACAGTTTCACTCTTGTTGCCCAGGTTGGAGTGCAATGGCGCGATCTCAGCTCACTGCAACCTCCGCCTCCTGGGTTCAAGTGATTCTCCTGCCTCAGCCTCCCAAGTAGCTTGGACTACTGGCATGTACCACCAGGCCCAGCTAATTTTGTATTTTTAGTAGAGACAGGGTTTCTCTATGTTGGTCAGGCTGGTCTAGAACTCCCAACCTCAGGTGATCCACCTGCCTCAGCCTCCCAAAGTGCTAAGGTTACAGGCCACTGCACCTGGCCTATATACTATATTCTTACAACAGAATAAGCTAGAGGAAGGAAAATGTTATTAAGAAAATCATAAGGAAGAGAATGTATTTACTAATTAAGGGGAAGCAGGTCATCGTGAAGGTCTCCATCCTTGTCATCTTCGAATTGAATAGGCTGAGGAGGAGGAAGAGGAAGAGGAGGGCTTGGTTTTCTTGTCTTAGGGGTGACAGAGGGAGAGGAAATCTGGCTAGGAACGAGCCTGTGCAGTTCAGGCCCATGTGGTTCACGAGTCAACTGTATTTATTTAGAAATGCATACATATGCAGTTTTATTAAACTAAAAAAGCAAGAGATTGCTTAATACAAAATGCCAGATGGTGGTTACCTCTGAGAAGGGAGGGTGGGTTTACGGGGGCTTCTCGGATCTGGTACCATTTTGTTTCTGATGAGCTCACAGGTATTTAATCAAATATGATTCTTCGAAATGTCTGCATGAACTACACTTTCATAGGTTTGCTAGCTTTCACAGGCATGCACCCAAAAGGTGAGAGGAGAGCATGAAAATCAGGCAAAGAATAAGCAGCTTGAATCAGTGATATGGAGAGAGACCTGTGAGATCTGCCAGAATGCAGGGAGAAAACCAAAGAGCTAAACGTGGTCAGGGAGACGGTGATGACTGGAAGGCAGAGAGGTAACGGAGCTTAAGAATTAGAGGTTTTCCCTGGGAGGGAACAGGACCCGTCAGAAATTGAAACATTAATCAGATACGTAATTGAAAAAAGTACCCCCACCCTGTGCTGCACCAGCCTGGAGCCCTGCTGATGAGGGGTCAGCCCAGAAAGGGCTTCGCTTTGGCTTGGGAGCATGTTTCTGAGACTGTGTTTAAACACAGGCATATTTGTTTTCCTGGGAATCGAATCAAAATCATGAAGCTCCTCTGAAAAGACCTGGCTCAGTCTAATTGGCCTGTCCAATTTTCTGCTTCCAGCCCCAATTCATTTCCTGCATGCAGCCACTCAGTCTGGGAACAGAGCAAGGCTTCTCAGCCAAACACTGCTATAGCAGGCCTGCCCTGTCTCAGACAGTGTCACGGCAGGCTAAATTCTGGGGCTCGAAAGGATTGCATGCTGCAGGCCAGTGAAGGCACACTTGGCGTGTGCCAAGTGTCGATAACACATCATTAAGAACACCAGGTGAAGGTCGTTAGCCTCCTTGGATTTGCTGAACTCGAAATAGCATCTGGACAAATTGAGAGGATGGTGTGCAGGGCCAGAGAAAAGGCAGGAGCCCCTGTTCTCAGCAGCTTGCCGGGACCTTTCTTCATCACAGGTAATGTGAGAGATAGTGCCAGGGCCATGGGTGGCCATGGGGCACAGACCCTGAGGCTGGGCTACTAATCCAGACAAGGCCAGAGGTGAAGCCAGGCAGCCTGTCCCAGGGGGGTCTTCCTGATCCAGGGCGCACAGCCCTTTAGCCATTAGGAGCCCACATTGGGTGATGCCTCCCTCTGCAGCTGACAAGCAGTCCTCACTGGTAATTGTGTAGACGCCTTGCAGGGGGGAGCCCCTTGCCAGGGGTTAATGGAAGCCAAAGTGTTTCCTCTAGTTCTGAAGTAATCTAGGTGAGGTGTTTAAATTGTCTGTCAAGAAAACAGATAGCACCCTCAGAATACTGTTTCTCACTGCAGTTTTTCTTTTCTACTGTGCTGACAATTGCCTGCCACCCAGACTGACCTGGTTGCTCAAAAACCCACTTGAAATGAAGAAGAAACTCACCCAGGCTCTGGAGAAAGCTGTACTTTCCTGGGCTGAGCGGGGAGCTTTGCTGCCCATGGGAATTTGGAAGAAAGGGCAGGTGTGTGCTTTGTCTTTATTGGGATGTGATTTCCAGCCTGTCTCCTGGTGAGGGTGGGGCCTCCAAATGGGTACAGGGGAGCCCGCCGGCCACCTGCAGCATGGCGAGGCAGCGGACTTTCCAGGCAGGATGAATCTGTGCTCCTACCGGGGTTAAGGGAAGCCAGGGATGATGGGGGCTTTCTCCCTGGCTCACCAACATGCTCGCAGGTGTGGGCACACACACTCACAGATGCACACGCACACACACACATGCTCGCAGATGCACACATGCTCGCAGGTGCACGCACACATGCGTATGCACACCCGTGCTCGCAGATGCATGTACGCACACTTGCAGATGTGCACACGTGCTCAGAGGTGCACACATGCACACATACATGTTCGCAGGTGCACACACACATGCACACATGCTTGCAGATGCACATACACTCGCAGGTGCACACGCACACACGCTCGCAGGTGCACGCACATGCACACAGATGCTTGCAGAAACACACGCTCACAGGTGCACACACATGCCCATGCACACACACATGCTCATAGGTGCCCGCACACATGCACATGCACACACAAATGCAGAAGCACACACACACACAAAGATGCACACCACACATGCTCGCAGGTGCACACACACATGCACATGCACACATGTTCACAGATGCACACACACGGGCACACAGGCACACACACACATGCACACACTCGCAGATGCGCACAGGCTCAGGTGCATGCACAGATGCACACACACACACATGCTCGCAGATGCACACATGCTTGCAGGTGCACACACATGCTTGCAGATGCACACAAACACATGCTTGCAGGTGCACACACACATGCTTGTAGGTGTATGCACACACATGCTTGCAGGTACACACATATGCTTGCAGATACACACACATGCTTGAAGGTGCACCTACACACACATGCATGCATATGCACACACATCGCAAATGACATCTTTTAAAATTGCAAATACATGAATACTCCTGGGAGGGGTCTCATTTAGCTTCGAGCTAACACCTCAATTAGGAGTGAGTTAGCACTTTAGAAGGGATTGGACGGATTCCACCCCACGGGTGGGGAGGGGGCAGGAGGATGACGCTGCCCACAGCTCTGCCCAGCTGCCCTGGCACAGCTCAGACCTTCCTGTGGGCTTAGATCGCCTGCTTGTGCTTTCCCACCACACTGAAACACCTGCAGCGAGCAGAGGCTCACCCTGAGGGGTTGAAGTCAGTGGAACCCTTCAGAACAGAAGAGCCATGAAGGCAGGGCATGAACTCTCATGGGGGAGAGAAGACAGCCACGGCCACCATCTGCACCAACACTGGATGTGTTTCCTCACTGTGGATCAGTGCCACGGCCACCATCTGCACCAACACTGAATGTGTTTCCTCGCTGTGGATCAGTGCCACGGCCACCATCTGCACAGAACTGGATGTGTTTCCTCGCTGTGGATCAGTGCCACGGCCACCGTCTGCACTGCACTGGATGTGTTTCCTCGCTGTGGATCAGTGCCATGGCCACCATCTGCACTGCACTGGATGTGTTTCCTCACTATGGATCAGTGCCATGGCCACCGTCTGCACTGCACTGGATGTGTTTCCTCACTATGGATCAGTGCCATGGCCACCGTCTGCACTGCACTGGATGTGTTTCCTCACTATGGATCAGTGCCATGGCCACCGTCTGCACTGCACTGGATGTGTTTCCTCTCTATGGATCAGTGCCATGGCCACCGTCTGCACTGCACTGGATGTGTTTCCTCACTATGGATCAGTGCCATGGCCACCGTCTGCACTGCACTGGATGTGTTTCCTCTCTATGGATCAGTGCCATGGCCACCGTCTGCACTGCACTGGATGTGTTTCCTTAGCTCACTCTTAGCAGTGGGTACACGAGATGCTGAATAAATGTGATTTGGATGAATTAATACCCACTGACTCTCTCTTCAGATGTTTGTGTCACTTTCTAGAGGTAGGGGAAGGAAATAATGAGGAAAGGCTTACCCTAGACATAATTCCTCCTGAAAGGGAAAGGACAACAACAAGGAGAAGTTATAAACAGAGCACAAGAGAGGGAAGAGAGAAGGAAGAGGGAAGGAGGGAATAAAAGAAAAAACAGCAGATCAGGTATTTCAGGAGGACAAACTTTTTCCTTGTTTTAATTCTGCTGGTTGTCTTAGGTGGATATGTGTATGCATGTATATAACTTTTGAATGTTCACAGCTGTGCTTATCTAATCACTTATATTACAATAGAAAAAATATCTCTTGGCCAGGCACCTGTAATCACCTTGGTTAGGGTCCAAGGCTCTTGGAGAGTCCAGTTTGTCGCATGTGGTCAAAATCATGGCTTTGAAACCTGATCAGAGGTTACCGCCTGGCCGTCTTGGAAAGCAGTGTTGCGTTCACGAACGGCACGATATCCCGGCCTTTGTTCCCTCTCGACCCAGCTCCTCCTGCCCCTTTGCAGTGAAACTCTGCTTCCCTTTGAAAAACTGTTAAGGTGCCCACCGCCAAAAATCTGACTCCTCGTGGTTAGGTGGGCACAGTGACATGCCAGAAGGAACTTGGCCTTCTTCAGGGACAGAAATGTCAGTGTCTTCCCAACTCATGCTGATGTCTCAAAGTAACCATAACTTTCCAAAATCTCTTCCTAGCCTGTTCCATGGCAGAAAGTTTCACTTACTGTGTTCCTTTCCTAAGCTCCCAGCTTTTCTCCCATAAGCCACATCCAGATTCAGCATCCGAGCCACAGACTGTGCCAGCTCTCCGCCCGTCAACCTGCCATGCAGACCGAGGATTTAATAATATCAACATCCAATTACCAATCTGTTCCATTTTAATTTCAATCAGAGTAACACATGCATATGGTTTTAAAAAATCAAATTGTTCAGAAGAGCTAGTGTTGGGAACAGTGGTCGTCCGGGGGACTCTGTGCCAGTGCGTCACCTGCTGTGGCTTGTTCCTCCACGTGCTGGCTCCTGCCATGCCTTTCTTGATTTACCAGCTTGGGAGACTCTCTACTGACTCCCGGACTTGCAGGGTGAGGAGCTGGCGAGTTTGGACAACTCTGCTTTCCCTCTCTCCCCTGGTGTTGGATCATCTTGTTATGACTTTTAGCTCTTGATTAAGTTTGTGGCTTTGTATAATATTCTCCTCTTTCTTCTTCCATCAGCTTTGGTACCCTTGACTCCCTCTGTGTGAGCTGTAGGTATGGAGGCCTTCCCTTCGCTCCCCTCCGCCTACGTTCCTCCTTGTCTAGATGGAATCTGTACTTGTAGATTGCCAGAATTTACATTTAGATTCTGTTCTTTAGCTGTAATTAATTCTTCCATGCTTTGTGATTTGTGCCCAGGTCTTACTTCATGCAGGTGACAGGGATGACACAAAGAGGCTAATGTCACTGAAAGAATCTCTTGCTCACAGTTTCTGAGAGGAGGGGACCACCATGTCAGGCAGGGCCACCTGGGGAGGCACCAGAGCCAGTCAGGGCAGAGGAGAGGGGAAGGCATGTCCACAGTCTTTACTGGGGTGTCTGTAGGGAAGCAAGGTGGGGCCGGGTACACATCTTCAGGCTGGCCGGTTGGAATAACCCCGCAGGCTTTGTGCCGTGGGGGCTGTCCCTAGCTGTCTGGTCCCTGGCTCTGCATTGATTGAGGGCAGGGGAAATACTAGCTTGGTGTGTGGGAGTTAGAGAAAGAGATGGCTGGGGGTATGTACTTAGGATTCGTTTCATAGTTTGTCACATGAGTTTTGCATGCCCACAAAAGCTGGGTCATGGGAAGATGTAAACAACTTTGGCCGTGAGTTTGGCCCTGTGATTAATGTATGCTAAACAAATGAAGAATCTAAGAAAACACAGAACACTTAGTTCTAGGCTATTTCTAAGAGCTAAAAATCAGTAAATAGCATTTACTATAACAAAAGTATACCTGATTTTGAAAGAAGGTTAAGAGGACAGGCTGGCCTGCCTGGGTTTAGATTTTTGTTTATTCCTCTCTGTTCATGTTACTTGTTCTCTCTGCCTTATCTGTAAAATAGAGATGATAACAGTTCCTATCTCATAGAACTTTTGTGAGAGTTAAATAAGTTATTAGAGATAACATTCTAAAATGGTGCCTGGTACACACAAAGTGCTCAATAATTATTGGTGCTTTACTTTCTTCTTTTCATAGAGATGGGGGTCTCATTATCTTGACCACGCTGGTCTTGAATTTCTTGCCTCAAGTGATCCTCCCACCTTGGCCTCCCAAAGTGTTGGGATTATGAGCCTGAGCCACTGCACCTGGCTGGGATTTACATCGTAAAAATTATTTTGTAAACAGCAAACATATTAGGCTCAAATGCACACGAGGATCACATTTTATAATGACCTTGACCCTGAGACCACCCAAGGAGAATGTTCCTGTTGTTCTGAACACATTTTCCTTTTTTTCTCTGAATTTCTTCAGCCGGTCACATTTTAATCTACCTAGTCTCTGGACCATGATGTTCTGGTGTCACTTTTTCCCTGGAGTTTTTATTGACTATGTTTCTTTTTGCCAACAGAGTAATGAAACTATGCACCCTCTTTTATGCAGCTCTTTTATTTTACCATCTGTCACGTGCAGCCGTCTCTTCCCTGTGAGATCCCCTTTTATGGCTCCAGCCCAGAGTAGTTCTGGAATGCTGCCTTCCTGGAACTTCCCTTCGGCTCACCTTTTGAGTTGGAGACACTGTTTCCAGGATCCTGTGTTTTTCCAGAACCTTTCCTTAAGTACTTCTTAAAAAGGGTGGGTGCAAGGGAAACTCAGCATCCTTGTGAGTTTAAAAGGTTCTGTATTCTGCCCTCCCATTGGGTTGGTAGTTTGGCTGACAGGATTCTAGATCCCACGTCTTGGCAGCCACTGTTACCAGTGATAAGGCTAATGCCATTCTGACTCTGGTTTCCTTATAGGTGACCTATTTTTTTCCATGTTAGTCAACTTGAGCTACCATAACAATGTACCGTAGATGGGGTAGTGTAAACAACAGGAATTTGTTTGTGGAGACTGGGAGGTCCAAGATCAAGTGACTGGCTGGTCCGAATCCCTGGTGAGGGTGCTCTTCCTGGCTTGCAGCTGGCTGTTCCTGCTGTGCCCTCACAGGGCTGAGAGGAGAAGCAGCAAGTTCTCTTGGTGTCTCTCTCTTTATAAGGGCCCCACCCTCGTGACCTCATCTAACCCTAATTCCCTTCCGAAGGCGCATCGCCCTCACCAGCACATGAAGGGTCAGAGCTTTAACATGTAGATCTGGGAAACACAGTTCAATTCCCAGCACCCTCCAAGAGCCTGCACTTCTCCTAAGTAACCTGAGTTACCTGCGCCTTGCAGTTGGGATGTGTGTTCAGTGGCCTATTTGTCGGGTGTCTGCCATGTGCTGGCACCTGCTGGGCGCTCTGTCTGGCTCCTGCTATCATGGGGCTTTCCATCCAGCAGGAAACAGACACAGAAACAGGTGCTTATAACCCAGGGCGTTGCACTGCCTTGGGGACATGTACGATGCTGTCTGTGGAAGCTTCTGGATAAAAGTGATTTCCCAAAGGCTGGATAGGAGCTAGTCCAGGGAAGGGAGAAGGAACAATGTCTTTGAAGGGAGAGCTTAGTGTGGTCAGGGAGCGAGAGCTGCTGTGGCTGGTGATGGGGGCGGAGGAGGCGAGAGGTGAGGCTGAGAGGGAGGCCGGGACCTGGGGTGCTGTTGGCCTCTGTGGAGTTTAACTTGCCTGTTAGGGTTCCTGGGAGGCCAGCATTGTGAGTGTGTTTCAGGTAATGGGTAGGGAGGGTCCTGCCTCTTTTCGGCTGGAGAGGGTTGGCCTTTGAAGAGCCCTTTAAAGTATCCGCAGTATAAATGAGAAGACCACCCTGTCACAGGCTGTTTCCCGCAGTTCTTCAAGACTGATTCAGTCTGGAGCTTGTTAGGCAGACAGAACGCAGTCTTCTTGAAGGCACAGTCTCACCTCTGTCTCTGGAGACAGGCCTTTGCTTCGCCGCCTTTGTTTGTTCATGTGGCCAGTAAGTAGCACAGCAGGCTCCTTGCAGGGTCCCGGGAATCCAGAGATGGCTGAGGCACAGACCTGAGCTGGAAGAGCTCACAGCCCTACTCAGGAAGGTGGGTGAGTCTGAGCTCCAGCCCAGGTGTGGCGTGCTGCGCGAGCGGGACCACGTAGCATCCGGGAATATGATGGAGGGGCCCCATTCGCATGAAGGGGCATTCATTGAAGGATCCAGGGGAGGCGTGGCTGCCTGTTTGAGATGCTGATGAAAGGCACTCCGGGAAAGGAACAGCAGTGTACAGGCCACAGACCATTACCTGCTCTGACCTGTGGGGCTGGGGCAGACAGGTTGGATGCCTGGGCCAGTGAAGAGGCTTGCTTGAGTTCATGCCAGGTGCACTCTCGGGGTGGCATGGGAGAAGTTGTAATATGAGGAAGGGGTGGAGCAATGGACAGAGAAGGGTCTTCAGGCTCCCCCTGCACCACTTCCTCCAGTGGCAGATTCCTCCAGTGGCAGATCCCTGAGACTTCCCTTCTTTCCAGCACCAGCCTGACAATTACCACCTTCTCCAGCCACAGCCGCTTAGGAAATGCCAGTGATTAGCAATTGTTATCATGGTAATTAAAATTTCCTGGGAACAGCTTGGCGAATATCCATCAGTATCTGCAGTCGGATTGGCCGTGAGCTGAAACCGTAATGCAAACCTCGGAGCGGAGCACAAGGCAGGGAGGGCGGCAGCACCAGGAGCATTTGCTGTGCCAGGAGTGTTTGCTGCTGCCGGACACCCAGGCCACTGCCGTGGTGGCTGTGGGCTTTTCTCATTAAATGGGATTTTCAAGGCTGGCTGCTTTGCTGGCCTTATCACAGCAAACCACACGTGGGGAGCCGAGTAGAGTTTTGCAGAATTGCTCAGCTTCTCCAGAAAGTAGATGATTTTCAATCAGTGGGATGGTCTGTGGTGGGGTGGGGTTAATTCCCACCAGGCCTTTGCCTGCCACAGTTTCTGGGGAGGGGCAAACATGGATGCCAGGTGGCGGGTGATGGGCCCAGATGCACTGAGCAGAAGGCACGTGATGAAGACAACTGTTGTGTGTTTTGCAGCATAAGGGCAGGCATTGAGGAGAGGTCTGTGGTGTGCATGCATTGGCATGGCGGTGGGGATTGCAGCTCAGAGCTCAGCCCAGCTGAGGTCCTTTGCACCTCACTTCCCCAGACCTGCTCTCCCCTGTGGAAGGCATTTTCCAAAATACCAACAGTGTGTTTTATGCATGTCTGGTGGGTGCACCTCCCATACCAGGTGACAAATCTGTGTGCTCTGGTCCACCCAGTGCTGGGACTCAGGACCTACTGCTGCTCATGCGGGTCCAGATCACTGGCCATGCTGGGCGGTCAGGGTGAGCCCTCAGACCCTCCACCTGGACCTCAGTGACAGCAGGAGGGAATCAGAGCAGAGGCCCCATCACGGTGGACTCACAGCGAGTGACTGATCTGCCGGGTGCTCGTGGCCCAGCCCACGGATCCCGGGGAGCAACATGGCCTGGCAGGCCGGTGGGGCCATTGCCCCTGCTGAGTGTAAATGTTGGGGTGAACTGTATGAGGTTGATGGGATTTTTTTATATAGTTCAAAAATGGTTGACTTAGCTGGGCATGGTAGCATGTTCCTGTGGTTCTAGCTGCTCAGGAGGCTGAGGGAGGACTGCTTGAGCCCAGGCTGCAGTGAGCCATGATCGTGCCACTGCACTCTGGGCAGCAGAGTAAGACCCTGTCTCAAAAATAAAAGATTGACCAGCCGCAAATGGCTGAGTACCAATGGCAATTCACCCTGAGGCTTTGGATCCTGTGCTCTTTGTCTTCTAAAAGAACTCCTCTGAGCATTGATTTTTGAGTGGGGTGGGCATGGGAGATGGCTTGTTGCAGCAGAGGCAAGGCTGAGGCCTGGGCTGGGGCTGTGGTCTGCCACAGGAGGCAGGGCGGCTAGGCAGGAGAGGCTCACTGGGCTTTCCCCTCCACCAGCACAGCCGGCCAGGCCCTTCCTCTCTGTCCCTCTTTCCATCTGAAATAGGAGGTCCATTTGATTAATTACAGGAACTTGGGTGACACCCCCAGGCCTCTTCCCCAGGAAGGCAGCAGACTGTAGGTTGAGGCGCATTGCAGCAAATGACCCACAGCTGCCAACAGTCATTCAGCCAAGTTTTGAAAAAAAAAAAAAAAAAAAACGAAAAACAAATAGTGCGTGTGCCTGGGAAAGAGCGAAAGAAAGTCCACGCAGCCATGCTCAGCAGGGCTGGCTCTGTGCGGTAACATTATAGGTGACCTAGTTTCATTTTACTCTTTTGTTATTGTGCTAATTTTGTATGCTAGGTAGGTATTTTTCAGGAAAAAGACGCGGTTATTGGGGGGAGGCCAGGCGTGGTGGCTCATGTTTGTAATCCCAGCATTTTGAGAGGCTGAAGTGGGCAGATTGCTTGTGCCCAGGAATTTGAGACCAGCCTGAGCAACAGGGTGAAACCCCATCTCTACAAAATTTAGAAAAATACAAAAATGCAGTGCACACCACCTATAGACCCAGCTACTCAGGAGGCTGACGTGGGAGGATCACTTGAGCCTAGGGAGGTGAAGGCTGCAGTGAGCCAATTGCGCCATTGCACTCCAGCCTGGGTGACAGAGCAAGACCCTGTCTCAAAAAAAAAAAAAAAAAGCAAAAAAGAGAAAGCTTCTGTGGCAAGTGGGGGAGACAGTGTGGTGTGCGGTTCGAAGCCTGCGCAGGCCCCGACATTCACAGACGACTCTTTAGGGCTTGGCCCCAGGCCCAGTCTACAGCAGAGGACAGGGAGGTGGCGTGCTCAGAGCCTTTGCTCAGAGCAATGGGAGGCTCAGCCAGCCCCACCCCATGGCCCCCGTGGCCTTGCCGTGGCCTCTTGGACTTGGGAAGCTGCTCTAATGAGCCTCGCAGCAGCTCTCCAGAGAGAGGGTGGCCGTGGTGGCTGCTGTTTGCTTCTTCCTCCTGCCTGTGGGGTTCTGAGAGCCCACCCTGACATCTGACCCACTCAGGATTTATTCACCACTCAACCGCTTTATTAGTGAGTAGCCACCTGGCATCTGTAAACTGCTGGGTGGGACTAGGGCCTTCTGAGTGGAGTAGAGGCCAACAGAATATGTGCTGGCTTTGGGCAAATTGCTGAACTTGTTGGAGCCTCAGTTTCCCCACCTGAAAAGCAGAGATAATCACTGAGCTTCCTCAAACATCTCTGGGGATGGGGGAGGAGACTGGTTACTTTTGCGCTGTGGATGTTTAGACTATGTGCCTGCATTACCCATTCACATAAATACGTGTGGTAGGAAGGCTCCGAGGGGATCAGAAAGGGTTTTCCAAAGTGGGTGCCATGACGCCTCCATCCCACCAGACAGGTTCCAGGCCCTCCACTCAGGGTGGCTGTCAGGGGCAGGGAGGGATCCACCCCGGGACCCTGTCTGGACTTGGTGGTCCCAGGCTTGGGGCTCTGCAGCATGAGGAGGTGCCTCAAGCCTCCTTGGAGAGGCCGATACACATCACTTCACGAGTGGACAGTAAGTGCTGGCCGGATAAGTGCCTAAGGTCTTATCCTAGGCACTAACTCGACCCATCCTAAGGTCGAGTTTCTCTAGGAGAGCCAGCCAGGCAGATTTTGAGTCCAGAGCACTGTGTGTTCTTTTGCCTGTCGGCTAACACTGTGCACGTTAGCATAGTAAAGGCTCTGACAAGTCCTGCAGTGATGGAACTTGGTTTAACCTGATGCTTTTCAAGTGTATGTGATTAAAAACCTTTTTTTTTTTTGACCTGGCCCTTGTTAATATCCCACAGTATTTATGTGGTACAGAGGATGTTTGGGGAGTGGGAAGCAATGTCTCAGAATCGGCAGATTCCGGTTTTCTGATTTTAAATTCTTCAAGTAGGGAATTGGTCCAATGGTGGTAAAGCTATTTGTGTTCCAGGTGGGAGGAAGAGGGTGGCAGGGGTACCCATGGGCCTCTCCTCTGTGGAGAGGTTGCTCTGTGCCACAGGCGCTGGACCCTGGGGCTTCAGCTTCATTCAAGTCCACCCTGTGAGATGAGCGCAGATCCTGTTTGCCTACCCACAAAGAAACTGAGGGCCAGGGAGCTTGGCGTGTCCAAGTCACACAGGTACTGGGTGCCGGACCCAGGATTCAAATTCGGACATCTGCTCAGAACCTTGGCCTGCACTGCTCTGAAAAGGGTGAAGTCAGTTGAGGTTTCTTGCCAAATATTCCTTTACACACTCCCACCCCTCCTGACTAAATGCCCTGAATTTATTTCCTTCATCAGAAAAGAGATTATACAGCATGTGGTGTTTTCTGAAGGAGGCATTAAAAATTTAGAGACCTTAACTCAGCTGTTGCTCTGAATTCTAATCAGCAGCTCTCCTGGGAAGCGGGTCCTTTCTGTTCCTGCTGGAGAGACTGTCTCATGAGAAGCCCTCAGAGAAGAGCAGGCACCTGCTGTGATGCGGCCCAGCCTGGCTCTCCCTCCAGCCTCTGTGGCTCTGCCCTGGAGCCTTGAGGGGGAGGAGCAGGGGCAGGAAGGAGGCAGGCAGATGGCATCTTGTGAACACCTTCTGGGTGCCATTTGCTCTGATGAGCACTTTCAACTTTCTTAGCAGCTATCATATTTAATCAATGTAGTTAATGAAGAAACTCAGGCTCAGAGAGGTAAGCAACTCACTGAAAGCCACACAGCCAGTATGTGGCAGCTGCCATTGATTCAACCTTGCTTCCAGGGACAATAGGAGTAGGGAGCCTGTATGTCCAAGCTGGGGGTGACAGAGAAAGAGAAGGACCCGTCAGAGCCCAAGGGGCTGTGCATCCGAGACCCAGAATTCAGGGTCAGCATCCCCAGCTTCCTGGGGCTCTGCCAGCCTTCGGGGGTGTCTGTCTTGCCAGCTTTAGGGTGACTCCTCTCTTTCCCAGGTCAGTGATAAAGGGACGCTTTGCATCTGCATGGGTCCTGGCAGGCACCCTTGGACCCACCTGGCTCTCAGAGGCCCTGTGGGACTACGTGGAGTCAAGAGGAGCTCCTGGGAGGCTCAGGGCCTGAGGAAGACAGAACCCAGGCAGGAGAGAGGTGGAAAGCTGGTGGCTGTGCCCTGGGGGCAGCCAGAACAAGTCTGGAGCTTTGTGGCCACTTCTGAGCCCCTCTCCTGAGGGGTAGTGACAAACATTGGCGAGAGGGGGTGGCTCGATGAGAGGGAGCTTGGAATAGCTGAGGGACCAGGGGTGTTGTCCTTGAGAAGCTTCGGGTCTGGGTGTGGCACTGAGGAGAGCTTGGGGGCTGGGGAGGTGTCTGCAGGTACTCGTGGTTGGGAGGGTCCGTCCCGTGCAGCCCTCTGCCTTGGCCAGTGAGAGAAGGTGCCAGGGAGGTCAGCTGGTGGGCAGGAAGTGCTGGTCCCTGGCAGATCCAGTGGAAACTCGGCAGTGCCTGGTGGCCTGTGGGCTTCCCATCACTAGATGTTTTCCAGTAGAGTCTGGGAAGGACTAGGGATGGGCAGGGGTCTGACTAGGCAATCTCTGGGATCCTGAGTGGTGGAGGATAGGGACGATAATGGCAGACAGTTTTCATAAACATTTCTCACATGCCAGGCCCGTATTGAGGTCCCCACTCTGCAAGAGAGAAACAAGAGGACGTGGGCTTGTCTTTAAAGTAGGTGTGAAACCAGGCACGGTGACCTTAGCTGCTGAGGAGGCTGAGGCAGGAGGACTGCTTGGGCCCAGAAGGTCAAGGCTGCAGTAAGTGATGATTGCACCACTGCACTCCAGCCTGGGCAACAGAGCAAGGCCTCAACTCTAAAACAAGGGAGAGAAAGAAAGTTTGGAGAGTTCATGGAACTGAGCTCCAAGTTGTCCTGAGTTCTGGGAAGGTAAGTGACTGCCCAGCCCATCAGCCAGCGAGGGCAGAGCCAGAGTTCCCACTCCCACACTGCTACTGGCTCTCTGCGTGCCTCCCGTCCTCTGGGCAAGGAGCAGGAGGGGAGGCCCCTCTGCATCCTGTGCTCCAGGCAGCTCTCTTCTCCATCCAGGTCTGGAAGAGGTCAGGGGCCTGGTTCTACAAAGGGCTCCCCAAGTATATCTTGCCCTTGAAGACCCCTGGCCGAGCTGATGATCCCCACCTCCGGCATTTGCCTGTGGAGCCGGCCGAGCGAGAGACCGGAAGCTCCGAGAGCAGCCGCATCTACCCCTGGGCCCGAGGAAAAGGTAAGTCCCCTCCACCACTCTCCCAGGTAGCCTCTGAAGTCAGGGTTGTCAAGCCATCCTGGCAGTTTGCAGGCACGAGGCCAGTCCCCCCATGCCCTCCATCCCCGAGGCTCATTCTGGTGATGCGCCCCTCCCTGTGCCCTCAGCTCCATACCTGCTCCTGAGCAGCGGGGACTTCCAGCAAGGGATGGTTGACTGTGCAGGAGGGTGGTGGGAGGGTCCCTGGGGGTTGTTTCACATGCAAGTACTGATTCGGGAGCAAGGAGGCCATGAGCAGCACTGTGTCTTCACAGAAACGTGGTGTGTATTAAACCTGCATCTTTCCTGGGCTGGCCCGCACCGTCTCTTCCTGGCACTGTGTCTCAGTCAGGGGGAACTCCTGGCTTCCCTGGTCCTGATGAGTAAGGGGGCTTTGGGCCCAGTGCCCAGGCATTCTGGTGGCCACACTAAGGTGTGTGTGTCCCAGGCAGCCGCCCCAGTGGGAAATGGTGGCAGAACCTGGTTGTGGACCGCTCTCCACAGCTTTCATGAGGCTTTGATGTTTGTGGTTTTATTTCAAAGTTCCTGGTCTCAAAGCAGGCTCAGAAGGTGGGAAGGGCAGTTATTTAATGACTGCATTGACAGATGGGTGAACCCGCAGCTCAGAGGACAGGAGGGGCTCCCTTGGCAGGTGTGGCTGAGCTGGGATCTGGGGGCAGGCTGTTACTTCATTCCTCTGCACCCGGCTCCTTCATAGCATCGTCTTCTCGCTGGCCCTGCCATATGCTGTGTACACCTCTGTGCCTGTGGTTCACCCCCTGACAGTGCTGCCTCGGACAGACGTGGGATGTGAGGCAGCGGAGAGCAGGCAGGCAGAGAGTCCCTGTGGGAGGAGGGCATGCAGGCCTGGCTGGGACACTGGCCTGAGGAGCACCATGGCTGCCCAGCCTGGAAGGGATGGCCACAGATGGGCTGGAGAAGTGGCAGTCCTCTGCCCGGTCCCTCTGACACCCTCGGAGCTCAGGCTTTCACCTGCTGACCCTATCGAGATTCATCCATGTTCCTCGGAACGTGGGAGCAGAGAAGCTGGTGGACACTTGTGGGTTTGAAATGCTGCTTGGAGCCAGTTGAACGGGAGAAGCTGAAGGTCCTTGGGGGCAGCTGTGGCCTAAACCCCACTTCAAGAGCTGACACTGTCTGGTCTGCTCCAAGTCAGAGTACACACACACACGCACACACACACACACACACACTTGCATACAGTCTCTTGCACCCACATGTGCACACATACATACATATGCACTTGCTCACATGCACACACATGCTCTCACACTCGCACACATTCACACTTGCATGTACACACACGTGCACACAATAGCTCACATGCTTATCTTCACACACACTCGCACTCGTGCACACACACTTGCCCACACGCACACACACTCCCATGTACATGCACACGCCCTGGGGAGGAGCGGAGCTGCCGTCACCTCTTTAGCCATGCAGACTTGACCGTTTAATTACTTAAAAGATGGCCTTTTAATTACCCGGGCGAGGAGGGCAGCGGCCCCACACTCTTGCAGCAGACATTGTTTATTAACTGCATGGAGGCCAGCCAGACAATGCGGAGGCTGCCTTGTGTGAACTTGTTCTCCCTCCAAGGTTCTGACTGCAAACCACCCCACCAGGTGCCTCTGTACCAGGCAGCATGCCAGGCACATCACAGCCCCGTGGTCATCCAGGTGACCTAGCTTGTGTGATGTGTATCCGCCCACGGGCAGCAGGGTGGTCAGGGCTGGTGGCCAGGCTGCTAATGGTGACTCAGGAGGCATCTGTAGCCACTCTGAGAGGGGATGCGCCAGGATGTGTGGGTGCAGCAGGTGCGTGCGGGCCAGACTAAACTTGGGGAATCCCACTATCATGGGCGGAGGGGGTGTGGCCTGGGAGGCAGAGGGAAGCAGAGAGGTTCTGTCCCCAAAAAGTCAAAGTGCCATGTTTGTAGGGTGACTGTGGAGGACCACACATAGGTTAGGGTTCCTGGCCTGCTGCTGGCCTGTTCCTGGGTAGCTGTGTTGTGCTCTCTGATCAGCGTGTGCCAAAGCCAAGGTGTGGGCTTTCTGACTGTGTGTGGTCCCTTGGCCATCCCAGACCTGGCTGTGTACTCCCGGGGGTACACAGGGTGGCTGCCGGGTTCCTGTGGGAGGCCAGACGACCCTGGCCAGCTGGAACTGTCCTTACAGCAGAGGTCCTGAGTCTGGGGGCAGGGGCAGAAGCTTTCCCAGGGACCAGAGGTCCTGAGCCTGGGGCGGGGACAGATGCCTTGGAGAGAACCAGAGGTCCTGAACCTGGGGGTGGGGGCAGAGGTCCTGAGCCTTGGGGGTGGGGGCAGAGGCTTTCCCAGGGACCAGAGGTCCTGAGCCTGGGGGCAGGGGCAGAGGTCTTGCAGGGGACCAGAGGTCCTGATCCTGGGGGCAGGGGCAGAGGCCCTGCCTGGGATCAGAGGTCCTGAGCCTGGGGGTGGGGGCAGAGGCCTTCCCGGGGATGAGCCCCTGCCAGCCCTTCTGTGGCTTTGTAGGAACCGGCAGGGCTGCATGATAAAGTCCATGGCCTTGCCTACCTCTAGAAAGCCCCCTAAGCTACCTCAGTGCCCATTCCTGCTCAGGCTGGTCTCACAGCTGTCAGGCTTCTGTGGAAGATGACCCTTAGTGGGCAGTCCTGGGAGGCTGGCACAAGGATGTCCCTGGGCCTGTCCCATCCACTGCTGACCAGGGACCCCGAGGATGCTTTTGTAGCTCTGAGACTGGCATCCCCACCCCCACCCCCAGCCCCACCACCTGGGGCACCCCGGTCCCAGGCAGCTTGCTGGGCTCAGGGCTGTAGCTGTGCTCCACGTCAGAGCCTATCTGACAGCACAGCCCTCAGCACCAGACTCAGCCCGAGCTATGCACAAGTGGAAACAGAGAGTGACCAGCACTGAGGCCTGGTCCCCCTGGCACACAGGAAGCTCCAGGTGGGCAGGTCTGTCCTAAACAGGCTGATTCCTCAGCACGTGGCAGGGGACAGGCATGGGATAGACGCTTATTACATGAATAAATGAACTGCCTACCCACTCCTTAATACCTGAAAGGCCTATGGCGAGGTTTTCATTAAGACTGGCAGGCTCCTCTGGACTGGGGGTCTGCTGGACAGCCCCAGGAGATACTCAGAGGCTGTGAAAGCCACCTGCTCTCACCAGATGCTCTTCCTCCTGGGCCCCTGCCTCCGATATGGCTTGGAGCCAAACACAGCACAAGCTCACTCGTTCCCTCAGCCTCTCTCTAAGCCTCTTTGCCACCTCCATTCCTTTCTCTCTCTCTCTCTCTCTCTCTCTCTCTCTCTCTCTCTCTCTCTGTCTCTCTCTCTCTCCCCCTCTTGCTTTCTCTCTCCCCCTCCCTCCCTCCCTCCTGCACCCCACATCCCTTAGGCTCATGTACCTGCAGCTCCCAACTTCTTCTCCCCTGTCCCAGCCCACCCCATTTTCTTTCTCATGCCCCATTGGAAGAGGAAGGGTAATCAATAGGTACTACAAGTCATGAACTTTTCAATCCACAGAACAATCAAGTGAAAGGGGTTGATGTTTCTGAGTAGGTTCTTTTTTCTTCCTCCTTTAATTTGTTTTTGTTAATATTTTCTATCTTTTTTTTTTTTTTAAGACAGTCTTGCTCTGCCACCCAGGCTGAAGTATGGTGGTGTGATCTTGGCTCACTGCAACCTCCACCTATTGGGTTCAAGCAATTCTTGTGTCTTAGCCTCCTGAGTAGCTGGGATTACAGAGGTGCACCATCATGCCTGGCTAAGTTTTGTAATTTTAGTAGAGATGGGGATTCACCATGTTGGCCAGGCTGGTCTCAAACTCCTTAGCCTCAAACAATTCACCTGCCTTGGCCTCCCAAAGTGCTGGGATTACCAGCGTGAGCCACCATGCCTGGACTTTCTTTGTTAATTTTTAATTACATAAGAATTACCTGTAATCCCAGCACTTTGGGAGGCCAAGGAGGGCCGGATCACCATGTCAAGAGATCAAGACCATCCTGGCCAACATGGTGAAACCCCGTCTCTACTAAAAATATAAAAAAATTAGCTGGGCGTGGTGACACGTGCCTGTGGTCCCAGCTACTCGCGAGGCTGAGGCTGAAGAATCGCTTGAACCCAGGAGGTGGAGGTTGCAGTGAGCCAAGGTCGTGCCACTGCACTCCATCCTGGCGCCTGGTGATGGAGTGAGACTCTGTCTAAAAAAAAAAAAAAAATTAATGATCTATTTTAGCAAGTTAATTCAAAGGTGTATGAAGAAGAAAAACCTCTTCTACTTCCCTCATCTCTAGCCCTTTCTCTGTGTCCCTGCAAACATACACTTGATAAACAGGTGGGGCTTTTGTTTTAGCAACAAAAATAGGCTCTTCCCCATCACTCTGCATGCTGCTTTTTTCACTTAGAAGAGAATCATGAGCTTCCCTCCAGGCCAACAGGTATAGATTTTACATTCTTATTCTCATGGCTGAGTAAAATCCCCTAATATAGTGCATTATAATTTCATTAATCACTTATTGATGGACATTCAGATTATTTCTGTTTTTTTTTTTTTTTTTTTTTAATTTTAGAGACAAGGTGTTGCTCTGTTGCCCAGACCGGAGTGCAGTGGCGCAATCATGGCTCACTGCAGCCTTGACCTTCTGGGCTCATGTGATCCTCCTACCTCAGCCTCCTCAGTAGCTGGGACTACAGGTGCACACCTCTGCACCCAGCAAACTTTTAAATTCATATTTTTCATAGAGATGTGGTCTCACTGTGTTGTCCAGGCTGATCTCGAAGTCCTGAGCTCAAGCTGTCCACCCATTTTGTCCTCCAAAAGTGCTTGAATTATAGGCATGAGCCACCATCCTTGGCCAACAAGATGATTTTTACCATTCATAAGGACACAAACATTCACAGGAGCATTATAGCCAAAAAGTGGCAACAACTCATATATTTGATGAGTGGATAAAAAATAAGGCATAATCACACAGTGGAGCATTATGCAGCCATGAAAAAGGATGAAGTACTGAGAATACATGAGCCTTGGAAACATCATGCCAAGTGAAAGAAGCCAGAGACAAAGGCCACATGCCACATGATCTCATTCATATGAGATGGGGAGAACACACAGTGGCAGAAAGCAGCTTGGTGGTCGCCAGGGACTGGGGAGGGTGAAGGATATGGGGCTGATGGCTGATGGGCACAGGATTTCCCCTAGAGCTGATGAAAATGCTCTGAAATCAGATTGTGGTGGTTGCACACATTTATGGCTATACTAGAAACCACTGAATTGTGTACTTTCTAAGGGTAAATTTTATGGTGTATAAATTATATTTCAGTTTTTAAAATTCCAAAGGTAGAGAATAGCTTAGTAACAACAACAACAAACACTTTTAAAGAATAGCAAGGGTAGGCTGGGTATAGCAGCTCACGCCTGTAATCCCAGCGTTTTTGGAGGCAAGGCATGAGGGCTTGAGCCCAGAGTTCAAGAGTAGCCCGGACAACATAGCGAGACACTGTCTCTACAAATCCCAAAAGCTTGAAGCAGCAGTGAGCTGTGACCACACCACAGCACTCCAGCCTTGGTGATGGAGTGAAACCCCTAGCTCTCAAAAAACAAAACAAAATAAAACAATAGCAAGGGTAGTGGAAAGAAGTGTCCAACCAATATTTTTTTTAACAGAATTTTGCTCGCCACCCAGGCTGGAGTGCAATGGCACAATCTCGGCTCACTGCAACCTCTGCCTCCCGTGTTCAAGCGATTCTCCTGCCTCAGCCTCCTGAGTAGCTGGGATTACAGGGATGCACCACCACATCTGGCTATTTTTTTTTTTTTTTTGAGACGGAGTTTCACTCTTGTTACCCAGGCTGGAGTGCAATGGCGCTCACTGCAACCTCCGCCTCCTGGGTTCAGGCAATTCTCCTGCCTCAGCCTCCTGAGTAGCTGGGATTACAGGCATGCGCCACCATGCCCAGCTAATTTTTTGTATTTTTAGCAGAGACGGGGTTTTACCATGTTGACCAAGATGGTCTTGATCTCTTGACCTCGTGATCCACGCGCCTCGGCCTCCCAAAGTGCTGGGATTACAGGCTTGAGCCACCGCGCCCGGCCTAATTTTTTTATTTTAATTTTTAGTAGAGACAGAGTTTCTTCGTGTTGGTCAGGCTGGTCTCAAACTCCCGACCTCAAGTCATTTGCCCCCCTTGGCCTCCCAAAGTGCTGGGATTATAGGTGTGAGCCACCGTGCCCTGGCCCTATTCAACCAAATTTTAAACCCTACTATAAAGTTACTGTAATCAATAAGAACAATATAGTATCGACATCAGGATTAATAGAATATTTATAGAATGAATAAATAGACAAGTGGAATAGACAGGAACAGAGACAGAACAGACCTAAGAATGTATGGAAGCCAAATGTAAGTAGCTTTTCAACTCAGTGAGAAATAACAGATCTATCTCATAACTGGAGCTGGTGTAATTAGATTTCTTTCTCCTTCTGTGTGTATCCAGGAACACATTGCAGAGAGACAAGATGTAAATGTTAAAAATAACACAATGACAGTATCAGGGAGAGACGAGCCATGTCCATGCCTCTCTCCAAAGGACAGCCAGTGACTGCACTGCACCTCAGGACAGGTGCTCTGGCCACCGAGGTTGCTACTCTGTCCCTCCCTGGGCACTGGGTGTTGATGTTGGCCAAGGATCTGCCTGCAAACCCCTTGGTGAGCCCAGCCACCCATTCCTTCTTTCCCCAGGAGCCGGTGGAGAACGGCAGGTGCCTGGCCCTAGGTCTGACCTGGCTGCCTCTAAGTGACCTTTCTCCCCCTCCACCTGATCCCTGCAGGCAGTGTGCAGTATGTGTTCTGCCCTACTCTTCCTGGCATATCATTGCTCCGGGTTTATGACAGCAGTGGAGTCAGCTTTTTCTTGCAGCCTGGTCTCTTAGCTCCCCTGTGGTATATGAGGTATAAATGGAGGCACCAGTGCTGTGGAGTCTGGGGTTGGAATACCTTTAGAGCTGGGCTTACCCCCTCTGAGGCTTCTTTTCAGTGCTGTGGGGTCTGGGGTTGGAATACCTTTAGAGCTGGGCTCACCCCTCTGAGGCTTCTTTCCTTCGAGCCGGATCCCACCCTATGCAGAGAGAGATTTGCTGGGTGGGAGTTGGGAGTAACCATGTCAACCTGGCATGTTCGAGCAGCAAAATAATCCATCTTTTTCTTGTAAAATATGAAGCGTAGAGGAAGGAATGATGGCGATGTCAGGACAGATGTCTTTGCAATTCTTGGTCTTTCCCTCATGTTCACACGATGGGTGCTCAGTTCCAGCTGTCACTATAAAGAAAGGAAGGTGAAAGGGCGGCTGGAAGAGCAAGCCTGGCTGGAGTCGTTATGTGTGGAAGTGATTCTCAGATGGGACGTTGTTCTTTTCTACCTCCAATGCCGAGGACAGTTCATGGGACGTGCCTTCATATTCTCTTCAGCCTCCAGAGCTGTGACCCGGAGGCACCACTGCCTAGGTCTGCCCTGTAGTTTCTTTCTTTCTTTTTTTTTTTAAAGACAGGGTTTCACTCTGTCATTCAGGCTGGCGTCCAGCGGCTCAGTCTCAGCTAACTGCATGCTCGACTTCCCGGGCTCAAGCAATCCTCCCACCTCCACCTCCCAAGTAGCTGGGCATGTACTACCACACCTGCTAATGAGATGGGGTTCTTCCCTGTTGCCCAGGCTGATCTTGAATTCTTGGGCTCAAGTGATCTGCCTGGCTCAGCCTCCCAAAGTTATGGTATCACAGGTGTGAGCCCCCACCTGCCTGCTCCATCGTTTCTGGCCGCCTTTCTCTGCTATGGCTGAGCCTGGCAGCAGGGGCCTGACACCAGCATCCAGCGTTCAGAGGCCTTTCTGGACATGCGTCCTCTTCTCAGGTAGGAGCCAGGACCTCTGGGTTCATGAGGTTTCACCCTGTGGACCTCTCTCTGCCTGAGATCCTGGGTGTCATGAAAGCTGTGTCACTGGGTGTGGCCTGAGCAGATTTGGGGAGGCCCTATCATGTTGCCCAGCACCATCAAAAGCCCCACTCATGGGGTGTAAAACCCTATTCCATGCCCTTAGAGAGGAACCAAAAAGCCCCAGTGGGGACACAGGCAGCTCTGGCTGTGAGGCAAATTCCTTTTCCCTTCTCTGTGGAGGCCTGGGTCATAGCCTGACCTGGGTCACAGCCTGACTCTGCAGGGATCCTGCCACCTCCCACCCTCCACCCTTCACCGGAGGGGAGCACAGGCCTCCCACATGGCTTTGAACAGGGTGACACACTGGTTCCCTTGTTCCAGAAAAGTATTCCAAGTTTTCGGATTTGTTCCAGTTGGGGATTTTTAAGAAAAATGGGAGTTTCATGATCACTTTACTGGTTCACTTGATGTTAGACAGTTTTATTTTTATTTTTTATTTTTTTGAGACAGAGTCTTGCTCTGTTGCCCAGGCTGGAGTGCAGTGGCATGATCTCAGCTCACTGCAACCTCCATCTCCAGGGTTCAAGCAATTCTCCTGCCCCAGCCTCCCAAGTAGCTGGGATTATAGGCATGCGCCACCATGCCTGGCTAATTTTTTGTATTTTTACTAGAGACGGGGTTTTACCCTCTTGGCCAGGCTGGTTTTGAACTCCTGACCTCGGGATCTGCCTGCCTTGGCCTCCCAAAGTGCAGAGATTGCAGATGTGAGCCACAGTAGCTGGCTGTTAGACAGCTTTTTAGAAATCCTAAACTGTGGTCCTGTCTGTAGTTGGGTGAAAGCAAGCTTGGGGGTTCTGTGTGGCTTGAGCAGTCTGGTTCAGCTCAGGCCCCAAATGTTTACTGGGGCTGCCCTTCCCCAGTGAGGCCCCAGCTAACCTGCTGCCCCTGCCCCATGCCCTGTACCCGTCATCTTTCTGGAAAGGCTGAGTCCCTCCGAGCTGTCCTGGTCCCAGCCCCAGCGGTCTGTGGTTTACGGCCAGCTGATTCTCAGAGCAGCCTCTGGGGCAGCTGCAGGTGGTGGAGTCCTTCATGCTGGATGAGTTCGGGAGGTCTGCCCAGGGTCCTTTCAGCAACTGGGTTGTGCGTAGAGGACCTGGGACCCAGCTTCCACACCCCAGTGCACACCTGCCCATGGCAGAAGCCATGCAGGGTTGGGCTCTCAGCTCCCTGTGCTTGCTGGCTCTGCTTTTCTGACTGTTAGGGATTTTTGGTTGTGAGGATCAGGGACCTCCGAGGTAGGGGTTACTGCCAAGCTGCCGAGGAAAGTTCTCCCAGTAGCAGGGCGAGAGATGAAGACTGGTGAGACTGCCAGGAGACGTATGGGGTGGCCGAGCTGCTTCTGCCTGTGCTGGCTCCATGCTCCTGATGTCTGCTCTGCAGCTCGCCCTCCCTCCAAGCCACCCACCTGCCCCACCTCCACCTCGCTCTCGGGACCCCATGTCCATACTTGGGAGGAAAAGTGATTGGCCCAGTTATTTCTGTTCAGTGTCTGATAGTCAAACATAATGGACGGCACGGCCAGTTAGGGCCACTTTTCCCCAAGCAGAGCTGAGGCGGGGCAGGGGGACGTGTGGACTTCCTGATCCATAGCCGTCCATCTGCAGAACTGACTGCTTTGCATCTGACAGAGGAGTGAGCTCCCTGTCAGCGGGAGCATCCAAGCCCAGAGGCAGGACACTAGCGAGGGGATCCTGTGGGTCAGATGCTGTGGGCTGGTGCCATGTGTCCAGGGTGAGGCCCTAGATTGGGAGTGAGGCTGGTGCCCGGCAGTGCCTTCTGGGTCCAAGATCAGGGAGTCCGCGTGGCCTACGGGAGCTTTGAACCCAGGAGGTCTCGTGAGTGCAGACCCTCCGCCAGCTGAGCTAACAAGCCATCCCATGCAGCTGTTTCTCCGTCAGACACATAGGCTGTTTCCTGACTTCTGCACGAGGCATGCTATTTATACCACTCAATCCATTCAGTCTAATGAGGTGCAGTTGTGGATTGTAAAATGTTTTATTTTCAGATAGGATTGCTCACTGCCCGAGCCTGCTGCCGCTGTTTCGTTTCTTCCTTTCTCTGCCCCTGAGAGATTCGCATTTTGGAAGCTCAGCTACCCTCTCCTCACCCCAGCCACTCTCCACCCCAGTATTTTCCTGGCAGACTCTGGATTTGCCATTTCTGTCAAATAGGCCAGCCACAGTACCTGAATTTCCCACAGCCTTCAGAACAGCCAGGAGTGTGTGTTGTACCCGGTGGGGCCGGGGGCTGGAGCTGTCGAAGGAAGCAGAGTGGAGTAGGGAGGCCTCCATGTGGAGGGGGAAGGCAGGCTCTGTGTAGGGGAGAGGAGGCAGAGTGGAGTAGGAACGCCTTCTTGGGGTGTATCCCAAGGCGGTCCAACATTTGCCTGTGTTTCGGGTCACAGACTGGTGATCCAGTCCAACCTACTGCTTAAAATTCATCGTCAACTTGCTTAAATATGGAAAATTCTTATTTTGTAAAAAATGGAGCTCTGGCTTCCTTTTTGGAAATCAGAAGGTCTGCCAATACCTCTCCTCTCTGGGGAAGCTGGTTAGGGTGAGTAGCAGTGCCCACGCCACACGGCTCCCGTTCTCCAGCTGGCTGCAGTCCCCATCCTGCCCTGTTGCCTCTGCCACACAGGGCTCCCGTTCTCGGGCTGGCTGCAGTCCCCACCCTGCCTTATTGCCTCTGACATTCTTCCAGCATCACCGTTGCAGTGTTTTTAAGAAGAAAGAGAAATCATTCTTGTTTCATGTTCCTGTGAAAAGTGAGGGTAGAAGATAGACCAGCAGGGACACTGGCTGCACGGGCGTGCCTCCCTCGGAGGAACGGGAACGGCTCCCGTGTCCAGCTCACTTCACTCCCTGACTTTCGCACCTGGCCATGGAAGGCAGGGGTCGACTGGGTCCCAACTGTGTGTCTGTCCTCCTGACCCTGCCCCATTGACTCCGCCCCAGTGGCTGCTGTGGTCAGAGGTGGCCCAGCATGACCTTACCAGCAGGGCGTACAGAGCCAGTGTTTCACGGGGGCTCCTGGGCAGGAATGCCTTGGCGTTTTAAGTCTGTGTTCCTCTCTGGGCGTTGGTTTCCCCATGAGTAGGCTGGATGAGGGGCTGGGTCGGAGTCTGTTCTCTCCCAGCGCTCATGTCTTACAGGTCTACACCCAAGGGAGGAGGAATTCCAGGCTAGTGGTAGGTCAGTGGCTGACAGGGCAGCTCTCAGATAAGCTCTACTGGGAAGCCCAGCCCCATTTCCATGCTGGCCCTGCCCGCTTTGTGTGTGTGCACGCATGTGTGCGTGCGCACATACACACACACAGGCATGTGCTGCCCAGTGAAATCCCGTCAGACCAACCCAGCAGCCCCACCGTGCTGTGATAAGTGCTCACAGTGTTGTGAACTAGCCGAGTCCCAGCCCCAGGATGGCCTCTTATGCCTAATTATCACCTCCCTGTCTCCACTCAATTCCTCCCTGTGTGGGTTCTAGAGTCCTGGGGAGCTGGAAATACCTGGGATTTTTGAAATATAAAGCTAATAGAAGCCACCAAACACACATGCATGCACAGATGTGCACACACATGCACATGCACACGCACACATGCAGACATGCATGCACATACAAGCACACAGATGGGCCCACATGCACACAGACATAAGCATGAACACACAGACACACACTCACACAGACACATGCACACGCAGACATGCACACATGCACGCACACAGATGCGCACGCACATGCACACACAGACACATACACAGACACAGGCACAGGTGCACACATGCAGACACACAGACATGCGCGTGCACACACACACACACACTCACACACTTGCTCACTCACTCTGACACACAAGCCAGAAAGGACTGTTTAGAGACAAGGGAGGGACAGTTGTCTGAGTCACCTGAGAACAGCCCTGTACGCCCTGTGTGGTTCCTTGAAAGCCATTCACTCAGATCTCCCGAGTGTAGGGCTGCTGTTTGGGTCAAGAAAATAAACAATCAAACAATGTCACAGATGGTTGTGTCTGTGACTCTGGTCTAGCCAGACATTTGGGAATGAATGTTGTCCATCCCACCTGAGGCAGGGCGAGGGGAGAGGGTGACAAAGCGCTGCCCGAGGCCGAGGCAGGGTGAGGGGAGAAGGCGGCACAGCGTTGCCCGAGACCCAGGCAGGTCCCGCTGGGAGAAACACTGGCAGTTAGCCAGGCATCAGTCTTCCCGTGCAGCTGCCATTCTGCCAGGTTCCTGAGGCCTGGGTACTATCTGCCTGTCTGTCAGTGCAGGTAAGAGGGACAGGCTTCAGGCCTTGGTTCTGAGTAGTCGGATGAAAACACAAAAAGCCACAGCAGTGCCTGCCGCAGTGACACGGTTGCTCACTGCGGGCTGTACCAGGTGCTACGCATCTCTGTGACTTCATGTCATCCCCCAACAACCTGCGATGAGGGCACTGCTACTCCCATTTTACAGAACAGGAAACTAAGTCACAGAGAGTCAAATAATTTGCACGGTAGTCTCAGCATGGAAAGGCAGAGAAACACCTGTGGCAGTCGGGAAACTGCCCTTTCCCTAAATCTCAGGGAAGTATACCCGGCCACATCCCGCGTGGCAGTGTTTTCAAAGGGAAGCCAACGCACACGAATTTGTTCTGACCTTTGGAGCCCTTGGTTAAGCCAAACACAAGCTCAGTGATGGTGGGTGTGAATGGAGGTCCCCCCACCAGAACAGAAGTCCTGAGCATCAGCAAGCTACTGCTGCTTTCCTCACCTGCTGCACCTGACCCCATCCTCTAGCAGCCCACCTGCCTGTCCTGGGCCTCCTCGCTGGCTTAGAGGTTGATTTCCAAGAGCAGACGGACTTCATTAGCCACACCACGGAGGTCAGGAGCATGGCTGTCACCTCTAATTTGCCCAAACCCCAATGACAACCTCAGCTGATTGGTTGATTCCAGCTGCAACGTGACATCTGTGGGCCCCTTGCCCCATCTTAGCAGAACTGGGACAGTGGGGCCCAGACCCCAGGGGCCAGCCTCTGCCTTCCTTTTGGTGGAGGTATGCAGAGTTCCCGTGTGTGCCGGGCCCATGCCAGGCTCCGCTCGCACAGTGAAGTGCATCTGCCTCCAGCCACTCGCCTGTCTCGGGGACTAAGGGAACTGAATAAATCTGGGCCTCCCTACCCTGCCAGGCTCCAGCGGAGCCCTGGGAGACAACTGCCCTGGTTCCGCTCGGCTTGCAGCTCCCTCCCAGGGCCTCCTGACAGAGCCCTGGCCTGCACATGGGAAGGAGTGGGCAGGCCCCCCTGCCTTGGTTGCCCCTGGGGTGACAGAAGATCCAGGCAAAGCAGGCAGTCCACCCCACACCTAAGCTCTGACCACAGACCCGGTGAGCCTGAGAAGGGACTGAGATTCCAGCCCAGGTGGGGGAAACTGAGGCACAAACGCAAGGCCAAGAAAGCAGGGCCTTGAAGATATGTGACAGGAAGGCCTGGGGAGGGAGAGACATAGATGGAGGCCCAGAGATGCAGGTACTGGAGAGTGAGAGGAGCTGGCAAGACAGGAGGAGGAACCCAGAGACACTGCAGAAGGCTCTGAGCACACAGAGGCGCAGACCTGGGTGAGGAAATGAGACAAGAAATTCACAGGCAGAGGGAGACTTTAGAAACATCAGTAAGAGGCCGGGCACCGTGGCTCACGCCTATGATCCCAGCACTTTGGGAGGCCAAGGCAGGCAGATCACTCGAGCCTAGGGGTTCGAAACCAGCCTGGACAACATTGGGAGACCCTGTCTCTGTATTTAAAAACTCAGCAAGAGAGGCATAAAGAGATGAAGTGAAAGAACCATGAAGGCCCAGAGATACACATAGAAGACTGGAGTCAGGAGCACCCAAGAGCACGTCCTGCACCCAGCAAAGTCGCGAGCACTTGCCGCATTTTGTCCCTCATCTGTCCTGACAGTACAGACCACACCCAGACCAGGCGCTTGTATGCCTGTGCCTGGAGCCTTTCTCCTGAGCCAGCACGACTGCCCTGGCCCCAGAGGAGTCAACTGCCTGGCCTTTGTTTTTCTTGTTCTCTGTCCAGGATGCCCAGCAAGCCCCAGCCCAGCTTTCATATCTGTCTAAATTATGTACATCCTTGGATTTCACCTCTTCCAGGAAGCCCTCTCTGACTGGCCCTCTCCCTGAACAACCCCTGCCCTTCATCAGCCTATCACGTTCTCTCTGCAGGGAGCTGTTCTTCTATACATCCACCTTCTATTTGGAGCTCCTCAAGCAAGGGCAGGGACCACAAGATTCCAATGCTGGTGACCATGTCTCTATTGATTTGTGGATTTGTCTTCATTGCCTGGTGCCTCCTGTCTCTGGACCTGAAGGAGGGAGTAAACGAAAATTGATGGAAAATGAATAAGCAGGTGCAGGACGGCCTCCTCCACTCCCCAAACCTGGATTCCCAGCCCTGCCTGTGCCTGTCGGCTCTCATGCCTGGGTCTGCACTCAGGAGCCTTTCCTGGCAGCCTAGAAGGAAGGCTCCCCAGGTACCATGGCCTCACTAGCCCTCCAGGGTAGTCCTGGAGCTGTCAGGGGTGGTCAGGTTGCTGGCCAGCAAAGGGCCGGAAGCGTGCCCACATCTTCTGGCTCCAGGGTCCCTGAGTGAGGGAGGGCTGGGCTCAGCTTCTTCTGGCTGCCAGTGGGCCCCTCCCTAAGAGGACAGGCTCTACAGGCCTTGGAGCCCCCTTCTCCCTATCCAGACCCTGATTCTCCAGGGCCCTGCAGGGAGTTTCAAACCAAAGAGAGAGCTTGTTTCCCCCAGCCCCGCACCCTGGCCTGCAGGTGGGTTTGGAAGAAGAGCAGACTGTGTGACAGAGCACTCTCCCCCACAGCCCACCAGCCTCCTACAGCTCTTCCCCATTTATCTGTTTTTTGCCCAGGCTGAGGCCACCAGTATCCCCCTAGAGTGTCCATCGGGATTAGGGCTGGGAGAGGCACCTGGCACCCCTGAGATTCCTCCATCATGGCCCAGAAAGGCTGACTGCTTGCCCAGCGCTCATCCTGGTGGAAACCTCAGCTCTGTGGGGGAGATGGAGGTGGCAGATGGGGCTTTGGGGGCTCCTTTATCTCTGTGGCCACCCCTTGCCCTGGCCGGCCCTGCTCTTTGTACAGTACGGTTTCTGGTCCTGGTAGGGTTTTCAGGAAAACAGTCAGCAAGCATTTCCTGAGTAACCGCTTTGCCAAAAGCCTGGCGGTCAGGCTGAGGGAAGAGATGGTGCATTCAGGGATGGCTGTGCCCTCAGGTGGTACCTGAATCCATTGAGGTCAAGGCAGGCATTGGTAGGAAAAGAAATGCAAGCCAGACAGTGTCCGGTGGGACAGGAGGGAGGTCCTTTCTCCCGGGCTCCTTTCCCTGGGGCTGAGGAGACTTTTCAGTAGAGGCAGGATTTGAATGGGTTCCTGGAGGGGGGTGGATTAGATTCTAATTTGTGAAAATACATGTAGGCTTGTGTAGCCTTTTAAATTCCCAAAGCCATGTGTCCTACTTGGTAGTCATTTTCATCTCCATTTTACAGATGTGAAGACTGAGGTTGAAAGAGATTAAGGTATTTGCCCAGGAGCATCTAAGGCAGGACCAGAGCTCAACTCTAGTGGCTAAGAGTGAGCTGGAGCTTTCCCCGCACCATGGCCTCTGGCTGCGACAGGAAGCGGGTCCAGAGAGGGCACAGAAAAGCAGGGTGGGGAGACCAAGAGGGGAATGGCTGCCTGGAGGGGAGGATTTCTGAGGGGGCAGAGCCATTAGGGTCAGACAGGACCCGGGGGGCGTCCTGCCCGCTCTGTGAGGTGGAAAAGGGATGTTTCTGGCAGTGGAAAGGCCTGGATACAAATCCAGTCTCTGAATGGCTTCTGAAGGCACCCTGTGCCCTGGTGTCCTACAAAGCCCAGCTTGGGAATCCACACTCCCCCGAAAGAGGTGAGCCCTGCTGTGAAGTTGGCATCCTGGGGCCAGACCAGTGCTGTGAAGTGTAGGTCCCTGAGTTTCAGAGGCCTCTCCAGTACAACAGCTCTTACCCATCAGGGACCTGCCACAGGTCAGATGCCGACACTATTCTCTTGACCTTCGTGACACCTCGGGGCACGAGCCCCCACCCCCCATTCCACAGGTGAGCTGCTGAGCACACAGGTTAGTAAAGGACTGGCCCATGGCTGGGCACTCACACCTGTAATCCCATCACTTTGGGAGGCCGAGGTGGGAGGGTTACTTGAGCCCAGGAGTGAGCGACCAGCCTTGGCAAATAGGGAGATGACGTCTCTACCAAAAATGAAGAATAGGAAACTGGCCCAGAGTCATACCACTGGGAAGTGGCAGAGGCGGACACCACGCCAAGTCTCAGAGCTGGTGACTCCCTCACTCCCCTCTGCTGACACCAAGAGGGAGCCCCAGCCTGGGAAGACATCTCTGTGGGATTTCAGGCACGGAGCCTGCCCTGTGTGAGAAGGAGCATCCGTCCTATCCCAGAAGGGACAGATAGCCCGGTGTCTCTGCAGCTGTGCCTGGCTGGTGGGCTGGAGAGGGCTAATTCAGACTGTCTACACTCTGTGAGGCCGTATCACCATTCCTTTACATTAAAAAATGTTGTGTTTTTAGTATGCAAAATTTTCCACCATCTGCTTTGGCTTGGCAGAATGTTTGCTGAAAATATCTCTCTTCCTCTATAATTCCCATAATTTCTGGGGGCTTTGGGAGCCTCCAAGCAGAGCAGCCGTAGCTCACGAGTGCCTCCGAAACCCACAGGCTGCTGGCTGCCCTTGTGCAGGCAGCAGTGCTGCGTGGTCCAGAGGGAGCCTCTCCCCAACCCTAACCAGCGAGGGCACCAGGGCTACATCCACCAATGGGCTGACCCGAGGTTGAATCCCAGGATTTAGACCCCGAGTGGGTGCCCAGCTCAGCCTCTCTGTTTTTGCAGCGCAGCTTGGGGAGATGCCTGGGGCCACAGAGAGAGGTGGTGGCTGAGCAGAGCCTGAAAGCAGGCCCCCCACATCCCAGTACAGCAGCGCTATGAGGTCAGATGGCCAGCATGATGCCCATCCCCAGACCCGTCCAGGCCAGGCGCCTCCTTGGGACAGCAGTGGCCACACATCTTTTGAGGCAGTCAAGAGCCTCCAGGAGGAAAGACTCTCCCCGCACCCATATACCAAAACCCTGAGTTTCCATGGTGACAGTCAAATTGCAAATCCAGCCAAGAGTAAGCAGGGGGAAGGAAAAGCTGGCCTCTCCCCAGCGAAGTGGGCACGGCTGGCACTGGAGTTGGCGCTGCTGAGGACAAGCTCCAGGCAGGCAGGCAGCCCTTCTGGACCACGGTGGGGAAGTCTCAGGGATGCCAGGAATCCAGCAAGTGGCTCAGGCCACTGTGGAGGGAGCTCCTCCCCCACCCCTGTCTCTTGGTGGCACCGGGTGACTCCATCTGATGATACTTCTTTCTCAGAAAGACTATTGGGACAGGTTTCTCCCTGGTGTTCTCCCATTTTCCATCTGAAAATTCAGGTGTGGGCAGAGTACAGGGCCCCTCGGTGAGCCATCCCAGACTCAGCCTTTGGGGAATTAAGGAGAAAAAAATAGATCAGCCTTAAGACACAGAGTGTTACACTGAAGATGGAAGAGTAAGAGCCGAAAGATGTATGAGCCTGAAGGCTTTGTTAATGGACCTAGAAGATTGACAGTACAGCTGCTGTGCGGGGAGAAAGGGGGCAACAGCCATTGAATGGCAAATTAGGCAAGGTTTGGGTTTTACAGTGATGTTTCCAGAGTGGGGGTAGAAGGGAAGACTGCTTCCTTCGCATCCTGAGGAAGCTGGGGACGTTTGGCATTTGGTGTTCGTGGTGGGCCAAGGACTTCTCAGCAGGGTCCTTCAGTGTAGGCCTTCTGCACTGGCAGTGAACCCAAGGCTGGTGTGGGCACCGCTGACTTCCTCTGATTAATTTCTTTCGAGTGGTGTTTATTAGAGTGGATTAGAAATGGGATTTGGGTTTGTACCACAAAGACCTCTAAGCCCCAGCTTGAAATCGCAGACACAATGAGCAGAGAGGCTCCAGCTGGGGAGAAGCATCTGAAAGCTGTGAGCCTGTTTCACTGGCTGCCTGGTACCTACTCTGTGTCACCTTTTCGAGCTCAGTTGGCATCGGAGGCTCTTCCGCCCTTTTACATGGTTGTGGCCCTTTGGGGTCTATATAAAAGGAGACGAAGAACAAGCCAGCTGACTGTAACTTGGGAATGGTTTCTACATTTTTTTGTTGTTGTTAACCCTTGTGCACACAGGCACACATGGGGACTAGGTCATGAGGCACCCTGACCCTAACCGCACCTCCAGGGTTGCTGTTTGGGTAAAATGCACAGCTCACAACAAACGCCGTTCTCATGACGAGGCGCGGCACTGTTCACGGTTTTCTTGCGGTTTTCGCCTGCTTCCAGCCCGACTCTGTGACCACATGTGACAGATGACAACAGGGCAGGGATGATGGAGAGGGTGAGCCCACCTCCCTAACCCAGTCCTGGGACATCCCATCCTGTCGCCTCCTTCCGAGTCCTTTGGCATCTGCCCCTTTTCACCAAAGGAACCAGGTAGAGCAGCATGGAGCCCCACACCTACTCCAACCCCGGACTGTGTAGATTTTGCATATCAGCCATAGGCGAGCTGGGCCAGTTCAAGTCAGGAAGCATGACTGGATCTCCCATAAGCATCTCTCCCAGAGAGAGGCAGAGACCGACCTGGAGGTGAGCCACCCCCCTGCAGGGACTCTCCTGCTGTACACTGAAGTGGCCTGGCCTCCACTGTGGCTGCCTCAGGGGTGACATGGGGAATGGCCTCCTCCAGGAGTCCAGCAGGAATCCCTGCCTTCTGCCACCTCCTCCTACCCCTTTTTCATGGGACCCATGAGGTTGGCATCTAATCAGTGAGTCAAAAACTACATAAATGCTTATGAAACTGACGCCCATGAGGTCCAGTCTTGGTAGATTCATGATCAAAGTAGTTCAGTCCAGGACCTGAAAAACGACTGCAAAATGAGGCAGGTTTTGCTGGCATTTCTTACATACTAGGAAGGGGCATGCTCCATCCCCTCTCCTTTTGATGCTGTGTCACAGAAGTCTGAGGAATCAAAGCAGAACTCTTCCTAGAGAGCAGGGCAGAAAAAGGCAGAGCCTTTGAGCAGGTGGAGGAAGGAAAGGCCAGGCCCCATCCCATGCTCACCACTCCTGCCCCAGGGCACAGGTCAGGCCCACAGAGAGGAGAGCCACACCCAGCCTCGTTTGCCTGTATGATTTGGTCCCTGCCCTCAAACCTCTCGACCTGTGGGGGAAACAAAGAGGGCAGAAAATTGGTGCAGCTGTAGCAGAGAGCATAGGGAATCCAGCCAGCCAAGGCACAGGGGAGACTGAGGGCTTCCTGGAGGAGGTAGTTTTCTAACTGAGCCAAGAGAAGACAGGTGGGCAGGGCGTTCTGGGCAGAGGCAAGCCAGTCCCAGCCAGAGGTGGCGGCAGGACCCACAAGCCGCAGGAGGCTGGAAGCTTGGGGGAGACACTGGGTGGCATGGGATGCAGCTGGAAAAGTAGACAAAGGCTGGGAGCCCGGTGAAGCCCTGGGGGCGTGGGGAACCTTTAAAGAGGGTGAAGCTGGGACCTGTGCTCTTGTTGGAGCATCCCCTGGCTATGCAGAGAACACACCATGGGGTGCCTGCAAGTGGGACCCAGGTGGGGCATCCTCACAGGAGTCCAGGTGGTAGGAGCCAACAGCTCGAGTTAAACAAGACAGTGACAGCGAGGAAGCAGCCAATTCAAGAGCCATTTCTATGAAACTGGCAGGACATGAGGAGAAAAGAGGCAAGACTACACATCCCTGAGCTTCACGAAGCACCTGCTGTGTGCTGGCTCCTCTGTTGGGTGCATAGGGTTAAGAGTCTCCGGGTCTGCCTGGAAACAGCTCCAGCCTCTTGGGGTATACAGGGTTGAGAGTCTCTGGGTCTGCATATGGCAGCCAGCTCCAGTGTCTGAGAGTGCACAGGGTTAGGACTCTCCGGGTCTGCCTGGCACCAGCTCCAGCCTCTGCTTGCTTGGTTCCAAGACCCTTGATTCCCTTATTTGAAATGTGACATAGGCTGAATGCACGAAGGCTTTCCAGGAGCCTCTGGATCTCCATGGAAGCTACCATTTCCCACCCCAGTGCCCACGGTGGATTTTCCTAACTAACCAGGTACTTTGTCCCACTAAGTTTCCATGCGGTCTTGGAATTCTCCCTATACACTACTCCAGAAAGGGCTTGGTGGATCAAATGTCACCTGCTAGCCTCCCTTGGTATAGATCGATGTTTCCAGTCTCATCTCCCACCAACGGGTACTGTGGCTCAGGGCTGTCTGGAAGACTGAGGAGGATGACGCTCACTAAGAACCCAGCACAGCGCCTGGCATAGGAGCTTCAACCCATCCTAACCTTCCTCCAGAACCACCAGCATTTGGCATTCCCCAAGGAAAACACTGACAGGCACCTGATGACTCCTGCCCCATCTGCTGAGTTTCTCGCCTGCGAAGCTGGTTGCCCTGATCCAGACCTTTCTGTGCAGTTGTACTAGGCATTGCAATGATATCACTTAAATAAATGTTATGCGAATTGACAGAGTCAGAAAAGAGACAGAATAGTTTCATGAAAACCGAGACTTTGGAAAGTCTTTTTTTTTTTTTTTTTTAAGATGGTGTCTCCCTCTGTTGCCCAGGCTGGAGTGCAGTGGCACAATCTCAGCTCACTGCAACCTCTCCTTCCCGGGTTCAAGTGCTTCTCCTGCCTCAGCCTCCTGAGTAGCTGAGACTACAGGTGCCTGCCACCATGTCCAGCTAATTTTTGTGTTTTTAGTAGAGACAGGCTTCCACCATGTTGGCCAGGCTCTTCTTGAACTCCTGACCTCAGGCGATCCACTCATCTTGGCCTTCCAAAGTGCTGGGATTACAGCATGAGCCACCGTGCCCGGCCCTGGAAAGTCTTAGTGGAAGCAACTTGCTTTATAAAAATCTGTGGAATTAGGGATGGGCAGGACAACTGTGAAAACAAAAAGGAAGAGATGGAGATCCTCCTCACAGCACACAGAGAAAGGGAGATTCTGCAGTTGTCCTCCTTCGCTAGGGTCTGTGGGTCCTGCTGAAATTCAGAGAAACTGCAACTGGGTCGAAGACAACACAGCACGGTGCAGTTTATACACAGGAGGCCGCGTGGGCCAATCTTGCAGGAGCACCCAAGCCTGGCATCGAAAGATTGGTGAATGGTGTGCATTTCTGTGTTTAAAATGAAAATAGAACGTTTAACAGGTGGCTGCATCCTGCATCATGACTCCACTGTTGATTAGCCAGCCAAACATGGTCCGATTTAGCCCAGAAAAGAGTTTCTCCCACGGTGGGTGTCCACTGTGGCAACATCCTCGCCTCCCCCTGCTGGGATTCCAGCCCCATCCTTCTGGCTCCCTTCCACATTTGCAAGACCCCACTTCGAGTTTCTGGATGAACTGGGATAAGAGCCCAGGCTTGCCACCTCCCACTTCAGTTCTTCCAGTGAAATCAGGACTGTGAGCATGGCCTGCTGTGAGGAGGATCCCGGCTCTTCCCCTTGGGCGTGTGCCCCTGTTGTTTTGCCCGTGGAATGGGGGTAATGCTTTTTCCTACCTCAGAGTTGTTCTGAAGTTTCGGTGAACATGTCTGTGGAACGTGCCTGGGATGCTCCCTCAGGTCAGGCCTGACGCCACCCTCATCCCCACAGAGCATCGCCTTGGGCCTTCTGCCTCACCGGGTGGAGGCTTCAGAGCTGCTGTGTCCACAGTGCCGTGATAATCAGCCTCCACCATGGCGGGCAGGTTCTGGTTCCGTACTGGGAACTAAAATGGGGCTGACGTGTGAAGATGGCTGGCCAATAGGTGAACTCTCTGCTGGTCACGCTGAGCCTCTGAGTCCCAGCCTCCTCATGCCAGGACTCCCCTCTGTGGCCAGCAGAAATGCATGCCCTCCCGTCCCCAGGCCATTGCTTCTCCTGCCCAAAGCAAAAGGGCCAGCTGGACTGCTACACTACTTTGTCCCAAGCTGGGGAGGCCTGTCCTGGCCCCTGTCTGTGCCTGCGGCAGTGTCTGGTTGCATGACTTCCTGTGCTGTGGTTTATCTTTTCCAGGGGTTTCCAGTGACAGTGACAGTGACTCGGATCTCAGTTCCTCCAGCCTAGAGGACAGACTCCCACCCACTGGGGTCAGGGACCCAAAAAGTGACAAACCCTGGAGGGAGTCAGGTAAGGTGGGGAGTAACATGCTGCTTATTGGTCAGGTGCAGTGGCCATGCCTGTCATCCCAGCTCTTTGGAAGACCAAGGTGGGCAGATCATAAGGTCAGGAGATCGAGACCAGTCTGGCCAACATGGTGAAACCCCATCTCTACTGCAAATACAAAAATTAGCCAGGTGTGGTGGCCTGTGCCTGTAATCCCAGCTACTTGGAAGACTAAGGGAGGAGAATCTCTTGAACCCAGGAGATAGAGGTTGCAGTGATTGCATTCCAGCCTGGTGACAGCAAGACTTCATCACCCTCCATCCCAAAAAATGCTGCTGCTTTTCAAAGTTGCTGCTTCCCAGCAGGTTTCCACAGAGTTCTACATCTGGAAGGAGAAGCAGGCCTAGGGATGGGTGATGAGGCTTCTTGAGGCTCCTCTGTCCACACAGTGGGGGAAGCAGGGCAGGTGGACAACGGGAGGCAGGGCTGGCACACCTGGGACTCCTCCCACGCTCACCTGTGAGGGTTCCCCAGCTGAGAGGTTGCCTCTTGAATCCTGAGAGTGTGAAAATCAGGGACAAAGTTCCCTGCATGAGCTCAGTTCTACCATGAAAGGACCTGCCATGACCTCTGGGCCTGCATTTTCTTCTCGTTAGCAAGTGAGACGGACTTCAAAACCAGGAAGGACTTTGGAAAAAGAGCCAGCTTCACTGGTTGGAACTGGGATCTTTGAAAGAAATTTCAGGGAGGCCAATTTTAGTACTTAGGAAGAAAGGGCTCTATAATAACTGCCCCGAATGGGAATGAAATGCCTTGGGGGTCCTGTCTTGGGACCAAGACTGGGTTGGGAATGGAAGTGTGAGCTAAATCAGAGCTAGCAGAGGCCTGGCACATGGATCACCACTCCCCACTCCCATGACCATGGCAGGCGTTACTAGGTGGTCACAGAGCCCTGATGAGCCCTCAGAATCCTCCTCAGTGCAGTTTTCCAAGTGGCCAATATCAGTAGGTAGAGATGGTATAAGAGATGAAAACTTTCCCTGGACCAGTGACTTCAGGCTGAAGAGTCTAGAGATTTAGAAGAGTATAAAGGAAACTTACCTGCCAGCCTAGGTTTCCAGAGCAGGTTTTATACTCACCCCTCCTCCCATCATGAGCTCTGGTCCCCTCGATCCACACCCACCCTCAGCTCTGACCACATAGGACTGGGAGTCAGGAAAAGGTCAGCAAAGTAGTGGGCTCCACGTCTTCTCTCTTGGCCAGGCAAGGACCAAAAACCAGGTTTGTGTGAGGATCGTTTAGTGAGTTAAGGCAGCCATCAACATCTCTCTCATTAGGTTAACCAAAATATGCATCCCCACCCTTATCCCCAGTCTGTGATCATTGTGGATTTTCATGTTGGTGACTTGTGACTTAATGAAACGACCTACATACAGGCCTGTTCTTGGACCCGGTAGCAGTGGTCAGAGGGTGGGGTCATGTGGGTGGGGTGGGGGGCAAACATCCCACAGAGACCCACCATGGTTCCCAACGAGGACCTCGACTGTGATCACCCCATCTCAGTTTGAGACCCACGGGGCCCACGTGATTTCCCACAGGTGGCAGCGAGGATGCCCCCAGGATGGGGCTCATCCGCCCGCCCAGCCACCTCTCCGTGAGCCAGAGCAGCCTGGCCAGTGAGACCGGGACAGGCTCTGCTGACCCACAGGGCACCCCGCCCCGGGCTGACCTGAAGGGCCCTGGTGAGTACCCGGCTGCTGCCTTCTCCCCTCTCCTGCCCCCCCGGCCACGTCCTTTCTCACTCACTCCTCCCAAACTGGAGGGTGGTGGGTGACATGGTCAGTGCTTTATGTTTACTGAGCACTGTGCTGGGGACCAGGTGAACCAGACCCCAGCCTGGCCTGCCAGGAACAGAGAGAGGGGCCCAAATTGGTCATGGTAGTGATTCTGTAGCCACTTGGTAATTCCAGCAGTGGTTACCATCCCCTGCATTATAAAGCATTTCCCCATCTCTGTGACGGCTTTGCTATGATACTACATCTCCCGCTCAAGGGCACCTGCTATGCGCCAGGCAGTCAGTCCTCACTGAGCCTCAGCAAGTGCCCAGCCTGAGCTGGGAGCCAGGTGGGACAGCTCTTGCCCTCCCCAAACCTGCCACATAGCAGAGGAAGCCACAACAACCCCTTGGAAACAGAGCCCAGCCCGGAGCTAGCCCAGGTCATAGGAGGGAGATTCCAGAGCCATAGGGCCTGGGACACAGAGCCCAGCCTGCCTGGCACCTCTGGGGTAAACTTGCCTTCTTTTGGCAGAGTGGCTGGGAGGCTTATCGTCCCCATCTGATGGGCGGAGAAACCAAGGCATGGAGAGAGTGAGGGGAGAATCCTGGGATCCCACTCTGCCCTGTACCTGCTGGCCCCAGCCCTGGCCGGCCCAGGACCATCCTGTGACAGGGAAGGGGGTCCTCCTTACACTGAGGCCAGAGAAAGCTGTGCAGGTGCAGGATCGGCCTTGTCTCCTTCAAGAAAGAAGCCCCAGGTGGGCTGGGCCCTTCCCTGGCCTGAGGATTCACAGGTCCACACAGGGCGGTGGCTAATCTCCCTTCCAGGTGGAGGGCACCCAGCAGCCACTGAGGGAATGCCTCTCCCACTTCCCACCCCCACTCAATTTGTGGGTACACACACGCACCAGGGCAATGGCCGATCTCCCTCCCGAGGTGTGGAGGGCACCTGGCAGCCACTGCAGGAATGCCCCGCCTGCCTCCCCCGCCTCCCCTCCCTGACTTGATGGTTCCCCAGAAGTTGCAGAGCACCAGGAGGCATCTTTGCTGTGGAGCAGACCTGCCCCCTCCCTCTAGCCTCCTAGGGGTCCTCCACAGAGGTTAGAGGTCACTGTGGATCAGGCAGCCTGAGTCGTTGTCCCAGCCCTGCCACCTACAGCCACGGGATCTTGAACAGACCCCCCAGGTTGAACCACGTGAAATTGCTTTTTTTTTGAGACAGGATCTCATGCTGTTGCCCAGGCTGGAGTGCAGTGGTGTGATCACAGCTAGCTCACCTACAGCCTCAACCTCCTGGGCTCAAGCAATCCTCCTGCCTCAGCCTGCAAAGTAGCGAGGACTATAGGCAGGTGCCACCATGCTCGGCCATTTTTTGTGTGTTTTTCAAAGAGATGGGTCTCTCTGTGTTGCCCAGGCTGGTCTCAAACTCCCGGGCTCAAGCAGTCCTCCCACCTTGGCCTCCCAAAGTGCTGGGATTACAGGCAAGAGCCACCGCACCAAACTGAAATTGCATTTTTTTGGTTCAAAAACAGTGAAATATCAGTAATTCGATATGGTTCACCCTTATATTTGATCTCTCTGCACCCAGTTCTGTTATCGATAAGGTGTCCCTCACAGGATTCCAGAGAGACAAAATGTAGTGTCCACACAGACTGCCTTCCCCTAGGGGTCCTCTGGGGGGTAATAAAGGGGAAGCCATGTGGCCCAGTGCGGAGAGAGGGTTCCCAGGCTTAAGAAACAGCTTGGAAAGGATCAGCTTGGAGGAGGATTTTCTATTTCTGTGTCCGTCTGCTCCTTCCGGCATTTTGGGGTTGCTGTGTTGGTCACCTGGGTTGGGAGGTGGCCTGAAGCCCAGAGTGACTGGTGACTTTGCCGCCATCACACAGCAGCGCAGAGCAGTGTGGTGCTGGTCTCGAGCCTGAGTGCTGTCAGCAGAAGCCCACTTTCCCCACCAGCCCTCCTTCTCATTCCCAAAGGCCCCACTGTCACTGGGGAGGGAGGGACTCCACCCTTGCTCACCGAGTGGTGGCCTTTTCTTTCCTCCAAAGGTAAAAGACACACCTGGGCCAGCCCCCGCTACTGATGTGGCTCCAGTAGGCCCCTCCAGCTGCCTGGGCTGAGGCATTGGGTGCCTGGAACAGACTTCCGCGTGGAAGATTCTGGACTAAGCTGGAACCAGACCCTGCGAGGCTGCTGCCGGACAGGTCCCTATGCCCTCGCCAGCCACCCTGTTGCCCATGACGCAACAAACCAGTGTTGGGAGCTGTCTACATCCCCACCCAGTGCCTTTCTGTACCCCTTCTTTCCTGGGGGGCCTTCTGCATCCACCACCCCTCCCACCGCTGCCCTCAACCCCAACCTTATTTATTGGCCCCCCCCACAACCCCAACCTACCTTGTGATTATTGTAAGTTTGCTTGGGTCTTGGGTTGGGCTGGGGCGGGGGGTACTTCCCACATGCAAGTCAGAGGGGCAGCCAGGTGGAGCTTTCTCCATTGCTATATTAATGGCAAGATGAAATGAAACCTAGGGCATGGCCTCTGAAGCTGCGTGTGGCCCTTAGAGGTGAGCACTGGAGCCAGAGCAGCGCCCACCTCCCCTCCCTTCAGTGGGGTGTGAGATTCACCCACCTCCCCCTCTCTTCAGCTCTGGCAGGCAGGAGCAGGACCCCCCCTCCCTTGGGCTGGCCCAGGACTGCAGGTGAAACCTGGAATTTTTAGGGTTCTTTGGTTTTTGTGTGTTTGTTTCTGAGATGGAGTCTTGCGTGTCATCCAGTCTGGAGTGCAGTGGCATGATCTCAGCTCACTTCAGCCTCTGCCTCCCAGGCTCAAGCGGTTCTCCCACCTTAGCCTCCTGAGTAGGTGAGATTACAGGTGCCCACCACCATGCCCAGCTAATTTTTGTATTTTTAGAAGAGATAAGGTTTTGCCATGTTGGGCAGGCTGGTCTCAAACTCCTGGTTTCAAGTGATCTGCCTGCCTTGGCCTCCCAAAGTGTTGGGATAACAGGCGTGAGCCCCTGCGCCCGGCCCTATTAGGTTTATTTGAATCCCTTCACGGCCCACCTGGTTTTTGCTCAGCCTGTCTTCAGCTTGAGGAGCTGTGAATGGTTCTGGTGGATGCTGTTAACTCACTGCAGAGCAGCCTTCAGGCAACTCCCCGGCCAGGGCATGTGGCTCCCCTCAGCCATTAGTTCACTTCTCTTCAGTAGGTTTGGCTTGGCATGCAGATACTTCAGAGTACAGGCAAATGCTTCTGGAAAACCCTTCCCTGAAGAGAGAACATGTGGGGGACGTGTGCATGACAGTGTCCACACCCGCCCTCCTGCCTCCCCCACCCCACCCCCAGGTCCCTGGGTCCGGAAGGGCCTCATTCTCTCCAAGCTGGGAGCTCCTGGGCCCCCACCATTCACTTTTTGTCCTTGCTGCTGGCAAATGATAAAGAAACTCACTTTCCCTGTGACACATTATGCTTCAGAATTAAAACAATGAAGGTTAAAATTTGCATTGAGCCAGTGTGTTGATCAAAAGACCACAATTGCCTGTGTTTCTGAGATGCATCAATAGAAAATAGATGGAAAAAACTGTGATGCATTGACTTGCTGGAACACTTCCTAAGCCGCAGAGAAAGGAGGGGCTAGATCTGTGTGTGTTCATGCAGCTCACACACCTGACACTGCACGGATAAGCAAGGCCATCTACATACTAAAGGAAGTATTTCACAACACAGATAATCACAATGAGTTCTATAAACATACGTACGTATGCAAAAATGAATTTTAAATGGACAAGGACTGCTGGTTACATATGGTGCACTGAATATATTCATATTTTCCTCTGTCCCTTAAAACCCCACTAGAGTGACATAAAGGAATGAAAATGGCATTAACCACAAAGAGAAAAAGAACAGGAGAGAAGATGGCAACGGATGGCGACATCTGAAGAGCTTTGGAAGCTGGAGCGGTATAATTCACTTAATGTCAGCCCCAAAATGTCTACAAAGAAGGAAGCCACGCATGAACAAGCCTATTTGCTCTGCAGAATACCCCAAATGCACAGAACTTAGGGGGCCAAGTGTCCCTAACAGGGAAGTTAAGCGTGGGTCTGAAAATTGTATTGATTGAAAGAAGTCTTTAGACCTCAGGTCCCGTCTCCCGGCCTGGGGACTGCCCTTCCCTGAGCATGGTGGGAGACAGGTGTACTGCCGGCCAAGGGTGATCTGAAAAGATTCTGGACTGGGGACCCCAAGCCTTGTCAAAGGCCAGGGCAGGGCACCTAACTGAAATCAGGATGTTAATGGGGACTCATTAAAATCCCTGAAAGGGACTGATAAAAGCTAGGCCTGGTCCCCATCCGTCCACCCTCAAGGCAGGACATTATTGAATTTACCTCTGGAAAACTGATGAAAGAGAACAGATGGGCAGGTCCTGACACTGGGGGTTCCGCAAACAGTATCTCTCTGCCCAGTCCACTGTGGGTCCCCCAGTCCACGAGCCCCACCCACATGTTCAGTGCTTTGTTGCCTTTCACTCACTATATAGATTTGTATTTTTTATATGTCAGAAATATTTCAAAGTAAGAAAATTAAGGAACTATACCAAACCTTCTTAAGAAATTTCAGGACACCAGGATAAAGGGAAAATATCCCAAAGCCTTCCAACGAAGAAGAAAAAAAAGGTCACACACAAAGAATCTGGAATTTAAATGGCCCTGAAATTCTCAAAGCAAATTTTGAAGCCAGAGCACAATGAAGCAGGATCTTCTGAATTCTGAGGGGAAACAATTTCTAATTTAGACTTTTCTATCCAGCTAGAACTTAGTGAAGTGTGAAGGTAGAATGAAGATACATTCAGACACATGAGTTCCTGAAAAATATCACCCCCCTTGCCCTCTTTCTCAGGCAGCTACTCCAGGATGTGCTTCCATGAAACAAGGGAGAAAACCAGGGGAGAGGGTACGTTTCCACAGGAAATGAGCCCGACACAGGAGAGAACGCTCAAGATGATGGTGGAGCTGGGTGGCTGGGCTAGAGGCCAATGCCAGCCAGCCCAGAGGAGGACAGGAGGTGCACAAGGACATACAAGAAGCTCATGTGTGTCTGGGAGATCACATATGAGAGCTATGTTATATTTTATAATACATAATGCTCTATAAAATTACAAAATCAAGGTGGAATCCACATGAGATTTTAGATGCCATGGGACTAAAAAGAGTTGAAAGGGTTACCTTGAGACAGACTCAAGGTGAGCAGGGCATTCCTGCTTTATGATATAAACTTTGTAGGAGAGTTACCCTTTTAAAATAGTAGACTATATTCCATTTATAACAATTAGGTTTTATGGAAAAATAAGCATCAAACTCCTGATGAACCCACAAGGCAGGGGAATGGGCAGTGAGAGCCCCGAGGCCATAGCAGATGAGTGAGTAAACACCTGCCTGGCAGAGAAACGACAGCTTGTGGGCTGCCCAGAAGTCCCTGTGTCCACACCCGACCTGGGAACAGCAGCCTGGGAGAGGCTCAGGTCTCTGTCCGTCTGTCTGTCTGCAGCTCTCAACTGCAGGTGCTCTGCCCACGTCTCTCGGACCGAAGCCCTCTCAGACCTGCTGCAACACGAGCCCCCACACTCAACCCCACCAGAACCCCGAGCCTAGGGCAGACCCAGTCCCTGCAGCCCCAGGTCATTTCCAAATGCATTTCCTAGAGAGGCATTGATCAAGACGACTTCATCTTGGAATTGTCAGCTTCAGAGCTGCTGTGTCCCAACCGGGACAGATGCATGATCCCAAGCTGTTGCTCAGCCCTGGAGCACAGGCCCAGCAGGTTAGAGCCATTTCCACCCCAGAAGTGGAGGCAAGCATCCTGCCCACCTGAGAAAATGCCCACTTTCTGGCCTTGCCTCTCAGGGTTCTCAACAGCCTGCCCTATTTGTCCTGCCTGTTCCCGGCTCTCTGTGAACCATGGTGGCTGCGGTGTGTTCTGCCGAGCAAGGTGAGGCAGGCTTCAGAGAGGGAAGCTGCCTGGCTCCAGGAGGGAGGCCTATCAAGACTCCAGGCAGCGCCCTCCCTGGCTCCCCAGCTTCCTTCGCTGCAGCCCCACATCCTCTCCCCAACTGAGTTTTGTTTGCTGACAACAAACAGCCTCAGTTCCACAGAGTGAAGGCCAGGGAGAGAGGAAGCATTTTGCTGTGCTGGGACGGTCATCACCATCAAGGCCACCTTTTGTTGAGTCAGTCACCTGCCATGAGCTTTAGGGAATCCTCGCCTACGGGGTAGGGGGGTGGGGCAGTGAGTCAGGGACTTCATTGTTCCCATTTTACAGAGGAGGAAACTGAGGCCCTGAGAGGTCCACAGGGCCTAAATTTGAATCGGGGTAGTCAGATGTCAAAGAGCATACCCTGCAGGCTGCAAGGCCAGGGCTTGATATGGAAAAGTTGGGATTCCAAGGGCAGAGGATGCAGGCTCAGGTGGGGACAGCTGCTGAGTCGGCAGCACAGATGGAAACTTCTAGATGAATGGGAGAAGGTCAGCCCCTCGTTCCACTGGGGGTTTTCCCAATGCTAACGTAACAAATGAGGGTAAGTCTCAGTAGTGCTGCGATGTCGCCCCATTCTGGAAACTGTCTCATGTCTGTGGCCCAGCCTGGGTGTGGACCCCAGGCTCTGACCTCAGTCTTCCTTCGTTGGCACTTGGGGGTGGGTTCATGGAAGCAGCTGCCCTTTCAGCTACAGGGACAGCTTTGACTGGGAGGGTTTCCTGTAGCTTCCATGGATCAAGTGAGCTCTTAGGGCTTTTGGAGCCCAGGGCCTGTCTCTGGGCTGACCTTCAGCCTCTCAGAGGGCTGGGGAAGCCCGGCTGTGGGATGTGGCACCTGAGCTCCGAGCAGGAGAGCTGTGATCCCTCAGGCTCCTATGCCACTCACAGGTGCCCACACTTGTCTCATCTTCCCACAAGCACCGGCCCCCCTTTTTAAAAATTGCAGCAAAATTACATAGAATTTAAGGGTATAGTTCAGCGGCATTAAATACACTATAGCACTGTGTAACCAGCATCATCATCCATTTCCAGAACTTTCCCATGATCCCAAACAGAACCTCTGTACCCCGTGTCCCCTGCCCCAGCCTGAGTAACCACCTTCCCACTTTCTCTGTGACTACCCTGGGTACCTCACCTAAGTGAAATCATATATTCATCCTTTTGTGTCTGGCTTATTTCACTTCACATAGTGTATTCAAGGTCAATTTCTATTGCAGCACCTGTCGGAATTTTATTCCATTTTATGGCTGGATGATATTCCTTGGGGTGTACACACCACACTGTGAATCCATTCACCTGTCATTGGGTTGTTTCCACCTTTGGCTGCTGTGACTAAGGCTGCTGTGAACAGCAGTGTACAGGTACCTGTCTGAGTCCCTTCTTCTAATTATTTTGGGTAAATACCCAAGAGTGGGCTGGGTGCAGTGACTCGTGCCTATAATCCCAGCCCTTTGGGAGACTGATGTGGGCAGATGGCTTAAGCCCAGGAGTTCAAGACTAGCCTAGGCAATGTGGCAAGGCCCCATCTCTATAAAATATACAAAAATTAGCCAGGCATGGTGGCCCACACCTGTAGTCCAAGCTACTACAGAGGCTGAGATGGGGCCTCCCACTTGAGCCTGGGAGGTCGGGGCTACAGTGAGCCATGATTGTGCAGCTGCACTCCAGCCTGAGTGACAGAGCCCGAACTTGTCTCTAAATAAATAAATAAATAAATAAATAGCTACCCAGAGGAATTGTTGGATCCTATGGAAATTATAAGTTAATTGTTTTTAGGTCCACCATAGCACAGTTCGCTGAGGCTCACCACTTCACATGCCCACCAGCAATATGCAGGGTCTGCCTTTCCTTTTAAAGCAGGATGCCATCCTCCTGAGCCCCTCACTAGCCCAGAGTGCACCCCCGCCCCCGGGAGCTTCGGCTCTTCCTGTGATGGCTGGAGCCCTCCTGGCCTCAGTGCTGGCCTGTGGACACACGTTGTGGGCAAGAAGGGACTCGAAGGGCCCTGGGCTTGGTTCAGTGATCTGCTGTCACCATCTGAAAACACTTCATCATGTTGAATAAGGGTCCCCCATTTTTATTTTGCACCAGGCCCTACAATCATAGGGCGGGTCCTGCCTAGCCTGGCTTTTTCCTGGGCACAGACTCTGTAAGTGCAGCCAGCTCAACTGTCACGGCTGGACGGGATGAATCCTCTGACCCTCTGTGGAGGGGCTGCCTGGGGAGGCAGCAGAGTGCCTGACTGGACACAGGTCTGAATCCTAGCCCTGCTTCGAGTCCTCCGGGTTTGTCACTCTGTGTGTGAGACAAGAGAGTTCCTCAGAGCTCCCTGGTGGAGACAGGAAGTTCCAGAGGGCTGTTTGGGATGCTGCCAGCACAGTGGCGGGTTCTGGAAATACTACCCTAGAATAGAGTACTTCGGCCCAGTGAGTGTCTTCAGCTGAAGAAATTTGAGAAGGAGCAGGTGCAAGAAGGACTGTTCGACCTTCCCCTGAAGCAGGTCAGAAGCCCCTCATGCGAGAAGCACTCTCGTGATACCCAGAGGAAAGGAGCATCTTATCATGAGGACGAGGAGCAGGGTCGGAGCAACAGGCCTGGCTCAGGCCCCCACTCGCTTCACTGACCGTGCTCTCTTCACCCAAGCACGGTTCTCCACCACCTTCTGCCCTCATCGAGCTGCTCTAAGAAATACTCATCATAGAGGTTCTTCAGATCTCCACTTCTTCATGAAGCTCCTGTGTCACGTAACACTTATTAAATACATGTGCAGACTTCTCTTATTAATCTGACTTTTTTTTTTTTTTTCACAGGGGGCCCAGCCAATGAGCCTGAGTTGGCTACAAGGAAAAAGCTCAGTTTCCTCCCCTATGACTGGTCCCCAGCAGGAAGGAGGCTGAGGCCGGGTGGGGAACTCCTCCCTGAAGCCTCCCGCACAAGGTGAGTAGCGGGAGGGCCCAGCTGTGGGAGGTACTAGGCAGAAGGGGCCTTGCCAGGGGAGATGGATGCCACACAGACCCACACACAAGTGTGCACACACTAGTACCTACAGACACAGAATATGTTCTACTGTTTACAGAATACGGAGGAGGCCAGGTGCAGCAGCTCACACCTGTAATCCCAGCACTTTGGGAGGCCAAGAGGGGAGGATTACCTTAGCCCAGGAGTTGGAGACCAGCCTGGGCAATATGGACAGATGCCATCTCCACAAAATTTTTTAAGTACCCAGGCATGGTGATGTGTGCCTGTAGTACCAGCTACACAGGAGGCTGGGAAGGGAGGTGCCCTTGAGCCCAAGAGTTTGAGGCTGCGGTGAACTGTGTTTGTGCCACTGCACTACAGCCTGAGTGACAGAGCAAGACCCTGCCTCAAATAAATGTGGAGGTCTAGTCTGAATTGCTCATCCAGGTGCTTCCAATGCTCTTTTGCACAGGGGAAGGATGAGGGAAAACCTGTCACCGGCATTGGCCGGAGTGTGTGAGGAGAAGGCCCTTGCCAGGCTGTGTGTGAAGAACATGGGCAGAGCCCCTGCTGTGGCTTCATCCTGGTGTCCTCACAGAGCAGGACCTTGATGCTCCAGTCTCCTGTCCCTTTCCTTTCCCCTGCAAACGGTCAGGGCTCTGACCTGCAGTGCCCACCCACCAAGGGCTGTCTTGTGTAGAAAGCAAAGCAGAGCATGTCCCCCACCCCCAACAGTACCAAGCAGACGGGCGGGAGGAGGAGGAGGTGGGAGCTCAGAGAGCCTCGGGAGCCCCCGACAAGGTGCCCCTCCATCTCCAGCAAGATGGGCGAAGCTCTCAGCCCTTTGATGCAGACCCCAGGATGTCTGCAGCATCTTCAATGCCAGTTACCAGAAGATAATTCAGCATGCTCACCCCCTGCCTCTCAGCGGCTGTTCTTTGGGGGCATTTTAAGTCTGACTGTACCTGCTGAGCAGCTGACAAGTGAAGCTTCTCCCTCCTCCTCCCTCCTTCCTGACTGCCTCCGCCTCCACCTTGGCCCAGGCTCTTTAATGGGGAGAAGGGAACCCAAAACTGGGCTGTGTCATCCCTGCCCCCCAAAGTAGGGGCCTGCTCAGATCAGTCCCCACACCTCCTTCCCAGTCTGTGCTTCCAGACGTGGCGTGGCAATGCTGGGTTCCCCAGAGCCCAGCTCCTGAAGGCAGAAGTCAAGGCTTGTTTATCTTTGAGTCCCCGGTTAGCTGTCAAGAAGTGTTGCTGGATCAATGGATGCATGGATGCATGGGCAGATGGAGGGTAGGGAGGGGTGAGCAGGGGCTGGAGGGGTGCGGACGACTAGGGGATGGGGAGATGGCAGATGGGTGAGGGGATGGATGGGTGGGTGGAGGAAGGGTGAGTGAGGGAGGGGATGGTTGGATGGATGATGGGTGGGTGGGTGGGGGATGGATGCACGTACCATGAATAGAGCTTGCAGGCCTGGCGTGGCTTGGGGTAAGTCAATGTGTGGTGAGTGTGAGGGTGGAGGACATTGCTGTACACTTTTGTGTGACTCTGGCACTGTATAGGTTTGTTTACACCAGCATCACCACAAACAAGTGAGTAACATGTTGCACTGTGACATTACAGCAGCTATAGCATTGCTAGGTGGTAGGAACTTTTCAGCTCCTTTGCAATCTTATGGGACCACTGCCGAGTAGACAGGCTGTCACTGACAAGTTTTATTCTACAAGGCATGACTGTGTCTTAAAATGCATTGCTCAGGTATGCCACAGCAGCACTCCCCTCTGCTCTTCTGCTGCCACAGTGTAAGGACACATGGGTCACTTGGCTAGTTGTGCCTCAGAGTCCCTGTTAAGTGCAAGGTTGGGCCAGGTGCACTCCACGGTCTCCTGGCCCTGAAAGTCTGTGCCTTTGTGGCATCTCTGCCCTAGGCTGTGGGTGACACCCAGGTCGCCAGGCTCCTCACATGGGGAGAGCCCCTCATCCAAGCCCAGCAGCTCCTGCAGGCACACACGGGAGAGCCATCAGCCAGACTCTGAATTGGGGTCCAGAGCCATCTCCCTTCAGTCTGTGTTCCCCCAAATCTCAGGTTCAACTCTGATCCCTGGTGTTGGAGGTGGGGCCTGCTGGGAGGTGCCTAGATCTTGGGGGCGGTTTTCTCATGATTGGTTTAGCAGCATCCCCTTGGTGAGTGAGTTCTCATGAGATTGGCCATTTAAAAGTGTGTAGAACCTCCCCCGACTCTCTCGCTGCTCCGACCATGAGACATGCTTGCTCCTCCTTGGCCTTCTGCCAGGATTGTGTCTTGAGGCCTCCTCAGAAGCTGAGCACATGCCAACATCAAGCTTCCTGTACAGCCTGAGGAACCGTGAGCCAATTAAATTGCTTTTCTTTATAAATTACCCAGTCTTGGGTACCTCTTGATAGCAATGCAAGAAAGGGTTATTGCAGCCAGGGATGGTGACCTGCAGGGCCTGGAACAGATCCCAGGGGTCTTCGCAGCTCTTAGGGCCTTCTAAGTCTAAACAGTAACTCAGTGTCGCAGCAGGTGGAACACACCTGCTATTTCCTCAACAGCTGCGGAGGGGACAGTTCCTCTGGGGAGGAAGTGTCTTCATTTAGGAAAAATGCTTTTAAAGGACACATTTCAACTAGGGGCCAAGGCCACAAAAGAGACTTTGAAAACGAACAGAATTTAGAGGGAAGAGCAGAGGTCAGAGTGGAGGTGAAGCAGAAGGCCGCTGAGAGAAGCTGCTGTTCACCCCTGCATCCCACACACTTTGAAGGAGTGTAAAGGGCTTGTAGGTCACGTTCCATTGGCTGAGTTGACATAAGCCCCCCCATCCCACCCCAGATGTCTGTGGTGTCCCACACACCCAGATGCCTTGCGATTTTTGAATTTGGGGGGAAAGGGGGCTGAATGTCACATCTGAGTCTCTGTGGCTCAGAAATGTGTGCCAGATCACGTATCTACTTCAACACTGAATTAACTCAGCCAAAGCAGACCTCAGAGCCAGAGGTGCTATCACAGAAACCTTAGCAGGGGCTTTGGCCTTCCCCGGGACACAGATGTGACCTGGCGCTTTTAATGCAGCTGAGGCGCATGAGACCACAGGCAGAATGACCAACCGTCCCAGACTTTCCAGGACCAAGGGGTTTCACAAGAGGTGGGACTATCAGTGCTGAAACCAGGGAAGTTTCCAGGCAAACTGGGGATTGCTGATCACCCTAAACAGCCAGCACCTGGGTCCCATGGACCCCCAGCTGGAGGCCAAGAGAGCTCCAGCTGACCCTCAGCGCTCACATTAAAGGAATAGTGTGGGATGGTTGTCATTCCCCATACTCCACAGAGGAGGATGCCAAGGCTGAGAGGGGGTCCGTGACTTTCACGGGACCGCAGAGCGTGGCAGAGCGAGGGTTTAGCCCAAGGCCTGTGCTTGTGAGCGGTGTGCTTCTCACGTGGTCTCCTGAGGCCCCTCACAGCCTTCCTCTGTGCCCTGGTCCAGGGGTCCCCTTGCTTTCCACAGCCCCCTCCCCACTCATACCAATGCCTTTGCTGACTGCAGGTCACAGTAGCCCTCCACCACCTTCCCCCCTATCAGCCCAGCAGGCCCTGTGGAATTTCACCACACCCCCACTCTGGGCCCAGAAGAATCACAAATCTGGCTTGGTTCTGTCCTCAACCTCCTCCCCACTGTGTCGCTGTCCCAAACACTCTCCGACCCTCCCTCTGCAAAGCCTGCAGGCAGCAGGCCCCTCGTCTGCTCCTAGCTCAGGAAACACCATTTCCCGCCCAGCCTGGGGATTTCCAAGCTGGAAATTCAAACAACTCAGCACTGATTCAGGCTCAAACAGGGTCAGCTAACAGAAATAACAAGGTGATTAATTATTCCAGGGAAAGAGCAATTTCCCTCATACCCTGCTTGACTCTGAAAACGCTGTGATCGTGGTGGAAACTGGAGGGGTCAGAGCTGGTATCTAGGGAAAGAGAAAGGGAGGCACTCTGCCCGCCGCAGTCAGTGCAGCCCCCAGATGTGAGAGGGTATGAGGTCAATCCCAGGCCAGGCACACAGCCGGCCACGAGCAGGCACGTCCTCCCTAGAGGCCCAGGACCTGCCACCAGCCAGTGGAAGAGGCTGGAGTCAAGGCAGAAAACCAACATCCTGGAGTCAGACAAATACGCATTCTCTTCCAAGCTCTGGCACATACTAGCTGTGTGACCTCAGGTAAGTAACTTGACCTCTCTGAGCCTCTACCTCCTGGACACAGCAGTACCAAGGGCTACATGAAATAAGGTGGGGCACATGCTCAGAATGGTGCAGAAGTAAAATGGCAGCTGCTGGGCTGCCCTGACTCACCCTCCTGATCTGTGCCCGCTCTGTGATCAGAGGACTCTGGGTGCAAGCTGCCGTTAGATACAGGACCCTCCAGTTATCTAGGGGGTCAGGCCCTCTCAGAGGAGCAGCTCCACAGGTGAGCCCACACCGCTGCTGATTCCGCAAAGGGCCCGGCCTGACCCCTACCCCCACCCAGCCAAGGCTCTCACTTGTGAACCCTCTGCTCTCTCTGAGGCTTCCGGATAACAGAAGTTCATCTTTTCCCTTGCCTGAGGTTTGTTGTGGTTTTACGATTGCCTTTTCACCCATTTTATGGAAATCTAAGATGTACTAGGAGTACCTTCTTTTTCCAGATCAACGTAGAAGTGTCTTGTCAACTTTGTTTGATGACTCAGGCTGCTGTGGAAGTAAGGAGACTCTTTGCCCCCGCACTGCCCAACCCCAGCGTGTTGGGGCTGCTTCCTTCTCCAGCCCAGACGGCCCTCCAGGCTTCCTTTTGAGTCTGCTGCCAGTGACCCCTGGGGAGGCTGAGCCTTGCTGGGAGAAGGGAGATAAACGAGGTCACCAAATCATTCTTAATTCGAAGGAAGGCCAGAGCTCTCTCTGAGCCTAGCTCTGTTCTAAAGACATTTTTTACTGCTTAGAAGTCTTTGTTTGATTCCTTCACTTCCCAGGAACTGACTGAGTTCCTGGGGCTGAAGTTGCCTTGAAGTTTGACTGCTGAATAAGAAAGAGTTTTCCTCTGTTTTACTGTTAACTCAGTCCACAGTTTGAGCTGGTAGCATAAAGGTTTCAAACATACTGGATAGGATTTCCTCAACTGGATTGTTTTGGTAAATGCAAATAGGACATCTGGGAAGGACAGATATGAAAGAAAAAGAAGTCTCAGTTCCAGGCTAAGGCACAGGGAACAGGGGACGTCCCATGCATGTTCGAACCTGAGACAGTCCATAAACCAGAAAACCCTCCCCCAGATCTGGGGGCTGGCGTGCAGCTGCCCACATGTTTATCTTGCTAAATTAAGAATACAAAGTAATAAGCATTGTACAAGATCACCCTTATTTTAGAAAGGGAAGGGGGAAAGTCAACAAAAAGGCTGTGTTGTTTTTTAATGAAAGGATTTAACTTTAGGAAACACTCCCACATTGCCCTCTGCCTTCCCCATTTTGTTGTAGGTGAGAAAAGCTGTCAGCGTCTTGGCTTCTGTAAACCACCAGGGCCGGACCAAGACTCTGAGGCTGGACCCTAGAACTCCTGGGTTCCGAGGCCAGGATGTTGCTGCTGCCTGAGCGGGCTTGAGTGTTCTCTGGGTTGTACAGTCAACACACAGCCTGGGTTCAAATCGGGAGCCCATCCCCCATCAGCCACAGGGCCCTGCAGAAGGCCTCTGTGCCTCAGTTTCCCCATCTGTGAAATGGCAGGAGTTGCTGTGCCCTGCTCTTGGACTTAGGGTGAGGCCCCGTGTCTGCCACTCATGTCTGCTCACTGCCTGCTGCTTGTGTGGCTGTTGTTAGATGTGGCTTCTATAGGTCCTTGCAGGTCTGTGTAGACTCAGAGGAGTCCGGGGCCAGAGAGCTTTGGGGACGGAAGCATCCAGGCCAGTGAGAAGAGATATGGTGGCTTCGACTCCTGGCCGTACCTGGCCAGGCAATCCCCAGAGATCATGCCCAGCCCCATCTTCAGGTGCTGAAACTTTATCTAAGGACCCCAGCAGGCACCTGATAGTGTAAAGAGAGGCTGGTGGGGCATGGGGCCCTCCCAGCTGAGAGTGCCTTTTGGTGAAGGGGTCTACCCTGATGGAGCTTTTCTTAGCTCCAGATCCTGAGAGATGGGCCACCAGGGGACCCTGAAAGACTGAACACCCATCTCTTACCACAGACACAAGCACGCATACACACTGACATTCTCCTCACCCTGAGTAACACAGGATCAATGAACAGCAGTTCTAGTCATTTCAGTGTGTCCAGCTGTGTGTGTGCTGTAATGTGCACATGAGCATCTGTGTGCACACTATGTTCTTGTGTGAGCGTGCATCTAGAGTGGTACGTGCACGCACATGTACAGCCTACACACAGACGTGTACACACACTGACTAGAGCTGGTGTTCAGAGATCCTGTGTTGCACATGTACATATGTAAGTGTATCCCTGATATCGGCATGAGCATAAAAGAAGTTAAAAGTTTGTTCTGGCCAGGCATGGTGGCTCACACCTGTAATGTCAGCACTTTGGGAGGCTGGGACAGTGGATCACTTGAAGTCGAGAGTTCGAGACCAGCCTGGCCAACATGGAGAAACCCTGTCTCTACTAAAATCACGAACAATTAGCTTGTCATGATGGTGGATGCCTGTAATCCCAGCTACTTGGGAGGCTGAGGCAGGAGAATCACTTGAACCCAGGAGGTGTAGGTTGCAGTGAGCCGAGATCACAGCACTCACTGCACTACAGCCTGGGTGACAGAGTGAGACTCCGTCTCAATAAAGAAAAAAAAAAAAGCTTTTTATGACATAACTCTCTCCCCCTTTCCACTCATCCTCTTCTTTTCTCTTGACTGTAATGAAAAGGAAAGGCAGCCTAGGAGACCAGCAAGGGGCCAGGCGAGCTTGAAGTCACATGGACCTAAATCCAAATCCCCACTGTCATTCTCCATCCAGCAATGCTGAGCACGTCACTCACCCCCTCCAGGCCTTGGTTTCTCATTCGTATGGTGGGATAAAAACATTTGCCTGACATACCACACGGCAGTAAGAGTGCATGAGTGCAAGGCAGCTGTGTGTGGGGTGGTCAGGTGGCTGACTCTGGGGTCAGACTGTGGGTTTGCGGCCTATTCTGTGACCTTGCGGCCTATTCTGTGACCTTCTAATAGGGTGGCCGTGGACAGTTTGTTACGCCCGGTGCCTCCGTGTCATCGTCCCTAAGACTGTCACCTTGTGGAGTTGCTATGAATGTTAAATGTGGTGACATATTTAACACCCTTACAGCTGTGCTTGGCACAGAGCAGAAGCTTTATAAGGGGCAGTTAAAATGTGTATCAAAAAGCACTTAGGAAAAAAGGAGAGAAAGCGAAAAAGCACTGAGACTTTTTTTCTTTTTGGAGACGGGATCCTGCTCTGTCGGCTCAGCGGGGGTGCAGCGGTGAGACGGTAATTCACTGCATCTGGAACTGCTGGGCAGTCTTCCCGACTCAGCCTCCCAAGTAGCTGGGGCTACAGGTGCATCCACTGTGTCCAGGTAATTTTTGAACAAACATTTTGTAGAGACAGGATCTCGCTGTGTTGCCCAGGCTGATTCAGAACTCCTGGCCTCTCTCAATCCTTTCACCCTGGCCTCCCAAAGTACTGGGATTACAGGCATGAGCCACCATGCCCAGCCTATTTGGAGTTTTTAGGAGGGATAGAAATGTTCTAAAATTGGATTGTGCTGATGGTTGCACAACTCTTTAAATTTACTAAAAATCATTAAATCGTGCACTTGAAATGGTTGAATTTTATGGTGCATAAATTATGCCTCGATAAAGCTGTTTTTTACAAGGCATTTGGAGTTAGTGAAAAAGCAACTTGCAGAATAATATATATAGGCTCGCTTTTATTTATGAAAAGCTTTAAACTATGTGTATAGTAAAAATATCAAATACAGCCTGGAATGATGTATGTAGATTTCAAAATTATGCTTGCCCACTGAGGTGGGGTTGAGCCTCAGGAAGGGAATTTTGATCTGTAATGTTTTACTGTATTTATATTTTTAAAAGACCAGGAAAGCTGAGCAGTGATGTCACGTAAAATCAGGCACATGCCCTTATTATTATATTATAATAAGGGCAAAGCCAGGCACAATGGTGTGTGGTCTCAACTCAGGAGGCCAAGGCAGGAGTATTGTTTGTGTCCAGGAGTTCAAGTCCAGCCTGGGCAAAACAGCAAGTCTCCATCTCTAAAGAAACCAGTAATAACGGGGGCAGGGAGAGGTGCTGAATGAGAGAAACACGTGGTGGGGGCAGGGAAGGTTGGTCACTTCCTGTTTCATGACTCAGGTGGTAATTATGCTGATGTCTGCTTTGTAACTAATCATTTTAGGCAACTGTGTTTTATGCAGTTTTATGTTCTATCGCTTACAATCTTTTGAGTTAAAAAATCTCAGTCCGGGAGTGGTGGCTCAAGCCTGTAATCCCAGCACTTTCGGAGGCTAACGGGGGAGGATCGCTTCAGCCCAGGAGTTTGAGACCAACCTGGGCAACATGGTGAAATCCCATCTCTGCAAAAAAATACAAACAACTAGCGGATGTGGTGGCATGTGCCTGTGGTTCCAGCTGCTCAGGGGGCTGTGGTGGGAGGTCGCTTGAGCCCAGGAGGTTGAGGCTACAGTGAATCGTGATTGCAACAGAGCAAGACCATGACTCTTCAAGAGAAGCAAACCAAACAAAACCCTCCATAGAAAATGAAAATGTTAGTTTGGTGGATATGTTTTTGGATTCGTTATGCTATTTTCTAGTCTTGTGTACTAAAAATCAGAATCATTAAAACAAAATTATGGCCTGCCTTGCAGATGGGGGTGGGGGCCGTTAGGTATTTGGATCACATGCCGAAATGCCAGGAAAGGAAGGGAGGCTCACCCACCCTCCTCAACTAGGGCAGCCCCGAGGCGTGGCCGCCTCCAATCCCAGAGAGCAGCCTGCCCCCCAGGCTCCCAGACACCGGCACAGACAGCCTCCCTGATTTATGAGGCTCTCCGTGTTCCCACTGATGGATGGCCCTCCGCTCCCACTCCCTCCTCCCTCTAAGCGCTGCTGTTTCCAGTCTCCAAGGCCACTGGCCCAGAGTGGGAGCTGCACAGGCAGGGAGGAGCCAGGCTGGCCTCCCTCCTCCTCCTACCCAGCTGCCCGTCACTCAGTGCTTACCCCATGGCTGCCTCCCTTCCACCTCTGTGAGCTGAGTGCTTGTCCTCCGTGAGTCAAGCACCAGGCTAGGTCCCTGCCTCCAAGGAGCCTTGCAGAGCAGAAAGGAGCAGGACCTGAACACAGCTGCTTTCGACAGTTCCCCAGGCCTCGCGAGGACTTGGCCTCCAGGGACACCTTCAGTGTGAATGAGCCCCTCATGGGATGCTTTGGTGTCAGGATATTCCAGGAGGTGGCACCGGCCAGGGCTCTTGTTCTGCAGAGGCAGACGGGGCTGTGAGCCTGGGCAGATGGGAGTGTGGGGAGAGAGGACGAAAGCCCTGAAATGGGTTCTTCCTGAGTAAGAGGAACTTTGTCCAAGGCCCTGTAATAGGGGGTGAGCCACAGTCACCATCTTGGCTGCTGGTAGCTATGTGGGGCAGGAACCGTCACCCTGGTGGCCGCCAAGCCCTGAGCTAGATAGAGCTCGAGAGGGAGCTAGGAGCCCTGGCCCTGCCTCAATGTTGCTACATGACCTTGGACAGCTCAGGCCGCCTCTCGGCCTCCAATTCCATGTTCACAAAGATGGGGGAAGCCGTGCTGGTAGAACCCTGCTCCAGAACATGGCCCTACTCTGGGCTTGAAGCCTGGGCTCCCTGGGGGTGGGTCCCGAGAACCTCCCAGGGGATTCCGAGGCCTCAATCTGGACCCCCCAGCTTAGGGGCCACAAAGATGGTGGTGTCCCACCCAGGTCCTCAAGAAATTCAACACCGTTGGGGACTGCCTTGCAGGTGGGGGTGGCCTTGAACAACAGTCACCAAGTGTGATAAGGCCGATAGGGTGGCACAGATGTACCACTGTGGAAAGCTCACGTTGGCTGCACACCTGAGTAGGGTGTTGAGGGCAGCATTGCTGGGTGGTCAAGGGTGGGTGAAGCCGCCCAGCAGGCAGAGTGCCTGAGCAGAGGTGTGGTAGCTTGAGCTCATGGGTACGTTTGGGCGCTGGACTGCAGAGGGGGTGAGGGATGGGGGTTCCTGAATGAGTTATAAGGACCCTTCATCCCTGAGTCTTTGACTCTGAATGCAGACTGCAAAGGGCCCCCAAGCTAACCCAGAAGGCAGGTGGAGCCCTCAGTGTCAGGAGCATCCAGGGGAGTGTGACAGGAGGGTGACCATGTACCAAGCCCAAGGGACAGCGGCCATGGGGGCCACTGGCCTCCACCTTCTGCCCATGGGGCCCCTTCACACAGAGCCGAAGCCAGGCTTCACCACAGGCAGCTCCCCCAACACTGCACTCCTCCCCACACCCCTGCCCGGACCCCTTCCTCCTTCCTTCATCCCTTCCATGGGCTTTTTCTCAGCCTTCAGGTTTCAGGACTGAGGCCAACACAGTGCCTCCTGCTCTTGCCTTAGGGCAGAAGAGGGTCAGGGAGCCAGGAATGGGCATGGGGGGGGCACAGGGACAGGGGCTGCTGTGTGGTTAGCCTGATACAGACCCCCAGCCCTCTGAGGAAGGCAGGGCATGAGCCTGAAGGCCAGGACTTACAGGGAGTCTGGGACCCCCAGGTCATTGTCCTGTGAGTTTGAGGGAGCAGAGGATTGGCCCAGCACCAGCAGGTGCCACTGAGGATGGTGAGCAAAGCTCAGCTTACCTTGCCCTCTCTACACACCCGCAGAGAACTATCCTCTGCCACCCGAAGCCTTAACGTGTTTGGCAAGCATGCCCTGTCACCGGGGCAGAGAACAGGTAACTGCCATAGGCCAGGGGTAAGTGGCAACGGTCAAAGGTGTCAATTCTGGAGCCAGACAAGCCTCAGTGCAGGCCTGCCTCTTCCTAGCTACGAGACCTCAGCCATTTACTTAACCCTCACTGACTCAGCACCACCCATTTTACTGTAATAATTATGTTTACTTCAATGTGCCATAGAGACACATGATCAGCATATCAATTCCCATCACAGATATTATTGTTAGGACAAAGCTAACCTGGGTATTTAAGAGATTTTAAAGTGAGTCCGTTTAAAGAGAAGTACTAAGTAAATAGTAGCGCAGGTTCCAGTTGGGAAGCTGATTCATAAGTAATGAAAGTGAAGGAATGCCAGCTGGGGTTTTCCTTGGAGCTAATGGTCTTTGAACTGTTTCCTAAGCCCTGGGAGCCCCAGAGGGTTCGGGGCAGGCCTAGGGAACAGGCGGGAGAGGGGGCAGGGTTGCTCCTCACCCCTGAGGACCAAGTGCTTCCCCCTGCACTCTAGAATGGGCTGCAGTTGTGATTTAGGGAGGAAGCAGTGTGGCCTGGGTGTGGCTGTGGAAAACGGGCTGAAGTGAAGCCATTGGTGGGGCAGCTGGGGGCTGGGGCCACATTGGCCGGCAAAGGCATTGAGATATCACGGAGGGTGTTTCAGTGAGGGCTGGGCATGTTGGGGTGGGCAGAGCCTCAGATGTGGGGGGGCTGCACTGCCAAGGGGTAGAAGAGGGCCAGGCTGGACGATATGGTGGGAGGGGCCACCTCATCAAAGGTCTTATATCCAGAGGTCCAGAGGGGTGCAGCCTCCAAGTCCTGAGGCCAGGGAGGAGACCTGTGGCAGAAAGGAGGGTGGGGGCTGGGGAAGTGCAGGGACCCCAGGCCACCCAACCAGTGGGGAGTTAGCGCTCATCTAAGTCAGGACCTCAGAAGCTGTCATCTGCACCTTGTGAGAGGACTGGAAGTGACGGCTCCCCTCCTGTGGGGTCTTGACTCCCAGCTCCCACCCTCCCTCCCTGGAACATCATAGTTAGGACTCAGGGGCTGGGCCCAGTGCCACGTGCCTGGAATTCTAGACCCAACTACTCCAGAGACTGAGCCAGGAGGATGATTTGAGGCCAGCCTGGGCAACATAGCAAGACCCTGTCTCTTAAAAATGAAAATAAATTAATAAGAAGAAGGGGCCTGGGATTCGGAAAGTGACAGTCTTAAGTAATTATTCTTCAAATGCTGCAATTAAAATTTTTTTATTGTGAGCTTATTTTTTTCCTGCTCTTTTTATTGTGGTAAAAAGACATAACCTAAGATATACCATTCCAATCATCTTTTTTTTTTGATATAGAGTCTTGCTCTGTCACCCAGGCTGGTATACAGTGGCACACTGATGGCTTACTGCAGCTTCAGTCTCCCTGGTTTAAGGGATCCTCCCGCCTCCTCCTGAGTAGCTGGGACTGCGGGTGCATGCTACCATACCCCGCTAAGATCTTTTTTCCTTTTTGTAGTGATGTGGTCTCACTGTGTTGCCCAGCTGGTCTTGAACTCCTGGCCTCAAGTGATCCTCCCACTTCGGCTTCCCAGTGTGCTGGGATTATAGGCGTGAGCCACTGTACTTGGTCATTTCTTTTTCCTTTTTCTTTTTCTTTTTTTTGAGACAGAGTCTCACTGTGTTGCCCAGACTGGAGTGCAGTGGTGAGAACATGATTCACTGCAACCTCAACCTCCTAGGCTCAAGCAGTCCTCCTGCCTCAGTTCCCAAGTAGCTGGGACCACAAGCTGCAGACCACTGCACCCAGCTAATCTAAAAAATTTTGTAGAGACAGAGTCTCACCATCTTTCCCAAGTTGGTCTCAAATTCCTAGGCTCAAGTGGTCCTCCTGGCTTGGCATCCCTGAGTACTGGGATTATAGGCATGAACCACTGTGCCTGGCCATTTCAACCTTATTTTTTTTAGATGGAGTCTCTCTCTCGTCGTCCAGGCTAGAGTACAGTGGCATGATCTTGGCTCATTGCAACCTCCACCTCCCCCATTCAAGCAATTCTCCTGCCCTAGCCTCCTGAGTAGCTGGGATTGCAGGCATCCATCACCACATCCAGATAATTTTTGTATTTTTAGTAGCGATGAGATTTCATCATGTTGGCCAGGCTGGTCTCAAACTCCTGAACTCAGGTGATCCACTTCCCTCAGCCTCCTGAAGTGCTGGGACTACAGGTGTGAGCCACCGCACCCGGCCCCTTTCAACCACTTCTGAGTATACAGTTAGTGGCATTAAGTCCCATCACCACTATCCACTACAGAACTCTTTCATCGCCTCCACAGAAACTCTGCATCTGTGAAAGAATAACCACGTCTTCTCCACCCTGAAACCCCTGGTAACCTCTATTCTACTTTCTGTCTCTATGAATTTGCCTATTCTAGGGCTTATTTTTTCTAACAGGCTAATACACATATGTGGTAAAAATTCACAGAGCAGAAAGTTTCCCTGTCCTCGGGTGCTCTTCCCAGATGAACTGCTCTTTTCATTTCCTGTTCATTCTTTCAGAGGTATTCTGTGCATGTACATAAAATCTGTATGTGTACACGTCTCCTTTCATTTACAAAGGGAATATGCTTTTTATGCCTCTTGCTTTTTTATTTAACAATAAGTCTTAGAGATGAAAAGATATTTATTACATCAGAATACCAGTATATCCTCTGTATCAGCGCACACATCCTTTTTATTGGTCGTGTAGTGTTCTGTTGTACAGGTGAGGCATACTATAAGGTTGTATATACTAATTTATATATTGTTATATATATTACTATGTATCATTAGTATATACTAATCTATAAGGTTAGCCAATCCCTTATAGGTAGAAGCTCTTCAATTTTTAATTTGTTGCATTTATCTATTGATGGCATGTGTCCACCCTTAGCAGCAGAAATGAAGTAGCTCCTAATTAGCCAGGAGAACTAATTAAATACAAAAAACTCTGTTCACACCTATCAAACTAGCAAAAATTCAAGTCTGGCGATACCAAGTGTTGACAAGGACATGGAGGAGGTGGTGCCGTTATGGACGGTTGGTGAGATTGGCAATGGTTAGAACCAGTTTGGGGAGCAGCTACACACTCTCTAGTCAAGCTAAAGATATACAGCCCTTCAGCTCAGCGAATGTCCTATCCAAGAAACTCTCCCTGGCCAGGCATGGTGGCACATACCTGTAATCCAGCACTTTGGGAGGCTGAGGTGGGAGGATCACTTGAGCTCAGGAGTTTGAGATCAGCCTGAGCAACATGGCAAACACTATCTCTACAAAAAATACAAAAATTAGCCAGATGTGGTGGCGTGCACCTGCAGTTCCAGCTACTTGGGAGGCTTAGGTGGGAGGATCACCTGAGCCTGGGGAGGTTGAGGCTGCCATGAGCCAAGATGGCACTACTGAACTTCAGCCTGGGCAATAGAGTGAGACCCAAAAAAAAAAAATCTGTCCCATATGTGGACCAGCAAACAGGAATAGCCATTGTAGCATGTTGATGATAGTCACACATAGGAACTAACTTAAATGTCCAACAATAGGAGAAAAGAGAAAAAATTATGCCGTATTCACATAGTGGAATAGTAGACAGCAGTAAAAACACACTGTCGCTAGATGCATCAACAGGAATAAATTTCACAAGCAATAGTAAGTCAAAAATAAGATTAATGAGGATATGTACAGAATGATGCCATTTATATAACATTTTAAAGTATGCAGAACAATACCATATATTGTTTACAGGTACACACATTTGTAGTAAGTGCAAAACTAAGTTCATGTAAGTCCAGGCAACATAGCAAGACCCACCTCTAAAAAAATAAAACATAGGCTGGGCATGGTGGCTCACGCCTGTAATCCCAGCACTTTAGGAGGCCAAGGCGGGCAGAATGCCTGAGCTCAGGAGTTCATGACCAGCCTGGGAAACATGGTGAAACTCCAACTCTACTAAAAAGAAAATACAAAAAATTAGCTGGGCGTGGTGGCATGTGCCTATATTTTCAGCTACTCAGGAGGCTGAGGCAAGAGAATTGCTTGAACCTAGGAGGCAGATGTTGCAGTGAGCCGAGATTGCGCCACTGCACTCCAGCCTGGGCGACAGCGCGAGACTTGGTCTCAAAAATAAAATAAAACATTAAAAGATTAGCTGGGCGTGGTGGTGCATGTCTATAGTTCTGGCTACTCAGGAGGCTGAGGTGGGAGGATTTCTTGAGCCCAGGAGTTCAAGACTAGTGAGCCATGATCATGCCACTGCACTTCAGCCGGGTAACAGAGCAAGGCCCTGTCCCTTAAGGAAAAAAAAAAAAGTGGGCTAGGCGTGGTGGCTTATGTCTATAATCTCAGCACTTTGGGAGGCTGAGGCAGGTGGATCACCTGAGGTCAGGAATTCAAGACCATCCTGGCCAATATGGTGAAACCCCATCTCTTCTCAAAATAGAAAAAATTAGCCAGGCCTGGTGGCAGGCACCTGTAATCCCAGCTACTCAGGAGGCTGAGGCAGGAGAATTGCTTGAACCTGGGAGGCAGAAGTTGCAGTGAGCTGTGATCATGCCACTGCACTCCAGCCTGGGCCACAGAGGGAGACTCTGTATCAAAAAAAAAAAAGATGGAACAGCTTATCATTGGCAGCTACCACTTGCATTGTTAATACCTTTGAATTGCACCCTTAACTCAGAGCTATTAGAGGGAACATTGGTGGCTGTTGGCCCTGGGTTTCCACCAGCCCTGGCTTTGTTAAAATTTCTGCCCATTCTAATTCACGTATAACGCTGAGATGTTCACCCCAGTCATGAAGATCCTAGGCTCTAGGGGTCCCCAGGCCTGTGGGAGGAAGGCACGTCTGTGTTGTCACATAAGCCTCAGGCTCTGCCCCTCTTTCTCCCAGAGGTCATTTCTAGAGCTTCCCCAGAGGATTCAGCATTATCCCTCTGACATCTAATCTCCTGCCAAAGGCAGCCTGATCCTGGGCTAAGTCTCTCCTGGCAGGGGAGCCTCTCACCCGGCCTCTCTCCAATCCCACAGCCCAGGCCTTGGCAGGGTGGAGGGAGAGAGCCTTGTTCTTCCGCCCAGCCCTGGCAGCCTCCTGGTGTCCCTGGATAGAAAAAAAGACTCGTATTTCTTTGCTCCATTGAGCCCATCACTGCAGCACCAGCGCCTTTGACATCTGCAAAACAACATCATTAGGTAGGTGTTAACTTTTCCCCACTGGGAGGCCTGGTGCTTGTAAATGTACTGTGACGAGTGTAATGTGTTTATGAGAATGTGCATAATAAATTATCAGAAATAGGCTGCATTTTTAACATCACTTAATGTATCAAGTTGGCCTCTCACAGCCACAAGCTGTGTTGCAAATGCTGAGCTGACTTGCTGGCATCAGCACTCCAGCATGCCTCCATGCCAAGGCTATGGCACACATCAAGAAGGAGACATGGGACCCCAGAGTGGTGGTTCCTACATCCCTTTCTGACTTCCCCTCCGTCATGTGGAATCTAAAGAAAAATGGGCTTTATTTATTACCAGCCCCCTCAGAATGCAGCAGGGGCCTGTTGTAGGGTAGGTGCCCAATATATATTTGTTGAAATGTGGCTTCAGGAATAAATGAACAGACAGGAGACCTTGGAAGGCCCCTTTCCATCAAACAGCAACATTGTTTGGAATTCCTCCATTCAAGCCCCTCTGTTGGGTTAAAGTTTTCTGTTAATACAGAGAATGTACTATTAGCACAGCAGGATAGGAGCCCCTGTGGTAATCAGGGAAGGTAAACAGGGGATACATGTTAGGCCAGGGTCAGAGAGGGCCCTTCCTCTCTGGGTATGTGGACACCAGCCAAGATGCCAACCAAGGAGCATCCAGCCAAGTGCTGCACTAAGGGTATTTCCTCAAAAACACGTTACCTACTCTAGGAAGAGCTATTAAATGGTCCTTCCCCAACAGGAAAGAGGTCAGAATATCCAAACAGGAGGAGATCAGACTCCCCAGAGTGGCTTTGCCAAACCCCTCTGGAAATCCCAGCACCCACTTCGGGTTAGACACTCACTTCCCCAGTGAAGAATCACTAAATACTGAGGGATGTCATGATGGGCTTGTGTTACACATGTAAACAGCACAGAGGCAGCCCAGCAGGTTGACAATCACTGTGGTAAACCATTAGCACCCTCTCACCCAGCCAGTCTCAACCTTCATTGTGCACCAGAATCATCGGGGTGCTGGTTAAGATGCATCCTCACTGTGCATACACATTCTGAGTGGGTGTGAGGTGGGGCCTGTAGTCGGCATTGTTGATAGACATCCTGTGCTGGGGGCAGTGACTCATGCTTGTAATCCCAGCACTTTGAAAAGCCAGGGCAGGAATACCATTTCAACCCAGGAGTTTGAGACCAGCCTGGGTAACAACCCCATCTCTACAAAAATTTAAAAAATCAGCTGGGCATGGTGGTGCATGCTTGTGGTCCCAGATACTTGGGAGGCTGAGTTGGGAAGATAACTTTAGCCTCAGATGTCGAGGCTGCAGCGAGCTGTGATCACACCACTGCACTCCAGCTTCGGTGACAAACTGACTAGACATGCTATCGCTACAGATGCTGGGTCCATTTTTTAAAGAACCCACTTTATCTCATTTGACAGGAGCCTTTGAGTGGATTTGTAGGGAGTTGGGAGAAAGCTCAGAAGCTTGTTGGGAAATGCAGGGGGCAGAGAGGCAAGGGCTTGGGGCTCCTGAGGGCTGTGCCCAAGGGCAGACTCCATCCACTTAACTTTGCCAAGGGCTGGTCCAGCTGCCCATCCCAGCATGGGGAATGGAAGGCAACATGACTGATGAGGCTTTGGACATGTCCAACTGCTTAGAGATGCCCACACATGCCAGCCAGCACCCCGCCTTGGTAGGTACATCCATTTCTCACCTGGTCCTGGCGGCAGACAGGGAACAGCTGTCCACATTTCACTGGTGAGAAATCGAGGCGAGTGCAGAGTGCAATGAAGGTTTGCACCAGGAAGGTGGCGCAGGGGCAGCAGAACCACAATTCCCTGAGTGCCATGTACACACTGGGCACTGTGTGCCCATCCTGGCCTCTAACTCACACAAGGTTGTTCTTCTCCCCCATTGCAGATGCGACCCAGGGCCTACGTTAAGCCACTTGCCCAGTCAGGCAGTTGAGAGGAGGCACGCCTGACTGCTGACCCTAAGCGTGCCTACTGCTTGACCTATGCTCTTTCTAAAAAGTGAACGTCTGCCCAGATAACACCACTTCTGTCCCTTGGGGAGTCCCCACCCATGTCAGCTGGACTTAGAGCTGGGCAAATTCAGACCTAGCATGGATTTCAACTCTGCTACCTGCCAAGGGCTGGCCCCCACATGCCACATGTTTCTCCAGTGGGCACACTGGGGTTTCCTGGCTCCATGCTTAGATGCTGGGTCCTCCACCTGACTTCTTCCAAACCCTCCCCACAAGCCAGGTCCTGCAGAGCCAAGAGCCATGAGCTCATTCTCCAAAACCCAGACCCACAGGATAAGGGCCAGCTCTCAGTGAACACAGGCACAGGGCCTTGATGTTAAAAGGCACAGGCTTGGTGGTCAGGATGTCCAGGTCTCATCCCTACGCTACCTCTTCCTAGTCACTTGACCTCGAAAGCCTCAGTCTCCCCATCAGTAAGACAATGACAGCACCCTCTAGCTCCCTAGTAATGATAAAATGATGGTTCAGCGTCTGTATTTTAATACCTGTATCATTATATAATCATTTTGTGATGCAGCCACCTCTGGCACAGAAAAAGTGCCTATTTAAGGATTAATCTAAGCATTCCCGGAAATGAGAACCCCTCTGCACCAGGCTGCCCTTCCAGGCTCTTCTGTCCCTTCCCTCCCCTCTGCACCAGGCTGCCCTTCCAGGCTCTTCTTGTCCCTTCCCTTGGCCTTTGGCTCTTGGAAGGCTGAATTTTTCTCCCACCAGGACCTCAGACTACAGGCTGGTTCATTTCCACTGTAACCCCTGAGGCTGTTGGCCTCCTACCTCCTCCTCTTCCTCCTCTTCTTTGTTCTTCCTTCCCCTCCTCAGTTTGAGCTTCCCCTGTTCAAGAAGCCTCAGGATGAGCTTTGGGCACAAGGTTTTACCTGCGTTTCCAACTCTGCTCTGAGCCCCTGAGCTCTGTAGAAGAGAGGAGAAAAGGGAGAAGGGAGGGAAAGTGGAAGGACCAGAAAGTCAGGACACTGGGCTCTCACCGCAGCTCTGCCACCAGCTAGCAGTCACCTGGGCACATCCTTGTGCCTGAGTGCTAATTTCCTCACCTGTGAAGTGGGAACAGCAGGCCCTGCCTATATCCTGGGGTGGTTAAGGGATCAATGAGATGACAGCTGTGAATGTTCTTGGCAAGTGCAACATACGCCATGTGTTCCTCCAGTGTTTTCAAAGGCCGGTAGTGCTGCCGCCACCCAGTTCAGAATTCAGCACGAGACATGAATTTCTCATCACTTCTCACCATGAGTCTGGTCTTTCCAAAAGAAGGGAGAAGGGAAAGCCAACTGAGAAGCTCTTACCTGTCAAGTTCTGTGCTGGATGGGGTCTTGCCACAATGCTGTGCATTTGGAAATACCTTCACTTCATAGATGGGGAAACTGAGGCTCAAAGAGCTCAAATAGCCTGCCAGAAATGTGCAGCTGGAAGCAGGGCAAGGCTTTGCAACTGTTTCCTCTGGTCTCCATCCCTCTGCAGGGGTTACAGTGGGGGAACAAGAGAGGCTTGGAGCCCCTCATTCAGACTCAACAAAGGTCCCCTGCTAAGAAGCTAAGCGTCTCATGGTCAGTGGAAACCAGAGGGTAAACAGAATTCCATCTGTGTCCAGGGCTTTCTGGGGACACCTGTCCACGAACAGCCATTCCCACCAGGGCTCTGGTCCTGGAAAGCCGGACAGCGGGGCTGGGCCCTGTGGAATTTGTTTAGTGATCTGACCATGTGAGAGACCCAGAGTAAGGGTCGGGGTGGGGATGCCGCCCAGCCTCTGTCTCACTTACGGCCCAGGCCCTGCCCTCACCCTTTCTGACCAGACCCTGTCCAGGTTCTCAGCCACCCTGCCCTGGTGGGTCCTTCAAGCCACTCACTGAGCAAGTGAGGGGCTGACTGGAGGTTAGAGTGCTGTGTTAGAGTATGAGACCTGAGAATATGTGTGCACAGACTGTGCCGCGGTGTCCATGTACAGTTGGGCATGTCCATGCCCGTGTGTAGGCGGCCTGTCCCTACCCACTAGGAGCTCACCCCGAGTCCTGCTAGATAGATGCAGGAGGACAGAGGGAGTTGTGCCCAGGGTCCCCGATCACTTCTATGGCCGCATGTTTGTGTGTGTTGGGGGCTCAGGGGTGCCCTTGATCACCCGTGTGTGTGTTCTGCAAGGTGTGAGCCCGTGGGCGTTGGGGTGCGCTGTGCCGCAGCACCCTTGACCAACTCTGTGTGCCCACGCACGCGTGTGTGTGTCCACGGGTTCGAACGAGCGGAGGCCTCCACCGCGTCTCTATACCGGCACACCTGCGTGCGTCCCGGGGTCCCCGACTGTCCCGCGAGCGTGCGAGAGGAAGGCGCTCGGCGGCCCTGCCTGGCCGCGAGTGTGAGCGCGCGGGGTCCCGGGCTGGGGTGCGCGCGGTGTGAGTGCGGGTGCGGGAGACTGTGGCGCCGTGCGGCTCCCTCCGCCCCCTCCGCTCCGCGCCGCCCGCCGGCGCGCTCACCCTGCTTGGCTGCCGCCGGGTGACGCGGGCTGGGCCCGCCCCCTGCCTGCCGGCCTCCCGCACTCACTCGCGCCGGCCGCGGAGCCGGCAGCAGCAGCGTCAGGGCCGTCCGGGGGCGCGGCCGGCGATGCCCACAGCCCCCGCCGTGCCCTTCCGGGCCTGCTGAGCCGCCCCCGGGCCGAGGTCGCGCCGGGCCGGGGCCGCGCCCGAGCGGGGCGGCGCTGCCTGCATGACCCTCCGGCGGCGCGGGGAGAAGGCGACCATCAGCATCCAGGAGCATATGGCCATCGACGTGTGCCCCGGCCCCATCCGCCCCATCAAGCAGATCTCCGATTACTTCCCCCGCTTCCCGCGGGGCCTCCCCCAGGACGCCGCGCTCCGCACCCCGGCGCCCCCGGACGCCCCTGCACGCCCGGCAGCGGCCAGCGCCAGCTCCCGCAGTCCCTCAGACGGCGCCCGCGACGACGACGAGGATGTGGACCAGCTCTTCGGCGCCTACGGCTCCAGCCCCGGCCCCAGCCCGGGTCCCAGCCCCGCGTGCCCGCCTGCCAAGCCACCAGAGGACGAGCCCGACGCCGACGGCTACGAGTCAGACGATTGCAGTAAGTTTCCAACTCGCCGACTTCGCTCGCCCTTCCCTTGCTGGGGCTCGGCGCCCCCAGCCTCGCGGGTCCCCTGGGTCGCTCCCCGCCCCCAGCGTGGTCGCCTCTTCCTCCGGAGGTGAGTCGCCGCCCCCTCGCGCGCTCTCCAAGCCCTGCCCCGACCGGGCTGGAGAGGAGGGAAGTTTGGGGGCCTCCCCCATGGCATCCCGTTTCCGGGGCCGGGCCGCGCCCCCTCCCTGCCCACCTGCCCTCCGGGAGCTCCGGTGCGGGCAGCGGCTTTTTTTTCCGTTAAGGGCGGAGCTGCGTCCGCGAGAGACACTAGTTGCTGCGGGCCGCACGGTCACTCCCCTCTCGCCAACCGCTCTGGGAGGTTGGCGCAGGGTCGGGCCGGGGCGAGCCGGGGAGGGGCCCGGGGTTGGGAGCGGCCCTGCCTCCCAGTGGGCCCAGCTTTCTGCAGAGAGCCGCAGCTTTGCTGGCGCGCGGGCTGAGGACCAGGAGGGCCATGGGGCCGCTTGTCCTTTGGAAAAATGTCCATGGACCCCGCTGCGGTGCTCGGCAGGGCCGCGGACCTTCGCACACCTGTTACGCGTGCTGCCCCAAGGCAGGATGGGCTCCCAGCCCGCCCGCCTCCCCCGGGACTGAGCCCCGAGCCCCAGGAGCAGGCAACCGCCGGAGTCCCAGGGCCGAGGCCCGGCGGGTGGGCGCTCGTGGCGCCTTTTCCTGTTTCTGAGGGTGCTTGTCCGGCCAAGCCGGGACTGGCTGGGAAACCGAGGCTGGAATAGGTCGCAGTCCAGTGAGGAATCGTTTTGTGCGGGTCAGGGTGGGATGGGAGACACCCCCCTTGCCCCAGTCCAGCTTTAGCCCCAGCCGTGTCACTGAGAGACCTGGAAAACCAGCGTCAAACCCCAGCCCTGCCCGGGATATGGCCCTTGCTGAGAAGGAGTCCCGCTCTGGCTTCTCCAGGGCCCCGGGGTGGCCCTCTCCTGCATAGCAGGGGTGTTTGTGCCTGGCTTGGGCACCTACCAGGGCCTGCGGGCTGCGGGCCTGGAGTTTCCCACACATCAAATGTGCCACCAGAAGATGAAGGTGGGAATTACCAGTGCCCCTCACCCCGGAGCGCAGATTCCCCCCATTGCCCCACCTGGGGAGGCCCATCAGCAGTGGCCCATTAGAGCTGGGCCGCTGTAGGGAAACTGCCCACTATGCACTTTCTCGAGGCCTGGACCGCGGCCCTCGGGCCAGCGCCTGGCATATGGAGGCCCTGCCCTGGGGCGTAGGGGCTGGGGAGCAGTCTTGCCCCTCCACTTTCCTGCCAGCTTGGAGAAATTGGGTTGCGAGAGTGTTTTGCCCTCAGGGCTGTGCCCTAGATCCAGGCCCCTCCTCTCTGCTCCCGGAACCCTGTGGGAAGCTCACCCCAGACTTGCTGAGCCCTTGGGTAGGCCCTAAGTGGGATCCAGGTCTCTCCTTCTGCTGGCCTGAATCCAAAGCCTCCCCTAGAAGAAGGGGCGTGAAGGTTGTTCCCATTTCCGATATCTCCAATGCTGCACCAAGGAAGTGAGACGTGAGGGCAAAGCTTTAGTCCCCGATCCTCGTGCCACACAGGGCCCTCTGGATGGCAAATGGCCAAGATGTGAATAGCTGGCATTTTTTTTTTTTTGGCTAGCTCTAACCCACAAGGCAAGGAGGGGATGGGAAATCTCAAAACTCAGGCCAGCCAGCCCCACCTCCAGTCTGTCAGCTCAGCAGCCCTTCTTGGAGCATGTCCTGGCAGTGGGGCTGGGTCCCTGGCCTCAGATACATGCCGCGCGGGGGCCAGACTCACATAGGGTCACCAGTGCAGGGCAGAGCCGGACCCAGCTTTGCCAACTTCCACTTCGTGCATACCCGTATTACCAGGACACACCAAACAAATGCTGAAAACAGACTCAGAAGAGCTAAGGAGGATGGTGTGCCACAGAGCCAGGGCCAGCTTGGGCCACTGTTGCCCCCTTTAAAGGGTGCCCCACCCAGGCTTGGATCGTGCTGGAGGCTGAGCAAACATCCTAGGCACGTGAGCCCAGAACTCTTGGCTCTTGTCCATGGTGGGCAAACAGGTTCTGGGGTGGGACCGCCTTCCACTCAGTACCCCAGGCCATGCCCCCCTCTGGGCTGTGACAACCAGATCCCTAGAATAAGCCTAAATGATTCAAGCCAGATGGTTCATTATGGCTTTAGCCCGGGTTATGCTATTTGCTGCCCTAATTATTGGATTATCTCTGTTCTGACAAGAAGAAATGAGGGCGGTTGCTCTGTTGTCCAAGGCGGAGAGTGAAGTGCTGTTTATTTGCTCAGCCTTTTCTCCCGGCTCTTTAAAGCCCTTCCTTTATTAAGTCATATCAGAGCGCAAGCACACAACTCATATGTTCCCAGCAGATCTCTCAGAGGGGTGATGACAGGGAGGAAAGGCGGCAAATGTCTGAGGGAGCAACAGGACCTGGTCACCACCCTGCCAGTTCTCCTAGGATGGCCTCTCCAGTGCGCTGCCCTCCAGGCGGGCCCTGGGCCCTCAAACCACACACTGCCTTACCTGGGATGCTCTCCTGCCTGGCCCCACCTGTGGAAGCCCAGTTCATTCTTCAAAGCTGTAATCACCAGGGGGCTGTGGGTTGCAAGTGACAGAAAACCAACTCAGAGTAGCTTAAACTATGACAGCTGAGGTCTTGCTGCCCAGGGTGCACCAATGCGGCAGCACCTCAGCACCATCAGGGGTGATGGCTCTGTCTGTTTTTGCATGTGGCTGTCTGCTTTTCCTTGTAGACAGAAAATCAAGACCAATTTCTTATTCCCAAGGGTGCCTGGGTAAGGAAGGTTCAGGCGCAAACCAAGGTCAGAATGATGCTGTCCATCTCCAACAGCCAAACAGAGCCCTCAGGTCCAAGGTGGCTGCTGCGGGTCTAGGCATTGCATGTAATGATAAGGTCCTCCCTTGGGTAAGGACCAATTTCTTCTCTCGTGTCTCAGTTTAAGAGTGAGGAAACCTCTTCTGGAAGTCCCCAGGAGACCTGTCCTTTGGTCTCATTGGCCAGAATTGCACCAGGGCTGGGTCAGGACTGATTTCCATGCAGGTCTGGGGCAAGGACAAAGTGTCGAGTGCACCACCAAGGCTCTCCTTGGCAGGGGGCATGTTCCAGCCCCCACCAGCTCTGGTGCCCCTTCCTTTGAGCCCAGAAGCTCTTTGGCTCCAGTCATGTTCTACCTGGACCTGTCATATTTTTAATGCACTCAACATTACAGCACCATGTGGCAGCATCTGTGCTAGGCACAGAGAGACAAGAATGCTGAGAGGTAACTCTGAGTTGAGGGTGTTCATCAAAACCAAGAAAAACAAGCGGCCCTGCAGCGAGGTACAGGGAGGCAAGAACCCCAGTGGGAAGCTCTGGCTTGCAGAGGTCACTCATAGAGAGGGCTCAGCTGTAAGACTGGGAAGAGGGAGGAGGTGGGCTGGCAGAGGGGAAGGAGGAAAGGGAGGTGCTCCTGGCAGAGGGACAGCTGTGTACGCAGGTTCTGAAGTGTCAGAAACTCAGCCCGGTGTAGGTGAAACAATAGAGCCAAGGGGCTGAAACAAGGGATGGAGATCGATGAGGAGGCCAAAGCAGTCATATCTGTCACAGAAGGTCTTGAATGCCACACCAAGGAGGCTGCACGGAGTCCAGGAGTTGATGGAGAGAGAATCTTTGAACAATTTAAAGCAGATGAATGAAGATATTTATAAAAATCGTAACACTCATCTCTAAGGTGATGGGAAGCAGGGATGATGGCTCATTCCTCTCTATCCCCCTGCAGTGGCTGACTGGCTCTGTGCCTCAGATTCCCCGAGTATAAAATGCTTTCAGCACAGGCTTGATGATTTTCTGTGGTCCTTGCCACAGTTGTTTTGTCTTTGTAAACTATTTGAGAGTTTACAAAGAGATTTTCTTTTTTCTTCCAAAAAAAAAAAAAAGAAAGAAATCAGGGCAGATTTCCTATTCCCAAGGGTGCGTGGGTCAGGAAAGTCCAGGCACAAAGCAAGGTTATGGTGATGCTGTCAGTCTCCATCAGCCAGGCGGGGTGTGTTCAGCTTTGGAGGAGCCAACAGGGGCTTGAGCTGGATTTTCTTTGAATCAGCCCCATTAAAGCTCTATAATTATCGACAGGCGGGTGAGAACTCTCAGAGGCCCATTAGTGACCAACCCTCATTATTTCTCTGAAAATGTAAACTTCAGTGGGGCCATGTGATTTGGGCGCTCCAAGGGTAGGGCACTGTGGCTCTCATAGAGAAGCGCCTTCCCCTGCCCCCAGGCCCTCCTCACTCCCAGCACAGGATGGAGGTGCTTTTCCAACTGGGAGGCCTCTCCAGGGAAGCGCTGAAGCCCCACCCTCCTTCCCCAAGAGCAACTCTGCTTTTCTCTCCTTTCGATTCTTAGTTGCATCCTCCTAAGATTTCAGCTAAACAAAGTGGCAAACTGGCCTAAAACTGGAGTCTCACTCAGTACAAGACTGAAATAAAATAAAATATAAAAATAAAAGCTTATTGGAGCAGGGTGGAGTGGCCTGTGCCTGTACTCGCAGCACTTTGGGAGGTGGAGGTGGGAGGATCATTTGAGCCCAGGAGTTCAAGACCAGCCTGAGCAACATAGTGAGACCTACCCCCCCCCCCCGCCAACTGTCTCTGTGTAAAAAGAGGGTTTTAATTATCTGGGCATGGCAGTGTGCGCCTGTAATCCCAGCTACTTGGGAGGCTGACTTGAGAGGATGGCTTGAGCCTGGGAGGTTGAACTGTGATCACACCACTGCACTCTGGCCTGGGCAATAGAACAAGACCCTGTCTCAGAAAACAAACAAACAAAAAAACCCAACTTTTTGGAAGCCACTAGGCTTTAAGGCAGGGTTGAAGAGGCCTAGATTCTGTGCCCAGGTCTTCTGGGCCGCGCTCAGCAGCTCACTTCCCCTCTCTGAGCCTCATTTCTCTGAAGGGAAATGAAGAGTTTGGGACATGTGCTCCCTAAGAGAGCTTCGCCAGATCTCTCAAAATTGTGACCGAGCTTCTATTTATAAACTATCATTTCTTACAGACCTTCCACTGGAATTCAGAGAAATTCATCAGTCCCTTCCCGGTAATGTACTGGGCGGGCCGCTCCCTCCGAGGAGATGGTAACAGGTGTCCGATCGCCCCGTCCTCAGACACTCCCCTTCTGGAGCTGGGTGTCCTGGGGAGGATGGGCAGGCAGCCACTCTGTCTTCTGGCTGCCCTTCTCTGGGGTTGGGAAACAGGCGGAAATTACAGAGTGTGCATTTTTCTACGTGGGCGGCACACCAGATCCAAGCTCCTGGGAGCCCCTAGAGGGCAAGTGAGTTTGAATGGAACTGCCACGTGTGTCTGCATCTGCTCTTTGTCGGTCTCACAGGTGTGGCCATGACAAGGTCCCTGAGCTCAGGAGGTGAATTTGTTGGGGAAACAAACCCCAGGTAGGCCCAACCTGAGCTGCAAATGGATTTACTCTCATGTCAAGTCAACAGCTCTGGAGAATATTGTTGCAGCACGATTGGTGTATCTTGGGCTGTGGCTGTGTTCACTGCCGCCGGAGCAATGGGATATACCTCCCTTCCAGCAGCCTCACCTGCCTGCCCTGTGGGTGGCAGCCAGCACACAGGCAGCCGAAGGCCAGCTATGGCTATTGTTGAGGCACAAATACCCTGCTCGGGAGAACGTGGCCCAGGCTCCACTCAAGACCTAGTATTTTCTTTTTTTTTTTTGAGACAGGATCTTGCTCTGCTGCCCAGGTTGGAGTGCAGTAGAAAAATCACGCTCACTGTAACCTCAACTTCCTGGGCTAGAGTGGTCCTCCCACCTCAGCCTCCTGAGTAGCTGGGACCACAGGTACGCATCACCACACCCAGTTATTTTTGTATTTTTTGTAGACATTGGTGTTGCCATGTTTGGCCAGGCTGCTGTTGAACTCCTGAGCTCAAGCAGTCCACCCACCTTAGCCTCCCAAAGTTCTGGGATTACAGGTGTGAGCCACCACGCCCGGCCACTCAAGACCTGTTGGCTCTTAGTTTGCACACAGTTCTAACAAGTATCATCACCTGGTTTCATGGGAGAAAGAATTATTGAATAGGTGAGAGAGCTGTTTGTGCTACCAGAGGCAAGTAATCTAATAGGACTTTCAGGCTGGTATCAAAGGAGGAGGCAGAAAAATGAAGAAAACCAAAAAGAGGCCCCACTGGGACCCCCAGTGGAGGGGCTGCCTCATTTCCCCATCCCCGGGACCCCCCAGTGGAGGGGCTGCCTCATTTCCCCATCCCCAGGACCCCCCAGTGGAGGGGCTGCCTCATTTCCCCGTCCCTGGGACCCCCCACTGGAGGGGCTGCCTCATTTCCCCATCCCTGGGACCCCCCAGTGGAGGGGCTGCCTCATTTCCCCGTCCCCGGGACCCCCAGTGGAGGGGCTGCCTCATTCCCCATCCGCCTCTGGACTATGACTGTGTCATGCGGAAAAGTAATTGCAGCCAAAGAAATGATGTAGGTTATTCAGAAAAGCTTAAGTGACCATGTGTATATTCTGTTCCCAAAGGTAGGAAGGGAAATGCTCCAGTTGAGAGCAGTTTCATTCAGAATGGGTCTCACAGAAGCCAGTACTGTTAGCTAGAAAAGCCACCAGAGGAATCTGCTCCTTCCAGAAAGATCTACTGAGCGCCTCTTACACCCCAGGGACTGAGTGCTGTGAGGTGGATACTATTGTTGTCTCCATTTTACAGATGAGTCAAACGGAGGCACAGAGATGCTGGATAAGCTGGTCACATGGCAGGGAAGTACATGCTGGGCTCTGAACCCAGGAGACTGATACCAGGGAGCAGGTCTTGCACCCCACACTGCGCTGCAGCCAAAGACAGAGACATCTGCCCCATCCCGTGTGAGGACCGGGTGATGTAGAGAAATCCACTCCCATCACCAGCTCAGAATAAACGACATGTGGCCCCTCACCAGCCCATTTCCCTGCAGACCCAGGAAACTGTTACGTCTGGGCCCCAGCACTTGCCCAGAGATCTGCAAACTTGTTCTATAACAGGCCAGATAGTAAATACTTCAACTGTGCAGGCCATATGGTCCCTCTGAAGCGGGAAAGCAGCCACAGATGAGGCATAAATGGATGGGCCTGGTCAGGTTTGGCCAGCGGGCCATAATTGTATGTAGACCCATGCTGGGAGCCTAGCTCAGAGTCCTAGCCTGAAGAATAAAGTCTTTCAAGTTTGGCCTTCCCTTATCCCAGGATCACACCAGTCACTAAGCCCACACCTGCTGGTTGGCCTGTGGCTGGAATGTCACCTCCCCCAGCCCTACTGTGCCATTGGCCAACTCCTACTCATTCCTTGTGGCTCAGGTGAAGCATCACCTCCTCCAGGAAGCCTTCCTTGCTGGTTCCAATTCACATGGGCTTCCCAAGGCTCCTGGCTCACCAGGTTCTACTGGAGTAAATTCTTTCCATTTGTTCCTCCCATTAAGCTCTGTTTTCCTCGGGGTAGGGACCCTGCCTTTCAGATGTCCGTGCGCTAGAGTCTGGCACACTGTAAACACTTGGTAAATAATGAATGAATGAAACACCCGTGGACCAGCGCTGCAGCCTGGGAGCAGACTCTGGGCTTCCGAAGCCATCTGCGAATGTGCATCTTGCTGCCTGGGGACTGGCCAAGCTCTGCCCTCCCCTTGGCCCTCCTGCTGGGAGCTGCTGCTGCATAGAAGGCCACAGCTGCTGTGCGTGGTTGACCCCAGGGAGGGAGGCAGCTGCACCCAATTATGGCTGCACCCTCCCCCTGGCTTTTGGGAGTTGCTGCTGCGGTTGAGAGACTCAGGGGCAGCGGTCTGAGGATGCAGCTGGCTCCTCACAGCCTGTCTAGGGTCCCCAAGGGGCCCGAGAGACAGAGGAGTTGCAGTCTTGTGCATTGCCTGGGGACTAGTCTTCCTGGCCAGGCCTGCTCCTCTCAAAGCCTCCTCTTCTCTGCCTTCTCGTGTGATCCTTATGACATTCACAGGTGAGGGAAACTGAGACATGGGGCCTAGACTTGCAGTTGCACCAGGAGGGCAGGAAGTCTTTTGGCCTGGTGCTCAGCTCAGGCGGGCCTCAGTGCCCACCTGACCTCTCTGGGCCTCAGTTCCTCCTCTGGAAAGGTGAGAATGGTGTGACTTCCCAGGGTTGGGTGGGACTGGGAGGATGGGTGAGGGGCTGGCCTGCAGTAGGTCCTCAGTTCGTGGCAGCTGCCATGGGGTGGTGGCACCTGCTCAGGCCAGGCTCATCTGGCCACATGGGCAGGTGACACTTCTCCAAGACGTGGCCAGTGTGGGACCTGTGCTCTCCTCTGTTCACAGCTGCCCTGGGCACCCTGGACTTCAGTCTGCTGTATGACCAGGAGAGCAATGCCCTCCACTGCACCATCACCAAGGCCAAGGTAGGCTCTGCCAACCTGCCCCCAAAGTCCGTGCCCTGGGGTCCTCAAGAGAGAGCCAAGGTTAGGGAGGCCAGACCCCCCCACCATTTACTGTCCAGGCTTTTGGATGTCTGTGCAGTGTGAGGTGTGGGGCCAGGAAAAAGTTCTTGCCTAAATCTTGAATACCCAACCCCAAGAAACACCCTGGTTAGTCAGGCATTTCGGGGAGCAAAGAAAAGAAACAGACGAGAATGGGAGGATGAAGGCCTGGACGGAGGCCCCTGAGGCTGGGGAGGAGCTGCTGAGAGGGAAAGAGGGGCTGTCCTGCAGGCCAAGGGAGGGCAGGTTGGGTGCCGGTGCCTCTAAGCCTCCCAGATGACGCCACCATGCACCCTGGAAGCTGAGTCACAGGAGGAAGCTGACGACACTGCCGGCAGGCCATCCAGGGCCTGAGCTCAGATGCCCTCTGAACCTCACTGCGTGGGGTGGGGTCAGGGGTGTCTGTGGCCCCTCTGCTGCCTGGCCCAGCCCCTGGTGCTTCCCTCTGGCTCTGCCTCTTGAGCCAGAATATGTCCACTCCATGTTCTCAACTGTCCTGTTCCCTTGCCCCCTCATCCCATTGCTCCCTGTGGGAGGAAGGTGCCAAAATTGATGTTCTCTCGCAAGGTAAGGGCCTGTGTGGCCAGTGGAGTCCCCCTAGTAGTGCCACGCAAGGGCCTGAGCCAGCCCAGCTCAGATCCAGCGGCTTCCCACAGAGCTGCCTGGGCTTAGGCCCCACCCAGCCTCCCAACCTGTAGCCCCCCTTGCTTTTCCTCCCAGCCTGCCAGCAAGGGCTGCCCTTGGCACTGTGCCCACCCAGTGGGACAGGCTACTGGGTGTCACCACAGGCCATCCCCCAGCCCAGCCTTGGCCACGACACATGGACCGCCACAGGCAGGTGCGGGCGCAATCCACCCTAGGCCCAGGGCTCTGATTGGGCACTGAGAGGCCTACACAATCCATCTCACCCCTGCCCTCCCCTCTAGAACCACCCAGGCTGTGTCTCAGGGCAAGCCCAGCCTTGCCTTTCAGGGGTGCTCCAGCCCACCCCTAGGGGCAGGGCGGAGCATTTGGCAAACTCCAGCTGTGCCAAGGTAGAGGCCAGGCTAGACCCCTCTCCTTTCCCTCTGCCCGGCTTTGTAGAGGTGGTCCAGGCCTGGGGACTGGAGGGGTGCTGGCTGCCAGGCCACTCTGGCCAAAGCCCACCACTTCTTCTCCCGATGCCAGACACCAGGGCCTTCCCTTCCCAGCTCCAGGTGCGTGTGTGTGCACACACATAGTCAAGCAATGTGAGAATGAGAGCCAAGCAAGGCGGGTTTACCCTTATGTGGGTCTGTGTGTGTGCATGTGTGGGTACTGTGTGTGCACATGTGTGTGTGTCCTGAACGTGGGTCTCTGTGCATGTGTGGGTACTGTGTGCACACATGTGTGTGTCCTGAACATGGGTCTCTGTGTGCACATGTGGGTACTGTGTGTGCACATGTGTGTGTGTCCTGAACATGGGTCTCTGTGTGTGTGCATGTGTGGGTACTGTGTGCACACGTGTGTGTCCTGAACGTGGGTCTGTGTGTGTGCATGTGTGGGTACTGTGCGTGCACATGTGTATCCTGAATGTGGGTCTCTGTGTGCATGTGTGGGTACTGTGTGTGCACACGTGTGTGTGTTCTGAACGTGGGTCTGTGTGTGTGTGTGCATGTGTGGGTACTGTGCGTGCACATGTGTAAGTGTGTGTCCGCTTGGCCTGTGTTCCTCAGGTATCAGAGGTGGGGATGGGAGGCCGGGTTCCTTGTATGTAAATCCAGTTCTGTAGAGAAGTGGGTGATACAGGCCAGGGAAGAGCTGGGGTTCTGGGGTGGGGTATGGGGAGGGGCCCAGGGTGGCAGAGCTGAAGCAGGGCTGGCATAGGCCTCTGGAGGGCCAGGGGGAGGCAGGCAGCCCCCCTGATAAGGGTAAGTCTCAGTTTCCCATCTGTAAATACAGTAGTTGATGGTCCCTGCCCTGCATGGCTGTTGAGAGCATTACATGAATTAACATGCAGCCCCTGGCGCTGCCAGTTCTAGGAGACTCTTGGTGGTTTTTTTATTGTGGTAAAATATGCAAATATAAATTTCCTATCTCAACCATTTTTTTGACTCCTCCCCTCCACGCTCAGCCATTTTTGGTGCACAGTTCAGTTGTGCTGAGAACCTTCTACCTTCAGTTCCCCATTCCTCCTCCATGGAGCCCTGGGGAGGCCACTGCTTTGCCTCCTTTTCTCTGGATTTGACTATTCTGGGGTATTCTAGGATCTGCATAAGTGCAGTTCCCCAGCACCTGTCCTTGGTGTCTTTCACTCAGCGGGAAGTCTTCAGGCTTCATCCCCGTCGCAGTGCGGGTCAGAACTTCCTTTTTCAGGCTGAATAATACTTGAGACTAGGAAGCTCCTCTCCTCAACACTTCGCCAGCAACAGCCTCTGAGAGGCCCAGTGCGGGCAGGGCTGGGGTTCTGGGGAGGGGCTGTCCTCTTAAAGCCAGAGCCCCCATGTGTTCCCTTGGTGCTGGCCAGGGCCTTCCTCGTGGCCGCCTCTGCCCATCCTTCCTGTATTCATCCGTTTCACATGGCCCGTAGAGACATACCTGAGACTGGGTAATTTATAAAGGAAAGAGGATTATCGGACTTCCCGTTCCACAAGGCTGGGGAGGCCTCACAGTCACGGCGGAAGGTGAAAGGCACGTCTCACACGTTTAGTGGCAAGAGAGAGAATGGGATCCAAGCAAGATGGGTTTCCCCTTATCAGACCATCAGAGCTTGTGAGACTGACTTACTGCCACAGGAACAGTATGGGGGAACCTCCACCTGTGACTCAGTTATCTCCCACTGGACCTGTCTCCCAACATGTGGGAATGGTAGGGTACAATTCAAGATGAGATTTGGGTGGGACACAGTCTAACCAGATCACCTCTGGTGAGGCCTCCCCTTAACCCACGGTGTCGGTGTCTGTCTCTTGAGGACTCCCTAGCTGGGGAGAGTCTGCCGAAGAGCCCCACTAGCAGCTCCTGGCCCTGGAAACAGGCTCCTGCCCTTCTCCCTCAATGGACAGAGGTCAGGCTCCGTGGGAGGCCAGCCCCCGAGAGGGCTGGCTGGAGAAACATGGGCCAAATGAAAACATTTTAAGCTACAACAAACAAATGTATAAGAAAGTAAGAATAAGACACAGCGGTCGGGCACACTCCCCCCTCAGGCTGGGCCACAGATTCCCAGAACTCTGCACTTCAGGCACTTGGTGGGAAAGGCTCGAGGCTAGGGTGAGGGAATTGGGTTTGGAAGAGCAGCCTTGTCACCTTGGGCACACGTGGGGCCACTGAACCAGGCCCCGTCTGAGAGGCAGCCCCACAGCGCAGGGCACAGCTCAGATGCGTCTCCTGGACCTCAGCCGCTTCTCCGGCACCTCGCAGGACCTGGTGTGCAGACAAGGGAGCATTGCCCTGCCTGCCAGGCCCTGTGTCCACATCGTCTCCCTGCCTCTCACTCCAGCCCAAGGAAGGTGGGACCGTTACACCCCTGCCCTTTTTTTTTTGTAATTTGAGACAGGGTCTCGCTCTTGTCACCCAGGCTGGAGTGCAGTGGCGTGATCGTGGCTCAGTGCAGCCTCCGCTTCCCGGGTTTAAGCAATCCTTCCCCCTCAGCTTCCATAGTAGCTGGGGCCACAGGCACGGGCCACCATGCCCAGCTAATTTTTTAGTTTTTGAAGAGACAGGGTCTTACTATGTTGCCCAGACTGGTCTTGAACTCTTGGGCCCAGAGTGCTGGGATTACAGGTGTGAGCCACTGCTCCCGGCCAACCCATTTTGCAGATGACAAAGTTGAGGCTTAGATGCAAAGTAACTCATCCACTTCCCAACTGGTGACCATGGGAGCTGAGCCCAGAACCCAAGCCAGCCAGGCCCCCACACCTCCACCCTTTGCCAGCGTCAGAGAAGTGGGTGGTTGGAAGTTCCCACCGAATCCCCCAGGGCTCCGTCAAACCAAGGCAGGGTGGGCCTGGCAGGGAGCCTCAGCCTCCCTTGGAGATGGGCTGGTGTGAGCAGCCATGCTGCCTGCTGACCTGGCTGGGTAGAAGCCTTGCAGTGCATCTTTGAATAATGTCCTGGGGTTGCCAGCTGTGCCTCTTAGATGCCACAGCTGCCTCCCTACATCCCTGTGCACCAGCCCAGAAGAAAAAAAATGCAGTTTTCAGAAACAGGAGCCTGCTGAGGTCAGCAAAGAACCTGTGTGTGCATGCTTCTTTTTATTTATTTTTTATTTTTATTTTTATTTTTTTGTGTGTGCATGCTTCTGTGTGCCCCAGCTGTGCACGCGTGGCTGGGTTTTCTAGAAAAACCAGTGTGAGTGAGGGGTGCCATCTTGTGGAGGGACTTCTGTGGCCAGTTTGTGTGACCTCCATGGACTGACTGGGAGTTGTGGCAAATATGGCCCAAAGTGGGGCCTGGTCTCGGCCTGTGTCCCGGGGTTATGTGGATTTAGGGTCAGTGAGGTACTTGGCCACTCAGGAGGCCGTGCTCAGAAGATGGGGGAGGGGAGTTAGGAGAAGGGCTTGGCCACAGAGGGTGGGGAGGGAGGCTCCGAGGAAGGGGAGCCACCTGGCTTCCAGGGAGAGAAGAGAAAGAGAAAGTCTGTCCTGACAAAGGTCCCTGACAGCTGCCCTGGGCCAGGATGTTAGCAGGAGGGGAGATTACACTGGCCCTGAGCTGTCCTCGCTCCCTCTGTCTGGAGGTGCGGGGTCTGGGGTCTTCTGTGAAAGGGGCCATGAGTGGCCCCACCCAGGAAACCCAGGGGACAAGGGCACCTGCAGGCTCCATCTCCCTGATTTCCAGTTTACACCCTTTGCTGTTCTCTGCCCAGGGCCTGAAGCCGATGGACCACAATGGGCTGGCAGACCCCTACGTCAAGCTGCACCTGCTGCCCGGAGCCAGTAAGGTGAGGGGTTTCACGCAGCCTTGCCCACCAGCTACACCTGCCCACGGTGATGGGGCCTGGACTAGGCTGGGGGCACCCAGGGAGGCCCACAGCTGCCACTCCCCTCAGAGCCCAAGCAAGCTGAGGGGACCTCAGCCATTCACCTCCACACAGAGCACCAGGTCTGCCCCACAGCCTGGATGCCTCCTGGGGACCTCATGTGTCTGCCTTACCTACCTGCTGATCTGGGGGAACCCCTGGAGAATTTACAGGCCTGCATTTGATGAGAAGCGTTTGCAACTGGAAGTTACTGTTAGGTACAAACGGAGGACTCTGTGGTTCAGTAACATTGGGAAACATTGGGAAGCAGGTTTCTGTACCATAGGACTTATCATGTAATGTGTTGATGGGTTGCTCCTTGACTCTCCGTAAGGAGGATAAAATGGGCAGCATCTGCCCAATATATTTGAAAACAGGATCCTTGTTCTTGCACTGGAGGACATGGGGGTCAACCACACGTGCACTCAGGACACCAGCGCAACAGGTGCATCTAGGAGAGAGGGAAAAAAGTCGCTGTTAAATAAAAGCATCAAGGTGACCTTGAGCTGTGGAGAATCAGAACCCAATTAGTCTTCCTTCTGTGCATCTGACACTTCAGTGTTGTTTTATTTTTAATTTCATGGGGCAGTCTGAGTTGACTTGGGGCTCTAAATGGGTAGGCCTGGGGTCCAGGAGGACCAGCTCAGAAGGGGCCATCCCCCTTCTCTAGGGAGACAGGGCTGTAGGAGAAATGGCAGTGCCCCACCACCTAGTCCTGAGGAAGAAATGGGCTCCACATGCCAGGCGGGCCTCCATGTCCTTATGCAGGTGGGCTCGGGGTGTGAGGGCCAGGGCGAGTGTGACCGGGGACGTCTACCTGACACAGGAGCTCAGGGTCCCCTCATTTGTGGGACTGGAGCTGGCAGTGCCTGGCTGCTGCATTGTAGGAGGTTCCCAGGACTCCCTAGTGTTTTATAAAGTGTGGTCTCCTTGTAAACAAGGTCCAGAAAGCAATGTGAGAGGGATTCCTGTGCCCTGTCCGTGCTGTGGAACCCGATGCTGCCACAGACCTGGAATTGGAAGCCGGGGCTGCTGACCTCCCAGCCTGGGCTGGGCGTGGCAGGCATCAGGCCAATTCAAACATGGAGCTCAGAGTCGATGGCTCAGGAGGACGGAGTGGCTGTAACATTCCAGCTCAGAGAGGCCACCCCCGAGGCATGCCGGAGGACAGGATGGGTTCCAGGCAGATGGGACAGTCCGAAAAGGCAGGGCCCTGGGAAGGAGACTCGGGTTCCACACAGGCCTCCTGCAGAACCCACCCCAGGCGTCAGGGGCTGGAGGCAGGACCCTCCTTGGATGAGCCTCTTACGGCTGCTGCAGCAAATGACCCCGAACCTCGTGGCTTGAAGCAGCGCGCTTACTCTCTGACGGCTCTGCAGGTGACAGTCCAACCGTGCTCTCCCTGGGCTAAAATCAAGGTGTCAGCAGGGCTGCATTTCTTCTGGAGCCCGGGAGCCTACCTCTTGCCTGGCTCTTTCCGACTTCTAGAGGCCGCCCACCCTCTGTACTGGCCCTCCCTCCACCTTCACAGCAGGCCCTGTTGCATCTCCCTGGCCTCCTTCCTTGGTGACATCTCAGTCTGACTTTCTTCTCTGCTCCTTCTGCTTTTAAGGACCCTGTGACCACACTGGGCCACCTAGACAATCCAGGATCATCTCCCTATTGTAACATCAGCCTGTTAACAACCCAACTCCACCTGCAGCCTCCACTCCCCTTGGATGTGTTGAGAACCTATTCACAGGTTCCAAGATGAGGATGTGGCCATCTCTGGGGGCCACTGTTCTGTCTGACACATCCTTTGATGCTAATAATATCATTTTTCCCTTCTCCAGGCAAATAAGCTCAGAACAAAGACTCTCCATAACACTCTGAACCCCACGTGGAACGAGACCCTCACTTACTACGGGATCACAGATGAAGACATGATCCGCAAGACTCTGCGGTGGGTGAGGGGCCCGGGCTGCTGCTCCCTCCTCGTCCCCACCCCCACCCGGCTTGTCCTAGTGAAGGCAAGACTGGGGGTCAGGCAAAGCTCTGTGGTGGGTGAGGGTCCCGGACAGCTGCTCCCTCCTCGTACCCACCCCCACCTGGCTTGTCCTAGTGAAGGCAGGACTAGGGGTCAGATGGTCCCCTGTGGGTTCAACCTCATGCCAGCAACTCCAGCCTGGGTTCAAAGACAGGCAGACAGGTTAGTCCATGCCATTGGAGCCTGGTGGATGGAAAAGGGTCACCCTGGCCTGTCCCCTGAAGGTGCTTCCTGGGGCCTCTCAGGGTGCTGGAGGTGGTTCCCTCTGGAGAACTGGCTCTCCCAGCCTCCTGGATACCCCTGCTTTCTCCTATCCCCTCCTCGAACTGGAGGACACTTGTCCAGGAGGACAGTGCCTGACATCATGCCACACTCTGGTCCTGTCACCCAGGCATCTTGTGCCTCTCCCTCTCCAGACCAGGGCAGGGCTCGAGAAAGGAGAAGCCAGGGCTGGCCCTATCCTCGCATACCCCCACCAAGCCCAGTGCGTCTGAGGCACTGGCTGTGCCTCTTCCCCTCACCCCCGCCAGGATCTCCGTGTGCGATGAGGACAAATTCCGGCACAATGAGTTCATCGGGGAGACGCGAGTGCCTCTGAAGAAGCTGAAACCCAACCACACCAAGACATTTAGCATCTGCCTGGAGAAGCAGCTGCCGGTGAGAGCATTTCTTGAGCACCTGTGGTATACCTGGCTCAGCGGCAGGTGCTGAGAAGACAGAACTTCCTGCCTATGATGGGCTAATGAGGGGCAGAGTGAGAGGGGAGGGGAGATTGAGGAGGCGAGCTTGAAGAGGCGAGGGACTGGAGGCGAGGAAGGACCATGGCTTTCACTCTGAGTGGCCACGGGAGGTGCCAAGCAGAGGGAACGCAGGGGATGACATTTTACCAGGCTTGCTGGCCCTGGGCTCAGGAAGTCTAGAAGAAGAAGGAGGAGAGGGCTAGAGGCCCGGGGAGACAGGGGAGATGGGGAGGCCCTGACCTGGCCTCTGCGGCAGGAGGGGGCTTTATTCTGGACCGGATGTACAGGTAGCAGATAGGACTTCGTTGGGTGAGGGGAGGGCAGGCCTGAGGTTTGGAGTCTGAGCCCCTGAAGCCTGAGAGGCTGTTCACTGTGTCCAGAGGACTGGGGCAGGGACCACAGGCAGGTGGGACACTCAAGGAGCGTGCTTGGAACATGTTAGACTTGAGTGCCTGTGAGATACGCAGAGGAGACAGAAGAGTATCCTTTCCGGAAAATGGCACTTGTCTGAACATTATGTAAGAAGAGATTTTGCCCCCGGCCTGCTCCAGCAGCTACGCCCTCCTGAGTCTTGGTGTATATAGGGCTGGCAAAGCCCTTATGAACCAGGTGAAGGCCCTCTCACCAGGGTTCCCCAGTGCCACCAGGGTCAAGAGAAATGCTGGCCCTCAGCCCTCTAGTGTTCAGGGCACAGGCAGAGGCATGGTCCCCTTCCTGGCACATAGTCCCCTTAGAGGTCTGGGCAAGGGGCAAGTTCAGGAGGACAAAGCCCAGCAGCTGTCCCCAGTGTGCCCAGCCCCAGTGGGGCCAGGAAATGTGGACTCACGTCCAGCTTAACCCAAGTCAAGCCCTGGGAACAAGTCAGCCTGTGACTGGGGCTTCCTCCCAGAGTCCCAGTTCTGTCCTTCCGCATCACTTGGTCCAGTTTTATTTCCTTATCACGTTCTCTCCCACCCAGACATTTGCGGGATGGATGTAACTTTTTCTGTGTTATTATTAGTTGCTAACCACAGGTAACCTGGTTTTCCCACACGATCTATGTCACTTAAGAAAGGCAACATCAGCCCTGCTGTAGTTCCTGAGTTTTAATTACCGGCATAAACAACCACGTGGATGTGTTCATGGGGTGTCTGTGTGTGTGTGTGTGTATGTGCCCATATGTGAACTGTATGTGTGAGAGTGTCTATGTGTGTTGGTGAAAGTGTGTGCGTGCCTGTGCATGGCCATGTTCAGGGCATTGCTGGATGTGCTACCAGCTCATTGGTGTAGTTCAGGGACACACAGTGGCCACAGGAGTGCAGTTTGTGTTACCCCCCGGCAGTAAAGCCACATTCTGGTGATACTTTTGTTTGTTTATTTTTATGTTTTTTTGAGACAGAGTCTTGCTCTGTCACCCAGGCTGGAATGCAGTGGCACAATCTCGGCTCACTGCAACCTCTACCTTCTGGGTTCAAGTGATTCTCGTGTCTCAGCCTCCTGAGTAGCTGGGATTACAGGCACGTGCCACCACACCCAGCTAATTTTTGTATTTTTAGCAGAGACGAGGTTTCACTATGTTGGCCAAGCCAAACTCGAACTCCTAACTGATCCATCTGCCTCAACCTCCCAAAGTGCTGGGAATACAGGTGTAAGCCCCCATGCCTGGCTAATTTTTGTATTGTTAGTAGAGATGGGTTTGCCACATTGGCCAGTGATCCCCCTGCCTCGGCCTCCCAGAATGCTGGGATTATAGGGATGAGCCCCTGTGCCAGGCCTCTGGTGTACATTTTAGATTTTACAGTCTGAACATTATCTCTTTTAAGTCAATACTGACTCATACCCAATGGTCTTCTTATGAAACAACCCAAAATACCATATCCCACCCCTGAAAAAACAGCTGAAAATATCCCTGCTATTTTGTTTTGTTTTATTTTGTTTGAGATGGAGTCTTGCACTCTTTTGCCCAGGCTGGAGTGCAGTGGCATGATCTCAGCTCATGGTAACCTCTGTTTCCCGGGTTCAAGTGATTCTCCCGCTTCAGCCTCCCAAGTTGCTGGGATTACAGGCACCTGCCACCATGCCTCACTAATTTTTGTTTTTAGTAGGGACGGTGTTTCATCATGTTGACCAGGGTGGTCTTGAACACTTGACCTCAGGTGATCCACCTGCCTCAGCCTTCCAGAGTACTGGGGTTACAGACATGCACCACCACGCCTGGCCCCTGCTGGTTTATATTAATTTTCACATCACACACACTGACATAAGCAGCATGGTGCATTGAGGCCCTCACACAGAAAGCTCAACCTGAGGGGCAAATAGTGAGATCTTGTGGGCCTGGCCTGATCCATTGGGAACGGCTGCCCGAGCACTGTTGAGAAGGATTCTGAGGTGGCATTGGAGCTCAGAGTAAATGCTGGGATAGATTAGCCATGTCTACTGTGGGCTTGGGAGGTGGGGAAGGTGGTCCTTGGGGACATGTGTGTCCTCCCTGCTAGACATCCCTGCTCACCTCACAGGAGTCTCAACTCCAGAAAAGGTTAGATGTAGCTACAGAGGGACTTACTTGGTACCAGGCAGGGCACAGTTGTGAGCAACAGGATGTGGCTGGGGCTGCTTAGGAGAGGAGCCTTGTGGAGTCCTAAGGGGACCCAGGGTTCAAGCTGGTGTTTCTTGTTTGGCTCAGGGCCTAGGAGAAGGAGTTTGGGGTGTGTAGCAGCCAAAAGGAAGAGGCCGGGTGGTCTGGGGAGGGCAAGGAGTGGAGAAGCATCAGGCTGGCTGGGGATGGGGAGGCCTGGAAGTGAGATCTGCCCCAAGAGGAGGCACCAGGCAGCTGCTGGGGTACAGCACTGAATGGCCTCCCCAGCTGGCTCTCAGCTTTCCCAGGGGAGGAATGTACCAGAGCTCTGTCTTCTGGGTTCTGCTGAGTGAGCCACGTCCAGCTCCCTGAGAGGCATCTTTGGGGGACTGGGGCTAGGACGACCTTTTTCCATCCACCAGGCTCCATTGGCATGGGCAGACCTTTCTGCCTTTCTTTGAAACCCCCCCAGGCTGGAGTTGGTTGCATGAGGTTGAACCCATAGGGTACCACCTGTCCCTCCATTCCTGCCTTCACTAGGACAAGCCTCCAGTGGGCACTTAGTGCCAGGCTGTTGCCCGGCCCTGAGGTATTAAAGATGATACAGGTATTAGCCAGACATGATGGCTCATAACTGTAATCCCAGCACTTTGGGAGGCTGAAGCATGTGCATCATTTGAGGTCAGGAGTTCGAGACCAGCTTGGTAAAAATGGCAAAGCCCCATCTCTGCCAAAAAATACAAAAATTAGGCGGGTATGGTGGTACATGCCTGTAGTCCCAGCTGCTCAGGAGGCTGAGGAAGGAGAATCGCTTGAACCTGGGAGACAGAGGTTGTAGTAAGCCAAGATTGTGCCACTGCACTCTAGCCTGGGTGACAAGAGCAAGTCTTCGTCTCAAAAAAGAAGTTACAGGCAGAGTTCCAACTTCAAGGAATTTAGAGGCTGGGACAGACCTATGAAGAAGCAGGGGACCACCCAGACAGGACAGAAGCCGAGGCAGTGGGATCACCGAGGGGACAGGCAGCCCACCCTGAGGGTCAGAAACGCCTCCCAGTCTGGTGCCACTTGCACTGAGCTTAGGCCCAGAGGACCAGGAATTTATCAAGCAGTGAACACAGAGGAGGGTGTTCGAGCTGTGGATACAGCATGTGCAGAGGCATGGAGGTGGGACCCGGCTTCAAAGCCTTGGGACTATAGAGAAAGTCAGGCAGGCTGTGAGGTAGGACGAGGCAGAAAACCATCTGTGGAAGCCAAGGGCGCCAGGCTCAGCACTGCAGACTGCTGTGAAGGGCCAGTTCACGCATATGTCAGGCCCTGTGTGCCACGTGGTGTGTAGTCACCATGCAGCTCTGTCCTTAGAGCAAAGGCAGCCATAGAGAAGGCGTCAAGGAGCTGGCAAGGCTGTGTTGTAATAACATATTATCAATGGGAGCTGAAGTGTGAATTTCATATCATTTTCATGTGCCACAAAATACTTTTCATTTTTCTTTCTGCTACTCAAAAAAGTAAGAACCAGCTGGGCACGGTGGCTCACACCTGTAATCCCAGCACTTTGGAAGGCCAAGGTAGGAGGATCTCTTGAGCCCAGGAGTTTGAGATCAGCTTGGGCAACATTGTGACTCCAGTCTCTATTTTGTTTTTTAAACAATTTTTTTAAAAAGTGTAAGAGCTACTCTCAGCTCATGTTCCACACAGAGCCAGGCATCGGACCTGATCTGGCCCCTGGGCTGCAGTTGCCAACCCCTGTGCTGGCCCTTGCTGGGCTGTGAAGGTCACCCCAGACCAGGCAGCCAAGAACAGGGAGTGAGAGGGCAGATTCATCCCCGGCAGAAACCTTGGGAGGGAAGAGATGACAGAAAGGCTGTGTGTTCACCAAGTGACCACTCACCGGGGGCGTGACCAGGCCCGGCTGTGGCAGTGGGAGTGGGCGGGATTAGGAAGGGGAGGCTAAGGATGGCCGAGAGAGGGGTGGGGGCAGGTAAGGACTAAAGGACTGGTCCCTCCAACAGGTGGACAAGACCGAAGACAAGTCCCTGGAGGAGCGGGGCCGTATCCTCATCTCCCTCAAGTACAGCTCACAGAAGCAGGGCCTGCTGGTGGGCATCGTGCGGTGCGCACACCTGGCTGCCATGGACGCCAATGGCTACTCGGACCCCTACGTGAAAACGTGAGTGTGCCATGCATGTGACCTCCTGCCACCTCCTCACCTCTGGCCTCCATGGTCTCAGGTGACAGGCACCCAGGGAGCAGCTGAGGTTCAGGGGTGCCATGTTCCCTGATGGGCTCCTTTGGCAACTCCAGGGGTTAAGCATGGCCAGCTAATGTCACAGGTGGGGAAACTGAGGCCCAGATAAGCTGAGTGGCTTCCCAGGTTCATGCAGATATTAGTTATCTCCTGATGCCATGTCCAGGCTTCTCTGTGACTGAGGGGCCCAGGAGGGGCCATGAGCAGTTTGGAGGAGGGGATAGGAGAAGGCAGGGCCCACCAGGAGGCTGGGAGAGGCAGCAGAGAAAGTCTTCCAGGCCTTGGCAACTGCCCACCTGTGCCCAGCCCTATCTTGGGGCCACAGATGTGGATAAGAGTCTACCCAGCTCTACCAGTGGAGGCCAATGGTGGTCCTGGGGAGAGCCACTAAAGGGCCATGCCAGGTGGCCTGGGCCCCAGAGCTGTGGATCTGTGAGCCTGTCCAGGATGGGCTGTGTAGCTCTGAGAGCCAGGCAGGAGCCCTGGCCCTTTGGAGAGGGTGCCACAGGTGCTACAGCGGCCGCCTGCAGTGCTTGGAGCTCTGCAGAAACTAGGTAGGTATGAGTCTGAGCTCGCAGGGAGACTCTGGAAAGGGGAGACTTAGGGAGGAATTTAGTTCAGCAGAAAGGAGAGGCAGGTGCTTCAGGGAGGGGGAATGACAGAGGAATGGCTCTAACCTAGGGGACACCAGGGACCCAGGTGACTGAGGCCTCGGGGGCATCTTGGCACCATGAAGAGGCCAGTACTACTTGTGGCACAGCTCTGGGGGCACCATCCCCACTGGCCGTGATTGTATTCCTACCACTTTTAAAATTATATGGTGCAGGTGCAGTGACTCACACTTATATTCCCAACACTTTGGAAGGCCAAGGCAGGAGGATTGCTTGAGGCTGGGAGTTTGAGACCCCCATCTCTACCAAAAATTTAAAAATTAGCCGGGCATAGTGGCGTGTGCCTGTAGTCCTAGCTACTTGGGAGGATTGCTTGAGCCCAGGAGTTTGAGACTAGCCTGGGCAACATACTGAGACCTTGTCTCTACAGTTAAAAATAATAATACATTAGGCCATGTGCAGTGGCTCATGCCTGCATTCCAAGCACTTGGGGAGGCTGAGGTGGGCGGATCACCTGGGTCAGGAGTTTTGAGACCATCCTGGCCAGTATGGGGAAACTCTATCTCTACTAAAAATCCAAAAATTAGCCAGGTGTGGTGGCGAGTACCTGTAATCCCAGCTATTCGGGAGGCTGAGGCAGGAAAATCACTTCAACCTGGGTGGTGGAGATTGCAGTGAGCCAAGATCACACCACTGCACTCCAGTCAGGGTGACAGAGCGAGACATTGTCTCAAAATAATAGCAATAATAAATAAAAATAATATGACAATCATAGGGTAGCCACTTTGGGAAGCAATTGACAGTTCCTCAGAAAGTTAAACACAGAGTCACCGTTTGATCTGGCAATTCCACTCCTAGTAGTATACCCAAGAGATAAGAAAAATATGTCCATCCTAAAACTTGTACAAGAATGTTCATAGCAGCATTATTCACAGCAGCCAAAAGTGGAAACAGCCCAAGACTCCATCCACTGATGAATGGATGCTCAAAAGCAGTCTGTTCTTGTGGTAGAAGATCAGCCTTAAGAAAAAGTGGAGCACTGGTTACACTGTGGATGAACCTGGAGAGCAAGATGCTAAGTGACAGAAGCCAGGCACAGAAGGCCACGTATTGCAGGATTCCGTTTCTGTGAAGTGTCCGGAATAGGCCAACCCACAGAGGCAGAGAATGGATTTGTGTTTGCAGGAGCCAGGGAAAGCTTGAGGTGTCATCGGCAGTAGCTGCTGAAGGGTCCTAGGTTTCCTTCTGGGGTGACAAAAGTGTTCTAAAATTGATTGTGATGATGGCTGCATCATTCCGTGAATATACCCCAAACCACTGAATTATATACATCTGAAAGGGTGCGTTGTACAGTATGTGTATTATGTCTCTCAAAAATCTGTATTTAAAAAAATCCAATCACACCAGGCTCCAGGAGCAGAGCCTAGGACCTGCTGCATCTGTGGGGGAAGTTAGGCTCCCAAAAATAGCACAGGGGCTACTGGTTTTCTTTGTGGAAAACACTAAAGTGGGCCCCAGCCTCAACAATGAGTAAACAGTCTCAGTGCCCTGGAGACCCGAGTGTTGGAGGAAGCTCTGTGAATGCTCAGAAGACACTTGGGAGACTCTTGTAATAACCACTGGGGAGAAAGCTGGCAGTGTCCAGTCGATGTGGAAAATGTGGGTGTGCTGTGACCACATTATTTTCCTTCCAGGGTTATTTCCTAGAAACCTGGGCAGGGGTGGGTAGCTGTTTATCGCAGCATTGCTCATAGTAGCTATAAACTGGAAATAGTCAAACATTCATCACCAGAGGAATAGATTAATCAAACGTGGCATATGTGTAGAATGTAGGCTATGCCGTTAAAATGAGTAAGTTAGAACTATATGAATTATTATAACATGGACAGCTGTTCAGAACACCAGACGACACACACAGTAGGAAACTGGTTTGCATATATATTTTTTCTTCTGACTTGTCATTGACTTGAAGCTCATGTGTATACATCCTTGCAGAAGGATGCAATCGGAAGCCAAAATGGTGTGAATTTTTTTTTTTTTTTTTGAGATCAGAGTCTCACTCTGTTGTCCAGGCTGGAGTGCTGGGCACAATCTCAGCTCATTTCAACATCTGCCTCCCAGGTTCAAGCAGTTCTTGTGCCTCAGCCTCCCAAGTAGCTCAGATTACAGGCATGCACCACCATGCCTGGCTAATTTTTGTAATTTTAGTAGAGATGGGGTTTCACCATGTTAGCCAGGCTGGTCTTCAACTCCTGACCTCAAGCAATCCACCCCTCTCAGGTCCCAAAGTGCTGGGATTATAGGCATGAGCCACGATGCCCAAGCTATGGTGTGAAATTTTTAAATCAGGTTATATGCCCACCTACCAGATGGACAGGAATTCCAGGGCTGTCTGCTGGGTTGCTCAGACAGCAAGGTCTTAACCTGCTGTGACAGTCGGTTCAGCTGACTTCCATGGGCAAGCAGGGGGCCTCCTGGGCAGGGCCTGTCCACTGCACCATAGGCTCCTCCCTGCCACAGGGGGCTGGTCTAGGTGCTGTTGGAACCCTTCAGCTGGGTCCCACCTGCCAGGCACAGGCCAGGTCATGTTACCTTTCAGACCAGCAGAGCTGTGGGCCACTCCCTGTATCTGAGCTACACCTCACCTGAGACCTCCATGTCTGTTTCATACTCCCTGGGTGAGACATGGGGCTGCTGTTCAGGTCTCCTCAGGGATGCCTGTCTCTGAAAGGCACCTTCATGGACCAGGGCCCACATCCTCGATAATAGCAGGGGAAATAAGTGCACAGGCTAGATGGTAAGAGGGGTACCCCTCAGCTGCATCCTTGACCTGGAAGAGAGAGAGTGACCTGTGCCCCGGAAGATGGGAGGGATGTGCCCAGTGGCTGATGCTGAGGGGCAAAGCTAGATGGGTCAGTGCCTTTTGTCTGCACCATTATTTTTCTTTCTGTATTTCTTCCTTTAATTTTTTGAGACAGTGACTTACTCTGTCACCTGGGCTGGAAGCAGTAGTGCGATCATATCTCACAGCAGCCTCAAACTCCTGGGCTTAAGCAGTCCTTCCACCTCAGCCTCCGGAGTAGCTGGGACTACAGGTGTGCACCACCATACCTGGATAGTTGTTTTTTGTATTTTTTGTACAGACTGGGTTTCGCCATATTGGCCAGGCTGGTGTCAAAGTCCTGGACTCAAGTGATGCTCCTAGATCCACTCTTCCAAAGTGTGGGTAACAGGTGTGAGCCACTGTGCCCAGCCATGCACCATTTTTATAAACCTCATTTCTGGTGACACTTGACTCAGTGTCCCCAGGCTGGAAGTGGACCCCAGGCCCAGCTCTGGAAAGTTTGATGGAAAACCCCAGGAGTAACAGTGGCTGTGACAGTTGCTGACATATTGAGTAATAACTCTGAGCTGTGGGATGGCTGCATGTGACTCTCGCAGAAGCCTATGCAGTCGCTTCTGTTATCTGCATTTCATACCAGCGAAAATGGCGGAAACTGGCAGCAACTTGCTGTGCCACCCTGGGCAACTCCCTTCCTTCTCCAGCTCTCTTATCTAGAACCAGAAGGGTTTCTTCTCAAAGCCACAGGCAAACAGGAGTCGCTGTGTAGGGGGCTCGAGGTGCATGACTTGGGGAGTTCATGAGCCCCAGGGGCCAGGTCCACTGTCCTGACAGTAAGGGAGGGAGAGACGCCACAGGGCAGGCCTCTGGGGCTTCACAGGGTGCACTGGTGCCAGAGCAGATGCTGAGGGATCTCCCCAGAATGTCAGATCAGGATGGAAGGGCACTCCCAGCAGAGAAAACAGCATAACAGAGGAACTGTCCATGGCTGCCCGTGGCTGAAGGCACCCAGGCTGGTGCCCATTGTGGAAGTCTGGTGGCTGAGTGAGGGGTCACTAGATGAACACAGGTTGTGTAGGCTGAGGGCACAGAAATCCCCAAACCACCTTCCTTCCAGGGACTCGTGAAGGCAGGGTGTGCAGGACTCTTGTGACACTGCTCTTCACCCCGTCACAAAACAGGCCAAGCACAGTTCACAGCAGAAACAATTCCAGCATGCAGCAAAATGGCCAAGGAGCACAGTAACTGAAGAAAACTGCTGTCTCCAGGCGGCGGCTTAGTGGAATTCCCCCGCACTTTTTATTTTAGTCAGGTTTTTTGAGGTACAGTTGAGCATCCCAAATCCAAAAATTCAAAATTCAAAACATTCTAAGTGCTCACATGACGCTCAAAGGAAATGCTTATTGAAGCATTTGAGATTTCAGATTGTTCAGTTTTTGAATTTTTGAAATTCTGAATTAGGGATTCTGAACTGGTAAATACACTTAAAATGTTACAAAATCTGAGAAATCCAAAATTCAAAACATCTGGTCCAAGCATTTCAGATAATGGATCCTCAACGTGTATCATTCACATCCTGTGAGGTTTTTCCTTTTTTTTTCAGACAGGGTCTTGCTCTGTCATCCAGGCTGGAGTAGCGTGGTGCAAAGATGGCTCACTGTAGCCTTGAACTCCTGGGCTCAAGTGATCTTCCCACCTCAGCCTTGTGAGTAGCTGGGAATACAGGCATGCGCCACCATGCCCAGCTAAGTGTTCATTCTTTTGTAGAGATGGGGTCTCACTGTATTGCCCAGGCTGGTACAATCTTATTACCACCACCACAATCAAGATACAGAACATGACCCCAGAAAGCTCCCCAGCACCAGGCAACCACTGACCTGTTTTCTGTGTCAGTAGTGTTGCATTTTCCAGACTTCCCCATGAAGGCAGTCAGATAGTGTGTGCCCCGTGAGTCCGGCTTCTTTCATGCAGCGGAGTGTGTTGAGATGCATCTGTCAGTTGCAGGCATATGCCCTGTGAGTCCAGCTTTTGTCAGTTGCAGGTGCCAGGAGTTCAGTCCTTTTTATTGCTGAATAGGCTTCCATCATGAGAGTAAACCACAGGTTTGTTGTTGGTTAGTTCCCCAGCTGAAGGGCATGTGTTTCTAAATTTTAGTGATGGTAGAACGCGGCAATGAACAGGTTTCTGTGTGGACATATGTCTTCATTTCTCTCTCGTAATCCCAAGTTTTGTCCTTATGCATTTTCTAGTGTTTCTATAATAAACAAGTAGTATTTATGCCATAAAAATCAAAATTTAAAACAAATGCAAAGTAAAGCAACTGTGAGATATCATTTTCTGCTCTCAAACCAGCAAGGATTTTGTAAGTGATAGCATCCAGCTTTGTTGAGGGTGCTGTGTGTCAACCATGCAGCCTTTCTGGAGAGCAGTTGGTCAAAACAAGATAAGCTGGACACAGGTATGCCTTTGGGCAGGCGCCTTCACTTCTAAGGATTCAGATATTCACTGGACAGATGTTTGTTGAGCTCCCCGATGCCAGGCCCAGGTAGTGGGTGAGACTCCAGAGGCCCCAGAGCACACCTAGTGGGGGCAGGTCAATTGTCATGCAATTATCCATGCAGAGACAGGGTGAGAAGTTTTGCAAAGAAGTTGGGGACCTCTTGTCCCCTTCTCCAGCCTGCACATGACTTCACTGTCATAGAGAAAGGAGTACCACCCCTGGACTTGCCGGCTGTGTGACCTTGGGCAAGTCACTCCACCTTTCTGAGCCTCAGAGGAAGACAGCTGTTCTGCATCAAAGTCTAAGGCCTTAATGCTTATGGAGACAAGACCGTCTAGCTGGCCTCCCTGTTACTCTACAAAAGGTCTTCTCCTTCCTCAAAAGTCCAGTGAGGTAGTGTTGATGGTTGTACAACTCTGGGAGTATACTGAAGGCAACTGCATTTTATACTTCAGAAGGATGGATTTTTTTTTTATGGTATGTGAAATATAACTCAATAAATCTGCTATTTTATAATAGAAGCTTGAGGCCTGGCATGGTAGCTCATGCCTGTAATCCCAGCACTTTGGGAGGCCAGGGTGGGATCACCTGAGGTCAGGAGTTCAAGACCAGCCTGACCAACACAGTGAAACCCCAGCTCTACTAAAAATGTAAAAATTAGCTGGGCATGGTGGCAGGCACCTGTAATCCCAGCTACTTGGGAGGCTGAGGCAGGAGAATCGTTTGAACCCAGGAGATGGAGGTTGCAGTGAGCCTGAGATCATGTCACTGCACTCCAGCCTGGGTGACAAGAGCAAAACTCCATCTCAAAAAAAAAAAAAAAAAAAAAAAAGGCCAGGTACAGTGGTTCATGCCTGTAATCCCAGCACATTTGGGAGGCCGAGGCGGGTGGATCACAAGGTCGAGATCAAGACCATCCTGGGCAACATGGTGAAACCCCATCTCTACTCAAAAGTACAAAAATTAGCTGGGCATGGTGGCGTGTGATTGTAGTCCCAACTACTTGGGAGGCTGAAGTAGGAGAATTGCTAAACCTTTAAACCCGGGAGGCAGAGGTTGCAGTGAGCCGACATTGTGCCATCCACTCCAGGTCTGGCTACAGAGCGACCAAAAAAGAAAGAAAGAAAGAAAGAAAGAAAAGCTCGAATGTGAGACCAACTCTGCTAAAAACTCTAGTCTGGTGGGAAGCATGAGCCTTGTGAAAATGAGACTTCCAGAAATGAGGAAAACCCCTTCCCAGGTGGATGGAGGGGCCTGCCATGGTTAACTTCAGGAATGTGTGTGTGAACAGAAGTGAGGCGGATTAAGGGACTGCTTGGTTCCCGAAAACAATGTCTCACCTTTGTCACAAAATAGTGTTGGGAAAATCCAATTATTAGAACAACAGAAGGGCCCAGGAATCTCCAGGGACAGAAGCTCTTCTAATCCCCACAGGCTTCATCTGTGCCCCATAGCTTGTGCCCATCCTCTGCCCGTCTTTTGGATGTAATTCCAGATACTTGAGGCCAGATGTGGACAAGAAATCCAAACATAAGACAGCAGTAAAGAAAAAAACCCTGAACCCGGAGTTCAATGAGGTATGAGGGCTGGTAGAGCTTCAGGAAGGCCACTCCTCTGCCCTAAGATGGTAGGGGTGTGGCTGGAGGGGCTGGGTTTTCAAAAGGTTATGGTGGGATGAGGAGGATGGTCAGAGGTGGTGGGGCGGGGCCACATCAGGCCACAGACACGGGGGAGCTGAGGGACCCCTGGGAAGCTCTTGGCAGGACTTGCTGGATGTAGGGCTGGGAGAGGGAAGTGTTGAGGGGAGTCCTGGGTTCCTCTTGAAGGCAACAGGGCAAAGAGGAGTTGAAGATGGGGGAAGCTCTGTGTGGGGCAAGGGGAGTCACGGTGCCCTGGGGACCCCAGAACAGTCTTCATCCCAGGAGGGTCAGTATGGCTGGAAACATGGATTCCCCCCAAGGAACAAGAAGGAAAGAAGAGCAGAGGGGCCTCAGGTAGAGCCCACACCACAGCAGTGATCCAGGGGCAGACAGGGGGCCAAGGAAATGCTTCCAGAGAGCAAGGGGGATCCCGGGTGGAAGAGAGGGTCCCAGAAGCTTAGAGAGAGAGGGACCCACAGAGTAGGGAGAGGTCAGCAAAGCCAGGCCCCAGGGAGGCCCAGGATGACGGGGACTGGGGCGTGCAGAACCTCTGCAGTCAGGAGGCCCCCGGGATATGGGCAGAGCAGGCTCAGGGACACGGAGCAAGTGAGCGAGGGGATGGGGTCCTGGAGACCCCAGCAGAGCTTGGGGGAAGTAGGCAAGACACATGGGCATCCACCCCTCATCCACCCTGAGTGCTGACCACCCCCGCCCTCCTCATTCTGCACCCCTCACACCCTCCTGAGTGCTGACCACCCCCGCCCTCCTCGTTCCCCACCCCTCACACCCTCCTGAGTGCTGACCACTCCTGCCCTCCTCATTCCCCACCCCTCATACCCTCCTGAGTGCTGACCACCCCGCCCTCCTCATTCCCCCACCCCTCACACCCTCCTGGCCACTGGCCGAGGCCCAGGCCTCGTGGCATCAGCGCTAACTCCATTCTGGCCAGCAGGAGTTCTGCTATGAGATTAAGCATGGGGACCTGGCCAAGAAGTCCCTGGAGGTCACCGTGTGGGATTACGACATTGGGAGATCCAACGATTTCATTGGTAAGGGGGCACAGTGGGAACACTGTCTCGCTGCCTGTCCTGGCTTAGGCCACTGACCCTCCTTCCTGGCCCCTGGGGAAAGCTGGAGCCACAGACCAACTGCCCTCAGACCTTCTCCAGCCTGACCCCTGTGCCCCAGAAAGGGACAGGCCAAGAGAGGGAAGGAGTTGTGGGAGGGCCACACAGCAGTCTGTGATGGAGTGGGGACAGGAGACGGTGATGGGCAGCACCTTGGGCTGGACTCTGAGCCCTCGGGATTCCCAAATTCCTGGTGGGCCTGGTGACTGCACATAGTGGGGCTGCTGGCCCTTTCTCCCCTCTTCCAGCCCCCATTCCTTGGCCCTGACACTGCCTCTGCACCCTGCCTCTAGCCCTGCCCTGGTGGAAGAGGGGCAGGATGACAGGGCTAGAGCATGGCTTGGAGGTCAGCTCCTGTCCAAGCTCAGAACCCAGCGGGCAGGGGGAGAAGCCGGCCTTGGAGCACAGAACCTGGGAGGGAGCATGGGCCCCAGGCCGAGGAGTCAGAGGGTCCCTGTGCCCCAGCTGCCCCTCCCATCCTCCTGCAGGTGGCGTGGTTCTGGGCATTAATGCCAAGGGGGAGCGTCTGAAGCACTGGTTCGACTGCCTGAAGAACAAGGACAAGCGCATTGAGCGCTGGCACACACTCACCAGCGAGCTCCCGGGGGCTGTGCTCAGCGACTGATGCCTGCCCACCACCACCAGCCCCGTGCCACCTGCGCCCAGCACGGCCAGCCCCAGGCTTCCCCAGCAGCCACCACAGCCTGTGGCTCCCACGTCGGGGTAGATCTAGGACCCCTGTTGGATGCAGAGCCACCGCAGTCCCCGTGTGTAGGACTTGGAGGGCTCAGCCACTCTGGGATGGGGAGGGCAGGGAGCTGGGGTGGGGCTCTCAGCCCTCTGGTGCCCAAGAGGCCAGTGGTGGAAGGAGACCTCAGCATGTGTCCAGGGGAAGGGGACAGGGCCACCTGGGGCAAGGGCCCTTCTAGAGGCCAGCCCAGGCTGAGAGGACAGGAGTGCGGGTCATGCTGAGGGGCAATGGGAACGGAGGAGGGAGGTGGTGAGGAGGCAGGCAGGTGGAGGATGAGACCTTGAAGATCGGCTGCTCCCAGATGTAGCCCAAGAAAGACTGACTGCATCCCTCATCTCTGTCACCTGCTGGGCAGGTGGAAGAAGCGGGCCTGCAAGCCAGAAGTCTGCCAGAGTTCCCCGAGGCTCCTGATGAGGGGCAGACTGGTACATGCTTCACTCAGTGATTCCACAAGCACTGGGGGTAAATGAGACATAGGGCCTGCCCTCAGGGAGTTCCCATCAGGGAACTGGGAACAAACCATTCCAACTGTGGCAAGAAATACCAAGACCAGCCTGGCTAGTCTGCAAGTACCTTGGGCTCTGTTTACTGCTGAGAGGTCAGGGAAAAGCAGTCCCAGTATTTGTGTGGTCACAAAGGCTTGGAGGAGAGAGAAAGCTGATGGGATCAGGGAGCTGCAGACCCAGGGCCTCCTCACTGGGCCAGGGTTTGTTAGGAAGGCGTGAGGCTCGAGGCAGGAGGTGGGGGAAGTGACGGAAGCACCATGGAGACGTTGGTGCAGGGTCAACGTCAGACTTCAGACGCAAGTCTCCCACTTCGATCTCTTTCTCCACCTGACGGACCTCAAGGACAGCCCACCCCCTCCTCTTTCCCTGCATAAGCATCAAGTCAACTGCAGTGGAGAAGAGGGTCCCTTTTGCTTGGAAAAAGCAAGAATTTCTCCACGTCCTCACTCTGCCCTTTACCCTCCTCTCTGCTTCCTGGCTCACACTGAGTACTGGGAGCCTCCAGGTGGTTGCTCATGGCATCTTGGCCCTACCACGGCCACAGATGTCCCTTTGGGAGTAGCTGGTGGCAGTCCAGGGCCTTGTCTCTGGGAGGCCTGTGGGGCCAGGTCTCCCCTTGCAGGAGCTGAGCAAGAGTCACCCTGCTTGGTGGGCCTGTCCACTCCCCTGAGTTAGGCTCTCCAAGAAGGGCTTGAGAGGATCTGAATCTTGGGGCTCAGGGCTGAAGCCAGCAAACTTTGCCTGCCTACTAAGGGGCCCTCAGGAATGCTGGGTGAACAGATGCAGAGCCAAAGAGTTGCACAGCTGGAGTTCCAGTGTGTGATGGAGACAGAGGACCAGAGAGGGCAGGTGACCTGCCCAGGGCTCTCCAGCCCCTACACAGCTGGAACCAGGATCCAGGGCCCCCAGCCCAGAGTGCCGGACACCACACTTGAGGGGTACTGGCATCTGAGGTCACCCGAGAGATCCTGCTGGCTGCTAGCCTGGGGCTCACCTGCCTGCTGCCCGCCCTTCAGCACTGGTAACGGGTCTCACAGGCACGAGGATGGGAACTTCCACTGCAGACAAAAAGCACACCACCGCCCAAGTTCCAGGGTCATGATTTGAATTACACCAAGTGCCCATCAGCCCTGTCCCAGGTTGCAGAGGAAACAGGACTCCAGCCCCCACACATTCCCTGGCCACCTGCTGCTCATGGAGCCTTATTTCCCTATCTTTAGGAAGGCTTTTGTATGTGGCAGAACTCATCTTCACAGCCCTGCAAGCTGGGTTTGACTCTGCCCCATCTTGTAGGTGAAAACAGGTTCCCAGAGTCTGAGCAGTTTGTCAAGGCCAAACAACCAGGAAGGGGTGAGCCAGGACTCAAACCCAAGTCCTCTGACTGCCACTTTCTCTCTCTGGGGATCAGTACCCCCAGTTCCTTCCCTCCTGGTCTGTCAGAGACTCAGCAGAGACCCCAGGTGGAGACTCAGTGAGCTCTGGTGCACGATAGGGACCTGGGGTCTTGTCACTGTCCTGCCACCTTGTCTGCTGGCTTTGAAACCATCCATGCTACTTCAGGCTCCCCCAGAGGTGCCTAACCCAGTCCCAGAATTCAGCCACCCTACCCCAGCCTCTGCAGGTTGAGGCAAAGGCTCCTCTTTTCTCCATGCAGCCAGAATGGAGACCCTTTGGGGACCTAAGGTAAGAGGCGGTCCATATCTAAAAGGCCTGGTGTCTAGCTAAGCTCTGGGTATCTTCTTAGCTTTGCTTTTTGAGCGGGGGTGGGGGGTGGGGGAGGTGGGGGGTGGTGGGGGGGTGGGTCTCATGCAAAGCTCTGGCTATCTTCTTTGCCTTTTGGGGGGAGGTCTCATTCAGAGAGGAGACTTGACAGCCTGTTTGAAGACACGGAAGTGATGAACGGCAAAGGTAGAAGAGGCTGTGTTATGGCTGTGTTAAGAGCCACCTGGTTATGGCTTCCTTAATTCAGCGCGTGGGCGGAAGGGCCCTGTAGGGGTACAGCTGGGACAAGAACCCGGAACTCCAGGCCCCTAGTGCAGGCCCTGTCCTGACCAGGCTGTGCAAATGGGGCTGGACCCGAAAGGTGGGGACAGTCAGGCTGGGAGGTGGGGCTCATTGGCCACCCAGCCCAGGGGCAGCGCGGCCACTCCGGCAGGAACCCCCCGCCAGGAAGTTTGGAAATCGTCCTTACCTAGGATCCCTGCTTGGTTCTAGATCCCATGCAGATTCTCTCTCTCAAAGTGCGTTGACTCCAAACGGGCATTTTTCCTCGGGTACATCAGCCCCACAAAGACAGGAAATTGATGCCAAAACAAAAGTCATTCCAAAGTCAGGTGTCAGTAATGAGGTGCCGCGTTCAACCCTGCCCCGCCCGCCGCCAGCAGTAGGCAATTCCAACGGGCCTGTCTTCCAGCCCTGAAGCGGTCACCTCCTGACCTCTAGTGGCCAGCGAGGGAACTGCGCCCGTCAGCACTAGCCAGTCCCCAACGGGCCCGACATCCAGCCCCTAAGCAGTCACCTACCGGCCTCTAATAGCGAGTGAGGGAACTGCGCCCCGCCCGCCGAGCCCAGGCCGTGCATGCCCTGCCCATGGTTCGTTCCTTCGCCAAGCAAGCGAACCTCCCGATGCATGGACTGTGGCTGTCGCCGACGCAGACTTTCGTGCGCTGCTTAACACTGTTTTGCTACCATGTGAAGGCTGCAGACACTGTCCTCAAACTACAGCCCCACAACACAAGTTTTGTACTTTGGTCTGACCCACCCAAAGGTGTCCTTTTAAAGTCTTATTTGTTAATATTTATAACGACATATAATCCAAAGTAAACAGAAACGTCACATTGCAATTTCATTGTCTTGGTGAGACTCTTGTTTTAATAGATTTGGTGGTGGGGCAGTGGCTCATGTCTGTAAGTCCTAGTACTTTTGGAAGTTGAGGCGGGAAGTGTGCTTAAGGCCAGTTTCGAGACCAGCCTGGTCAACATGGAGAAAACCCATCTTTACACACACATACTTAGCCTGGTGTGGTCTGTACACACATACTCTCTGACAATTAGCCTGGCATGGTGGAACACACCTGTAGCCCCAGCTATTTTGGAGGCAGAGGTAGGAGGGTCTCTTGAACCTGGGGCGTGGAGGTTACAGTGAGTTGAGATCATGCCACTGTGCGCCAACCTGGGCAACAGAGGGAGACTATAAAAAAAAAAAAAAAAAAAAAAGAACTTGGAGGGGAGAGTGGAAAGACGGAGGAAAAGGCAACTGAAACAATACAGTCTTGTTGTTATTCACCAGGAACCCATTTGATGTAGGCCCCCAAGTTACAGATGGGGAAACTGAGGCCCAATAAGGTTAAAATACTTGTGCGGAATCACATGGCTGGTCAATGGCAGAAGCAGAATTTGAATGGAAGCTGCACAAGACTTTTTTCACCATGACATGTTGGCCATGCTATTGTGCACTCATGCAACAAACAGCTGTGGAGTGGTTTGACTCTAATCCTAGTCCCTGTCTGAGGCGCCAAGAGTCTTGAAATTTGGAAGGTAATTTAACACATGTACTACTTAGGTTTTGAGGGAGAAAAATAAACCTTCCTAACCACAGATAAGTGGATGAGGACTAGTATCAATCCCCACACTTTATATTTTCATTCCACCTTGTTAGAAAGTGTTGACCAATTGTTGAATACAGTTTATTGTATATCATTCTTTATGTCAGATAGAAACTTTTCAAGAGATACAAGCCTTTGCTTTCTAACATCGACTAAAGAATAAAATGCATTATGTCACTGAATGTACAAACTTCTCAATGTCTTTCTTCTATGTCTCACCTTAGAATCAGGCTCAGGGTGAGAGTCTGGGGTCACTGTTAGGGGTTTGGAGTTTAGGGTTCAAGTTCAGGTTAGGGTCAGGGTTAGGGTAAAGGTTAGAGTCAGGGATAGGGTTAGGGTTTTGCATAATCAATAGGCATCTCATTTGCATGTATGATATTTCATGAATGTTCATGAGGAGAGCATGAATATTCATGGCTTAGGGGCAGGGTTGGGCTCCTAACCCTAATTAGGATCAGGTTCACAGGGTTCCACTCAGAACCCTGACGAGGGTCAGGGTTCAGGTTAGGGAGAGGGTCGGCGTACAAGGGAGCCCCAGGGAGAGTCTAGTGTTATTTTGAAAAATTTTTTTTCTTTTTTGACTTGTCTTTTGTTTTCTCTTTTTAGGGTTTGGTTTCTGGATCGTGTTGGGTTGGTTTCCTTCTGAAAACATTTTTTTTAAAGGGGATGAGATTCTATGGGATACAGGTGAAACCAAGGGGGGGTGTCATGTAAATATGACGTCATCAAATAGGGTGTCCAAGAAAGATGACGTCACATGTGGCCCAGGAACATGACGTCATACAAGATGGCAGCCACCAGGAAGAGGTTAGGAGTCCGAATAGGCTTCACAAAAGTAGGAAGGCTGGGTAGGCAGGCACCGTCCAGGCTTGTGTGCCCTCCATGCTCGTGTGCCCTGAGGGGTGTGGTGTGTTTTAATTTGGGGTGTCTCATTTGCATATCTAAATATTCACGGAGAGATTTGAATTTCTGGTTCCCAGCAGGTGGAGGGGGCCTGCCCCAGGGATGTTTGGGGGGGTCATTGGCATGCTTGTTTGCATATCATGTAAATCGGCATGCAGGGTTTCCCCTGGTGCAGGGGAGCAGGTCCCTGGGGTTTCTTTGGGGTCGTCATTTGCATGCTTATAAATATTCATCAGGGAAGTCTATACCAGGGTCCCGGGTGCAGGGGGAAGGGTGGGGGAGTGATTGGGGGCTCCCAGGGGGGCTCTGGGCAGGGGCGTGGGGTTCGGGCTAGGGTTAGGGACTCCTTGGAGTTAGGGGCTCCCCGAGTTTAGGGGAAGGGAGCCACTGTTGGGCTCTGCTGTGCCGTGCTGTGCTGTGCTGTGGTGCCAGTGAGTTGCCTGTGGTTGTTGGGGATTGGGAGAAGTTTTGTTTTGTCTTTTTTGTTTTCTGTTTTTTTGTTTTACAGAGGGCACTCGGTGAGGGGTCTGGGTTCGGGGGTGTCTGTCAGGGAGAGAGCCCGGGTTTCTGGAGACGGTGGGGGATGTTATAAAATGTCGTCAGATTCTAAGGGTTACAGGTACATCCAAGATAGTGGCATCTGAGATTATGACGTTACCAAAGATGGCAACCAGGGAGGATGAAGACACCCGGGCCCGGGAATATGCTGTCATCCAATATGACCATCGCCCAGAAGAGGATAAGAGTCTGAATAGGGCCCCTCCATACCAGTTACGTTGCTGGGGAAGGCAGGAACAGAGTCAGGTTAAAGTGATGGGCTGGCAGGGAGGCAGGTAGGGTCCATTGAGGCTCGGTGTATTTTGTTTTTGGCTGGGGTTAGAGTTAGGGTTACGGATAGGGTTAGGGTTAGGGTTTAGGGTTTGGATTTGGGTTAGGGTTAGGGTTCAGGTTAGGGTTTAGGGTTAGCGTTAGGGTCAATATTTTGAGAGTGTGTATCCTTTTTATAACAGAGTCCAAATAGAGTGTGTATATTTTTTATAATAGTATTTTGAGATTTTGTGTATTTTTTATAATAGTAGAAATAGAGTGTATGTATTTTTTATAACAGTATAAATAGAGGGTGTGTATTTTTTATAACAGAGTATTTGGAGAGGTTGTATATTTTTTATAACACAGTATAAATAGAGTGTGTATATTTCTTAGAGTACAAATAGAGGGTGTATATTTTTTATAACAGAGTCCAAATAGAGTGTGTATATTTTTTATAACAGAGTATTTAGAGAGTGTGTACATTTTTAAAATCAGAGTATAAATATAGCGTGTATATTTTTTAAAACAGAGTGCAAATAGCGTGTGTATATTTTTTATAACAGAGTAGAAATAGAGTGTGTATTTTTTTATAACAGAGTACAAATAGAAGGTGTATATTTTGTATTAAAAAGCATAAATAGAGTGTGTATATTTTTTATAAGAGTATTTTGGGAGTTTGTATATTTCTTAGAGTAGAAATAGAGTGTTTATATTTTTATAATGGAGTACAAATAGAGTGTGTGTGTTTTTTATAATAGAGTATTTGGAGAGTTTGTATATTTTTTATAACAGTACAAATAGAGTGTGTATATTTCTAATAGCAGAGTACATATAGGTTGTGTATATTTTTTATAACAGAGTATTTTGAGAGTCTGTGTATTTTTTATAACAGAGTATTTAAAGAGTGTATAGTTTCCATAACAGAGTACAACTAGAAAGTGTACATTTTTTATAACAGACTGCAAATAGCGTGTGTATATTTTTTGTAACAGAGTACAAATAGAAAGTGTATATTTTTTATAACAGAGTATTTTGTGAGTGTGTATATTTTTTATAACAGAGGACGAATAGGGAGTGGATTTTTTTATAGCAGAGTGTTTTGTGAGTGTGTATATTTTTATAACAGTACAGAGTGTGTATATTTTTTATAACACAGTAGAAATAGAGTGTGCACATTTTTGTAAGAGTACAATTAGAGTGAGTTTATTTTATTTTATTTATTTATTTGAGGCGGAGTCTTACTCTGTCACCAGGCTGGAGTGCAGTGGCACAATCTCGACTCACTGCAACCTCTGCCTGGGTTCAAGCGATTCTTTTGCCTCAGCCTCCTGAGTAGCTGGGACCACAGGCACGTGCCACCACACCCAGCTAATTTTTGTATTTTTTGTAGAGACGGTTTCACCATGGCCAGGATGGTCTCGATCTCTTGACCTCGCGATCCGCCTGCCTTGGCCTCCCAAAATGCTGGGATTACAGGCGTGAGCCACTGTGCTCGGCCTATTTTTTATAACAGAGTGTATAGCAAGTGTGTATATATTTCATTATGGAGTATATAGAGAGTGTATATGTTTTTTATAGCAGAGTAGAGAGTGTGTATATTTTTTATAACAGAGTATATAGATGTGTATAACAGAGTATATAGATGTGTATAGAGTGTGTATATTTTTTATAGCCAAGTATATACAGAGTGTGCATGTAACAAAGTATACAGAGATTATTATGACAGGAATGTGAAAGGCACCAGGTGTGTACCTTTGCCAGGAGCTGTTTCTAGGGAGAAAGGCATGGACATATATATATTTGTCAGATTGCTGCTGAAGATCTCATGCATCAGCCACAGGGGATCTTAAGTCTTGGTTATAGGTTTTATTGTGTTTTATTTTGTGGGTCATATAGAGCACATTTCCCCTGTACAGGAAAGGTGTTTTCTGCCATCTTTTGAGGAAATCTAGTGAACCATAAAATATTAGAGTCAGCAACCAAAATTATTAAGCACTGTGCTAGGCTCTCAGCCACAGTAGTTTGCAGGGATTCCAAGATGGGTACCAGCTCCTTACCTGCCAGGAGCCCACAATTGAAGAGTCGAAGCCTTTCAAATGTGCATCCTCTTTACATCTGTACAATGCCGCCAGTAATACGATGAGCCAAAGCTTTACATTGTGAGAGTAGAAAGTCCAGGAAGGGCTAAAGACATTTTATCTGTATTTCTTAATTTCAATCCTAATTTCAAATCTTGGATGCATTTTAACCTCATAGCAGCTTTCGTTTTTCCTGGGCTGTTGGTGTGCTTCACTTGCACTGTACCTTGAATTTAAAGTGGAAAAATGTCATACCTGTGTCTCCAAGTCCTGCATTGTTTCTGGAAGATCTGGTAACAGCATTAGCAGAGCAGCTGTAGCTGGGTAGCTGCCACCTCCTTAGGAGTCTGCCCCTCGCTCCTGCCTTCTCTGTTGTCTGGACCCAGTGGGTACTTGTCCTGCATTCCTCTAGTACATCTTTATTTCTTTTTGGTGTCACTTGTCTTTTGCCTGAAGGGCTTTTGTTTTAGTGTGGGTCTGCTGGTGATAAATTCTTCTACTGTTTGTGTCTGCCTGAAAAAGTATTTTGCCTTCATTTTTGAAAGCAGTTTTTGCTGAATTTACATTTTTAGCTTGATAGTTCCTTTGAGTACTTTAAAGATATACTCTACTGTCTGCTTGCATCGTTTCATGATGAAAAATCTGTCATCTTTACACAATGTTCCTTTTAAAACACGTCACGGATTATGATGTGCCTCGGTGTATTATTTTTCCTTGGTTTCTTGTGCTTGGAAATTTTTGAATTTCTTGGATCTGTGAGTTTATTGTTTCCATAAAATTTGGAGAATTTTACGGTATTTTTCGAATATTTTTTCTGACCCCCGCACTTTGTCTTCTCCTTTGGAGATTCTCATTATTCCTGTATTAGTTGCTTGAAGTTGTCTCACAGCTCATTTGTACTCCCTTGACTTTTTAAACATTATGCTTTCTCTCTGTTGCACTGTGGATAGTTTCTATTGCTGCCCCTTCAAGTTCACTAATATTTTCCTTTTCAATGTCAAAACTGCTGTGAGGCCCATCCTGCGTACTTTGAATTTTATACATTGTAGTTCTGTGTCTAAAAGTTCTGAAAGTTATATATATGTGTGTTTTTCAATGCCCTGTCTTTAATCTTTTAAAACCAGGAACACAGTTATAAAAACAGTTTTGATGTCCTTGTCTGCAGATCCTATCACTTGGGTCAGTTTCAGTGGATTACCTCCTCACTGCGGGTCCTGCCCTGCTGGTGCTTTCTGTGCCTAGTAATTTTTGATCAGATGCCAGAGGTAACATTTGCCTTGGTGGGTGTTGTATATTTTTGTATTCCTATGAGTATTCTGGAGCTTTATTATGAGTTGCAGATTTTTTTGGAAGCAGTTTGCTTCTTTCAGATCTTGCTATTAACATCCGTTAGGCAGAACCAGAGCAGTGCTCAATCGAGGGCTAATGAGCGCCCACCCTCAAGGTAAGGAGCCTCATTACACTCTACCCAACTGTGTTAGTCCGATTTGCATTGCTGTAAAGGAATACCTGAGGCTGGGTAATTTATAAAGAAAGAGTTTTATGTGGCTCACAGTTCTGCAGGCTGTACAAGTATGGCACCAGCATCTGCTGGCTTCCGGGAGGCCTCAGGGAGCTTTTACACATGGTGGAAGGTGAAGGCAGGGTGTCCCATGGCAAGAAAGGGAGCAAGAGAGAGAGGAGGAGGTGCCGGGCTCTCTTAAACCACCGGCTTCCATATGAACTCAGAGAACTCACTCATCATCCCCACAAGGACAGCACCAAGCCGTTTATGGGGGATCTGCCCAAACACCCCCCACTACCACATTGGAGGTCACATTTCCACGTGAGATTTGGAGGGACGCACCGAACTGTACCACTAGGGCCTTTTTAACCTGGTGCCAGCTCTTTGTGAGCATGGGGCATGGTTACCTTCAGTCTTTCGGTGGTTCTTTCCCTGGCCCTGGGTCTTCTCCCTACATGCACACCATAAGCAGTATTCGGCTGTCTACCTGGGAACCCTCTGTAGATCTTCAAACTTCTTTCTCTGCAGATTCTCAAACCATGTCCTATCAACTCTAGCCATCTTGGTTCCATTCCCCATTCCCTCACCTTGGGAGGCCACCTAGTCTCTTTTTGGGTTTCTTTCTTCCTGTGTCACAGCCTGAGGACTATCTCATGAGAGTGAGCAGGGGCAGTTAAAAGGCTCATTTCATTAGTGTCCATTCCTCAGGGATTACTGTTCTTCATTGCCTGACGTCTGGTGTCTTGAAAACCACTGTTCTATACATTTTGTCCCTTTTGGCTATTTTGGGTGGGAGGGTCAATCTCATCCCTGTTATTCCATTTTGACTGAAACTTGAAGTTGCCCAGTTCTTCCTCCCTCTCTTTTATTGAGGTGAAATTCAGATCACATAAAGGAACTGTTTAAAGTGAAGAACTGTTCACTTAGTGCATTTACAGTGTTGGGCAGCCACCACTTCCGTCTGGTTCCAAAACACTTCATCACTCTAACCATTAAATAAGCCTTCCCCATGATTCCCTCTCCCCGGCCTCTGGCAACCCCGAGTCTGCATTCTGTCTCTCTGGATTTGCGTATTCTGGACATTTCATATAGAAAGAGTCATATAATTTGTGACCTTCTGTGTCTGGTGTCTTTCACTTAACATGTTTTTAAGGTTCATTCATCAGTACTCATTCCATTTTATGGCTGAAGAATATTTCATTATGCCACATTTTGTTTATCCATTCATCTGTTGATGGCCATTTGATCTGTTTCCATTGTTGGGCCATTGTGAGCAGTGCTACAGGGAAGCCTGGTTACCACTTGTTTTCAGTTTTGGATATGTACCGAGGAGTGGAATTGTTAGTCATATTCTGTACAGCTGAACCATTTTACATTCCCACCAGCAATGTATGAGAGTTGCAGGTTTTCCTTATCTTGGCAACACTTATTTCCTGTTTTTATTATTTATTTATTAATGAATAGAGCCATTTTGGTGGATGTGAAGTAGTCTCATTGTGGGCTTGGTTTGCATTTCCCTGATGATTAATGATATTGAATATCTTTTCATGTTTTTTGGCCATTGTATATCTTCTTTGGAGAAATGTCTGTTCAAATCCTTTGCCTGTTTTTGAGTTGGCTTGTCTTTGTTGTGGAGTTTGACTAATTATTTTTTTAATGGTATCATGAGCAGTTTACCATGGTACAAGTAAAAAATTTTAGCACTCTTCAAATTGAGTTAATTTTTAAGAGAATTTTACTAACTGTTCACTTACTTATTGCATATTTAGGTTGATGGTGGTTTTGCTGTTACTAATAACTTACAAAATAATTTCTGTGTCTCTTTTTCTCATGGGCTGGGTCTGATTTCATGGTGTGTCCTAGATAAGGTGGCATCTTTGGGACCAGTGCTGCTAACAAGTGAATACTGAGAAAGAGGTTAGAGGTGGGAAAATATGGCTGCTGGTTTCACAGAAGGTTCCAGAAACACATAGACAATGTCTTTTCCCTTCACTCTGCTTTCTCACAAAGATATTCCAAAGGGCACCCATTCCTTGGATCATGAGGACCTTAGGTCTAGAATAGAAAGTAGAGTGCTCTCTCTGTTGGGAGGTTCCTATCATAGTCCAAGTGGTAAGAAAACAGATAAGCAATAGTATCTCTCAGAACTGGTTTAAAATATGCCAAATGTGGGATCTTGGCCTCTGCTTTTCTCCAGGGCCAGCCTTGTGCCAAAACTCCGCGGGGTGGGCCTCTTCTACCACATTGAGATAGAGAAAAGTCCAAGACTCCACCTTAGCAACACGGACTTATGATGAATAGAAAAGAATAAGAAAGCTGTGATTTTTTTTTGAAAGTAAAAGTTTTAAAAAAATGTGTTGAACATAATAGACTGTCAACCATGCTATCAGACTTAAAATTATAGCTGGACCCAGCAGACTCACAATGTAAATTTGACAGATAGGGCAACAGGTGAGTGTTGCACAAATGCCTCCCGGGACCATAACTTCAATTCATCTCTGAGGAATCAACGTGAAAGGTCTACTCTCCCGAATACTCATGCCCCTATAATTTCAGGCTCTGTTCTCACCACGTGGATGAATACAACCTTGAACCATGTCTGCATTTTTCATTTTATTTCAGGGAAATTAATTCCTTGCAGGACATGTTGTATGTGAAGTCAGGCATTTTTCCTATCATTGCCTTTGAGCATTGCTGCTTATAATTCTAAGATAGTTGGAGACATTAAAAGGAACCCAGGAGAAATTTGTAGTTGAAACAAATAACAACAATGCAATGACTTTGATAAATATTCTTTACCCTTACCCGCACTGGCCTGGAGTTCAGTCAGCTCTTTTTTTTTTTTTTTTTTTTTTTAATTTTTTATTGGATTATAGGTTTTGGGGTACATGAGCAGAGCATGCCAGACAGTTGCGTAGGTACACACATGGCAGTGTGCTTTGCTTTTCTTCTCCCCTTCACCCACATTTGGCATTTCTCCCCAGGCTATCCCTCCCCACCTCCCCCTCCCACTGGCCCTCCCCATTTCCCCCCAATAGACCCCAGTGTTTAGTACTCCCCTTTCTGTGTCCATGTGTTCTCATTTTTCATCACCCACCTATGAGTGAGAATATGCGGTGTTTCATTTTCTGCTCTTGTGTCAGTTTGCTGAGGATGATGTTTTCCAGATTCATCCATGTCCCTACAAATGACACGAACTCATCATTTCTGATTGCTGCATAATATTCCATGGTGTATATGTGCCACATTTTTCCAATCCAGTCTATTATCAATGGGCATTTGGGTTGATTCCAGGTCTTTGCTATTGTAAACAGTGCTGCAATGAACATTCGTGTACATGTGTCCTTATAGTAGAACGATTTATAGTCTTTTGGATATATACCCAGTAATGGGATTGCTGGGTCAAATGGAATTTCTATTTCTAAGGCCTTGAGGAATCGCCACACTGTCTTCCACAATGGTTGAACTAATTTACACTCCCACCAACAGTGTAAAAGTGTTCCTTTTTCTCCACATCCTCTCCAGCATCTGTTGTCTCCAGATTTTTTGATGATCGCCATTCTAACTGGCGTGAGATGGTATCTCAATGTGGTTTTGATTTGCATCTCTCTGATGACCAGTGACGATGAGCATTTTTTCATATGATTGTTGGCCTCATATATGTCTTCTTTCGTAAAGTATCTGTTCATATCCTTTGCCCACTTTTGAATGGGCTTGTTTGTTTTTTTCCTGTAAATCTGCTTGAGTTGTTTGTAAATTCTGGATATCAGCCCTTTGTCAGATGGGTAGACTGCGAAAATTTTTTCCCATTCTGTTGGTTGCCGATCCACTCTAGTGACTGTTTCTTTTGCCGTGCAGAAGCTGTGGAGTTTCATTAGGTCCCATTTGTCTATTTTGGCTTTTGTTGCCAATGCTCTTGGTGTTTTGTTCATGAAGTCCTTGCCTACTCCTATGTCCTGGATAGTTTTGCCTAGATTTCCTTCTAGGGTTTTTATGGTGCCAGGTCTTATGTTTAAGTCTTTAATCCATCTGGAGTTAATTTTAGTGTAAGGTGTCAGGAAGGGGTCCAGTTTCTGCTTTCTGCACATGGCTAGCCAGTTTTCCCAACACCATTTGTTAAACATGGAATCCTTGCCCCATTGCTTATTTTTGTCAGGTTTATCAAAGATTGTATAGTTGTATGTATGTTGTGTTGCCTCCGGTGCCTCTGTTTTGTTCCATTGGTCTATATCTCTGTTTTGGTACCAGTACCATGCTGTTTTGATTACTGTAGCCTTGTAGTATAGTTTGAAATCCGGTAGTGTGATGCCCCCCACTGTGTTCTTTTTGCTTAGAATTGACTTGGCTATGCGGGCTCTCTTTTGGTTCCATATGAAGTTCATGGTGGTTTTTTCCAGTTCTGTGAAGAAAGTCAATGGTAGCTTGATGGGGATAGCGTTGATTCTGTAAATTACTTTGGGCAGTATAGCCATTTTCACAATATTAATTCTTCCTAACCATGAACATGGAATGTTTCTCCATCTGTTTGTGTCCTCTCTGATTTCGTTGAGCAGTGGTTTGTAGTTCTCCTTGAAGAGGTCCCTTACGTTCCTTGTGAGTTGTATTCCAAGGTATTTTATTCTTTTTGTAGCAATTGCGAATGGCAGTTCGCTCTTGATTTGGCTTTCTTTAAGTCTGTTATTGGTGTAGATGAATGCTTGTGATTTTTGCACGTTGATTTTATATCCTGAGACTTTGCTGAAGTTGTTTATCAGTTTCAGGAGTTTTTGGGCTGAGGTGATGGGGTCTTCTAGGTATACTATCATGTCGTCTGCAAATAGAGACAATTTGGCTTCCACCTTTCCTATTTGAATACCCTTTATTTCTTTTTCTTGCCTGATTGCTCTGGCTAGAACTTCCAGTACTATATTGAATAGGAGTGGTGAGAGAGGGCATCCTTGTCTAGTACCAGATTTCAAAGGGAATGCTTCCAGTTTTTGCCCATTCAGTATGATATTGGCTGTTGGTTTGTCATAAATAGCTTTTATTACTTTGAGATACGTTCCATCAATACCGAGTTTATTGAGGGTTTTTAGCATAAAGGGCTGTTGAATTTTGTCAAATGCCTTCTCTGCGTCAATTGAGATAATCATGTGGTTTTTGTTTTTGGTTCTGTTTATGTGGTGAATTACGTTGATAGACTTGCGTATGTTGAACCAGCCTTGCATCCCTGGGATGAATCCTACTTGATCATGATGAATAAGTTTTTTGATTTGCTGTTGCAATCGGCTTGCCAATATTTTATTGAAGATTTTTGCATCTATGTTCATCATGGATATTGGCCTGAAGTTTTCTTTTCTCATTGGGTCTCTGCCAGGTTTTGGTATCAGGATGATGTTGGTCTCATAAAATGATTTGGGAAGGATTCCCTCTTTTTGGATTGTTTGAAATAGTTTTAGAAGGAATGGTACCAGCTCCTCCTTGTGTGTCTGGTAGAATTCGGCTGTGAACCCGTCTGGACCTGGGCTTTTTTTGTGAGGTAGGCTCTTAATTGCTGCCTCAACTTCAGACCTTGTTATTGGTCTATTCATAGTTTCAGCTTCCTCCTGGTTTAGGCTTGGGAGGACACAGGAGTCCAGGAATTTATCCATTTCTTCCAGGTTTACTAGTTTATGTGCATAGAGTTGTTTGTAATATTCTCTGATGATGGTTTGAATTTCTGTGGAATCTGTGGTGATTTCCCCTTTATCATTTTTTATTGCATCTATTTGGTTGTTCTCTCTTTTATTTTTAATCAATCTGGCTAGTGGTCTGTCTATTTTGTTGATCTTTTCAAAAAACCAGCTCTTGGATTTATTGATTTTTTGAAGGGTTTTTCATGTCTCAATCTCCTTCAGCTCAGCTCTGATCTTAGTAATTTCTTGTCTTCTGCTGGGTTTTGAGTTTTTTTGATCTTGCTCCTCTAGCTCTTTCAATTTTGACGATAGGGTGTCAATTTTGGATCTCTCCATTCTCCTCATATGGGCACTTATTGCTATATACTTTCCTCTAGAGACTGCTTTAAATGTGTCCCAGAGGTTCTGGCACGTTGTGTCTTCGTTCTCATTGGTTTCGAAGAACTTCTTTATTTCTGCCTTCATTTCATTGTTTACCCAGTCAACATTCAAGAGCCAGTTGTTCAGTTTCCATGAAGCTGTGCGGTTCTGGGTCGGTTTCTGAATTCTGAGTTCTAACTTGATTGCACTATGGTCTGAGAGGCTGTTTGTTATGATTTCAGTTGTTTTTCATTTGTTGAGCAGTGCTTTACTTCCAATTATGTGGTCAATTTTAGAGTAGGTGTGATGTGGTGCTGAGAAGAATGTGTATTCTGTGGATTTGGGGTGGAGAGTTCTGTAAATGTCCACCAGGTTTGCTTGCTCCAGGTCTGAGTTCAAGCCCTGGGTATCCTTGTTGATTTTCTGTCTGGTTGATCTGTCTAGTATTGACAGTGGAGTGTTAAAGTCTCCCACTATTATTGTGTGGGAGTCTAAGTCCTTCTGTAAGTCATTAAGAACTTGCCTTATGTATCTGGGTGCTCCTGTGTTGGGTCCATATATGTTTAGGATCGTTAGCTCTTCTTGTTGTATCGATCCTTTTACCATTATGTAATGGCCTTCTTTGTCTCTTTTGATCTTTGTTGCTTTAAAGTCTATTTTATCAGAGATGAGAATTGCAACTCCTGCTTTTTTTTGCTTTCCATTAGCTTGGTAAATCTTCCTCCATCCCTTTATTTTGAGCCTTTGTGTATCCTTGCATGTGAGATGGATTTCCTGGATACAGCACACTGATGGGTTTTGGATTTTTATCCAATTTGCCAGTCTGTGTCTTTTGATTGGTGCATTTAGTCCATTTACATTTAGGGTTAATATTGTTATGTGTGAATTTGATACTGCCATTTTGATGCTAATTGGCTGTTTTGCCTGTTAGTTTTTATAGATTCTTCATTATGTTGAAGCTCTTTAGCATTCAGTGTGATTCTGGAATGGCTGGTACTGATTGATCCTTTCTATGTGTAGTGCCTCTTTTAGGAGCTCTTGTAAAGCAGGCCTGGTGGTGACAAAATCTCTGAGTACTTACTTGTTCGCAAAGGATTTTATTCTTCCTTCACTTCTGAAGCTCAGTTTGGCTGGATATGAAATTCTGTGTTGAAAGTTGTTTTCTTTAAGAATGTTGAATATTGGCCCCCACTCTCTTCTGGCTTGTAGTGTTTCTGCTGAGAGATCTGCTGTGAGTCTGATGGGCTTCCCTTTGTGGGTGACCCGACCTTTCTCTCTGGCTGCCCTTAGTATTCTCTCCTTTATTTCAACCCTGTTGAATCTGACGATTATGTGCCTTGGGGTTGCTCTTCTTGCGGAATATCTTTGTGGTGTTCTCTGTATTTCCTGCAATTGAGTGTTGGCTTGTCTTGCTAGGTGGGGGAAATTTTCCTGGATGATGTCCTGAAGAGTATTTTCCAGCTGGGATTCATTCTCTTCGTCCCCTTCTGGTACACCTATCAAACGTAGGTTAGGTCTTTTCACATAGTCCCACATTTCTTGGAGACTTTGTTCATTCCTTTTTGCGCTTTTTTCTCTGATCTTGGTTTCTCGTTTTATTTCATTGAGTTGGTCTTTGACTTCAGATATTCTTTCTTCTGCTTGGTCAATTCGGCTATTGAAACTTGCGTTTGCTTCGCGAAGTTCTCGTATTGTGTTTTTCAGCTCCTTTAATTCATTCATATTCCTCTCTAAGGTATCCATTCTTGTTATCATTTCCTCGAATCTTTTTTCAAATCTTTTTTCAAGGTTCTTAGTTTCTTTGCATTGATTTAATACATGATCTTTTAGCTCACAAAAGTTTCTCATTATCCATCTTCTGAGGTCTAATTCCGTCATTTCGTCACAGTCATTCTCCGTCCAACTTTGTTCCCTTGCTGGTGAGGAGTTTTGGTCCTTTCTAGGAGGCGATGTGTTCTGGTTTCGGGTGTTTTCCTCCTTTTTGCACTGGTTTCTTCCCATCTTTGTGGATTTGTCCGCTGGTCGTCTGCGTAGTTGCTGACTTTTCGTTTGGGTCTCTGAGTGGACACCCAGAATGTTGATGATGAAGTATTTCTGTTGCTTGGTTTTCCTTCTACCAGTCTAGCCCCTTCGCTGTATGACTGTTGAGGTCTGCTCCAGACCCTGCTTGTCTGGGATGCACCTCTAGTAGCCGTGGCACAGCGAGGGATGCTACCAGTTTCTTTTTCTGCTCTCTTTGTCCTAGGATGATGCCTGCCTAATGACAGTCTTTTGGATATAGACGGGTCAGGGAGCTGCTTGAGGAGACAGTTTGTACTTTATAGGGGTTTAATTGCTGAGCTGTGCACTCTGTTGTTCATTCAGGGCTGTTAGGCTGCTATGTTTGATTCTGCTGCAACACAGCTCATTAAACAACCCTTTTTTTTTTCTCAAATGCTCTGTGTTGAGGGGTTTGGGCTTTATTTTTGGATGTCCGATCAGGTGTCCTGCCCAGCTCGAAGGCAGACTAGCCACTGTTTGGCTGCCGAGGCTCCGCCCTGCTGTTGTGTGATTCGCGCTGTTCCTGCCGGCTCTGCTGTGGTCTCCGCCACGCCCTGCGGCGGAGTCTCTTCGTTGTAGCGTGTTGCCTCAGCAACGGCAGGCTGCGTCAGCAGTGGGCGTGTATCTCAGTAGGGACGGGTTGCCTCGGCAACGGCTGGCTGCGTCAGCAGTGGGCGTGTATCTCAGTTGGGGCGGGTTGCCTCGGCACCGGCTGGCTGCATCAGCAGTGGGCGTGTATCTCAGTTGGGGCAGGTTGCCTCCGTAGTGGTGGACGCCCCTCCCCCACAGAGCGTCTCGGACCGTCTGCCCGGGATAGTTTGAAATCGCGGTTTTGTTCGTCCCACTGGGTATCCCAAACGATCTGTCCCTGCAATCCCCTGGGCTGGGCTACTGTGCAAGTCTCGCTCAGTCTCAAGTCCAGCCCTCTCAAGTCTCAGGCTGCCGGTTCAACAAGGCACCCGGACAAGCGCGCCCTGTGGGGATTGCTGGGTAGGGCCGGCCGCCGCCGCCCCGGCTGCCGGCTTCGCCAGGCAGACCTACTGCCTGGCGTCCCGTGTCTTTTTATACTTGGGAGTTTCCCCGTTCTGTGGGCAACAAAGATCAGTCTGGAAATGCAGCACTGACTCACCGTTTGCGGATTCAACGCGGGCTCCAATCCTGGGTTGTTCTCACAGCGCCATCTTGAGTCCCCTCCTCAGTCAGCTCTTTATCCTTCAATGATCAAGGTTGGGGCTGCTTTTCTGCGGAACAGAACAATGGAATAGAGCCTATTTCAATTCCAGCATTTTAGAGTGTCTATATTGATGTAGCCAATCTTTGAATTTCTGAGACATTGCGAATCAAAGCATCATATCAGTGTTATTATATATTGGAGAGTTAACTTAGAAAATGCAAATTGTAATTTCAGTGCTTATGTTTCAGTTGAGTTATATAACATTTTCTTAATAGGATTTACTAAGCACCCTAAGGCAGAATTCAGTGATTAAAGAAGTATCTCTTTCTCTCTCTCTCTCTCTCTCTCTCTCTCTGTGTGTGTGTGTGTGTGTGTGTGTGTGTGTGTGTGTAACTTTTTGCCAAGTGCTAGACAGTGTTCTAGAATTTAGGGAAGCAGTGATATAATCTTATAATCAAAAGCACACCTCAAACTTGAAAGACCCAGAAGAGCTAACCACTGCACATAGGATAGTTGTTTTAATAGATGCATCAGTAATTTGTTGTGGAAGCAAAGAAGAGGCACACTGAGAATTAACTTTGCTCTGGAGAAACAACAAAGGTATAACAGTCCACAGGTGATAATTGGTGTTTTAAGTTGGGCTTTGAGAGAACAAAGACTTTACAGCACTCACTTTTGAGAAAGTAGGTTGTATTTCAGTGTAACTTAGTGATACATACACATCTTTAAAATGGAGATTCTTAAACTGGGTGTTTACTATGTAACAGTAAATAGTTTCTAGCATTTTATACTATCAAATCTCTTTTAATTCTTGTGACCATCCTGTGGGAGGGGTAATACTAAAATGCCTTATATAGATAAGGAAACTGAGACTCAGAGAGGTTAGGTAACTTACTAAAGTTCTCGCAGCTACCAAGTGGTGGAACTGGCCTACTTTGCTCCAAAGTTCCAGTATTTTAGTGGACCTGCTGGCTTGTTAGCAGTGACCTTATTAATTTGCTAACCCTTTGTAAGATCCCACGATGAATCTCATTTTCCAGAACTTGGCCTGAAACCATGACAGGAAAGATGAGTGCCTGACTTGGCATCTGGGGATTCTGTTTCTTTCAGTGCCACTTTCAGTACTCAAGTGGTCTTGGGACAAGTTACATAAAATTGAATAGCCCTGCTGTCTTTAAGTAAAATGAATATAATGTTCCTTCCATTATAAAGTGTGTAGTAGGGTTACCTTTAACCTATACGTGTGCATGGCTGAGCACACAGTGCTAAGCACAGGCACATAATGTGGTGTCCACAAAAGTGTCTGTTACCACATACATTTCTGAGTAATTTGCAATAGGGAAATTCATAGTATCTCAACCTTTGCAATAATGCCATCCACAGTGTCTGCTTGTGTCTCTGTAGGACAAAGTAAAAGAACTATGTGTAAAATATTTCTATAACTTAGGCTGACCTTCACACTAGTCTTGGTTTATATGATTTTATTTTACTTTATTAGTAATCCTGAGTGTTTACACAATGTCTAGTAGGCCATGGGATTCCACACATATTATGAAATGTTAATGTTTACTCAATACACTGTATCACCTTTCTGACTGAGTTGTGTTCATTTTATTAGGACCCTGTTATAGTGCTAATGACATTCTCCCCTTTTTGACTTCTCTGTCCCTACTACCTTCTATGACTCCACTTGGCTGAGACTCCCTGTTGCTACGTTACATGGGAAAGTCAGTTTTAAGTAATCTCAAAGGCTTCCCCTCCCTGCAGCAGATCTGAAAACCCCAGGGCTATTGGGCTGTGCACTGGCAACACAATAGCTCTGAATCCCCTCTCCCACTAGCCATCCCTAGAATCCAGGGACTCACCTCTTATCCTCCCATCCTTCCACTAAGTTGGGGCCCTTGTGATTCTCAGCATCCCAGTTCCCAGGATCAAGTTTTAACTTTGTGGCCCAGGATTCTGTTTGCTAAGGACCTGGCATAAGGGCTTGAGTCCAGCTTGCCCTGGGATTAGACCTCTTGACAAACAACTATGTGCATGTCAAACTGCAATTAGTGTAAGCCAGTGTGAACACATTTCTCTTAACCAAAGTGCATACTTTATTCAGATGTCTTTAGTTTTTGCCTAATCCAGACTCCCATCCATGACATCACATTACATCTGTCTGGTCTTCACATTTCCCCAAGTTCCTCTGGGCCATGGCAGTTTCTCGGACGTTGTTTTTGATGACTTCAATAGTTTTGAGGAGCCCTGGTCAGATATTTTGGAGAATGACCCTTTATTGGCATTGATCTAATGTTTTTCTCATGATTAGCCTGTGTTTGTGTGTATTTTTGGGAAGGAGACCACAGGTGTAAAGTGCCATTTTTACTGCATTCTATGAAGAAAGATATATCAGTATGATTTATCACTATTGATGTTGACTTTGCTGAGGTAATGTTTGCTGGGTTTCTACATTGTAGAGTTACTCTTTTTCCCTGTGATTTCATACTTTACTCTTGCTGACCAACCTTTTTCACTTCCATAATATCAGGTCACCACCAAGGATAGCAGGGACAAAGGAGTTTAGATAAAAGCCTCAAGGTGGTAGGGAGATCTAAAGCCTGAGGCTATTCGGCTTTGGGTTAAATTTTTTCTTGGGTCCAGTGGTGTGAAAAATTTAAGAGGTTTTTTTGCACTTTAAGAACAATGAGGAACAGCCCCTGGCAGGTGGCTGGAAGTCAGTGTGTCAGCGAAGGGGCAGGTCACACTGACTGGAGTGGCCCCTGTCCTCATGTCTCCCTCAGGGTTCTGGCAGGGCCTGGCTGCAGGGCTGCCAGGGGCCACACTGAGGTCCAGTCCTGGTGACCACATCAGGGCAAGCATGTACATTCAAGATGCTAAAAACAAAGTGACCAAAGATGACTCAGCTGTGCCCGAGCCAGGGTGAGTCTGATAGACAGGCTGGAGCGGGGTGGACGCAGGAACTAAAGCCAAAGGTCAGTGGCCTGGGAGGACTGAGAAGAAGCCGCTTGCTGGCCTTGCAGAAACAAGGGTTCTGAATCAATTCCTTGAAGAAGATGAAGCTCCTTTCTTCTTCTTTGTCTTTTTTTTTTCTTTTTATTTATTTACTTATTATTTTTTTTTTATTGCATTTTAGGTTTTGGGGTACATGTGCAGAACATGCAAGACAGTTGCATAGGTACACAAATGGCAGTGTGTTTTGCTTGCTTTCTCCCCTTCACCCACATTTGGCATTTCTCCCCAGGCTATCCCTCCCCCCCTCCCCCTCCCGCTGGCCCTCCCCTTTTCCCCCCAATAGACCCCAGTGTTTAGTACTCCCCTCTCTGCGTCCATGTGTTCTCATTTTTCATCACCCGCCTATGAGTGAGAATATGCGGTGTTTCATTTTCTGTTCTTGTGTCAGTTTGCTGAGAATGATGTTCTCCAGATTCATCCATGTCCCTACAAACGACACAAACTCATCATTTCTGATTGCTGCATAATATTCCATGGTGTATATGTGCCACATTTTACCAATCCAGTCTATCATCAATGGGCATTTGGGTTGATTCCGGGTCTTTGCTATTGTAAACAGTGCTGCAATGAACATTCATGTGCATGTGTCCTTATAGTAGAACGATTTATAGTCCTTTGGATATATACCCAGTAATGGGATTGCTGGGTCAAATGGAATTTCTATTTCTAAGGCCTTGAGGAATCGCCACACTGTCTTCCACAATGGTTGAACTAATTTACACTCCCACCAACAGTGTAAAAGTGTTCCTATTTCTCCACATCCTCTCCAGCATCTGTTGTCTACAGATTTTTTAATGATCGCCATTCTAACTGGTGTGAGATGGTATCTCAATGTGGTTTTGATTTGCATCTCTCTGATGACCAGTGACGATGAGCATTTTTTCATATGATTGTTGGCCTCATATCTGTCTTCTTTCGTAAAGTGTCTGTTCATATCCTTTGCCCAATTTTGAATGGGCTTGTTTGTTTTTTTCCTGTAAATCTGTTTGAGTTGTTTGTAAATTCTGGATATCAGCCCTTTGTCAGATGGGTAAACTGCAAAAATTGTTTCCCATTCTGTTGGTTGCCAATTCACTCTAGTGACTGTTTCTTTTGCTGTGCAGAAGCTGTGGAGTTTCATTAGGTCCCATTTGTCCATTTTGGCTTTTGTTGTCAATGCTTTTGGTGTTTTGTTCATGAAGTCCTTGCCTACTCCTATGTCCTGGATGGTTTTGCCTAGATTTCCTTCTAGGGTTTTTATGGTGCCAGGTCTTATGTTTAAGTCTTTAATCCATCTGGAGTTAACTTTAGTGTAAGGGGTCAGGAAGGGGTCCAGTTTCTGCTTTCTGCACATGGCTAGCCAGTTTTCCCAACACCATTTATTAAACAGGGAATTCTTTCCCCATTGCTTGTTTTTGTCAGGTTTATCAAAGATTGTATGGTTGTAGATATGTTGTGTTGCCTTCGATGCCTCTGTTTTGTTCCATTGGTCTATATCTCTGTTTTGGTACCAGTACCATGCTGTTTTGATTACTGTAGGCTTGTAGTCTAGTTTGAAATCTGGTAGTGTGATGCCTCCTGCTGTGTTCTTTTTGCTTAGAATTGACTTGGCTATTGCGGGCTCTCTTTTGGTTCCATATGAAGTTCATGGTGGTTTTTTCCAGTTCTGTGAAGAAAGTCAATAGTAGCTTCATGGGGATAGCGTTGATTCTGTAAATTACTTTGGGCAGTATAGCCATTTTCACGATATTAATTCTTCCTAACCATGAACATGGAATGTTTCTCCATCTGTTTGTGTCCTCTCTGATTTCGTTGAGCAGTGGTTTGTAGTTTTCCCTGAAGAGGTCCCTTACGTTCCTTGTGAGTTGTATTCCAAGGTATTTTATTCTTTTTGTAGCAATTGTGAATGGTAGTTCGTTCTTGATTTGGCTCTCTTTAAGTCTGTTATTGGTGTAGAGGAAGGCTTGTGATTTTTGCACATTGATTTTATATCCTGAGACTTTGCTGAAGTTGCTTATCAGTTTCAGGAGTTTTTGGGCTGAGGCGATGGGTCTTCTAGGTATACTATCATGTCGTCTGCAAATAGAGACAATTTGGCTTCCACCTTTCCTATTTGAATACCCTTTATTTCTTTTTCTTGCCTGATTGCTATGGCTAGAACTTCCAGTACTATATTGAATAGGAGTGGTGAAAGAGGGCATTCTTGTCTAGTGCCGGATTTCAAAGGGAATGCTTCCAGTTTTTGCCCATTCAGTATGATATTGGCTGTTGGTTTGTCATAAATAGCTTTTATTACTTTGAGATACATTCCATTGATACTGAGTTTATTGAGGGTTTTTAGCATAAAGGGCTGTTGAATTTGTCAAAGGCCTTCTCTGCATCAATTGAGATAATCATATGGTTTTTGTTTTTGGTTCTTTTTATGTGGTGAATTACATTTATAGACTTGCATATGTTAAACCAGCCTTGCATCCCCAGGATGAATCCTACTTGATCATGATGAATAAGTTTTTTGATTTGCTGTTGCAATCGGCTTGCCAATATTTTATTGAAGATTTTTGCATCTATGTTCATCATGGATATTGGCCTGAAGTTTTCTTTTTTCGTTGGGTCTCTGCCGGCTTTTGGTATCAGGATGATATTGGTCTCATAAAATGATTTGGGAAGGATTCCCTCTTTTTGGATTATTTGGTATAGTTTCAGAAGGAATGGTACCAGCTCCTCTTTGTGTGTCTGGTAGAATTCGGCTGTGAACCTGTCTGGACCGGGGCTTTTTTTGTGTGGTAGGCTCTTAATTGCTGCCTCGACTTCTGACCTTGTTATTGGTCTATTCATAGTTTCAGCTTCCTCCTGGTTTAGGCTTGGGAGGACACAGGAGTCCAGGAATTTATCCATTTCTTCCAGGTTTACATAAACTAATGTGCATAGAGTTGTCTGTAATATTCTCTGATGATGGTTCGAATTTCTATGGGATCTGTGGCGATTTCCCCTTTATCATTTTTTATTGCATTTATTTGGTTGTTCTCTCTTTTCTTTTTAATCAATCTGGCTAGTGGTCTATTTTGTTGATCTTTTCAAAAAACCAGCTCTTGGATTTATTGATTTTTTGAAGGGTTTTTCGTGTCTCTATCTCCTTCAGTTCAGCTCTGATCTTAGTTATTTCTTGTCTTCTGCTGGGATTTGAGCTTTTTTGGTCTTGCTCCTCTAGCTCTTTCAATTTTGACAATAGGGTGTCAATTTTGGATCTCTCCATTCTCCTCATATGGGCACTTATTGCTATATACATTCCTCTAGAGACTGCTTTAAATGTGTCCCAGAGATTCTGGCATATTGTGTCTTCGTTCTCATTGGTTTTGAAGAACTTCTTTATTTCTGCCTTCATTTCATTGTTTACCCAGTCAACATTCAAGAGCCAGTTGTTCAGTTTCCATGAAGCTGTGCGGTTCTGGGTTGGTTTCTGAATTCTGAGTTCTAACTTGATTGCACTATGGTCTGGGAGACTGTTTGTTATGATTTAAGTTGTTTTGCATTTGCTGAGCAGTGCTTTACTTCCAATTATGTGGTCAATTTTAGAGTAGGTGTGATGTGGTGCTGAGAAGAATGTATATTCTGTGGATTTCGGGTGGGGTGGAGAGTTCTGTAAATGTCTATCAGGTTTGCTTGCTCCAGGTCTGAGTTCAAGCCCTGGATATCCTTGTTGATTTTCTGTCTGGTTGATCTGTCTAATATTGACAGTGGATTGTTAAAGTCTTCCACTGTTATTGTGTGGGAGTCTATGTCTCTTTTTAGGTCATTAAGAACTTGCCTTATGTATCTGGGTGCTCCTGCATTTGGTCCATATATGTTTAGGATCGTTAGCTCTTCTTGTTGTATCGATCCTTTTACCATTATGTAATGGCCTTCTTTGTCACTTTTGATCTTTGTTGCTTTAAAGTCTATTTTATCAGAGATGAGAATTGCAACTCCTGCATTTTTTTGCTCTCCATTTGCTTGGTAAATCTTCCTTCATCCCTTTCTTTTGAGCCTTTGTGTATCCTTGCATGTGAGATGGGTTTCCTGGATACGGCACACTGATGGGTTTTGGATTTTTATCCAATTTGCCAGTCTGTGTCTTTTGATTGGTGCATTTAGCCCATTTACATTTAGGATTAATATTGTTATGTGTGACTTTGATACTGCCATTTTGATGCTAGCTGGCTGTTTTGCCCGTTAGTTGTTGTAGATTCTTCATTATGTTGATGCTCTTTAGCATTTAGTGTGATTTTGGAATGGCTGGTACTGATTGTTCCTTTCTATGTGTAGTGCCTCTTTCAGGAGCTCTTGTAAAGCAGGCCTGGTGGTGACAAAATCTCTGAGTACTTGCTTGTTCACAAAGGATTTTATTTTTCCTTCACTTATGATCAGTTTGGCTGGATATGAAATTCTGTGTTGAAAGTTCTTTTCTTTAAGGATGTTGAATATTGGCCCCTACTCTCTTCTGGCTTGTAGGGTTTCTGCCGAGAGATCTGCTGTGAGTCTGATGGGCTTCCCTTTGTGGGTGACCTGACCTTTCTCTCTGGCTGCCCTTAGTATTTTCTCCTTTATTTCAACCTTGTTGAATCTGATGATTATGTGCCTTGGGGTTGCTCTTCTTGTGGAATATCTTTGTGTTGTTCTCTGTATTTCCTGCATTTGAGTGTTGGCCTGTCTTGCTAGGTGGGGGAAATTTTCCTGGATAATGTCCTGAAGAATATTTTCCAGCGTGGAGTCATTCTCTTTGTCCCCTTCTGGTACACCTATCAAACGTAGGTTAGGTCTCTTCACATAGTCCCACATTTCTTGGAGACTTTGTTCATTCCTTTTTTTGCTTTTTTCTCTGATCTTTGTTTCTCATTTTATTTCATTGAGTATCAGCTTCGACTTCTGATATTCTTTCTTCTGTTTGGTCAATTCGGCTATTGAAACTTGTGTGTGCTTAGCGAAGTTCTCGTATTGTGTTTTTCAGCTCCTTTAATTCATTCATATTCCTCTCTAAGTTATCCATTCTTGTTATCATTTCCTTGAATCTTTTTTATATCTTTTTTCAAGGTTCTTAGTTTCTTTGCATTGATTTAAAACATGTTCTTTTAGCTCACAAAAGTTTCTCATTATCCACCTTCTGAAGTCTAATTCCGTCATTTCGTCACAGTCATTCTCCGTCTAGCTTTGTTCCCTTGCTGGTGAGGAGTTTTGGTCCTATCTAGGAGGTGTGGTGTTCTGGTTTCGGGTGTTTTCCTCCTTTTTGCGCTGGTTTCTTCCCATGGTTGTGGATTTATTCACCTGTCGTCTGTGTAGTTGCTGTCTTTTCGATTGGATCTCTGAATGGACACCCAGATTGTTGATGATGAAGTATTTCTGTTACTTGGTTTTCCTTCTACCAGTTTAGCCCCTTCGCTGTACGACTGCTGAGGTCCGCTTCAGGCCCTGCTTGTCTGGGGTGCACCTATAGCAGCTGCGGAACGGCGAGGGATGCTACCAGTTTCTTTTTCTGCTATCTTTGTCCCAGAATGATGCCTGCCAAATGTCAGTCTTTTGGATATAGAGGGGTCAGGGAGCTGCTTGAGGAGACAGTCTGTACTTTATAGGAGCTCAATTGCTGAGCTGTGAGCTCTGTTGTTCATTCAGGGCTGTTAGGCTGCTATGTTTAATTCTGCTGCAACACAACTCATAAAAAAAACCCTTTTTTTCTCAGATGTTCTGTCTCAGGGGTATTAGGCCTTTATTTTTGAGTGTCTGTCGCGCTGTCCTGCCCAGCTAGGAGGCAGTCTAGTCACTATTTGCCTGCCAAGGCTCCACCCTGCTGGTGTGAGGTTCGCCCTGTTGCTGCAGGCTCTGCCCTTGTGCTGTGGTCTCCACCCTGCTGCCATGGGCTACACCCTGCGCGGAGTCTCTCTGTTGTAGCGGGTTGCCTTGGCTACGGCAGGCTGCATCAGCAATGGGTGTGTACCTCAGTAGGGGCTGATTGCCTCGGTAATGGCAGACGCCCCTCCCCCACGGAGCTGTGCTTTCAGGGAACCTCCCCACCGGGAGCATTTGGAATCGCCGTTTTGTTTGTCGCACTGCGCTACCCCAAATGCTGTGTCCCTGGAATTTCCTGGGCTGGCTCACTGTCCAAGTCCTGTTCAGACTCAAGTTCAGGCCTCCCAAGTTTCAGGTTGCCAGTTCAACAGTGCACCCGGACCAGTGCGCTTTGTGCGGAGCGCTGTGGAGCGCCGCTGCGCAACAGCGCGGGCCGCTGCTGCACTGGCTGCTGGCTACACCAGCCAAAACCTTTGCCTGGCGTCCTGCATCTCTTTTATACCTGGGAATTTCCCCGTTCTGTGAGCAACAAAGATCCGTCTGAAAATGCGTCCCTGACTCACCCTCTCCACGCATCCACCGAGAGCTTCAATCCTGGGTTGTTCTCACAGCGCCATCTTGATACCTCATCTGTTTGTCTTTTTTTTTTTTTTTTTTTTTTTTGCCATTGGCCACGTAGTTAACAGATGGATAGAGGAAATTTAAACAGAACCAGGCTGATTGCATAATTCTAAATGAGCTTGTTTAGCTCCTTCTAGAAGGAGGAAGGTGCAGCTTCTATTCAGGCTGTTCCTTGGGAATTACATCAACGTTTCCAGTGCAAGGAAGATTGAATGAAACATTAAATGAAATATATCTATCTAAGAAAATCAGTTGCTCCAAAATCCTGCCCTTTGACTCAGAGCAGCAACTTCAACCATGATTCACATTTCTTGGAGAGAGAAGTTTCATTGTCAGGGTCTCTGTTTCATTCACTTTCCTAGCCATTTTGGCTTTCAAGGAAATGGAGTCTAGGTAGTTATTTGGCCAAGTAGGGATGTTCCCATGAAAACTCTGGCATGCACTGTGTGGTAATTGGTATGTCCAGAAAGGCACCCCTCAATCTAAGCTCCATGTCTACTCCCACTCAGTCTCCAAGCTTCAGCCTTCCTCTGTTAGATGTGCTAAATTTGGTAATGTATCCACTAATGCAATCCAGAAACTAATACTGAGTGAGCAGGGGCAGGGAGATAACAGCATCTTTCTTATATAACTCTCTTCCTTTCTCTTATAATTGGAATGTGTCTCTGTGGCCTTTTCCTCTAAAAGACTGTGATTTACAGAAGCATAAGCTATTGAGATCCAGTTTATAAAATGTCCTTGACTGTATTCCACCATCCAGAGTGGAGCACCTGTAATTCTGGTTGATCCAGGAATTCTACTTGATTCAGCCAGTGCAGGAAACTACAGGCATCTACACACCCAACTGATCCTTTTATTGTGGCTGAAGTATTTGGTCATTCACTTTCCTAGCCATTTTGGCTTTCAAGGAAATGGAGTCTAGGTAGTTATTTGGCCAAATTAACCTTTTTGATGACTGTGCTAACCATCTGTATTAATCACCATGGTGAAAGTGGTTGTCCACACAAGCAGAATTTTATGAGTCTCATTTCCTTTGACTTTTATTCTAACCACCCAGTTATCTGACAACATGTGTCTGAAAAGTGAAAAAAGTCTGCTTGCTTTACATTGAATTCAATAATGTCTGACCTTGCTTTTAGCTGTAGAGTATATTGTTTAGATCTTGAAATTGATGAGGTGAGACGAGATGCTGAGAGAAAAATAACTGAAATGCAGGGAGAGCAGATAATGCAGTTTGCTTACATTTAAATTAACTGATGCTAATTTATTTACTTATTATATTTATGGGATGCACCCATTATTTATTAGCCCCTGGATACATTTTAAGAGGATCATAAAAAGAGACACTCCTTGTCATTATGGCTAATTAACATTCAAATTGACTAACTAACATTTAAGCGCTAAGAATAAAATCGGTCATGGGCCAGTCAACATTTTCATCAAATGTCCTTAAATAGAATCCATTAGTTGTTTTCCTCTCTGCTGCTTTTCTATCTGCTGCCCAAATATCTGACACCAGAGGATGTCAGAGTTGATAAGGGAACTATAGCTGTAGCACTGCAGCAATTAATATCGGGTGTGTCTCTGGACTCATATGGGGTCGTATGCAAAGCTTGATTAAATGGACATGGCTTCGTCTCAGAAGAGGTTTGTAGTCCAGTTGCAATTGATGCAGAAGAAATGAACACAGGACATTCAGGACTTGTATATCCTATTATTCTGAATTTGTTTTGCTCACATAGACACAGCAATTACTGAAGCTTACCAATTGAGGTGTGTGTCCAATTGTAAGTTTTCCTATTGAATATACATGCTGAAAGATTCTTGAGCTATTGTAAATCCATTCAGTTGAAATATGTAGGGCAGGGAGAAATACTGATTGGACAGCTCAGATGGTTCTTTTCATAATTTCTAGGAGGAAAGGGCTAGAAAATGAAGGAAATAGCATATGTGTCACTAACCTACCAAGTAAATCTCTATTTAAACATATATGAGTCCCACATTAAAATATGTGTATATTAAATTTTCTGTCCCTTTCCCTATTTATGTTTTTGACATTTTCACTGGTTCAGCTGTCAGTTGAGGTTATGCTGAAGGCAGCTGGGGGTGACTAAGATCAGGCAGGGAGAAGATAAGCTAAGAATTATGAAGATTTTCCACTAAGTATTGTAAGGATTACTGTTACTAGGTGAAGACCAGGGTGATCTCACCAGGTGAAAGTCATTTTTTTCACTTTAATCAGACTTTTCTAAATTTACATTTTTGAAAAATCCTATGTTTTAAGCTATGAAAGGTGCTCCATTTAGGCTAACTTTAAAGGAATCATTTCCACGTGAATCAGAAGTTCAAGCCAAATTAGAGATTTAAGGTTCTGTGTAATTTTATTAAAACTCAATGGGCTGCTTTAGAATTTGGAGCATCTGAAGTTAATTTTCAGATTGGACACTAACCTAGTGCTGTACATAGGTGAAGCAAATGGGTTCTGGAGCCATAATTCTTAAATTCCTAAGCTGATTGGTAACCTCAGGTGCATTTGTTAACCTCTTTGAGGCTCAGATTCCTTCCCAGTAAAGTTGTGAAGATAATAGAATCCATTAATTCAATGAGAGAATCATGTACAGTGCCTAACACTGTTCCTATCATATAATAAATAATAAATCTTCGGCTATTGTTATTATGGTTAGTTACCAATATATTACCAATATATAGCAACACAATAATAATTGTTAACAACTGTCATTAACTAATCCTATATTAACTAAAATTTCTTCTCACAGTGGTTCATTAGTCTGAGGAATATTTAAATTCAGTTTTCTTTCCCTAAGATGGTACTTCAGGGTGATTGCAATGGAGCTTCTTAACTTTCCCTTCAATCGCTTTCCTCTCTTCTCTCTTTTTTTTGCCCATTTTTAAGTAAAATCCTCACTTCTAAACCTTGCATGCATATAGAAAATTATAGTCTTACCCCTCTCCATGGTGTGTGTGTGTGTGTGCACGCCTGTGTGTGTGCACGAGTGCATGGGGAGATCTGGTAACATCCCATTAAGCTTGAAGAAAGTTTCATCTTCTCAGAGCTGGGCCTTGCTGGAGTCAGGTGAGGAACAAAGGACAAGGCTGCAACAAATGATACACCAAAGAAGAGATTCAAAATGAATAAGGAAAGTACATAAGTATGGAGAAGGATAAAATTAAGCTAAGGAAAAAAATTAAGATGGGCTAAGCTTGTCTGTTGGGTGTGTGAGAGCAAGGTTCTTGTTCAGAATGATGGTCTTATCCAGGATTAGCTTTATGTGCAAGAGTTTCAGGGCCAGGAGACTCTATCTCATGCCATCCATTTAATACATGTTTAATGTGTTCCCACTAGGTGACAAGCACTGTGCTAGGCATTGTGTATAGAGTGACAAAGACCAGAGCCATGATCTTTATTGCCATGACAATTACACTAAGTTAATGGGAAGACTTATATTAATAATTAATATTAGTCAACAACCATGATTTCATATTTATTGTTTTACAAATAAGCAAAGCAGCATCTGTTAATAAGGAATAGGGACCAAAAGTTAATTAGTTTAATGGATTAGCTGAGTAAAGACTAAGGATGTATAAACAGTTTTGTCAGAGAGTGCCTAAGGACTTGCTTATGGTTGTGGAAAATAACTATGGTGCAACAAAGAATAAGTAATCACTAAAATTGGGACTTCTAATATTTTTTTAAGACTCTGCAACTCACCAAAATAAAACAAACTGGCTTTGCCAGATCTTAAAAAATCATCATATTGCGGAGGGATTTGAGCAGGACTTTTTATTTCATTTTATTTACATCAAATGATTCCAAATTTCTTGGGGATTTTCCATTGATACTATTTTTAAAACAACTTCTCCCCTAGTGGCTGTTGCCAGAGAGAGTAATTTTTATAATTTTATAAGTTAGTTCAATTTGAGGACACTGAGGTATGTATGAAGGTATGTACTAGAGAAGCTAAATAAAAGAGACTGAGAATAGGGCCGGGTGTGGTGGCTCACACCTGTAATCTCAGCACTTTGGGAGGCCGAGGTAGGTGGATCACGAGGTCAAGAGATCGAGACCATCCTGGTCAACATGGTGAAACCCCATCTCTACTAAAAATACAAAAAATTAGCTGGGCATGGTGGTGCTAACCTGTAATCCCAGCTACTCAGGAGGCTGAGGCAGAATTGCCTGAACCCAGGAGGCGGAGGTTGTGGTGAGCCGAGATTGCACCATTGCACTCCAGTCTGGGTAACAAGAGCGAAACTTCGTCTCTAAATAAATAAATAAATATTGCTGTCAAATATTAGATAGAAATCTGAATGTCTTGGTGCTGTGACCAAAACTGCCCTCCCCGAGTCCTGGTATGTAATAGAAATAATTTTGGCTTTTTGTGAAGCACTAGCCCAGTGATCAGCTACTTCTCCCCAACAGAGAAATGAGAAAGGGCTTTAAATAAGATTGAGGAGGCACTGCTCCTGCTTCAGAGCTTCATTATGTTACAATTGTGAACATTTATTGAGCACCATAATTTAAAAAATTATAGTAAGATGTAGTCCTTTCTTCACAGTCTGATGCTCTCAGGGAACTACTTTATCCTGACCCTTCAATTTCTTTTTTTTCCCAATATGCATGCAGTTCCCCCAACTCAGCTGGGTCCCCCAACCTAGTCTGTCACAAGCTCAGCTGATCCTAATCCTGGTTAGTAACTAATGTGCTAAGCCTCTTAGAAGAGCATCAACAATTTCAACCAATAGTGAGCACTTCAGGGTGGAAATTAGGCTTTAAAAAGTGCAAACCCTACCCTTATGAGCTCTCAGCCTTTTCATCTGTCTCCTCCCGCCCTTCTGTTTCTGTCAGGAATCTGTGATAAGAGTGGATGAGCTCATGCCATCTGAGGTCAAACCCAGCCTTTCTCAATTGCCAACTGAATGTCACAGGTCAAAGTACATGATCCAGCTAAGCCTCAGTTTCCCTTCCCTTCCCTTCCCTTTGCATGGCGTGGTGTATCTTGTCTTGTCTTGTCTTGTCCTTGTCTTGTCTTGTCTTTGTCTTTTGTCTTGTCTTGTCTTGTCCTTGTCCTTGCCTTGTCTTGTCTTGTCTTTGTCTTGTCTTGGTCTTGTCTTGTCTTGTCCTTGTCTTGTCTTTATCTTATCCTGTCCTTGTCTTGTCTTGGTCTTGTCCTGTCTTTGTCTTGTCTTGTCCTGTCCTTGTCTTGTCTTGTCTTGTTTTGTCTTTGTCTTGTCTTGTCCTTGTCCTTGTCTTGTCTTGTCTTTTCTTGTCTTTGTCTTGTCTTTGTCTTGTCTTGTCCTTGTCCTTGTCCTTGTCTTGTCCTGTCCTGTCCTGTCCTGTCCTGTCTGTCTGCTTTTTGAGATGGAGTCTTGCTCTGTCACCCAGGCTGGAGTGCAATGGCATGATCTCGGCTCACTGCAACCCCACCTCCTGGGTCCAAGTCATTCTCCTGCCTCAGCCTCCATAGTAGCTGGGATTACAGATGCACATCACCACGCCTGACTAATTTTTGTATTTTTTTTTTAGTAGAGACAGAGTTTCACTATGTTGACCAGGCTGGTCTTGAACTTCCGACCCTGTGATCTGCCCACCTCAGCCTCCCAAAGTGCTGGAACTACAGGCATGAGCCATTGTACCTAGCCAAGCCTCAGTTTTCTTACTTATAAGATGGTTACTATTATGGGTGGATTTTGAGAAAAAAGGCAGGCTAATTTAGGTAAACTACTTTGTATGAGATCTGGTGTGAAATGCTCAATATAGCTAAGTTCTTATTTTTATTACCTTATTATCTCCTAATACTCCCCAGTCACATGCTCTGCGCAGACTGGAACACTCCCTTTCTCAGGAATATGCTTTGTCTATCTCCCTACTTTTTAAAATAACATTCACTTTGTCAGAAACGACCTCTTTATCCCCAATTCCTCTATCACCATCCAGGGTTATCAGATTTAACAAGTAAAAATACAGGACATTTAAATAAATTTAAATTTTAAATAAACAACCAATAGTTTTTAGTACAAGTATATCCTATGCAATATTTAATGGGATATGCTTATCTTAAAAATGTATCTGTTTATCTAAATTCATATATAACTGATAGTCTGTCTCTCCTTTTTTTTTTTAAGATGGAGTCTTGCTCTGTTACCCAGGCTGGAGTGCAGTGATGTCATCTCAGCTCACTGCAACCTCTGTCTCCTGGTTTAAAGTGATCCTCCTGCTTCAGCCTCCCAAATAGCTGGGATTACAGGCACCTGCCACAATGCCCAGCTAATTTTTGTATTTTTAAGGGAGACAGGGTTTCACCATGTTAGCCAGCTGGTCTCAAACTCCTGACCTCAAGTGATCCATACTTCTCGGCCTACCAACCCTGTATATACTGCCCAGTTACAACATCCTCACCAGGATTCTTCCACCCATCAGCATTCCCCACTTGGTTGAGTTTGCCACCCACAACAAATTGGGATTACAGGCATAAGCCATTGTGCATGGCCTGATAGTCTGTAATTTATCTGGCAACTCTCCCTTCTCTACTCTCTCCTGCCTACTAAGCCATATCTGCTATTGAAAATCTTGTTTGTGGGTGGCAAACTCAACCAAGTGGGGAATGCTGATGGGTGGAAGAATCCTGGTGAGGATGTTGTAACTGGGCAGTATATACAGGGTAGCATCTCATCTCCTGCTTGTTTCTATGTATAAATGTAAAAGTTGTGTTGCTGGCCGGGTGCCACCGCCTGTAATCCCTCAAGCCTGTAATCCCAGCACTTTGGGAGGCCAAGGCGGGTGGATCACAAGGTCAAGAGAACGAGACCATCCTGGTCAACCTGGTGAAACCCCGTCTCTACTAAAAATACAAAAAATTAGCTGGGCATGGTGGCACATGACTGTAATCCCAGCTACTCAGGAGGCTGAGGCAGGAGAATTGCCTGAACCCAGGAGGCGGAGGTTGCAGTGAGCCGAGATCGCGCCATTGCACTCCAGCCTGAGTAACGAGTGAAACTCCGTCTCAAAAAAAAAAAAAAAAAAAAAACAGAAAAACTTGTGTCGCTAGTGTCCCCAATATTTAAGAGTAGTCAGAAATTCAAAAAATTAAGTGTGTGTTATCTGCCAATATTTAAACGTTGAAACATTTAAAAATCACTCATGGGTCGCAAATTTGAAAACTCCAGCCAGGATAATTACATTTCCCTACACATGACTTGCCTTGAAAGCCCACACTTAGAAATGGCATCTTGTTCAGCTGAACTCTCTATAGGGAGCGCCATTCTTATGGCTCAGTACTAATGGCCCTATATGGTACATCTAAATTTTTTCCAAGTAGATTATAAATCAAAGACAGTAGAAACAATGTTCATTTTTTAATTCTCCAAGGCTTAGCATTTAATGCATTATCAGTTGAAAGAATGAATAAAAGAATGCATAAATGAATAAATACATTTCAGTTTAGCAGGAGTGGGCAAAAGTCACTCACAGGGTCAAGACAAGGCAATACTGAGCAAAGCATAGAAATCCAACACTTTTCAAACCATGACCAGGCAGCAACTACTTGATCCAACTGTGGGATTTCCTTGTGGTTCTCCATTAAATACATTTACTTGAGGTGTTACGAAACGAGTAAATTCCTCCTCTCTCGAACAGCTGCTCTTCCTCAGGCCTCAGTCGCTCGGGCAGCCCACAGCAGATAGGCTGTGTAAACAGAAGCATTCCCAGTTTACTTAGGCAGAATCCTTATGTCAGAGCACACAACTCCAGTGGGAACAGCCTGGGGGCTCCTGAAGTGGTCTTCATTAGTGTCCTAGCCAGCGTTATATCTGAAGTTTTAGCCATAAATTTTGCCCTGGATAGAAATTAATTTTAAGTCTCTCAGTATTAATGACGGCATTATGAACTAATATAATAAAAGTTTATTGACTAATTTTCCACTATAATTTGTCTTTGATTCTTGTGCTGCTATATTATATTTTTATGAAATGGAAACTCTGTTTGTAGGCTGAATAATAATGAAAGAAAAAGAACAAATGATATTTTGAAAATCATTCATTGGGATCTAAGATATTTTGGGTCAGGAAATTTAATGCTATTTTCATGAGGGATGGGTAGAATAATTTGAACAACAGTAAGGGAATATGACCAACCAGAGAAATGCTTAAGAATACATAATCACTCATGGTTGGTTCATATATTATTTGGATATACTCAGAAGTTGGTATTTAGATCATCAAGAAAGGAGAAGTTGAGATTATGGTCAATAATCTGTTATCAAGGGCTAAATTGACATGTATGATTGTTCTACCCCCCACCAAGAGATGGAGAGTAATAATAAACTGTGAATGGAAGTTACTTTCTGTATTTCAGGCACTGTGCCTATCATTTCATAGACACAATCTCATTTATTCCTCATAACCATCCTATGAGGTGGATTTTCTTTCTAGACAAGGAAATGGGTTCAGTAGTTTGCCCCAAGCCACATATTCATGAATGATGTCATTGATGCTTTAACCCAAGTTAGGGCATGTACCTACTGTGCATTTGACATGGTCTCCTGCTGTCATACTGCAGCATAAACACAATAGCAATGGAAGCCAGGGAGCTGCCATCAAACTCCAAAATGTTCTCATAAGTGACAGTTGAACCAAGGGAGCATAGCAGAAGTAAAGTACCTTTTATTGGGATATGAGATACAAGAGTTGAGGAACACAAGCATCAGAATCAGGCATAGGAAACAAGCTCAAGAAACATAAAAATCAAACATTGTGTCAGGAGTGGACTTTGGGGTCAGAGTCATACATTAGAGCCAGGGTCAGGACAGATGGAGTAAAGACCCAACAATTAGAGATTTAGTTGAAGAACAAGACGGAAACCATCCTTTCTACTATGAGGACTCAAGAAAGACGATTTTTCTAAAATCTGGTGGGTGAAGGCTTGCTGGAAAGAGCTGTATTATAAAGAGCACTCAGTGTGGTTATTGTGCCATGTCACTGTATTACATAGCCCTGAGAGTGATGGCTGTTCTTATAGCAAATTTGGGTGCATGGATATAATTATCATTGGTCATTGAAAAACCCTTCAAACTAGTGAATTCCAAATACTACATTTAAAAAAATTGACCTAGTGTTTTTCCTTTGGAATCAAAATCTTCAACATCTCACGCTGTGGAAAAGAAAAAAAATTATTCAGCAGCTCTCTCCAATTTCTGCTCAAACAAAATTTATGACCTTTTGAGCAGTGAAGAACGCCCATAGTGGACTGCTTTTAATGACCCATTCTGTTTAATAAATGACTCTGAGAGCCATCAAAGATGGTGTGAGTAGGTGTGCCAATGACATAGATATGCTTCTAGGAGAATGAATATCCAGGTACCTGTGCCAGCAGGCCCATGCCAAGGGCTTACCAGCATTCCTCAAAGGACTAAAGGACTAAGTAACAGTGTGCACACTTGGGCATGGGGCATTGTATCCCTGTTATTGGAAGAGGTTGGGTAGCTTCCCTTCTCCGGAATCTAACCATAATTGTTGTCTAACCAAAGGGTCAATTACCAGAGATGAATGTGGTAATAATGGAGTTGCCAGTGGGAGTTAAGCCAGAATCTTCTGTCTGCATTGATCACAGTGAAGAGACAAGCCCAGCAGGAATGCTAACTGTGCAACCTGGTGTCCAGCTGACCTCTCAGGTGCTGGGCTAAGATCAGTCCTTGGTAGGATCAGAAGAACCTAACGAAAGTTCAGGTCATGCTTGGAAGAGCTCTGCATATCAAAGGGAAAGCTACCAGATCCTCAGAGGTGGGGATGAAATTTGGAACATTATGAGCTCAATAACCTCAGGAACTGAGAAGGGAGCCAAGAGCTGAGGTGGAAGCAAAGCCAGGTTCAAGACAGTTTGTATGGAGCTGGGAGGCTATGCCTTGTTTTTACTGTGTACCAGCCATGTGGTGGGTGGTATTCAGCTAGGTTTAAAGGCGTGTGGTCAGGTCAGAAAAAGAAAACAAAAATCTGGCTTTGAATCTGAGGAGCAGGCTGAGAGTGGAGGAGATATTTCCCCATCTCTGAACATTCCTAGGGCTACAATACAGTAGAATGAGCCTGAGCATCTGAATCAGACAGAGCTCGTATCAGGTTCTGTTTTCATTCCCCGTTCCCTGTGTCATGCTCAAGATTTACTTTTCCCACCTAGATGCCTCTTCCTCACTTGTTAGAGAATATGATCATATCCACTTCACAATGGTTTTCAAAATTTCACTGGGAACCTAAACCCCAGATCCTGACTTAAAGTATATTTTTAATCTTGCCATTAATAACAATAACAATCCTAATAAAGGTTCATTTTCGATCTGTCATTGTTAGTAAGCCACTTTCTCTTCCTTCATTCAGTCCACCATTGTGGCTCAAGGAAATGGCTGGAATGAATTAACTTTGAGAAAGAACTAGATATAATAGCGGGAGAATCAGTGCTGGAGAGAAAAGTAAAAAGCCACCTCTTGTAGCCCTGGTGGATTATGGGAAGGAAAAGAGCAACAGGAAGGAAAGCAAGTCCTTCATCATAGGCATCCTGGCCTCTGCTCTCAGGGCTGAAGTGTTTGGGGAAAATGTGTTAGAGAAGGGTGAAGAGGAAGCAGAGGAGACGGATATGACTCACTCTATTTAAACTCTGAGAGAAAAGCAGACAGATGCAGTTGCTTTGCAGGAGGGTCTCTCCTCCTTCCCTCTGCTCCTGCCCACAAGGCAAGGTGGCTGCAGGGAAGAAAAAGTGATGTGGGCAGTGCTGTGGGTGTTACTGTTCTGTTTGGATCCCTACTAGGCTGTGCATCTCCGCCTGGATGCTGTATTGTCTGACAAGGAGAAACTGTTGTTCTTTTCTGACGTTGCCCTTAGCCAGACAGAAGTCACTGAGCCAGGGAAACCTAGTGGCTCTCTCTCCACTCAGCCCCTGTGGCCCTTGGCCAACTACCAGCTGCCACAGGGCACCAGGGATCTCCAGCTGGGGCTCATGGCTGCTGGGGGTACAGTTTGTGCTCTCAGCTTCCCTGTGTGATCAGATGGATGGGAATCTCCTGTTGAGGCAACATCCTTTTTTCACTTTTGTGAAAAATTGTGCAATAATTGCACATACTTATGGGGCATGTGATACTTTGATACGTGTATACAGTGTGTAATGATGAAAGGGTAATTAGCCTATCTATCACTTTAAATATTTATCATTTCTTTGTGTTGGAAACATTCTAAATTCACTCTTCAAGCTATTTAAAAACATACAATAAATTGTTAATTATAGTCACCCTACAGTGCTACAGAACACCACAATTTATTTCTCCTATCTAACTGTAATTTTGTTTATTAACAAACCTCTCACCATTCCCTCTTCTCCATGGGATTTGTCTTTTTGTACCTGGATTATTTTACTTAACAGTGTCCTCCAAACTCACCCATGTTGCCATGAATGACAGAATCTCATTCTTTTTTATGACTGAATCGCATTCCATTGTGTATATAGGTCACATTTTCTTTATTCATCCATTCATTGATAGACACTTGGGTTGACTCCATATCTTAGCTACTGTGACTAGTGCTGCAATAAACATAAGGATGCAGGTATCACTTTGAGATGCTGGTTTTCTTTCCTTTGGGTAAATACTCAGTAGTAGGATTGCTGGATCATAGGATAGATTTGTTTTCAGTTTATGGAAGAATCTCTGTACTGTTTTCCATAAAGGTGGTACTAATTCACATTCCCACCAACAGTGGCCAAGCAGTCCTCTCTCTCCACATCCTTGCCAGAATTTGATATCTTTTGTCTTTTTGATAATAACCGTTCTAACTGGGGTAAGATGATATCTCACTGTGGTTTCTTACACTTCCCTGATGATTGATTAGTGGTGTTGAGCGTTTCTTTTTTATATATCTGTTGGAGAACACAATCTCACTGGCTTTTTCCTTCCCTCTTGCTTGCTGGCTTTCCTCATTTCACTTTTCTTCAAAGAATATCCTTCCCAAAGAAGTCACTTGGATAGGAATTCCTACTTTATTGTTCAGGGAGAAGGAGAGCTGGGGTTAGCTCTCCTTCTAACCCCAATTCACTCAGCTTTTGCATGGTGGGAAAGGACCTGAAATTTTTCACATGACTCTCAGAAGAGTTCCTGGAAATCTAGCTGGAGAGCTTGTCCAAAGAGTTCATTCACTACAGGATAGTATGAGCCTAGGGCCAAAAGTTATCTGCGGGCAGGCCATCCTCCTAAGGCCTGAGTGGGAGTCCCAGGCACTAAGAACCAAGGTGGCTCTTAGGATCCTTGAAAGGATTGTCCATGCAGCAACAGAAGAGCTATGGACAACAGCAAGAAAACCAGCAGTAATACCCAGCAGCAGAAAGGGAGAGTGTGCCAGGGGTCAGCACCAGGGCCAGCAGCCCACACCTAAAGGCCAACCCAGCCATTAGCAGTCAAGAGACCAGAATGAGACAAGGGGCCACCTGCTCCCTATGCCTTCGCAGTCCCACAACAACACATCCTGTCTTGGAAAAAAGGAAGGAAGGCAGAACATTTAACTGAAAGTTAAATTCCGAGTTCACTCAATTCAGTTTCCTACCAAGTTGTTTTAACCCCAAAGACAATTTAAATCAAAAAATAAATTGAGATACATAGAATTGCAGATTTAAGATAATGAAAATCTTAAATCTGCAATTCAATGTATGGGGTGGTACTATATATATATAAAAAGTGTAAACCATGTTGTCTTTGCATGTCTGAGTTCCTGTGTGCATCTTCCTGTCTGCTTCCCATGGGAATGGAAGTCACTTGCATCAAAGGCCTCAGGTGGGGGTGAAGAACAATCACATTGGCACTCAGCTTGACTTGAAGCCCATCAGCCTGGGGGTGATGCAACCCACTGGCAAGCGGACAGGAGTGGCAAGTCAGCCGTGAGGATCTGGAGAGAAAGAAAGCCGTAAAGTGTGTGAACTTGCAATGCCCTTTGGTGCTTACAAAGATGTGACTTGTTGCTATGACGATGCTTCTGGGATGAATGGGTTATAACAGGAAATACCGCAAAACCCTTTTACTCTGGCCAAAGCAGGAGCAGCCCTCAGTGAAGGTTTGGTCAGGGAACCTCCCCTTGCAGTTGATGCAGTCAACTCTCCTCCCATTGGGGATGCAGCAGGGCACTCCTGTGTCAGTCTGGATTTATAGAATTTCACCACTGAGCACTCCTTGTTGTTAAGCATGGCGGATGCCCTGCTCCATAGAAAATAAGCAAGTGCCTGCTAGGGAGTGTGATAATAGAATGCAGCCTGCATTTTCTGCCTTCCACTCTAGACCTACCTTCCCTTTTTCTTCCAACCTGAAACATAATTCTGTGGATGATTTTTCCCTCCACCTGACCTCAGATGAGTTCATTCATCCATTTGTCAGGAACAAGAGCCAGTTGAAACAAGTAAATAAAATGGAAAGGAAAGGAAGCTCGATGTCCCAAACCCCTCCATTGAGCTGTGACTCGGGAATTACAGCACATTGTATTAAACCATTTCTTTTTGATGCATTGGGGCCGTGTAAAAGTCGACAGTGACTTATGGGAAAGGCCCTGTTAGCAGGATTGGGGCTGTCGTGTGATAAGTGACACAATATGTCAAGGACCATCTGTTATCCAGCATGTTGGCTTCTTCAGAACACTTGGGATGGAGAGAGAGGAAGAAGAAGAAGAAGAAGAAAGAAGAAGAGAAGAAGAAGAAGAAGAAGAAGAAGAAGAAGAAGAAGAAGAAGAAGAAGAAGGAGGTAGAGAGACTAGTGAAGAGTGGCTGAGAGGTGGGAGAATGAAAGGGAAGCAAGCCTATACAGCTGGAAGAAGACGGAAAAATGACCTGCTCACTGAAAGAGAGCAGACATGATCCAGGAGGACGAGCTAAAGTGAGTCTCTCCAGCAACTTGCCACTCTCCTGTCCCTCACATCTCTCTTCCCTTTCTGTTTTCGTGTTTGTTTGTTTAAGTTTAATCAGTTGAGGGTATTAAACCTTCATGCCGGCAGGTGAGCAATTGGAGCTGGCTGCACAGCTGTTCTATTCCTTTTCTTCTCCAGACACACTGCTCTGGTGTTGCATAGGATCTCTCCTGGGCCAGGCAAGCTCAATGGAGCATTCTGCAACTTCATTGGCGTGGCACGCCGTATGAGAATTGCTCAAGTGAATGCTCCGAAGCCGGTGTTTGAGAGCAGACTTTGTGCCAGGAGGGAACCTGGGTTTCTTAGCACTTCATCCTTCTCACATTCATGTCACACTTATGCAAATGCCTGCAAAGTTTCTGATGATTTTGTATCATCAGAGGAAACATCCATTTATATTGAATTTCTCTGTGATATTATGTCTGTGACTCTTTCAGGATAGGGCCAGGCTGCCCGGGAGGATAGATTTCTACCCCCCTCAAAGATGCAACTGCTTCTTGTGCCATCTAAGGGAATAAATCTGTGTTAGTGAGTCTGAAAGATCAGAATCAGACATCCCTGCAGCTCACATGCTTTTTTTTAAGATGAGGTTACAGGCAGAAATGCTTTTTGAAAATAATTACACTTTTATATTTACAGAGTCAGTTTCCTTGGTACTCATATTTTTTTCTAAGCATTATTTTATATGCTTTAAGTGTATATATGGATTGTTGTTCTGTGTTACAGAAGTAAATGAAGGAAGAGACAGAAGCAAGACACTTTGATCCCACAACCTGGATTACCTGAGTGGGTTTTATAAAATGCAGATCCTATTCTTTAGAACAAGCTTCTGAGTCAGAAGTTTTGATATAGGGCCCATAAATCTGAATTTTTACGTTTATCTGGTGATTCTGATGATCAGTGTAGTGAAGGTGTTGGTTTCAGCCTAAATATTAATTTTACCCTTTTCTTGCCATCAGCACCCAAATTTCCTTCTGTGTGTTTAGTTTCTGTCTCTTCTCCACCATGTGGTTATTTTTAAGAGATAGATCCACTTTTGCCCCATTCAGGCCAATGGTAGAGAGTGACTCCTAAAACCTAGAGCTATTGCAAATGACTCTTTTCCTCTGAAGACAGTGGTTAAAGATGTGAGCTCCAGACTTGTAGTGGACATTTTGTTTGCTACAGGCAGAGAAAGCCTTAAGCTGTTGGGCGCTGGTGTGTGTAGCCTGAGAATGAAGCTGACACCATGGAAAGCAGAGAGGAGAGATGGAGAGAAACTGGATCTTGATGAATCAGTTGAGCTTCTTGATCAGGCTTGTCTGACTTGAAATCTATGTTTAGATGTTTCAGCAGCATCAGTCACAGTGTTTAAGTCAAGATGAACTGTGTTTTAAATCACTCAAACCCAAAAAAGTACCACCTGATACAAATAGTCACGCTGAGGAACGCTTGCTCTAAACCTCATTCCACATAGGTAGGGAATCCAAAATGAGCATCAGCCACATACTAGATCCTAATAATACTTACTGAGCATCTGCTAGGGCCAATCACTTTTTAAGGCCAGCATAGAATATCTCGAGTTGAGAAGGCTAGTTCTTATGATATTTTCAGAATAAAAAGAGAGGACAGTATACCTTTAAAGAGAACTAATAATGTAAGACAACACAAAAGTATCCAAACAGGGCTGCGTGCTGTGGCTCTATGCCTATAATGCTAGCACTTCGAGAAGCTGAGGTGGGAGGATCACTTGAGCTCAGGAATTCAAGATTGGCCGAGGCAATATAGAGACCTTGAGTCTACAAAAAATACAAAAACTAGCTGGGGGTGGTGGCACAGGCCTATGGTCCCAGCTGCTCAGGAGGGTGTGGTGTGAGGATCACCTGAGCCCGGGAGGCAGAGGTTGCAGTGAGCTGAGATTGCACCACTGAACTCCAGCCTGGACGACAGAGCAAGATCTTGTCTCAAAAATAAAAAACAAGAAGTATCAAAACAGAATAAGTGCAATCAATATGTGAAAGGAAGTTAGAGGAGTAAGAACGAAACAAAGCTCCTTATGAGCCAGAGATATAGAGGAGTTAGTATTTGGATTTGTTAGCCATCATTGTTTACAAACATCAGTTCCTGTCTCTTTCTTTGGAATACTCTTGGTAATGCCTATAACCAAAAAGAAGATAAGACATAGATTATCGGCCGGGCGCAGTGGCTCACGCCTGTAATTCTGGCACTTTGAGACACCAAGGCTGGTGGATCATGAGGTCAAGAGATTGAGACCATCCTGGCCAACATGGTGAAACCCCGTTTCTACTAAAAAATACAAAAATTAGCTGGGCATGGTGGCTCATGCCTCTAGTCCTAGCTACTCAGGAGGCTGAGAAAGGAGAATTGCTTGAACCCAGGAGGCAGAGGTTGCAGTGAGCTGAGATAGCGTGCCTGCACTCCAGCCTGGTGACAGAGCGAGGCTCGGTCTAAAAAAGAAAAAAGACATAGATTATCTCAGGTCAGACAGGCATCCCCACTCATGAGTTAAGCATGCCCATATCATCGAGGGTAGAGCCATGTGTAGATGACCAAGAGGAGGCTACATGAATTACTGATATAAAAATTACTTAAAGATCCAGCCCCCACCCATTTCAGTTAAGGAACAACACTTTGATTTTTTTTTTTTTTTAATCGTTCAACAAGTGTTTTTTGAGCAGCCATGTCTACCAGGTCTTGGGATAGCCAGTCCCTGTGCTCATGGGCTTAGGTCCTAGCAAAGGCCCTGTGGAAAGGCTTGGGGTGGGGGTCAGGGCATGGAGGGCTGTGCTATTGGCCAGGGACTCAGAACACAGGAGGGTGCAGGTGTGAGAGAAGCTTCCTTCTTGGGCAAAGAGGCCTGGGAGGGTGGCCTGAATCTCAGCCATGCCTTAGCCTTCCCCTCTCAGCCAGAGAAGACCCAAGTCTCCCTACCCAGAGGTCCATGCATAGCCATTCACTCATTCATTCTTTAACCAACAATTAATGAATGCCTACTCTCCAGGGCCTGTAAGAGCATGGGCTGGAGGAGGCAGCTCAGGGGCTGGGCAGGGGTGTTGGCTGCAAGGTTACAAGAGAGGAGTGGCACGCTCAGAGGCCTGCTTGACAGGGCCCTGGGACTGGGCTGATGCGAGGTTTTTCTGGGGAACAGGGTGGTGGGATTGTAATTGGAGAGGCTTCCCGAGGAACTTGGACTTGAGGGGCTTCCATGGGGCCTCTGTCAGAATCCCCAGGGGTAACACCTGCTCCAAGAGTCTGGGCTCTGCCTCCCCCTGCCCCCAGCATGGAAGAAGTGTCAAGCTGGGGAGCCATGGAGAGGGGGAGGGCAAAGAAGTGGTTGAGCCACTGGGATAAATGAGAGGAGCCCCGGAGGAAGCGGCTTCGGGATCTCATGGCCCCTCGTATCCGGCGGGGTGGGCTGATGGCCCTTTGCAGCTGGGCAGGATGTTCCTGGGCACTGGCAGGATGGTTGAGGGGCCCTGTGGTGGCAGGAGTGTTGGCCTAAACCACGTGGTGAGACCAAGTCGGAAGGCGGGCCCGATGCAATCGAGGGTGCAAGTGGAGGGCATGGCGAAGGTGGATGGCTCTCTGTGCTCTGCACAACAGGTGACGGATCCCACGGTGGACGGCAGGGTGCTCCTGGTGATTGGCAGGCTGGCTCTGAGGTTCAGCGTCGGGAACCTCAGTGGGCTAGTGGGGAGGCGAAGCCGGCAGATGGCATGTACCACGCGGCAGGATGGAGGCTTCTTGTGTTCTCAGCAGGGACTGGGCTGGCGAGGACTGTGGCTTGGCGGTCTCCGTGGGCTCCATGCACGAGTTTTCGGCATCTGAGTCTTCTGAGCTGCTGATCACCACAATGCACTCCTCTGCCTCCCCGGCGCCACTGGCCACATGGTTGCTGTTGGGTGGGATGGCCTCACTTCCCATGTCGGGGGTCCCGGCGCTGGGCGGCCCATCCAAGTGGGGTGGTGAGACTGCCTTAGAGGTGCTACGCCTGGGCTGCTCGGGGGAGCTCCGAGCCAACCTCGCCTCCTTACCCTCCTCAGACTCCTGGATGACCTTCCTGAGGCGCTGGGTCTGAATGATCTTCCTTTTCTGGCCTGTGGTTGTATTGGAGACCTCCTCTCTGTAGGAAGGGCCTTTGATGGAGAAGGCGTACACTGGCACGAGGTGTGCCCCGGGGAATGACTGTACCACAGCCACAGGTTGGGCTTCAGCCAGCCCCAGGGCCTGGTCCTGGGCCTTCACTCTCTCTGCCTCCTCGGGCAGGTCAACATCAATAGGGTCCCTGGGAGTGCTGGCAGCCTCTGGCCTGGCTTTCTTGGATACAGCTGCATCTGTCCCCTGGGTGATGTAAGAGATGAGGTCCTGCAGGCGCACCTTGAACTCGTCGAAGCCATCCGTGCGCAAGGCAGCTTGCTGGCTCTGGGGCTCCTCCTAGCGCAGACGGCAGAGTGCCTGGCGCAGGAAACCGTGCATCTCCAGCACCTCCTAGTCCGAGGCATAGCACTTCATCCTCTGCACGAGCGCGCTGCCCGTGCGGATGCGCTGTAGCACAGCGTCCAGGCGGCCCAGCCGGCTGGCCATCTCCTCGTAGTCGCGCTGCTACCGCGCCTCCACCGCCTCCAGCAGCTCGGTCTCCTGCGCCTGCCCGTGAGCTACTACCTGGCGCATGCCCGCGCGGATCAGCTCCTCGGTTTCCGCCCGCACGCGGCCCAGCTGGCCGACGGCCGCGTGCATCTGCGCGTGCGCCCCACCGAAGGCGCAGTCCTGCTCCTGCAGCGCCTGCGTCATGGCATCCAGCTCCTCCGGTCGCTGCTGGATCTCCGCGCTGATGTCGCACTTTAGCTCGGTGTGGCCGCTGTCAAAGAGCACGCACGAGCAGCACAGCGGCTTGGAACAGTCGCGGCAGTAGATGCTGGTCAGCATAGGGGTGCGGTGGTTGGGGTTAGAGCAGAAGATGTTGTTGGTCTTGCGGGTGCCGTCCAGGAACTCACGCACCGACTGGTTGCGCAGCTCTGCCAGGGGCCAGGCCTCGTGCTTGAGGAAACATTGGTGTGCCTCGAAGCACTTGGCGCAGAGGAGCTGCTCGCACTCAAAGCACAAGAAGTCGGCTGACTCTTTGCAGCGGGTGCACACAGCCTGTGCATCCACGATCTGCCGGTACACCGACAGGCGCCGCTGCAGACTCTCGAAAAAGACGTTATCCAGTGCAGGTGTGTCTGCACCTGGCGTCCAGGGCGCCTGGCAGATAGGGCATTGCATGCCCGACGCCTCCAGGCATCCCGAGCACAGCGTGTGCAGGTAAGGCAGCAGCTTCGGGCACTTGGCTTTGGCCTGGCATTTCTGGCAGCGCAGAAACTGGAACTCCTCCGTGGCTTGTTCTGCAGGGCTGTGGCTGGGGCTGGGCTGGCGGCCTTCAGAGGGGGTGTCGGGGGGAGGCATGGTGGGCGCGTGGGGCCGGGTGGGGTCCTGCTGGGGCACCGGAGGTCGTTCGGGTGCAGGCTCCTGCTGCATGGACCCCAGCTTAGTTTCGATTCTCGGTTTAGATCTTGGAGGGCGGGAGGAGAAGCTGAAAGGGCAACACTTTGAATTTTTAACAGTGGAACGTTGCACCTGGCCTATATGGGAATATTGATATGACAGTTGTGTCTAAAGTGTTTTAGAAGAAGGTGAATTAGAAGAAAAGAAGGTCCCTCAAGTTTCTAGGCTAACATCTCTTTAGTCTCTGATTGAACGTAGGGGCAACCAGATTGGTAGGGAGAGGCCTGAGGCCAGGTAGACACAAGAATATTTAGTAATTGATTGGTTATGGAGGATAAAGGGAGAGGAGGGAATTAGATGTAATTATGAAATGTTCAACCTGAGTTACTAGGGGACTCAGTGTGCCATTAAAATATAACTCAAAAAAAAAAAAGCTGATTTTGAAAGGAATATAATTCTTTAAGTTTCAAATATTGTGAATTTCATTGGCTGGCAAGATATTTGTGTGGAGATATTTATGGAAAGTACATGAGAAATAAGGATGTAATGTATGGGAGGGAAGTCGAGGCTACAGGTGCAGTTTTTTGGGGGGTAACATAAAAAGTTAAAGCTGGAAGAACAGATACAAAGTCCCATAAAGAGTATATAGAGAGAAGATATGAGGATCAATGCCAAAATATGAGTAAAGTTCTAAAGCAAAAGGAAGAAATGGAACTCAGAAAACAAATAGAGATAGGCTGGTTAAGGAGGCAGTGCTAATAACAAAAATAACAGCCACAGTGATAATAACTAATTTACCAAGTGCCAGACACTATGCATAAGCACTACATAAATATACATTAGAAGAATCAAAGGCATTTTTTTTCATCCAAGCAAAGCAAAAAGGATCAGAGGACAGATGTAATTACAGAAAAATCCAAGGCAACTCAAACTGGCTGTCTTTGAAGTGGGTTGTGAGATCTTCAATTGGTGAAATGGGGTTCTGCCCTTGAGAAGCCTATTCACCACTGGTACAGTGGCTGAAAGTCTGTACTGTGGACATGGCAGACCTGGGATTGAAACCCTGGTCTGCACTTAACTAACTAGCTGTGTGGATTCTTGGCCAAGTGACCCAGTTTCTTCCTCGGTAAAAAATGTAGAGCTATTTTACCTACTACACAGGCTCATGCCAAGGATTAAGTAATGAATAGCACATAAAGTATCCAGACCACTGTGGGTACAGTGCTCAGCATAAAATGTCTCTTAAGAGTATGAGAAGGTGGGAAGTCTTAGCTGGGACTAGGCAGCAGAACCCTATTACATTTCCAGCTAGGGAAGTCTCCTGGAGTTCAGTGAGGCAGATTTAGGGTTGTTGCATGCATGCCTTTGAGTGGAGTGACTGAGGAAAGGCATGTCCTTCCTTCCACACAGGAGAGCTATACTTTGGCTTGCTACAATGGTCAGTGACATCCATGGCTCTGTGTGCAGAGAAATAAGCTGAAAATAAACCCCCTTTCTCTTTCATTGGCCTATTAAAAAAAAGTTACAGTAAATTGTAGCATTTCAAGGTTCCCTTCTGTGTGCCATCTCTTCACCTAACTATGGTCCTACATGTCAGCTTACTCCAGCAGCTCACAAAAACCCCTGCCATCGATGCCCAGTGACTTCTGACTCCATGAACATTGCCCTGATGAAAATCATTTCTCTATTTATCTAGATAAATCGATTGTGGCATAAAGCCATTCAGTTCAGCCACCTCCCATGATGCATGTGGTCCATTTCATGATGGATTTGACTGTTAGCTATCTAAGGCAGTAATGCTTATCCTTGGCTATCCATTAGATTCTCCCGGGAGCGGTACACATTTTTTTACTCCACGTTTTTTCTTTGTTGTAAAGTCTCTGCTCTAGACCTGGTGCATTAGAATTTCTAGGTATGAAGTTGGGATATATGTATTTTTATAAGGCTCCCTGGCTGAGTCTGATATACAGTCAGTGGTAAAATCACACATCACACATTTAAGGAGAGAAGTCTTTGAAAGTCATAGTCAATATGTAACTAAGCTAGAATTTGAGTCCAAATGTCTCTAACCTTAAATCTGTTATTTTGACCCTAATCTTAAATAGTAGCAATCAAAAAAGTTAAGTTTTGGATAAGTAAGTAGTCATTCTCCAGTTCAGGTATGGCAAAAGCGTAATCAGTTTTCATAATCAGAGGATATGTTTTAATGGATATGTTTAATTCTTTCTTTGAAAATGTTAATTTAGACATGTACACATGTATACAGACATACTCAAAAGAATTATTGACTTACAAAATATAGAGGCTCATTACTGAACATTTTTGTATGCCTGGAGATTATGTTTTTGCCATACCTGAACTTGGTTAGACACTTTCTTTTTTTCTTTTCTTTTTTTTTTTTTTGAGATGGAGTTTCGCTGCTGTTACCCAGGCTGGAGTGCAATGGCGTGATCTCGGCTCACTGCAACCTCCGCCTCCTGGGTTCAGGCAATTCTCCTGCCTCAGCCTCCTGAGTAGCTGGAATTACAGGTGTGCGCCACCATGCCCAGCTAATTTTTTGTATTTTTAGTAGAGACAGGGTTTCACCATGTTGACCAGGATGGTCTCAATCTCTTGACCTCGTGATCCACCCGCCTTGGCCTCCCAAAGTGCTGGGATTAAAGGCTTGAGCCATCGCGCCTGGCCTGGTTAGACACTTTCTTTCCCACCCACTAAACTTTCAGCATGTGTGACTTTTTCAGTACTTTTTGGGCATTCCATTGCCTTTGCTATTTTGTTGTATCATTGCTGGTCATGCAAACTAAGAAGAGATAGAGTGTAAATGAAGCCAGAGGGAAAGAAGGACATCAGATACATCTAAAATATAGGAAGTTTGAGAATAGAGACCTTGTTCTTTACATTCTTCTATATCCATAATAGTTGTTTAAAAGAAATACTTGTGGAATTGAAATTGTGTTATGATTTTTCTTTACCAGAATCTCTCAGAAACCAGCCTTTTTTAGGCTTCTGAATATTTGATTAGTTACTTGTTTTCATTTGTGGTCATGTGGCCAAACTTTGGCCAGGGAGGGCTTGGAATTCTGGGTCATTTGGCATACCATGGGATAGAGGTAATTCCTTCAAAGGAAAATTCAGTTGCTACCTATCAAAAGGAGAAGTAAATGGTGGAAGGCAAGAGCAGTTCATGTCCCCTTTTCCACCTTCTCGGTGTCTTTCCATGTCTCCTATTTTCTCCAGGCCTTGGCCATTGTTATAATGTGCTTACCTATCTCCTTTTTGTTTTCTGCCAATTCTCATATGATTTTTACAGGTCTGTAAAATGAAACTTCCCAGAAAGTGCATTTATGATATTTTAAAAACTTCAGTCACTTCTAATCCTCACTGGATAAAGTTTGAGCTCCTGTGCCTGGCATTCAAGATCCTAAAAAAAATCTTGTCTTTTACCAAGGCAATGATTTTATTATTCAGAAATTTCTTCTTGAACTAGCTGTTCAATAAATAGCTCTTATATCCCAAACACAGCCTCATTGGATTGGTGGAGGAAACTTATCCTAGCCAGAGTAGCTTTGCCTGGACACATTATATAGATTCATTAGAAATCTTAGGAATAATCTGAGCATAATTTCTACATTCCTGGAATTCTCCCCTGTTCCCCATTGTAGGCATGCTCTGTATGTCCATCATGTTGAAAAACTCAAGGCAGGCCAAGTGGCCACGTTTGTCCCTCAGTACATGCTATCCCCTTCCTTAAGTGTCATTCTATAATGTCTCTCCCATGCTGACCACTCTAATCTGGACACTTGTCTCAAAAAAATAGTTCCTGATTTCTCCTAGTGAGTGGGAGGTTCCTCTCATTTATAACGTCATGATGCACTGAATATTCCCTTATGACACTGTGATGTAATTTCCATTTATTCTCCCTGTCTCAACTACATCAGGAACTCCTTCATGGCAAAATTGACATTCCAAATCTTTATCACCCATCCTAGCACATGCTTAGCTAGTGTAGAAGCTCAGGGATGGTGAAAACCTATTTACACCTATCCTATTTACACCTTGTCACATCCTAGTGCACAGAAGATGGGGCACAAGGAAACTCTCCACACAGAAGTATTTCAGTGGCTCCACCTCAATCATGGTGAACATCAATGTTCTTACTGAATGAAACAAAATATTGTCTAAGATGTGAACCTGCTCCCCTTGTCCTCTCATCTCCTCACATTGCCCCTGACCCACCCTTGTTATTTCTGTCCACTGGCCTTCTTGCTCCTTCTGAGACACACCAGTGTCCTGGAAAATGACAAGTGCATTCCAGATTCATTCTCTTTACCCTGAGTGTTCCCTCTTCCCCCTGGTATGTATGTGGTCTGCTCTGCTCAATAATAACCTAATTAGGTCCCTGATTATCTGATATCATAAAGTGCTTTCTACATAGCACACCCTATATGCCTTAGCCTTCTTAATCATTTCCACTGCTTTTAGCCTTATCTTACATGACATATGTTCAGTGGTGTGTTTATTGTGTGTCACCCCTTTATGGTAGTTCAATGAGGGTAGGGACTTTGTTTTGTCTGTTACTCTGTCCTCAGCTTCTAGATCATGCCTAGCAATTACTGTTTGTTAAGTGAATGAATATGTGCTAAGGAAATAAAAGGATGTAAGGGAACAGAAAGCATGTAAAATAATTATGTTGGTCACTATTGAATATAGATAGCTATTCCCACCAGCCATTCATATTCCCTTCTCTACAGAAACAGATACCTGAATTAAATATAGATACATGTTCCTGAATTTTCAAATCCAATACAGGCACAGTGGTATTAATAATTTGCAATGCATCATGTCTAGCATTGCCTTGTGAAAGAGATTGGGAAGAGAGGGGAGAGAGCCTGAACACTTCTCCCACCTGCAATTCTCTACCCCTTTTCATAATGTTTTTGTAGCTTGATGGAGGCATTTTCTTCCCAAAAGCAGCCTGATATTTATCCAGGATTGGCTGATTTACTGCTGCAGTTACCAGAAAAAAGCCATCAGGTTTTAGAGTTTTCTCATCCATAGAAAGCTGGTCAATTCATTTTATTAGCATCTTTTCCAGTCCCCGACCCTAAAATAACTGATTTCAGTGTTTACATTCTCAAAGGTGGGCTAATGAAGAAGCTTTGGCAGCTACTGCCAAGCCCTGGATGTTTAAGTAAAGCTTTGTAATAAAAGCAACAGCAATAAAACCGCAGCCTTACCCATTGGAAAAATAGATTTGTGTGTGTGTAATATATTTAAAATATCATATTTTGTAATAGATATGATACATAAATTTGGTTTGTGAATAGACAATTAATTAAAATAATTCTGTAAATTTTATGAAGCTTCTCTTCCCATTATTCTCCACTTTGGTCATTGACAGATATAACTTGCCTTTTTTTTTTTTAGGCTATTCTGCTCTTTTTTCACTCTTTCTTGTTTTCCTCAATTGCCTTCATCCATCTGTGTGTCTTTATCTTACTCTCTTCACTGCGTGTGAAGACTGTTATTTCTGAATCTTTGGACTAACCTTAGAAAAGTCCCCTTAGAGGTGCACATTGTGGTGGCTTCTGAGATTCCTGTGCCTGTACACATGGAGCCCCTTCTACTTGTTCACTAACAATTCTGTTTATTAAACATGAACCCAATTGTTTGCAAAAGGTAGAACAATTAGAACTCTCTTACATGGCCAGTGGGGGTGAACTCATATACAGCCACTTTGGAAAATATTTTTGAAGTTATATTTACAAATACACTTATTATATGATTCAGTGAATTACACTGTCTCCCCAAGAGCAATAGAAACATGTCCACATGATTGCTTATAGCACCTGTACTCATAATCACCCCAAACTGAGAACTCACCAAATGTGTATCAACAGATGAATGACTAAGCAAATTGTGGCAAGTCCATGCAATGAAATACTATTCAGCAATAAAAAGGAGCAAAATATTGGTACATACTACGACATGGATGAACCTAAATAACATGCTTAGACAAAGAAACCAAACACAAATAACTACATGCTTCATGAATGATTCTATTTTATGAAATTCTTTAATAGACAAAACTAATCTAAATTGGTGGTTGTCTCAAAACGGGTGGGGCTGTTGACTGCAAAGGGTCATGAGGAAACTTTTTGAGGTGATGAAAAAGTTTTATATCTTGATTGTGGGAGTGATTTCAGGGATGTACCCGCTCGTGAAAATGCATCAAACTACCCTTCATATGGGTGTATTTTGTTGTGTGTAAATTAAACTTCAATCATGTTAATTTAAAATAAAAACAAAACAGCAAAAAGAATGCATATTTGAAGCCAATTCCCACTGAAATCTTTAGTGGTCAAGCCATCTGTCTACAACAGACTCTTGCCTCCCTAAGACACTACTGACCATTTACCCATCAGGAGAGTTTTAGGAAACTTCATTGAATTATTACAAAGAGCAAGCTCTGATTGAAGACCTGATATTTCTGGCCTCTCCATGGGAGAATAGCAACTGATGATAAAAACAATGAAAACCATGAATATTTATTGATTTGTTGAAATACTTGGTATTTGTATTGCTGTGCCAATGTGTCTGGTTCTTAGCACAGTGCCTGGTGCATAGGAGGCACACCGTAAATATTTACTGAGTAACATAACAAGACCTTTAACAATGTTACAATGAATGTATTATCATTTTATCACCATTTTATAGATTAGTAATCCAGGGTCAGAGAAGTTAAGTGACTTTTCCAAAATCTCTGAGCTAAGAGTTTTCAAAGCCATTTTTTGAGCCCAGGTCTCTAGCATCAGGTTACCCATTAAATTTAAATTTGACTTCATGCAAAATATCTTGCTTCCCAATTGGTTGTTTTTTTTTAAATGTAAAATTGTTATGATTATATTTAAATCATATGCCTCTATTGGCAATCACATAATTTAAGTATGTGAACAATCTTTGTAAACTCCAAAGCTTTGTAGAAAAACAAGATATAAGCAATATGGCTTAGCATAAAATTTGGCTTTCTTTTTTCCTAACATAATAAAAGCTAACATTTGTGCTTAAAATGTACCATACACTGTTTTAAGTGCTGTGTATTCTATAAAATAACTTAATTCTCACAAAAACTCTCTGAGGTACACATCATCATCCTCATCATCATCGTCATCATTATCATCTTATCCTTGTCTTCAACATCACCGTTTTATAGGTGAGAAAACTGAAGTTCATGCATTTTTTCCCCTGAGTTATAGAGATAGTAAGTGGCAGAGCCAGGATTTGAATGCAAATCGTTTTTATTCAAATCTCTCATAGTCATTACCCTATACTTTCTCACCCATCCCTTCACCTATCCATCCATGCATCCATCTATCCCTACAACACTAGTTTTTAGCATTTTTCCTTGCAACACGTGACAAATAATGTTCATTCAGTGATATCCTAACCTTACTGACATGTACTTTGGTGTTCTGTATAGATGAACAGACTGCAAGTTATGTATAGTTTTCTGTCAATTGAAATTTCAACCCATTTTAACATTCAGAATAGAAACTGTTCCTCTAGATTAAAACAATAACAAAAAACAAACAAACAAAACAATGGCATGTTTTGTCTTTCATTGCCGATCTGAACTGGGTAAATTTAGCTTAATAATTCACATCACATTTATTTGGATAGTGTTCTCTTAAACTGAAAAAAAGACACAAAGGACTCATTACTCCAGAAAACTACCCTACCCATTTCTTCCATACTGTTTCTCTTTTCCTTCTCTTGAAAATATGTTCAAAAAATCTAGCATGGGATTTCCAAACATTCACTCTTCAATTCAATGATTAAAAGGCACATGGCCAGAAACTCATTAGCATTCCTCCCAAGAACCAGGCAGCCTGGGCACAGTAGATGATAGCTTTGAGAGCAGCTGAGAAGAAAAACCTCTAGCCAATGTGGTATTCAGAGGAACAGCCTTCAAAGAGCCAGAGAAGTTTATTCTTCAGGTTGACATGCATTTCTGTAGGCTGGATCTCACATTTGGGGCAATAGTCCCCAATGAGAATAAGTTCAGAAGAGGTCTGATAAAAGCCACACATTGATTAGGATATCTCCTTGAGAAAACTGTGATTAACCATGCCTTTAGAGCAAATACAATTTAATTTATTTCATGACAGTTTTGATGTTTTAAGAAAGTAATTGTGATTTTTTAAATGAAATGTCAGTCTGACCAGCTTGGTTTTATAAAATACAGCATATCTACAATACCTTCTTATTCAGACTTTATAACCTTTGCTATTATGTTGACTAAGGTGGAATGAGCAACATTTGAATGTCTTTCAAAAAGATTGCCTACATTCTGAAGACTGATACACTTATTAGATATTCCTTATGGATTCATTTCAGAAATTACCTATGTAGAGAAAGAACCATAATTTGCCTTGTTAGTAAACTAAATGGACAAAATCTCTTTCATTATGCAGCATAGCTAGTATTACCACATTCAAAAAAATTCAAAATTTAAGAATGCACAGTAAATGTGCATTCTTAAAAAGCTGTTCAAAGGGACAGGAACAAAATATCTTTATTTTTCTATCTCTGTGTTTTTAAAATTTATTTTTGTATGCTTTCCATAATGAAGGCAACTTTTTTTTTAGAGACTATAACCCAGCATAAGTATTTGGCCTGTTTAAATGTGCAGCAAACTTCCGTTTTTCTGTGGCATGTTCAAAAGGCTTTTGGCTTGCAATCAGGCTATAGTTGACACACTAAGGTTTCTTTCCATCTGGTAAAGAGGAGGTTCACTCAACAAGTTTGTGTCAGGCTCTGTATCCAAGACCCCACTGGGAGCCATTTTTAACACCTGAAATATTCTCTTTCTGAAGAGGGAAGGACATCCAGAGAATACTTCACATTAAGAGTGATTGTCATAACGTTTAATTTATTAAGGAGAATTTTAAAATAAGGAAAGTATGACTAGAGCATCTCATATTTCAGGAGTAGTGTCCCCACTATGGTTTTTTAAAAAAATTTTTATTGCATTTTAGGTTTTGGGGTACATGTGCAGAACATGCAAGACAGTTGCATAGGTACACACATGGCAGTGTGTTTTGCTTCCTGTCTCCCCTTCACCCACATTTGGCATTTCTCCCCAGGCTATCCCTCCCCAGCTCCCCCTCCCGCTGGCCCTCCCCTTTACCCCCAAATAGACCTCAGTGTTTAATACTCCCATCCCTGTGTCCATGTGGTCTCATTTTTCATCACCCACCTATGAGTGAGAATATACGGTATTTCATTTTCTGTTCTTGTGTCAGTTTGCTGAGAATAATGTTCTCCAGATTCATCCATGTCCCTACAAACGACACAAACTCATCATTTCTGATTGCTGCATAATATTCCGTGCTGTATTTGTGCCACATTTTCCCAATCCAGTCTATGATCAATGGGCATTTGGGTTGTTCCAGGTCTTTGCTATCGTAAACAGTGCTGCAATGAACATTCGTGTGCATGTGTCCTTATAGTAGAACGATTTATAATCCTTTGGATATATACTCAGTAATGGGATTGCTGGGTCAAATGGAATTTCTGTTTCTAAGGCCTTGAGGAATCGCCACACTGTCTTACACAATGGTTGAACTAATTTACACTCCCACCAACATTGTAAAAGTGTTCCTTTTTCTCCACATCCTCTCCAGCATCTGTTGTCTCCAGATTTCTTAATGATCGCCATTCTAACTGGCGTGAGATGGTATCTCTATGTGGTTTTGATTTGCATCTCTCTGATGACCAGTGATGATGAGCATCTTTTCATATGATTGTTGGCCTCATATATGTCTTCTTTCATAAAGTGTCTGTTCATATCCTTTGCCCAATTTTGAATGGGCTTGTTTGATTTTTCCTGTAAATCTGTTTGAGTTCTTTGTAAATTCTGGATATAAGCCCTTTGTCAGATGAGTAAACTGCAAAAATTTTTTCCCATTCTGTTGGTTGCCGATTCACTCTAGTTACTGTTTCTTTTGCCGTGCAGAAGCTGTGGAGTTTGATTAGGTCCCATTTGTCTATTTTGGCTTTTGTTGCCAATGCTTTTGGTGTTTTGTTCATGAATTCCTTGCCTGCTCCTATGTCCTGGATGGTTTTGCCTAGATTTCCTTCTAGGGTTTTTATGGTGCCAGGTCTTATGTTTAAGTCTTTAATCCATCTGGAGTTAATTTTAATGTAAGGTGTCAGGAAGGGGTCCAGTTTCTGCTTTCTGCACATGGCTAGCCAGTTTTTCCAACACCATTTGTTAAACAGGGAATCCTTTCCCCATTGCTTGTTTTTGTCAGGTTTATCAAAGATTGTATGGTTGTAGATATGTTGTGTTGCCTCCGATGCCTCTGTTCTTTTCCATTGGTCTATATCTCTGTTTTGGTACCAGTACCAGGCTGTTTTGATTACTGTAGCCTTGTAGTCTAGTTTGAAATCTGGTAGTGTGATGCCCCCCGCTGTGTTCTTTTTGCTTAGAATGGGCTTGGCTATGTGGGCTCTCTTTTGGTTCCATATGAAGTTCATGGTGGTTTTTTCCAGTTCTGTGAAGAAAGTCAATAGTAGCTTCATGGGGATAGCGTTGATTCTGTAAATTACTTTGGGCAGTATAGCCATTTTCACGATATTAATTCTTCCTAACCATGAACATGGAATGTTTCTCCATCTGTTTGTGTCCTCTCTGATTTCGTTGAGCAGTGGTTTGTAGTTTTCCTTGAAGAGGTCCCTTACATTCTTTGTGAGTTGTATTCCTAGGTATTTTATTCTTTTTGTAGCAATTGTGAATGGCAGTTTGTTCTTGATTTGGCTCTAAGTCTGTTATTGGTGTAGAGGAAGGCTTGTGATTTTTGCACATTGATTTTATATCCTGAGACTTTGCTGAAGTTGCTTATCAGTTTCAGGAGTTTTTGGGCTGAGGCGATTGGATCTTCTAGGTATACTATCATGTCGTCTCCAAATAGAGACAATTTGGCTTCCACCTTTCCTATTTGAATATCCTTTATTTCTTTTTCTTGCCTGATTGCTCTGGCTAGAACTTCCAGTACTATATTGAATAGGAGTGGTGAAAGAGGGCATCCTTGTCTAGTGCCGGATTTCAAAGGGAATGCTTCCAGTTTTTGCCCATTCAGTATGATATTGGCTGTTGGTTTGTCATAAATAGCTTTTATTACTTTGAGATACGTTCCATCGATACCGAGTTTATTGAGGGTTTTTAGCATAAAGGGCTGTTGAATTTTGCCAAATGCCTTCTCTGCGTCAATTGAGATAATCATGTGGTTTTTGTTTTTGGTTCTGTTTATGTGGTGAATTACATTTATAGACCTGCGTATGTTGAACCAGCCTTGCATCCCCAGGATGAATCCTACTTGATCATGATGGATAAGTTTATTGATTTGCTGTTGCAATCGGCTTGCCAATATTTTGTTGAGGATTTTTGCATCTATGTTCATCATGGATATTGGCCTGAAGTTTTCTTTTCTTGTTGGGTCTCTGCCGGGTTTTGGTATCAGGATGATATTCGTCTCATAAAATGATTTGGGAAGGATTCCCTCTTTTTGGATTATTTGGAATAGTTTCAGAAGGAATGGTACCAGCTCCTCCTTGTGTGTCTGGTAGAATTCGGCTGTGAACCCATCTGCACCTGGGCTTTTTTTGTGCGGTAGGCTCTTAATTGCTGCCTCGACTTCTGACCTTTTTATTGGTCTATTCATAGTTTCAGCTTCCTCCTGGTTTAGGCTTGGGAGGACACAGGAGTCCAGGAATTTATCCATTTCTTCCAGGTTTACTAGTTTATGTGCATAGAATTGTCTGTAATATTCTCTGATGATGGTTCGAATTTCTGTGGGATCTGTGGTGATTTCCCCTTTATCATTTTTTATTGCATCTATTTGGTTGTTCTCTCTTTTATTTTTAATCAATCTGGCTAGTGGTCTGTCTATTTTGTTGATCTTTTCAAAAAACCAGCTCTTGGATTTATTGATTTTTTGAAGGGTTTTTTTGTGTCTCTATCTCCTTCAGTTCAGCTCTGATCTTAGTTATTTCTTGTCTTCTGCTGGGTTTTGAGTTTTTTTGATCTTGCTCCTCTAGCTCTTTCAATTTTGACGATAGGGTGTCAATTTTAGATCTCTGCATTCTTTTCATATGGGCACTTATTGCTATATATTTTCCTCTAGAGACTGCTTTAAATGTGTCCCAGAGATTCTGGCATGTTGTGTCTTCGTTCTCATTGGTTTTGAAGAACTTCTTTATTTCTGCCTTTATTTCATTGTTTACCCAGTCAACATTCAAGAGCCAGTTGTTCAGTTTTCATGAAGCTGTGCGGTTCTGGGTTGGTTTCTGAATTCTGAGTTCTAACTTGATTGCACTATGGTCTGAGAGGCTGTTTGTTATGATTTCAGTTGTTTTTCATTTGTTGAGCAGTGCTTTACTTCCAATTATGTGGTCAATTTTAGAGTAGGTGTGATGTGGTGCTGAGAAGAATGTGTATTCTGTGGATTTGGGGTGGAGAGTTCTGTAAATGTCCACCAGGTTTGCTTGCTCCAGGTCTGAGTTCAAGCCCTGGGTATCCTTGTTGATTTTCTGTCTGGTTGATCTGTCTAGTATTGACAGTGGAGTGTTAAAGTCTCCCACTATTATTGTGTGGGAGTCTAAGTCCTTCTGTAAGTCATTAAGAACTTGCCTTATGTATCTGGGTGCTCCTGTATTGGGTCCATATATGTTTAGGATCATTAGCTCTTCTTGTTGTATCGATCCTTTTACCATTATGTAATGGCCTTCTTTGTCTCTTTTAATCTTTGTTGCTTTAAAGTCTATTTTATCAGAGATGAGAATTGCAACTCCTGCATTTTTTTGCTCTCCATTTGCTTGGTAAATCTTCCTCCATCCCTTTCTTTTGAGCCTTTGTGTATCCTTGCATGTGAGATGGGTTTCCTGGATACAGCACACTGATGGGTTTTGGATTTTTATCCAATTTGCCAGTCTGTGTCTTTTGATTGGTACATTTAGTCCATTTACATTTAGGGTTAATATTGTTATGTGTGAATTTGATACTGCCATTTTGATGCTAGCTGGCTGTTTTGCCCGTTAGTTGTTGTAGAGTCTTCAATATGTTGATGCTCTTTAGCATTTAGTGTGATTTTGGAATGGCTGGTACTGGTTGTTCCTTTCTATGTGTAGTGCCTCTTTCAGGAGCTCTTGTAAAGCAGGCCTGGTGGTGACAAAATCTCTGAGTACTTTCTTGTTCGCAAAGGATTTTGTTTTTCCTTCACTTCTGAAGCTCAGTTTGTCTGGATATTAAATTCTGGGTTGAAAGTTCTTTTCTTTAAGGATGTTGAATATTGGCCCCCACTCTTCTGGCTTGTATTATTTTTGCTGAGATATCTGCTGTGAGTCTGATGGGCTTCCCTTTGTGGGTGACCCGGCCTTCTCTCTGGCTGCCCTTAGTATTTTCTCCTTTATTTCAACCTTGTTGAATCTGATGATTATGTGCCTTGGGGTTGCTCTTCTTGCGGAATATCTTTGTGGTGTTCTCTGTATTTCCTGCAATTGAGTGTTGACCTGTCTTGCTAGGTGGGGGAAGTTTTCCTGGATAATGTCCTGCAGAGTATTTTCCAGCTTGGATTCATTCTCTTCGTCACATTCTGGTACACCTATCAAACGTAGGTTAGGTCTCTTCATACAGTCCCACATTTCTTGGAGACTTTGTTCATTCCTTTTTTTGCTTTTTTCTCTGATCTTGGTTTCTTGTTTTATTTCATTGAGTTGATCTTCGACTTCTGATATTCTTTCTTCTGCTTGGTTAATTCGGCTGTTGAAACTTTTGCATGCTTTGTGACATTCTCGTGTTGTGTTTTTCAGCTCCTTTAATTCACTCATATTCCTCTCTAAGTTATCCATTCTTGTTATCATTTCCTCGAATCTTTTTTTAAGCTTCTTAGTTTCTTTGCATTGATTTAAAACTTGTTCTTTTAGCTCACAAAAGTTTCTCATTATCCACCTTCTGAAATCTAATTCCATCATTTCATCACAGTCATTCTCCGTCCAGCTTTGTTTCCTTGCTGGTGAGGAGTTTTGGTGCTTTCTAGGAGGCGAGGTGTTCTGGTTTTGGGTGTTTTTTTTTGCACTGGTTTCTTCCCATTTTTGTGGATTTATCCACCTGTCGTCTGTGTAGTTGCTGACTTTTCGATTGGGTCTCTGAGTGGACGCCCAGATTGTTGATGATGAAGTATTTCTGTTACTTGGTTTTCCTTCTACCTGTCTAGCCCCTCCACATTATGACTGCTGAGGTCCACTGCAGGTCCTGCTTGTCTGGGGTGCACCTATAGCAGCTGCAGAACAGTGAGGGATGCTACCAGTTTCTTTTTCTGCTATCTTAGTCCCAGAATGATGCCTGCCAAATGTCAGTCTTATGGATATAGAGGGGTCAGGGAGCTGCTTGAGGAGACAGTCTGTACTTTATCGGAGCTCAAGTGCTGATCTGTGAGCTCTGTTGTTCATTCAGGGCTGTTAGGCTGCTACGTTTAATTCTGCTGCAGCAGAACTCATAAAAAACCCCTTTCTTTCTCAGATGCTCTGTCTCGGGGGGGTTGGGGCTTTCTTTGTGAGTGTCCGTTGTGCTGTCCTGCCCAGCTTGGAGGCGGTCTATTCACTATTTGCCTGCTGAGGCTCCATCCTGCTGGTGTGAGGTTCGCCCTGTTGCTGCAGGCTCTGCCCTGCTGCTGTGGTCTCTGCCCTGCTGCCACGGGCTACGCCCTGCGGCAGAGTCTCTCTGTTTTAGCGGGTTTCTTCGGCAATGGCAGGTTGCTTCAGCAATGGGCGTGTACCTCAGTAGGGGCGGATTGCCTTGGTAATGGTGGACGCCCCTCCCCCACGGTGCTGCACCGTCCTGGGTTCAGCTGTGCCCTCAGGGAACCTCTCTACCTGGAGCCTTTGGAATCGCCGTTTTGTTTGTCCCACTGCGCTACCCCAAACACTGTTTCCCTGGAATCTCCTGGCTTGGCTCACTGTCCAAGTCCCGTTCAGTCTCAAGTTCAGCCCTCTCAAGTCTCAGATTGCCAGTTCAACAGGGCACCCGGACTAGTGCGCTTCGTGTGGAGCACTGTGTAGCGTCGCTGCACTACAGTACTGGCTGCCTGCTGCACCGGCTGCCAGCTGCACCTGCCAAAACCTCTGCCTGACGTCCCACTTCTCTTTTATACCTGGGAATTTCCCCATTCTATGGGCAACAAAGGTCCATCTGGAAATGCAGCCCTGACTCACCCTCTTTGCGCATTCACTGAGAGCTTTAATCCTGGGTTGTTCTCAACGCGCCATCTTGAGTCCCCCCAGCCCCACCATGTTTTAAGCTTCATATATTGTAGAAAGATTTAAGACTAAATAATCTTAAAATCAAACCAGACTAGAAGAGCCCTGGAGAAGAAGCTCAGGATATGTCTTCCTAGTAGTCACATTATACAGGATGATACCGCTTTGTTGGTTGAAAGGATCTCAAGGGATCATATAAATTATCCACTTTGATAAAGTTAAAGGTTAATAATCTGCTAGCAAAAGAAAGGGCAATGCTAGAAACGCATACTTCCGCCACTGGTTCTCTAAGACCTCTTTGGGTCTGGGATTAGTGAATGTCCCAGATTCTTCCACGTGGGGCACTTGGCCTCTTTTGACTTTCAGTGCTTTCAACTATAGGGGTAGGTACTCTGGTATAAAGGGAAAGCTGGTGGAATAAAAGTCAAGACAATGCAGGTTGAATAGGAAGAAAAGATTGTCCTATTTTCCATTTTGGAAGCCAAATAAGATTGTCCATGTATATTGCTACTTGAAAAGATGAGTTAAAAAATCTGATAAAAAGGCTCAAAAGGCTGGCCTAAATGAGGTCAACTAGTATGACTAAGTAACAATCTGAGGAAATGTACAAAAATCAAGCCTGTTTTTTTCTAATACTTGGAAGAGAGCTTATTTTAATTAAAAATCTAAATTCTAAGAGGTAGATTATGAAATAAAAATATAATTAATTATACAAAATATAATTATGCCACATATAAAATCTGTTATGATGTATTATAATACTTTGCATTTGTGTGCCAAGAATTGAGCTATCCATTTCGCATCAATTTGTCTTTCTCTTTTCTTTTTTTTCCACCAAATGACAGATTTAATGTAACCTGATTCTGTTACAATTGCATCTAATTTATAGAAAGGTGTGCCATTTATTCCGCTGTAGTCAGTCTATTACATTGTTTCTATCAGAGCTATCTTTTTTTGTGAATGGAAAACAAAGCTTATGCTAACACCATTTGTCCCTGGTCAAGGTGAACTCTGCTGTCTAAATAGTCTGGACACATCAATTTTCTAACATATTTATCTCAGTAATTGTATGTGAGCAATACTCTTACTGTCCCATTTAAGAGATGAGGTTGTTAAGGCAGAGAAGGTTACAGAGCTCACCAGAGACACATCATCACTAAGTGCCTGTTGCAGAGTGATTACCCTACGTTGCAGACCCTATAGATAATTTTTAGGTTTATTGCAGGCTATCCTGTATAGTTAAGTGTTATGAAGAAAATGAGGCTGAAAAAATAGAATGGAAATTGCAGCTGATTTGTGAGGCAAATAGACATATCAAGCTCCCATTGAGCACCACTCAAAGCCTTTATGAATTAATTATATGTTACATGTCTAGTTAATTACTAACTTATCACTGTACTCACCTTTTGCCTTAATAGCTTGGTAAAATCTCATACATATTTTCAAATGAACTACTCCTCCTCTCTGTGCTTGCTTACAAATTATAGTTTGATCCAAGAAACGGAAACATTCTGATTCTCTGTTATATTCACATGTGTTGACATGGAGCATGTGTGTGTACAGTAATCAGGTGAGTATAACAGGCTCTCTTGAATAATGCCCACCTTCAAGGAGAACAGCTGTACTGTTGTTGTTTTCAATGTAATATCACATTTATGGAGCTTGCTGCCAATGTGGTAAGATCAATAGGAATTGCACTTTTATACTACCAGTTTTCCTCTGGCCTCATTTCATTTAGACCAGGAGCATACACTCACCTGCTTGAGGGAAACAGAAGCCACAACGAGTGACAAATGTTCATTTGTCCCCAAGATTGAGACTGGAATAATAGTGTTGTTTTCTCTAGCTTCAGCTTGCCTAGAAACATGGGATGGTTATTAAATCTTTATTCCATACGCCTATATCAAACATACATTTCATATTTTTTATTCTCATACCTAGGTTGTGTGAAAAGAAAGATTTGGGAATAAAAAACTTAAAATCTTATACTATTTCCAAGTTCAAGTCCTGATTCCGTTATATGATTTTATTGATCACTCATCATGCCCCCGACACAGCCCTCAACACAATACATGATTATCTCAATTAATCCCCACCACATCACAACAACAGAAGCTCAGAAAAGTGTATGCTTTCTGGAAATGGTTGAATTTGAACCTAAATTTCTGACTCCTAAGTGTATAATTCGAACTCCTACAGGATTTCACCTTTTGAAATTGATGCAGGCAGACACAGTTGCCGTTTTTTATTGCTCAACAGGTAGAGCTAATCTTATGAAGCAACCCTTATAATGCAATCAGCTTGCATAGCTTCAGTGCCCAGTGATCTGCCATATGGTGGACACTCCAGAGAATTTAAAAGTGAGGAAACATTTAGGATCAAGGCTTGAGCATAACTAATGGCAAAATCGTCCTACTTCTGCAACAGATAGAATAGCTTGTAAATTGGGCCATTTTTTTTTGGTCAGGGCCAGGCTGGTCAGATTCAGCAGTAGAACAGTGTTTACCTGACACTTGTTCAACTTGGTCTCCTGGTCTTAGGTGTCAGTTGTAGCTTCTTAGACATCAGGGGACAAACTGCACCATTAAAAAGGTAAGAGGAGGCTATTGGATGATAGGTGGCTCATACCTTTCATTCCAGCATTTTGGGAGGCTGCAGCAGGAGGATTGCTTGATCCTAGGAGTTCCAGATCAAACTGGGCAACATAGAAAGACCCTGTATCTATAAAAAACGAAATAGCCAGGCATGGCGGTATGTACCTATAGTCCTAGCTACTTGGGAGGCTGAGGAAGGAGGATTCCTTGAGCCCAGGAATTTGAGGTTGCAGTAAACTATGATTAAGCCCATGCGCTTCAGTCTGGGCAGCAGACAGAACAATGCCTGGTGTCTTAAAAAACAAAACAAGTAATCCCAGCACTTTGGGAGGCCAAGGCAGGTGGATCATGAGGTCAAGAGATCGAGACCATCCTGGCCAATATGGTGAAACCCCATCTCTACTAAAAATACAAAAAAGGAGCCAGACATGGTGGCACATGCCTGTAATCCCAGCTACCTGGGAGGCTGAGACAGGAGAATCGCTTGAACCCAGGAGGTGGAGGTTGCGGTGAGCCGAGAATGCACCATTGGACTTTAGCCTGGGTAACAAGAGTGAAACTCCATCTCAAAAAAAACAAAACAAAACAAACAATGTTCTTGTTAAACATAAAGTATCCAAGGTTCCCAGGTACCTCCCCTGGAGACAGGGATTCAGAGGGCCTGAGATGGCACTTGGGAATTTGCAAGTTAAACATATACCTCAGGAAATCCTTACCATCAGAGAAGTCTGAGATACTCTGCCAAGGCAAAGATGTAGGCTGACAGAATTAATTGGCCTTCCTTGCCACTTTTCCTTAAATGGTTGACTTGGATTTCCTAGTTCCTTTATTGCTAGTTCTGTGCCATTGACATTTGAACTCACACATCCTTTCCATCTGCTCCAGTTCTTGTCTGTACATCATTCTGCCTCTTGGGTCACAACAACTTGCCATTTTCTATTATTAACCTTGCATTTTGTGTCTGTCAAATTTGACCCATGTGAGAAAGTTGGCAGTTCAGTACCCAAACAAATGATTTGCAGCCTCGTAGTTCAAAGAATGGATATGATCTTATTTTCTTCTTTGTTTTCAGATGTGAGCTAAGCAAATGCATTCTCCTAGGTCAGTGGATGTCAACCTCAGCTAAGCTCTTCAGGGAGCTTTACAACCCACCCTGGGTGATTCTGATGTCATTGGTCTGGGCTGTAGCCTGGCATAAGGGACTTTAAAGGCCCCAGGTGCCTCCACCATGCCCCATAGGTGGTAGGGTGTGGGGGTACCAACACTCTAGAAAGTCCTGCAACCACTCTACTAGTTTTCAGGAAGTGGAACTGGGTTTATAAAAACTTTGGCTTTAGGTATAGAATCCATCTGAGCTATCTTTGAAGGAATCAACCAAAGTAGCATATTGCTCACCCAAACTCTCTTTTCTAGGAGAGAAAAATCTTCAGTGAGCCCCTTTTATGCCTAGCCACCACTCTTCCCTGGACCCTGTCTGAGACAAATGTGTTACAATATCGTATTTATAAAGCGCTTATCTCCCTAGAGCACACATACCATGCAGATGTGTTTTCAGATCTCATTAATCCTCACAGATTGTTTCCTTTAAGATTTCACAGTCATATCACACCAATACATAAATGCTGAAAACACAATTTAAGAAATACATACAAGTATAATTTGCGAACTATTATTTACATTCCATAAACATTTATGTAGATGGATGTATATAAAACCTAGAAAATATCAATGACATACATAAAACACAAACCCTCAAATGTGCTTGCATTGATCAACATTTCTTTTCAATCCCTTCTTTTACTCTATGGTGCCCCATTTTCTTTTTCTCTTTCCCTTTGCAAGAACTTTCATGTCTCTTTACTGTTGAAATTCCCATGGCTACATATTTGGCTAGTTCACCCACTGGGTTTGCTGATTTTTTACATGCTCTTGATGGCAATTGCATCATGGTGATCAAACTGTTTGCAACATCCCTTGCTTCAAATCTTACCATATAGCCCCTCCCTCCCTCACGCAGCCCATACAAAGTCTGAGCTCTGTGGTATTCCTTTTTCTTTGACGATTACTTACAAACTGAGTAGCTTCACCTGTTGGGTAATAAAAAATGGCAACTCTGCCTGCCTGCATCAATTTCAAAAGGCAGAATCCTGTAGGAGTTGAGATATACACCTAGGAGTCAGAGATCTAGGTTCAAATTCTACCATTTTTGGAAAGCATATGACCTTTCTGAGCCTCCGTTTTTGGGATGTGGTGGGGATTAATTGAGATAACCATGTATTGTATGGAGGGCCATATCTGGGGCATGATGATCAATACATGGTAACATTCTTATCAGCATCCATCATCTACACAGACAAGACTTCCATTTTAAGCCCAAGCTCTTTCCTTTATTTAAGTTGTTCTCTGACTCCCACTGGGGTACTTCAGGACCTGTTTTTTTTTTGCTGCCTCATTTCTTTTTTAAATACACTTCAATTTCTGGGATACATGTGCAGAATGTGCAGGTTTGTTACATAGGTATACATGTGCCATGGTGGTTTGCTGCACCCATCAACCTGTCATGTACATTAGGTATTTCTCCTAATACTATTCCTCCCCATGTCCCCCAACACCCCCGACAGGCCCCTGCGTGTGATGTTACCCTCCCTGTGTCCATGTGTTCTCATTGTTCAACTAGCACTTATGAGTGAGAACATGTGGTGTTTGGTTTTCTGTTCCTGTGTTAGTTTGCTGAGAATGACGGTTTCCAGCTTCATCCATGTCCCTGCAAAGGACATGATCTCACACTTATATGGCTGCATGGTATTCCATGGTGTATATGTGCCACATTTTCTTTATCCAGTCTAACAGTGATGGGCATTTGTGTTGGTTCCAAGTCTTAGCTATTGTGAATAGTGCTGCAATAAACATACAAGTGCATGTGTCTTTATAGTAGAATGATTTATAATCCTTTGGCTATATACCCAGTAATGGGATTACTGGGTCAAATGGAATTTCTATTTCTAGGTCCTTGAGGAATCGCCACACTGTCTTCCATGATGGTTGAACTAATTTACACTCCCACCAACAGTGTAAAAGCATTCCTATTTCTCCACATCCTCTCCAGCATCTGTGTTTCCTGACTTTTTAATGATCGCCATTCTAACTGGTGTGAAATGGTATCTCATTATGGTTTTGATTTGCACTTCTCTAATGACCCCTGATGATGAGCTTTTTCTCATATGTTTGTTGGCCACATAAATGTCTTCCTTTGAGTGTCTGTTCATATTCTTTGCCCACTTTTTAATGGGGTTGTTTGTTCTTTTCTTGTAAATTTGTTTAAGTTCCTTGTAGATTCTGGATATTAACCCTTTGTCAGATGGATAGATTGCAAAAATTTTCACCCTTTCTGTAGGTTGCCTCTTCACTCTGATGACAGTTTCTTTTTTCTGAGCAGAAGCTCTTTAGTTCATTAGATCCCATTTGTCAATTTTGGCTTTTGTTGCCATTGCTTTTAGTGTTTTAGTCATGAAGTCTTTGCCCATGCCTATGTCCTGAATGATATTGCCTTGCTTTTCTTCTAGGGTTTTTATGGGGTTAGGTATTATGTTTAAATCTTTAATACATCTTGAGTTAATTTTTGTATTAGGTGTAAGGAAGGGGTCCAGTTTCAGTTTTCTAAATATGGCTCACCAGTTTTCCCAATACTGTTTATTAAATAGGGAATCCTTTCCCTATTGCTTGTTTCTGTCAGGTTTGTCAAAGGTCAGATGGTTGTAGATGTGTGGTTTTACTTCTGAGGCCCCTGTTTTGTTCCATTGGTCAATATATCTGTTTTGGTACCAATACCTTGCTGTTTTCGTTACTATAGTCCTGTAATATAGTTTGAATTCAGGTAGTGTGATGCCTCCAGCTTTGTTCTTTTTGCTTAGGATTGTCTTGGCTATATAGGCTGTGTTTTGGTTTCATATTGTAATTTAAAGTAGCTTTTTTTCTCATTCTGTGAAGAAAGTCAGCAATAACAATGGGGATAGCATCGAATCTATAAATTACTTTGGGCAGTATGGGCATTTTCACAATATTGATTCTTTCTATCCCTGAGCATGGGATGTGTTTTCATTTGTTTGTGTCCGCTCTTATTTCCTTGAGAAGTGGTTGCAGTTCTTTTTGAAGAGATTCATCACATCTTTTGTAAGTTGTATTCCTAGATATTTTATTCCCTTTGTAGCAATTGCGAATGGGAGTTCACTCATGATTTGGCTCTCTGTTTGTCTGTTATTGGTATATAGGAATGCTTGTGATTTTTGCACATCAATTTTGTATCCTGAGACTGCTGAAGTTGCTTATCAGCTTAAGGAGATTTTGGGATGACACAATGGGGTTTTTGAAATACACCATCATGTCATCTGCAAACAGATAATTTGACTTCCTCTCTTCCTATTTGAGTAACTTTTATTTATTTGTCCTGCCTGATTGCCCTGGTCAGAACTTCCAATACTATGTTGAATAGGAGTGGTGAGAGGGCATCCTTGTCCTATGCTGGGTTTCAAAGGGAATGCTTCCAGCTTCTGCCCATTCAGTGTGATATTGGATATGAATTTGTCATAAATAGCTCTTATTATTTTGAGATATGTTCCATCAATACCTAGTTTATTGAGTGTTTTTAGCATAAATTGGTGTTGAATTTTATCAAAGGCTTTTTCTGCATCTATTGAGATAATCATGGTTTTTGACATTGGTTCTGTTTATGTGATGGATTATTTTTATTGATTTGCAAATATTGAACCAGCCTTGCATCCCAGGGATGAAGCTGACTTGATCATGGTGGATAAGCTTTTTAATTTGCTGCTGGATTCGGTTTGCCAGCATTTTATTGAGGATTTTTGCATTAATGTTCATCAGGGATACTGGCCTAAAATTTTTTTTTTTTTGTCATGTCTCTGCCAGGTTTTGGTATCAGAATGATGCTGGCCTCATAAAATGAGTTAAGGAGGAATCCCTCTTTTTCTACTGTTTACAATAGTTTCAGAAGGAATGGTACCAGCTCCTCCTTGTACCTCTGCTAGAATTTGGCTGTGAATCTGTCTGGTCCTGGGTGTTTATGGCTGGTAGGCTACTAATTACTTACTCAATTTCAGAACTTATTATTGGTCTATTCAGGGATTCAACTTCCCCCTGGTTTAGTCTTGGGAGGGTGTATGTTTCTAGGAATTTATCCATTTCTTCTTGATATTCTAGTTTATTTGTGTAGAGGTGTTTATAGTATTCTCTGATGGTAGTTTGTGTTTCTGTGGGATCAGTGATGACCTCCCCTTGATCATTTTTTTGTTGCATCTATTTGATTCTTCTCTCTTTTCTTCTTTATTAGTCTAGCTAGCGTTCTATCTGTTTTGTTAATCTTTTCAAAAGACCAGCTCTGGATTCATTGCTTTTTTGAAGGGTTTTCCCTGTCTCTATCTTTTTCAGTTCTGCTCTGATCTTTATTTCTTGTCTTCTGCTAGCTTTTGAATTTGTTTGCTCTTGCTTCTCTAGTTCTTTTAATTGTGATGTTGGGGTGTCAATTTTAGATCTTTGCTGCTTTCTCCTGTGGGCATTTAGTACTATAAATTTCCGTCTAAACACTGCTTTAGCTGTGTCCCAGGGATCCTGGTACATTGTACCTTGTTCTCATTGGTTTCAAAGAATTTATTTATTTCTGCCTCAATTTCATTATTTACTTATTAGTCATTCAGGAGGAGGTTGTTCAGTTTCCATGTAGTTGTGTGGTTTTGAGTGAGTTTCTTAATCCTGAGTTCTAATTTGATTGCACTGTGATCTGAGAGACATCCAATTATGTTGTTGATTTTAGAATAAGTACAATGTGGTGCTGAGAAGAATGTATATTCTGTTGATTTGAGGTGGAGAGTTCTGTACATGCCTACTAGGTCCACTTGTTCCAGAGCTGAGTTCAAGTCCAGCATATCCTTGTTAATTTTCTGTCTTGTTAATCTGTCTAATATTGACAGAGGAGTGTTAAAGTTTCCCATTATTATTGTGTGGGAGTCTAAGTCTTTTTGTAGGTCACATTAAGAACTTGCTTTATGTACCTGGGTGCTCCTGTATTGGGTGTGTATATATTTAGGATTGTTAGCTCTTCTCGATGTATTGATTCTTTTACCATTATGTAATGCCCGTAAAGACATTTTTTTTAATTGTCTTTTTTTTTTTATTTTTGTTGGTTTAAAGTCTAGAATTTCAACTACTGCTTTTATTTGCTTTCCATTTGCTTGGTAAATTTTCCTCCATCCCTTTATTTTGAGCCTCTGTGTGTCTTTGCACATCAGGTGGGTCTCCTGAATACAGCATACCGATGGGTCTTGCCTCTTTATCCAATTTGCCAGTCTGTGCCTTTTAATAGAGCATTTATCCCATTTACATTCAAGGTTGATATTGTTGTGTGTGAATTTGATCCTGTCATTATGATGCTAGCTGGTTATTTTGTCCATTAGTTGGTATAGTTTCTTCATAGTGTCGATGGTCTGTCTATTTTGATTTGTTTTTGCAGTGGCTGGAATTTCCCCCCACTCCCCCTTATTTAGTGCTTCCTTCAGGAACTCTTATAAGGTAGGACTGGAAGTGACAAAATCCCTCAGCATTTGCTTTTCCATAAAACATTTTATTTCTCCTTCACTTATAAAGTTTAGTTTGGTTGGATATAAAATTCTGGGTTGAAAATTCTTTTCTTTAAGAATGTTGAATATTGGCTCCCCAACTCTCTTCTGCCTTATAGGGTTTCTGCAGAGTGATTCACTGTTAGTCTGATGGGTTTACCTTTGTGGGTAACCCGACCTTTCTCTGTGGCTGCCCTTAACATTTTTTCCTTCATTTCAATCTTGGTGAATCTAATGATTATGTGTCTTGGGTTGCTCTTTTGATGAGTATGTTTGTTGTGTTGTCTGTATTTCCTGAATTTGAATGTTGGCCTGCCTTGCTAGGTTGGGGAAGTTCTATCAGATAATATGTTGAAGTGTGTTTCCAACTTGGTTCCATTCTTTCCATCACTTTCAGGTACACCAATCAAATTATGTTTGATATTTTCACATAGTTCCATATTTCTTGGAGGCTTTGTTCATTTCTTTTCATTCTTTTTTCTTTAATCTTGTTTCTTACTTTATTTCATTAAGTTGATCTTCAATCTCTGATATTCTTTCTTCACTTGGTCAATTCAGCTATTGATACTTGGGTATGCTTCACAAGGTTCTTGTACTATTTTTCAGCTCTTTTAGGTCTTTTGTATTCTTCTCTAAACTAGTTATTCTAGTTCACAACTTTTCTAACCTTTTATCAAGGTCCTTAGCTTCCTTGCATTGGGTTAAAACATGCTCCTTTAGCTCGGAGGAGTTTGTTATTACCTACCATCTGAAGACTATTTCTGTCAATTCATCAAACTCATTCTCCATCCAGTTTTGTTCCCTTGCTGGGAGGAGTTGTGATCCTTTGGAGGAGAAGAGGCATTCTGGTTTTTGGAAATTTCAGCCTTTTTTGTGCTGGGTTTTCATCATCTTTGTGGATTCATCTACCTTTGCTCTTTGATGTTGAGGACATTCAGATGGAGTTGTTGTGTGGTCATTCTTTTTTGTTGTGTTGAAGCTATTGCTTTCTGTTTGTTAGTTTTCCTTCTAACAGGCCTCTCTGCTGCAGGTCTGCTGGAGTTTGCTGGGGGTCCACTCCAGACCCTGTTTGCCTGGGTATCACCAGTGGAGGCTGCAGAACAGCAAAGGTTGCTGCCTGTTTGTTTCTCTGGAAACTTCATCCCAGAAAGGCACCCACCAGAAGCCAGCCAGAGCACTCCTGTATGAGGTATCTTTCAACTCCTGCTGGGAGGTATCTCCCTCTCAGGAGGCTTGGGGGTGAGAGACCCATTTAAAGAGGCAGTCTGTCTTTTAGCAAAGCTTGAGTGCTATGCTGGGAGATTCGCTTCTCTCTTCAAAGCTGGCAGGAAGGAAAGTTTAAGTCTGCTGAAGCTGTGGCCACAGCCACCCCTTCCCCCAGATGCTCTGTCCCAGGCAGATGGGAGTTTTATCTATAAGCCCCTGACTAGGGCTGCTGCTTTTCTTTCAGAAATGTCCTGCACAGAGAGGAGGAATCTGGAGAGGCAGTCTGGCTAAAGCAGCTTTGCAGAGCTGTAGTGGGCTCTGCCCAGTTTGAAATTCCTACTGACTTTGTTTACACTGTGAGGGGGAAAACTGCCTACTCAAGCTTCTGTAATGGTGGACGCCCCTCCCCCAACCAAGCTCCAGCATCCTAGGTTGACTTCAGACTGCTGTACTGGCAGCAAGAATTTCAAGCCTGTGAATCTTAGCTTGCTGGGCTCTGTGGGTGTGGTATCTACTGAGCAAGACCACTTGGCTCCCTGGCTTCAGCCCCCTTTCCAGGAGAGTGAATGGTTCTGAACATTCAGTCTCACTGGCATTCCAGGCACCACTGGGGTATGATAAGGAAATCCCTGCAGCTAGCTCAGTGTCTGTCTACATGACTGCCCAGTTTTGTGCTTGAAACCCAGGCCCTTGTGGTGTAGGTACCCGAGGGAATCTCCTGGTCTGTGGGTTGCAAAGACCTTGGGAAAACTCTAGTATCTGGGCCAGATAGCACTGTCTTTCATGGCACAGTCTCTCATGGCTTTTCTTGGCTAGAAGGATTTTTCTGACCCCTTGTGCTACCTGGTTAGGCGACACCTTACCCTGCTTCTGCTTGACCTTTGTGAGCTGCACCTACTGTTTAACCAGTCCCAATGAGATGAACTAGGTATCTCAGTTGGAATTGCAGAAATCACCAGCCTCTGTGTTGGTCTTGTGGGAGCTGCAGACCAGAGTTGTTCCTTTGCAGCCATCTTGCCCAGGAGTCCTGCTGCATCATTTCTGTTTGTTTATATTGCCTTTACAAATGTTCCTTTATTTCATTTTACTTGTGTGTTTCTGCCCATTAGACTGTAAACTCCTAGGGGCAGGAATGTGACTTAAATCACTGTGTCCCTACTCCCAGATATGCAAGTATATCATGAGAGCATGGGGACAGATAGAGAATTCCCTATCTACAGATACTTGAATAATTTACACTAAGGCCTTGCACAAAAATTGCATGTCTGTTTATCCTCCTGTCTAGTAAGAAGAAAGCATTAGACAAGGCATTCCAGTCCTTAGCCACATTTTTCTAACTGGTCCTAAATTGGATCTTTAGACAAATTTAGCAAGGTCTGTATTTCAGAATGGAAATCTGGAAACCCTGTCCATTGCACAAAATTTTGTCATGCTGAATCTTAAATTACTGAGCCTCCCCAGAGAATGAGCCCTGCTAAGCCTGGGGTCTAGTTTCCTAGACCCAGCTGCTGGAATCTGCATTCTTGGCACTTAGCTTTTTCATTTTGATTCATGTTAATTTCAGGGGCAGGTCACCTTCCCACAGAGGAGCTTGGAAACACCTGTTATGGACATACATTGCCATCCCTCTACTTCTGAAGAGAGAATTGTTTCATGTGTCTCAAATGATCTCATTATTAGTTCTTCTATTTTTATCAGCTCCAAACTGGACTAAACACTGACTAATAAGGCTCCTGTGCTTATTAAAATTGTATTGTGTTTATGGCATTTTTCTTAATCACCAAGGAATAATGAGTAGAGTTTATAAATTCCTTGGCTAATAATTCAGCAATTATGGTATTAAAAGAGTGTTTTGTACAATGGATATGAGAAGGAATGTAAAGAAATTAGGAGAGAGGAATTATTCATCTTGAAGCTAAAGGGGAACAGGCATTTTTGTTTCCCCTCCTGGAACCTAAATGAACTTGGGTAGGCAGAGTGGCTCGTGTTTGACTTTTCGTCTTTATCAAGGTGTGATGAACAAATACAAGTTGTTTATATTTCTGGTACACAATGTGATGTTTGGATATATATATCAATTGTAAAATACTTATCAGTCAAGCTAATTAACATATCTAACACTTCATATAGTTTTTTTTTTGTGTTGAGAATATTCAAGATGTCTGACAGCAATTTTCAAGTATGTAACACATTATTATTAACTACAGGCATCTTGTGGTACAAGATCTCCAGAACTTACTCATACTGTCTAACTGAAACTTCTTACCATTTGACCAACAGCTTTTCATCCACTTCCTTTGCCTGTTCCCCCAGCCTCTGGTAATCAACCTTCTACTCACTGCTTCTATGAATTAGAAGGTTTTTAGATTCCACATGTAAGTGAGATGATGCAGTATTTATATTTCTATGTGTAGCTTATTTCAGTTAGCATAATGTCCTCCAGGTTCATCCATCTTGTCTCAAATTACAGGATTTCTCTGTTTTCTAAGGTTGAGTACTATTTCATTGTATGTATGGGTCACATTTTCTTTATCCATTCATCTCACCATGGACACTTACATTGATTCTGTATCTTGGCTATTGTGAATAGTGCTGTACTGAATATCGGAGGGCAGAGATCTCTTGGACATACTGATGTCATTTCTGTTGGATATGTACCCAGAAGTGGGATTGCCAGACCATAAGGTAGTTGATTGTAATATTTTTGGAAACTCCATATGTTTTTCCAGAATTTCTGTACCAATTTACTTGCCACCAATAGTGTACAAAGGGTATTTTCCCCTACACCCTTCCCGGATACTTGTTACATTTTGTCTTTTTGATCAAAACTTGTTCTCACAGGCATGGGGTTTGTCTTGTTGATCAAAACTCATTCTCACAGATATGAGGTGATATATCTTTTTTGTTTTAATTTGCATTTCCCTAATGATTAATGAAGTTGAACATTTTTTTTATATACCTGTTGGGCCATTTGTATGTTTTCTTTTGAGAAATGTCTACTGAGGTCCCTTTTTCTATTTAAAAAATCAGGTTACTTGTTTCTTGCTATTGGTTTGAGTTCCTTATATATTTTGGATGTTAGCCCCTTATAGATGTATGCTATATAAATATGTTCCCCCATTCTGTAGGTTGTTCTTTCATCCTGTTACATGTTTCCTCTGCTGTGCAGAAGGATTTTAGTATGACACAATTCCATTTGACCATTTTTGCTTTTATTGCCTGTGCTTTAGAGATCATAGTCAAGCATCATGGTCCAGACTAATGTCAATAAGTTTTTGCCTATGTTTTCTTCTAATAATTTTACAGTTTTGGATCTGAATTTTAAGTGTTTATTTTGAATTGACTTTTGTATAAAATGTGACATAAGGTTCCAATTTCATTCTTTTGCATGTGGCTATCTAGTATTTTCAAAATCAGTTACTGAAGAGACTGTCCCTTCCACATTTTCTGTCCTTGGCACTGTCGTTGATCAGTTGATTGTAATTGCATAGATTCATTTTTAAGATCTCTATTGTGTTTCATTGGTCTATATGTCTATTTTTATGCCAGTACCATACTGTTTTCATTTCTACAACTTTATGGTATGGAGAACATGCTAATTGGAGAACATTTAGAAAATATAGATAGACAAAACAATAAAATAGGTTGGGCATCATGGCTCATGCCTGTAACCCCTGCACTTTGGGAGGCTGAGGTGGACAGTTCACCTGAGATCAGGAGTTTGAGACCAGCCTGGCCAACATGGTGAAGCCCTGTCTCTACTAAAAATACAAAAATTAGCCAGTGTGGTGGCTCATACCTGTAATTCTAGCTACTTGGGAGGCTGAGGCAGGAGAACTGCTTGAGCCTAGGAGACAGTGGTTGCAGTGAGCTGAGACTGTGCCACTGTACTCTAGCCTGGATGACAGAGCGAGACTCCATCTCAAAAAACAAAACAAAACAAAACAAAAAACCAGAAAAACAAAAATAAACAATAAAATAAAAAGTAACCCATTAGCCCAAAATCAAAGTTTAATCACAGTTAATATTTTAATGGATTTCTTTTTACCCATTTTGTAAATACTCTATGACTAGAATAGTATATACTAGTTTAACGTTAGATGAAATGAAATATTACTTTAAAATATCATTGTAATGGCTTTATAAGTCCTTTATAGAGAATGCTGTTCTCTGATTTTATAGCATTTAGGTTTCATCCCAATTTCTTCTATGCAGAAAAATAAGTTAGGGTACCGAATTTTGTTCTAGGAACCCAAATGGGGACCCTGATCCAGCCTAGAAGGCATCCCAGGGAAAGACTGATGTGATGGGAATAGTGAGGCCCCCTCCAAGGGCCATTCGAAGTATTCAAGGACATAATGCAGGTGGAAAATTCTTGGTAGGTGATTAGGAGAATTGTTATCTATTGATCTTTTATCTATCAGCTTTGATTTCCAATAAATACAAATTAAAGTAAAAAAAGAAAAGCACAAAGAAGAAAACCAAATTGCCTAAAGTTTTATTTATGTGAGGTAATGACTGTTAATATTTTAGTGTTTAAAGTTTCATCATTTTATATATATATTTTTGTCTATCTGCTTTTTTTTCAAAAAAGGTCATGTAGTACATACTTTGTGTTAATGTATGTATTTTCTTTATATCAAAACTATTCTGAGACTCTATATAGTATTTCAATGACCATATAAAGGCATTTTATCATAGGTATAGAAAACAATTCATTTGATCTTAATAATTTTCCAAATTGTGGTGCTTATGTTTATGGAATTACTATGCTGTTTCTGGAATTCTAGGCGCTTCTAGTGCTGCACTGTTGACAATGTTTGCCTGTCCCTTGATTATTAACTCAGTATTAATTCCCATGATGGAGTGACTGGGTTGAGCCTCTGAACATTTTTCTTGCTTTAGATAAGTTGTACCAAATTTCCCTTTGGAGAATTGTCCTGACTTGAACTTCTACACCAAGTGGGCTGGAATACCCCTATCTAGATGCCTGGTCTGAGTTTCCTAAGAACAAATATGCATTGCTGGACTCAAGTAATAAAGTCGCACTGTTTGGAATTTATATTAAATAAGTAGATATTGGCTGCTCTTGCCACACACAAAAAATGAGTAACTGAGGCGATAAATATATTAATTTGCTTCAATATAGTAACCTTCTTTTTTACTATCTATGTGTATCCTGTAACATCATATTGTATACATTAAACATGCACAATTTAAAAAAATGTTTTGCCAACATTCAAAGCATTCAAAGTTAACTTTTTTTCCTATAAGTGCTTATGTCAGAGTTCAGGTTTGTGGTTATTTTTGTCATGCTAATGGAAATTAGTGGTGAAAAGTCTTACCAAGAGAACTTGTATCAGAAATGAGTCAGTTAAATTCTATTTTATAAACATTCATGGAACGTCGATCATGAGCATAGGAGTTTATTTGAATCTAGTATTATGCAAAGATGAATGTGATGTCATTCTTTAAATAGTACACTGTTACAGAGGAATAAAACCTATAAATGCCTATAAATAAATATACATACATATGAGAGGGAAGAATGTAATATATACTCTCATACAGACTCAAGTAGAAGGCAAGATCAGATCATGTTCTCTTGCCAAGGTATGGCAAAGAGATTGGCCTCTGAGGCTAGGCAGGATTTTAAGAGGTGGAGATTATATGGCCATAGGAATAGCATGAATAAATCATAAAAGGTCAGAAAGGCTAAGAATATTTGGGGAATGGTGAGCATTCTAGTCTGGTTGAAGGCTAGGAAGTATGTGAAGGGCTTTGATCATCATGCGAAGAACTTGGAAGCTTATTCCAATAGCAAAATACTACTTGAGTATTCTTGACTTTTTTCTTTTCTCCTGACATTTAAGGCTAGTAACTATTTTCAGTGGGTAGGATTTATCAGTCAAGAGGGAGGTAGCAGAACAAAACAGAAAGAAGAAGGAGTAAAATCTTTCCCATGAAATGTAACTTGAATGTAAGAGTTGAAGGACAGAGAGAGCAAAGAAAAAAGTCATTTTTCTGTCTTAGTGCTTTGGCATGTTTAGAGGATTTATTGAGGGTTTCATTACAATAATGATAATCATCATGTATTGAGTACCTATTATGTGCTAGATGCTTTTCTAACCTTTCCTTGAACAATTTAGGTAGGTATTTTTAGACATAGTTTATGAAAAAGGAAGTCAGAGTCTAATAAGGTCATGTGCCTTGTTCTAGATCATATAAAGGGCTGGGATTAAATTTAAATCAGTTGCTTCCAGATGCCATGCTCTTACTATTGTATTGAATATGTGACCTTCTGGGAGCAGGACTTTCTGGGTTCTTTTATTATTCTTATAGCATCTATTTCTGAACCCTAAGGCATGTTGAGCTTGGGTTAACATATGCAATAAATGCATATTAATAATTTTCCAAATTGTGCTTATGTTTATGGCATGACTATGCTGTTTTTGGAAGTTTACTTGCTTCCAGTTTTCCAATCTTAAGAACAGTGCCATGAACTGTTGCATTGTTGCCAATCTTTTCCTACACCATTGATTGTTAATTTAGAACCCGTATGTCAAGTTTCATTTCGAGGGAAATATTTTATTCCTTCTTCTTCTTTCTCTTTTGTTCCACTACCTCCCACTTGACTGATAAATCCTACTCATTGAAAATAATCACCAGCTTTAAATGTCAGGAGAAAAAAAGTCAAGCAACTCAGAGTTACCTGTTTTGTACTTTATTTTCTTCAGATTGTGCCAAATCATCATCTTAGGACTAGACGGAACTTCAGCAGTCACCTGGTTTATTATTCACCCTTCTGATATGCCCATCTAGCATCTCTGATGGATATTTTCTGACTCAAGACTTGACTGAAGTGGAAGCAGTTGTGTTTTACTTGAATGACTCATTTAATGTAGCTGAGAAGTGGAATGACAGAGGGAAAGCCATGTTTGCTTCTAGAGAGGTTAAACACTAAACAGAAAAAGTAATGTATAGATGCTACCAAAGATCAGTCCAATAGTCTGCTGTGTTATGCCCAGCCTTACTCATCGTTCACAGCTTAGGAACTCCTGTGCTTAAGGAGACAGAAGCAATGTGTTCCTGACTCATAACTGTGATGAGTTAACCTACTTTGGTAATGTATTTATAATCCTTTTGAGCTCCTTGGAGGAAAGATGCAATATGAATATAAAATAATAACAAGGCTGGCCTTCAGCTACTTCCTGAATGCCCAGGTGTGGTTTGAGGCTTAATGAATTTGTGTTAGTAAAATATTCTGAGGTTCCAGTTGAAGGGAGCTAGAGAGTACAAATGGCTATTAATTATTATTACTGACTCATGCCCAGAGCATGGAGATGGATAATCTTTGCCATGGTTTATCCCCAGGAGTGTAGCTGCAGGTGCCAGTCCAGTGTGCCACAAATGTCTAATCTTTTGCAAGGATCAACTCTACATTGGATTTAAAAAGTAATGATTTCCCATAGTCTATTCTGAATGAGATGGTTTTTTCTCCTCCTATGTCATCTGGTGACTTGATATTTATAATTAAAACAAACTGCACTGAAACCCTGACTGGACCCTTCATGTTTTATATTAAGAAGCAGTGTGAACGCAGTCTACTTGAATTCATCTCACCTGCGTAACATAAGAAGAGGAAACAAATGAATGCAATTCTACATGTAACCTTGGCATATTTTGCCTACTTTGTGTCTTATGGGTATGTGTTTGCCACCCAGATGTCCAAACTGGGTCTGTATACAGTCAACATAGATCAGATTTTTTTTCCCAATCATTTTGCTTTAAATGGTCTTAATTATTTCAACAAATGTTTCAGCAGTTAAGCAAAGTATGTCTTATCATGTCAACTGAAGGATGACAAGGTTCATAAATTTGGAAAGGAGAGCTGTATTGCTCATAAAGCATTACAATCTGCAGGGTGGCCATTCTGACAGGCTGGGAAGCATAGCCTCCAGCCAGAAGCCAGAAACAGACACTTCAAGGGAGAGGCCAAGGTACAGATATTTATGCTGAGAGGAGTGGCTGAATATACATATTTATAAGTTAGAGGAGGAGTCATGAATATGTATGAAAGGAGAAGCATACACATGCTCAGTTGAGCTGCATGCCTCTCCATGGGGCCCAAGTTCAAAACATGGTGGCATTGGTGTGATCTGATGGTGGAGTTTTCAGTCTGCTGACATAAAATAGTGAAGCAGACCGCATAAGAACCCTCACTGTGCATTCTCTGACCTACAGATAAGACTGACCAGAACCACTTCATGGTTGATGGGCTCTTATCAGGAAGGCATGCTACTTGGTGGTTGGGCTGAAACTGCAAAAGGGAGGGGCAGTTTAAGGTGGTTGGTGTCAGGGATTTGGTTGATATCAGTGTGGAGCTAGTCTTTCCAAAGGGCTGGTTTGTTTAACCCCTAGGAAAGAAAGCCTAGTGGCAGTGAGGGAGGAAGGATAATGAGGCTTTTCTGACCTCCCATCCCATCATGGCCAGGAACTCAACATCTGAGGTTTCTCTGCAGTTCGTCCTGACCAAGAGGATGTCCACTAAGTCTATTGGGGGCTTAAAATTTTATTTTTATTTCTCATTCAGTTTCAGGCTTGCTCCAAAGGGCAGGGGGAAAAGTTGATGATTACTTAACTCTGCCCCAATCACTGTCTATTGTCATTGCCTGAGAAACACAGTGGAAAGATTTGGGCAGATGAAACGGTTCAAGCACATTTCCAAAGTGATTACAGAAAAGTTTCATTGGTTTTTGAGACACAAACATTTAGCTGTTAAAATAAACAAACTTCTGTATCCCTACAATTATTGCTTGCCAATGCAGATGCAGCTTAAATGAATCCCAGCTCACCCTGAATATTGTTATGATCTCCCCAAATGAATCTTCTTGCTATTTTAGCCAGGGAGGGGGCAGTCAGTATTCAGCTGAATGATCTTGTGACAATATCCTCCCTGTTTTCCAGTTTAAGTTTGAAGGATATTTCCAATCAGGTTAATGAGGACCTGCTGATTCAGTGCTGAAACAAGTTTGCTTACATCTCTCCTCTTAGCTATCCATGAAGAGCCATTCTCTTTCATCTGCCAGCCAATCACAGCCTGTCAGTGCAACATCTGGCTTGAGCAGCTGCTGAGAGGAAGTATACTTTCTCTCCCTCAAGCAGGTAGCAAGTGTGTGTAATTGAGAACCTGTAATTGCAAGAATGCACAGACTTTGGGAGAAACTTTGAAGGGAAGCTGAGAGAGAAGATGAAGGAAGCAAGGCAGGTTTTGTACACTTTGGAGGGAGTGTGAGGTGGAAAGAACTGCATAGAGGAGAGCAACAAATCATTTTTATCTGTGCACCAGCAGAGAGGAGTTATTGTAACATATGTTCATAATGTTCTGGGCCAATTTTTAGTCAGCTCAATGTAAGGAAAAAACAGATAACCCTTAATATTTTCCCAAACTGAAAATGCAAGGGAATATTTATGAATCTGAGAGGCATTTGAGTCTATGACTAAGACTCTCTTGAGCCCAAAGGTATTCTTTAAGGAAGCATGTGTTAAGATAGAAACAGGTCGGCTTCTTCCACATTTCACTGCATTTAGTTCACCTGAGCTTAGGTACTCACTCTCCCTTGTCACACTGAAATACTATTGCCTGAGTATGAGATACATTTGAAAGACAGCCTATTACCAATTTATTCTTTATCTTATCAAGAACTTCCAAAGCGTCTGTTCCCTCTATTGGGGTCTGTATCCTTTCAAATCTGCATCTGTGTTATTCAACTGAGATGAATTCTATAGAATTGCTATGAGAACTTTTTCAAAACTTTACATCAGGCTAGATCAGAATAATTGGCGGTGATTTAAAACGCTTGAACTAGTTTCCTGGATTGTTCCATTCTGCCTTACCTTTTCTACATGCCTCATCTTACTTAGAATCACTTCACTGTATTTAGAAGTTTCCACTTGCTAGTGCCTTATGAAGATGTTGGCAAATTCCCTTTGAACCTCAGTCATCTTTGAGAACTCGTTGCAGAGAGAAGAGCAGAGTGCATCCAACCAAATCAGTATCTCAATCCTTGAACAGTCTAAATGACACCAGAACAAGAGGGAATAGAAGATCTGCTAAGCCGTCACTACTCAAAGTGTGGTCTGTGGGCCAGTAGCATTGGCGTCATCTGGATCTCATTAGAAACGCACAGTCTCAGTCCTCGTCCCAAACCTGTGAAATTCAAATCTGCATTTTACCAGAATCTTCAGTGATAGTTGTGCAAAGTTTGAAGAGTGCTGCTCAAAGCTACATCTGAATAAAGAAAAGACACTAAGAGCCAATACCAGCATGATTTGAAAAATCAACCCATGATTTGAAAAATCAACCCATGATTTTTCACTGCTTATAGATGAACAACTATACTTATTTTTAATACATGTGCAGGATCAAAGAAATCCTTTCTCTCAAGGGCTTATAGTAAATATTTTAAGCTTTGTGGCTACACAGTCTCTGATGAAACTGTTTGCTGTTATAGTGCAAAAGCAGCCACAGCCAATATATAAGCAAATGGGTATGGCTGTGTTCCAATGAAACTGTATTTAGGTACACTGAATTTTAAATTTTACATAATTTTCATATAACACAAAATATACATCTTCTGATTTTTGCTCAACCATGTAAAAATGTAAAAATTACTCTCAGGTTATGGGCCATACAAAAGCAGATGATGGCTTGGATGTGGCCCGTGGGCCATACTTTGCAAATTCCTAAAACATACTGAGATATGTTTAATATTTATTCTTTGTTGAAGATTTATTCATTCAAAATTTATTCTTGCTCTGATGCAGGTGGCCTATAGAAACATCATTGACAAATCGTGATCTAAAGGTTTAAACTTGGAAATCGCACCCAAAACTCTTCACAAACCTTGATCATGTCTCTCCTTTCCTTCTCTTCTTTTGTTAACCCAATACATGAGACAATCAAAAAATCAGAACTGCACAGCAGCTAAGAGGCTGAGCATTGGCATCAGCTGTATGTGGGTTGACACTTAGGTTCTTCTGTTTACTAGCTATGTGAACCTTAGTCAAGATGCTTAACCTCTGTGTAGAGACAGAGTTTAGTCTATGTGTCTTTAATTTGAATATAATTGTATAATGGCTGGCTGACAGTTTTGTGCTAGTTGTAAAATAATGATCAAGTGTGTAGGGTTTTTAGCACAATGTTTGGCACATGACAAATCCTCTATAAGGCTTTGTGACTCCTGATCCATCCTGTGAACAGATAGCTCTCGATTCCTTGGCTTATGCTGTCCCTTTTGCCCAGTCTACCTTGCCCTCATTTATCCCTTCTACTTCCATATTATTCTAGGTCCAGGATATGAGTCCTAAAATCTTTCCTAACTCGTCTCACTGGGCCAATCCCTACTTAGGCAAAAGTAATTATTCCAAGACTGTGCTTTGTGAATCACATCACATTTGCTGTCGCGTTTTAGATTGGTTGTGTATTATATGTTTTCTCAACCTCATTCCTGTAAGTGAGATATTGGCCAATACAGTAAATGTGTCTTTTGGAGTTCAGTTGCTCCCTCTCTCTTTTTGTGTCTCCCTGCTCATGGACACCTGGGTCTCAGCTGTGCCCATCTACATGCATTTGCCCTACCCTTGCCTAAGCGCTTTTATTCAACTTGGACGTCTGCACACTGATTCCTGACCAGTGGCCACGTTCCCAGCTGAGTCTTGAATGCCAACTCTGCATGCACAGCTTTCTAGTGTCTCCTGTTTCTGTAACGTGCTTGATGCCTATCTTCTTTTCATTTCAGCCCATCAGCGTCCAATGGTGCTGCATGCTCCTTGCTATGAAACTGATCAGGATCTGTAATTGCCCAGTATTCTCAGGTTCTAGCCATCCTGCTAGCCCTTGGACTTGCCAGCTTCTTTTTGTTTCAGTCTTTTCTGATCTTCCAGAACTGGCACCAGAGAGCATTTTATAATAAAAAATAAAGGAGTGGCAATGGCAGGCCACAAGGAGATGGCCACAAAGTGCAGCGTTTGTCCAGAAACAGGCTCAGTCCATGTGAGACCTTCTCTCTTCCTATTGTAACTCTTTGCTTAAAAAAGGAGCTTCAGCCAGGTGTGGTGGCTCACGCCTGTAATTCCAGCACTTTGGGAGGCCGAGGTGGGTGGAACATGAGGTCAAGAGATCGAGACCATCCTGGCCAACAACCCATCTCTACTTTAAAAAATGCAAAAATTAGCTGGGCATGGTGACGTGCACCTCCCAGCTACTTGGGAGGCTGAGGCAGGAAAATTGCTTGAACCCAGGAGGCAGAGATTGCAGTGAGCCGAGATTGCATCACTGCACTCCAGCCTGGTGCCTGGTGACAGAGCAAGACTGTCTCAAACAACAACAACAACAACAACAACAAAAACGGAGCTTCATCCTCCAAGGGCAGCTGCTCCCCATCCCATGGAAGATGAAGTGAAGCCCTAACCCTGTGGTGCTAAAAGTACTGTGGACTTCTTGCCAATGTGCAGAACAATGGTGGAAATAGTAATTAAGTGATGGGTATTATTGACTCATTAGGAACAGCTTTCTACTGGGCTGGATCAATGCATAATATTGGTTCTCATAAAGATGCTTCTAAGAAATCCAGATACCCATGGTAATGAAATGAGCTAAAAAATTTGAAAAGGCCCCTTGACTTTTTTTTTTAAAGGAAAGTAGTTTCAGTCTAAAGGAAAATGAAAGTTCACTTGGCAAGGAGGTTGAGACCAGTGCCAGATAGCAAGCCTAATGCATTTAGTTAGCCCCTAAATTTATCTAGTAAGGACTCAACTGCATGATTAATATTATTTTTCTTATAGTTGTCCAACAATACTGTGCTGAATGTTGAATATTGAATTAATATTTTCTCTAAGCAGTCAAACCTATTTATTTGGAATTAAGTCTCTGAGCTGGTGACTTTGGGAAATTCTGGAAAACCAGAAGCCTGCATAATGGAACGCTGTGTGTTGGACCTGAATAATCGCTGAGAGAACACTGGTCTGCAGGGCATGCCTGTTTTATATCAGGGATGCCCATACGTGTCTGGATGAGTTTCAAGTTCTCCTCCTTTGCTTTCTTCTCAATGAGTGGGTTTTGCCTGGTTGAAGCAAACAATAAGAGCGCTAAACATCATTAACTCATCCTGAACTTTTCTACTCAGCCCCCAACTTGGTTTCCAGTCATATTGGCCCACAGTTTTAGTTGTGGTGTTTCAGCTAAACAACAGCTGGGAGTCAATGGCAACCCAGCTGCAGCCTGCTAGAGCAAACACTTGAGCTCCTAAATATATAAAGATGATAAAATGGCTAGACATATACGTTTCCAATTGCAGCCAGGATTCTGCAGCTGGGAAGTCACCCGAAGATATATATTCTGTGTTGTAATCCAGCAGCTACACACCCCAACTGAAAAGCATTTCCCTTCCTTCTCACTCCTGAGATTGCTGCCAAAATGTGAAGTCCACTTCCAGCTCCCAAACTATGTTCACTTCTCATTAGGAGCTGACCCAGCTCCAGTCTTGTAAGTCTAGTCATGGATTGAGCCAGGGAGATAGACCAGTTAGACTTTGAGCGGGAGGTGATGGTAAGGTAATGCCAGGACATGACTCAGATGCATCCTAAGATAAGATCTATGATATCACAAAGGCAGCCCTCCAATCTGGCACCACCTGCACCACCATACTCATGATTGTGAACAGAGCCTCTTTTTCCTCCCTTCAGTCTTCTGACACATCCCCGTCACTCCCCTCCTCACCTCTCCTTCCTCCCCCTTTTCCATTCCACCCTGTGTGTATACACGCCTGTCCTCCTTGCTTCAAACAGCTCCTACAACTCATCATCCCTCTCTGCCAGGCCCTTTCCAATGATGGGGAAACATTCATTTTCCTTGAACTTCTCTCACCGGCATTGAGAGGGCTTTCCTCTTTCTTTGCAATAGGAATTTCCCTGTAGTTAAATATTTATTCTTCTGTCTTTACAATTAATCCTCCAAGCATTTCTCTTTATAGGAAAAAAAAAATGACCAAATTTAGTTTTCCTCTGCTTGCAATCTGGCTTTTGAGACTATCATTTTGCTGTGGATTTAAAGAGCTGAGCAATGATTTCTTTGTTCCCTTTTCCTGAGGTACTGATCTGTAGCCTCTCAGACTAACTAGTCTTTAGAGCAGGAGGACTGCAGGAGCTGGGGGGAGAAGACATTGATAAAAGAGGCCAAAAAAGGAAAATACATCTGCAAGAGTTTAAACTGTTGTTTGGCTACAGTGGTGAGCCCTGGCACTGCACTGCCTGGCTTCTTTGCCATTGGCGCTTGACCAAAATCTCCTTATGATAAGGAGCCTTCCATTTGCTTTTATATTTGCAGGGTCTTGCATAGTGCCTGGCATCATACACTTAAAAAAATGCCTGGGCAATGAGCAGTGTGAATGAATGAACTCCTGTCAAATCTGGTTGGATCTGCTTGTGCTAATGATAATGCCTTATATTTGTAAAGTTTCCCAAAGTATTTCTGCATGTATCATCTGACTTGATGTGACTATTAGTAAGTTGTCATTTTTTCCCTGCACTTTTGTCAGTGACCCAGAAGGCATACAAATAAGCAGCTAATTTAAATCTGAGAATATAACCAGGAGGAGCAATAGCCTAGATGATGATATATATTATCTTCTATCTGGCCTTTGGGTCTAGACCAGGGATCAGCAAACTGTGGCCCATGAACCAAATCTGGCCTATCCCCTATTTTGGTAAATAAAGTTTTAAGGCAGCCATACTCATTCATGATGCTGCTTTCTTTCAACAGCAGTAGAGCTGACTAGTTGTGAGAGATGGTCAGGCCTGTAAAGCCCAAGGCATTTGCTATTTGACCCTTGACAGAAAAATTTTGCTGACCTGTGGTCTAGATGATTAAGAAGCATTCGTTTAGCAGGGGGCACATGCCACTTTTAAGGATGTCAGTAAAGCCAGAGAAAGTCTGTTCGCCTTTGAAATTCCTCTTGATGATTGGGTGGTATTTTCTGATCAGTTACCTGGTTATATGCTTAAAAAGAAACAGCAGGGAGGAAAAGTGGACCAGTAAATAAAACATAAAGTTATCTTCTTCAGAGGCGTACTGGAGTACCCAGGGTTTCACACTCGAACAGCTGAACATAAAGTGCTTCAGAAGGCCCATTGCCCCACAAGGCAGCTATGACATCCTGCTGAGCCATCTCAGCCTCCTTCTTTATCTCACAGTTTCTGCTATCTTTACACTTGAGAAGTTACTCCAGATGCAGCTCTGTTGAAAGTAACATAATTAGGTATGGGTGCCTCCTCTCACTCTTTCATCATCCCTGGAGTGCGTGCAGCCTGCCTTCACTCTGAGAACTTAATTTTTCCCTGCTGGATCCATAAGTACATGGAACATATGGGACCTTTTGTACCTGTAGGCATTTTAGCAGTTTCCTCTGATGAATCCATTTGTAAACTTCTGCTCAGATACACCCTGTATCTGAGTTCTACAGGGATACAGAAGAGGGGTGTTTTTCTCAGTCTGAGGGACCAGGGAAATTAGTGTCATTAAGCTAGAGTAGATTGCCACATTGATATCTTCATATCAATGCATGGCCCCTCTCTTCACTCTATCCTTCCATTCTTCTTTGTTTTCTCATCCTCTTTACTCCTTTTCTGGAACCACAAATACCTTCCCCAAAGCTCTTCCTTTTGCAGGCAAAGTGGTTCTTTCTTCATCTCTGAACCTTGATGCTCACTGACATCTCAGTCCTTGGAGCATGGGGTAAGGGGTGGGTGATGAGTCACCATCTACTCTAAATGTTTATCAAGAGTATTTTCTTCTAAAGGTCATTAAGGTACTGGCTGTGAAGTAATTCTAGTCTATCCACTTTGTTATGTGGTTAATATGAGGCACATTGATGAGGGGTTATGTTTGTAACAGAGTTTGACCTGTTTTGTTTTAGACGAGTTTGATTTGACATCTGTGGTACATTAAGATTACCCCTATGGTTACAGCTCATCTCATTCCTCCTAGAAGATTTTTCTTATAAAGGGTAGAATTTTGTAGATGGTTCTGTTTTTTCTTATGGTCACACTTAAACATAAGAAAGTTGACTATTGAGTATCATCATCCTTTCCCCTCACTGGCTCTTCTCATGCTGGTTTTCTATGTTCTACAGGACGATGGTGTGCTTAGAGGGTTGAAATCTCCAAGGAACTCAACTTTCTGCTCAGTCAACCTAATCTTGACACCTTAAAACCACCTACCCATCAGCAGCATAACTTACAAATACATGAGTGTATTTACTCTTGTTTAATCATAAACTCTGACTCAGCATTTTTCAGTTAGTACTTTTATTTGGAACTATCCTTGCTTTAAAAGAAGATGTCATTTTTTATTCTAGAACATTGACCTTTAAAAAATAAGTCTAGATAATTATTTCATACAGGTATATCAGGAGCCATCATTACTCGTGTTTTGTTTTTATTAAATAATTCACACTAAAGTAGTGTGCAAAGAATATGTAAGGAACACACTTATACTTAATGCTAATATTTAACAAAGTTTAACACTTTTACGTATTTACCTCAGGGTTTTATTTTTAAATAAACAACATATTGTAGATACAGATTTAGCCCCCTTTGAATACATTCACAATCCAATTGCCATCCTTGCTTCTCCTAAATTGCAACTATCCTGAACCTGGCATCAATTTTACCTCCTCCCAGTCTTCCCCCCTCTCTCTTTCTTTCTCTGTTTCTGCTTTTGTATTTTTTCTTTGATTTTTTTTTCAATTTTTTATGCTTGTATGTGGCTAATTTACAATGTTTTTATAGAAAAATTTATTAAATTTTCTTGAAATTAAAAGCAAACTTACAAACACACTCTATTCCATGGAACTTTCTGAAATTCAAAACAAAATGAAACTCTAATTTCATTTCTTTTTTCCAGCTTGATCTGTCAGTTTCTGAGAGGGATTTTTTTAAACTTCTATCATGATTGCGATTTTTGTCAATTTCTCCTTGTAATTATTTTTGCTTTTGTATTCCAAAGTGATGTTCCTAGGGGTATACACTTTCACAGTTGTGAAAGTTTCTTAGTGCATTGTTTCTTAAATAATTACATAGTGTCCCCCTTTAACTTGTTTCATGATTTCGCTGTAGATAATTTTTTCTAGTAGTTACTAGGTGTCTCAACATTATTTTAGATTTGCTGATGAATTCTGTTTTTTCTGCTTTATCATTTGCTTTTCTTTTTTCATGTGTTCCATTGATTCTTCTTTCCTTGGATTTACTCCAATGATTTTTCCTAGATTTGAACAAATTCTTTTTATCTTAACTCTATCTTTTTTTAAAAAAAAAAACTTATGGGGGGGAGGACTCAAGATGGCGCTGTGAGAACAACCCAGGATTGGAGCTCTCATTGAATCCGCGGAGAGGTGAGTCGGAGCTGCATTTCCAGACTGGTCTTTGTTGCCCACAGAATGGGGAAATTCCCAAGTATAAAGGAGACGTGGGACGCCAGGCACTACCTCTGCCTGGCGAAACCAGCTGCTGAGGTGGTGGCGGCTGGCCCTACCCAGCGCTCCCCACAGGGCGCGCTTGTCCGGGTGCCCTGTTGAACCGGCAACCTGAGACTTGAGAGGGCTGGACTTGAGACTGAACGAGACTTGGACAGTGGGCCAGCCCAGGGGATTGAAAGGACAGAGCGTTTGGGGTAGCCCAGTGGGACGAACAAAACCACGATTTCAAACGCTCCCTGTGCAGACAGTCCGAGACGCTCTGTGGGGGAAGGGCGTCCACCATTACCGAGGCAACGTGCCCCAACTGAGATACACGCCCACTGCTAATGCAGCCAGCCGTTACTGACGCAGCCCGTCCCTACTGAGATACATGCCCACTGCTGACACAGCCTGCTGTTACCGAGGCAACCCGCTACAACAGAGAGACTCCGCCGCAGGGCGTAGCCGGTGGCAAAGACCACAGCAGAACAGCAGAGGCTGAAGCAACAGGGCAAACTACACAACAGCAGGGCAGAGCCTCAGCAGGCAAACAGTGGCTAGTCTGCCTCCTAGCTGGGCAGGACACCTCAACGGACATCGAAAAATATAGCTCGAACCCCCCAACACAGAGAAGTTGAGAAAAAAAGGGTTTTTTTAATGAGCTCTGTTGCAGCAGAATCAAACATAGCAGCCTAACAGCCCTGAATGAACAGAGCTCACAGCTCAGCAATTGAGCTCCTACAAAGTACAGACTGTCTCCTCAAGCAGCTCCCTGACCCCTCTATATCCAAAAGACTGACATTTGGCAGGCATCATCCTGGGACAAAGATAGCAGAAAAAGAAACTGATAGCATCCCTCACTGTGCCACAGCTGCCAGAGGTGCACCCCAGACAAGCAGAGCCTGTAGTGGACCTCAGCAGTCATACACCGTAGGGGCTAGACTGGTAGAAGGAAAACCAAGTAACAGAAATACTTCATCATCAACAATCTGGGTGTCCACTCAGAGACCCAATTGAAAAGTCAGCAACTACACAGACGACAAGAGGATAAATCCACAAAGATGGGAAGAAACCAGCGCAAAAAGGAGGAAAACACCCGAAACCAGAACACCTCACCTCCTAGAAAGGACCAAAACTCCTCACCAGCAAGGGAACAAGCTGGACGGAGAATGACTGTGACGAAATGACGGAATTAGACTTCAGAAGGTGGATAATGAGAAACTTTTGTGAGCTAAAAGAACATGTATTAAATCAATGCAAAGAAACTAAGGAACTTGAAAATAGATATGAAAAAAGATTTGAGGAAATGATAACAAGAATGGATAACTTAGAGAGGAATATGAATGAATTAAAGGAGCTGAAAAACACAATACGAGAACTTTGCGAAGCATGCACAAGTTTCAATAGCCGAATTGACCAAGCAGAAGAGAGAATATCTGAAGTCGAAGACCAACTCAATGAAATAAAACGAGAAACCAAGATTAGAGAAAAAAGCGCAAAAAGGAATGAACAAAGTCTCCAAGAAATGTGACACTATGTGAAAAGACCTAACCTACGTTTGATAGGTGTAACAGAAGGGGACGAAGAGAATGAATCCAAGCTGGAAAATACTCTTCAGGACATCATCTAGAAAAATTTCCCCCACCTAGCAAGACAGGCCACCACTCAAATGCAGGAAACACAGAGAACACCACAAAGATATTCCGCAAGAAGAGCAACCCCAAGGCACATAATCATCAAATTCAACAAGGTTGAAATAAAGGAGAAAATACTAAGGGCAGCCAGAGAGAAAGGTCGGGTCACCCACAAAGGGAAGCCCATCAGACTCACAGCAGATCTCTCGGCAGAAACACTACAAGCCAGAAGAGAGTGGGGGCCAATATTCAACATTCTTAAAGAAAAGAACTTTCAACCCAGAATTTCATATCCAGCCAAACTGAGCTTCATAAGTGAAGGAAAACTAAAATCCTTTGTGAACAAGCAAGTACTCAGAGATTTTTTCACCACCAGGCCTGCTTTACAAGAGCTCCTGAAAGAGGCACTACACATAGAAAGGAACAACCAGTACCAGCCATTCCAAAATCACACTAAATGCTAAAGAGCATCAACATAATGAAGACTCTACAACAACTAACGGGCAAAACAGGCATTAGCATCAAAATGGCAGTATCAAAGTCACACATAACAATATTAACCCTAAATGTAAATGGACTAAATGCACCAATCAAAAGACACAGACTGGCAAATTGGATAAAAATCCAAAACCCATCAGTGTGCCGTATCCAGGAAACCCATCTCACATGCAAGGATACACAAAGGCTCAAAATAAAGGAATGGAGGAAGATTTACCAAGCAAATGGAAAGCAAAAAGCAGGAGTTGCAACTCTCATCTCTGATAAAATTGACTTTAAAGCAACAAAGATTAAAAGAGACAAAGAAGGCCATTACATACTGGTAAAAGGATCGATACAACAAGAAGAGCTAACGATCCTAAACATATATGGACCCAATGCAGGAGCACCCAGATACATAAGGCAAGTCCTTAATGACTTACAAAGAGACTAAGACTCCCACACAATAATAGTGGGAGACTTTAACACTCCACTGTCAATATTCGACAGATCAACCAGACAGAAAATCAACAAGGATATCCTGGGCTTGAACTCAGACCTGGAGCAAGCAAACGTGATAGACATCTACAGAACTCTCCACCCCAAATCCACAGAATACACATTCTTCTCAGCACCACATCACACCTACTCAAAAATTGACCACATAATTGGAAGTAAAGCACTGCGCAACAAATGCAAAACAACTGAAATCATAACAAACAGCCTCTCAGACCATAGTGCAATCAAGTTAGAACTCAGAATACAGAAACCAACCCAGAAGCGCACAGCTTCATGGAAACTGAACAACTGGCTCTTGAATGTTGACTGGGTAAACAATGAAATGAAGACAGAAATAAAGAAGTTCTTCGAAACCCATGAGAATGAAGACACAACATGCCAGAATCTCTGGGACACATTTAAAGCAGTCTCTAGAGGAAAATATATAGCAATAAGTGCCCAAGTGAGGAGAATGGAGAGATCCAAAATTGACACCCTATCATCAAAATTGAAAGAGCTAGAGGAGCAAGATCAAAAAAACTCAAAACCCAGCAGAAGACAAGAAATAACTAAGATCAGAGCTGAACTGAAGGAGATTGAGACATGAAAAACCCTTCAAAAAATCAATAAATCCAAGAGCTGGTTTTTTGGAAAGATCAACAAAATAGACAGACCACTAGCCAGATTGATTAAAAATAAAAGAGAGAACAGCCAAATAGATGCAATAAAAAATGATAAACGGGAAATCACCACAGATTCCACAGAAATTCAAACCATCATCAGAGAATATTACAAACAACTCTATGCGCATAAACTAGTAAACCTGGAAGAAATGGATAAATTCCTGGACTCCTGTGTCCTCCCAAGCCTAAACCAGGAGGAAGCTGAAACTATGAATAGACCAACTAGAAGGTCAGAAGTCGAGGCAGCAATTAAGAGCCTACGACATAAAAAAAGCCCAGGTCCAGACGGGTTCACAGCCGAATTCTACCAGACACACAAAGAGGAGCTGGTACCATTCCTTCTGAAACTATTCCAAATAATCCAAAAAGAGGGAATCCTTCCCAAATCATTTTACGAGACCATCATCCTGATACCAAAACCCGGCAGAGACCCAACAAGAAAAGAAAACTTCAGGCCAATATCCATGATGAGCATAGATGCAAAAATCTTCAATAAAATATTGGCAAGCCGATTGCAACAGCAAATCAAAAAACTTATTCATCATTGTCAAGTAGGATTCATCCCGGGATGCAAGGCTGGTTCAACATACGCAAGTTTATAAACGTAATTCACCACATAAACAGAACCAAAAACAAAAACCACATGATTATCTAAATTGATGCAGAGAAGGCCTTTGACAAAATTCAACAGCCCTTTATGCTAAAAACCCTCAATAAACTCGGTATCGATGGAACGTGTCTCAAAGTAATAAAAGCTATTTATGACAAACCAACAGCCAATATCACACTGAATGGGCAAAAACTGGAAGCATTCCCTTTGAAATCCGGCACCAGACAAGGATGCCCTCTTTCACCACTCCTATTCAATATAGTACTGGAAGTTCTAGCCAGAGCAATCAGGCAAGAAAAAGAAATAAAGGGTATTCAAATAGAAAAGGTGGAAGCCAAATTGTCTTTATTTGCAGACGACATGATAGTATACCTAGAAGACCCCATCGCCTCAGCCCAAAAACTCCTGAAACTGATAAGCAACTTCAACAAAGTCTCAGGATATAAAATCCATGTGCAAAAATCACAAGCATTCGTCTACACCAATAACAGACTTAAAGAAAGCCAAATCAAGAACGAACTGCCATTCACAATTGCTACAAAAAGAATAAAATACCTTGGAATACAACTCACAAGGAACGTAAGTGACCTCTTCAAGGAGAACTACAAAGCACTGCTCAACGAAATCAGAGAGGACACAAACAGATGGAGAAACATTCCATGTTCATGGTTAGGAAGAATTAATATCGTGAAAATGGCTATACTGCCCAAAGTAATTTACAGAATCAACGCTATCCCCATCAAGCTACTATTGACTTTCTTCACAGAACTGGAAAAAACCACCATGAACTTCATATGGAACCAAAAGAGAGCCCGCATAGCCAAGTCAACTCTAAGCAAAAAGAACACAGCGGGGGGCATCACACCACCGGATTTCAAACTATACTACAAGGCTACAGTAATCAAAACAGCATGGTACTGGTACCAAAACAGAGATATAGACCAATGGAACAAAACAGAGGCACCGGAGGCAACACAACATATCTATAACTATATAATCTTTGATAAACCTGACAAAAACAAGCAATGGGGAAAGGATTCCCTGTTTAACAAATGGTGTTGGGAAGACTGGCTAGCCATGTGCAGAAAGCAGAAACTGCACCCCTTCCTGACACCTTACACTAAAATTAACTCCAGATGGATTAAAGTCTTAAACATAAGACCTGGCATGATAAAAACCCTAGAAGGAAATCTAGGCAAAACTATCCAGGACATAGGAGTAGGCAAGGACTTCATGAACAAAACACCAAAAGCATTGGCAACAAAAGCCAAAATAGACAAATGGGACCTAATGAAACTCCACAGCTTCTGCACGGCAAAAGAAACAGTCACTAGAGTGGATCGGCAACCAACAGAATGGGAAACAATTTTTGCAGTTTACCCATCTGACAAAGGGCTGATATCCAGAATTTACAAAGAACTCAAACAGATTTACAGGAAAAAAACAAACAAGCCCATTCAAAAGTGGACAAAAGATATGAACAGACGCTTTACGAAAGAAGACATGTACGAGGCCAACAATCATATGAAAAAATGCTCATCGTCACTGGTCATCAGAGAGATGCAAATCAAAACCACATTGAGATACCATCTCACGCCAGTTAGAATGGCGATCATTAAAAAATCTGGAGACAACAGATTCTGGAGAGGATGTGGAGAAAAAGGAACACTTTTACACTGTTGGTGGGAGTGTAAATTAGTTCAACCATTGTGTAAGACAGTGTGGCGACTCCTCAAGGCCTTAGAAATAGAAATTCCATTTGATCCAGCAATCCCATTACTGGGTATATATCCAAGAGACTATAAATCGTTCTAGTATAAGGACACATGTACACGAATGTTCATTGCAGCACTGTTTACAATAGCAAAGACCTGGAATCAACCCAAATGCCCATTGATAATAGACTGGATTGGAAAAATGTGGCACATATACACCATGGAATAGTATGCAGCAATCAGAAATGATGAGTTTGTGTCGTTTGTAGGGACATGGATGAATCTGGAGAACATCATCCTCAGCAAACTGACACAAGAACAGAAAATGAAACACCGCATATTCTTACTCATAGGCGGGTGATGAAAAATGAGAACACATGGACACAGAGAGGGGAGTACTGGGGTCTATTGGGGGGAAAAGGGGAGGGCCAGTGGGAGGGGGAGTTGGGGAGGGATAGCCTGGGGAGAAATGCCAAATGTGGGTGAAGGGGAGAAGGGAAGCAAAGCACACTGCCATGTGTGAACCTACACAACTGTCTTGCATGCTCTGCTCATGTACCCCAAAACCTAAAATCCAATAAAAATTTTTTTTAAAAACCTTATAAAAAATTTGATAAGCATTTTGTTATATTTCTACATTTTATAACTTTCACATTTCTTTAACTCATACATTGATAGATTCTGTTTTTTGATGCCAGCAGGTCATGGTAGAGGTTATTATTGTTGGAATTCTGTTCTCCTAACTTTTAAGGGGATGCCTGATTTCTAATTCAATTCCACTGTGATTAAACAACCTGGCATCTACCACTTTTTTTTTTGATATGTAGTGAGTCTTCTTTATGACATAGTATGAGAACATTTATCACAAATATTCAATATATAGTATAAAAGTATGTATCTTCTCTGTTTGGGATATAATTCTTTAAAATCAAGCTTTTTGATGTATTATATAGATTTCTTTTCCTGCTTTTTCTTTTTCTTTTTTTTCCTATTTGATCTGTATCTCTAAAGGATGTTTATGAAACATATCCCAATATTATATATCCTTGGAACTATTTTATCCTGTTCAATGTTTTTGCCCTCAGTTCTATTTTCCCCCTAATACTAGTATTGCTATACCAGGTAAAAGTATGCCTACTGAGTCTTTTTTTTTTTCTTTTCTTTTCTTTTTTTTTTTGAGATGGAGTCTCAATCGGTTGCCAGGCTGGAGTGCAGTGGTGCAATTTTGGCTCACTGCAACCTCTGACTCCCTGATCCAAGCAATTCTCCTGCCTCAGCCTCCTGAGTAGCTGCACACACCACCATGCCCAGCTAATTTATGTATTTTAGGTAGAGACTGGCTTTCACCATGTTGGCCAGTATGGTCTCAATCTCCTGACCTTGTGATCCACCAGCCTCGGCCTCCCATAGTGCTGAGATTATATGGGGTGGGGGGGCACTATGTCCCACCCTGAGTCCTTTTTTCTCAATTTTTATTTTCAAACGTGATATGGTTTGGCTCTATGTTTCTACCCAAATGTCATCACAAATTGTAATCCGCATTATCCCCATGTGTTGAGGGAGGGACTTGGTGGGAGTTGAGTTGGAGTGGTGATGGGGCTTCAGGGCATTTGTTACCATCCTGGTGCTATTTCAGTATTTGAGCATCTAGATGACTCAGGGGTCATGGCCCCAGCTGCCTCGATCAGGCCCAGGCTCTCCGTACTGGGGAGAGGGAAGAAGCTGGCAAGGTCTGGGAGGCAGCAGCAGAGTTGGGGGCCGAGCAGCTCACACAGGAGGAACTCGAGGCCCAGCGTGGAGACCTGTGGCCCTCTCTGCAGACAGGCTGAGCATGGGCTCTAGAGGTAGCTCACCTTCAAATCAGGTAGCATCCCTGGCTGCTGAGCCCTGGCCCAGGTGGTTAACCTTACAGGGCCTCAGCCTTGGCACTTGAAACCCTGGGGAACAGCAACAATTTCCTGATGAGAGAACAGAGCGTGGCGCACACTAGTGCCGAGTAAGGTGAACCCTGTGGCCCTTAAGGCTATCTTCATCCTCAGCGAGGGCCCACTAATGCCTGGTGCTCTGGCCTACCCCGGACCAGGACAGGCTGGTAGTGATGCCTCTGTGGTCCTCTGGCTTCATCTGAGGCCACCTCTTTCCACAGTGTGCTAGGCTCCTGCTGCCCGACGCCACAGGGCCTCCTCACCTCCTCCTCTGGAACCTATCCTGTGTCACTGTGTCCCCCGTCCTGGAGTGCTTGTTGCCTCCTTTGCCTTCTCTCTGTGCCCCGCTCTGATGGTGGATGCAAATACTAAGGTAAAAGAATCTGCACCGAACTGTACTGGTTTAGTGCTTTGAAAATGTGGAATCATAGATACATGGTGGGGAGAAGAGTCCTTAGTGGCCTCTGGAAGAATTTAAAAAATTTTATGCTTTCATTTTCTTTATGTATTATTATTATTATTTAAATTTTATTGCATTTTAGGTTTTGGGGTACATGTGCAGAGCATGCAAGACAGTTGCATAGGTACACACATGGCACTGTGTTTTGCTTCCTTTCTCCCCTTCACCCACATTTGGCATTTCTCCCCAGGCTATCCATCCCCACCTCCCCCTCCCACTGGCCCTCCCCTTTTCCCCCCAATAGACCCCAATGTTTAGTACTCCCATCCCAGTGTCCATGTGTTCTCATTTTTCTTCACCTGTCTATGAGTGAGAATATGCGGTTATTTCAGTTTCTGTTCTTGTGTCAGTTTGCTGAGAATAATGTTCTCCAGATTCATCCATGTCCCTACAAATGACACAAACTCATCATTTCTGGTTGCTGCATAATATTCCATGGTGTATATGTGCCACATTTTCCCAATCCAGTCTATGATCAATGGGTATTTGGGTTGATTCCAGGTCTTTGCTATTGTAAACAGTCCTGCAATGAACATTCGTGTGCATGTGTCCTTATAGTAGAACGATTTATAGTCCTTTGGATATATACCCAGTAATGGGATTGCTGGGTCAAATGGAATTTCTATTTCTAAGGCCTTGAGGAGTCGCCACACTGTCTTACACAATGGTTGAACTAATTTACACTCCCACCAACAGTGTAAAAGTGTTCCTTTTTCTCCACATCCTCTCCAGAATCTGTTGTCTCCAGATTTTTTAATGATCGCCATTCTAACTGGCGTGAGATGGTATCTCAATGTGGTTTTGATTTGCATCTCTCTGATGACCAGTGATGAGAAGCATTTTTTCATATGATTGTTGGCCTCATATATGTCTTCTTTTGTAAAGTGTCTGTTCATATCCTTTGCCCAATTTTGAATGGGCTTGTTTGTTTTTTTCCCTGTAAATCTGTTTGAGTTCTTTGTAAATTCTGGATATCAGCCCTTTGTCAGATGGGTAAACTGCAAAAATTGTTTCCCATTCTGTTGGTTGCCGATCCACTCTAGTGACTGTTTCTTTTGCCGTGCAGAAGCTGTGGAGTTTCATTAGGTCCCATTTGTCTATTTTGGCTTTTGTTGCCAATGCTTTTGGTGTTTTGTTCATGAAGTCCTTGCCTACTCCTATGTCCTGGATAGTTTTGCCTAGATTTCCTTCTAGGGTTTTTATCATGCCAGGTCTTATGTTTAATTCTTTAATCCATCTGGAGTTATTTTTAGTGTAAGGTGTCAGGAAGGGGTCCAGTTTCTGCTTTCTGCACATGGCTAGCCAGTCTTCCCAACACCATTTGTTAAACAGGGAATCCTTTCCCCATTGCTTGTTTTTGTCAGGTTTATCAAAGATTGTATGGTTGTAGATATGTTGTGTGGCCTCCGATGCCTCTGTTTTGTTCCATTGGTCTATATCTCTGTTTTGGTACCAGTACCATGCTGTTTTGATTACTGTAGCCTTGTATTAGTTTGAAATCCGGTAGTGTGAGGGACCCCGCTGTGTTCTTTTTGCTTAGAATTGACTTGGCTATGCGGGCTCTCTTTTGGTTCCATATGAAGTTCATGGTGGTTTTTTCCAGTTCTGTGAAGCAAGTCAATGGTAGCTTGATGGGGATAGCATTGATTCTGTAAATTACTTTGGGCAGTATAGCCATTTTCACGATATTAATTCTTCCTAACCATGAACATGGAATGTTTCTCCATTTGTTTGTGTCCTCTCTGATTTCGTTGAGCAGTGCTTTGTAGTTTTCCTTGAAGAGGTCCCTTACGTTCCTTGTGAGTTGTATTCCTAGGTATTTTATTCTTTTTGTAGCAATTGTGAATGGCAGTTTGTTTTTGATTTGGCTGTCTTTAAGTCCGTTATTGGTGTAGAGAAAGGCTTGTGATTTTTGCACATTGATTTTATATCCTGAGACTTTGCTGAAGTTGCTTATCAGTTTCAGGAGTTTTTGGGCTGAGGTGATGGGGTCTTCTAGGTATACTATCATGTCGTCTGCAAATAGAGACAATTTTGGCTTCCACCTTTCCTATTTGAATACCCTTTATTTCTTTTTCTTGCCTGATTGCTCTGGCTAGAACTTCCAGTAATATATTGAATAGGAGTAGTGAGAGAGGGCATCCTTGTCTAGTGCCAGATGTCAAAGGGAATGCTTCCAGTTTTTGCCCATTCAGTATGATATTGGCTGTTGGTTTGTCATAAATAGCTTTTATTACTTTGAGATACATTCCATTGATACCGAGTTTATTGAGGGTTTTTAGCATAAAGGGCTGTTGAATTTTGTCAAATGCCTTCTCTGCATCAATTTAGATAATCATGTGGTTTTTGTTTTTGGTTCTGTTTATGTGGTGAATTACGTTTATAGACTTGCGTATGTTGAACCAGCCTTGCATCCCCGGGATGAATCCTACTTGATCATGATGAATAAGTTTTTTGATTTGCTGTTGCAATCTGCTTGCCAATATTTTATTGAAGATTTTTGCATCTATGTTCATCATGGATATTGGCCTGAAGTTTTCTTTTCGTGTTGGGTCTCTGCCGGGTTTTGGTATCAGGATAATATTGGTCTCATAGAATGATTTGGGAAGGATTCCCTCTTTTTGGATTGTTTGAAATAGTTTTAGAAGAAATGGTACCAGCTCTTCCTTGTGTGTCTGGTAGAATTCGGCTGTGAACCCATCTGGACCTGGGCTTTTTTTATGTGGTAGGCTCTTAATTGCTGCCTCAATTTCAGACCTTGTTATTGGTCTATTCATAGTTTCAGCTTCCTCCTGGTTTAGGCTTGGGAGGACACAGGAGTCCAGGAATTTATCCATTTCTTCCAGGTTTACTAGTTTATATGCATAGAGTTGTTTGTAATATTCTCTGATGATGGTTTGAATTTCTGTGGAATCTGTGGTGATTTCCCCTTTATCATTTTTTATTGCATCTATTTGGTTGTTCTCTCTTTTCTTTTTAATCAATCTGGCTAGTGTTTTGTCTATTTTGTTGATCTTTTCAAAAAACCAGCTCTTGGATTTATTGATTTTTTGAAGGGTTTTTCGTGTCTCAATCTCCTTCAGATCAGCTCTGATCTTAGTTATTTCTTGTCTTCTGCTGGGTTTTGAGTTTTTTTGATCTTGCTCCTCTAGCTCTTTCAATTTTGACGATAGGGTGTCAATTTTGGATCTCTCCATTCTCCTCATATGGGCACTTATTGCTATATACTTTCCTCTAGAGACTGTTTTAAATGTGTCCCAGAGATTCTGGCACGTTGTGTCTTCGTTCTCATTGGTTTCGAAGAACTTCTTTATTTCTGCCTTCATTTCATTGTTTACCCATTCAACATTCAAGAGCCAGTTGTTCAGTTTCCATGAAGCTGTGCGGTTCTGGGTCTGTTTCTGTATTCTGAGTTCTAACTTGATTGCACTATGGTCTGAGAGGCTGTTTGTTATGATTTCAGTTGTTTTGCATTTGTTGAGCCGTGCTTTACTTCCAATTATGTGGTCAATTTTAGAGTAGGTGTGATGTGGTGCTGAGAAGAATGTGTATTCTGTGGATTTGGGGTACAGAGTTCTGTAAATGTCTATCAGGTTTGCTTGCTCCAGGTCTGAGTTCAAGCCCTGGATATCCTTGTTGATTTTCTGTCTGGTTGATCTGTCTAATACTGACAGTGGAGTGTTAAAGTCTGCCACTATTATTGTGTGGGAGTCTAAGTCTCTTTGTAAGTCATTAAGAACTTGCCTTATGTATCTGGGTGCTCCTGCATTGGGTCCATATATGTTTAGGATCGTTAGCTCTTCTTGTTGTATCGATTTTTTTACCATTATGTAATGTCCTTCTTCGTCTCTTTTGATCTTTGTTGCTTTGAGGTCTATTTTATCGGAGATGAGAATTGCAACTCCTGCTTTTTTTTGCTTTCCATTTGCTTGGTAAATCTTCCTCAATCCCTTTATTTTGAGCCTTTGTGTATCCTTGCATGTGAGATGGATTTCCTGGATACGGCACACTGATGGGTTTTGGATTTTTATCCAATTTGCCAGTCTGTGTCTTTTGATTGGTGTATTTAGTCCATTTACATTTAGGGTTAATATTGTTATGTGTGAATTTGATACTGCCATTTTGATGCTAAGTGGCTGTTTTGCCTGTTAGTTGTAGATTCTTCATTATGTTGATGCTCTTTAGCATTCAGTGTGATTTTGGAATGGCTGGTACTGGTTGATCCTTTCTATGTGTAGTGCCTCTTTTAGGAGCTCTTGTAAAGCGGGCCTGGTGGTGACAAAATCTCTGAGTACTTACTTGTTCGCAAAGGATTTTATTTTTCCTTCACTTCTGAAGCTCAGTTTGGCTGGATATGAAATTCTGGGTTGAAAGTTCTTTTCTTTAAGAATGTTGAATATTGGCCCCCACTCTCTTCTGGCTTGTAGTGTTTCTGCCGAGAGATCTGCTGTGAGTCTGATGGGCTTCCCTTTGTGGGTGACCCGACCATTCTCTCTGGCTGCCCTTAGTATTCTCTCCTTTATTTCAACCCTATTGAATCTGACGATTATGTGCCTTGGGGTTGCTCTTCTTTCGGAATATCTTTGTGGTGTTCTCTGAATTTCCAGCAATTGAGTGTTGGCCTGTCTTGCTAGGTGGGGGAAATTTTCCTGGATGATGTCCTGAAGAGTATTTTCCAGCTTGGATTCATTCTCTTCGTCCCCTTCTGGTACACCTATCAAATGTAGGTTAGGTCTTTTCACATAGTCCCACATTTCTTGGAGACTTTGTTCATTCCTTTTTTGCGCTTTTTTCTCTAATCTTGGTTTCTCGTTTTATTTCATTGAGTTGGTCTTCGACTTCAGATATTCTCTCTTCTGCTTGGTCAATTCGGCTATTGAAACTTGTGCATGCTTCGCGAAGTTCTCGTATTGTGTTTTTCAGCTCCTTTAATTCATTCATATTCCTCTCTAAGGTATCCATTCTTGTTATCATTTCCTCGAATCTTTTTTCAAATCTTTTTTCAAGGTTCTTAGTTTCTTTGCATTGATTTAATACATGATCTTTTAGCTCACAAAAGTTTCTCATTATCCATCTTCTGAAGTCTAATTCCGTCATTTCGTCCCAGTCATTCTCCGTCCAGCTTTGTTTTCTTGCTGGTGAAGAGTTTTGGTCCTTTCTAGGAGGCGAGGTGTTCTGGGTTCGGGTGTTTTCCTCCTTTTTGCGCTGGTTTCTTCCCATCTTTGTGGATTTGTCCTCTGGTCGTCTGCATAGTTGCTGACTTTTAATTGGGTCTCTGAGTGGACACCCAGAATGTTGATGATGAAGTATTTCTGTTGCTTGGTTTTCCTTCTACCAGTCTAGCCCCTTCGCTGTACGACTGCTGAGGTTCGCTCCAGACCCTGTTTGTCTGGGGTGCCCCTCTAGCAGCTGTGGCACAGCGAGGGATGCTACCAGTTTCTTTTTCTGCTTTGTCCCAGGATGATGCCTGCCTAATGTCAGTCTTTTGGATATAGAGGGGTCAGGGAGCTGCTTGAGGAGACAGTTTGTACTTTATAGGGGCTTAACTGCTGAGCTGTGAGCTCTCTTGTTCATTCAGGGCTGTTAGGCTGCTATGTTTGATTCTGCTGCAACAGAGCTCATTTAAAAAACTCTTTTTTTTTCTCAAATGCTCTGTGTTGAGGGGTTTGGGCTTTATTTTTGGATGTCCGTTGGGGTCCTGCCCAGCTAGGACGCAGACTAGCCACTGTTTGCCTGCCGAGGCTCCGCCCTGCTGTTGTGAGGCTCGCCCTGGCTCTGCTGTTCTGCTGTGTTCTCCGCCACGCCCTGCGGCGGAGTCTCTCTGTTGTAGCGGGTTGCCTCGGCAACGGCAGGCTGCGTCAGCAGTGGGCGTGTATCTCAGTAGGGACGGGTTGCCTCGGCAACGGCTGGCTGCATCAGCAATGGGCTTGTATCTCAGTTGGGGCTGGTTGCCTCGGTAATGGTGGCCGCCCCTCCCCCTCAGAGCGTCTCGGGCCGTCTGCACAGGGCTTGTTTGAAATCGCGGTTTTGTTCGTCCCACTGGGCCAACCCTAACGCTCTGTCCCGGCAATCCCCTGGGCTGGCCCGCTGTCCAAGTCTAGCTCAGTCTCAAGTCCCGCCCTCTCACATCTCCGGTTGCCGGTTCAACGGGGCACCTGGACACGCGCACCCTGTGGGGATTGCTTGGTAGGACCGGCCGCCGCCACCCCGGCTGCCGGCTTCGCCAGGCGGAATATCTGCCTGGCGTCCCGTGTCTCCTCTTCACTTGGGAATTTCCCCGTTCCGTGGGCAACAAAGATCAGTCTGGAAATGCAGCTCAGACTCACCTCTCCACAGACACAACGAGAACTCCAATCCTGGGTTGTTCTCACAGCGCCATCTTGAGTCCTCCTCTCTTTTCTTTTTAATCAATCTGGCTAGTGGTCTGTCTATTTTGTTGATCTTTTCAAAAAACCAGCTCTTGGATTTATTGATTTTTTGGAGGGTTTTTCGTGTCTCAATCTCCTTCAGTTCAGCTCTGATCTTAGTTATTTTTTGTCTTCTGCTGGGTTTAGAGTTTTTTTGATCTTGCTCCTCTAGCTCTTTCAATTTTGACGATAGGGTGTCAATTTTAGATCTCTCCATTTTTCTCATATGGGCACTTATTGCTATATACTTTCCTCTAGAGACTGCTTTAAATGTGTCCCAGAGATTCTGGCATGTTGTGTCTTCGTTCTCATTGGTTTCAAAGAACTTCATTTCTGCCTTTATTTCATTGTTTATCCAGTCAACATTCAAGAGCCAGTTGTTCAGTTTCCATGAAGCTGTGAGGTTCTGGGTTGGTTTCTGAATTTTGAGTTCTAACTTGATTGCACTATGGTCTGAGAGGCTGTTTGTTATGATTTCAGTTGTTTTGCATTTGTTGAGCAGTGCTTTACTTCCAATTATGTGGTCAATTTTTGAGTAGGTATGATGTGGTGCTGAGAAGAATGTATATATTCTGTGGATTTGGGGTGGAGAGTTCTGTAAATGTCTATCAGGTTTGCTTGCTCCAGGTCTGAGTTCAAGCCCTGGATATCCTTGTTGATTTTCTGTCTGGTTGATCTGTCTAATATTGACAGTGGAGTGTTAAAGTCTCCCACTATTATTGTGTGGGAGTCTAAGTCTCTTTCTAAGTCATTAAGAACTTGCCTTATGTATCTGGGTGCTCCTGTACTGGGTCCATATATGTTTAGGATCGTTAGCTCTTTTTGTTGTATTGATCCTTTTACCATTATGTAATGACGTTCTTTTTCTCTTTTGATCTTTGTTGCTTTAAAGTCTATTTTATCAGAGATGAGAATTGCAACTCCTGCTTTTTTTGCTGTCCAATTGCTTGGTAAATCTTCCTCCATCCCTTTATTTTGAGCCTTTGTGTATCCTTGCATGTGAGATGGGTTTCCTGGATACAGCACACTGATGGGTTTTGGATTTTTATCCAATTTGCCAGTCTGTGTCTTTTGATTGGTGCATTTAGTCCATTTACATTTAGGGTTAATATTGTTATGTGTGACTTTGATACTTCCATTTTGATGCTAGCTGGCTCTTTTGCCTGTTAGTTGTTGTAGATTCTTCATTATGTTGATGCTCTTTAGCATTTAGTGTGATTTTGGAATGACTGGTACTGGTTGTTCCTTTCTATGTGTAGTGCCTCTTTCAGGAGCTCTTGTAAAGCAGCCCTGGTGGTGACAAAATCTCTGAGTACTTGCTTGTTCACAAAGGTTTTTATTTTTTCTTCACTTATAAAGCTCAGTTTGTCTGGATATGAAATTCTGGGTTGAAAGTTCTTTTTTAAAGGATGTTGAATATTGGCCCCCACTCTCTTCTGGCTTGTAGTGTTTCTGCCGAGAGATCTGCTGTGAGTCTGATGGGCTTCCCTTTGTGGGTGACCCAACCTTTCTCTCTGGCTGCCCTTAGTATTTTCTTCTATATTTCAACCTCGTTGAATCTGACGATTATGTGCCTTGGGGTTGCTCTTCTTTCGGAATATCTTTGTGGTGTTCTCTGTATTTTCTGCATTTGAGTGTTGGCCTGTCTTGCTAGGTGGGGGAAATTTTCCTGGATAATGTCCTGAAGAGTATTTTCCAGCTTGGATTCATTCTCTTCGTCACATTTTGGTACACCTATGAAACGTAGGTTAGGTGTCTTCACATAGTCCCACATTTTTTGGAGATTTTGTTCATTCCTTTTTATGCTTTTATCTCTAATCTTGGTTTCTCGTTTGATTTCATTGAGTTGATCTTCGACTTCTGATATTCTTTCTTCTGCTTGGTCAATTCGGCTATTGAAACTTGTGCATGCTTTGCGAAGTTCTCGTATTGTGTTTTTCAGCTCCTTTAATTCATTCATATTCCTCTCTAAGGTATCCATTCTTGTTATCATTTCCTCGAATATTTTTTCAAGGTTCCTAGTTTCTTTGCATTGATTTAAAACATGTTCTTTTAGCTCGCAAAAGTTTCTCGTTATCCACCTACTGAAGTAGAATTCCATCATTTCATCACAGTCATTCTTTGTCCAGCTTTGTTTCCTTGCTGGTGAGGAGTTTTGGTCCTTTCTAGGAGGCGGAGTGTTCTGGTTTCGGGTGTTTTCCTCCTTTTTGCACTGGCTTCTTTCCATCTTTGTGGATTTATCCACCTGTCGTCTGTTTAGTTGCTGACTTTTCGATTGGGTCTCTGAGTGGACGCCCAGAATGTTGATGATGAAGTATTTGTTACTCGGTTTTTTTCTACCAGTCTAGCCCCTTTACTTTACGACTGCTGAGGTCCACTCCAGACCCTACTTGTCTGGGGTGCACCTATAGCAGCTGCGGAACAGTGAGGGATGCTACCAGTTTCTTTTTCTGCTATCTTCATCCCAGAATGATGCCTGCCAAATGTCAGTCTTTTGGATATAGAGGGGTCAGGGAGCTGCTTGAGGAGACAGTCTGTACTTTATAGGAACTCAATTGCTGAGCTGTGAGCTCTGTTGTTCATTCAGGGCTGTTAGGCTGCTATGTTTAATTCTGCTCCAACATAACTCATAAAAAAATCCTTTTTTTCTCAGATGATCTGTTTCGGGGGGGTTCAGGCTTTCTTTGTGAGTGTCCGTTGTGCTGTCCTGCCCAGCTAGGAGGCAGTCTATTCACTATTTTCCTACCGAGGCTCCACCCTGCTGGTGTGAGGTTCATCCTGTTGCTGCAGGCTCTGCCCTGCTGCTGCAGTCTCTGCCCTGCTGACATGGGCTACACCCTGCGGCAGATTCTGTCTGTTGTAGTGGGTTGCTCCGGCAACAGCAGGCTGCGTCAGCAATGGGCGTGTGCCTCAGTAGGGGCGGATTGCCTCGGTAGGGGCGGATTGCCTCGGTAATGGCAGACACCCCTGTCCCACGGAGCTGCACCGTCCTGGGTTCAGCTGTGCCCTCAGGGAACCTCTCCACCCGGAGCATTTGGAATCGACGTTTTGTTTGTCCCACTGCGCTACCCCAAATGCTGTTTTCCTGGAATCTCCTGGGCTGGCTCACTGTCCAAGTCCCATTCAGTCTCAAGTTCAGCCCTCTCAAGTCTCAGATTGCTGGTACAACAGGGCACCCAGACCAGTGCACTTTGTGCGGAGCGCTGTGTAGCGCTTCTGTGCTATAGCGCCGGTGGCCGGCCTCACCGGCTGCTGGCTGCACCAGCCAAAACCTCTTCCTGGCGTCCCGTGTCTCTTTTATACCTGGGAATTTCCCTGTTCTGTGGGCAACAACGGTTTGTCTGGAAATGCGGCCCTGACTCACCCTCTCCACGCATTCACCAAGCGTTTCAATCCTTGGTTGTTCTCACCGTGCCATCTTGAGTCCCCCTCTTATGTATTATTATTTTTTTTGACATGTTTTACTCCTGTCTCCTAGGCTGGAGTGCAGTGGCATGATCTTGCCTCATTACAACCTCTGCCTCACAGGTTCAAGTGATTCTCCTGCCTCAGGCTTCTGAGTGGCTGGGATTACAGTTGCAAGTAGCTGGGATTACAGGTGCATGCCACCATGCCTGGCTAATTTTTCTTCTTTCTTTTTGAAATGGAGTCTCGCACTATTTCCCAGGCTGGAGCGTAGTGGCACCATCTCAGCTCACTGCAACCTCCACCTCCTGGGTTCGACCAATTCTCCTGCCTCAGCCTTATGAGTGGCTGGCATTATAGGTGCTCACCACCATGCCTGGCTAATGTTTTATATATGTATACATATGTTTTGTTTGTTTGTTTGAGACAGGCTCACTCTGTCATCCAGTCTGGAGTGCAGTGGCACACGATCCTGGCTCACTGCAACTTCCATCTGCCAGGTTTAAGCAATTCTCCTCTCTCAGCCTCCTGAGTAGCTGGGATTACAGATGCTTGCCATCATGCCCAGCTAATTTTTGTATTTTTAGTAGAGACAGGGCTTCAGTGTCTTGGCCAGGCTGGTCTTGAATTCCTGACCCTGTGATCCACTAGCCTTGGCCTCCCTAAATGCTGGATTTACATGTATGAACCACCATGCCCAGCCAATTTTTTGTATTTTTAGTAGAGACGGGGTTTCAATATGTTGGCCAGGCTGGTCTCAAACTCCTGACCTGGTGATCTGCACACCTTGGCCTCCCAAAGTGCTGGGATTACAGGCATGGGCCACTGCAACCGGCCTAATTTTTGTATTCTTAGGAGAATGGGGAAATGTGCTGACAGGCGTCACAGGGCCTGGGTGGTAAGCAGAGGGGAGCTGAGTCACTGCTTGGCACCTGGGACAGGTGCTGAGCTCCAGAGAACCTGGGCCCTCATGGCTGCTCCTTCCTCACCTTAGACACCAATTTGGTGTCTGCAAAACATCATCCACTGCTTTAAATTAATGCTATTCATTGGAGTTTTATTAGTTTTTGTAGTTTTGTTTAGCCTTAATTAGTAAATGTGTCTTGATTTTATAATTGAAAGGAGCAATAATTACAAAGAGTTTATACGTAGCCTGATGAATAATAAAATGAACTCGAATCAGCCCTGGAAGTTCTGGAGGAATATAGGCCCATGGGCAGTCTGTACATTCTAGATGTTTGGGAATCCAGCTGTTGATGACCAAAACCTGTGAGGCCAGGAGGCAGCCTACGAGATGGCCTGAGAAAGGAGCCGCCATCTACTGAGGCTCTGGGCCTGATGCTTTGTTGAAGTTCTTTCATTGAGTCTCCTGCTAATCCAATGGCATGGAATTCATCTCATTTTTCAGATGAGGATCCTGAGGCCCAGACATGTCAGATAACTTGCCTAAGGTCACACAGCTAAGAGGTGGTGGATCTGCTAAAACTTTATTGATGGCGTGTGAAAAATAGTAAGACTTTATTTAAGGTGGGGGGCAGTGTCTGACCGGGGCCACAGCAGTTGGGGAGAGAGATTGGGCTCACTCAGAATTCAGCAACGGCAAGTGGGAATTGATGGCCAGAGAGCAGGGTGGGCTCAGTGGATGGGAAACCTCTTCAGAGGAAACATCTTGGGGATTCTGGCTAAGCGGACCTGATGGGATTCTTTTTCTCTATTATTATTATTATACTTTAAGTTCTGGGGTACATGTGCAGAACGTGCAGGTTTGTTACATAGGTATACATGTGATGGTGATTGGCTGCATCCATCACCCCATCATTTACATTAGGTATTTCTGCTAATGCTATCCCTCCCCTAACCTCCTACAACCTGCTATTCCTCCCCTAGTTCTCCCCCACTTTCCACAGGCCGTGGTATGTGATGTTCCCATCCCTGTGTCCATGCATTCTCATTGTTCAATACCCACTTATGAGTGAGAATATTTGGTGTTTGATTTTCTGTTCTTGTGTTAGTTTGCTGAGAATGATGGTTTTCAGCTTCATGCACGTCCCTGCAAATGACAAGAACTCATTGCAGGCTGCGTCATATTCCATGGTGTATATGTGCATTTTCTTATCCAGGTTTTCTTTATCCAGTGTATCATTGATGGGCATTTGGGTTGGTTCCAAGTCTTTACTACTGTGAACAGTGCCACAATAAACATACATGTGCATTTGCTATTATAACAGAATGATTTATAAACTTTTGGGTATATACCCAGTAATGGGATTGTTGGGTCAAATGGTAAGGTTCTAGATCCTTGAGGAATCGCCACACTGTCTTCCACAATGGTTGAACTAATTTACACTCCCACCAGCAGTGTAAGAGTGTTCCTATTTCTCCACATCCTCTCCAGCATATGTTGTCTCCTGATTTTTTAATGATCACCATTCTAACTGGTGTGAGATGGTACCTTATTGTGGTTTTGATTGGCATTTCTCTAATGACCAGTGATGATGAGCTTTTTTTCATATGCTTGTTGGCTGCATAAATGTCTTCTTTTGAGAAATGTCTGTTAATATTCTTTGCCGACTTTTTCATGGGCTTGTTTTTTCTCTTGTAAATTTGTTCTTTGTAGATTCTGGATATTAGCCCTATGTCAGATGGGTAGATTGCAAAAATTATTTTCCCATTCTGCTGGATGCTGGTTCACTCTAATGATAGTTTATTTTGCTGTGCAGAAGCTCTGGAGTTTAATTAGATCCCATTTGTCTATTTTGGCTTTTGTTGCCATTGCTTTTGGTGTTTTAATCATGAAGTCCTTGCCCATGCCTATGTCCTGAATGGTTTTGCCTAGGTTTTCTTCCAGGGTTTTTACGATGTTATGTCTTATGTTTAAATCTTTAATCCATCTGGAGTTAACTTTTGTAAAAGGTGAAGGGAAGGATCCAGTTTAACCTTTACTCATATAGCTAGGAAGTTTTGCCAACACGATCTATTAAATAGAGATTTCTTTCCCCATAGCTTGTTTTTGTCAGGTTGTCAAAGATCAGACAGTTGTAGATGTGTGGCATTACTTCTGAGGTCTCTGTTCTCTTCTATTGAGCTATATCCCTGTTTTCGTACCAATACCATGCTGTTATGATTACTACAGACTTGCAATACAGTTAGAAGTCAGGAATATAGAAGTAAATGGAGAGTGTGTATATATTTTATAACAGAGTATTTTGAGAGTGTGTATATATTTTATAACAGTATTTTAGAGTGTGTATATTTCTTATAACAATATTTTGAGATCGTGTATATTTTTTATAATAGAGTAATTTGAGAGTTTATATATTTTTAATAACAGAGTATTTTGGGAGGGTGTATATTATTTTAACAGAGTACTTTGAGAGTGTGTATGTTATTAACTATTTCTAGAGTATGTATATCTTGTATAACAGACTATTTTTAAAGTGTGTATATTTTTCATAACAGTATGAAGAGAGTGTGTATATTTTATATAACTGAATATTTTTGGAGTGTGTATATTTTTTATAACATAGTATAATTATAGTGTGTATATTTTTTAATGAGCATTTTGAGCATGTGTATACTTTTCATAAGAGTACAAATAGTGTGTGCATAATTTTATAACAGTATTATGAGTGTGTGTATTTATTAGAATACAAATAGAGTGTGTATATTTTATAGCAGTACAAATAGAGTGTGTATATTTTTCATAACAGAGTACAAATGGAGTGTGTATATTTTTATAACAGTACAAATGGAGTGTGTATTTTTTTATAACAGTAAAAATAGTGTGCATATATCTTATAACAAAGTACAAATATCTTGTGTATATTTTTTATTACCAAGTACAAATAGTGTGTATATTTTTTATAACAGAGTAAAAATAGAGTGTGTATATCTTTTATAAGAGTATTTTGAGAGTTTGTATATTTTTAATAACAGAACAAATGGAGTGTGTATATTTTTTATAGCAGAGTACAGATAGGTGGTGTATATTTTATATAACAGGGATGTTGAGAGTGTATATATTTTTTATCACAGAGCATATAGTGTGCATATCATTATAACAGAATGAAAATAGAGACTGCTTTTTGTAATAGAGTGCAAATAGCCTGTGTATATTTTTTATAACAGAGTAGAAATAGGGTGCATATATTTTTTATAACAGAGTCCAAAAAGAGTGTGTATATTGCTTTATAACAGTGTATTTTGAGAGTGTGTATTTTTTTTATAATAGTACAAATAGAGTGTGTGAATTTTTTATGACACAGTACAAATAGAGTGTTTATATTTTTTATAGCAGGGTACAAATAGGTTTTGTATATTTTTTATAACAGTATTTTGAGAGAGTGTATATTTTATATAACGGAGTTTATAACAAAGTACAAGTAGAGTGTGTATATTTTTAATAACTGTACAAATAGTTTGTATATTTTTATAACAGTATTTTGAAAATTTGTATATTTTTTATAACAGAGTACAAATAGAGTTTGTGTATGTTTATAACAGAGTATTTTGAGAGTTTGCATATTTTTCATAACAGAGTACAAAACAGAGTTTGTATGGTTTTTTAAATTGCATTTTAGGTTTTGGGGTATATGTGAAGAACATGAAAGATTGTTGCATAGGTACACACGTGGCAGTGTGATTTGCTGCCTTCCTCCCCATCACCTATATCTGGCATTTCTCCCCATGCTATCTCTACCCAACTGCCCACCCCCTGCTGTCCCTCCCCTATTCCCCCCCGCAACAGAACCCAGTGTGTAGTGCTCCCCTTCCTGTGTCCATGTGTTCTCATTGTTCAACACCTGCCTATGAGCGAGAACATGTGGTGTTTGATTTTCTGTTCTTGTGTCAGTTGGCTGAGAATGATGGTTTCCAGTTTCATCCATGTCCCTACAAAGGACACGAACTCATCATATTTGATGGCTGCATAATATCCCATGGTGTATATGTGCCACATTTTCCCTGTCAAGTCTATCATCAATGGGCATTTGGGTTGGTTCCAGGTCTTTGCTATTGTAAATTGTGCTGCAATGAACATTCGTGGGCATGTGTCCTTATAGTAGAATGATTTATAATCCTTTGGATATATACCCAGTAATGGGATTGCTGGGTCAAATGGAATTTCTATTTCTAGGTCCTTGAGGAATCACCACACTGTCTTCCACAATGGTTGAACTAATTTACACTCCCACAAACAGTGTACAAGTGTTCCTATTTCTCCACATCCTCTCCAGCATCCCACAAACAGTGTACAAGTGTTCCTATTTCTCCACATCCTCTCCAGCATCAGTTGTCTCCAGATTTCTTTTTTTTTTAATTTTTTATTGGATTTCAGGTTTTGGGGTACATGAGCAGAGCATGCAAGACAGTTGCGTAGGAACACACATGGCAGTGTGCTTTTCTTTCCTTCTCCCCTTCACCCACATTTAGCATTTCTCCCCAGGCTATCCCTCCCCACCTCCCCCTCCCACTGACCCTCCCTTTTTACCCCCAATAGACCCCAGTGTTTAGTACTCCCCTCCCTGTGTCCATGTCTTCTCATTTTTCATCACCCGCCTATGTGTGAGAATATGCGGTGTTTCATTTTCTGTTCTTGTGTCAGTTTGCTGAGGATGATGTTCTCCAGATTCATCCATGTCCCTACAAATGACACAAACTCATCATTTCTGATTGCTGCATAATATTCTCTGGTGTATATGTGCCACATTTTTCCAATCCAGTCTATTATCAATGGGCATTTGGGTTGATTCCAGGTCTTTGCTATTGTAAACAGTGCTGCAATGAACATTCGTGTACATGTGTCCTTATAGTAGAACGATTTATAGTCCTTTGGATATATACCCAGTAATGGGATTGCTGGGTCAAATGGAATTTCTATTTCTAAGGCCTTGAGGAATCGCCACACTGTCTTCCACAATGGTTGAACTAATTCACACTCCCACCAACAGTGTAAAAGTGTTCCTTTTTCTCCACATCCTCTCCAGCATCTGTTGTCTCCAGATTTTTTAATGATCGCCATTCTAACTGGCGTGAGATGGTATCTCAATGTGGTTTTGATTTGCATCTCTCTGATGACCAGTGACGATGAGCATTTTTTCATATGATTGTTGGCCTCATATATGTCTTCTTTCGTAAAGTGTCTGTTCATATCCTTTGCCCAATTTTGAATGGGCTTGTTTGTTTTTTTGCTATAAATCCGTTTGAGTTCTTTGTAAATTCTGGATATAAGCCCTTTGTCAGATGGGTAAACTGCAAAAATTTTTTCCCTTTCTGTTGGTTGCCGATCCACTCTAGTGACTGTTTCTTTTGCCGTGCAGAAGCTGTGGAGTTTGATTAGGTCCCATTTGTCTATTTTGGCTTTTGTTGCCAATGCTTTTGGTGTTTTGTTCATGAAGTCCTTGCCTACTCCTATGTCCTGGATGGTTTTGCCTAGATTTCCTTGTAGGGTTTTTATGGTGCCAGGTCTTATGTTTAAGTCTTTAATCCATCTGGAATTAATTTTAGTGTAAGGTGTCAGGAAGGGGTCCAGTTTCTGCTTTCTGCACATGGCTAGCCAGTTTCCCCAACACCATTTGTTAAACAGGGAATCCTTTCCCCCTTGCTTGTTTTTGTCAGGTTTATCAAAGATTGTATAGTTGTAGATATGTTGTGTTGCCTCCAGTGCCTCTGTTTCATTCCATTGGTCTATATCTCTGTTTTGGTACCAGTACCATGCTGTTTTGATTACTGTAGCCTTGTAGTATAGTTTGAAATCCGGTAGTGTGATGCCCCCCGCTGTGTTCTTTTTGCTTAGAATTGACTTGGCTATGCGGGCTCTCTTTTGGTTCCATATGAAGTTCATGGTGGTGTTTTCCAGTTCTGTGAAGAAAGTCAATGGTAGCTTGATGGGGATAGCGTTGATTCTGTAAATTACTTTGGGCAGTATAGCCATTTTCACGATGTTAATTCTTCCTAACCATGAACATGGAATATTTCTCCATCTGTTTGTGTCCTCTCTGATTTCGTTGAGCAGTGGTTTGTAGTTTTTCTTGAAGAGGTCCCTTACGTTCCTTGTGAGTTGTATTCCAAGGTATTTTATTCTTTTTGTAGCAATTGTGAATGGCAGTTCGTTCTTGATTTGGCTTACTTTAAGTCTGTTATTGGTGTAGACGAATGCTTGTGATTTTTGCACATCGATTTTATATCCTGAGACTTTGCTGAAGTTGCTTATCAGTTTCAGGAGTTTTTGGGCTGAGGTGATGGGGTCTTCTAGGTATACTATCATGTCGTCTGCAAATAGAGACAATTTGGCTTCCTCCTTTCCTATTTGAATACCCTTTATTTCTTTTTCTTGCCTGATTGCTCTGGCTAGAACTTCCAGTACTATATTGAATAGGAGTGGTGAAAGAGGGCATCCTTGTCTAGTGCCAGATTTCAAAGGGAATGCTTCCAGTTTTTGCCCATTCAGTATGATATTGGCTGTTGGTTTGTCATAAATAGCTTTTATTACTTTGAGATACGTTTCATCGATACCGAGTTTATTGAGGGTTTTTAGCATAAAGGGCTGTTGAATTTTGTCAAATGCCTTCTCTGCATCAATTTAGATAATCATGTGGTTTTTGTTTTTGGTTCTGTTTATGTGGTGAATTACGTTTATAGACTTGCGTATGTTGAACCAGCCTTGCATCCCTGGGATGAATCCTACTTGATCATGGTGAATAAGTTTTTTGATTTGCTGTTGCATTCGGCTTGCCAATATTTTATTGAAGATTTTGCATCTATGTTCATCATGGATATTGGCCTGAAGTTTTCTTTTCTTGTTGGGTCTCTGCCGGGTTTTGGTATCAGGATGATGTTGGTCTCATAAAATGATTTGGGAAGTATTCCCTCTTTTTGGATTGTTTGAAATAGTTTTAGAAGGAATGGTACCAGCTCCTCTTAGTGTGTCTGGTAGAATTCGGCTGTGAACCCATCTGGACCTGGGCTTTTTTTGTGTGGTAAGCTCTTAATTGCTGCCTCGACTTCTGACCTTGTTATTGGTCTATTCATAGTGTCAGCTTCCTCCTGGTTTAGGCTTGGGAGGATGCAGGAGTCCAGGAATTTATCCATTTCTTCCATGTTTACTAGTTTGTGTGCATAGAGTTGTTTGTAATATTCTCTGATGATGGTTTGAATTTCTGTGGAATCTGTGGTGATTTCCCCTTTATCATTTTTTATTGCATCTATTTGGTTGTTCTCTCTTTTATTTTTAATCAATCTGGCTAGTGGTCTATTTTGTTGATCTTTTCAAAAAACCAGCTCTTGGATTTATTGATTTTTTGAAGGGTTTTTCGTGTCTCAATCTCCTTCAGTTCAGCTCTGATCTTAGTTATTTCTTGTCTTCTGCTGGGTTTTGAGTTTTATTGATCTTGCTCCTCTAGCTCTTTCAATTTTGACGATAGGGTGTCAATTTTGGATCTCTCCATTCTCCTCATCTGGGCACTTATTGCTATATACTTTTCTCTAGAGACTGCTTTAAATGTGTCCCAGAGGTTCTGGCATGTTGTGTCTTCGTTCTCATTGGTTTCGAAGAACTTCTTTATTTCTGCCTTCATTTCATTGTCTACCCAGTCAACATTCAAGAGCCAGTTGTTCAGTTTCCATGAAGCTGTGCAGTTCTGGGTTGGTTTCTGAATTCTGAGTTCTAACTTGATTGCACTATGGTCTGAGAGGCTGTTTGTTATGATTTCAGTTGTTTTGCATTTGTTGAGCAGTGCTTTACTTCCAATTATATGGTCAGTTTTTGAGTAGGTGTGATGTGGTGCTGAAAAGAATGTATATTCTGTGGATTTGGGGTGGAGAGTTCTGTAAATGTCTATCAGGTTTGCTTGCTCCAGGTCTGAGTTCAAGCCCTGGATATCCTTGTTGATTTTCTGTCTGGTTGATTTGCCTAATATTGACAGTGGAGTGTTAAAGTCTCCCACTATTATAGTATGGGAGTCTAAGTCTCTTTTTAAGTCATTAAGAACTTGCCTTATGTATCTGGGTGCCCCTGCATTTGATTTATATATGTTTAGGATCGTTAGCTCTTCTTGTTGTATCGATCCTTTTACCAGTATGTAATGGCCTTCTTTGTCTCTTTTGATCTTTGTTGCTTTAAAGTCTATTTTATCAGAGATGAGAATTGCAACTCCTGCATTTTTTTGCTCTCCATTTGCTTGGTAAATCTTCCTCCATCCCTTTCTTTTGAGCCTTTGTGTATCCTTGCATGTGAGATGGGTTTCCTGGATACAGCACACTGATGGGTTTTGGGTTTTTATCCAGTTTGCCAGTCTGTGTCTTTTGATTGGTGCATTTAGTCCATTTACATTTAGGGTTAATATTGTTATGTGTGACTTTGATACTGCCATTTTGATGCTAGCTGGCTCTTTTGCCTGTTAGTTGTTGTAGATTCTTCATTATGTTGATGCTCTTTAGCATTCAGTGTGATTTTGGAATGGCTGGTACTGGTTGTTTCTTTCTATGTGTAGTGCCTCTTTCAGGAGCTCTTGTAAAGCAGGCCTGGTGGTGAAAAAATCTCTGAGTACTTGCTTGTTCACAAAGGATTTTAGTTTTCCTTCACTTATGAAGCTCAGTTTGGCTGGATATGAAATTCTGGGTTGAAAGTTCTTTTCTTTAAGAATGTTGAATATTGGCCCCCACTCTCTTCTGGCTTGTAGTGTTTCTGCCGAGAGATCTGCTGTGAGTCTGATGGGCTTCCCTTTGTGGGTAACTCGACCTTTCTCTCTGGCTGCCCTTAGTATTTTCTCCTTTATTTCAACCTTGTTGAATCTGACAATTATGTGCCTTGGGGTTGCTCTTCTTGCAGAATATCTTTGTGGTGTTCTCTGTATTTCCTGCATTTGAGTGTTGGCCTGTCTTGCTAGGTGGGGGAAGTTCTCCTGGATGATGTCCTGAAGAGTATTTTCCAGCTTGGATTAATTCTCTTCATCCCCTTCTGGTACCCCTATCAAATGTAGATTAGGTCTTTTCACATAGTCCCACATTTCTTGGAGACTTTGTTCATTCCTTTTTGCGCTTTTTTCTGTAATCTTGGTTTCTTGGTTAATTTCATTGAGTTGGTCTTCGACTTCAGATATTCTTTCTTCTGCTTGGTCAATTCGGCTATTGAAACTTGTGCATGCTTCGCGAAGTTCTTGTATTGTGTTTTTCAGCTCCTTTAATTCATTCATATTCCTCTCTAAGTTATCCATTCTTGTTATCATTTCCTCATATCTTTTTTTAAGTTCCTTAGTTTCTTTGCATTGATTTAATACATGTTCTTTTAGCTCACAAAAGTTTCTCATTATCCACCTTCTGAAGTCTAATTCCGTGATTTCGTCACAGTCATTCTCCGTCCAGCTTTGTTCCCTTGCTGGTGAGGAGTTTTGGTCCTTTCTAGGAGGCGAGGTGTTCTGGTTTCGGGTGTTTTCCTCCTTTTTTCGGTGGTTTCTTCCCATCTTTGTGGGTTTATCCGCTTGTCGTCTGTGTAGTTGCTGACTTTTCGATTGGGTCTCTGAGTGAACACCCAGATTGTTGATGATGAAGTATTTCTGTTACTTGGTTTTCCTTCTACCAGCCTAGCCCCTTCGCTGTACGACTGCTGAGGTGCACTCCAGGCCCTGCTTGTCTGGGGTGCACCTCTAGCAGCTGTGGCACAGCGAGGGTTGCTACCCGTTTCTTTTTCTGCTATCTTTGTCCCAGGATGATGCCTGCCAAATGTCAGTCTTTTGGATATAGAGGGGTCAGGGAGCTGCTTGAGGAGACAGTCTGTTCTTTTTAGGAGCTCAATTTCTGAGCTGTGAGGTCTGTTGTTCATTCAGGGCTGTTAGGCTGCTATATTTGATTCTGCTTCAACAGAGCTCATTAAAAAAAACCCTTTTTTTCTCAAATGCTCTGTGTTGGGGGGTTCGGGCTTCATTTTTCGATGTCCTTTGAGGTGTCCTGCCCAGCTAGGAGGCAGACTAGCCACTGTTTGCCTGCTGCGTCTCCGCCCTGCTGTTGTGTGATTTGCCCTGTTCCTGCAGGCTCTGCTGTCATCTCCGCCACGCCCTGCGGCAGAGTCTCTTCCTTGTAGCGTGTTGCCTCAGCAACAGCAGGCTGCGTCAGCAGTGGGCGTGTATCTCAGTAGGGACGGGTTGCCTCGGCAACGGGAGGCTGCGTCCGCAGTGGGCGTGTATCTCAGTAGGGACGGGTTGCCTTGGCAACGGCTGGCTGGGTCAGCAGTGGGCGTGTATCTCAGTTTTGGGCGGGTTGCCTCGGTAGTGGTGGACGCCCCTCCCCCACAAAGCGTCTCGGACCGTCTGCTCGGGATAGTTTGAAATCACGGTTTTGTTCGTCCCACTGGGTACCCCGATCGCTCTGTCCCTGCAATCCCCTGGGCTGGCCTACTGTCCAAGTCTCATTCAGTCTCAAGTCCAGCCCTCTCAAATCTCAGGTTGCTGGTTCAACGGGGCACCCGGACAAGCGCGCCCTGTGGGGATTGCTGGGTAGGGCCAGCTGCCACCGCCCCGGCTGCTGGCTTCGCCAGGCAGACTTACTGCCTGGCGTCCCGTGTCTTTTTTATACTTGGGAGTTTCCCCGTTCTGTGGGCAACAAAGATGAGTCTGGAAATGCAGCTCGGACTCACCTCTTTGCGGATTCAACGAGAGCTCCAATCCTGGGTTGTTCTCACAGCGCCATCTTGAGTCCTCTCCCTCCAGATTTCTTAATAATCGCCATTCTAACTGGCATGAGATGGTATCTCAATGTAGTTTTGATTTGCATTTCTCTAATGACCAGTAATGATAAGCATTTTTTCATATGTTTGTTGGCCTCAGGTATGTCTTCTTTTGTAAAGTGTTCATATCCTTCACCCACTTTTGAATGGGCTTGTTTGTTTGTTTTCTTTCTTGTAAATCTGCTTTAGTTCTTTGTACATTCCGGATATCAGCTCTTTGTCAGATGGGTAGTTTGCAAAAATTTTTTCCCATTCTGCTAGTTGCCGGTTGCCGGTTCACTCTAATGATTGTTTCTTTTGCTGTGCAGAAACTCTGGAGTTTAATTACATCCGATTTGTCTATTTTGGCTTTTGTTGCCAATGCTTTTGGTGTTTTAGTCATGAAGTCCTTGCCTATGCCTATGGCCTGAATGGTTTTGCCTAGGTTTTTTCCTAGAGTTTTTATGGTGTTAGGTCTTATGCTTAAGTCTTTAATCCATCTGCAGTTAATTTTAGTGTAAGGTGACAGGAAGAGGTCCAGTTTCTGCTTTCTGCACATGGCTAGCCAGTTTTCCCAACATCATTTATTAAACAGGGAATCCTTCCCCATTGCCTGTTTTTGTCAGGTTTGTCAAAGATCAGATGGTTATAGCTGTATGGCACTGCCTCCGAGCCCTCTGTCCTGTTCCACTGGTCTTTATCTCTGTTTTGGTACCAGTATCATGCTGTTTTGATTACTGTAGCCTTGTAGTATAGTTTGAAGTCAGGTAACATGATACCTCCAGCTTTGTTCTTTTTGCTTAAAATTGAATTGGCTATGTGGGCTCTCTTTTGGTTCCATATGAAGTTTAAGGTGTTTTTTTCCAGTTCTGTGGGGAGGGTCATAGGTAGCTTGATGGGGATAGTGTTGAATATATAAACTACTTTAGGCAGTATGGCCATTTTCACGATATTGATTCTTCCTAACCATGAGCATGGAATGTTTCTCCATCTGTTTGTGTCCTCTCTTATTCCATTGAGCAGTGGTTTGTAGTTCCCCTTGAAGTGGTCCTTCGCATTCCTTGTTAGTTGTATTCCTAGGTATTTTATTCTCTTTGTAGCAATTGTGAATGGCAGTTCATTCTTGATTTGGCTCTCTTTATGTCTGTGTATGTATACATTGGTGTATAGGGATGCTTGTGATTTCTGCACATTGAGTTTGTATCCTGAGACTTTATTGAAGTTGCTTATCAGTTTCAGAAGATTTTGGGCTGAGACAATGGGGTCTTCTAAATATACATCATGTCGTCTGCAAATAGAGACAATTTGACTTCGTCCTTTCTTAATTGAATACCCTTTATTTCTTTTTCTTGCCTGATTGCTCTGGCTAGAACTTCCAATACTATATTGAATAGGAGTGGTGAGAGAGGGTATCCTCATCTAGTGCCAGATTTCAAAGGGAATGCTTCCAGTTTTTGCCCATTCAGTATGATATTGGCTGTGGGTTTGTCATAAATAACTTTTATTGTTTTGAGATATGTTCCGTCAATACTGAGTTTATTCAATGTTTTTAGCCTAAAGGCTATTGAATTTTGTCAAAAGCCTTCTCTGTGTCTATTGAAATAATCATGTGGTTTTTGTTTTTGGTTCTGTTTATGTGGTGAATTACATTTATAGACTTGTGTATGTTGAACCAGTGCTGTATTCGCAGGATGTAGCCTACTTGATTGTGATGTATACGTTTTTTGCCTAGTTTCTTTGTATTGGGTTAGAACATGTTCTTTTAGCTCAGAGGAGTTTGTTATTACTCATCTTCTGAAGTCTCCTTCTGTCAGCTCGTCCAAATCATTCTCTGAAACGTTTTGTTCTCTTGCTGGTTCAGCATCATCCATCCGGGCAGGAGAGACATTCTGGACTTTGATGTTTTCATCCTTTCTACGCTGGTTTCTTCCCATCTTTGTGGATTTATCTATCTTTATCTTTGAAGTTGATGATTTGGAGTGGGACCTAAAAACTCTGAATGGGATGACTGGGTGAGAATTGGAGCTGTGGCTCACTGCCCACCATGCTGAGGTGCAGTGGTCAGGTTTGGGTTCGGTCCATCCTCCCTGATTTGCAAAAGAGAACTTTCCTGGGAAAATGAATTTCAACCTTCCAGCCACACAATGTGAATTTTGCATCTCCTGTCCTTGCAGTTGTCCTGTTCATGGTCAATATGTGGTGGCCTGTCTGGTGCCATCCAGCCTCATCTATGACAGCCCTGAGGAGGGAGGAAAGGGGACCCACTGGACCCCAAAATGGAGTGAGGCTGGAGGGTGTGGGTGTCTGCAGGGCAGGTCTGGGGCTAGGGGGGCTGGAGCTGGTGAAACAACGGGGTGGGTACCTAGGTGCTTCTTGCTGAAATACTGAAGGAGCCCTAGTGTGTGGGCTGTGATGGGCAGGGCTGAAATCTGCCCCCACCATCCCCCGTCAAGGTGATTTATCCTCCTGGTAATGTAGGAGGTCTCTGGGTGCTCCCCTCCCTCTGGACAAAAGACTCCATATTGTGCAGACCACCTGACCATCATGGGGCTCCTCTGGGGGTGAATAGATGGAGTTTACTAGAAATCTTTGACTGTGGCCGTGTGCCAGTGGGAGCACAGCACACAATCAGCAGTCATGCAGGAGCTGACTGCACAGGGCTACTCTGGCCTCCCCACAGCCCAGGCCAGCCCTGACCCACTGCCTATAGGAGCTGAGAGCTCATGGCTAGAAGGCCATGGAAGGCCAATCCCATCTGTATGTTTACAGAAATGCATGACCACATTTTTCTAACAAAGCACTTGCCAAATCTTAAAGGAAAAATTAAAAAGCCTTTTATGTGGCCATTAAATTTCTGGTCAGGCCAGTTTATCAGATTTCAGGCATCTTCTGGTGATGGCACTTATTCAGATTCCTCCTGGCAGAGGCCACAGCAAGGAGCACTGGGTGGAATTCCAAGGTCAGTCTGTGCCAGGAGGGGGTCCCACCGGAAATCCCAAATGCACGTGGACTGACATTTGTGTGCAAACACTAACACACACTGATGCATGCCCACACTAACACACATATAGAACCATGCGCACACACTAAGATACGCTGACATGCATGCCTATGCTAAAACACACAGACCTGAGCATAGTGATACGCACTGATGTGCAATATGTGCACTGACACAACACTCTGACACACATGCACACACACTGATGCACACATACTCACATGTGCATATGCTAACACATATACACTGACACCACATGAATATGTGCACCACATGAATGTGTGCACATGAATGCCTGACACACTCATACACAGTAACACACACACATGCACCAACATGCCAACCCATGCAACATAGTAACACCTATTCATACGTACAAAACTGACACATGGGGAGGACTCAAGATGGCGCTGTGAGAACAACCCAGGATTGAAGCTCTCATTGAATCCACGGAGAGGTGAGTCAGAGCTGCATTTTCAGACTGATCTTTGTTGCCCATAGAACGGGGAAATTCCCAAGTATAAAAGAGACGCGGGACGCCAGGCAGAGGTACCGCCTGGTGAAGCTGACAGCTGGGCTGGCGGCGGCCGGCCCTACCCAGCGCTCCCCACAGGGCGCGCTTGTCCAGGTACCCTGTTGAACTGGCAACCTGAGACTTGAGAGGGCTGGATTTGAGACTGAACGGGACTTGGAAAGTGGGCCAGCCCAGGGGATTGCAGGGACACAGTGTTTGGGGTAGCCCAGTGGGACGGACAAAACCGCGATTTCAAACGCTCCCCATGCAGACGGACCCTGAGACGCTCTGTGGGGGAGGGGCATCCACCATTACCGAGGCAACCTGCCGCTACTGAGATACACGCCCACTGCTGACTCAGCCAGCCGTTGCCGAGGCAACCCACCCCTACTGAGTACACGCCCATGACTGACACAGCCTGCCGTTGTCGAGGCAACCCGCTACAACAGAGAGACTCCGCCACAGGGCGTAGCCAGTGGTGGACACTGCAGCAGAACAGAGTCTGCAGGAACAGGGCGAACCACACAACAGCAGGGCAGAGTCTCGGCAGACAAACAGTGACTACACTGCCTCCTAGCTGGGCAGGACACCTCAACAGACATCCAAAAATAAAGCCCGAACCCTTCAAGACAGAGCATTTGAGAAAAAAAGGTTTTTTTTTAATGAGCTCTGTTGTGGCAGAATGAAAGATAGCAGCCTAACAGCCCTGAATGAACAACAGAGCTCACAGCTCAGCAATTGAGATCCTATAAAGCACAGACTGTCTCCTCAAGCAGCTCCCTGACCCCTCTATATCCAAAAGACTGACATTTGGCAGGCATCATCCTGGGACAAAGATAGCAGAAAAAGAAACTGGGAACATCCCTCACTGTTCCACAGCTGCCATAGGTGCACCCCAGACAAGCAGGGCCTAGAGTGGACGTCAGCAGTCGTACAGCGAAGGGGCTAGACTTGTAGAAGGAAAACCAAGTAACAGAAATACTTCTTCATCAACAATCTGGGTGTTCACTCAGAGACCCAATTGAAAAGTCAGCAACTATGCAGACGACAAGCGGATAAATCCACAAAGATGAAAAGAAACCAGCGCAAAAAGGAGGAAAACACCTGAAACTAGAACACCTCACCTCCTAGAAAGGACCAAAACTCCTCACCAGCAAGGGAACAAAGCTGGACGGAGAATGACTGTAACAAAATGATGGAATTAGACTTCAGAAGGTGGATAATGAGAAACTTTTGTGAGCTAAAAGAACATGTATTAAATCAATGCAAAGAAACTAAGGAACTTGAAAAAAGATATGAAAAAAGATTTGAAAAAATGATAACAAGAATGGATAACTTAGAGAGGAATATGAATGAATTAAAGGAGCTGAAAAACACAATAAGAGAACTTCGCAAAGCATGCACAAGTTTCAATAGCCGAATTGACCAAGCAGAAGAGAGAATATCTGAAGTCGAAGACCAACTCAATGAAATAAAACGAGAAACCAAGATTAGAGAAAAAAGCGCAAAAAGGAATGAACAAAGTCTCCAAGAAATGTGGCACTATGTGAAAAGACCTAACCTACATTTGATAGGTGTACCAGAAGGGGACGAAGAGAATGCACCCAAGCTGGAAAATACTCTTCAGGACATCATACAGTAAAATTTCCCCCACCTAGCAAGACAGGCCAACACTCAAATGCAGGAAATACAGAAAACACCACAAAGATATTCCGCAAGAAGAGCAACCCCAAGGCAGATAATCATCAGATTCAACAAGGTTGAAATAAAAGAGAAAATACTAAGGGCAGCCAGAGAGAAAGGTCGGGTCACCCACAAAGGGAAGCCCATCAGACTCACAGCAGATCTCTCGGCAGAAACACTACAAGCCAGAAGAGAGTGGGGGCCAATATTCAACATTCTTAAAGAAAAGAACTTTCAACCCAGAATTTCATATCCAGCCAAACTGAGCTTCAGAAGTGAAGGAAAAATAAAATGCTTTGAGAACAAGCAAGTACTGAGATTTGTAACCACCAGGCCTGCTTTACAAGAGCTCCTAAAAGAGGCACTACACATAGAAAGGAACAACCAGTATCAGCCATTCCAAAATCACACTAAATACTAAAGAGCGTCAACATAATGAAGAATCTACAACAACTAATGGGCAAAACAGCCATTTAGCATCAAAATGGCAGTATCAAATTCACACATAACAATATTAACCCTAAATGTAAATGGACTAAATGCACAAATCAAAAGACACAGACTGGCAAATTGGATAAAAATCCAAAACCCATCAGTGTGCTGTATCCAGGAAACCCATCTCACATGCAAGGATACACAAAGGCTCAAAATAAAGGGATGGAGGAAGATTTACCAAGGAAATGGAGAGCAAAAAAATGCAGGAGTTGCAATTCTCATCTCTGATAAAATTGACTTTAAAGCAACAAAGATCAAAAGAGACAAAAAGGTCATTACATAATGGTAAAAGGACCGATACAACAAGAAGAGCTAACGATCCTAAACATATATGGACCCAATGCAAGAGCACCCAGATACATAAGGCAAGTTCTTAATGACTTACAAAGAGACTTAGACTCCCACACAATAATAGTGGGAGACTTTAACACTCCACTGTCAGTATTAGACAGATCAAACAGACAGAAAATCAACAAGGATATCCTGGGCTTGAACTCAGACCTGGAGCAAGCAAACCTGATAGACATTTACAGAACTCTCCACCCCAAATCCACAGAATATACATTCTTCTCAGCACCACATCACACCTACTCTAAAACTGACCACATAATTGGAAGCAAAGCACTGCTCAGCAAATGCAAAACAACTGAAATTATAACAGCCTCTCAGACCATAGTGCAATCAAGTTAGAACTCAGAATTCAGAAACCAACCCAGAACCGCACAACTTCATGGAAACTGAACAACTGGCTCTTGAATGTTGACTGGGTAAACAATGAAATGAAGACAGAAAAAAAAAGTTCTTCGAAACCCATGAGAATGAAGACACAACATGCCAGAATCTCTGGGACACATTTAAAGCAGTCTCTAGAGGAAAGTATATAGCAATAAGTGCCCATGTGAGGAGAATGGAGAGATCCAAAATTGACACCCTATCGTCAAAATTGAAAGACCTAGAGGAGCAAGATCAAAAAAACTCTAAACCCAGCAGAAGACAAGAAATAACTAAGACCAGAGCTGAACTGAAGGAGATTGAGACACGAAAAACCCTTCAAAAAATCAATAAATCCAAGAGCTGGTTTTATGAAAAGATCAACAAAATGGACAGACCACTAGCCAGATTGATTAAAAAGAAAAGAGAGAACAACCAAATAGATGCAATAAAAAATGATAAAGGGGAAATCACCACAGATTCCACAGATATTCAAACCATCATCAGAGAATATTACAAACAACTCTATGCACATAAACTAGTAAACCTGGAAGAAATGGATAAATTCCTGGACTCCTGTGTCCTCCCAAGCCTAAACCAGGAGGAAGCTGAAACTATGAATAGACCAACAAGAAGGTCAGAAGTCGAGGCAGCAATTAAGAGCCTACCACACAAAAAAAGCCCAGGTCCAGATGGGTTCACAGCCAAATTCTACCAGACACACAAGGAGGAGCTGGTACCATTCCTTCTGAAACTCTTCCAAATAATCCAAAAAGAGGGAATCCTTCCCAAATCATTTTACGAGACCAACATCATCCTGATACCAAAACCCGGCAGAGAACCAACAAGGAAAGAAAACTTCAGGCCAATATCCATGATGAACATAGATGTAAAAATCTTCAATAAAATATTGGCAAACTGATTGCAACAGCAAATCAAAAAACTTATTCATCATGATCAAGTAGGATTCATCCCGGGGATGCAAGGCTGGTTCAACATATGCAAGTCTATAAACATAATTCACCACATAAACAGAACCAAAAACGAAAACCACATGATTATCTCAATTGACGCAGAGAAGGCCTTTGACAAAAATCAACAGCCCTTTATGCTAAAAACCCTCAATAAACTAGGTATCAATGGAACGTATCTCAAAGTAATAAAAGCTATTTATGACAAACCAACAGCCAATATCACACTGAATGGGCAAAAACTGGAAGCATTCCCTTTGAAATCCGGCACTAGACAAGGATGCCCTCTTTCACCACTCCTATTCAATATAGTACTGGAAGTTCTAGCCAGAGCAATCAGGCAAGAAAAAGAAATAAAGGGTATTCAAATAGGAAAGGAGGAAGCCAAATTGTCTCTATTTGCAGACGACATGATAGTATACCTAGAAGACCCCATCACCTCAGCCCAAAAACTCCTGAAACTGATAATCAACTTCAGCAAAGTCTCAGGATATAAAATCGATGTGCAAAAATCACAAGCATTCGTCTACACCAATAACAGACTTAAAGAAAGCCAAATCAAGAACGAACTGCCATTTACAATTGCTACAAAAAGAATAAAATACCTAGGAATACAACTTACAAGGAACGTAAGGGACCTCTTCAAGGAGAACTACAAAGCACTGCTCAACGAAATCAGAGAGGACACAAACAGATGGAGAAACATTCCATGTTCATGGTTAGGAAGAGTTAATATCGTGAAAATGGCTGTACTGCCCAAAGTAATTTACAGAATCAACACTATCCCCATCAAGCTACCATTGACTTTCTTCACAGAACTGGAAAACACCACCATGAACTTCATATGGAACCAAAAGAGAGCCCGCATAGCCAAGTCAATTCTAAGCAAAAAGAACACAGCGGGGGGCATCACACTACCGGATTTCAAACTATACTACAAGGCTACAGTAATCAAAACAGCATGGTACTAGTACCAAAACAGAGATATAGACCAATGGAACAAAACAGGCACCGGAGGCAACACAACATATCTACAACTCTACAATCTTTGATAAACCTGACAAAAACAAGCAATGGGGAAAGGATTCCCTGTTTAACAAATGGTGTTGGGAAGACTGGCTAGCCATGTGCAGAAAGCAGAGACTGGACCCCTTCCTGACACCTTACACTAAAATTAACTCCAGATGGATTAAAGACTTAAACACAAGACCTGGGACGATAAAAACCCTAGAAGGAAATCTAGGCAAAACTATCCAGGACATAGGAGTAGGCAAGGACTTCATGAACAAAACACCAAAAGCATTGGCAACAAAAGCCAAAGTAGTCAAATGGGACCTAATCAAACTCCATAGCTTCTGCACAGCAAAAGAAACAGTCACTAGAGTGAATCGGCAACCAACAGAAAGGGAAAAAATTTTTGCAGTTTACCCATCTGACAAAGGGCTGACATCCAGAATTTACAAAGAACTCAAACAGATTTACAAGAAAAAGAACAAACAAGCCCATTCAAAAATGGGCAAAGGATATGAACAGACACTTTATGAAAGAAGATATATATGAGGCCAACAATCATATGAAGAAATGCTCATTGTCACTGGTCATCAGAGAGATGCAAATCAAAACCACATTGAGATACCATCTCACGCCAGTTAGAATGGCAATCATTAAAAAATCTGGAGACAACAGATGCTGGAGAGGATTTGGAGAAAAAGGACCACTTTTACACTGTTGGTGGGAGTGTAAATTAGTTCAACCATTGAGTAAGACAGTGTGGCGATTCCTCAAGTCCTTAGAAATAGAAATTCCATTTTATCCAGCAATTTCATTACTGGGTATATATCCAAAAGACTATAAATTGTTCTACTATAAGGACACATGTACACGAATGTTCATTGCAGCACTGTTTACAATAGCAAAGACCTGGAATCAACCCAAATCCCCATTGATAATAGACTGGATTGGAAAAATGTGGCACATATACACCATGGAATATTATGCAGCCATCAGAAATGATGAGTTTGTGTCGTTTGTAGGGACATGGATGAATCTGGAGAACATCATCCTCAGCAAACTGACACAAGAACAGAAAATGAAACACCGCATATTCTCACTCATAGGTGGGTGATGAAAAATGAGAAGACATGGACACAGGGAGGGGAGTACTAAACACTGGGGTCTATTCGGGGGAAAAGGGGAGGGCCAGTGGGAGGGGGAGGTGGGGAGGGATAACCTGGGGAGAAATGCCAAATGTGGGTGAAGAGGAGAAAGGAAGCAAAACACATTGCCATGTGTGTACCTATGCAACTGTCTTGCATGCTCTGCTCATGTACCCCAAAACCTAAAATGCAATAAAAAATAAAAAAAGGAAAAAAAAAACTGACACATACCTTCACTGACAACACTGGCACACACCTGACACAGCGTCACACACTCTAACACACATACATGCACACACATTCACTGACAGCACACAGTGATAGACACAGACACACTAACACACATTCGCTGACAACACTGACACAAACCTGATACATTGACACACACTAACACATGCACACACATTCATTGACAACACTAATACACACCTGACAAATGACACACCAACACATGCACACACATCATTAACTAACAGTGACACACACCTGACACATTAACAGACATGCAGACCAGGCTTACTCACATATGCACATACCCAGCCATGTACAGGACTGACACTCACACTAACATCCATATGCACATGAATGCATTTCCATACATTCGGGTACATTAACATCTGTTCACACACAGAACAATGACACAGCTCTCTTTCCACCATATCAGGACACAGTAAGAAGGTGCCCATCCAAAACCAGAGGGCAGCTATCACTGAAACCTGGCCCTCCCAGCCTTCTGACCTCAGATTTCCAGCCTCCAGAGCTGTGAGCAATCCATGTGTCTTGTTTATAAGCAAAACACAAAATGCAGAAAACTAACATCTGCACATATGCTCAAAAACACACACACACACACACAGACACACACACACACACACACACACACACACAGCCTTGTTTGAAAGAAATTAAATAGAGTTTTACCGGAGTCTTAAGGACAGGATAATTATTCTGCATCACTAGTTATCCTGTCCTTAAGACTCCAGCCTGTGTTCAGCTGTCAGCCCCCCAGCTCTCTGAGCCCCTCAGTTGTTCTTGTTTTTGGGAGCAGGCTGTGCAGTCCTGGGTACTCTGACCTGGCCCTGTTCCCCAGGCTTCCGTCAAGGGCAGACAGCCAGCCTGGTGCAGGACAGAGGGATGTCTGTCCAGGAACAACCAGTATCCTGGGGTCTGCTCTCTTACAGGGGCTAGTGTAGGACAGGGCATCTGAGGGAATCCCTAGAAGGACCATGAAGGAGTCTCCTCTTCTGGTTGCAAGTGGAAATTCCCCTGAATGCTTTCATTCTGGTGAGCAAGGAGGGGGGTGTCCAGCACTAAAGAGGAGTCCCATGGCCCCACAGCACCCCTCAGCACAGGGCCCCAGCAGCCAGATATCCTCTTAAATAAGTAGGGAGGAGGAACCCTATCTCCTGAAGGACAGGAATAAAGAGGGAACTGGACAAGCTTGATGAATTTTAGGTGTCCCTGCGCTGGAGACAAATCCCATGCAGCTCACCTCTCTGAACAGGGGCAACTGGCAACGAGATGGTACATGTGCTTGACAAAGAGCAGTGTACTGATGTGTGGATTTATTCATAAAAATGTGCATTGACTTTTTAAAGTAACAAGCATTTATTTATGTAATGGGTTGCTTTTATCTTCTAAAATAAGGTTAAAGAACTCCAGTGTGGGGAGGCCCAAGGTGCCTACATAATCAGTTGTCTCCACTCAAAAGCCCAGTGCAACCCAGCATAAGCCATGAGATGCTGCATATCACCATGTGGGGGTAGAAGGGCTGAGAGGATGTGGCAACCACAACAAGCCCTCAGGAAATAGCCAATTTTCTTCTCGTAGCTTCATGTAGATATTGTGCAGGGTGTCATACACTTGCATGCAAACATGGATGTGTGGATTTTATTATCAAGCCCTCTCCATATTGATCACATTTTCCCCTGAGGTTGGAATTGCGCCACCAAATCAAAATAATTGGTTTCCATCATTGGTGTCCTAAGGATTGTGGTGATGCACATCCTGGACAAACTGAGGCCCTCGGAGACTGCAGCAAGGCCAGCAAGCTCCTGCTGGAGACAGACTTTCACTGGTGATAGAGCTGCATACTGGTGGGTCTCCTCCTGCCAGGGCCTGGATCACTCTCCTGCTGGCCCCTGGAGACCTGTGGTCCCATGGAGGAGCCCAAGAGGTCAACACCCTCTGTTCCATGGCCAACCCAGCACTTATGGCTGATCCAATTCTGAACTCAAGGCTCAATGGTCCCTCAGAGCCAGGGAGAGAGGCCAGGCCAGTGCCCGCAGCCATTTTAATTGCTAACAGCCAGAATGAGAGTCAACATCTTTGGGTGGTGATAAGATTTCGCTCTGTGACTCCACCCAAACCTCATATTGAATTGTAAACCCCATGACCCCATGTGTCCAGGGCAGGACCTAGTGGGAGGTGACTGGATCATGGATGAAGTTTCCCCCATGCTGTTTTCATGATAGTGAGTTCTCATGAGAACTGATGGTTTTATAAGTGTTTGACAGTTCCTCCTGCACACATTCACTCTCTCTCACTGCTTCCATGTAAGACATGCCTGCTTCCCCTTCTGCCATGATTGTAAGTCTCCTGAGGCCTCCCCAGCCATGCAAAACTGACTCAATTAACTCTTTATAAGTTTCCCAGTCTCCAGTAGTTCTTTATAGCAATGTGCAAATGGACTGATATAGATTATTTCATGACGATAAGGCAAAGACTTTCAAGGATGGTGCCCTGCCAAGTTAGAGAGAGAGGAGCCAAGCACATCAGGGGCAACAAAAGCCTGTGTCCGGGGTGGCTCTAGACCGGGTGATGGTGAGAATAAGGTTCAAATCCCAACTGCTCAATTTCCTGGCTGTGTGACCTTGGGCAAGTTGCTTAACCTCCCTGTGCTATATCCAGCATGGGGTTCCTATTTGATGAGGTAACATATGTGGAGTACAGGGAACTGTGCCCAGTTTAGATACAGGACAAGTCAAAGGCATGATTGTCCCCTCATCATCCTTCCTTACATGAGAACCTGAGACTTTGAGGCAGGGTCCTGTGGGTGGACAATTGTGTCCTGGGGGACTCCTGAGCCCTGTGATGTGGGCCCACCATTATATAGCAACCTGGCTGAGAATGGCTGGTCTAGGGTTGCCAGCAATTGCGGGTCTGGGAGGCAGCCATGTGCAGAGGCCAGATGGACTCCCAGTTTGTGGACCCAGGGCCCTCATCCCCAGGCACTGAGCATGGCTCCCCATGAGGGGTGGACATGAGGCTGGGAGTATTACTTCCCCACTGGAGGGAAACTCTTGGAAGAGCCAAGGCTTGTTAGGCAGAAGTCCTGAGACACCAAGCAGCTCTCTGCCCTCATCAGCAGTGAGCAACAGCAGAGGGCCACAGCCCAAGCTCTGTCCACCCACAGGAAAGCCCAGCAACAACTGCTGGGTACACTCAGCTGTGACGGGAGCTTTGCTGTGAGGTTCTCCCTCTCTGCTTTTGATACTTTTAAGCCACATTTTATATTTTCATTTGTGTTTTTAATAGAAATGCTCATGGTCCACATGTAGCTCATAAGACAGTGAAATAGAACTTAATACAATTATTGTAGAGTTATTTGCATCCAAAAATTATTTTTTTCTTGTGCACTTCTAAATTTCATAAAAATTGTTTTTATAATCCCTGGCCAGTCCACATAAAGAATACTTCACTAAACAATTATATTACAGAAAAAAAATTATAATTCTAGCATGAGTGGCATGGAAATAATGACAGATAATTTGTATGGGCAGATTCTGAATCATGAGCCATAATATTTTATGAAAATAAGTGCAATGCAAAACATACAATACAAATTTGCTCTGAGAATCTTTAAAGTTGCTAGTTGTATTAGACTGTTTTCATATTGCTATAAAGAACTACCTGAGACAGACTAATTTATAAAGAAAAGAGGTTTAAGTGATTCACAGTTCCCCAGGCTGTACAGAACACATGGTCTAGGAGGCCTTAGGAAACTTACAATTATGGCAGAAGGCAAGGGGAAGGAGGCACAATGTACAGGGCGAGAGAAAGAAAAAGAGAAAGAGAAGGTGTGAGCACTGCACATTTTTTGAAAAGATCTCATGAGCACTCACTCACTATCATGAGAAGAGCAAGGTGAACAAAGTCCCCATGATTCAACAAATCATCTCCCACAAAGCCCCTCCTTCAACACTGGGGATTACAATTAGACATGAGATTTGGCTGGGGACACATGAACAATTCATACCATTAGTTTTCTAGTAAATTATCAATGCTATGAAAACTGTTTTCTTTCATTATTCTTTTCTTTTCAAAATAGGTAAACACACATGCACATGAGCACAATTACTTGCCTCATAATTCTCTTATATCTAAAGATTATATTTAGAGTTACGTGTTTGTACATTTAACTCTATATAAATCAAAACTAAAAGTCTGTATATGTGTATATGTTTTTAGGCAGAGAGGACACATGTTCAAATAAAAATACACTACAAATTTTGTTAATATTCAGGATTCAAAAATACATAGATTTTAATTGAACTATTTTCATTATGATCATAGTAACCCTGCAGTCAACAAAAATTTAGTTGTATATTTAAAAAATAACAAGTATAACTGAATTGTTTGTAACACAAAGAGTAAATGCTTGAGGTGATACATATCTCCTTTACTCTGATGAGATTAGTACACATGGAATGACTATATCAAAATATACCTCAAAATATATCAAAATGACTATAACAAAATATACAGAACAGTCTGATTCATATGCTCATAAATATATACATCAACTACATACTCACAAAAATTCAAAATAACTTTACCTTTAAATACAAATACAACCTATGGGAGCAATATTCTTCAAGTTCTTTGTAATTTAAAACCACTGGCAACTGGGATTACTGGAGATATCACTTCTCTGTGTAACCAAATAATATATTGTTATCGTCTTTTGCACCTTTGAGTAAGATAGGACAGTTTAATGTTGGTGGCCAGATAACACTTCATTACATGCCTTGTAGTCATAATACATTAAAGAAACTTTTAATTCAAAACAAATTAAGTTCACAAATAATCTCAAAAAAAGTGTCTCCACACTAACTGCAGTGTATCACATAAAACTGCAATTGGTAAAACAATTTACTACAAAAATGTGAAATGTTTCCTTCTCATTAAAATGCAGATAAATGTTACTCTGACCATCTACCTCATGCATCCCTTACAAGGCTTACATCAACCAAAAAGAACTTCTCCACTTAGATTTTCATCATGGATCTTGGATTTCAGTGTAGTCCCTCATCCATGGCATAGTTCATGAATGGTGCCCACCTAATACAAGATAACCTCTCATAGCTCCAGTGTGGCAACAGTTGTTGGTTCAGTGTTTTTATATGAATAACAGGAATAAAGGGAAAGCATGAAGGTATCTGAAAGCTGAATTGGATCAATATATGCCTTTCAAAAATTCTAATATTCAATGGAAAATTCGAAACTTCAATGAAAAAAGAATATACTTTGAATGTAGATATATCTTTTCAAAATTAATCTCCTTTTAAAATTAATTTATATAACAGTTTTAGCTTTGGATTATTTTCTATACAGAACACTCTGATTTTGTCGAATGTGGGAATGTGGGTATTTCATCTGTCTGAGCTGTATTTTTCATTCGTCTAAGCTGTAGTTTTGGAACAAATGTTTTTCCACATTCATTACATTTGTAGGGTTTCTCTCCAATGCAAATTTTCTGTTGTTTAACAAAGTTTTAGAAGCTTCCTCAGGGTTTTCTTCTGGCATAAAATATGTGTAAAATAAAATCTGTGATCAAAGTAAAATGATTGCACCCTCTTTATAGTTTTAACGTTTATCTTCAGAATCAATATTCTCATTTACTTTAAAGGCTTGTATTTTCTAAAATGTCCGAGTTACATGTATAAAGCTTTAATCAAGTATGAATTATTTAAAGTTGAGTGGGATTTAAGCAGATGTTGAAGGCTTTGCCACATTCTTTGTATTTGTACAATATTTCTCAAGTGTAACTGCTTTCATGTACTACAAGGTGTGAGTACTGGCTAAATGCAATATCCCTTTCTTTGTATTGGTAGGGGCACTCTCCAGTATGAATGCTCCTTTGTACAGTAATATGTAACAACCATTTAGAGGCTATGTAACATTTATCACATTTCTATAATGATTCCTCTCCATTATGATTTATGTTTAGAAGAGTTTGAGTTCTGGATTAAAATTTGTCACATTTTTGAGGTTTGTAGAGTTTCTCTCAATGAAGTCCCTTATGATTATAAAGGCTTGAGAAAGACTGAAAGGCTTTGCCACATTCTTCACATATGTAAGATTTCCTGCCAGTATGAATCATAATATGCTTTCGAAGGCTGGAGGCCCAGTTAAAGATTTTATCACATTCTTTATGTCTGTAGGGTCTCTCTCCAGTATGAATTCTCTTATGTTCAATAAGAGATGAGCAACACTTAAAGGCTTTTCCACATTCTTCACATTTGTAGGGTTTGTCTACAGTATGACTTTTCTTATGTTCATTAAGGTCTGAGGAGTATTTAAAGGCTTTGCCACATTCTTCGCAATTATAGGGTTTCTCTCCAGTATGAGTCCTCTTATGTCTAGTAAGGTGTGAGAGCCGCTTAAAGGTTTTGCCACATTCGTCACATCTACAAGGATTCTCTCCAGTGTGAATATTCTTACATCCATTAAGGTGTTAGGACTGTTTAAAGGCTTTGCCACATTCCTTGGGAATGTGAGGTTTCTCTCTAGTATGAATTATCTTATGTCTAGTAAGGTTTGAGAACCATCTAAAGGCTTTGTCACAATTCTCACATTTGTAGGGTTTCTCTCCAGTATGACTTAACTTATGTTTTTGAAAGTTTGAGGAGCACCTATAGGCTTTGCCACATTCTTCACATTTGTAGGGCTTCTCTCCAGTATGAATTCTCTTATGTTTAGTAAGGGATGAATGACACTTAAAGGCTTTCCTACATTCTTCACATTTGTAGGGTTTCTCTCCAGTATGAATTTTCTTATGCTGATTAAGACTTGTGGAATATTTAAAGGCTTTGCCACATTCTTCACAATTATAGGGTTTCTCTCCAGTGTGAGTCTTCTTATGTCTAGTAAGGCCTGAGCACCACGTAAAGGCTTTGCCACATTCTTCACATTTGTAGGGTTTCTCTCCAGTATGAATTTTCTTATGACTATTAAGACATGAGGCTTGTGTAAAGGCTTTGCCACATTCTTTACAAATGGAAGGTTGCTCTCCAGTGTGAATTCTCTTATGTCTAGTAAAGGGTGATAACCATTTAAAGGTTTTGCCACAATCCTCACATTCATAGGGTTTCTCCCCAGTGTGAACTCTCTTATGTTTTTTCAGGTATGAGATGATCTTAAAGGTTTTGCCACACTCATCACATTCGTAGGGTTTCTCCCCAGTGTGAAGTCTCTTATGTTTTTTCAGGTATGAGATGCTCTTAAAGGTTTTGCCACACTCATCACATTTGTAGGGTTTCTCCCCAGTATGAATTCTCTTATGTATAATAAGGCTTGCAGACTGTACAAAAGCTTTGCCACATTCATCACATTTGTAGAGTTCCTTTCCAGTATGAATTCTCTCATGTTCAATGAGGTTTGAGGACAATTTGAAGGCTTTGCCACATTCTTCACATTTGTAGGAATTCTCTCTAGGATGGATTCTCTGATGTTGAGTCAGGAGTGACAACATGGGAAAAAATTTGCCACATTCTTTACATCTGAAAGGCTTCTCTCCAGTATGTCTTATTTTATGTGTATTTAAATCTGACAATTTACTAAGGACTTTTATACATTTATTAAACTTAAATATTTTACTAGGTGTAGTTGACAAAGATTGGTTAAGTCTGTTATAACACCCTTTCTGCACCTTACTCACACTTCTACATCCTTTCCTGCATTGTAAATTCCCACATCCATGTATTCTATGTCTTCTCAGTAGGGCTTTTTGCAATAAATCTTTTGGGCCTTTCTCTGGCCAAAGCTCTTCTTTGAAATGAGGCTGCACAGCTGCAAAAAATAAAAATAACAAATTACCACAAAACTAGACTTAGATAAATACACTATGTAAGTCTAACATATAAAATTATATCAAGTATATTTGCAAGATGGTGTAACAAAATACCATAGGCCCTAATTTCTTCATAGACATACATATGTAACAGAAACATGCCGACTAAAATGCCTGTTTGGAAACTCTATAAATGAGTTTAGTGTTTCCAGGTACTCAGCTGAGGACAATGCAAAAAGCTACATAGAAGGGGAAGGAGTTTATTACATTTACCCAAGGCAATCTTTCCTCCTCTTCAGTACAGCATGGTTCATTTAGGAGTAAACTGCCATCACCTTGCCTTTTCCTTAAAAGAGAAAGCCTTTCACAAATATATACTTACTTCTGGCTTTGAGATCTGTCTCCTGTAACAGACTACTGAAAAAAAATAGTGGTATACACTGGAAAGACAGCTTGGGTATGCTGAGACCACTGGTAAATGATTGTTACAGCAGCAGAGAGACTTCACTACAGAGAGTTAGAAAGTGCAGCAAATGATGGCAGACTCTAAGGAAGAAACATGGACTTTAACTGAAAAACAATCATATGAATCCAGACACGTACTAACCACAGTTTTGAGGGGCTTTCAGAATCTCTAGCCCAGACAATTGCTTTCAGATTCCATAAGGATAAAGCCACATTATAAAGATTGTGACACGTAGCTTCTTCTTATGGTCCAAATCTCAATCAAGGAATATAATGCGTGCAAAATTTCAGGACAACATGGTCCAATCAAAAAAGTTTAAAAAAATTACAGAAAAAAACTATAAAACAGGAGATGTATAAATTAATTTTAAAAATTCAAATAACCTGAATAATGTTTGGTGAGTGAAATGGAAACCTAGACAACTAAACAAAATCAGGAAAATGATATTATAAACAAAAAGTTAAAATGTAAAAGAAACAAATTTGGAGGTGAAAAAAATACAAAAAGAAATGACTGAGAAATTCTCAAATGTAAGAAAAAGAGATGTGAAAAAATCAAGCAGCTCAACAAACTCCAACTACAATACAAATAAACCCATAACAAGACACATGTGCAAGCCAAAATTTTAAAAGTCAGACAAGCTGAGAAACTTGAGAGCAGAAAGAGAAAAGTGATGTGTCTTTTTTAAGTGTTCTCCCACAACCATTGACTTTGTCAACAGAAACCTTACAGGCCAGAAGAGAATTGTGAGATACAGTCAAACTGCTGAAAAATACTTTCAAGCAATGATAAGATAACTAGCAAAACTGTCCTACAAAATGAAAAAAAGGTCTTCCTAGAAAACCAAATGCTGAAAAGTATATCGAAACTACACCTGCCTTCCAAGAACTAATATAGGCCGGGTGAGGTGGCTCAAGCCTGTAATCCCAGCACTTTATGAGGTCAAGAGATCGAGACCATCCTGGCCAACATAGTGAAACCCCATCTCTATAAAAATACAAAAAAAATTAGCTGGGCATGGTGGCATGCACCTGTAGTCCCAGCTACCTGGGAGGCTGAAGCAGGAGAATTGCTTGAACCAGGGAGGTGGAAGTTACAGTGAGCCAAGGTTGCGCCACTGCACTCCAGCCTGATGCTTGGCAACAGAGTGAGACTCTGTCTCAAAAAAAACCACAAAAAACAAACACACACACACACACACACACACACACACACACATGAAAACTAACATAAAGAATCACTTTCATTGAAAAAAAATTATACTAGAAAACAACATGTAATTACCTAAAAAATATGTGCACATACACAAAAGAAAATTCTGTAGCATTAGCATCATGATGCTCAAAAGTTTTAATTACTCTCTAAAAATTTAAAGATAAAAGCATAGAAATAATCATAAATATCTGTCAATGGATACATAAGATACAATTAACATCTGTAACATGGAAGTTGTGGCCAGATGTAACAAGGAAAAATTTTGGTATGCACCTCAAGTTACATTTTTATGCGATTAAAATATTCTATTGTAACTTTATGTTTTATATAATCGCCAAAGTATACACAGAGAAAATGCCTATATAAATACACAAAAGAAAAGAATGAAGCAGTGAAAGCATATCAGCATAAATATCAAAAAGACACAAAGGAAAACAAAGAAGAAAAAGCTAAAGAAATCAAAATAAAATAGCAATAGTAAGTACTTCTTTTTCACAAATTTATTTAAATAGTGATTGAATAAACTTCCAAATCAAAAGACATACACTGAATAAAGATATTTATAAAAATATTTAGAAGACAAAACCAACTGTGCTTGTCTACAAGAGTCACGTTCTATCAAATGATGAAAAGAGACTAAAACTGGAAGGATGGAAGTAGTCATCCTCTGCAGATACCAATCAAATGAGATCAGGAGAGGTCAAAATTATATTACCAGAAATATACTTTAAGTTAAAAATTATCATATTTTATAAAATATACTTTAAATCAAAAGTCACAAGAGGCATAAAGGACATTAAACAATAAGTAAGGGGTTCATTCACTGGAACCTATGACAAATGTGTGTATAATACACATTATTTATGTGTGTGTGTGTCTGTCGTCTCACATGGTTCTCAAATATATAAAGCAAATATGAACAGATTTGAAGCAACAGATAAGTAAAAGAATATTTGAATATCTTTCAGTAATGAATAATAAAATAATAAATGTTGATAAGAAAGCAGAGGAATTGAGAGCAGTATAGGAAAATTATGCCTTATGGAGGCATAGAAATCACACCTCAATGACATGAGGTTACATGCCCTTCTCAATAGCTCATAAAAATTCTCTTCAACAGGGCACTTGTTGGGCCACAAAAAGAAGTCAAAAGTTTCTTAAAATTGAAATGTTAAGAAAATTACAGATTATTTGTAACCAAAATGGACTGAATGTGTAAGTCAATAACTAGAAGAACAGTGAAAAATTCACAAATACATGGAAACTCTCGCTTGAACATTCTCTTGTTCAAAAGTTGCTATAATTAATATTGGGAAAATGCCCACCGACGCTGCCCAATGTGATCTACAGGTTCAATGCAATTCCTTTTAAAAGTCTCATTCCATTTTTGCAGAAATAGAAACAACAACCCAAAAGTCACATAAAATTTCAAGACAAACTGAAGTGGCCAACCATCTTTAAAAACGGGAACAGTGGCTGGGTGCGGTGGCTCAAGCCTGTAATCCCAGCACTTTGGGAGGCCGAGGCAGATGGATCACGAGGTCAAGAGATCGAGACCATCCTGGTCAACATGGTGAAACCCCGTCTCTACTAAAAATACAAAAAATTAGCTGAGCATAGTGGCATGTGCCTGTAATCCCAGCTGTTCAGGAGGCTGAGGCAGGAGAATTGCCTGAACCCAGGAGGCGGAGGTTGCGGTGAGCCGAGATCGCACCATTGCACTCCAGCCTGGGTAACAAGCGGGAAACTCCATCTCAAAAAAAAAAAAAAAAAAACCCAAAAACAAAAACAACAACAAAAAAAACGGGAACAGTGTTGGAGGTATCACAGTCCCTGATTTCAAAACAAATTACAAACCTACAGCAATTAAAACAGTTTAATATGAGCATAAATGTGTTCATAAATGAACTAGGCCAATGAAATATAATGCAGCACAAATATAAACTTTCACATATGTGATCACATGAATAGTTATTTGCATACTCCTACCAATTACAGCATTGTTAATGACAGCCAGTAGGTGAGAGCAACACAAATTACCTCACTAAATGAATGGATAAATATAATTTAGAATATAAAAATAATGGCAGGTTACTCAGTTTTTAAAGAATAGGAAATGTTTCAACAAGTATAATAAACTATATTAAAACAGTCTAGTATGGGCATATAGGTGAACAACTATACCCATAAAACATAATGCAGCACAAACATAAACTCTCATATGCATGGTCACATGAAGCACATGAAGTGCTATTGCTCACCCATACTGATTACAGCATTATTAATGAGTGCCAATAGATTAGAACAACCCGAATTTCCCTCCACAAATGAATGGATAAATATAACATGGAATATAAAAATAACAGCATATTACTTGTTTTTTTTAAAGCAGAAAATATTCTAACAGCTATAATAAAGATACATCACGATGGTATTATGCAAAACAAAATAAGCTACCCACAGAAAGACACAGACTGTATTAATCCATTTATGTGAGATATCTAAATCAGTTGCAATATTAGACACAGAAAAAACAGTAGTGTTTGTAGAGGGCCAGGCAGTGGGGGAAATGGGTAGTAATTTAACGTGTACTGAGTTTTAGTTTTGCAAGATGAAAACATTCTAGAGATATGTTGTGTAACAATGTCAGTTTGGTTGGCATGATTAACTGAATATTTAAATATATTTCAGAATGAAAATTTCAAGTTATGTGTTTGTGATAATTAAAAATAAACAATAGAACAGGCGTGGTGGCTCATGACTGTCATCCTAGCATTTTGGTGGGCCAAGGCGGGAGGACTGCCTGAGCTAGGAAACACAGTGAAACCCAGTCTCTACTAAAATACAAAAAATTAGCCAGGCGTGGTGGCACATGCCTATAGTCCCAGCTACTCAGAGAGCTGAAGCAAAAGAATTGCTTGAAACCAGGAGGTGGAGAGTGCAGTGAGCTGAGATCGCACCACTAGACTCCAGCCTGGGCAACAGAGTGAGACTTTATCTCAAAAACAATAAATCTACAAACAAACAAACAAACAATCAGTAATATGAGACTGTCTCATAAACAAACAAACAATACAAAGACAAAGCTAGAGGTATCACGCTGCCTGACTTCAAAATATACTACAAGGCCACAGTAATCAAAACTGCATGCTACTGGTACCAAAACAGAGACATAGACAAATGGAACAGAACAGAGGCCTTGGAAGCAACACCACACATCTACAATCATCTGATCTTTGACAAAGCTGAAAAAAAAAGCAATGGGGAAAGGATTCCCTGTTCAATAAATGGTGTTGGGAAACTGACTAGCAATGTGTAGAAAGCAGAAACTGGACCCCTTCCTGACACCTTATACTAAAATTAACACCAGATGGATTAAAGATATAACCATTAGACCTAACACCATAAAAACCCTAGAAGAAAACCTAGGCAAAACCATTCAGGCCATAGGCATAGGCAAGGACTTCATGACTAAAACACCAACAGCAATGGCACTAAAAGGCAAAATAGACAAATGAGATCAAATTAAACTTCAGAGCTTCTGTACAGCAAAATAAACTATCAGTAGAGTGAACCAGCAACCAACAGAATGGGAAAAAATGTTTCAATCTACCCATCTGACAAAGGGCTAATATCCAGAATCTACAAAGAACTAAAACAGATTTACAAGAAAAAAAAACATTCAAAAGTGGGTGAAAGAGACACTTTTCAAAAGAAGACATGTATCAGGCCAACAAACATGAAAAAATGCTCACCATCACTGGTCATTGGAGAAATGCAAATCAAAACCTCACTGAGATACCATCTCACACCAGTTAGAATGGCGATCATTAAAAAATCTGGAGACAACAGATGCTGGAGAGGATGTGGAGAAATAGGAACACGTTTATACTGTTGGTGGGAGTGTAAATTAGTTCAACCATTGTGGAAGACTGTGTGGCAATTCCTCTAGGACCTAAAAATAGAAATTCCATTTGACCCAGCAATCCCATTACTGGGTATATGTCCAAAGGATTATAAATCGTTTGACACATGCACATGCATGTTCACTGTGGCACTGTTCATAAAAGCAAAGACTTGGAACCAACCCAAATGTCCATCAACAATAGAGTGGATAAAGAAAATGTGGCCGTCAAAATTGAAAGAGCTAGAGGAGCAAGATCAAAAAAACTCAAAACCCAGCAGAAGACAAGAAATAACTAAGATCAGAGCTGAGCTGAAGGAGATTGAGACATGAAAAACCCTTCAAAAAATCAATAAATCCAAGAGCTGGCTTTTTGAAAAGATCAACAAAATAGACAGACCACTTGCCAGATTGATTAAAAATAAAAGAGAGAACAACCAAATAGATGCAATAAAAAATGATAAAGGGGAAATCACCACAGGTTCCACAGAAATTCAAACCATCATCAGAGAATATTACAAACAACTCTATGCACATAAACTAGTAAACCTGGAAGAAATGGATAAATTCCTGGACTCCTGTGTCCTCCCAAGCCTAAACCAGGAGGAAGCTGAAACTATGAATAAACCAATAACAAGGTCTGAAGTTGAGGCAGCAATTAAGAGCCTACCACACAAAAAAAGCCCAGGTCCAGACGGGTTCACAGCCGAATTCTACCAGACACACAAGGAGGAGCTGGTACCATTCCTTCTAAAACTATTTCAAACAATCCAAAAAGAGGGAATCCTTCCCAAATCATTTTATGAGACCAACATCATCCTGATACCAAAACCCGGCAGAGACCCAACGAGAAAAGAAAACTTCAGGCCAATATCCATGATGAACATAGATGCAAAAGTCTTCAATAAAATATTGGCAAGCCGATTGCAACAGCAAATCAAAAAACTTATTCATCATGATCAAGTAGGATTCATCCCAGGGATGCAAGGCTGGTTCAACATACGCAAGTCTATCAACGTAATTCACCACATAAACAGAACCAAAAACAAAAACCACATGATTATCTCAATTGACGCAGAGAAGGCATTTGACAAAATTCAACAGCCCTTTATGCTAAAAACCCTCAATAAACTCGGTATCGATGGAATGTATCTCAAAATAATAAAAGCTATTTACGACAAACCAACAGCCAATATCATACTGAATGGGCAAAAACTGGAAGCATTCCCTTTAAAATCTGGCACTAGACAAGGATGCCCTCTCTCACCACTCCTATTCAATATAGTACTGGAAGTTCTAGCCAGAGCAATCAGGCAAGAAAAAGAAATAAAGGGTATTCAAATAGGAAAGGTGGAAGCCAAATTGTCTCTATTTGCAGACGACATGATAGTGTACCTAGAAGACCCCATCGCCTCAGCCCAAAAACTCCTGAAACTGATAAGCAACTTCAGCAAAGTCTCAGGATATAAAATCAATGTACAAAAATCACAAGCATTCGTCTACACCAATAACAGACTTAAAGAAAGCCAAATCAAGAGCGAACTGCCATTCGCAATTGCTACAAAAAGAATAAAATACCTTGGAATACAACTCACAAGGAACATAAGAGACCTCTTCAAGGAGAACTACAAACCACTGCTCAACGAAATCAGAGAGGACACAAACAGATGGAGAAACATTCCATGTTCATGGTTAGGAAGAATTAATATCGTGAAAATGGCTATACTGCCCAAAGTAATTTACAGAATCAACGCTATCCCCATCAAGCTACCATTGACTTTCTTCACAGAACTGGAAAAAACCACCATGAACTTCATATGGAACCAAAAGAGAGCCCGCATAGCCAAGTCAATTCTAAGCAAAAAGAACACAGCGGGGGGCATCACACTACCGGATTTCAAACTATACTACAAGGCTACAGTAATCAAAACAGCATGGTACTGGTACCAAAACAGAGATATAGACCAATGGAACAAAACAGAGGCACCGGAGGCAACACAACATACATACAACTATACAATCTTTGATAAACCTGACAAAAACAAGCAATGGGGAAAGGATTCCATGTTTAACAAATGGTGTTGGGAAAACTGGCTAGCCATGTGCAGAAAGCAGAAACTGGACCCCTTCCTGACACCTTACACTAAAATTAACTCCAGATGGATTAAAGACTTAAACGTAAGACCTGGCACCATATAAACCCTAGAAGGAAATCTAGGCAAAACCATCCAGGACATAGGAGTAGGCAAGGACTTCATGAACAAAACACCAAAAGCATTGGCAACAAAAGCCAAAATAGACAAATGGGACCTAATGAAACTCCACAGCTTCTGCACGGCAAAAGAAACAGTAACTAGAGTGGATCGGCAACCAACAGAATGGGAAAAAATTTTCGCAGTCTACCCATCTGACAAAGGGCTGATATCCAGAATTTACAAAGAACTCAAACAGATTTATAGGAAAAAAACAAACAAGCCCATTCGAAAGTGGGCAAAGGATATGAACAGATACTTTACGAAAGAAGACATATACGAGGCCAACAATCATATGAAAAAATGCTCATCGTCACTGGTCATCAGAGATGCAAATCAAAACCACATTGAGATACCATCTCACGCCAGTTAGAATGGCGATCATTAAAAAATCTGGAGACAACAGATGCTGGAGAGGATGTGGAGAAATAGGAACACTTTTACACTGTTGGTGGGAGTGTGAATTAGTTCAACCATTGTGGAAGACAGTGTGGCGATTCCTCAAGGCCTTAGAAATAGAAATTCCATTTGACCCAGCAATCCCATTACTGGGTATATATCCAAAAGACTATAAATCGTTCTACTATAAGGACACATGTACACTAATGTTCATTGCAGCACTGTTTACAATAGCAAAGACCTGGAATCAACCCAAATGCCCATTGATAATAGACTGGATTGGAAAAATGTGGCACATATACACCATGGAATATTATGCAGCCATCAGAAATGATGAGTTTGTGTCGTTTGTAGGGACATGGATGAATCTGGAGAACATCATCCTCAGCAAACTGACACAAGAACAGAAAATGAAACACCGCAGATTCTCACTCATAGGTGGGTGATGAAAAATGAGAACACATGGACACAGAAAGGGGAGTACTAAACACTGGGGTCTATTGGGGGGAAAAGGGGAGGGCCAGTGGGAGGGGGAGGTGGGGAGGGATAGCCTGGGGAGAAATGCCAAATGTGGGTGAAGGGGAGAAGAAAAGCAAAGCACACTGCCATGTGTGTACCTACGCAACTGTCTTGCATGCTCTGCTCATGTACCCCAAAACCTAAAATCCAATAAAAAATTAAAAAAAAAAAAGAAAAGAAAATGTGGCACATATGCACCATGGAATACTATGCAGCTGTAACAAAATGAGTTTGTGTCTTTTGTAGGGACGTGGATGAATCTGGAAACCATCACTATCAGCAAGCTGACACAAGAACAGAAAACCAAACACTGCATGTTCTCACTCATAGGCAGATGTTGAACAATGAGAACATGTGGACACAGGGAGGGGAGCATCACACACTGCGGTCAGTTGAGGGATGCTAGGGGAGGAACAGCGGGGAGTGGGGAGGGTGGGGAGGGATAATGTGGGGAGAAATACCAGATTTAGGTGACGGGGGATGAAGGCAGCAAACCACCTTGCTATGTATGTTCCTATGCAACAATCCTGCATGATCTGCACATGTACCCCAGAACCCATAGTACAATAAAAAATAATAAATAAACAATACAAGACTGTCTCAGAAATAAATAATAATATATAAAGGAGATACAGAGCTATGATGCTTTTTAAAATTATCTTCAAATCACAAGTGTTTCTCCCACACGAAAATAATCTAAGTTGACAAACAGATATTGAAATTTGTATAATTTCTATGACTACTCACCTAGGCAGCATAAAACACCAGCAAAAACCAACCAAACAACAGAATATACAAGTCATAAACAGTACAGGGGGAGTATATATGCAAGCTAATAAACACAGACTTAATTATATTGGGAACAGACATATGGCTGACTCATATTTGACTTTTGCCTCACACTGTCTTAAATTGTACAGTTGAATATTGCCTTACAAAATTATAATATAAATGGCCAGTCATGGTGGATCATGCCTGTAATCCCAGCCGTTTGGGAGTCTGTCATGGGAGGATCCCCTGAGGTCAGGAGTTAGAGACCAGCCTGGCCAACACGGTGAAAGCCTGTCTCTCCTAAAAATACAAAATTCAGCCAGGCATGGTGGTGCAGACCTGAAATCCCGGCTACTCGGTAAGCTGAGGCAGGAGAATCAGTTGAACCCAGGAGGTAGGGTTTGCAGTGAGCAGAGATCATGTCAAAGCACTGCAGCCTAGGTGACAGAGTGATACTCCATCTCAAAATAGAATTATAATATAAAATATAAACTAAAAACAATTAACTGATGGGAAGAAGCATACTGTAACGTATAAAAGACAGAAATATAAAATTGCAAAACAAGAGAGGAGAGAGGGGATCCTCCACCCAGAGAGCTGAATAGGAACAGCTCCAGAGCACAGTTCCCAGAGAGAGAGATACAGAAGGTCAGTGATCTCTGCATTTCCAACTGAGGTACCAGGTTTAATTCAATGGGACTGGTTGGATAGTGGGTGCACCCCAAGAAGGGAAAAAGAGGCAGGGCAGGGCATTGCCTCACCCAGGAAGTGCAACTGGCCAGAGAATCAAGGACTTTCCCCCACCCCTGGCACTCTGGTTCGGATACTGTGCTTCTCCCATAGCCCCTGCAACCCACAGACCAGGAGATTCATGCCGGGCTGGAAAGTGCTGTGAGTTACCAGCACAAATCTAAGCGACAGACGTGTCCAGCACAGATCTAAGCAATAGACATGTCCAGCCCAGCACCATCTGTCAGTACAGATCTGGGTGGAAGTTTCCACTATTGCCAAGAGCACCTGCGGGACAGAGCTACCTGCTCCCTGGCAAGAGGGGGAGAGCTGCAAACAGGGAGACAGCTGATACGGCTTGGCAGGTCCCACCCCCACAAAGATCAGCAAACTGAAGCCCTCTCACTTCGGGGTTTTGCAGCCAGCACATCAGTTCGAGCTCGACCCAGGATGGTCAAGTCTGTTGGGGGGAAGGGCGTCTGCCATTGCTGAGGCAGTTCTAATCATACCTGTGTAAACAAAAGCCACAAGAAGGTAATACAGCAGCTGGAATGAGTCACTGGCAACCCAGTAGCGCCTCTGCAGGCAGACAAGGGACAGACAGCCTCCTCAAGCAACTCCCTCATCCCTGTATAACCAAAAAGATGCCTCATATAGGAGAGCTCAAGATGACATCTGGCGAATACCCTTCAGGGATGAAGCCACTAGAGGAAATATCAGGCAGCAACACTTGCTGCTCCACAGCCCCCACGGGTGATTTCCAGGGTCTGGAGTGGACCTCCAGCAGTCCTACAGCAGAGGGACCGGACTGCTAGGAGGAAAACTAAAAAACAAAAGGAAATCGCTTCAGCATCAACAGAAAGGATGCCCACTCAGAGACCCCATCTGAAATCACCAACTTCAAAAATCAAAGGTAGACAAATCCATGAAGATGGAAAGAAACCAGTGCAAAACAAATAAAATCATCAAAGACCAGGACTCTTCTCCTCCTCCAAGGGATCACAACTCCTCACCACCAACGGAACAAAACAGGATGGAGAATAAGTTTGGCAAATTGACAGAAGAAAGCTTCAGAAGGTGGGTAATAACAAACTTCTCTGAGATAAAGGAACGTGTTCTAACCCAATGGAAACAAACTAAAAACCTAGAGGAAAGGTTACATGAAATGCTAACTAGAATAACCAATTTAGAGAAGAACATAAATGACTGGATGGAGCTTAAAAACACAGCACAAGAACTTGGTGAGGCATACACAAGTTTTAAAAGCCGAATGGATCAAGCAGAAGAAAGGATATCAGAGATTGAAGATCAACTCAATGAAATGAAACAAGGCAAGAAAAGAAAAGAGGAAAAAGAGTAAAAAGAAACCAATGAAGCCTCCAAGAAATACAGGATTATGTGAAAGACCTAATCCATGCTTGATCAGTGTACCTGAATGTGACGAGAGGAATAAATCCAAGCAGGAAAACACTCTTCAGGATATTATCCAGGAGACCTTCCCTAACCTAGCAAGGCAGACAAGGGACAGACAGCCTCGTCAAGCCAGCATTCATATCCAGAAAATACAGAGAACACCATGAAGATATTTCTCAAGAAGAGCAACCCTAAGGCACATAATTGGCAGATTCACCAGAGTTGAAATGAAGGAAAAAATGCTAAGGGCAGCCAGAGAAAAAAGTCAGGTAACCCACAAAGGGAAGCCCATCAAACTCACAGCAGATCTCTCAGCAGAAATCCTACAAGCCAGAAGAGAGTGGAGGCCAATATTCAACATTCTTAAAAAAAAAAAAAGAACTTTCAACCAAGAATTTCATATCTAGCCAAACTAAGCTTCATAAGTGAAGGAGAAATAAAAACCTTTACAGACAAGCCATTGCTGAGTGATTTCATCACCACCAGACTTGCCTTACAAGAGCTCCTGAAGGAAGCACTAAACATGGAAGGAAACAACCAGTACCACCCACTGCAAAAACATACCAAAAGGTAAAGAACGTAAACACAATGAAGAAACTGCATCAACTAACAGGCAAAACAACCAGCTAGCATCAAAATGGCAGGATCAAATTCACACATAACAGCATTAACCCTAAATGTAAATGGCTAACTGCCCCAATCAAAAGACAGAATGGCAAACTGGATAAAAAGTCAAAACCCATTGGTGTGCTGTATCCAGGAAACCCAACTCACATGCAAGGACACACATAGGCTCAAAATAAAGGGATGGAGGAAGATTTACCAAGCAACTGGATAGCAACAAAAAGAAGTTGCAATCCTAGTCTCTGATAAAATAGACTCTAAACAAGCAAAAATCAAAAGAAACAAAGAAAGACATTACATAATGGTAAAAGGATCAATATAACAAGAAGAGCTAATGATCCTAAATATATATGCACTTAATGCAGGAGCACCCAGATACATAAAGCAATTTCTTAATGACTTACAAAGAGACTTAGACTCCCTACACAATAATAGTGGTAGGCTTTAACACTCCATTGTCAATATTAGACAGATCAATGAGACAGAAAATTCACAAGGATATCCATAACTTGAACTCAGACCTGGACCAAGCAAACCTAATAGACATTTACAGAACTCTGCACCCAAATCCACAGGATGTACATTCTTCTCAGCACCACTTCACACCTACTCTAAAATTGACCACATAATTGGAAGTAAATCACTCCTCAGCAAATGCAAAAGAATGGAAATCATAACAGTCTCTCAGGCCACAGTGCAATCAAGTTAGAACTCAGAATCCAGAAACTAACTCAGAACCGCACAGCATCATGGAAACTCACAACTGGCTCTTAAATGTTGACTGGATAAACAATGAAATGAAAGCAGAACTAAAGATGTTCTTTGAAACAAACGAGAACAAACACAACATACCAGAATCTCTGGGACACATTTAAAGCAGTGACCAGAGGAAAATATACAGCAATAAATGCCCACATGAGAAGCAAGGAAAGATCTAAAATCGACAGCCTATCATCAAAACTGAAAGAGCTAAAGGAGCAAGATCAAAAAACTCAAAACCTAGCAGAAGACAAGAAATAACTAAGATCAGAGCATAACTGAAGGAGATAGAGATGCAAAAAACCCTTGGAAAAAACAATAAATCCAGGAGCTGTTTTTTTGGGAAGATCAACAAAACAGACAGACTGCTAGCCAGATTAATGAAAAAGAAAAGAGAGAATAATCAAATAGATGCAATAAAAATGATAAAGGGGCTAACACCAGAGATGCCAGAGAAATACAAACCACCATCAAAGATTATTACAAACAACTCTATGCACATAAACCAGGAAACCTGGAAGAAATGGATAAATTCCTGGACACTTGCATCCTCCCAAGCCTAAACCAGGAAGAAGTCAAAACCCTAAATATACCAGTAACAAGGGCTGAAGTTTCAGCAGAATTAATAGCCTACCCACCAAAAAAAAAAAAAAAAAAAAAAAGCCCAGGTCCAGACGGGTTCACACTCAAATTCTACCAGACATACAAAGACGAGCTGGTACCACTCCTTGTGAAACTATTCCAGACATTCCAAAAAGATGAAATCCTTCCCAAATCATTTTATAAGATCAACATCATCCTGATACTAAAACCTGACAGACACTCAACAAGAAAAGAAAACTTCAGGCCGATATCCATGATGAACATAGATGCAAAAATCTTCAAAAAAATGCTGGTAAACTGATTGCAACAGCATATCAAAAAGCTTATCCATCATCACCAAGTAGGCTTCATCCTAGGGATGCAAGGCTGGTTCAACATACACAAGTCTATAAACATATTTCACCACATAAAGAGAACCAAACACAAAAGCCACATGATTATCTCAACAGATGCAGAGAAGGCCTTTGACAAAATTCAGCAGCGCTTTATGTTAAAAACTCTCAATTAACTAGGTATTGATGGAACGTATCTGAAAATTTTAAATAAAATCTATTTTCAACAAATCCCAAACCCATGGCCAATATCATACTGAATGGGCAAAAACTGGAAGCATTCCCTTTGAAATCTGGAACTAGACAAGGATGCCCTCTCTCACCACTCCTATCCAATACAGTATTGGAAGTTCTAGCCACTGCAATCAGGCAAGAAAAAGAAATAAAGGGTATTCAAATAGCAGAGGACGAATTCATTGTCTCTATTGGCAGATGATATGATTGTATATTTAGAAGACCCCATCCTCTCAGCCCAAAACCTCCTGAAACTGATAAGCAACTTCAGCAAAGTCTCAGGATACAAAATCAATGTGTAAAAATCACAAGCATTCCTATACACCAGTAACAGACTTAAAGAGAGCGAAATAAAGAAGGAACTGCCATTCACAGTTGCTACAAAGAGAAAAAAATGCCTAGGAATACAGCTAACAAAGAATGTAAAGGACCTCTTCAAGGAGAACTACAAACTACTGCTCAATGAAATCAGAGAAGACACAAACAGATGGAGAAACATTCCATGCTCATGGTTAAGAAGAATCAGTATCATGAAAATGACCATACTGCCCAAAGTAATTTGTAGATTCAATGCTATCCCCATCAAGCTACCAATGACCTTCTTCACAGAACTGGAAAAACCCACTTTAAACTTCGTATGGAACCAAAGGAGAGCCCACATAGCCAAATTGATTCTAAGCACAATGAACAAAGCTGGAGGCATCACACTACCTGACTTGAAACTATACTACGATGCTACAGTAATCAAAACAGCATGATACTGGTATCAAAACAGAGATATAGACAAATGGAACAGAACAGAGGCATCAGAGGCAACATCACACATCTACAACCATCTGATCTTTGACAAACCTGACAAAAACAGGCAATGGGGAAAGGATTCCCTGTTTAACAAATGGTGCTGGGAAAACTGGCTAGACATGTGCAGAAAGCAGAAACTGGACCCCTTCTTGATACCTTACACTAAAATTAACTCCAGATGGACTAAAGACTTAAACATAAGACCTAACACCATAAAAACCCTAGAAGAAAACCTAGGCAAAACCATCCAGGACATAGACATAGGCAAGGACTTCATGACAAAAACACCAAAAGCATTGGCAACAAAAGCCAAAATAGACAAATGGGACCTAATCAAACTCCACAGCTTCTGCACAGCAAAAGAAACAGTCATTAGAATGAATCAGCAACCAACAGAATGGGAAAAAATTTTTGCAATCTACCCATTTGACAAAGGGCTAATATCCAGAATCTACAAATAACTAAAATAGATTTACAAGAAAAAAACAAGCCCATTCAAAAGTGGGCAAAGGACCTGAATGGACACTTTACAAAAGAAGACATATATGAGGCCAACAAACGTATGAAAAAATGCTCATGATCACCGGTCATTAGAGAAATGCAAATCAAAACTACATTGAGATACCATCTCATGCCAGTTAGAATGGCAATCATTAAAAAATCTGGAAACAGATGCTGGAGAGGATATGGAGAAATAGGAATACTTTTACACTCTTGGTGGGAGTTTAAATTAGTTCAACCATCGTGGAGGACAGTGTGGCGATTCCTCAAGGACCTAGAAATAGAAATTCCATTTGACCCAAAATCAAATGGGTGGGCATTGAACATAGGTGGGTGAGAACACATGGACACAGGGAAGGAAGCATCACACACTGGGGTCTGTTGGGGGGAGCTAAGGAAGGGACAGCGAGGGGTGGGGAGTTGGGGAGGGATAACATGGGGAGAAATGTCAGATATAGGTCATGGGGAGAGGGCAGCAAACCACACTGCCATGTATGTACCTATGCAACAATCTTGCATGTTCTTCACATGTACTCCAAAACCTAAAATACAATAAAATATATATTTTTTAAAATCTGGAGACAACAGATGCTGGAGAGGATGTGGATAAATAGGAACACTTTAAAACTGTTGGTGAAAGTGTAAATTAGTTCAACCATTGTGGAAGACAGTGTGGTGATTCCTCAAGGACCTAGAAATATAAATTCCATTTGACCCAGCAATCCCATTACTGGACATATACCCAAAGGATTATAAATCATTCTATTTTAAAGACACATGCACACGTATGTTCACTGTGGCACTGTTCACAATAGCAAAGACCTGGAACCAACCCAAATGCCCATGAATGATATTCTGGAAAAAAAAATGTGGCACATATACACCATGGAATACTATGTAGCCACAAAAAGGGTGAGTTCCTTTCCTTTGTAGGGACATGGATGAATATGGAAACCAGGATTCTCAGCAAACTGACACAAGAACAGAAAACCAAGCACCATATGTTCTCACTCATAGACAGGTTTTGAACAATGAGAATACATGAGCACAGGAAAGAATAAATCACACACTAGGGTCTGTAGGGGAGTGGGAGGCTAGGGGAGGGATAACAGGGACTGCTGAGATTGGAGAGGGATAACATTAGGAGAAATACCTAATGTAGGTGACAAGGGGATAAAGGCAGCAAACCACCATAGCATGTGTATACCTATGTAACAATCCTGCAAGATCTGCACATGAACACCAGAACTTAAAGTATAATATAAATAAATATGACTACTGGGGGGAAGATGGCGCTATAGAAGCAACTCAGGATTGCAGCTCTCAGTGAAGACGCAGAGGGTCAGTTCACGCCACATTTCCAGATGGATCTTTCTTGCCCACAGAATGGGGAAATTCCCAGGTGTAGGAGAGACACGGGACGCCAGCACAGCTGTCTCGGCTAGTGCAGCTGTTTTGGGTGGCGCAGCAGCGCAGCAGCTGCCACACAAAACGCACTGGTCTGGGTGCCCTGTTAAACTGGCAATTTGAGATTTGGGAGGGCACATTAGCATATTCATCTGATTAAACGGGACTTGGACAGTGAGCCAGGCCAGGAGATTCCCGGCAAGTGAACTGTGAGCCGGCGCAGTGGGTAGCTGCATGGGAAACCACACAGATCCCGGTGCCCTTTCAGCAGGCAACTGAAACACCTGGGAGAGAGTCAACCGTTCAACTTAAAAAAAAAAGGGCTCTGAGGCAGGGAGCCATGTGATCAGGCTCGACGGGTCCCACCCCCCACAGGGACAAACAAAACGGCAATTTGAAATGCTCAGGGTTGAGAGTTTCACTGTGGGCACAGCTGAACCCAGGACAGTGCAGCTCGGTGGGGGAGGGGCATCTGCCATTACCGAGACATTCCGACCCTCCTGAGGTACTTGCCTATTGCTGATGCAGCCTGCTGTTGCCGAGGCAACCCGCCATAACAGAGAGACTCTGCCAACAGGGAGGAGCCCATGTCAGCAGGGCCGATCCCACGGCAACAGGGTGGACCCCACAGCAGCAGGGCAGAGCCTCGGCAGGCAAATAGTGACTAAACTGCCTCCTAGCTTGGCAGGACAGTGCAACGGATACTCATAAATAAAGCCCTAACTCCCAGAGACAGAGCATCTGAGGAAAAAAAGGGGTTTTATGAGTTCTGCTGCAGCAGACTTAAACGTAGTTGCCTAGCAGCCCTGAATGAACAATGGAGCTCACAGCTCAGCACTTGAGCTCCTATAAAGTACAGACCGTCTCCTCAAGTAGCTCCCTGACCCCCATATACCCAAAGAGTCACCTCAAAAAGGACTGATCACACTGACATTTGGCGGGCATCTTTCTGGGACAAAGATAGCAGAAGAAGAAACTGGCCGCATCCCTCACTGTTCCGTAGCTGCTACAGGTGTACCCCTGGCAAGCAGGGCCTGGAGTGGACCTCAGCAGTCTTACAGCAGAGGGGCTAGACTGTTAGAAGGAAAACTAAGAAACAGAAATACTTCATCATCAATGATCTGGGCCTCCACTCAGAGACCCAATCGAAAAATCAGCAACTACTCAGATGACAGGTGGATAAATCCACAAAGATGGGAAGAAACCAGCGCAAAAAAGAGGAAAACATCCGAAACCAGAACACCTCACCTCCTACAAAGGACCACAGCTCCTCACCAGCAAGGGAACAAAGCTGGACGGAGAATAAAAGTGATGAAATGACAGAATCAGACTTCAGAAGGTGGGTAATGAGAAAATTCCGTGAGCTAAAAGAACATGTTCTAAATCAATACAAAGAAACTAAGAACCTTGAAAAAAGGTTTGAGGAAATGATAACAAGAATAGACAACTTAGAGAGGAATATGAATGAATTGAAGGAGCTAAAAAACACAACACGAGAACTTAGTGAAGCACGCAAAAGTTTCTTTTTAATTGCATTTTAGGTTTTCGGGTACATGGGCAGAACATTCAAGACAGTTGCATAGATACACACATGGCAGTGTGTTTTGCTTCCTTTCTCCCCTTCACCCACATTTGGCATTTCTCCCCAGGCTATCCCTCCCCACCTCCCCCGCCACTGACCCTCCCCTTTTCCCCCCAGTAGACCCCAGTGTTTAGTACTCCCCTCCCTGTGTCCATGTGTTCTCATTTTTCATCACCCGCCTATGAGTGAGAATATGTGGTATTTCAGTTTCTGTTCTTGTGTCAGTTTGCTGAGAATGATGTTCTCCAGATTCATCCATGTCCCTACAAACGACACAAACTCATCATTTCTGATTGCTGCATAATATTCCATGGTGTATATGTGCCACATTTTCCCAATCCAGTCTATCATCAAATGGCATTTGAGTTGGTTCCAGGTCTTTGCTATTGTAAACAGTGCTGCAATGAACATTTGTGTGCATGTGTCCTTATAGTAGAACGATTTATAGTCCTTTGGATATATACCCAGTAATGGGATTGCTGAGTCAAATGGAATTTCTATTTCTAAGGCCTTGAGGAATCGCCACACTGTCTTACACAATGGTTGAACTAATTTACACTCCCACCAACAGTGTAAAAGTGTTCCTTTTTCTCCACATCTTCTCCAGCATCTGTTGTCTCCAGATTTTTTAATGATCACCATTCTAACTGGCATAAGATGGTATCTCAATGTGGTTTTGATTTGCATCTCTTTGATGACCAGTGATGATGAGCATCTTTTCATATGATTGATGGCCTCATATATGTCTTCTTTTGTAAAGTGTCTGTTCATACCCTTTGCCCATTTTTTAATGGGCTTGTTTGTTTTTTTTCCTGTAAATCTGTTTGAGTTCTTTGTAAATTCTGGATATCAGCCCTTTGTCAGATGGGTAAACTGCAAAAAATTTTTCCCATTCTGTTGGTTGCCGATTCACTCTAGTGACTGTTTCTTTTGCCGTGCAGAAGCTGTGGAGTTTCATTAGGTCCCATTTGTCTATTTTGGCTTTTGTTGACAATGCTTTTGGTGTTTTGTTCATGAAGTCCTTGCCTACTCCTATGTCCTGGATGGTTTTGCCTGGATTTTCTTCTAGGGTTTTTATGGTGCCAGGTCTTATGTTTAAGTCTTTAATCAATCTGGAGTTAATTTTAGTGTAAGGTGTCAGGAAGGGGTCCAGTTTCTCCTTTCTGCACATGGCTAGCCAGTTTTCCCAACACCATTTATTAAACAGGAAATCCTTTCCCCATTGCTTGTTTTTGTCAGGTTTATCAAAGACTGTATGGTTGTAGATATGTTGTGTTGCCTCCGATGCCTCTGTTCTGTTCCATTGGTCTATATCTCTGTTTTGGCACCAGTACCATGCTGTTTTGATTACTGTAGCCTTGTAGTAGTTTGAAATCCAGTAGTGTGATGCCTCTCGTTGTGTTCTTTTTGCTTAGAATTGACTTGGTTATGTGGGCTCTCTTTTGGTTCCATATGAAGTTCATGGTGGTTTTTTCCAGTTCTGTGAAGAAAGTCAATGGTAACTTGATGGAGATAGCGTTGATTCTGTAAATTACTTTGGGCAGTATAGCCGTTTTCACAATATTAATTCTTCCTAACCATGAACATGGAATGTTTCTCCATATGTTTGTGTCCTCCCTTATTTCGTTGAGCAGTGATTTGAAGTTTTCCTTGAAGAGGTCCCTTACGTTCCTTGTAAGTTGTATTCCTAGGTATTTTTGTCTCTTTGTAGCAATTGTAAATGGCAGTTAGTTATTGCTTTGGCTTTCTTTAAGTCCGTTATTGGTGTAGAGGAATGCTTGTGATTTTTGCACATTGATTTTATATCCTGAGACTTTGCTGAAGTTGCTTATCAGTTTCAGGGGTTTTTTGGCTGAGGCGATGGGGTCTTCTAGGTATACTATCATGTCGTCTGCAAATAGAGACAATTTGGCTTCCACCTTTCCTATTTGAATACCCTTTATTTCTTTTTCTTGCCTGATTGCTCTAGCTAGAACTTCCAGTACTATATTGAACAGGAGTGGGGAAACAGGGCATCCTTGTCTAGTGCCGGATTTCAAACGAAATGCTTCCAGTTTTTGCCCATTCAGTATGATATTGGCTATTGGTTTGTCATAAACAGCTTTTATTACTTTGAGATACCTTCCATCGATACCGAGTTTATTGAGGGTTTTTAGCATAAAGGGCTGTTGAATTTTGTCAAAGGCCTCTGCATCAATTGAGATAATCATGTGCTTTTTGTTTTTGGTTCTGTTTATGTGGTGAATTACGTTTATAGACTTGTGTATGTTGAACCAGCCTTGCATCCCGGGATGAATCCTACCTGTTCATGACAGATAAGTTTTTTGATTTGCTGTTGCAATCAGCTTGCCAAAATTTTATTGAAGATTTTTGCATCTATGTTCATCATGGATATTGGCCTGAAGTTTCCTTTTCTTGTTGGGTCTGCATGCACAAGTTTCAACAGCTGAATTGATCAAGCAGAAGAAAGGATATCAGAAGTCGAAGATCAACTCAATGAAATAAAATGAGAAGGCAAGATTAGAGAAAAAAAGTGCCAAAAGGAATGAACAAAGTCTCCAAGAAATGTGGGACTATGTGAAGAGACCTAACCTACATTTGATAGGTGTACCAGAATGTGACAAAGAGAATGAAACCAAGCTGGAAAATATTCTTCAGGATATTATCCAGGAAAATTTCCCCAACCTAGCATGGCAGGCCAATATTCAAGTCTAGGAAATACAGAGAACACCATAAAGATACCCCACAAGAAGAGCAACCCCAAGGCACATAATCGTCAGATTCACCAGGGTTGAAATGAAGGAGAAAATGCCAAGGGCAGCCAGAGAGAAAGGTCAGGTTACCCACAAAGGAAAACCCATCAGACTCACAGCAGATCTCTCAGCAGAAACCCTACAAGCCAGAAGAGAGTGGGGCCAATATTCAACATCCTTAAACAAAATAACTTTCAACCCGGAATTTCATATCCAGCAAAACTCAGCTTCATAAGTGAAGGAAAAATAAAATCCTTTGTGAACAAGCAAATACTCAGAGATTCTGTCACCACCAGGCCTGCTTTACAAGAGCTCCTGAAAGAGGCACTACACATAGAAAGGGACAACTAGCACCAGCCATTCCAAAAACATACCAAATGCTAAAGAGCATGAACAAAATGAAGAATCTGCATCAACTAATGGGCAAAACAGCCAGCTAGCATCAAAATGGCAGTATCAAATTCACACATAACAATATTAACCCTAAATGTAAATGGGCTAAATGCACCAATCAAAAGACACAGACTGGCAAATTGGATAAAAAGCCAAAACCCATCGGTGTGCTGTATCCTAGAAACCCATCTCACATGCAAGGATACACAAACGCTCAAAATAAAGGGATGGAGGAAGATTTACCAAGCAAATAGAGAGCAAAAAAAAAAAAAAGCAGGAGTTGCAATTCTGGTCTCTGATAAAATAGAGTTTAAGCAACAAAGATCAAAAGAGACAAAGAAGGACATTACATAATGGTAAAAGGATCGATACAACAAGAAGAGCTAACGATCCTAAATATATATGGACCCAATACAGGAGCACCCAGATATATAAGGCAAGTACTGAATGACTTACAAAGAGACTTAGACTCCCACACAATAGTGGGAGACTTTAACACTCCACTGTCAATATTAGACAGATCAACCAGACAGAAAATTAACAAGGATATCCAGGGCTTGAACTCAGACCTGGAACAAGCAAACCTAATAGAAATTTACAGAACTTTCCACCCCAAATCCACAGAATATATATTCTTCTCAGCACCACATCACACCTCCTCTAAAATTGACCACATAAATCAAAGTAAAGCACTCCTCAGCAAATGCAAAACAACTGAAATCATAACAAACAGTCTCTCAGACCATAGTGCAATCAAGTTAGAACTCAGAATCCAGAAACGAACTCAGAAATGCACAGCTTCATGGAAACTGAACAACTGGCTCTTGAATGTTGATTGTATAAACAATGAAATGAAGGCAGAAATAAAGAAGTTCTTCAAAACCAACGAGAATGAAGACACAACATACCAGAATCTCTGGGACACATTTAAAGCAGTCTCTAGAGGAAAATATATAACAATAAGTGCCCATATGAGAAGAGTGGAGAGATCCAAAATTGACACCCTATCGTCAAAATGGAAAGAACTAGAGGAGCAAGATAAAAAAAACTCAAAACCTAGCAGAAGACAAGAAATAACTAAGATCAGAGCAGAACTGAAGGAGATAGAGACACGAAAAACCCTTCAAAAATCAATAAATCCAAGAGCTAGTTTTTTGAAAAGATCAACAAAATAGACAGACCACTAGCCAGACTGATAAAAAAGAAAAGAGAGAACAACCAAATAGATGAAATAAAAAACAAGAAAGGGGAAATCACCACAGATTCCACAGAAATTCAAACCATCATCAGAGAATATTACAAACAACTCTATGCACATAAACTAGTAAACCTGGAAGAAATGGATAAATTCCTGGACTCCTGTGTCCTCCCAAGCCTAAACCAGGAGGAAGCTGAAACTATGAATAGACCAATAAAAAGGTCTGAAGTCGAGGCAGCAATTAAGAGCCTACCACACAAAAAAAGCCCAGGTCCAGATGGGTTCACAGGCGAATTCTACCAGACACACAAATAGGAACTGTTACCATTCCTTCTGAAACTATTCCAAATAATCCAAAAAGAGGGAATCCTTCCCAATTCATTTTATGAGCCCAACATCATCCTGATACGAAAACCCGGCAGAGACTCCACAAGAAAAGAAAACTTCAGGCCAATATCCATGATGAACATAGATGCAAAAATCTTCAATATAATATTGGCAAGCTGACTGCAACAGCACATCAAAAAGCTTATTCATCATGATCAAGTAGGATTCATCCCGGGGATGCAAGGCTGGTTCAACATACGCAAGTCTATAAACATAATTCACCATATAAACAGAACCAAAAACAAAAAGCACATGATTATCTCAATTGATGCAGAGAAGACCTTTGACAAAATTCAACAGCCCTTTATGCTAAAAACCCTCAATGAACTCGGTATCGATGGAATGTATCTCAAAATAATAAAAGCTATTTATGACAAACCAACAGCCAATATTATACTGAATGGGCAAAAACTGGAAGCATTCCCTTTGAAATCCGGCACTAGACAAGGATGCCCTCTTTCCCCACTACTATTCAATATAGTACTGGAAGTTCTAGCCAGAGCAATCAGGCAAGAAAAAGAAATAAAGGGTATTCAAATAGGAAAGGTGGAAGCCAAATTGTCTCTATTTGCAGACGACATGATAGTATACCTAGAAGACCCCATCGCCTCAGCCCCAAAATTCCTGAAACCGATAAGCAACTTCAGCAAAGTCTCAGGATATAAAATCAATGTGCAAATATCACAAGCATTCCTCTACACCAATAATGGACTTAAAGAAAGCCAAATCAATAACTAACTGCCATTTACAATTGCTACAAAGAGACAAAAATACCTAGGAATACAACTTACAAGGAACGTAAGGGACCTCTCCAAGGAGAACTACAAACCACTGCTCAATGAAATAAGAGAGGACACAAACAGATAGAGAAACATTTCATGTTCATGATTAGGAAGAATCAATATCGTGAAAATGGCTATACTGCCCAAAGTAATTTACAGAATCAACACTATCCCCATCAAGTTACCATTGACTTTCTTCACAGAACTGGAAAAAACCACCTTGAACTTCATATGGAAACAAAAGAGAGCCTGCATAGCCAAGTCAATCCTAAGCAAAAAGAACACAGCAGGACGCATCACACTACTGGACTTCAAACTATTTTACAAGGCTACAGTAATCAAAACAGCATGGTACTGGTACCAAAACAGAGAAATAGACCAATGGATCAGAACAGAGGCATCAGGGGCAACACAACATATCTACAACCATACAATCTTTGATAAACCAGACAAAAACAAGCAATGGGGAAAGGACTCTCTGTTTAATAAATGGTGTTGGGAACCAAAAGCATTGGCAACAAAAGCCAAAATAGACAAATGGGACCTAATCACTCCACAGCTTCTGCACGGCAAAAGAAACAGTCACTAGAGTGAATCGGCAACCAACAGAATGGGAAAAAATTTTTGCAGTTTACCCATCTGACAAAGGGCTGATATGCAGAATTTACAAAGAACTCAAACAGATTTACAGGAAAAAAACAAACAAGCCCATTCAAAAATGGGCAAAGCATATGAACAGACACTTTACAAAAGAAGACATATATGAGGCCAACAAACATATGAAAAAATGCTCATCATCACTGGTCATTAGAGAGATGCAAATCAAAACCACATTGAGATACCATCTCACGCCAGTTAGAATGGCAATCATTAAAAAATCTGGAGACAACAGATGCTGGAGAGGATGTGGAGAAAAAGGAACACTTTTACACTGTTGGTGGGAGTGTAAATTAGTTCAACCATTGTGGAAGACAGTGTGGTGATTCCTCAAGGCCTTAGAAATAGAAATTCCATTTGACTCAGCAATTCCATTACTGGGTATATATCCAAAGGTCTATAAATCGTTCTACTATAAGGACACATGCACACGAATGTTCATAGCAGCACTGTTTACAATAGCAAAGACCTGGAACCAACCCAAATGCTCATCGATGATAGACTGGACTGGGAAAATGTGGCACATATACAGCATGGAATATTATGCAGCAATCAAAAACGATGAGTTCATGTCCTTTGTAGGGACATGGATAAATCTGGAGAACATCATTCTCAGCAAACTGACACAAGAACAGAAAATGAAACACCGAATATTCTCGCTCATAGGCGGGTGATGAAAAATGAGAACACATGGACACAGAAAGGGGAGTACTAAACACTGGGGTCTATTGGGGGAAAAGGGGAGGGCCAGTGGGAGGGGGAGGTGGGGAGGGATAGCCTGGGGAGAAATGCCAAATGTGGGTGAAGGGGAGAAGGAAAGAAAAGCACACTGCCATGTGTGTTCCTACGCAACTGTCTTGCATGCTCTGCTCATGTACCCCAAAACCTAAAATCCAATAAAAAATAAAATAAAATAAAATAAAATAAAAAAACTATGGAAAATAAAATGAGAAAATAATCAAAGCATGTCATTAAAAAATCTACATAAAAATGAAGGCAGTCAAACAGGAGATGAAGGAAAACAGATCTACAAGAAAAAGAGAAAACAATAAGAACTAAAATAGTAGTAGTACATTCATTTTTTAAATAAATTGTTTCAATATAATCAGTTTAAACTACTTAAAGAAATAAAACGGCTAAACAAACAAGATTTTAAAATAGACAATCTACAAGAGACTCACTCTAGTCATAGGCTGAAGGCAGAATTTTAAAAATCCATGCAAAAGAGGCAAAGACTGATATTATATAATGGTAAAATGAGTCTACTTACTAGGAATTTGTATCTGTTATAACTATCTATATGTATATGCAACTATAAAATCAGGCTCCCACATGTATGAAGCAAATATTAACAGACACAAAGCAAGTAATATACAACAACATAGTAACTGCAAACATCAAGATCAGTAATCAGTAATGAATAGAAAAATCAGACCACAAAGTAGGAAACTAAACATACTCTTCAACATATTCTTGCTCAAGGGTCAAATAACTTAATTTTGTTAAGATGTCAATATAACCCACAGTGGTGAACAAATTCAAAATGATCTCTATAAAAATCCCAATGTTACATTGTTTTGTAGAAACTTATTTTAAAATCCTAAAGTTTGATCAGAAAATAAAACTAGAGGAAAGAAATGTTGATCAAGTAGAAAATAAATAAGAGAAAACTTGGATAACAATGTAGACTTTAATAGTCTATTTTGCATTATTGTAAATGAATAACTGAGATGGAGTAATTTATAGAAAGGTTTATTTGGCTCACAGTTCTGCAGACTATAAAAGAAGCATGGTGAAAGCATCTGCTTCTGGTGGGGGCCTCAGTAACCTTAGAATCATGGCAGAAGGCAAAGGAGGACCAAACATGTCACACGGTGAAAGAGGGAGCATGTGCGAGGCAGAGGTGCTGAATGCCTTTAAACAACCAGCTCTCGTGTGAACTAAGAGACTGAGAACTCACTCATTACCAAAGGGATGGTGCCAAGACATTTATGAGGGATTCTTTCCCATGGCCCAAATGCCTCACACTAGACCCCACCTCTAACACTGGGGGTCACAGTTCAACATGAGATGTGGAGAGGACAAACATCCAAACCCTATCGTAGACCAGCTAGACTTAACACACACGTACAGAACTCTCCAGTCACAAGTAACAGAATACACCATATTCTTCATCACGCCTGGTACATTCTGGTAAGGCACATAACAAGCCTTATTACATTTAAGATAACAAAAATCATACAATGTACGTTTTCTGACCAAAATGGAATGAAGCTACAAGAAGAAAAACAACGTGCTACTCAAACAAAGAGAAAGAATGCTGAAAACTGAATATCTACACTGAAAAATTTAAGTTGGATTCTTTCCTTGGACCATATACTAAAAATCTTTTTAACAAAATAGTTAACCTTTAAAAAATATAAATAATATAACTCTTAGAAGAAAATTCAGGACTAAGATATGACATTGGTCTTGATACTGGTTTCTTGGATATGACATCAAATTCATGAGCAAAAAAGAACAGAAAAACTGAACTACATTAAACTTCAAAATTTCTGCATATCAAAGAAAACGCTTAGTGGAATAACAATGCCACTTAAGAAATGGGTGAAAATATTTGCAAACCACATGTGATAGTAGTTAATAAAATCATAAGTAATTAATAAAAATCAACAAATTGAATAACTTGATTTAAAAATAGGCAAAGGATTGAACTGACATTTTTCCAAAAGAGACATAAAAACAGCAAAAAGCATTTGAAAGGATGCTTAAAATTACTAATTTGTAGATAAATTCAAAACAAAATCACCTCATAGCCATTAGACTGGCCATTAGAAATTTTAAAAGAAATATGACATCTGTTGAGGATGTGAAGAAATTAAAACCCATATGAACTCTTTGAAAAATAATGTAGCTCTCATAGAAATATTAGGAATGTTCCTCAAAATATTAGAAAGGAAAGCATCATAGAATCCAGCAATTCCACCTGTGAATCTATATCCAAATATGCAACACCTGACCTGGAAAACATTGGAACGTGTGTTTGTTGTATCATTATTCACAGAAACCGAAAGGCAGAAGCAGTCTCTATGTCCCCCGACAAACACATTTTTTAAAAGTGCCATATACACACAGGGAAATATTACTCACTGTTAAAAGGGGATGTCTTGTCACATTTTAAAATAAACTTTGAAAATATTACATCAACTGAAATAAGCCAGTGACAAAGTAATGGACACTATCTGATCTCCTTTATATTAGATATCTTAAGTAGTCAAACTCAGAAACAGAGAGTGGAGGGTGTTTGTCTAGGGCTGGAGAGAGGGTAAAATGGGCAGTTGTTACTTAATGTGTATGGAGTTTTAGTTTTGCACAATGTAAAATTCTAGAGGCCTTTTGCATAACAATGTGAATATACTTATCATGACTGAAATGTACACTTTTTAAAGACTGGGTCTCAATCTGGTTGGAGTGCAGTGGTGTAACCACAGTCGCAGTCTCTAACTTCCAGGCTCAAGTGATACTCTCACCTCAGCCTCCCAGGTATCTGAAATCAGAGGCACATGCCACCACACCCAGCTACATTTTCTTATTTGTTGTAGAGACCAGTTCTCCATATGTAGCCAGGCTGGTCTCAAACTCCTGGGTTCAAGCAATGTTCCTGCCTCAGCTTCCCAAAGTGCTGGAATTACAGTCAAGAGCCACCACACCTGGCCATAAAGCATACACTTAAAAAAATTAAGATGACAAATTTTATGCTCTGTATGTTCATGACAATTAAACTTTTTTAAACAGATAACTTAAAAGCCATACAGAACTATAAGCCTTTCCAAAAATTACCTTCAAATCACAAAAATGTTTCTCTTGTGCAAAGAAAATATATCTTCATTAAACACATGGTGAAAATAAGTGAAAAATAGCTTAAATAACTACTACTCACCCAAACAGGATAAATCAACCAAGAAAAGAAATACAGAAGATCAGCCATAACCAAAATTAGGGTCACATTTACAGATAAAATCACATACACATACAACTTAACTGATAAACATATGGCTGATTTATCTTTTAATTAAACCCCACACTAACTTAAAATGTACATGCAGAGTTGCAGATTCTCTAAAATTATGACATAACTAAAACAATACAAGCACAATAAACTGATGACAGAAACCCTACACAAAAAATATGAAATTTCAAAATAAATATTTACCCATAAAATCGGGAATGCAACATTGAGGATTTAAAAAGTGTTTGTCTAGATAACTACAATTCTCAACTGTGTGCACTCATGGAAAGCAGGTATTTTAAATTATTGGTATGGAGTGTATGGCAGTAAAACTTCATAGAAACCGTACTATAGCATAAACAAAAGTTTCTAACAAAATATTTATTAGAGCATTTAAAAGCATGAGAGGTGACTTTTAATATGTTTTTAATATGTTGATGCTATACTAACACAAAATAATAGTGCTGTAATTTAACCTTTAGAAGCATAGAACAGTGTTACATTTCTAAATAAAAATAACTACATATGTTTTGTAAAATATAGTGAGAGTCACTGATATATAAAATAAATACCTGCAAATAAATCATATTAAGATTTAGATGTAGATTCAAGAAATTGGGCAGAAATCCTATGATTCCTTTTTGCCTGCAGTCAAAAGTTTACAAGTGACTATTTTGGTATATATGAGGTGCCTAGTGATTATCTTATTCACTTCAGGTGTAACATGTAAATTCTGGCATATTGTTCTGAATGTCTGAATACAAAATAACAAATCTGAAATAGAAAATAATACAGGGAAAGTGACCTCAGTACAGTGTTGAAACAGACAGTGCCCATCTTGTATATGATCCCACGGCACAAAAAATATGTTGGTTATCCCTGACAAAAGTGTCTTTATGAGAAAGTGATCATGGCTCACACCTGTAATCACAACTAAATGATACGTTGACACGGAAGGATTGCTTCAGGCCAGGAGTTCCAGACCAGCCTGGAGAGATAGCAAGACCCCATGTCAAAAAAGTGCCTTTAAGAAACTTTTGGGATCCAGGGGTAATGTTGTGAAACGCTCCTAAAGTTCAAGATTGAGAAGCATCCTTTTCGGAAGGCAGGCCCTCTCATTCAGGTGGCAAACAAGAGGACTCTTGGTCTTGGCTACAGACCAAGAAATGGTCCACACAACTTGATCCCATTGAGAATACTTAACAGACTCTGTAACCATCTGAAACTCAGGCACAGTCCAGGAGTGGTCTTGTCTGTACAGAGACCTTGGAGGAGACCCCTTTTTATAGCCATGGAGGCAGGCCTGCAGACCCTGGACTTTACTGTGGTCCCTGAAACAGTTTGGTGACTCAGTTCTAGCTTCCTTTGTCACAGTACATGGCCAGTCCTGCCCATTTAGCAACCCACACAGTGACCTGGGAAAACTGTCCCAGGTCCTCAGTGGGAGCCACACACTCATCCACACTCTGATAATAAGGTCCACCACATGCAGACCCCACTGCAGACATCTGCCCTTGTGTCTCCACTGCAGATCCAAGTCTGAAGGAAATCCAGTCTGCCCAGGAATAAGACAGGGATCACAATCACCCAAGGCCTTGGTAACAAGGCAACTGAAGGCAGACCCAGCAGCCTTGAGACCCAGCTACAACCCCTATTCACTACAAACCCTGAGGGCATCCCATTCCCTGGGGGAACCAACAAGAGAAGGTCTTTACCTCCTGAAATCAGTTTCTAAAACGTGAAAAGGTCATTGTTTCTTCAGATTTACAGACACCAATGAAAGGCTCTATCATGCCCACTGTCAATTTTAACATAGCACTGCAAGTATGTGACAGAATTTCTCAAGTAAAATTTTTTTAAAAGGCATTCAAGTTGCAGACAAGAAAAGATGTTGCTGTTTGTAGATGACATGATCTTATATACAGAAAACTATAAATAGTACACCAAAATCTAAGCTAATAAATGTACTCCATAAACTAGGAAAATATAAGATACAATTATCAGTTATGGTTTCATACACTAATATCCAACTACCTGATTAAAAAAGAAGAAGAAAACGATCTCATTTACAATAGCATTAAAATAATAAATTTCTCAGGAACGAATTTAAACAAGGAGGTAAAAGATCTTTATACTGAAAGATAGGAGGTATTGAGGTATTGATGAAAGAAACTGAAAAAGACACAAGTAAATGTAAAAATATCCCACATTTATAGACTGGAACAATAAATATTGTTAAAGTACCATATTATCCAACATCATCTATAGATTCAATGAAGTCCCTATCACAATTCCAGTGGCATTTTTTCGCCATAATCCTATGATGTATATAAAAGTACAATAGACTTTGAATGGCTAGAGTAATCTTGAGGGAAAAAGACAAAGCAAAAGGACATCATATTTTATTATTTCAAACTATATTTGAAGACTACACTAAGAAAAAAGGAATGGTAAGCACAGAAAAATGGACACAAAAACTAACAGGATAGTATGGAGAGCCCAAAAATAAACCCATGCATATAAGGTCAACCCTGAACAAGTGCACCAAAAATACACAGTGCAAAATGTATAGTCTCTTCAATACTGGGATCTGGGAAAACTGGATACCCACAAGCAAAATACTGAAATTAGATTCTTTTTCTTACACCATATGAAAATTATCTTGGATTAAAGACTGAAATATAAAGCATGAATCCTTAAAAATCCTAAAACATAGGAAGAAATTCCCTTGATCATCTTGGCAATATTTTCTTTTTTTTTGCCTCGACACCAAAAGTACAGCAAGGAAAGGAAATATGAACAAGCAAAACTGTATCAAACTAAAAGGCTTTTGCACAGAAAATAGAAAAATAAAATAAGAAATTTATGATATGGGAGAAAATACTTATAAACTATATACATGATAAGAGACTAATATACAAAAAATAAGGAACTAAGCAAATCCAAGGCTAAAATAATAATAATAATAATAATAACACAAGTGAAAAATAGGAAAAAGACTGAATTGATATTTTTAAATGAAGACATACAAATGGCCAACAAATATATAAAAATGTAGAAAACATCACCAATCATCAGGCAACTGAAAATCAAAATCATAATGAGGTATCACCTCACATCTGTTAGAATGGAATGGAGTTGTCTAGATATATCCATCTATATATGAGCATATATACATACACATATACACACACACATATATACACACATATATGTGTAAAGAAATATAGCAATTACTGATAAGAATGTGAAGAAAAAATATTCTGTATACTCTTGGAGAGTTTTTAATTGGTGGAGTCATTATAAAAACCAATGTCAATGTTATCTTAAAAATAGAGCTGCCAGACAATCTAGCAATCCCACTTTTGTGTATATAATCAAGGGGGAAAAGAAGCAAGCATTTAGAGGAAACATTTGCACTCCCAAGTTCATTGCATTATTCACAATTGCAAAGATATGAAAATCCCTACATGTTTATGAATGCTTGCTGGATAAAGAAAATACGGCCTAAATAGATCATAGAAATTTTTTTGAGATGGAGTCTTGCTCTCGTCACCCAGGCTGGAGTACAATGGCATGATCTCAATTGACTGCAACCTCCACCTCCTGGATTCAAGTGATTCTCCTGACTCAGCCATCCAAGTAGCTGGGATTACAGGCACCCCCACCACGCCCAGCTAAATTTTGTATTTTTAGTAGAGACAGGGTTTCGTCATGTTGGCCAGGCTGGTCTCGAACTCCTAACCTCGCGACTCACCCACCTTGGCCTCCCAAAGTGCTGGCATTACAGGCGTGAGCCACTGCACCCCGCCAACAATAGAATATTATTCAGCCATAAAACATAATGAAATCTTGCCATTTCAACAACATGGATGAACCTAAAGGACATTATGCTAAGTAAAATAAGATAGACACATAAGGAGAAACAGTTTTTTTCACTTATATGAGGGATCTGAAAAGGCTGAACTTATAAAATCAGAGTACAATGGTAGCTGCCAGGGACTGGAGGTGAAGAAAATGAACAAATGTTCAAAGGATACAAACTTTGAGTCATAAGATGAGTAAGTTTTCAGGATCTAATATATAGCTTCATAACTATTCTTAACAATGTTTTGTATGCTTAAAATTTGCTAAGGCAATAAACAGGTGTTTCCATTACCCAACAAAAGGTACTAAGAGTAGATATGTCCATTAATGTGATTGTACTAATTATTTCACAGTGTATACACATAGCAAGTCATGACATTGTACACAATAAATATATAGTTATACAATTGTAATTTGTAAAAAAAATCCACAATACATATTCAGATACACATATACACAGACACGGGAATGACACAGTGCTGGTAAACTTTATATTAAAGATAAAATTACAAAATAATGGTTATTAAAAATAAGGTCACACATGGGACTCTAATATGTGCTCAGCAATGTTCTACGCTCCCTAATGGCATAACATATTTCAGAAATGTAGAAAGTAGATAAATTAAACTATCTTACAGTTGAGGAATTAGGGCATACAGAGTTTAAATGACCACATTTGGTTCATACTAAACAAATGTAAAGTAAAACAACAGATTTTTAAATATTTTCACAGATGCTTAGTACTCTGATGAAAGTACTAAGTATGAATTTCCATAGAAACACATTTGAAACCTCCACAGGTTAAGAAAATATTAAAGCAGAAAACTCATAATATCTGTCCTTGGTGTTCCTGAAATCTCTAAACCAAATGCAAATATTACTACTATCCTCACATATTTCAGCCATGATTCAAAAGGGAAATGTAAGATGGCTTATCATAGTTCCTCAACAAATATATTTGTGTGCCTCTAAAGGCAATGAAAAAGCAATCAGATCATGCAGTCCCTTTCATGATATGTAAGGACATATCATGAAAATGACTTTGCCTTTCAAGGTAAACTTGAAGGACGATCACTAAAGGAAAGTAGAATCCATAAAGAACTTAAAAGCATGAGACAGAAGGTGCCCCTTCATGAGAATAAGAGAAAGAAACCCAGGCTTCTCACAAACTTTTTCCATTGAAGCACAGGCCTCCCAAATCACATTTTAAGGTCTGGCTTCCTCATTGACATTGGAACTCTTGTCTGTGTCATCTGCTTCATTCATTCTCACCTACCTGGGTGTTCTGCTACTGTCTCAGGTCTCTTCACGTTCCAAGGCTCTTTCCTTTCCTCCAGACAGGTGATCAGCTCTGGCTTAGAGACAGCAATACCTGTTTTATTTTAAAAAGTAACATAGCATAAGGACTTCTGCCAAGATGGCTGAATAGGAACAGCTCTAGAGCACAGTTCCCAACAAGAGCATCTCCGCGCTTCCAAACAAGGTATCAGGTTCATCTCAATGGGTCTGGCTGGACAGTGGTTGTAGCCCATGGAGGGTAAACTGAGGCAGGGTGGGATGCTGCCTCACCCGGGAAGTGCAACTGGCTGGAGGACTCCCCTCCTACCGAATGGAGGCCACTGGGGATGTCTCCCAGCCAGCACTCTAGTTCAGATGCTATACTTCTCCCGAGTTCTCTACAACTCACAAACCAGGAGATCCTCACTAGGCTGACAAGCACCGAGAGTCACCAGCACAGATATGAGCAGCTGCTCTGGCAGGCACCACAGGCTGTCAGTGAAAACCTGGGCAGAGATTTTTGCTGGTGCATGGAGCACCTGCGAGACAAAGCTTCCTGCTCCCCAGAAAGAGGGGGAGCTGAAAGCAGGGAGCCAAGTGATATGGCTTGGCAGGTCCCACCCCCACAAAGACCAGCAATCTGAAACCCTCTGGTTTGAGAGTTTTGCAACCAGCATATCAGTTTGAGCTCCACCAAGGACAATTGAGCTCAGTGAGGAGAAGGGCATCCACACCATCGAGCTCAGTGGGGAGAAGGGCGTCCACCATTACCGAGGTGGATCTAATCTTACCTGTGTAAGCAAAAGCCAGAGGAAGCTAGACTGAGCCCATGGCAGCCCAGAAGTGCCTCTGAAGGCAGACTGTGATTAGACTCCCTTCTTGCTGGGCAAGGCATCTCCAAAACAAAAATAAATAGCTTCAACATCAACAGAAAGGACGTCCACTCAGGGGTCCCATCCAAAATCAGCAACTTCAAAGATCAAGGGTCGATAAATCCATGAAGATGGGAAGAAACCAGCACAAAAAGGATAAAATCACCAAAGACAAGAAGGCCTCCCCTCCTCCAAGGGATCACAACCCCTCACCAGCAAGGGAACAAAATAGGATGGAGACTGAGATTGAAGGTGGGTAATAACAAACTTCTCTGAGCTAAAGGAACATGTTCTAACCCAATGCAAAGAAATTACAACCTTAAAAAGATGTTCAGATGAAATGCTAACTAGAATAATCAGCTTAGAGAAGAACATAAATGACTGGATGAAGCTGAAAAACACAGCATGAGAACTTCATGAGACATAAAGAAGTTTCAATAGATGAGTTGATGAAGCAGAAGAAAAGATATCAGAGACTGAAGATCAAATCAATGAAATAAAATGAAAAGGCAAGAAAAGAGAAAAAAGAATACAAAGAAATGAATGTAAACTCCAAGAAATATGGGATTATGTGAAAAGATATAATCTACATTTGATCAGCATACCTGAATGTGATGAGAAGAATGAATCCAAGATGGAAAACACTCTTCAGGATATTATCCAGGAGAACTTCCCCAACCTAGCAAGACAGTCCTATATGCAAATCCAGGAAATACAGAGAACACCACAAAGATATTCCTCAAGAAGAGCAACCCCAAGACACATAATCCTCAGATTCACCAGGGTTGAAATGAAGGAAAAAATGTAAAGGGAAGCCAGAGAGAAAGGTCAGGTTACCCATTTAAAAAAGCCCATGAGACTCACAGAAAATCTCTCAGCAGAAACCCTATAAGCCAGAAGAGAGTGGGGGCCAATATTCAACTTCCTTAAAGAAAAGAACTTTCAACCCAGAATTTTATATCCAGCCAAACTAAGTTTCATAAGTGAAAAAGAAATAAAATCCTTTACAGACAAGAAACTGCTGAGAGATTTTGGCACCACCAGATCTACCTGACAAGAGCTCCTGATGGAAGTACTAAATATGGAAAGGAACAACCAGTACCAGCCACTGCAAAAATGTACCAAATGGTAAAGACTAACAACACAATGATGAAACTGCATCAACTAACAGGCCAAACAACCAGCTAGTATCAAAATGGCAGGATCAAGTTCACACATAACAATATTAACCTTAAATGTAAATGGGCTAAATGCCCCAATTAAAAGACACAGACAGGAATATTGGATAAAAAGCCAAGACCCATCAGTGTGCTGTATTCAGGAGACCCATCTCTCGTGCAAAGACACACACAGAGATTCAAAATAAAGGGATGGCAGAAAATTTACCAAGCAAATGGAGTGCAAAAAAAAGCAGGGGTTGCAATTCTAGTCCCTGAAAAAAACGGACCTTAAACCAACGAAGATCAAAAGACACAAAAAAGAACATTACATAATGGTAAAAAGATCAATGCCACAAGAAGAGCCAACTATCCTAAATATATATGCACCCAGTACAGGAGCACCCAGGTACATGAAGCAAGTTCCCACTGACCTACAAAGAGACTTAGACTCCCACACAATACTATTAACACTCCACTGTCAATATGAGACAGATCAACAAGACAGAAAATTAACAAGGACATCTACGACTTGAATGCAGATCAATAGTGAACCTAATTGACATTTACAGAACTCTCCACCCCAAATCCACAGCACATACATTCTTCTCAGCACCACACTGCACTTACTCTGAAATTGGCCACATAATTGGATATAAATCACTCCTCAGCAGATGCAAAAGAATGGAAATCATAACAAACAGTCTCTCAGACCACAGTAAAACCAAATTAGAACTCAGGATTAAGAAAGTCACTCAAAACCACACAGCAACATGGAAACTGAACAACCTGCTCCTGAAGGACTACTGGATAAACGATGAAATAAAGGCAGAAATAAAGATATTCTTCAAAACAAAGGAGAGCGAAGACACAACATACCAGAATCTCTGGGATACATTTAAAGCAGCGTCTAGAAGGAAAATTATAGCACTAAATACCCACATGAGAAGTGAGGAAAGATCTAAAATCAACACCCTATTCTCAAAATTGAAGAGCTAGAGGAGCAAGATCAGAAAAAGTCAAAAGCTAGCAGAATACAAGAAATAAGTAAGATCAGAGCAGAACTGAAGGAGATAGGGGCACAAAAAACCCTTCAATACATCAATAAATCCAGGAGCTGGCTTCTTGAAAGGATCAACAAAATAGACAGACTGCTAGTCAGACTAATAAAACAGAAAAGAGAGAAGAATTGAACATAAGCAATGAAAAATGATAAAGGAGATATCACCATTGATTTCACAGAAATACAAACTACCATCAGAGATTACTACAAACAACTCTATCCACATAAACCAGTAAATCTAGAAGAAATGGAGAAATTCCTGGACACTTACACCCTCCCAAGACTAAACCAGGAAGAAGGTGAAATTCTGACTAGACCAATAATAAGGTCTGAAGTCGAGGCAGCAATTAATAGCCTACCACCAAAAAAAGTCCAGGACCTGACAGGTTCACAGCTGAATTCTACCAGACATACAGAGAGGTGCTGCTACCATTCCTCCTGAAACTATTCCAAACAATGCAAAAAGAGGGAATCCTCCCTAACTCATTTAGGAGACCAATATCATCCTGATACCAAAACCTGGCGGAGACACAACTAAAAGAGAAAACTTCAGGCCAATATTCATGATAAACATCGATGCAAAAATCTTCAATAAAATACTGGCAAACTGAATGCAATGGCACATCAAAAAGCTTATCCATCATGATCAAGTAGGCTTCATCCCAGGGGTGCAGGGCTGGTTCAACATACCCAAGTCTATAAATGTAATCCACCACATAAACAGAACAAAAGACAAAGACCACATGATTATCTCAATAGATGTAGAGAAGGCCTTCGATAAAATTCAACAGCTCTTTATGCTAAAAACTCTCAATAAATTAGGTATCCGTGGAACATATCTCAAAATAATAAAAGCTATTTACAACAAACCCACAGCCAATATCATACTGAATGTGCAAAAACTGGAAGAATTCCCTTTGAAAACTGGCACTAGAAAAGGGTGCCCTCTCTCTCATCATTCCTAATCAACATAGTTTTGGAAGTTCTAGCCAGAGCAATCAGGCAAGAAAAGGAAATAAAGGGTATTCAAATAGGAAAGGAGGAAGCCAAATTAACTCTATTTGCGGATGACATGATTGTACATTTAGAATCAGTCCCAAATCTCCTTAAGCCAATAAGCAACTTCAGCAAAGTCTCAGGATACAAAATCAATGTGCAAAAATCACAAGCATCTCTATACACCAAACACAGACAAAGAGAAAGCCTAATCATGAGCAAATTTCCATTCACAAGTGCCACAGAGAGAATAAAATACCTAGGAATACAACTAACAAAGGATGTGAAGGACCTCTTTAAGGAGAACTACAAACCACTACTCAATGAAATAAGAGAGGACACAAAGAGATGAAAAAACATTCCATGCTCATGGTTCGGAAGAATCAATATCGTGAAAATGGCCATACAGCCCAAAGTAATTTATAGATTCAATGCTATCCCCATCAAGGTACCAGTGACCTTCTTCATAGAATAGGAAAAAACCACCTTAAACTTTGTATAGAACCAAAAAAGAGCCTGCATAGGCCAGACAATCCTAAGCAAAAAGAACAAAGCTGCAGACATCATGCTACCTGACTTCAAACTATACTACAATGCTACAGTAATCAAAACAGCATGGTACTGGTACCAAAACAGAGATATAGACCAATGGAACAGAACAGAGGCCTTGGAAATAACGCCACACATCTACAACCATGTGATCTTTGACAAACCTGACAAAAACAAACGATGAGGAAAGGGTACCCTGTTTAATAAATGGTGTTGGGAAAACTGGCTAGCCATGTGCAGAAAGCTGAAACTGGACCCCTTCCTTTCACTTTACACCAAAATTAACTCCAGATAGATTAACATTTTAAACAAAAGACCTAAACCATGAACACTGGAGAAAAAAACCCAGGCAAAACCATTCAGGACATAGGCACAGGCAAGGACTTCATGACTAAAACACCAAAAGCATTGGCAGCAAAAGCCAAAATAGACAAAATAGACAAATGGGATGTAATTAAACTCCAGAACTTCTGCACAGCAAAAGAAACCATCATTAGAGTGAACCGGCAACCAACAGAATGGGAAAAAAATTTTTCAAGCTACATGTCTGACAAAGGCCTAATATCCAGAATCTACAAAGAACTAAAGCAGATTTACATGGAAAAAAAAAAAAAACCCATCCAAAACTGGGTGAAGGACATAACAGACACTTTTCTAAAGAATTCATTTATGCGGCCAACAAACATATGAAAAAAAATGCTCATCTTGGGAGGCCGAGGCGGGTGGATCATGAGGTCAACAGATCGAGACCATCCTGGTCAACATGGTGAAACCCCGTCTCTACTAAAAATACAAAAAAAAAAAATTAGCTGGGCATGGTGGCATGTGCCTGTAATCCCAGCTACTCAGGAGGCTGTGGCAGGAGAATTGCCTGAACCCAGGAGGTGGAGGTTGCAGTGAGCCGAGATCGCGCCATTGCACTCCAGCCTGGGTAACAAGAGCAAAACTCTGTCTCAAAAAAAAAAAAGAAAAAAAAAGAAGGAAAAGAAAAAAATGCTCATCATCAGTGGTCAATAGAGAAGTGAAAATCAAAACCACATTGAGATACCATGTCACGCCAGTTAGAATGGCGATCATTAAAAAATCTGGAGACTCATAGGGACATGGATGAATGTGGAGAACATCATCCTCAGCAAACTGACACAAGAACAGAAAATGAAACACTGCATATTCTCACTCATAGGTGGGTGATGAAAAATGAGAACACATGGACACAGAAAGGGGAGTACTAAACACTGGGGTCTATTGGGGGGAAAAAGGGAGGGCCAGTGGGAGGGGGAGGTGGGGAGGGATAGCCTGGGGAGAAATGCCAAATGTGGGTGAAGGGGAAAAGGAAAGCAAAGCACACTGCCATGTGTGTACCTACGCAACTGTCTTGCATGCTCTGCTCATGTACCCCAAAACCTAAAATCCAATAAAAAATTAAAAAAAAAAATCTGGAGACAACACAGATGCTGGAGAGGATGTGGAGAAACAGGAATATTCTTACACTGTTGGTGGGAGTGTAAATTAGTTCAACCATTGTGGAAGACAGTGTGGCAATTCTTCAAGGATCTAGAAATAGAAATACCATTTGACCCAGCAATCCCATTACTGGGTATATATCCAAAGGATTATAAATCATTCTATTTTAAAGACACATGCACAGGTATGTTCATTGCGGCACTGCTTACAATAGCAAAGACCTGGAACCAACCCAGATGCCCATCAATGATAGACTGGACGAAGAAAATGTGGCATTTATACACCATGGAATATTATGCAGCCATAAAAAGATGAGTTCATGTCCTTTGTGGGACATGGGTGAATCTAGAAACCATCATGCTTGGCAAACTGACACAAGAACAGAAAACCAATACCACATATTTTCCCTCATAGGTGGGTGACAATGAGAACACATGAGCACAGAGAGGGGGACATCATACACTGGGGTCTTTTGGGGGTTGGAGAGCTGGGGGGGATAGCAAGGGGTGGAATGGTTGAGGAGGGATAACATTGGAAGAAATGCTTGATGTAGGTGACCGGGGATGGAGGCAGCAAACCACCATGGCATGTGTGTACCTGTGCAACAATCCTGCATCCTGCAAGATCTGCACATGTGCTCCAGAATTTAAAGTATAATTTTTTTTAAAAGGAAAAAAAAAGTAATATAACTGTTGCTGGGATTTTCCAATTACCAGCATAGCACTATGTTTAGTAGGGAAAAGAGGACATAATAAAAGTCCAGAAAATCCCCAAATCCTGTTTCATGGGAGAACCTCCAAAATATTTAGGAAATGTTTTAAATTTCTGGGTCTTTACCTCTACTACCCAGTATTTCTGAATCAAAAATTCGTGGTGGCCATTGGATTTTCATCTGTGGGCAACAATATTTTAAGACAGTAAACTTCTGGATTTACCAACTACAGTAAAAGACACAGATCAGTTCAGGAAAGGGGAAAGTGCATGTAAAGGTGGAGTATTTTTGAGAATTTCTTTTCTACAACAACAAATCTCCAAGATTTTCTTGAAGGCAGAAATCTAAAACTCATTCATGGAAAGCAGAAATGACAAAAAAAAATACTACCAAGAAAGGAAATGAAACCCTTGTGGTATATTAGGAATAACGTATTGAAGTTATCCTCACCGAGGAAGACCAGGTTTCTGTAGTTCTCTAACATCACATCCATATACAAATTCTTCTGAGCAGTGTCCAGACATTGCCACTCCTCCAGAGAGAATTCTATGGCCACATCCTTGAATGTCAACAGTCCCTGAAAAACAAAACAAAATGTACACAAACACATACTTGTCAAGTGGCATGGGCATGATTCTTAATTTGTCACAAGATGAAAAAAGAGAACTGGTTGTGACTCATGTGACTGACCAGAGTCACCTAATAAAATATTTTTCAACATAGAAATATTCTCTTCCTGAGTAAAGAGTATGGAATAAGATCTGTAACACCAATGTATCAGCGTATACATTTCTGGATAATAAAATATAAAATTAAGAGCATGAACACAGACATGTACATTTTGATTGCTACATTTATGCCATACAGAATAAGTTGTACATGTTTTTCAGATGAAAAACTCATGGTGGGGTAGATGGTACTGCTGAAATTTTAATGTGCACAGAGATGGACTGGAGATCTTGTTATGAAGATTTTGTTTCAGGCATTCTGTGATAAAGCCTGAGTTTCTTAATTTCTAACAAGCTCACCAGAGATGCTAATGTTTCTTGCCTAAGAAGAATGTTGTGTTACACATCCAGTGAGTGACAGAGCCTGTGTTTATTCCAGTATTTCTGACCAGGAAACAAAGAGAGCCTTCATTTTCCAAAGAAAGGCATATGCAACAAGAATCTAAGAAGATAGGGGAGCTTCCAAATTAAATGTGATGGTTTAAACATATCAGCCAGTAAATACTCCCAAGATAGTATATTATAAAGGGGAAAATAATTAATTCTATAGCAGAAAAATCTGTCAGAGAGCTCTTTATCCAAGTGAATGAAATTAACATCAACTATAGCAGGACAAATTTTTATTTTATGCTGAGGCAGAGGACCCATCGACACTGCTGTGATACTGGCCTCCCAAAAAAGCAAGTAAGCTATAATCTGAATCTAATCACCAAAAAATAAATTTTATAAAAAGTCCAAGCTACAGATAGCGCCCATGTTCTGTAATCTCTAATAGTGTACTTAATAGTCTTTCCTTAGCATCCAAGAGAGAAAGTATCTCCAAATTATTTTTCTTGGAACCTGAAAGTTCTGAAAACAAATCTGGGCAATAAATGCCATTCCACTTAAATGTGAATTTTCTTAATCCTTTTCTGCATAAAGCTGATGGAGCACACAGATGGAACCTAAAGAGTACATCTTCTCCTTCTTCACTAATCTACAAAGATTCCAGCACTTCTCCAATAGGAATCTTGGATATCCACACCTTCCCACATTCAGAGGCATAAAGGGAATATTTTAAATATTGCGGGTCATGAATTCATGGTGAGAATTCTGCATGGCATGTAAGAAGGCAAGATAAAGACAATATGGAGAAGGCTTTGGTATATGGTATACAGCAAAGAAACATTTTTTTCAGAAGCTCCTGACTATTAGAAGAAAAGAGAAAAAAGTAGTTGAAACAAATTCATTAAGGAGGAATGACCTAATTGGAGGAGTAAAGGTTTGCAAGTTCCAAACACATGGAATTCCAAGAAACAGAGTGGATACAGCTCAATTCGAGACACATTCACCTGAGAACAAGCCATTTCTTCCTCTTGTTCCTCCTCTGGAATTCCTTCACAGGTTTCTTGGGAAAACTCACATCTGCATCTTGAGAATATGACTTTATAAGTGTCAGCACAACCTATTCAACTGCTATAATCACAACCACAGGCAGAAGGACCTAGATGTTCAGAAAAAGTCCACCCCTTCTGTCTTTTGCGACATAAGACATTTGAGAACTATGAGCCACTCCATGAAGATCAAAATGTAAGTTTCTCTTTTCTTGTCCTCAGGTGCCTTCACCTAGCACAGATGCCAGAAATTTCTGCTGCTGCAATGGTACTCTGTGCTGTATTGACTTTTCCCTACCAAACCCAAGAGAGGAGGCCCTGTGACCTCTCTCTGGAGCAAAGGTTGAATTCAACTCTCAGGAATCTATCTTGAACCCCTTGTGCTTGACCCTGGACTCACCTCTGAGTTACACTCAGCACTTAATTAAAACAACATGGATGCTTCAACCCTGATCAACAGACAGAATCTGAGGGAGAGCACAAACGAAGGGATTTCTTCAAATTGGCCATATGATCCTAATTAGAAGCCTGGGCTGAGAACCACTCAGCCAAGCACGGTCTCTCCAGCTTCACCGTGCAGGTAAATCATTTGGTAAACTTAGTACCCCCATATATAATGTGATTCTGCAGGTTTTGAAAGGTCCTGTCAATACTGATGTTGCTCCCCCTGGACCTATTAGCAGCATTCAGCTAGAGAAAGCACGCACAGCACAGAGACCCATACACCCAACACTGTTGTCACAGTATATATGATCCAAATGAAGACAATCAATCTCCATCTTGAAAGATCACATTCTTTGCTGGCATTTTAAGATTCGGAGAGTGGCAAAAGCAGCAAGTAAGTCTGCGTTTGGAAAATAATATGCACACATTCATTGATGAAATGTTTGTTAAGCAGGTACTATGTGCTGAGAAGTACAACATGGAACACTGTCCTGGGAAGCTCACATTATGTGACTTAATCCTCATAACATCCTGGGAGTTGGGGAGTAAGTGTTCAACAATGCCCAGAATTTAGACGAAGGGCCCAGAATTTTTATTTCTTTTTCTGTTTCCTCATCATTGATTTTGAAAAGAAAATATATAGAATGAAAGATAAATATAGACAGGAGGAATATAGAAAGGAAGGGTAAAGTGTAGTTCTGAGAGATTCTTCACTGTTATGTTTGTATTTACTTTCTTGTGACTTGTTGAGCAACTACTGGATCTGCAAAAATAGAACACAGGTTGCAGGATGGAACAAGCCCAGTCTCAACAAGCCCTGGTTTCAACGAAAAAGAAAGAAATTAAGGCTCCAAAACATAATTTAATTGCTCCCATTTATCTACGTTTGAGTTTCAGGAAATTTTAAGCACAAGCTCTGGAGAGGCAGCAAGAGCCACCACCCAAAACTCTGATCTTCTCTAATCAGTTCTGCGAGGAGAGATTCCATGCCTGGATGAGGCCCCAGAATAGGGTGAATCTGGACAAGACCAGAGCAGTGAGGGGGTCCTACGTAGAATTATGTTCTCAAAGCTCCTGGGGAATCTCCAGTTCTCTTTCCTAAGCCTACCCGAGAGAAACTTAAATACGAGTTTGTGTAGTTTTCATTTATTTTATCTACCTCTTTGTCTATTTTATAACATACAATACCAAACAATTTAACCAAAACCCTTAGGGTTTTCTAGGAATATTTTATTAGAAGCTAAATACGTATTATCAGCAAGGTAAAAACACTAGAAATAGCAACAACAACCACAATCCTTCTGTGCACAAATAGCCCTTCAGGTGGTGAGATCAGAAGTCACAACAGCATGAGGGACATGGCCCCAATGAAGCCCAAGTCTCCTGCACACTTCCTTTCTTGTACTGATCACATGATGCTGAATTCAGCCATTTATGTAGTTGCTCCAGTCTTAAAGTTCCTGGATGGTAGGGAACATGACTGCTTCACTTATTTTTCTAACGGCATATTAAGTAGAGACAATTGGTTTATCAGTTTGAGTCTCCAGACCTTCTCGTTGTTTTTCACCAAAGTACCAAGAAACTGGAGAAAGTCTCCTCCAGGTACCAACCAAGGAGATTGGTTCCATGAGGAAAGAAAGAAATGATGGATGCCTCACTTATCTTACTCTGAGATGGAACCAGAACCTTGTCAGCCTGACCCAAGTCTGCACAGGACATCCTCAAATGTCTCAAAGACTCACAGGCCATTGTGAGAGGGTTCTCAGTGACCCTGGGCTGATAGCCACATGGTAATCCAGGCAAGAGGGACACAAGCTAACTCTAAATAGAAAATTGAAGCGTCCAGTTGGAGCTCCAGAACTTGGATCCGGATGCAATATCACTCATCCTAATTAGCTAGTTCTTAGGGAAGAGGAAGGACAAGAATACTCTATCCTAGTATCACATTTTACAGGTAGGTGTAGTTGGGGTGATGGCTCTAATTATTTTGTGACATTGACCCCTCACTGCTAAGATGTGTTGTAGAAAACAGTCAAGCACCCAATACAGGAGCACCCATAGACATAACGCAAGTTCTTAATGACTTACAAAGAGACTTAGACTCCCATACACTAATAGTGGGAGACTTTAACACTCCACTGTCAATATTAGACAGATCAACCAGACAGAAAACTAACAAGGATATCCAGGACTTGAACTCAAACCTGGACCAAGCAAACCTGATAGACATTTACAGAACTCTCCACCCCAAACCCACAGAATATACATTCTTCTCAGCATCACATCACACCTACTCTAAAATTGACCACATAATTGGAAGTAAATCACTCCTCAGCAAATGCAAAAGAATGGAAATCATAACAAACAGTCTCTCAGACCACAGTGCAATCAAGTTAGAACTCAGAATTCAGAAACTAACTCAGAACCGCACAGCTTCGTGGAAATCGAACAACTGGCTCTTGAATGTTGACTGGATAAACAATGAAATGAAGGCAGAAATAAAGATATTTTTCAAAACCAACGAGAACAAAGACACAACATACCAGAATTTCTGGGACACACATTTAAAGCACTGTCTAGAGGAAAATATATAGCAATAAATGCCCACATGGGAAGCAAGGAAAGATCTAAAATGGACACTCTATCATCAAAATTGAAAGAGCTAGAGGAGCAAGATCAAAAAAACTCAAAACCTAGCAGAAGACAAGAAATAACTAAGATCAGAGCAGAATCGAAGGAGATAGAGACACAAAAAACCCTTGGAAAAATCATAAATCCTAGAGCTGGTTTTTTGAAAAGATCAACAAAACAGACAGACTGCTAGCCAGATTAATAAAAATGAAAAGAGGGAATAATCAAATAAGATGCAATAAAAAACGATAAAGGGGGTATCACCACGGATTCCACAGAAATACAAACTACCATCAGAGATTACTACAAACAACTCTATGCACATAAACCAGGAAACCTGGAAGAAATGGATAAATTCCTGGACAGTTGCATCCTCCCAAGCCTAAACCAGGAAGAAGTCGAAACCCTAAATACACCAATAACAAGGACTGAAGTTTCAGCAGAATAGCCTAGCGACCAAAAAAAGCCCAGGTCCAGATGGCTTAACAGCCAAATTCTACCAGATATACAAAGAGGAGCTGCTACCACTCCTTCTGAAACTATTCCAGACAATCCAAAAAGAAGGAATCCTTCCCAAATCATTTTATGAGACCAACATCATCCTGATACCAAAACCCAGCAGGGACTCAACAAGAAAAGAAAACTTCAGGCCAATATCCATGATGAACATAGATGCAAAAATCTTCAATAAAATACTGGCAAACCGATTGCAACAGCACATCAAAAAGCTTGTCCATCATGATCAAGTAGGCTTCATGCCGGGGAGGCAAAAGAGTTGGGGAGGGATAATATTGGGAGAAATGTCAGATATAGGTGATGGGGAGGAAGGCAGCAAACCACATTGCCATGTATGTACTTATGCAACAATCTTGCATGTTCTTCACATGTACCCCAAAAGTTAAAACGCAATAAAATATATATTTCAAAAAACAGAGTGAAAGAAAACAGTTAAACTCATAAAGCATTTGAATGGATTTATTATAAGGAAAATAGGAGTGACCATGGCCTGTGATACAGCCCTCAGGGGACCTGGAGAACAAGTGCCTAAGGTGGCCTAGGTGCAGCTTGGTTTTACATATTTTAGGGAGACATGAGACGTCAATCAAATACATTTGAGATATACAATGGATCAGTCCATAAACACAGGACAACTCAAACCAGGGTCTTCCAGGTCTTCCAGGTTATAGGTAGATTTAACAATTTTCTGATTGGCAATTGGTTGAAAGAGTTATTATCAATAGAAAGCAATGTGTAGGTCATAAGGGGTTGTGCAGATCACAGATTTATAATGCAGATGAAGCCTCCTGGTCAGAGGCTTCAAATATGTGTAAATGTTTCTTATCAGACCAAAGGTCTGTGTTGATGTTAATGTTGGTTGGCTTTTTCTGAATTCCCAAGGGAAGAAGGCATAATGAGGCATGTCTGACCTGCCCACCCTTCCTGTCATGGCCGGAACTAATCTTTTCAGGTTTACTTTGGAATGCTCTGACTGAGAGGAGGAGTCCATTCAGATGGTTGGGAATTTTTATTTTGGTTTAAAGATGTTTGTTTACACTTATAGTTTCTGCCATCAGATTCTAATTCTATTTACATCAGGAGCCTCCCACTTATCTGCAGCAGGTCACTGGACAAGATCTGGAAAGCTCAAAGGGCCACACTCTGAAAGGGGAATTTTAAGATGTCAATGTTGACCTCACTATGCACAAAGCATCTCTTGTGGGTTTTCTGTATATTCTCAATCCAAAGTCCAGCCTGGTTTTTTAAAATCCCACATGGTGACCAGCTCTTAGGCGCAGATTCTAGGTGGGATCCATCTGACTCTGCATTCTTTGATGTTACAGCAAGCACAGTAAAACCAGAGGAGAGAATCCCTCATAGAGGCTGCACACTGTAAATAATACGTTGACTGAAAAGGAAAAATCTGAGGCAACATTTGTAGAAGTAGTTTATTTGGGCAAAGCTTGAATATTGCAACCTGGGAACATAGATTCAAGCTGCCCTGAATATACACTTCAATTAGCAGCAGTTATATGTGGATATGTAAAGGCAAAAGTAAAGGACAGTTCGTGGGCTGAGACAGAGTTGCTTGTGAGGAATTCTTATTGATTTACAGAAATAGCATTACTACTGTTAAGCTATAGGTATTGGGTGTAGTGTCCAGTGTGAGATTATTAGGTTAATGTATAGCTATGTGTGGCGATAGCAAGCAGTTTCAAGAGATGAATGCATAGCTCCAGGCAGTAGGACATGATTGTGGCCTCATTTTAATGTCTCTTTGGGCCTAATATTTGAGTTCGTCAAAGAAAATTTTTTCTCTTTTCTCAAATCTCAAGACCTGAAATCAGAATTTGAGCACACTTTTAGGTCTTGGATAAGTAGGAAAGCAGCGGGTGTTATTTGCACATGTGTGCACATTTGGACAAGAACAGGAAAAAGAAAGTTGAGATTCTTCTCATATCTACTCAATGCACCTGTGTCATCCTGATTGGGTCCCTGGGTCCTGTGGTCTCTGGATCAGTTCCAGGTCTGACAACACTGGGGATACTGAAAGAGGTAGAATGGAGTATGAATAAATATGGTCTGAAAACTCTCTAAAAGTGACTGTGGAGGACCATAGATATCACATACACAGAGACATGATTGCGTATTTAGGGGGCAACATGATTTTTGTAGCATAATTGTGGATTGGCTGCAAGCCTGAGAGGTAAAGACTCCTCCAGCGAGAAGTGTGGTGTGAACTTTATGTTTCTATCATGTCTGGCAATTCTGGACAGTGTTTGGAGAATATAATTAAAAGCAAAATTGGGGAAACCTCAGAAAAGCTTCATGATAATAGAGCAGAAAAAAAGCTATTGTATCACACAAATAAACCAGAATGTGACATGCATCACACGCAATCTGCTTATGAGAGTGCAAAAATAGAAAGAAGGTCACTATCATTAGTCCACAAGTGGAGGACTTGACAGCACCATTTGTCATATATAATTCACCCTAAATTCACCTGGTAATGGGGGGTGGGCATCTGTGTATGCTAACTGGCCATATTCAAAAAATAATAAACTTTCCCTATCTTTATGACAGGAAGTAGTTTTGCAACTTGGAGGCACCCCCGCTGAAGGTAGGCCCTGACTCTCCTACAGATGCTATTGAACAATTTGTTATCTTCTTGGCTATTTACACTTCAAAGCAATGGGTCCCTATCCCTGAGCACTGGCCTGCAGTACCCCTGCTTGCCCTCTCTGGGCAGCCTGTGACCTCTCTTGACCCCTATTACCTGCCAATTAGGCACAACCCACAGCTGGCAGCCTATATCCCATTTGAACTCCAAATGTCACAGCTGCACCTGAATGCTACATCATAGAGTGGGGCCCCTAAGCTGCAGGAGAAGAGCCTGCAGGACTCCTGGGTAGAATTTTATTTTCCCAATAATGCCAACAGGGGAGTTTCAGCCTCCGTTTCTGTTTATGAGGGTGACAGAGAAAAAAGACTGCTAGATTCCCAGCATGAGTCTTGATAGAGCAGTTCCAAGGTTTGTCACTATGACAGCCCACCTCTCAAAGGCACCAAGAGACACTAAGAAGCCTTCTGAAACAGATACCCAAAGAATTTGAGAGAAAGCAGCTCTCGCTCTGAGGAAGAGAGTATGGAGAAAAGAAAGAAGCTGAAAAGTATCCTAAAGAAAAACTCAGGTTAGATATGAGATTAGTCAAGTTGGCCAGAAAATATTCCTCTGAAGCAGTTCCCCTTTAAACACCTAAAGTACATTCTCGACATGAGAAGCGATTGTTATGAACAAAGGGAAAATATGCTTAGCATAATTTCTTAAAGTTTTTCTTCCGTCTCTGCTAAACTCTCACCTGCTGGCCATTGGATTGGGCATCTATATTGAAACACATCTAACAACCTCCACCAGCACTTTTTTTTTTAATTTCTTATTGCATTTTAGGTTTTGGGGTACATGAGCAGAACGTGCAAGACAGTTGCATAGGTACACACATGGCAGTGTGTTTTGCTTCCTTTCTCCCCTTCATCCACATTTGGCATTTCTCCCCAGGCTATCCCTCCCCACCTCCCCCTCCCACTGGCCCTCCCCTTTTCCCCCCAATAGACCCCAGTGTTTAGTACTCCCCTCCCTGTGTCCATGTGTTCTCATTTTTCATCACCCGCCTATGAGTGAGAATATGCGGTGTTTCATTTTCTGTTCTTGTGTCAGTTTGCTGAGAATGATGTTCTCCAGATTCATCCATGTCCCTACAAACGACACAAACTCATCATTTCTGATGGCTGCATAATATTCCATGGTGTATATGTGCCACATTTTCCCAGTCCAGTCTATCATCGATGGGCATTTGGGTTGGTTCCAGGTCTTTGCTATTGTAAACAGTGCTGCAATGAACATTCGTGTGCATGTGTCCTTATAGTAGAACGATTTATAGTCCTTTGGATATATACCCCGTAATGGGATTGCTGAGTCAAATGGAATTTCTATTTCTAAGGCCTTGAGGAATCGCCACACTGTCTTCCACAATGGTTGAACTAATTTACACTCCCACCAACAGTGTAAAAGTGTTCCTTTTTCTCCACAGCCTCTCCACCAGCACTTTTTGATGAAGAATTGGAAGCTGACTTTGTTCATCTAGATGATTATATCTGAGCTTACAACAATGCTAATGAAGAGCTGTTATGATGCTTGGGTGGCTGCATCACCTGCATTTATTTGTTCTGTAATAGCTGCATTCCTAATTTAGTAAAATGAAAGAACACACTCCAAAATCTTGCTGACATATAATTATACGTATGGGATCAATTAAACAGTTTGTCAGACTAATGTCTACAGTAAAAATGTGGTAGTGAATTTTCTTTAGATAGTAGATATAAATAATTATAAATATTTTTAATAGACTAGTTGCAATGTATGTGGTATTTTTTAAATTATCTGTAACTTTAAGTTAAAATACTTCATATTTCAAAATAGCAAATAATATTGATATTGAAATTACTACTTCAGGAGTTTCTCCAAAATAAATATTGTGACCTTATATTCACACTTTTGTATGTGATACTGTTGACACGGATGCAGTTGTCTACTAAAGACTACACACAACTATGCTAACTGTTCTTACATAATAAACAGAAAGTGGCCGGGCGCGGTGGCTCAAGCCTGTAATCCCAGCACTTTGGGAGGCCGAGGCGGGTGGATCACGAGGTCAACAGATCGAGACCATCTTGGTCAACATGGTGAAACCCCGTCTCTACTAAAATTACAAAAAATTAGCTGGGCACGGTGGTGCGTGCCTGTAATCCCAGCTACTCAGGAGGCTGAGGCAGGAGAATTGCCTGAACCCAGGAGGCGGAGGTTGCGGTGAGCCGAGATCGCGCCATTGCACTCCAGCCTGGGTAACAAGAGCGAAACTCCGTCTCAAAAAAAAAAATAAAATAAAAAATAAACAGAAAGTAAGGTACGGCTGCACATTCCACTGTTTGGTTCATGCACTAGACTGTTCTTGCTTTTGCAATGTAAGTACTACAGCCTCCAAATATTAGGTCATCACATTAGATATCAGTTTTCTATCAAAGAAAAGATACTCAGTATCTTTTACTCATCATCACTCTTTATTGCTGAATTTAATCCTAGTTTTTTCTGCTTTTAAAATGAGCTTTATTCTAAACAAATGTGTGTCTATTTTAAAAGACACAGTGGGATGTTCCCTAGTGGGCGGAATCATGCAACTGCAGCTGTGGGAGGAGAGGACCTGTTCTCAGCACTCCTTTCCTCTAAGTTCTCAGTCCCCTCTCTCCCTGGGAGGAGACCCACAAATACAGAATCATGTGCTTATGACAGGCTGTGTGCAGAAGAGCAGAGCTGCCCTTCCCCAGACACCCAGAGTCTCAAGCCCAGGCCCCTTTGATGCTCTTCTAACACCAAATCTATGGAGTTTGCTGAACACCAAGCAATTCTCCAACACCAACTTCGCATCTACATTTCAATTCTGACAACATCCAGAGGCAGCATAGGCCCCAACTTCAGGGCTCAGTCCCTCACAATGCCCTTACTATAGATACCAGTCACAAGCCCTGAGGGCCCATCTATATATCTGAGCTAATGCCTCTAAATTGGAAACTCCCATAATCCCCTTTCCAGTTCAATAATTTGATCGAGCTTTTCACAGAACTCAGAGAGACACTGCCTTTATGTATACCAGTTTATATTAAGAGACACGACTTAGGAAGAGACAAAAGGAAGAGATGTACAGGACAAAGAAAAGTGGTGGGGAAAGATGGGGCTCCTAGGTAATCCTGGCCAACAGCTGTGATTAATGGCATTCCCATCCATTGTGCCCTCCAGGAACAGCTTAATAAAAAGAAACACAACACCCCTCCAGTTATGACTTAGATGATTCTCCCTTTTTACCTGTCACATAGCCACACACACATTCTGCAAATTTACATCTTTCTTCTCATAAAGAATCAGTTGAACAATTTTGTCTTCAGTGGTGAAAACAAATGCTTCTTATATAAATATTGTTTAAGTTCCTCTCCCTCCCCAAGGTCACTGAACTTGTTTAAGTTCCTCAACCTCCCCAAGGTCCTGCCCTCAGTCTGAGTCAACACACAACCTCACTGCATGTCCATTCTAAGAACACACTGACTTTAGGGTGAAACATTCTCTGATCTGGAATCTATTTTGCCATCCTACCTCCTTACTTTCCCCTCCAATCTTCATTCTAATCTTGTCTGTTCTTCCCTGTGAAGGAAAGCCCTTGTCTGCCTAACCTTTGAGATCTTCGAATACCTTACAGTTGGCATTTCCCCCTGTTGAAATACTCCTTTGAAAATAACTTCTTACCTAATCCTGACTTTGTTTTATTGGGCAAAGTCTAGAAACAGCCCAAGAAAAATAACAAGTCCACCCTCAGAACAACCCTTTCAATCCCCTTCCACCCCAAACCCGAATGCATCTGCCTCTGGATACCTAGTTTCCCAGACCTCTCTAGCTTCTCTCAGTTTAATGCCCTCTTCCATGGTTGGAGGACCAGGTTGGGACACTTACAGTGGAGGCTCCCCAGGAAGAACTAACTGGGCCTCCAATGACCTCCTATTGCAAACTCAATATTGGCCTTAGCTTGAGGTCATCAGACTCCAACTTCCCAGTTAGGCTTCATTTAATTTTAAATAAGAAAATATCCAGTGTTTGAAAAATTCAGCAGAATCACTTAAACACAGTGTTTATATGTAAGGGATTTTAATGCGCTTACATTTCTTACCTCCACAAGAAAAGCAGAAGCATTTATCCCTTTCAGACAATCCACATATAATTATTCCACAACAACTCATTTAGAAAACAATGAGTCACACAGGGACACTTATAGGAGGTGTCAAGTCCATCTAATAAAATTTAGCATTAAGCTCAGAAATTAAGATAACAGACATAGGACAGAGATATCTACTGTCACAAATTCACACTGCAAAAAGGAACTGATGTTTTAATGAATTTATGCCATTCATCAATTAATCTACCACATTTTCTTACGGAAATGTATTCAAGTCATACAGTCTTAATGGAGGAGGGATTTTCACTATTCTTTTCCTCGGTATCATTCCCAAAACTAAGCCCTGGGATTTTATTTGAAATCACCCCCCAAGAAAGAACAGACTGAGACACTTCCTAAACTATCTCTAGAAAAGAAAATAGGTAAATCAGATTTTTTTAACAATTGGAACACCTGACTAGGTATGTAATGTTTTCTTGAATTCGCCTCTTTTAGCCCTTTGTAAATGTTGTCTTCCCTTTCAAGTTCTACCAATAAAATGCAATTTACAGTTTTAAAACTGATGTTGAAATAAGTGAGCAAATTCTTTCAAGGTGACAAAACCAGGTGATGGTAGTGCTGACTGCAACACAAATATGTCTAACATGTGAAGTCAGGTCATCCAATAACTGAGAGATCCTCCCATCCCCATCCTGCTCACTGATGTGCGCAGTGACCACCCTCCCAGGACACACACCCAGTGGATGAAAGACCCAGGTGCTTTTTACTTTGCAGGTTCTTGCACCATCTCATTAGGATGGGTTTTCCTTGTCCTTTGAGATACTTTTTTTCCTTTCAGAAAGCTAAGAGAATCCAGAAGGCAGGAATCATTTTTCTCTTTTTCCCTGAAAACCAGCACTTGATTGGCTGGCTAACAATGTGTCTCCACCAAATGGAAGCTGGGTTCAGTGAAGACTGAATGTCCTGAGGGGTTAGCTTTTTGGAGGTATCATATACCAGGAGACTCCTCTCAGCCCCAGAGCCTCCACCTGCTCCCTTGAGATGCTGCACTCCATACCTCCCAGGTTGTTCCCTGTGAGGAAATAACCCAGGGGTTGATATGCACTACACACGCCATCCCCAGATAGTACTGAAGCCCAGAACCAGGAAAATACAGGAGGGGGCTGAGAACACATCATCCTGTCAAGTTTTCAAAGGAAAACCTCAACCCAAAGGCTTTCTGATAAGAAGTCTGCACCTAAGGAAGATAAAAGGAGAGGCACAGAGATTTGTTTATGGTAGTATCAGGGGATTATTCTCTGCTTTTCTGTGAAATGTTTACAAACAGAAAACAAATATTTTACAAAGTTCCATCTAATACTTTGTAAAAAAATAATTAAAATACTGTGTCTGAAATGTACAATAAAAGACACACAGTTGATAATCTTGTTAATCACAGAGGGGAAATTGGCATCTGGGAATGTCAGAAGGATCTGGAAATTTTGTATGTTATTGTAATCCAGAGTTAGACTGGGGGTACAGGGGATTGGACTTGAGACCCTGCTTGAGACACATTTGGAAAATGAAAGGGAAAACCAGTCCCCTGGGGAGCATTACAATAATTAAATGGCAGGCAATTAGACTGAGGTAGCTTCTAGTGCCCTGTGTTCCTATAGTTAAAAAACAGAATCTAACTCAAATGTATTTCTTGTAAATTACTTCCACATGCAACTGCTGGATGATTCTTGAACCGCACTTTGGACTGGGGCCTCTCTGCCCAGTGTCTCCCCATTTGTGACACTGACCAGCTCTGGGAGGTCCCCGAGGTGCTGAAGTGGAAGGTTGGGGTCTCTGGAATTCCACTAGAGAAGCCTGGCCTGGGATGGGGTGGGACAGATTCTTCCTTCAGAGCCCATCTAACCCCTCCCTGTCCACTGGCTGCCTAGATGGGTTTAGCACCTTCCACTGACCAGAGGGAAACAAAATTCAGGCTTAACCCACCACAAACCACCAATTAACCTCTGATTACATAACCAGAAAATTTCCACCTCAGTTGTATAGATAAGACAACTACATAACTGTTTCCAATCAATTACTGAATTGTATTTCCATCTTCATGCACCTTATAAAGCCTTCTCCTTCAAGCCCCTCCTGTGACCTCCAACACAGGACCACAGAGTCTGGGCCTGAAGGAGCAGAGGACACAGCAGTGAAGACGGGACCTGGAGATCCCGGCACAGTGAGAGGCGAAGGCCGGGACACATGCCCTAAGGCGCTAGTCCTCTCTGCCTGTGCACCTGGCTGGACAGCTGATTGGACAAGCCATGCTCGGTGCTGGACGATTCTAGAACCGCTCATTGCTATAATAAGTTCTTTAATACTTTTGTGGTGATGTCCTTTAAGGTTTAACGAGGGAAAGAAGGGACAAGGGACCCTGGACAACAGCTCCCTTCGCAGGACCCCACATCCCAAGGCGAAGCTCTCCCAGGGACACTCTGGCCCACCCTCGCCCTCCTGGCAAGAAAGGGCTGTGGACAGGGCGACATCGCCGTGCAAGGTCGGGACAGGACGCGGGACGCGGGATGCTGGTCCCAGTGTGGGCCCAGCCGCCATCTTGAGGCCTGAGGGAACCCGGGTCCTGCATCAGGCGGTTTCAATCACTTCTAGCCATCCCTGCCCCCTCCTAGGACACCATGCCCTGCTAACTCACCATTTCTAGGCTTCCAGGAGGCCTTGGCATCTTACGCATGGATCTCCCAATACCTGCGGGTCACAGGGCCACATAGGCTGGGCCTGAAGGAGCGAGGACACAGCAGTGACGATGGGACCTGCACATCCGGGCACAGCGAGAGGGGACTGCCCAGGCATATGCCTGAAGCCGTTAGTCCTCTCCATGTGTGAGCCTGATTGGTCAGAACCCATCTCGGCGATACTGATTGGATAAGGTCTCAGGCCACACCCCCTTTGCCTCTGAGTGACAGAAGACGTGACCAGACACTGGGCCAAATAAGGCAGGAGTGACAGAGACAGAATCTGTCTCATTCACCTTGGTATCCCCAGTACCTAATATGGTGCCTGCCACACAGGGGTGCTTAGGAAATTAAGGTTCAACAAGAGAAAGGAAGAAAGAAGGGTTGAAATCATAGCACCTTACTTTCAATAGAAAGATACAGATAAATGCTACTACAGCAACAGATCACATAACCCTCCAAACCCCACTACCCAATGGAAGCTGTAATTACCTTCCATTTGCATGGGAACCTGAGGCTCAGAGAGGGCCAATAGCTCATACAAGAGCACTGAGTCCGGGTTTGAGAGTGACAGGCAGCTCCAGAGCCCATGCTTGTCACCCTGTGCGGTGTGGCCTCTCCACACCTAGAGAAGCTGCCTGGGGGCTGCCAGCCTGCCCTGCCACCCTGCTCCAGGTCAGCCCAGAAGCTTAGAGAGGGCATTCGCCAGCCAAGCCATTGATATGACTCCAGAAGGGGCTCCACACCTGTTCATCCCACACCCTCTGCTTCCCGCAAGCCATAGAATGGTGGCTGCCCGAGAGATATGCTCACATCCTGACCCTCAGACCCTGGGTCTGTGACCTTATTTGGAAAAGAGTCTTTGCAGGTTTGATTAAGAATCCCCAGATGAGACTATCCTGAAGTATCCAATGAGCCCTAAATCCAATGACAAGTGTCCTTATGAGACAATGAAAAGGAGAGCGACACACACATAGCAGATTATGTGAAGCTGGAAGCTGAGACAGGAGCCTTGCAGCCACCAGAAGGTGGGAGAGGCAAGGAGGAATCTTCCCTTGAGGGCCAGGAAGAGCACAGCCCTTGTGACCCTTTGATTTCGGGCTCTGGCCTCTAGCACTACAGAGAATCAGCTTCTGTTGCTCCTGAGTGTGTGGTACTTAGTAAGAGCAGTACTGGGAAATGACTTTGGAGGGCATGGCCTTCTCACTCTCCTGCTTGGATTAGTGCCTCTCTGCCCAGTGTCTCCCCATTTGTGACATTGACCAGCTCTGGGAGGTCTCCGAGGTGCTGGAGTAGAAGGCTGGGGTCTCTGGGATTCCACTAGAGAAGCCTGGCCTGGGGTGGGGAGAGGCAGGTTCTTCCTTCAGAAACCATCTAACCTCTCCACTGGCTGCCTAGACGGGGTTAGCACCTCCTACTGGCCAGACCCTATACCTCTGTTGCCAAAACCTTTGTTGGATGATGGCCCACAACACACACCCTCTCTACACCCCTAACCACGAGCTCTGATCTGTCAGTGACAGGAGCTCAGAAGCTTTCCAGCCTTGCAGTTGTAAAAGGATCATACCTTCTTCACCTCATTGGAATCCCAAAACGACCAGTGAGAAGGACAGGATGGGGTAACTGTGCCCATTTTATAGCTGAGGAAGTTGAGGCTCAGAAAGGGAAGTGGCTTTCTGAAACCCCACAAGCACTGGAAGGAATGGAGACTGAGCTCACCCTGAGATGTGAGTCCTGGCACCATGCGGCATTGTCTCTAGTGAGCTCCAGAACTCACACCTTGAGCATCTGAAACTCAATATGGTCCACCTAGAACTCCTGATCTCCTCAGAGCGGCTTTATTCTCAGTCATTCCTGACTCAGTAAATGCCACCTCTGAGGACCAGGCAGGAAAGGCGAATGTCCTTGTCCTCTCCTCCCTCTTTCCCTCCTTCCCTCTCTTCATCCCTGTCCATAACCAGGGCACACCAGGCAGAGAATGGTCGGAGGAAAGGCCTGGAAGGCACACACAGATTGGTCCATGCAGGGAGCCCCAGAAAGCCTTAACCACCCTGAAGGCAAATGGAGCAGGAGAGACAGGAGACAAGGCATGTAGGGAGGCAGCCCAGGCAGGGATGTGTCTGTCCATTAAGGGATCCAGTCCTGTCTGCAGAGCATTGGTAGTCACAACCACCTGGGGTCCCTCTGCCCCAGAGAGGTACCCTCTCCCAAAAGCAAGTGTGGCCACTGGGCCCTTCCATGTGGGGAGAAGAGGCAAACAAGAACTTTTGGAAAGTGGAATAGAAGACCAGGTAAGATCTTCTGCATTCATGAGGCCACAGGAAGGCAGGGAGCAGGGCTGCAGGGTGTGGGGATGGGACAGAAAAGAAGTGGTCAGTAGAATATGCTGAGTTCTTTAGAACTGTGAGATAGGGACCAAGACAGGGAGCAGAGGCCAGGACACAGCAAGTGAATTTAGCTCAGATGGTGAGGAGCAGAGCACAGAGGAGTCTTTGCCCAGAGTATCCCCTGGAACCTGCAGTGGATGATCTCTGTAGCGGATGATCCTGCATGATACTGGGCAGATCCCTAGTACAACCCCCAGCCATGCCCTGCCCCACATCAGCTGAGCTAAATCTACTTGCCCTACATGACATGGGGAAATTTCATGGCCTGCAGAAGCCATAGAGGCTGGGAGACTCTTCTCAAGCTGTTTCCCAGCAGAGAAGCAAACACTGCCACAGCTTTAGCCCCACCTGATCAAACGCATCCTGACATCTCAGCGCAGCTTCCTCCTACCTTGTCCTGGCAGATTTCCTCTTGGGGACTGGATGACAGACTAGGACCCGGGGTTTTCTGACACCTTGATCAGGATGGGAGCACAGAACTTTCAGATATCTGCACAGCCAGTTGTTTTAGGAAGGATTTTGAACTTGGCATATCATCTGGGGAGCCAGCCAGTGCCAAGGCCCTGGGAAGGCTGGACAAGGAGTGAAACTCAGGCTCTTGACTCCATGACCAAATCTTGATGTGACAGCACTGGCAATTCTGTGTGTCCCCAGATCCATTTTCCACCTTCTCTTCTCTGCTCAGTGCTAGGAGACTGACCCCGCAGACTGAGGCACCAGGGGCCCTCCCAGCAGCTTCCAGCTGTGCTCAGCCAGTGTGAGGCACCAGCAGGAGTTTGGGGGATGACAATGCATCTGCTCCATTCCCTCCCTGCTGTTTACAGGGGCCACCACTGTCAAACTCTGGGCGACACCCTGTGGACAGCCTCTCCTCCATGCTGCCAGCTCCTGCTAGACAGAGGGAAAACAATTTCCACTCCTTACACTTCTGATCTAGAGGTGGTAACACTTCCTGCCACAGCTAGACTCTAGATGCCTCAGTAACCCCAAGAGGCTCCTTCACCTGCCCACACCTCAGGGAGTTTCTGTCTTTAGCATTGCTTAAATACTTCAAGATCTAATTTGGTCCTGAAATGACTGTTCCCATTATTGTGCCAGGCTTTCAGATAGAGGATGGAGGCTCAGTGGCTCAGGTGAAGGGATTCACCCAAAGTTAGACAAGCTGGTAAGGGGCTGGGTGAGATTTGAATCAAGGCTGGTGTGATGCCAAAGCCTGGCTCTGGATGTCAAATGTCTGCAGCCTTTTACTTAGCCTCCTCTCTGCTGAGAAGCTGCGCAGGCCTGTGGGGTTCATGCCTGTATCTGGCACTATGCAGGTACCTTCTCAGTGTCTCCTGTACCCTGCCAAGCATGCTGCCCCATAGTGCACTGTGCCAGCAGTCACTGTGAGCTCAGGCAACGTGTCTGAGGCTGCTGCATCTTTACCTCTGCAGCACACAGAAGGCCCTTGTTTAGTGGGTGTTGAGCAGACTGATGGAAGGCATTGACTTGTCAGTCTCCCCTACTAGACCAAGGGCAGAGCCCCTGTCAATCCCTATCATGGCCCCACAGGACTTGGCAAGCAGTAGCTTTCAGCCCCTGGATGCTGAGCTGATTCAGCCATGGGACAGCAGTGGGGCTAGGAGACGTGGGTCAAACTGTGACCCTGCCAGTCACATGCTGTGTGACCTCGGGCAAGAGCCTGTCCCACTCTGGGCCTCAGTGTCTGCAGGAGGCTGAAAAGCACCCCAGCCATGTTGAGAATCAGTGTGAAAATGAGAACTGCATCTTGTCATCAACTTAGAGGCGAGGGAACGGATTGGGCTGGGAGGTGGGGCAGAAGCAAAAACAAAGAAGGCTTTTAAGATTTTCATTCGAAGCACTTCGTCCAGGGTGAGGATATGGGAGGACAAAAGTCCTCAACTATCCAGTCCTCTTTCTGCCCCCACACCAAAGATGTGACTGACAGCCAGGAGAGAGAAGTGACCCCTCACCACACACACACACACACACACACACACACATACACACACAAATACACATACACACATACACACATACACCTACACACGCGTACACACACACATACACACGTACACACAAATACACATACACACATATACACATGCATACACACACGTACACCACACATACACACATATACACACATACACTACACACATACACAATGTACAAACATGTACACACACGTATACACATAAATACACACAGACACGTACACACACAAATACACACACATACAAATACACGTACACATACACACAGATACAAACACGTACACACACATATACACACACGTACACACATATACACACTTACACATACACACAAATAGACACATAAACTACACACACATACACATACACACACATACACACACATACACACATACACACGCATATACACACATACACTACACATACACACACATACACACATATACACACGTACACACACTACACACATACACACACATGTACAAACATGTACACACATATACACATACATACACACAGACACGTACACACACAAACACACATACAAATACACGTACACATACACAGAGATACACACATGTACACACACATACACATACACGCGTACACACATATACACATGCACACACACGTACACACGTACACACACATACACACACACACACGCATGCAAGCACACACAAAAGTGCCATCCTTCCAAAAGAAGAGATCTTAGTTGGGTCTGGTTAGCTGCAGCTTTAAAAGCATTTTAGATCTTCAGTCATTCTTTTACAAAATGACTCAGGCTCCACCAGATGACCCAGGACCTTGTTTCTACAGGTTCTTACAGGCAGCAGATGCATGAGATTATTGTGAAGTATCCAATGAGCCCTAAGTCCAAGGGCTGATAGGCAGACCCCTGGGTCTGACCTCAGCTCCACTCCTCGCTGTCTGTTTGTTCTCTTCTAAACTTCAGTCTTGTCATCTTTACTATGCAGATGGATGTGCCATCGGGGCACAGTCAGGTTTAAAGGACAGTCTATACAGAAGGCCAGCAGTAACCATGCATGATACCTGAAAAATGCTCAGTATGTGTTTGCTGTCTCCTGATTTTCAGCAATGAGCACACTAAGAACAGTCCCCAGCATATATGTGGTGGCCCAGCCCTTTCAGGAAGTGCCATGTCCAGAGAGGTGGCTCACCTGGCCCAGCTTGTCATTCTACATCGTCACAAGGAAACCTGGAAGGGAGCGATGAAAGACACGCAGGAATTGGGAGGCAGCCCTGGCATGCAGCTTGGTCCTGCAGGCGGGGTGCATACACTCCATCTGCAGGTGGTGGGTCTGCTCCTTCCACACCACCACACAGGCTCCAAGGGAGGAGAAAAGTGATGAAATGAACAAAACCCAACAAACCCTATGTATAGGGTCTGTTCATTTCATCTCCATTTACAAATATGAATTAAAACAAAAGGCTCACAACAGAATATAGTGGACTATGAAGAGAAGTTGCCAAATGCAGACCAAAAACAAATAAAAAACACATGTAGGTCAGCTATTAGCATCAACATAGTTTATCCAGCACTTCCAAATGTGGCATTCAGGTAAAACTTGAGCTGTGGGATTCACTTAACAACGGGCTCTCCTCTGCACTTGTACCTTGCTCCTAATTGGCCCAACCCAGGCCTGGTCACCCCTGGAGGCTTGGCCCAAAAACTACACCTCTGCCTCCTCTAATCAGAATTAGTCACCTGCTCCCCATTCTATGCCCTCCCTGGTCCCCCTCCAAAGGCCATGCAGAGGGAAAAATTCACAGGCCTTGGAGCCAAGAAATTGTGGACCTGAATCTCAGATCCAATATTTGCTGGCTGTGTACCCATGTGTCAGTTACTCAACCTCTCTGAACGTCAAATATCTCCTCTGTGTTGTAGGGACCACAATACCCATGGAACACGCATGCTGGGAAGGCCTAGAGAGGTAGTTGTGTAAAGCTCCCAGCTGGATGCTCTGCAAATGCAGGCAGAAGGTATGACTGAGTGAGAAAAGCCAACCCATCTCAAACATGAAGAAGAATAAAGGCCACATAGCCTTGACCTTCTAAGTGACACAAAAGTCTTAGCCCTTTTGTGTTGCAACAGAAAGCACCTGAGGCTGGGAAATGTATGAAGAAAATTGGTTTATTTAGCTCATGGTTTTGCAGACCACATAGGAAGCATGGTGCCAGTATCTGCTTCTGGCGAGGGCCACAGGCTGCTTCTGCTGAGAAGCTGCCCTGGCCTGTGGGGCTCCTGTCTGTATCTGGCACTGTGCAGACTTTTTCTCTGTGTCCCCCGCAGTGTGCCAAGCATGCTGCCCCATGCAGTCAACTGTGCCAGCATTCCCTGTGAGCTCAGGGGAAAGGTCTGGGGCTGCTGCAGCTTCACCTCTACAGCACACAGTAGGCACATGTTTCATGGGTATCGGGCAGACTGACGGAAGGCATAGACTTGTCAGCCTCCCCACCCAGACCAAGGGCTCCCAAGGGCAGCGACCCTGTCAATCCCTGTCATGGTCCCACAGGACTTGACAAACAGTAGCTATTTAGCCCTGAACAACCTTGGCAGAAGGCCAAGAGGAGGTGGTGTGTGCAGAGATCACAGGGCAGGATAGGAAGCAAAGAGGAGGGAGGGAGGTGCCAGGCTCTTTTTAACAACAGAGACTCACTCTTGTTTCCAGTTCTCACAGGAAGTAACGGAGTAATAATTCAGTCGTCTATGCTAAGAGGGCACCAAGCCATTCATGAGGAATCCACCTCTATGACCCAAAAACCTCCCATTAGGCCACTCTACCAACAATGGGGATCACATTTCAACATGTGATTTGCAGGGACAAACAAACCTAACTACAGCAGCCACTGTCTACAGCCGACTGGTTTGGTCCTGGTTCTTATCTGTTCCAACTGTTTTCAAGCAGACACACCTGCTCAAGAACCTTCAGTGGCTCCCACAGCCTAATGGATCAAGTCCAGACCCCATGCTCCTCTGTGGCCCTACCTCCACTCATCTCTGCATCCTCTTCTCCCACAACTCTGTATGTGTATGCCTCGGACTCCCACCAGAGAAGAACAGGGTCCATGCCCTTTACCCAAAACTGGCTTGGATACCGGAAGGCTAGGAATGGGCCATCAGGGAGTCTTCTCGGAGGAGTCCAGGGATGCCCACTGTAATGCATGCAGCAGAATATACGAACATGCACAATCACACACATGGAGTCAATAAAGATCAGACATAACCTCATGGAAGTTCAGGTCAGGTACAACCGTTGTGAACATTGCAAACCGCTCTGGGTTTTTAGAGCATTTTGCATTTCAGAAGATGGATGAGGAATTGCAGACATGTGCTCCTTACACTTCACCTCTGGCTTCCCCAGCTATGTACCTTTGTTCATGCTACCCTCTAAATTCCCGTGTCACCTTCATTTGCTGATCTCCCACTTGTGATTCAAAGACCCATCTAAGATACCGCCAGTCAATGAAAACCTGGTGAATTGGGAGGGTACTCTCTACAATGCGGTGAAAGTTCTGGAAGCCTATTTCTAATGTCCCAGAGGTATAACTCCTCTCTCTGGCCCCCAATTTCTCATGATTAAAATAAAAAGAATAGTCCAAAATCCTTTTCTGCTTGCCAAAAGTAATTTCATTCTAATTTCTATTCCCACAACATATCCATTAAATTAATGAATAAAAGCACTAAGCAGGTTTCTGTTCCAAAGCTAAACCAGGGAAGTAGTAGCCTTATGTCTTTGGTTCAGGTAGTTAGTGCAGCCTCTGCTTACTCATGTCCCTGGAGGCACACACGCTACTTCCAGGACAGTTGTCTTGGGGCAGTGGTGATTTGAAATGCCCCTTCTTATCCAGGCCACACCCCCACAACATCCCTCTAGAAGGTGAAAGGCTCAGGAAACAAGGAACTGGGTGCTGCGAGCTGAGTAAGGGCCTGACATTCCGCAGCCCCAGAGCACACCAGCAGTAGGGCAGGTGGGCAGCTGTGAGTGGCAGGATTTTCCCCTCTGCCGTAGAGGCTGCAGTTTGGAGCAAAAAGAGTGCCACCAGCAGGGAACACTGCAGGCAGGGACACGACTCCCTCCTGCCAGAGATCTCTTCCTGGGCTTACATAGTGAGATGACTCAGTGGTCAACAAAACCCCTTTCCCTTCATGCCCCATGCACTGCCATGGAGTCTTCACAACAACGCTTCAGGAAGATTCTCCCCTCTGTTTTAGAGATAAAGAAATGGAGACTTGAGGTTAAGTGACTTGCCAGGCATCACACAGCTTAGTGAGGTGAAGCCAGGATTCACCCCAGGTCCCTCTCCAAGCCCAGGCAAGGGAAACTTCAGCCAAGCCCTGGGCAAGTTAGAGTTGGAGAAAACCGGTGCCCTTCTTCCCCTGCCCAACTCCAGGCAGGAGCTCCCACCACCGCAGGGCCAGGAGCTGAAGAGCTACTTACGAAACCCTCCCCAGTGCCCTCAGCAGAGTGCCAAGTGAGTTGTGGTGCCCGGCGCAGACTCTGGGATTCGAGCTAACAGGCAGGGCCTCCTCTGTCCTGGACCAGCAAGCTCCCCTCCCTGCTGGAGCCCCAAGGACACCACTGGGCCTTGAGAATATCCCGGACTCTTCCCCCTACCTTGCTATTTTCTTCTACTCAGAGAGATGCAGCATTACAGCGTGAGTTCTGTGGCTTGAAGAAATGGCCTGTCGTCCCGTAGTCTGCGTCCTCCCATCCCAGCAGTCTCAGGCGGTGCCGTCTCTTCTGGACCCCACCACACACCATCCACTGCCCAGGTCTCCCCACCAAGTCAGAAGGCACAGTAAGAGCAAGCTTCTCTACCTGGTGCCTGAGCGTGCTCCAGCTCTTGAGTTTCTCATCCACTGTGCCAAGTTGGCACCAAGTGTCTGAAACAGGGGCAGGCAACACCAGCATGCTCTGCTCACCCAGTCTGTGCCTCTCAGTCTCCCACCCCTGTGAACCTTCCCACACACAGTACAACAGCGAGCCCCAGTGCAACCCACAAAGGCTGACCATCCCCATTCCCCCGCCACCCGGCCTGCAGTCCTCAAGACTGCACCAAGATTTGCCAGGTGGGCAGAGGGTCCTAAAAGACATTCATCCCACCTTTCCCTTACAGAGGAGAGACTGAGGTCAGAGAGGAAATGGTATCTGCACCATCTCCACTCACCCCATCTTCCACCCCCACACCCAAACCCTGGTGCAGCGGTGGAAGGTGGCCACATACTAGGTCACATAGGCCGGGCCATCCTCCTTGGAATTAAAGGCAAGCAACAGCTCCCTGGAGTTGCCGCCCTGGTCCTCCTATTCTCAGGAGACCCTGGGACAGAGGAGCAGCAGAGGCAGCAGGGCCAGAGGAGAGGTTGCAGTCCTGGTCAGAGACCAGTAGTTTTCAATGTCTATTGCTCCCTTCTTTATATCCATGTATAGCCAGTGTTTAGTGCCCATTTATAAGTGAAAACATGTAGTAGTTGATTTTCTGATCCTGCATGAATTCACTTAGGATAATGACCTCCAGCTGTATCCATGCAAAGGGCATGATTTCAATTCTTATGGCTGTGTAGTATTCCATGGTGTGTATGTACATTTTCTGTATCCAATTTGCCAATGATGGGCACCTAGGTTGATTCCACGTCTTTGCTATTGTGAAGAGTGCCTCAATAAATATATGAGTGCATGTGTCTTTTTGATGGGCAAATCCCAATAATAGGATAGCTGTGTGGAACGGTAGATCTGTTTTGAGACCTTGGAGAAATCTCTAAATTGCTTTGCACAGTGGGTGAACTAATTTACATTCCCATCAACAGTGTATACATGTTCCCCTTTCTCTGCAGACTTGCCAGCATCTGTTGGTTTTTGACTTTTTAGTGATAGCTTTTCTGACTCGTGTAAGATGGTATCTCATTGTGCTTTTTATTTACATTTCTCTGATTAATGATGATGAGTATTTTTTCGTATGCTTCCTGTCCACTTGTATTTCTTTCTTCTGAGAAAGGTCTGTTCATGTGTTTTGCCCACTTTTTAATAGGGTTATTTTTGCTTATAGAATTATTTAAGTTTCTTATATATTCTGTATATTAGACCTTTGTTTGATGCATAGTTTGCAAATAAGGAAGATATTTTTTAATGTGAATAGTCCAAAAGAATACACAGTGAAAATTTCATCTCCCACTCCCGAACCCCCACCTTCCCAGTGGAACTCACTGTTATCCATTATAGTGGGTTCAATCTTTTTGCCCCAAAAAGATATGTGCCATCCTAACCCCTGGTATAAGTGAATGTTTCCTTATTTGGAAATAAGGTCTTTAAAGATGTAATTAACCTAAGGATCTCATGATGAGATTATCCTGAGTTTAGGCTGGGCCCTACATTTAATGACTGGTGTTTTAAGAGAAAGGTTTAAGAAAGAGAGAGATTTAAGACACAGAGAGACCCAGGGAAGAAGGCCATGTAAATATGGAAGCACAGATTGCAGTTGTGTTGACACAAGCTAAGGAATGCCAAATGCCACCAGAAGCTGGAAAAGTCAAGGAAGTCTTCTCTGCTAGAGCCATGGCAAGACAGCAATCTGCTGACCCTTGATTTCAGTAGTCCTGCTTCCAGAATGGCATGACAATAAATTTTTCTTATTTGAAACCACCACATGTGTAGTAATTTGTTACAGCAGCCCTAGAAATCTAATATATCCATTGATTGGGTATCATTTCAGAGATATTCTACTTTAATAAAAATATTTTAAATGAACTTTTAAACCCATATTTAAACATTTATAAAGTACTTATGATTTATTTTTTTAAATTTTAGACATATGTATGTATGTATGTATGTATGTGGGGTGGGACAGGGTACCTTAATCTTTTTAGCTCCTCGGGTCTCTAACATCCTAACCCAGCCCTAATCTTGGGATAAAGACTGCATCAGTGCAGGAACGTCTACTCTCTTACTTTTCTGGGTGTAGATTATTTCATTCTATAGATGTTCAATGTTCTTAACCAATTTCCTATTGATTGATGTGTAGGCTTTTCTCCGTCTTTTGCTATTGCAATCAAACTTCTTTTTTTAATTGCATTTTAGGTTTTGGGGTACATGTGCAGAACATGAAAGATAGTTGCATAGGTACACACATGGCAGTGTGTTTTGCTGCCTTCCTCCCCTTCACCCACATTTGGCATTTCTCCCCAGGCTATCCCTCCCCAACTCCGTCCCCCTGCTGTCCCTCCCCTATTCCCCCCAATAGACCCCAGTGTGTAGTATTCCCTTCCCTGTGTCCATGTGTTCTCATTTTTCATCACCCACCTGTGAGTGAGAATATGTGGTATTTCATTTTCTGTTCTTGTGTCAGTTTGCTGAGAATGATGTTCTCCAGATTCATCCATGTTCCTACAAAGGACATGAACTCATCATTTTTGATTGCTGCATAATATTCCATCGTGTATATGTGCCACATTTTCCCAGTCCAGTCTATCGTTGATGGGCATTTGGGTTGGTTCCAGGTCTTTGCTATTGTAAACAGTGCTGCAATGAACATTCGTGTGCATGTGTCCTTATAGTAAAACGATTTATAGTCCTTTGGATATATACCCAGTAATGGGATTGCTGGGTCAAATGGAATTTCTAATTCTAAGGCCTTGAGGAATCGCCACACTGTCTTCCACAATGGTTGAACTAATTTACACTCCCACCAACAGTGTAAAAGTGTTCCTATTTCTCCACATCCTCTCCAGATTTTTTAATGATCGCCATTGTAACTGGCATGAGATGGTATCTCAATGTGGTTTTGATTTGCATCTCTCTAATGACCAGTGATGATGAGCATTTTTTCATATGTTGTTGGCCTCATGTATGTCTTCTTTTGTAAAGCATCTGTTCATATCCTAGCCATGAACATGGAATGTTTCTCCATCTGTTTTTGTCCTGTCTTATTTCGTTGAGCAGTGGTTTGTAGTTCTCCTTGAAGAGGTCCCTTATGTTCCTTGTTAGCTGTATTCCTAGGTATTTTATTCTCTTTGTAGCAATTGTGAATGGCAGTTCATTCTTGATTTGGCTTTCTTTAAGTCTGTTATTGGTGTATAGGAATGTTCGTGATTTTTGCACATTGATTTTATATCCTGAGACTTTGCTCAAGTTGCTTATCAGTTGCAGGAGTTTTTGGACTGAGACGATGGGGTCTTCTAGATATAATTTCATGTCGTCTGCAAATAGAGACAATTTGGCTTTCTCCTTTCCTATTTGAATACCCTTTATTTCTTTTTCTTCCCTAATTGCTCTGGCTAGAACTTCCAGTACTATATTGAATAGAAGTGGTGAGAGAGGACATCCTTGTCTAGTGCCAGATTTCAAAGGGAATGCTTCCAGTTTTTGCCCATTCAGTATGATATTAACTGTTGGTTTGTCATAAATATCTATTATTATTTTGATATACATTCCATCAATACCGAGTTTATTAAGGCTTTTTAGCATAAATGGCTGTTGAATTTGTCAAAGGCCTTCTCTGCATCAATTAGATAATCATGTGGTTTTTGTTTTTGGTTCTGTTTATGTGGTGAACTATGTTTATAGACTTGCGTATGTTGAACCAGCCTTGCATCCCCGGGATGAATCCTACTTGATCATGATGAATAAGTTTTTTGATTTGCTGTTGCAATCGGCTTGCCAATATTTTATTGAAGATTTTTGCATCTATGTTCATCATGGATATTGGCCTGAAGTTTTCTTTTCTTGTTAGGTCTCTGCCGGGTTTTGGTATCAGGATGATATTGGTCTCATAGAATGATTTGGGAAGGATTCCCTCTTTTTGGATTATTTGGAATAGTTTCAGAAGGAATGGTAACAGTTCCTCTTTGTTTGTCTGGTAGAATTTGGCTGTGAACCCATCTGCACCTGGGCTTTTTTTGTGTGGTCTCTTAATTGCTGCCTCAACTTCAGACCCTGTTATTGGTCTATTCATAGTTTTGGCTTCCTCCTGGTTTAGGCTTGGGAGGACACAGGTGTCCAGGAATTTATCCATTTCTTCCAGGTTTACTAGTTTATGTGCATAGAGTTGTTTGTAATATTCTCTGATAATGGTTTGAATTTCTGTGGAATCTATGGCGATTTCCCCTTTATCATTTTTTATTGCATCTATTTGGTTGTTCTCTCTTTTCTTTTTTATCAGTCTGGCTAGTGGTCTGTCTATTTTGTTGATCTTTTCAAAAAACCAGCTCTTGGATTTATTGATTTTTTGAAAGGTTTTTCGTGTCTCTACCTCCTTCAGTTCTGCTCTGATCTTAGTTATTTCTTGTCTTCTGCTAGGTTTTGAGTATTTTTGATCTTGCTCCTCTAGCTCTTTCAATTTTGATGATAGGGTGTCAATTTTGGATCTCTCCACTCTTCTCATATGGGCACTTATTGCTATATATTTTCCTCTGGAGACTGCTTTAAATGTGTCCCAGAGATTCTGGTATGTTGTGTCTTCGTTCTTGTTGGTTTTGAAGAACTTCTTTATTTTTGACTTCATTTCATTGTTTATACAATCAACATTCAAGAGCCAGTTGTTCAGTTTCCATGAAGCTGTGCAGTTCTGAGTTCGTTTCTGAATTCTAACTTGATTACACTATGGTCTGAGATACTGTTTGTTATGATTTCAGTTATGTTGCATTTGCCGAGGAGTGCTTTACTTCCAATTATGTGGTCAATTTTAGAGGAGGTGTGATGTGGTGCTGAGAAGAATGTATATTCTGTGGATTTGGGATGGAGAGTTCTGTAAATGTCTATTGGGTTTGCTTGGTCCAGGTCTGAGTTCAAGCCCTGGATAACCTTGTTAATTTTCTGTCTGGTTGATCTGTCTAATATTGACAGTGGAGTGTTAAAGTCTCCCACTATTATTGTGTGGGAGTCTAAGTCTCTGTGTAAGTCGTTAAGAACTTTCCTTATATATCTGGGTGCTCCTGTATTGGGTCCATATATATTTAGGATCATTAGCTCTTCTTGTTGTATCGATCCTTTTACCATTATGTAATGTCCTTCTTTGTCTCTTTTGATCTTTGTTGTTTTAAAGTCTATTTTATCGGAGACGAGAATTGCAACTCCTGCTTTTTTTTTGCTCTCCATTTGCTTGGTAAATCTTCCTCCATCCCTTTATTTTGAGCCTTTGTGTATCCTTGCATGTAAGATGGGTTTCCAGGATACAGCACACTGATGGGTTTTGGCTTTTTATCCAATTTGCCAGTCTGTGTCTTTTGATTGGTGCATTTAGCCCATTTACATTTAGGGTTAATATTGTTATGTGTGAATTTGATACTGCCATTTTGATGCTAGCTGGCTGTTTTGCCCGTTAGTTGATGCAGATTCTTCATTTTGTTGATGCTCTTTAGCATTTGGTATGTTTTTGGAATGGCTGGTACTGGTTGTCCCTTTCTATGTGTAGTGCCTCTTTCAGGAGCTCTTGTAAATTTTTGTCACTCAGTGACAAAATCTCTGAGTACTTGCTTGTTCGCAAAGGATTTTATTTTTCCTTCACTTCTGAAGCTCAGTTTGGCTGGATATGAAATTCTGGGTTGAAAGTTCTTTTCTTTAAGAATGTTGAATGTTGGCCCCCAGTCTCTTCTGGCTTGTAGGGTTTCTGCCGAGAGATCTGCTGTGAGTCTGATGGGCTTCCCTTTGTGGGTGACCTGACCTTTCTCTCTGGCTGCCCTTAGCATTTTCTCCTTCATTTCAACCCTGATGAATCTGACGATTATGTGCCTTGGGGTTACTCTTCTTGCGGAATATCTTTATGGTGTTCTCTGTATTTCCTGGACTTGAATATTGGCCTGCCTTGCTAGGTTTGGGAAATTTTTCTGGATAATATCCTGAAGAGTATTTTCCAGCTTGGATTCATTCTCTTCATCACATTCAGGTACACCTATCAAACGTAGATTAGGTCTCTTCACATAGTCCCACATTTCTTGGAGACTTTGTTCATTCTCTTTTGTGCTTTTTTCTCTAATCTTGCCTTCTCATTTTATTTCATTGAGTTGATCTTCAACTTCTGATATCCTTTCTTCTGCTTGGTCAATTCGGCTGTTGAAACTTGTGCATGCTTTGCGAAGTTCTCGTGTTGTGTTTTTCAGCTCCTTCAATTCACTCATATTCCTCTCTAAGTTGTCCATTCTTGTTATCATTTCGTCAAATCTTTTTTCAAGGTTCTTAGTTTTTTTGCATTGAGTTAGAACATATTCTTTTAGCTCACGGAAGTTTCTCATTACCCACCTTCTGAAGTCTGATTCTGTCATTTCATCACACTCATTCTCCGTCCAGCTTTGTTCGCTTGCTGATGAGGAGTTGTGGTCCTTTGTAGGAGGTGAGGTGTTCTGGTTTTGGGTGTTTTCCTTTTTTTTGTGCTGGTTTCTTCCCATCTTTGTGGATTTATCCACCTGTCGTCTGGAGTAGTTGCTGATTTTCAGATTGGGTCTCTGGGTGGACATCCAGATTGTTGATGATGAAGTATTTCTGTTTTTTAGTTTTCCTTCTAACAATCTGGTCCCTCTGCTGTAGGACTGTTGAGGTCCACTCCAGGCCCTGCTTTCCTGGGGTACACCTGTAGCAGCTGCGGAACTGTAAAGGTTGTTACCCATTTCTTCTTCTGCTATCTTTTTCCCTGAATGATGCCCACCAAATATCAGTCTTGTGAGGTGACTCTTTGGATATGCGGGGCTCAGGGAGCTGCTTGAGGAGACTGTCTGTACTTTATACTTGAGGAGACAGTCTGTACTTTATAGGAGCTCAAGTGCTGAGCTGTGAGCTCTGTTGTTCATTCAGGGCTGCTAGGCAGGTACGTTTAAGTCTGCTGCAGCAGATCTCATAAAGCCCCTTTTTTTTCCTCAGGTGCTCTATCCCGGGGAGTTAGGGCTTTATTTATGAGTATCCGTTGCACTGTCCTGCCCAGCAAGGAGACAGTCTAATCACTGCCTGCCTGTAGTGGCTATGCTGAGCTGCTGTGGGCTCTGCCCTGTTGCCATGGCCTCCACCTTACTGCCCCGGGCTCCGCCCTGCTGCAGTGGGCTCTGACCTGTTGCCGTGTGTGATTCCCTGTAGTCCTGTTTATATGGGTGTGGTTAGAGCTGCCATGGTGATGATGGCCCGCCTCTGTAGTGGCAGACGCTCTCTGTTATGGTGGGTTGCCTTGGCAATGGCAGGGTGCGTCAGCAATGGCAGTGTACCTCCGTAGGGGTTGAGTGCCTCGGTAATGGCGGACACCCCTCCCCCTCCGAGCTGCACCGTCCTGGGTTCAGCTGTGCTTGCCGTGGAACTCTCAACCCCGAGCATTTCCAATTGCTGTTTTGTTTGTTTTTGTGGGGCTGGGACCCGCCGAGCCTGATCACCTGGCTCCCTGCCTCACAGCCCTTTTTTTCTTTTTTAAGTTGAAGGGTTGACTCTTTTCCAGGTGTTCCAGTCGCCTGCTGAAAGGACGCTGGGATCTGTGTGATTTCCCATGCAGCGACCCACTGCACTGGCTGCAACCACGTTGCTGCCCGGGAATCTCCTGGCCTGGCTTTCTGTTTAAGTCCTGTTTAATCGGATGAATGTGCTAATCTGCCTTTTGAAATCTCCAATCGCCAGTTTAACAAGGCAACCAAACCAGTGTATTTTGTACAGAGTGCCACTGCGCTGCAGCCCCGACCCAAACAGCTGCGCCAGCCCAGACAGCCATGCTGGCGGCCTGTGGGGCTCCTAAACCTGGGAATCTCCTGGTCTGTGGGCAATAAAGATCCATCTGGAAATGCGGCGTTCACTCACCATCTGTGGTTTCACTGGGAGCTGCAATCCTGAGTTGGTCCTACAGTGCCCTCTCTTTTAACTTTTAAGTTTTGCAGTACATGTGTAGGATGCGCAGGTTTGTTACATAGGTATATGTGTCCAATGGTGTTTTACTGCACTGATCAATCCACTACCTATGTATTAAGCCCAGCATGCATTAGCTGTTCTTCCTGATGCTCTCCCTCCTCAAGTCCCAACATCCCCAGGGTGTATTGTTCCCTCTTCATGTGTATGTATGTTCTCATTGTTGGAACATAGTTTCTAGTGGCCTCTTCTGTCATTGGCAGAAGAGTCTAAGCTGAAGTGGTAGATTAATGGTTGGGAGTGAGCAATAGTTATGAGTACCATTGTCAAACCTGACAGATGCTCAGAGGGTGAAAAGGTAAAGGTAGAGAAGAGGAAAAAGGAAACAATAGGGACCAGGCAAACCGAGTGAAAGAAAACAGAGAATCCTATGTTTAGAAGAAAGGAAGAATATATTCAGACCATTGTTTCTAAACCCTACATTTTAAGTATACAGTTAACCAGCCTTTCTGTTTCTTTTCAGAATTATAGCATTCAGCCGGCCTGTGAAATACGAAGATGTGGAACACAAGGTAACAACAGTATTTGGACAACCTCTTGATTTACATTACATGAACAATGAGGTGAGAAAGTAGATGGATGGGGCAGGGGCAAGAGAGACAGATGCCTACTTTTCTCTCTGTGTTTAACAGAGCCTTTTAAAGCTTGTTCCTCTAAAATCATTTGCAGGTTTTCATTTTCTATACCCCCTTTTCTTAATTCCAAAAACTTCAGGATTTCTGTTTTTTACTACATGGGAGATTACTCAGCCATCTCCATTCCCCCTACTTATTCAGTTCAAATAGCTCTAATATTCCATGGTGGAATAAGGTATGATACTAGGTCTACAGGGCTTATATTGCCTCCTTTTCATTTTGTAAGAGTATCTTTTTTTGCCCCTAGCACAGCCTTAACAAGAAGCAGAGGGTTCAGCAGGGGCTAGGGAGGTGTGACAAACCAGTGAGTAGATCATCTGTTACAGTTATAAATGCTGGGTTCATCTCTCATAGTTTAACTTCTGATTGGAGCTTATTTGTTTCAAAAGTTAGCACCGGCTCCAATAAATTCTTAAACTCCTCCTCCTCTTCACTCCACCCCAACAGTCCTTATTTATTTCTTCTTTGAATATCACTCAGGAAGGAGTTCTTTTGAATATTAGTTTCTGGGCTGCTTTCCCAGCTCTAAGAAAAATATTAAAGGCTACAATTAGCTTAGGCTGGTGCTTTGCACTAGTCTGAAAGACAGTGTATTTATGCTGAGTAAAGAAGGTGTACCTTGAGGAAACTGAGTTAGGGTTACAAGACAAGAAAGCTGGGAAATATCATGACCCTTTGAGAGTCAGATCATCACTGTGTAGTTTTATTTTATTTGATGAGGAGTTAAAATTTTTCTTTGTGGTTTAGGAGTGAAATCTTCAGGTGCTGAGATTTTTTTGCTGAAACACTCTCTGGTCCCCTTCCTACAAAATATACAGCTACTGTCAAATAACTTACTAAAATAAAACCCTCTGATCTTTTGGTTTTTTGGATAGATTTTAGAAATACAGAAAATTTGGAAAAGAAGTCACTAACTCCCTAGTTAATAATACCGATGCAAATATTTCAAACTATATAAACTAACAAATTTTAGATATAAGGTATTAGAATCCCCAAAATATAAATGTCAAATCCACAGAACTTAAAAAAATTTCACATAGTGCAGTCCAAGGTTTAGTAATTGTGTATGAAAGTGAGGCTAAAGTCAGTTAGCTAATCACCATTAAATAAGATGTTCTTGGCCAGGTGTAGTGGCTCATGCCTGTATTCCCATCACTTTGGGAGGCCAAGGCAGGTGGATCACAAGGTCAGGAGTTCAAGACTAGCCTGGCCAACATGGTGAAACTCCGTCTCTTCTAAAAATACAAAAACAATTAGCTGGTCATGGTGGTGCACACCTGTAATCTCAGCTACTTGGGAAGCTGAGACAGGAGAATTGCTTGAACCAGGACCTGGGAAGCAGAGGTTGTAGTGAGCTGAGATTGTACCACTGCTCAAGCCTGGGCTACAGAGTGAGACTCCATCTCAAAAAAAAAAAAGTTCTTTGGTTAGTAAAGACTTTTCTGGATGATTTAGTAGTCTTTTTTAGTTAGTATTTCCATTAAGAATTCCTGATATTTCTATATTCTAAAGCCAAATATAAATCATTGTTCTTATTTTAGTTCATACATGTCTCATGTTAATGATGTCTGCTAATGTCAATGATCAGGAATTGACTAACTTATATTTGATTAATTTAAAATCCCTCAATTCCTTTCTTTTCTTTGCCCTTTAAACCCTGCACTGTGAGAATCTGAGAATCCCAAATGAAAACTCTATTGAGATTTTATTTTATTTATGTCTTTGTAATTATACCTTTATTGAGATACAAAATTTATCCTCTTAAAGTATACCATTCAGTGGTTTTTAGTATGCTGATAGAGTTGTGTAACCAATGCCGCTGTCTAATTCCAGAGCATTTTCTTTCTTTTTCTGAGACAGAGTCTTGCTCTGTTGCCCAGGCTGGAAGTGCAGTGTCACAAACACGGCTGACTGCAGCCTTGACCTCCTGCACTCAAACGATCTTCCCACCTCAGCCCCCGCCACGTAGCTAGGACTATAGGCACATACCACCACACCCAGCTAATTTTTTTGTATCTTTTATGGAGACAGCGTTTTGCCATGTTGCCCAGGCTGGTCTCAAATTCCTGAGCTCAAGAGATACGCCTGCCTCAGCCTCCCATAGTGCTGGGATTACAGTCATAAGCCACTGCACCCAGTCTGCAGAACATTTTTATCACTCCGAAGAGAAACCCTATACCCATTAGCAGTTATTCCCCTTTCTGTCCTCTTCCGAGCTCTTGGTAAGCACTTATCTTTCTGTCTCTTTGGATTTGCCTATTCTGAACATTTCATGTAAGTGGAATCATACACTATGTGTCTTTTTTATCTGGCTTCTTTCACTAAGCATACGTTTTCAAGGGTCATCTGTGTTATAGCATGTTGTCAGTACTTCATTCTATTTTATGACTGCATAATAAATATTCCATTTACAGATACACCACATTCTGTGTATCTGTTCATCTACTGATAGACATTTGGGTTGTTTTCACTTTTTGGTGATTAAATAGTGCTGCTATGAATGTTTGTGTACAAGTGTTTACATGAACATATGTTTTCAATTCTGTAAGGTATATACTAGGAGTAGAATTGCTGTGTCATAAGATAACTCTAACTTTTTGAGGAACTGGCCAGCTTTTCTATAATGGTTGCACAAATTTACAGTCCCACTAGCAATGTATGAGTGTATTAGTCTGTTCTCACTCTGCTGTAAAAACTGCCCAGGATTGGGTGATTTATAAAGGAAAGAGGTTTAATTTACTCACAGTTCAGTATGGCTGGGGAAGCCTCAGGAAACTTACAATCACAATGGAAGGGAAAACAAACACATCCTTTACATAGCGACAGGAGAAAGAAGTGCCAAGCAAAGTGGGAAAAGCCTCTTATAAAACCATCAGATCTCATGAGAACTCACTATCAGGAGAACAGCAGGATGGGGGTAACCACATCCTTGATTCAGTTACCTCCCACCAGGTCCCTGCCATGACACTAAAGTCTTTCCTTTGTGGGGATTATTGGAGCTATAATTCAAGATGGGATTTGGGCGGGGATGCAGCCAAACCATATCAATGAGGGCTACAGTTTCTCCCCCATTCTTACCAACATTTGTTATTTTCTTATTTTTCTTAGTAGCCATCCTAGTAGGTGTAAAGTAATATGTCACTGTGGGTTTTGCTTTTGTTTTTGGTTTGAGATAGGGTTTCACTTTGTTGCCCAGGCCAGAGTGTGATGTGCAATCATGGCTCACTGTAGCCTCTACATTCTGTGTTCAAGTGATTCTCCCTCCTCAGTCTCCCTAGTAACTGGACTACAGGCATGTGCCACCAAAATTAAAAAAAAATTTGTAGAGATGGGGTCTCATTATTTTGCCCAGGCTGGTCTTAAACTCATGACTCAGGTGATCCTCTGCCTCAGACTCCTAGGATTACAGGTGTGAGCCACTATGCCCAGCTACTTGGTTTTTTGAAAGTTAACATCTACTCCAATTTATTTAACTCCCTTCCCAACAATTATTTTTTATTCCCACTTTGAATGTCACCCAGGAAGAAATTATTTTGCACTGTAATATGATTTTCAGAACATGCCCCCATTCCATAAGTAGTTTTGAGATTTTATTTTAAATATATACTGTTTTTAGCCAGGCGTGGTGGTTCATGCCTGTAATCCCAACACTTTGGGAGGCCTGAGGTGGGCAGATTGCTTGAGCTCAGGAGTTTAAGACCAACCTGGGCAACATAGTGAAACCCTGTCTATATAAAAAATACAAAAATTAGTCGGGCATGGTGGCTCATGCTGTAATCCCAGCTACTTGAGAGGCTGAGGCAGGAGAATCACTTTAACCTGGGAGATGGAGGTTGCTGTGAACCGAGATCGAGCCACCGCACTCCAGCCTGGGTGACAGAGGAAGATGCTGTATCAGAAAAAAATCTTGTATTATAAATTGGGAACTGAATAAACTAGTTGGACTTTTGCTTGATTTTGTGTTTACCATACATGTATAAAATTTGGCCATGCGTTGTAGCTCTTTCCTGTAATCCCAGCACTTTGGTAGGCTAAAGTGGGCAGATTACTTGACGTCAGGAGTTCAAGACCAGCCGATATGGTGAAACCCTGTCTCTCCTTTAAAAAAAAAAAACATAAAAATTAGTGGGGTGTGGTGGCATGTACCTGTAATCCCAGCTACTCAGGAGGCTAAGGCAGGAGAATCGCTTGAACCCAGGAGGTGGAGGTTGCAGCAAGTTGAGACTGTGCCACTGCACTCTAGCCTGGGCAACAGAGTGAGACTCCATCTCCAAATAACAATAAGATCTGACATTTGCTAGGTCATAGGCGAGGCATACTTTTGCATTTTGTGAATCTCTTAATATGAAATATTCATAACATGCTCTGCTTTTTGCAGTGAGTGAAGCTTATTTGTACCCTCAGGGACCTCCTATTTAATACTTCATTGAAACATATGAATGTATTAGTCTGCTCTCATGCAGCTGTAGGAAACTGCCCAAGTCTGGGTAATTTATAAAGAAAAAAGCTTTAATTGTTTAATTGACTCACAGTTCAGCATGGCTGGGGAGGCCTCAGGAAACTTAAAATCATGACGGAAGGGAAAGCATACACGTCCTTCATATGGCGACAGGAGACAGAAGTGCTAAGCAAAGGGGGAAAACCTCCATGAGAATGGAGGAGGTAGTTTACAGGTTCTAGTCATTGACTTTGCCCTTAAACAGAAAGATATTAAACCATCCTATGCAGTCTAAATTTGTGTTTTTATTTGTGTAACAATTTTCATCCTCCGACCATCCCTCTACCCGTCCTGTTCCTTTTCTGCTTGTTCTATTAATGTCAGTGCAATTGGAGATAGAGTGGGACAGGATTCTGATGCTTAATTTGGAAAAGAATAGGACATTTGGGAACGATCCAAGATGGCTGATTGCTAACATCTCAGGATTGCGGCTCTCAGTGAAAGCACAGAGAACTAGAGGACGCCACACTTTCAGACAAATTCTGGTCGCTCAAGGAGCAGAAGATCCCCAGTAGAGGAGTCACACGGGTCGCCAGCACAACTGTTGTGGCCGGTGCAGCAGTTTTGCTGGCACCTTGGTGCGGCAGCTCTTGGAGCAGAGTAAACAGGGCTGGCTCCCCTTCTGACCGAGGTTTGGAGGACCCACACGGGTCCCCAGCACAACTCCTGAGGCCAGCGCAGCGGCTGTGATGGCACCTCGGCGCAGAGTAAATGAGACTGGTTCCCCTTCTGACCGAGGTTTGGAGCCCCGGGAAGGCAGAGTCTCCTATTACGGACACAAGAAGGAAGCCAGACAGGAGAATCCTGGGCAGAAAAGCACCACCAGTCTTAACGCCGCTGTTCTGGCCCTGGGAACTAACAACTTGGACATCCACTCAAGAGACCTAATCTGAAAGTTGGTAATTTCAAAGACGACAGGAGGATAAATTTACAATTATGGGAAGAAACCAGCGTAAAAAGGCTGAGAATACTCAAAATCAGAACGCCTCTCCCTCTAAAGATGATCACAGTTCCACATCAACAATGGAACAAGGCTTGATGGAGAACGAGCGCATCCCAATAACAGAATCACGCTTCAGGGAACGGATAATAAGAAACTTCTGTGAGTTAAAAGAACATGTTGTAGCCCAATGTAAAGAAACTAAGAACTTTGAAAAAAGGTTTGATGAAATCCTATTGAGAATAGACAACTTAGAGAGGAATATAAGTGAATTAATGGAACTGAAGAATACAATACAGGAACTCCGAGAAGTATGCACAGGTTTAAACACTCGAATTGTTCAAGCAGAAGAAAGGATATCAGAGGTTGAAGTCCAACTTAATGAAATAAAACGAGAAGACAAGATTAGAGAAAAAAGGATAAAAAGGAATGAGCAAAGTCTCCAAGAAATGTGGGACTATGTGAAAAGACCAAATTTATGTATGATAGGTGTACCTGAATGTGACGGAGAGAATGAATCCAAGCTGGAAAATACCCTTCAGGATATTATTCAGGAAAATTTTCCTAAACTAGCAAAGCAGGTCAATATTCAACCCCAGGTAATACAGAGAACACCACAAAGATATTCCTCAAGAAGAGCAACCCCAAGGCACATAATCATTAGATTCACCAGGGTTGAAATGAAGGAGAAAATACTAAGGGCAGCCAGAGAGAAAGGTCAGGTTACCCACAAAGGCAAGCCTATCAGACTTACAGCAGATCTCTCAGCAGAAACTCTACAGGCCAGAAGAGAGTGGGGGCCAATATTCAACATCCTCAAAGAACAGAACCTTCAGCCCAGAATTTCATATCCAGCCAAACTAAGCTTCACAACTGAAGGAAAAATAAAATCTTTTATGAACAAGCAAGAACTCAGAGATTTTATTACCACCAGGCCTGCTTTACAAGAGCTTCTGAAAGAAGCATTACACACAGAAAGAAACAACCAGTATTAGCCTTTCTAAAAATATACCAAAAAGTAAAGAGCACCAACATAAAGAAGAATTTATATCAACGAATGGATGAAACAGCCAGTTAACATCAAATGGCAGTAATCCTAAATTTAAATCGACTAAATCCCCCAATCAAAAGATACAGCCAAAACCCAACGGCATGTTACATCCAGACCTGTTTCACATGCAAGGATACACAAAGACTCAAAACAAAGGGATGGAGAAAGATTTACCAACCAAATGGAGAGAAAAAATAAATAAATAAATACATAAAAAGCAGGAGTTGCAATTCTCGTAGCGGATAAAATAGATTTTAAAGCAACAAAGATATAGTGGTAAAAGGATCAATGCAACAACAAGAGCTAACGATCCTAACACCCAGATACATAGAGACTTAGACACAATGAGACAGAAAATTAATAAGGATATCAAGGACTTGAACTCAGATCCAGAACAAGTAAACTTAATAAATATTTATAGAGCTCTCCACTTCAAATACACAAAATATACATTCTTGTCAATACCACATCACACCTACTCATAGGTTTAAATGAAACATTGATTGGCCATTATTAATACCCATTTTTTTTAAGAATAAAGCAATATTTCCGTTCACCCTCCCTCTTTCTCTTCCTCTTTCTTCCTCTCCTTTACTCATTTTTTTCTTTCCTTCTCTCAAAAAAAAGAAAAAAAAAAGAAATAAACTTGTAAACCTCTAGATCCAGGTCAGCAATGTCTTCTCATTGCTTGATTTCCTTCCTTCCCTTCCCTCCCTCCCCCTTCCTCCCTTCCTTCCTTCCTTCATCCCTTCCTTCCTCCCTCCCTTCCTCCTTCCCTCCCTTTCTGCCTTCCTCCCTTCCTCCTTCCCTCCCTTCCTGCCTTCCTCCCTTCCTCCCCCCAAAAAAAGAATATTGGGGCTATAACTGTTTGTGATATGATGCTTTGAAGTACATGGTATTTTTGGAGAGGAAGCTCTTCTCAGAAAGTATCTCACAACCGGGTACTGAGGTGTGTTCAGCATGGATGAACTAAAAAACATTAAGTGAAAGAGGCTAGATGCAAAAGATTGAATCCTTATGAATTGAAATGAGTATGTATAAATTGTATGATTCTAAATGGAATTAAATGTCCAGAAAAGGCAAATCTATAGAGACACAAAGTAGAGTAGTGGTGGCCTGGGTTTGGAGGTGGGAAGGAGGAGTCCATAAATGGGCACTAGATATCCTGCTGGAGTTTTGGAAATGTTTTAAAATTGGATTATGATGATGGTTGCACAACTATGTAAAGGTACTGCAAATTATTGAATTGTATATTAGAGAAAAAAAAGTCTCTTTAGTTTCAACTAGATCTTTTAAGACCCCATAGTACCCAATGAGATTATTTTCCTCCAAACTTATTTTTATTTTTTGTTTATTTCTGCAAAGTGAAACATTGAGATAGACTTCTGTTTTATATTATTTCCCTTTTCTCTGTCTTGTATCACAGCTCTCCATCCTGCTGAAAAACCAAGATGATCTTGATAAAGCAATTGACATTTTGGATAGAAGCTCGAGCATGAAAAGCCTTAGGGTATTGCTGCTGTCCCAGGACAGAAACCATGTAAGTAGCCCCCGTCATATTGTGGCAGCTGAAGGCAAAGCTTGCTTTCCTTCAGGAACTTGTCTTGCCTCCTTGACTGACATTTTTATTCCTCAGTCACTGCCAAATTGAGAGCATAAGCACAGCACAGCCCATTTGTCAGTGGTCAGTGAGCATTCTGCATTTGATTTCACTGAAAAGCCAGATTGTTAGTGTTAATGTTTCATCTAAAGGTTATTTGACTTATAGTGAGGGAGGAAGGAAAATACTATATGATAAAGAAAATTATTGTGCTCTAATTTATATTTTTCAATTAGATTTTGACCCCAACAAGAGAAATTTGATTCATTTGGCAGTGCTGATTAGGAAAGACTGTTAAGGATTTGAGACTGTCATGCTTTATAAACCCAACTCCCATAACTCCTTGCCTTTCCCTTGGGACATTTACAGGAAACAAAATTTCCTTTTGTTCAGTGGAAAAAGCCATGGGTTGGGGCCTCTTATAACTTACCAGCTGCTGCTTTGCCCCATGGCAGGCAGTCTGTGGGGTGTCAGAAGTAGGGAATTGTACCTTACGCACAGGTTCCTCTCCTGAAGGATTCCTGGAGGCCTCACAATAATGTTTGCAATCTGTATCTGTCTTCCAATTACTGATTCCTCTACCAGATTTCTTCAGATGCAGGTTTCTGAAGTTTCTTAGCACCATTTCCTTTCCTTATGCTTGACAGCCTTTCCTTTTGGCAGCATAACTACGGGTGTAGTGACTAGGACAAAGTTTGGATGGAATGGTGCTCATGCTGGCCATTTCTTTTCTTTTTCTTTTTTCTTTTTTAATTATTTCTAGAGATGGGTTTTCACCATGTTAGCCAGGATGGTCTCGAACTCCTGACCTTGTGATCTGCCCACCTCAGCCTCCCAAAGTGCTGGGATTACAGCCATGAGCCACCTGCCCAGCCTGACCATTTCTTTTCTCTCCCTCCCTCCCTTCCTTCCTTCCTTCTTTCTTTTTTTTTTTTTTTTTTTTTTTTTTTTGACAGAATTTTGCTCTTGTTGTCCAGGCTGGAATACAATGGCGCAATCTCAGCTTACTGCAACCTCAGCCTCCTGGGTTAAGTTGATTCTCCTGCCTCAGTCTCCTGAGTAGCTGGGATTACAGGTGCCCACTACCATGCCCAGCTAATTTTTGTGTTTTTAGTAGATAATGGGTTTCACCATGTTGTCCAGGCTTGTCTCGAACTCCTGACATCAGGTGATCCCCTTGCCTTGGCCTCCCAAAGTGCTGGGATTATAGACATGAGCCACCGTAGCCTGGCCACTCTTTTTCCTTCTTTACATTTCTTTATGTGGCCAGAAGATTCATTTCTACTGTAGATCTTATCAACCTTAGCATACAATTTTTTTTTTCTTTCCTTATGTAAGAATTTTCACCTTTTCTCAAAAGGAAGCATTTTATGGCTTCTCTTTGATATATCTAAGTTGTCAGAATCATTACTCTTGCACTTTAGAGCCATTGTTAAGTAAAATAAGGGTTACTTGAACACTAGCACTGAGATACCATGATAGTTCATCCAGCTGAGATGGCTCATAAGTGACTAACCGGTTAGTAGCATAGACAGCATGGATATGCTGGACAAACAGATGATTTCCAGGCAAGAAGGAGCAGGATTGTGTGAGATTTCATCACACTGTTCAGAACAGTGCAAGATTTAAAACTTGTGAATTGCTTATTTTTGGAATTTTCCATTTAATATGTTTGGGCCATAGTTGACCATGGGTAACTGAAACTATGGAAAGCAAAACCACAGATAAAGGAGGACTACTGTATTAAAGAAGAGTCCCTGTGCACCAGAAATAGTCTTCTTTATCCGAAATAATTCTTTCTTTCTGAATATATTTTGGGAAGTGTTCTCAAGTAAAATATATACTTTATTATTTCATTTCTCTGCCTAAGTTACTTACCAACTCCTTATAGTCCTTCTTTACTGCCCATCTTTCCTTCCATGTAAGATCTAAATTTAGCCTAATATTGGTCAGGCAGGGTGGCTTACACCTGTAATCCTACCACTTTGAAAGGCCAAGGCAGGTGGAGCACAATGAGCTCAGGGGTTTGAGACCAGCCTGGGCAACATAGTGAAAGCTTGTCTCAATTTAAAAAAATCTTTTAAAATATAATTTAAAAAAACTTTTAGCCTGGGGGAGGACTCAAGATGGCGCTGTGAGAAAAACCCAGGAAGCTCTTGCTGGATGCGCGGAGGGGGTGAGTCAGGGATGCATTTCCAGACGGATCTTAGTTGCCCAGAGAATGGGGAAATTCCCAGGTATAAAAGAGACGTGGGATGCCAGGCAGAGGTCTTGGCTGGTGTAGCCGGCAGCCGGTGTGGCTGTGGCCCGCACCGGAGCGCAGAGGCACTCCACAGCGCTCCATACAAAAGCGCACTGTTAAGGGTGCCCTGTTGAACCGGCAAACTGAGACCTGAGAGGGCTGAACTTGAGACTGAACGGGATTTGGACAGAGAGCCAGCCCAGAAAATCCCAGGGACACAGCGTTTGGGGTAGCGCAGTGTGACAAACAAAACGGCGACTCCAAACGCTCCCGGTGAGGAGGTTTTCTTAAAGCACAGCTCCGTGGGGAAGGGGAGTCTGCCATTACCGAGGAAATCAGCCCCTACTGAGGTACACGCCCATTGCTGATGCAGCCTGCTGTAGCCGAGGCAACCCGGTACAACAGAGAGACTCTGCCGCAGGGCGTAGCCCATGGCAACAGGGTGGAGACCGCAGCAGAAGGGCAGAGCCTGCAGCAATAGGGCGAACCTCACACCAGCAGGGCAGAGCCTCGGCAGGCAAATAGTGACTAGACTGCCTCCTAGCTGGGCAGGACAGTGAGGCAGACACTCACAAGGAAAGCCCCAACCCCTTCCCCCCAGACAGAGCATCTGAGAAAAAAAGGGTTTTTTTATGAGTTATGTTGCAGCAGAATTAAACATAGCAGACTAACAGCCCTGAATGAACAACAGAGCTCACAGGTGAGCACTTGAGCTCCTATAAAGTACAGACTGTCTCCTCAAGCAGCTTCCTGACCCCACTATATCCAAAAGACTGACATTTGGCAGGCATCATTCTGGGACAAAGATAGCAGAAAAAGTAACTGGTAGCATCCCTCGCTGTTCTGCAGATGCTATAGGTGCACCCCAGACAAGCAGGGCCTGAAGTGGACCTCAGCAGTCATACAGCGAAGGGGCTAGACTGGTAGAAGGAAAACCAAGTAACAGAAATACTTCATCATCAACAATCTGGGTGTCCACTCAGAGACCCAATCGAAAAGTCAGCAACTACGCAGATGACAGGTGGATACATCCACAAAGATGGAAAGAAACCTGTGCAAAAAAAAAAAGGAAAACACCCAAAACCAGAACACCTCACCGCCTAGAAAAAACCAAAACTCCTCACCAGCAAGGGAACAAAGCTGGATGGAGAATGACTGTGATGAAATGACGGAATTAGACTTCAGAAGGTAGATAATGAGAAACTTTTGTGAGCTAAAAAAACATGTTTTAAATCAATGCAAAGAAACTAAGAACCTTGAAAAAAGATTTGACGAAATGATAACAAAAATGGATACCTTAGAGAGGAATCTGAATGAATTAAAGGAGCTGAAAAACACAATACGAGAACTTCGCGAAGCATGCACAAGTTTCAATAGCCGAATTGACCAAGCAGAAGAAAGAATATCAGAAGTCGAAGATCAACTCAATGAAATAAAATGAGAAAACAAGATCAGAGAAAAAAGCACAAAAAGTAATGAACAAAGTCTCCAAGAAATGTGGGACTATGTGAAGAGACCTAACCTACGTTTGATAGGTGTACCAGAATGTGACAAAGAGAATGAATCCAAGCTGAAAAATACTCTTGAGGACATTATCCAGGAAAATTTCCCCCACCTAGCAAGACAGGCCAACACTCAATTGCAGGAAATACAGAGAACACCACAAAGATATTTCACAAGAAGAGTAACCCCAAGGCACATAATCGTCAGATTCAACAAAGTTGAAATAAAGGAGAAAATACTAAGGGCAGCCAGGGAGAAAGGTCGGGTCACCCACAAAGGGAAGCCCAACAGACTCACAGCAGATCTCTCGGCAGAAACTCTACAAGCCAGAATAGAGTGGGGGCCAATATTCAACATTCTTAAAGAAAAGAACTTTCAACCCAGAGTTTCATATCCAGCCAAACTGAGCTTCAGAAGTGAAGGAAAAATAAAATCCTTTGCGAACAAGCAAGTACTCAGAGATTTTGTCACTGAGTGACAAAAATTTACAAGAGCTCCTGAAAGAGGCACTACACATAGAAAGGAACAACCAGTACCAGCCATTCCGAAATCACACTAAATGCTAAAGAGCATCAACATAATGAAGAATCTACAACAACTAACGGGCAAAACAGCCAGCTAGCATCAAAATGGCAGTATCAAAGTCACACATAACAATATTAACCCTAAATGTAAATGGACTAAATGCACCAATCAAAAGACACAGACTGGCAAATTGGATAAAAATCCAAAACCCATCAGTGTGCTGTATCCAGGAAACCCATCTCACATGCAAGGATACACAAAGGCTCAAAATAAAGGGATGGAGGAAGATTTACCAAGCAAATGGAGAGCAAACAAAAGCAGGAGTTGCAATTCTCATCTCTGATAAAATAGACTTTAAAGCAACAAAGATCAAAAGAGACAAAGAAGGCCATTATATAATGGTAAAAGGATCGATACAACAAGAAGAGCTAACGATCCTAAACATATATGGACCCAATACAGGAGCACCCAGATACATAAGGCAAGTTCTTAACGACTTACAAAGAGACTTAGACTCCCACACAATAATAGTGGGAGACTTTAACACTCCACTGTCAATATTAGACAGATCAACCAGACAGAAAATCAACAAAAATATGCAGGGCTTGAACGCAGACCTGGAGCAAGCAAAGGATAGACATTTACAGAACTCTCCACCCCAAATCCACAGAATATACATTCTTCTCAGCACCACATCACACCTACTCTAAAATTGACCACATAATTGGAAGTAAAGCACTGCTCAGCAAATGCAAAACAACTGAAATCATAACAAACAGCCTCTCAGACCATAGTGCAATCAAGTTAGAACTCAGAATGCAGAAACCAACCCAGAACCGCACAGCTTCATGGAAACTGAACAACTGGCCCTTGAATGTTGACTGGATAAACAATGAAATGAAGGCAGAAATAAAAAAGTTCTTCGAAACCAATGAGAACGAAGACACAACATGTCAGAATCTCCGGGACACATTTAAAGCAGTCTCTAGAGGAAAGTATATAGCAATAAGTGCCCATATGAGAAAAATGGAGAGATCCAAAATTGACACCCTATCGTCAAAATTGAAAGAGCTAGAGGAGCAAGATCAAAAAAACTCAAAACCCAGCAGAAGACAAGAAATAACTAAGATCAGAGCTGAACTGAAGGAGGTAGAGACACGAAAAACCCTCCAAAAAATCAATAAATCCAAGAGCTGGTTCTTTGAAAAGATCAACAAAATAGACAGACCACTAGCCAGATAGATTAAAAATAAAAGAGAGAACAACCAAATAGATGCAATAAAAAATGATAAAGGGGATATCACCACAGATTCCACAGAAATTCAAACCATTATCAGAGAATATTACAAACAACTCTATGCACATAAACTAGTAAACCTGGAAGAAATGGATAAATTCCTGGACTCCTGTGTCCTCCCAAGCCTAAACCAGGAGGAAGCCAAAACTATGAATAGACCAATAACAAGGTCTGAAGTCGAGGCAGCAATTAAGAGCCTACCACACAAAAAAAGCCCAGGTGCAGATGGGTTCACAGCCGAATTCTACCAGACACACAAAGAGGAGCTGGTACCATTCCTTCTGAAACTATTCCAAATAATCCAAAAAGAGGGAATCCTTCCCAAATCATTCTATGAGACCAATATCATCCTGATACCAAAACCCGGCAGAGACCCAACAAGAAAAGAAAACTTCAGGCCAATATCCATGATGAACATAGATGCAAAAATATTCAATAAAATATTGGCAAGCTGATTGCAACAGCAAATCAAAAAACTTATTCATCATGATCAAGTAGGATTCATCCCGGGGATGCAAGGCTGGTTCAACATACGCAAGTCTATAAACGTAATTCACCACATAAACAGAACCAAAAACAAAAACCACATGATTATCTCAACTGATGCAGAGAAGGCATTTGACAAAACTCAACAGCCCTTTATGCTAAAAACCCTCAATAAACTCGGTATCGATGGAACATATCTCAAAGTAATAAAAGCTATTTATGACAAACCAACAGCCAATATCATACTGAATGGGCAAAAACTGGAAGCATTCCCTTTGAAATCCGGCACTAGACAAGGATGCCCTCTGTCACCACTCCAATCAATATATTACTGGAAGTTCTAGCCACAGCAATCAGGCAAGAAAAAGAAATAAAGGGTATTCAAATAGGAAAGGTGAAAGCCAAATTGTCTCTATTTGCAGACGACATGATAGTATACCTAGAAGACCCCATCGCCTCAGCCCAAAAACTCCTGAAACTGATAAGCAACTTCAGCAAAGTCTTAGGATATAAAATCAATGTGCAAAAATCACAAGCATTCCTCTACACCAATAACAGACTTAAAGAGAGCCAAATCAAGAACAAACTGCCATTCACAATTGCTACAAAAAGAATAAAATACCTTGGAATACAACTCACAAGGAACGTAAGGGACCTCTTCAAGGAAAACTACAAACCACTGCTCAACGAAATCAGAGAGGACACAAACAGATGGAGAAACATTCCATGTTCATGGTTAGGAAGAATTAATATTGTAAAAATGGCTATACTGCCCAAAGTAATTTACAGAATCAATGCTATACCCATCAAGCTACCATTGACTTTCTTCACAGAACTGGAAAAAAACACCATAAACTTCATAGGGAACCAAAAGAGAACCCACATAGCCAAGTCAATTCTAAGCAAAAGAACACAGCGGGGGGCATCACACTACCGGATTTCAAACTATACTACAAGGCTACAGTAATCAAAACAGCATGGTACTGGTACCAAAACAGAGATGTAGACCAATGGAACCAAACAGAGGCATCAGAGGCAACACAACATATCTACAACCATACAATCTTTGATAAACCTGACAAAAACAAGCAATGGGGAAAGGATTCCCTGTTCAGTAAATGGTGCTGGGAAAACTGGCTAGCCATGTGCAGAAAGCAGAAACTGGACCCCTTCCTGACACCTTACACCAAAATTAACTCCAGATGGATTAAAGACTTAAACATAAGACCTGGCACCATTAAAAACCCTAGAAGAAAAT